>NC_141755.1:22602530-24012530 GCF_982258835.1 Parasteatoda tepidariorum | reverse complement strand
TTGCGTGGATGAATAAAAAATATTTTATGAACGATTGAAAATTTGAACAAGATATAGGGAGAGTGCGAACTAATAGTAGGAACTGAAAAAGAGTTAATATTATTTTAGTGGAAAATTATATAACATAGGAAGTAAATATTCAGTACCAATAACATAAATATCAATAAAATTCAGAATTAGCTGCTGTAAACGTTGTTGTGAAATCTTTTGAGAGATGTTCTAAATATGAATGAATACTCGGAGTTATATTAATTTGTCTATTGGTGATTTAACGAAAAGGAATTATTTTAAAAAGGTTAGAATTAAAAATGTATGTATCATTACGTGAAACACAAATTTATATTACTTTAGCTTTTATAATGGATGTTAATAATATAAATTCCTCAAAACGTTGTCTTAAATGTTTAAGATTTAAGGCTTATTTTCGTGATCCCAATTTTCTTGTTTGATTAGGGTGAATCCCGCTGAATTATGGTGTATCAGGAAACTTCAGAAGTAATTTCGTTAGTCCTGGAAATTAATAGCAACGCCTTCTATTAAATCAAAACTTTATTTGGTATAGTTATAATATGGATGATACAAATCGATAGGCTTTATTAAGTCTAAATACCTTTTTAGTGGGAGCAGGAGCTGCGGGAGCAACTCTTGCAGGTCGATTGTCTGAATTACCATGCATAAATGTTCTGTTGCTTGAAGCTGGACATGGAGCTCCACTATTAAGTGATATTCCAGTTTACGGATTCAGTTTTTGGTATTCGGACATTGACTGGGCATACAGAACAGTCCCCCAAAAGTACACAGCAAGATTAATTGAAAACAGAGTAAGATTTGTTATCATAGAAATATTTTATAAGAAGTTATTATTTAGTCAATTGGTTGCTATCTCTTTATTTATAGAATAGACTTGAAATGCACGTAAATCTGCATTGTTTTGAATCAAATTGTCTTGATTTGAAATGCTAAGTATTTTTTCTTTTTTATTTGTTGTTTTTACTCATCCACCTGGTGTAGGAAAGCCCACACCAGGTCCAAAAGGAAAAAATTTAAAATCTTCTCCTGCTCATCCAACAGCTTCCTCCAGTAGGTGCCTAAACAATTAAGAAGGTGATCAGGACTAGCGGGAAGGGAACAGGAGCGAGTGGAAAAAATCTTTTCCCCATTCTGAAATTTCATGCATTTCAAGTGACCACTTCTGAATCTTGCCAAGGCCGATTGTAGAGTCCTGGGGCAGCTCCATATAACAGAGACAGGCCCGGACCCTTTTTGCAGCGTACCAGTTTTGAGGTGCCAAGTTGAAAGTTAATCACTTTTGTGGAGTGAGCGGATTTCCGAAGGAGTTAGCTCAACAGAGTTGGCGATCGGAGGATCACAACCATTTCTAGCAAGAGTATCTGCAATCTCATTACAGTACACCCCAACGTACGAAGGAATCCAATGGAGGCATACTGATTTTCTCAGGCATAGCTCTGAGAGAAGTGCTAGAAAATCTCGGTCGGGTTTATCATATATTTTCAGGCAATTTAGTGTTAGTCAAAATCTAAATAAATTTAATTTCCTCCTAGGAGTTGCAGATGGAAACATCACTCCCATCTCTGCCGTTTTCAAATTTGCTGCTATCCGCATCGATAGCCAAGGCTCCAGAAGGGATATTATTAATGACCTCTAGAACCAACTGTTTTAGAAGTTCAGGGTGATCCTGCTGGCTACTAGCAAATCCTCACTGAAACTCTTTCTTTTTTTGTTTATTTAAAAAAAATATACCTGAATATATTTTATTCGTGCATTGATAACACTGAGGAACAAATGTTTGTTACATTTATAAATATGCTTGGTATTGCCTAATTCGGGTGAGGGGATTTAAAATCTTAAATTAGTTTTGCTCCTTAAACTACAGATTTTTTTTAAGTGAATTTATTTGACAATTTTTTTTGTCGAAATATACTAGTTTAAATACGTTATTTATAGCAGTGATCATGTAAATGTTGAGACAAACTTGCAGGGGAGTTTCAGGCGTATAATTAGGATTAAAATGGCATAGGAAACCATGCCCAGAAATGTTTTCGTACTCGGCTAGGGGCACTTTTCTATTATGATCTATTCAGGAGCACGTGAAGAAACAACCCATAAAAGGAAAGTGCCTCTAGCAACATTTTTATTTTTAATCCTGATGATGCGCCCTAACTCCCTTAGAAGTTTGTCGAAACATTTATGCAACCCCTCTTATATACCCAAGACAAATTCTTGATAGTACAATCAAAGGATTTTGATGATTTATGTTGGTTTTAATAAGATTCTTGATGGTCACCCTCATACAACATTTTCCACCCAGTTTTGATGGTTTCTGATGGCCCAACAAATTTACATCATTTTCAAAATGGAAAATTTTGCTTTAGTGCTATGATGGCAAACCATCAAATAATGTTTGATTTTGAATGGAACAATAACAACCATCATATTTTGATAGCAAATGTTTTACCATAAGGATGGTCAACCAGCAAAGTATGTTTATAATTGTTGGATAGGCAACAACCATTAAAATATGATGGAAGTTGTTGCATGATAAATTTGATGTTTTCCAACAAGTTGTGCTGATTAATACTTGACCAACAACGGCTATCAAAATAAGATGGAAGATGTTGCTTTACCATTACGATGATTCAACCATCATTAAGCAGTTCCAATTCATAATATGGGGTGATGGTCACTCTTGATGATACCATCAATGAATAAGACGTTTTTTGATGGAGGCTTATGAAGGTAACTATCTTGTTCATGTTTGTCCTCCATAGTAAAATCATCAAAAAATGTTGTCTTGGTTATAATGGTTTTAAATTTGTACATTTCGACAAAAATTGACTAAAAATGTCATTAAAAGAACTGTATCTTTGAGACAGAAACCGATTGCAAATTTGAAATCAGTGATACGAAAGCATTTAAGATCTGTTAAAAAAAATCTCACGAAAAAAATTTGCCCCTGTGTAATCAATTTAATTTCCCATTTCCTAATTTAGCAAATAGTGTGGCCCAGTGGAAAAGGATTTGGTGGATCAAGTTTAATAAACAATGGATTATATGTTCGAGGAAATCGAAAAAACTACGATGATTGGGAAACTAAATATGGTGCGAAAGGATGGAGCTATAAAGACGTTCTTCCTTACTTCAAAAAGATGGAAGACAACAGGAATCCAGATTTCTTTGCAGATGGTATGGATTCCAAGTTAAAAACAACAATGGTTCTAGTATGGTTTTCAAATTAATAGTTGCTTTTATTTCAAAAGGTTACCATGGAGTCGGAGGTCCTTTGTCAGTTGAGAAGCCAAACTATAATCCAGAATATAAGGCTAAAGTTGTCGAAGTTATTAAGAAAATGGGTTACAAGTTCGTTGATCCCAATGGAGAAACACAAACAGGTTTCAAAAAATTTTAAAAAATAATTTTATGTTCAAGGATTAAAAGAAAGTTTTTAATAATTTTTATGCAATTATGTGAGTTATACAAGTTTTTAGTTTCTGAGAGAGAAACCCCAACTGGTTTAAACAATTTTTAAAAACCATATTTTAATGTTCAAATATGAAAGAAAAGGTTTTAATAGCTTTATGCAATTGTGTGAGCTATAGGTTCTTTGATTCTAAGGGGAAACCTAAACAGATTTCAACAATTTAAAAAAATATTTCAATATTCAAAGATCAATGAAAGTTTTTAATAATTTTTATTCTGTTATGAGAGTTGCACATCCCTTGACTCTAAGGGTAAAACCATATCAGTTTTCAACTTAACAAAGTATTTTAATGCTCAATGCTCAAAGTAAAGGTTTTAATTATTTGTGTGGTTCTTGGATACCATTCGTTCAATCAACACAAACAGATTCAACAAACTTTTATAATGATTTAATCTTCAAAGAAATTTTAACAATTTTTATACAATCGTAAAAAATAGAGCTTTCGTATAGAAAACATTTGCATTTATGTTATAATGATGTTCATCCTATTGGAAAAACACCAACTGGTTTCAATAACTTTAAAAAATATTTAAGTTAGAAACTATATATGAATTATGATAATTTTTACGGAGATGTAAAATCAAGTTTTGATCTACTTTCCTTTAGAAAAGTTTAGATCTATTAAATCTGTATTAGAACTTTTTTTTCAGAACTTAATTTTCAAATATATCTTGTAACTAATACACTCATTGCTTATATAAGTATGATGATTCTCTAAGAAAACTATGAAAATATTATTCAAATTTATGAATGTAATCCCTGTCCTAGTAGTGGTTGGAATTAGGACAACTGGGCCGCACAGCAGTCCTTATCCCGTCCATTATGCACTTTTTTTAAAACTTTAGGTAACACATTGTAGTCAGCTGACTCTTTGGTTGCTGATATTAAAAGCTCGAGTACCTTGATCGAAAAAATAATAAAAGTTGAAATAATAAAAGTTCTTTTATAATACAGTTTGCAAGAAACACAGCTTGGCATTTAACTGTGTGAATGCACTGAGTGAGTTATTCGATTTATTGCTGTATCAAACATCATAATTGAATTATCTGTAAATTATTTGAATTTAGCAATGAAAAAATTTGATGACCTCTTAGGAGAATGTGGCGAATAAGTTTCGAAGCTTAATTCTCTAAATATAAATTTAAAAAGAAGAAAAACGAGAAACATTCCATATTTTTAAAATTGTACTAAGTATATAATCTTTATCAATGTTAAAAATTATTAATCAGATTAATAAAAAATTATTAATCAGACTAATCAGAAATTATTTATTAGATTAATCAAAAATTATTAATCAGATATTATTAATCAGATATTAAAACCATAACTAAGATTTACGATGAGAACATTTTCCCTTTAATTGCGAAAAATTAAAATCTTGAGTAAAATTGACTGCTGTAAAATACATGTGTGACAGCATTTTTAAGTCACAAAATACTTTAAACAAATATACTTTTCAAAATTCCAGATTCTACATTTATGTAAAATCTGTACTATGCTTTTCGTAGGATTTTATGATGTTCAAGGTGACCTACGCAATAATCAGAGATGCAGCACAGCCAAAAGTTATTTAGTACCAGCACAGTTTAGAAGAAATTTACACATAGTACCGGATGCACTTGTAACGAAGGTGAGCTTTCAGAAATTTGAAACATTTTGAAGCTCATTTGTTAGAGCAATTTGCCAATAACTTAAAGTATAATATTTTTTAAATGTAAGAATTATTAGTGGAACGAGCATCGGCTAATAATAACATATAATATTATTGGACTATTATAAGACTAACATTAATCTATGTGCACAAGTCGGAATGCAGTAATATAGGAGTGGTTCTCAAAAGGTTAGAGCATAACAGAGATCTAACTTTCAAGCTCTGAGAACAATAGAGATTACATTTAATTCATAGTAAACAGTTATAAGTCAATTCATAATTATATTTAGTGACAGGAATTGGCCTAAATTATGTCAAAAGTTATCTATTAATACCTAAAAAATCCAACTAAATAGACCAATTTTGGTCATGCATAATGTGAACTGAACCCAATGTAACACCAACATTTTTTTCTATAAGAAGGATCCTCCGTCAATTCACTCCGCTCACCGAATTTTTGTCTGTTTCCTCATTTTTTTTCCTTCTAAAACGTAAATAGTTCCCACAAAAACAATGAACATTTTGGTTTCAAAATATACAATTATTGTAGTTTTATATAAAAGCATTTTGTTAATGTGTTAGTCGCAACGAAATAAACAATTTCCTAGATTTAAAAATTAATTATCTGTACTAGAAAAAAAAATTAACCTAACTGATTCAGATTGTCAAACTGAATAAAAGGAAATAAAGGCGAAATAATTTTATTCGTTGAAGAGACTTATTATAATTCAAATAGGGAACGAAATTCATTGCTATTTATTATGACTTATATCTGACACTCTTCTTATATCTTCTTTTACTCACTTTATGTTGTTACTTTTGATTGACTTTAACTCGAGAGCGAGTTTATAAAATAAAGAAATGACGAGCTCATGAGAGAAGAATAATTTTTCTATAATAATGGATAAATAGTGAAAATTTTCAGCAAAAAGCTGAAAAAATCTCACAAAAAGGCACTTAAATTCGCAATAACTTTTGAATAAATTAGAATTTAGAAAAATAACTCTCTTGCGAAATGGTCCTATTATCACGTCAAATTTCAACTCAGTATCTGCACTTCAGCGGTCAATACATCGATCAACATGGTTTTTTTTATTACAAGTTTAAGAGTTAATAATTCTCCAACTAATTGTTAAATCTGAAATTTTCTTATTTCGTCGTTCTCCCTATACTTTTTTCGACGTACCTTTGTTATTTCAAGCAGAAAAACAAAATGTAACGTAGGAAAAAAAAGGGACAAAAAATTTGCCGAAAAAAGCACTTAAAATTGAAATGATTTTCGAGCAAATTGGTATTTTGAAAAAACTCTGTGCTAAGTTTCTAAACAAATGTGGCTTTTTAGCATGCCATATTTCAACTCTGAAGTTACATTTTTGGAGCCGGTAGAGCTGCTTGTTATTGATACTTTTTTCCAACAAGTATAACATCTAAAAATTCTCGATCAAATTATCTAATATTAATTATTTTTATTTCATCGTAATTCTTCTACATTCCTCTATGCGGAGTAATTTCAAAATGTAATGTTAAGTTAAACATCCAAGACAGTGGCGGTGGCCCTATCATTTTTTTTAATATTGAGAGAAATAATGTCTGCATATTTACAAATATCAATAAGAGTAGAAAGTTTAAATAGGATAGTTACTTAATAATATCTTCTTTAACAAATGGTGGCAATAGAAAAGTTATATTTTTCTGTGTGAAAGAATTACAGAAAAATCAATTTAGTGTTTAGGTTTATGTGCAAAAAAGTAAAAGCTTTTTTATTTTAACCAAAAATAGATTAAACTTTAAAGTACTTTAAACTTATTTTTCCTTCATATAAATAATATTTCAAAAGCTTATTTTTCCTTCATATAAATAATATTTCAAGTATTTAAGTATTTTCTTATCTTTTTAAGGAACATTTCTGTGACAAACCGCTATTTTCTTACAAGCGAAATTTAGAATCGCGTCCAAGGAAGTGTAACATTACTCAGCGCCGATAGTTTTCTTAAACATTTATAGTTTAAGATGATTTATATTAAAATTCGATGTTAAAAAGTTAGTCGTAATATTAAAAAGTTAATTGTAATGTTGAAAAGTTAGTTGTAATGAAAAAAAGTTAGTTGCAATGTTAAAAAGTTAGTGTAATGTTAATTTTGTTTAAATTAAAAAGAATGCTGTATAAGTTGTGAATGTTTAGAGCATATAACATAAATATCAATATTCTGAATTATCTGCTATTAATGATATTCACCTTTTAAGAAGTGTCCATAGGATGTACGGGATAGTATGCTGTCTAAATAATCAATTTTGATTGCTATATCATGAAAACTGATGAAGTGATATGAAAAAGTAAAAATTTTGAATATAATCTGAGAAAAGAACATAAGGAACATACATAAGAAACACTCAAGCACAAAGTGAGAAAAATGCAGAATTCGGGATTGATTGTCCTTAGATGCCAGTGGCATCGATAAAATTTCCACACATACTGGGTTTTCTGTATTGATCACCCTTAATAAGTATGATTAGAGTCCTTTCCTATAATGAAATAAAAAATATTGCACATTAGGGGTCGCAAATTAACATTTCGGCAAAAAAGAAATCAATGTTCAACCGAAATCAAACGAATCACAATCAAGATGAACGAGTCTGAAAATATAAACTAGTTTGATTGCCCGATGTAAATCAACTAATATCCTTTCAACTTACCTCTGTTTTATCCATTTAGTCAAACAGGCTATGATATTTTCAGCCTCACTCTTCTCAGTAGTGACTCATTAGATTTCTATAGAGTTCTGTTCTCTTCCTAGTTTAAGTGTTAATTTGCGATCCTTTATGTCTATCGTTTTTTTTACTTCCGTGTGGAAAGGATTCTAAAAACATATAATTATAGTGGTCAGAACGGATTACCCGTTATATCAGTTAACTTAGCTGATATAACTTATGCCGACTAAGGAACTCAGTAAAAAATGGTTGGTTAAAAAAAATCGCTGACTGTTCGAAATCGTATACGTCTGTGGGCTCACTTTAGCACACCGTTATAACTAATGATAAATTTTGTAGATAAAAGATAGTTATACAAATGGGCATTTGGAGATAGATAGAAACTTGTCTAAGTTTAAAATGCTCAAGAATAATAGGATGTATAAGCAAGCAATATCAACAGCTATGTAGATATAATTATGTGCTTATGTTTTTCGTAAAATATTCATTATAATGAGAATTTAATTTTTTTTTAAAGTCCATTAAAAATGCAACGTCTAGTACTTATTACTTATTATCAAGCCTTAAATTTTTATCCTAACACTAAAAACCTTAATATGAAAATTAGAAATAAAAAGTATACTCCAAGAATATAAATGCATAATATTGATGTACTTGTTGAGAATTTTAGTTTTAGTATTTTTTCTATCTCATTTTCCTATCATTTTAAGGTAAATATAGAAAATCATAGAGCAGTTGGGGTGCTCGTGAAAATAAATGGTACAACATACCAAATAAGAGCAAAGAAAGAAGTGATCGTATCAGCAGGTACAGTGAACACTGCTCAAATACTTATGCTTTCAGGTATAGGGCCTAAAAAAGAGCTTGATAAACATGGAGTAAGTATTTGAAAAATATAATTACTTATTCAATATGTTCATGTTCATAAAATTTATGTATTAAAGCTCAGCAACTGAAAATATAGATATGCTGTAAAATATCTGAAAAACTCCCAGTACATATTACTGCGAAACCTAGTCTCTATATTATTCTACTTTTACGAAATGAACAGGTTTTCATCATTATTTTATTTAATTTCAAAATAATCTTTTGTATATAGAATAGTACTGGAATGCACTGGATTTTCTTACAGTGAAGCGAAAAAAAATCATCGTTATTAAAATTTTTTTGCTCACATTTTGTTTTTTGCATTGCTGATATGAAAAAAAAATATCGGGAAAAGGAAAAAAGTTTGGTAATATTGGATAGAACTTTGCTGAGACCGATGCTTATTTACAGTTCTTTGAAGCATTTGTGCATTCAATGCCTGTTGGAGCTAAGCCAATATTTATTAAAAAAATCTATTATAGCCAAAACCTATTAAAGCCAATGTCTATTGACAAAAGAAATAAGTAGATTAAAATGTATTCAAAATATTTGTGTGAAGCACTTATTTAAAGAGCTCTTTTTGACGATACAACCTCATGTTACAGTCGGAGTGCTCAGAAGAGGATGTCACCCTTTACAGCCAATTAACAATTAATGCAAATTAAATTCTTATTATGTTCAATTCCCAATCAATGCTTACTTGTGTTGCACAACAATGCTTTCTTGCAATTAGTTAGCGTTAAAAGATGATATGAGGTTTGCTTGTTTAAGATGCTTGTTTTTTCTAAAACAACTTCTTTGCTTATTTAATTTTCAACTCTAAAATTAAATCATTGATAGCATCGTCTTTAGTGCAGTCTGACTGTAACATGAGGTTGAATCGTCAAAAAAAAACTTTTTAATTAAGAGCTTCACGCAAATATTTAGCATACATTTTAATCCTCTAATTTATTTTGTCAAATTTTTTGTTTCGATATTTTTTCGTGTTTCCTTATTTGACTTCTTCCGCAGTTGGTGCACATGTTTTCCTGGTCGATGAGAGAGGTTTTAATGGTCTCTCCTAAAGGTTTTCTTCAACACAAACTCTATGGAAAAAATTCAATGTCTCCCAAAAGTGGTCATAAATAGAGGGGATCTTTCCTGGAGGTTTCACTGTATTTGTTGTTGTTGTTGTTGCACGCCCCCATTGGCCAGCAGTGCTAGACCAGGTCAATGACGTTATACATCCTCAAAAAATCCAACACCGTCAATGGATAATCTGCTAAATCCTGTTTGGTGAGCCCCAGGCAGGCGAGGATGTGGTGAGGTGAAGCCTGGTCTGAAGAACAGTTGGTATAAATTTCAAAGCTCTTAGATCCTTCCGAAAATTTCATTGATTTAAGGTGACCACTTCGAAAGCGGGCAAGAATAGTTTGTTCCTGTCTATTAAAACCTTAGGCCAGTGAGCCTCCAGGTCGAGAACACTGATACCATGGGTGCTTTGGGGGAGCATTCCAAGCGGTCTTGTTTTTGTGTTTTATTTTTGAGAAGATTTCTAAAAAGGTGAGGGGTGCCGACGGCACAGAGGCCTCGCAAGCACCAGCTTTAGCCAAGGTGCCCGCAATCTCGTTTCCTTCAAGATCGACGTGGGAAGGAATCCACTGCAGATGAATCTGATGCGAAATGGAAAGCCGTTTTAACTTTTTGAGTATTGACACTCCAGCACTATCTCTCCCGCTTTTTCACTGTATTTAGAATTATATATCGAATTATACTGAGTACTTTTTTCCAGATACAAATGATAGCTGATTTACCCGTGGGAGAAAATTTTCATGACCAAATATCGACTCTCAACAACTTTGTGTTGGGCCCAAACCATACTCCTGCTGCTAAGAAGATTTCTGATCCTAAGAACATTAAAGATTATTTACACCATCGCAAAGGTAATTAATTAGTAATAATTCTATTCAAATCTGTTAGATTGCAGGAAAGAGTTTTTAGCATCCATCGTTTGACCAATTTTAATAAAAAAGATGATTTAAATTGAGATTTACCTGTGCGTTCTAGTAAGTGATATAGGGAGATTTCGCAAATTTACGTTACGTTTACAAATTTACGAAAAGAAAGCTTTAAAGTAATTGCGCACTAAGAGTGCCCATGAGTCAATTCTGATGAAATGCGCATGTGCCAGTGAAAAAGTATCAAACTTACGTAAATGAAATTAAGAGATTTCGCAAAAATCCGCAAGTTAAAAGCGTTTACTTAGTGAAATATTGTTTGAAATTTGAATAAAAAATCAAAACTAAGACTTACAATGGATGTAAACAATCTCTTAATTCAACTAACACGATTAATTTCTAAATTTCATCAATATATTTCTTCAAATTTACATTCCATGTCCATGTTTTTAGTTCGAAAGTAGGCTTAAACAGAAAACAACATTTAACAGCTATAAACAGCGTGCTTGTAGCTTTGTCTTTGTATGTTTATCTCGGCAACATAACGGAAAGATACATAGCATCTAAAATGCGCTGTTGATTCAAATCGTGCGTACTTGAGCGTTCGGAAGCTAACATAAAATTGCGAAATCTCCTTTATGTTTTAAGCTCAGTTATAAAAAGGAAATCAAATTTCACGAGAATCACTTTCGACTGAAAGTTTACGACTGTTTGCTTTTATGGAAACAAAATCGTAACCATTTCTAATACGGAAAATTGAAGAAATGACATGAACACACCAGTGGCGTACGCAAGGGAGGGGTTTAGGGGTTAGAACACCCCCTTGAGCTCAGACAAAATGGCAAAAATAAAAATTTTAGTAGAAATTATGCGGGTATTATTTTTTAAGACTATATATTTTTATTTGCCTTATGCCTACTTTTTTTTCTCACGGTATTTCTCAGAATACTGAAAAAAACATTTACTATAATAGGGTTGTACTTTTGAAACCAAATTCACGTAATACTGTTATGGACTGGTTTCTTTCTGTTCTGCCAGTCGCGATAGTTTTCGAGACTGGCTGTCATTCGCGAGGTCTTTACGCGATGATTCTGGAATCTTAGACGTTCTGTCGTCTTTGAGACAATTCGAGAATTTTGGAGATGCGGTGAAAAATTATATAAAAGGGGGAACGGAGTACAATTTAAGTTTTTCTGTTGTACAGAAATGTGATACTTCCGTTGAAGAAAACGTTTCTAGCATAACAAAATCTGATGAATGTGAAAGTGGCCCTCAAAGTGTTACTTTCCACCCATATGACATTGGACTTTTTTCAGAAGATATTACATGCGAGAAGATATTACATTATGTTCTTAAACTTAAAAAATCAAATCAAAATTTAACTAAACAATGTTGTCTAAATAAAAAGTTAAAACTGTCTGAATTAGGGAAATAATAGTTCTTTATTGCATACTCGAATTTCTTTTAGTAGCTTCAGAAAATTATGAACACCCCCCTGGAAAAAATTCTGCGTACGCCACTGGAACACACCCACATCAAAACCCAACCTACACCAAAACGAAACAACTGATACCATTTCCCTATTTGAAATGATTTATTTTAGTTAACCATAGTAGTCGCCAACACTCGAGTCTGGTGTTTGGTGGAAGTAGGTCAATACATCAAAATCTTCTGATTAATATTTGGCAGATTTTATGTGTTGGTACTTATTTTAATGAATTTTTTAGGTCCACTTGGTTCCCTGGAATTTGTTACAATTATGGGATGGTTAAATAACGGTAAAATGGATCCAAAAATTGACGACCCAAATTATCAATTATACTTTTTAGAAACCCCTCCAGGTGGTATTCAAGCTCTTAAAATGTTACCAAGTGTAAGTACTCAATAGTTTTAAAAATCAGTTTCGGTATTAAAACATTTTTCTGAATCATTTTTCGTGTGAGTAGTATTAATATCAATTTAAGAGTACTAATGTATGCATTAAAAATATTAACTAATATACATGAATAGTATTTATTGTTAATAAATAATTGCATGAATCTTTTTCGCATCAATCTTTATACATTTTAATATAATGTGTAAAAGACTTGTTTTTAACTAAAAAAATATGTACTACATTCAGAAAGCATAATGAATTTGTTATAATTATGTTATTAAATAGAAATCAAGCTTGTTATAACGTTATAAAGTTATTTGAGTAATAATAAATAATACAAAATAAATCATTCTAGTCATTGAGATAGGAATATCTAAAATAATTATTTTTACAATTTTCTGAGTCCTACGTGAGTAGAGGTGCCAATTGGAAATAAATAAATTGTCGTCATCGAAAAGAAATTGTTTTAGCTTGTTTTTTAAGGTTAATAAGTTATTGAGATACAATAAGACACATTTAGAGGCATTCAACATGAATGATTAGTATTATAGGTTGTTTTCGAAGAAAAACTAACAAAGTTTTCTCCAAAACGTAAGCTAATAAAACTCTTCTCAAAATAAATTTATAATTTGAATGCTTTTTTTTCCAGGAAACGTTTCAGCAATAAATAGTGCATAGTTTGAGCAACAAACTAAAAATAAGAAAAAAAGTTATTTAAATTAAATATTTTCGATATATTTTTTTTAATGTATAGCTCCTTTGGGGAAGATGCAATTTGTTGGAGAAGATTGCATATCCCCCAGATTTTGGGAAGATTGCATTTTCCTCAGAATGGGGAAAATGCAAGTTGTTCTTTGAAACTTAATTACATTTCATTTTTTTAGGCTTATGAGCAAATATTTGGTCCATATCAGAATGTACCAATTTTGACCTGTTTCTCCCAACTCGTTAAAATTAGCAGTAAAGGAACTGTTACGTTGAATTCCTCCGATCCACATGATCAACCTTTAATTGATCCTAACTACTTCTCTGATCCTTCAGACTTACAAGACATGATTGAAGGTAAACAATCTTAATTAAATTAACCTTTTGAGCATATATCGATTGAGATATGATACCGTTAAGAGTATGGCCAAATATACAGCCACTGCTCTTAAAAGCATTGGCATATATTAAATTAACCCTAAAAGCTAATTCAGTCAAGAACTGCGAGCAAATTAGTTCTAAATAACAAGAGCAAACAATAGTCTGCTCTCATCTATAAAAGAAAATGCTACTTCAATAAACATCTCCGCATTCAATATTGAATCTATGCCAGAAACAATGGGGAAGGTTAAAATAATGAACTTTTACCCAGTCAATCGATATTTTGTTTTCAATAACTTCTTGCTCTTAACTTAAAAAACACGTGGAGTAATTTTGAACAAGTAATTTAATAACTAAATTAAATTAATTTTTTACCTTTCATTTATTTCTCAACTATAATTATCCATTTTGTAAAGCAAAAATTGTAAACCGTTCTTTTACTACATTACAGTAAGTTCATCAAATATTAGTACATATAATTAGTAAATTTTATTTTTATTTATTGAACAGCAAAATAAATTAAAATTGATTAATTAATGAATAACAAACTTATCAGAGCAGAATTAATTCTTTCATCTAGTTTATCAAATTTATTTAATTTTCCCTCTACCTTTTTTTGATTCCCTTTTGTATTTAAAAAAGAAAAATTTTAGATGTTATTTCACAGAAATCTGAGTTGGTAGATCATATCTTTCTTATCATATCTTTGCATAATAATAAATTTTGAATTTTTTAGAAATTAACTGAAACATTTTTTATTTTAACATTCATTTTATTTAAAGAAATTTCGATTAATATGAAAAAGAATTCCAATTTCTTTTTCATGATCTCTATTTTGTTTCACCTCTATACAGGGTGTCCCAAAACGACCGCATAAACTCTGCACTGCTGGATTCCTCGTTGGGAGTACATAAAAACTGCCCAAAGAAGCGTTCCTGTACGATCCCTAGTTTACGAGAAAAGTACGAAAAACAAAGTATGACGTCACTGCCGGTGCAAGAAAAAAAAAACACTTTATTGGACATATCATTTGCATATCTTTCAAGACGATAATGCTTAAAACGTTCGCTGCGCATATTCTGCTTTAAATCGTGCCTAGTATACTGCTGTTGATATGTTCAATAAAGTGTTTTCTCTTGCACTGGCAGTGACGTACCTTGTTTTTCGTACTTTTCTCGTAAACTATGGATCGTACAGGAACGCTTCTTTGGGCAGTTTTTATGTACTCCCAACGAGGAATCTAGCTGTGCAGAGTTTATGCGGTCGTTTTGGGACACCCTGTATAAGTCAGTTTCATAACAATAAATTTTTTTCCTGAAATCTACGCCAACTGAATCATAGTTTTGACTTCAATTTACGATTTTTTTTTTTAAAAAAAACTTTAGTTTCTTAGAAATAAGTAAATTTATTAAAGCATTTAAGATAAATGGGGGAGACTTTCTCATCTTAAGAAATCTTATAACCGTATAATGTGCAATCAAAATATTTAAATATTTACTTCAGTAAATATTTTGCCAATATTGATTCGCAAATTTTTTTAATACGGAACCCTAAATTATCACATTTAATTTGTTAACCAAAATGGACGAACTCAAATTGTTTTCGCAATGGAATTCTAATTGATTGAACTCAATTTTTTCGGCTATGGAACCCTAAATGATCGAAATTTATAAATATAGATCATTAACAGCAGTGAATATGCCAACGAAACAAAAACTATTTATACTACTACTTATTAAAACTACATTTTTAAGGCCGCGCAGAATGCAGTATTTTCATCCTTTTATTAATAACAGTATTAAAATTAAGTTCTATGCCAGACTGATCAATGATAAGGAGCGGCATCTCTTAGGGGTATGCATAAGCTGAAAAGGAATAAAATACGCTTAAATATATGAGAAAATGATTGAGAGGGATTATCTGAAGGGTTAAAAAGGATCATCAGAGAAGTATAACTTGTTACTCTAAAATTTGGTTATTGAATTTGAATTGAATGAAAAAAATGGACGGCGTGCTGCATATCTTTTTCGTAATTTATTTCAAGGTATTGAAGAAAACTATTCTTTTTCTCCAAATTTTCTCTTTCTTTTTTTATTAATATTTTACTTAAGTAATTTCATATAAATAATCAAAATGTTAAATTTTGCACGGATTGGGTATAAATACAATTGCAGAGTACAAAATTCATAACTGGTTTAAAAAGGAGAGTTCAACTCTCTAAGACACTGTAGTCCCTCGACAGAACCCTAAAGTTACGCGCAGCATCATTTGGTAGTATGTAGCTGCTCTAAATTACAGTAAGCTTATCTTTGAAATGTTTCTAAAATATTTGAATCTGCATTGTTAGCAGTGAATAAACCGGTTTTGTACGAAAAGTAATGATAATAACTTAACTGTGAAGTGAATCAGCTGGGATCGGAGAAGATAGCAAGTAACTTATGTTTGTAGGGTTACTCAGCCCTCTCTGACCATCCGGGGACTGGGCACATTTTCGAGAAACTGCCATACAGAACACAATGGCTTACTGAGAAAATCGGCAGATTATATTGGAAACTTTATCAGTGATTTAGATGATAATAATTCTTTATCTTTGATAAAGATTGCCTACCGGAATACCAAGTTTACCGATAGAACGTGGTATTTTTTCAAAGCTATGAAGACATTCGCAATGAATTCAGCGTTAAAAACTCATCAACGATGACGTTCGTCAAAATTACGATTGGACTCATACTCTTGAATACTCTTACATACTCTTGAACTCAGAATAGCGTTTGAATTTTCGTTTGATGGAGCAGACATTATAAATTCAAAAAAGTCGAGGGCAGAATTTACATAATTCGAAATTTCATCATGATAACCACAATGCGTTAAGCCACATTTCCTCCTTCCTAGCTAATTTAAAGATGCCAGTTATTTCCCAACTACCCTAGAGTTCTTCTATGGTTTTCCCAGAGTCACTTTTTCTTATTCCCATGCGCGTGGAAATTCCTTTAAAAGGAAAGAGGCCTGTGCCAAGTTGCTCAAGGACATTCCCGAAACCCTTTACCCTGATGTCTTTGATGTCGAATAATCAAGCTTTGTATTTTTTGTTCATAAACACACTCAGGTTGTTTTATTGTTCGTAATTTTATTTAATTGGGCACATTATTACAATAAAAGATCCATATCCACTAGAATCGGAAACACAAGTCATGTTTCCGATTCTAACGAGATAAAATTTAAATCTTATCATTTTGTTCGTCTACCATAGCAGCTTTATTCATAATTTGTTTTAAATTTTTATTTAATTTTTGCTATAATTATTAAATATTTTTCGCCAAAGATATTAATTACAGCGATAATATGAAAGGTTAAATTTTAATATTGCTTTGGAATAGTGGGGAGATTTCGCACTTTTTAGTTACATTCCGTACGTTTCTGCACGTAAGATTTGAAGTTATTGCACTTGCGTCAATTCTGGCTAATGCACCCGTGAGAATTATGTACAGTTGCTTCAAAACTTACTGGAGCACACGGAATCTAACATAAATTTGCGAAATCTCTCTATCATTTTAATGGCATACATTGATTAAACACAGTTTTGCACAAAATTTATTTTAAACTAAATGCAACTTATTAAAAAGAAACTATAACTATTTACCGTTTAATAAGCGTAAAACGGTGAATAAATAACTGTAACATAAAATGTGACATTGTAAGGTTATATTGGCTTTTTATTTTAATATAACAAATTAACAAAGCTGTTACTTTTAAACTTTTTATTTATTAAATATATCCATTATCAAAATAGAACTGAATTTTTTAAAAAAATAGACTAAAATAAGAGATACGTAAATAATTTACAGGTAAGCAGTACCTTTATAATTTTTATTAATTTATACTATTGGTATTATACTAAAAAGAAAACTGTAAATTAAAGTGGGAAAAGTGGATTATACCATGTGATTTACATGTCCAATGAAATTCAGATTTTCCATACTATTTTAATATGTATACGTTTTAATTTGGGTTTTAACGGATTTTTACATCTGGACTATTCATTCGAGATTAACAAATTTCTAATTTTCTTAGGAATGAAAATGTGTCGAAAAATCGGCGAAAGTGAACCAATGAAGAAAATCGGTATCCACCTTTTTAATACGACATATCCTGGATGTGAACAATACGTAGGTGCTGAAAATGAATACCTGAAATGCATGGCTATGTGATACGTGCTGACCATGAGTCATGAAGTTGGCACAGCCAAAATGGGAGATCCAAGTGATCCCACAACTGTGGTTGATCCAGAATTAAGGTAAATGATATATTTATGAAATAAATAAATCAAGTATAGAACATTGCGTAACACAATTGTAGAAATTTGATTAGGAGTTACATACAAGAACGTGGTAAATATTGACCTTAAAATATATTTTACGAATACTTGCTGGAATACAACAAATAAATATTTAAATATACAAAAATCGTGATTGCAACGCTTAAATACGCCATCTGTAGTGAAGACCGGTTCCATGCTTTGACCCTACCTCCTTCCCTCTCCTCTCCTCAGTTGCATGGGAACCTATTGCGATCTTTCAAACTTTTATAATATTTTTTTGCAATTGTCAAAAATATTTACTAAAATTTCCCTGATGCTTTCTTTAAGAACTATGTTTAAGTCGGATTTAAGTTCCATATATTTTACTAGCTTAAATTTTTTTAAAATCTGTTTGCAAATCAAAACGAAACTGACGACTTTCTTCTCCTATGACTATCCACACGCTAATGGTGAAAGCCAGCGAAGTGTTGTCATAGGTAAAGATTTTTGCTTTGCTCCACCTGTAGCCCCATTTTGATCACAAATGGTGAATGCGAAGAAATGAAGTAAAGACAAAACTACCTGTTGGAAGTTGCAAATTAATAGTTAAATTACATTACATGAAATACTGTCAACATCTGACAATCTTTTATTGATATCTGTTACCCAAAAGGTAAAATTAAGATATTAAAAACCAATCTTATTTTTTAAATAAAAATGAGAAGTTTAAAAATAAGTTTTAATTTTTTCTTACAAATGAAACAATTTTTGAGATTTTCGCTCAGGCTTCACTGTTATTGATCTCAATAATGCTGCGTCAAAGTTTGATAGCATTTAATATGCCTTTCACTTAGATATTAATTTTCAGCCCTCGAAGCAAAGGGTAGGAGCTATAAATTACGTTTGAGATTTTCTAGTGGGCTTCATTATGAATTACTTCAGCAGTAATATGGCGGAATATAAATGCGTTTCATGTGTTTCACACTGTAATACTGATTTAAAACTATCAAAATATAAATTAATAGCTATAAACTAATATTTAATACCACAACATGATTTTTTGAGATAGTCACCTAACTTTTTTTGTATTATTTTAACGTTAATCACATTTAAAAAATATTAATTTTAAACCCCATTGAATACATTTCTCCTTTATTTTTGAAAAGGATTATAAAAGTACATATTTAATGCGAGAAATACTGAATATTCGACGAAACCAACCGCAATCAAAACAATTTAAATATATCAAAATAAAATACCTGTTATATTTTAATTAATTAGTTCAAATTTGATACCATCTGGTTCAGCAGATGGGTTACGATTTTGATGTTTCATTGTAAGTTCCACTTCAAGTAAACTTGGTGGAGTAAATTCTTCCTTTTGTTCTGATAAAGATTCAAAATCTAGTGTACAAGAATTTATCTAGACTGTCACTTCCAGAGAGTACTTCCTTAAAATGCTTTCTCCATTCATCTAAAATTTCTGTTTTATAACTAGTCAGTTCACCATCTTTTTCCTGTACGTCTTTATTTTGGATTTCAAATTCTTTTCTATTATAGTTAATATGTTGGTAAAACTTTCTTGCATCCTTTTCAGTACTTAGATGTTAAATAACTCGATACTGGTCTTCCATGATGGGCAATTTTTTCTTTTGTGGAATCTTTTCTCTTGTCTTCCTGGTTCTTTTTTTTAGCTGTTTTAAGCACTTCTAGTCTAGTGTTTTTGAACCGTCAATTTATAAATTTTACTTTTCTTGTTGGTGATTTCTTTACATTCCGAATCATACCAGTCTTGTTTTGCTCTTTTTAAGTTTTGGGATTACTTTGCTAGCTGAGTTTTTAATGATTTGATCTAATTAAACCTGTATTATTTTATTCCTTTATAGCAGCGAATGCTGGCCTTTAAGTAAGGCTGAGGAAAATAAACTACTAATATTTAAAGGGAACAAAAACTCGGAGCAGTCTTCGGAGCGGTTAAAGAAAACAGTGTTTGGCTGATTCAGTACAGTTATGAATTATACAGAATATTTAAGCATCTAAACAGAATTTCAGTTGCTAAATTCAATCCTATAGAATGCGTTGGGTGAGTCACAGGATGGTGACCCAGTTAAGAAACTGACTTTTGGAAAGTTTAGAGGCAACCGAAAAAGGGAAAGACCAAACATCAGATAGATTGATTCTGTGAAAAAAAATCTAAAAACCATGGGAAACCTAGCGTCTGATCGAATCAGATCGAGACAACTAGCTGGGATGACTTTGCCTGTACTAAGCTGAATATTTTATAATTTTGGTTCCAATTTAAATCTTTTACTGAACACAAATTTTTGAAAAAAATGTCAGTCTAAATTAGGCACCCAGTCTAAACACACAAGTTTTCCAATGAAGAAGGAAAAAAAGTGTAAATTTGTGCTAAATATGAATAAAGATAAAAAATACTAAAAGAGCGCAAATATTACCATACAAACAGACATAATAAAGTTACAATTTAATAATGTAGAGCCTTTTTTTAGTGTCGAAACATAGAATGAATTTGTCTATCTTTTAGAGTTATAAATATTAATGGTCTTATATGTTAGATTTTATAATAATAAGCTTCTGCTTCTACACAATTTATGGACTCATTTTAAGAACTATTTGCTTAATAATTTCGTTCAAAGCAATTGTGTCTTGTGCCATCACTCATAAGTTAGCTCTATTATAATAATAATTATATTTCTTTAAGTTTCTCAATGTGTTTGACATGAAGCTTTAACACTTTTTTATATTTAAGTGCTGAGGGAATGAAATTTGTTTGCACCAAATTAATCAAACGTTCTTGTATATAAATACTGATTATGAAAATTTATAACTTAACTGAACTGGACTTAAAGCCAATAAAAACATTTCATCGTATTCAAGTATAAGCGAGATTTTTTTAAAGTTTTCGGAGATAGACTAAGACTTTGAAGATAAATATTCAATTGTCTAGTATACTTCACATTTGATACTATTAGTTTAATAAAAATAATAATTGGAGTTAGTCTATCCTAAGAACTCTTACCACCAGAGTCTGGACTTTTCTGCTGCTATGGAAACGAAAGAGTTCATCTAAGAGAGGGGAGGTTTTGTTTTATTTTTCTCCTCGACCCATGTCAATACTTGCCTCAAATGTTTACTTCACACCCCGTATTCAAGTAGTTTAATCACGCAACCCTGGTCCCCGCCAGTGTTCCAGAGGACTGACAAGGGGAGTTCTTTAGAAAAAACAGACCATAGGTAGATATTAATGCTAAGTTCCTTTAAGCATTAGGAAAAATCATACCCCTTACAGAAATTTAAGATATTTTTGAGGTTTATTGGAGGTGTCAAGGTTGATTTGAGGTATATTGGAGGTTGATTTCAAAAACAACTTTAAAAGATCAACTTCTCAAGATGTATAATCAAGGTGTATGAAGTTGTTTATTCACAGAGGTTGTTTTGAGGTTGATGGAAAGCTACTATAGAGCAACCAGCTTAGGGAGATTGTTTCTGAAGTGTACGGATAATTTTTTCTAAGCTTAAAGCAAAGTGTATATTTGAGGAGTGAATAATTTCACGGATCTAAACTAAAATTATTTCTGAGATATATATGAGGTTGATTTTGTGAGGTGTAAATGAGATTGAAATTGAAGTTTATTAATTAGTTTATTTTTGGTGCAAAACACAACCTCATTTTGAATCTCAGGTGTATTTTTTTTACATTTGTCAACCTCAAAACGACCACAAAAACACCTTGTTTTTTGTAAGGGATTAATTATATTCGTTGTCTGTATATGGCCATATTATTTGTGACATTCAGTAAGAATAGAGATTATTTAAACAATTCGCTTTCTCTTATTGTAAATATAACAAATTTCTCCTATTTTTCTTTTAGAGTGAAAGGCATTAAAGGTCTTCGAGTTGTAGATGCATCAATTATGCCCCAAGTAATCCAAGGAAATACAAATGTACCTACCATCATGATTGCAGAAAAAGCATCGGATATGATCAAACAAAGCTTAGGAGGCTGCATGACAAAAGAATCGAATTAGAAGAATTTGAAGAATCTCAATGTTTAAGATCGATAAATAAAATTATATTTAATCGTCAATGTTGCGAATAAAAGTTATTTTCCAGGATTGTGTTATTACAAATCTAAATATGTTAAATATGCGAATACATTGAAAATGTGTTTAATGAAAATAAGAATGAACTTGATGATTGACTGTGAGAACAGAACTCAGAATAGTGATTTGCATCACTCTACTGATTATCTTGATTTGAAAAAGTTATTTGAATCCACGATCTGAATAACTTGATTTGGATTACAGATCCAAATTTCTTGATTCAAATAACTTAATTTGAATAGTGATTTGAATCTTTTTATTCAAATCACTGATCCAAATTGCTTGATTCAAATCACAGATCCAAATTGCTTGATTCAAATCACGGATCTGAATCACTTGATGTGAGTAGTGATGTAAAGACTCAAGCAAGCTTTCTCTAATCCTTACAGAGAACTTGTTACTTTACAGTTTTCTCCTGCAGCTTGAAATTTTTTTTTAATATTCTCTTGCGATTTGGTTTTAAAGTCATTTTTAAGCCTGTTAATAAAATTAAATTTAAGTCTCTTAAAAATCATAATATTTTTTTGATAATCACTGGGGCATTTACCACATTCCTTCTCAGTGTAACCTCGACTATACCAGACAAACTAAATGTGCTTGAAAATGTGGACTTGAGGAACACGATAGATGTGTCCGTTATTAAGAATACGAAAAATCATCAATTGCTGCACATTGTTGGAATTTTGGACATAAATTCAATTTCAATAATGCCAACATTATTTCCACCTCAGTCACGTCAGTTCCTCTTGATGCCCTGAAATATTGTTTTATTGATATCAATGCTTATTCCCTTGTTAAAGAGATTAGTTCCACACCAAATCTTCCTAGAACATGGAAATGAATTTTACCCAGATTTTCCCCCATCAGCCACTGTAGTGTTTCTTGTTCTGTCTTTTTTTTAAAACATTATTGGCTACTGTGGTCTTCTAGTTTTGTTTCTCACCTTTATTTTTAAAATTTTTGTTTGGAAACTTTACGCTCGATATCTAAAATCACTTTTGTTCATTCACTTCAAGTCGTGAAGATGGGCGCCCATTTCTGAGTGCTTGAAATTTGTTTTTTCAAATCTGCATATTTTTTGAAACGAATAAAGTTTTTAATCAAGCAAGACGTAAGATATACTTTAAATAATAATAAATAATATTAAACGATGCTAGCTACTGATGTTTTAGTAAACTAAAACCCTTTCGTAACAGCCAGTTGTTAGCCAAGGGATTCATGGAGGTTAAAACTCCATATTATCGAGACTGATTGTTTGATAGTGACACTGTGGATAATATTAACATTACTCCCCTTATATTTCGGTGCCCATAGAACTGAAGCTGGGTAAGCTACAAGCCACCACTAGAATGGAACCCTGTCCTACACAATGACACCTCAGTGCTTTAACCCTAGTGTTATACAGGCATAGATATAAAGGCAGAAAAGATCAATCACTCGACCAAACGGACGTCACGGTGAACGTTGACATCACTGGTCTAGTAACTAGTTTGTACTCTATATCCACGCCCTCTAGTGAATTGCGGTGCTGGTTTATTGCAGCTGTTCATAATTATTTTTTCTTTTTATTTGATTTTTATAAGTTGTAATGATTAATAATAATTGATAACATTCAGTCTTTTTGCCAGAAAAATCTGAAATTCGCAAATTTTATGACACATATTTTTTCAGATTTTTTTAAAGATTTATAATTCGTAAATTTTAAACTTAAAAAAAAACAAACTAATATGTTATTAAAATTTAATTCTTTATATCATTCTGAAATTCAAATATTTCAAATGAAATAAAACACAATTCATGTATTTACAGAAAATTAATAAATAAATAAAATAAAGAACATTTTAGTAAGCATTCCAAGCTAGTCAAAACATTAAATATATTTATAAAGCACAAGAAATAGGAAAATGATAATAATTGGTGAGATATAGTCTCATTATTGCCTGTTAGCGTACAATTAGTTTGCCAGTAAAATGTTTTCTTGGTTTTCATTTGTGTGTAATGGAAATTCTAATTATTTTCATTCAAAAAGTCTTTCAAAATATGATTTTACTCCTCTATTTCAATTACAAGTTACTTTGATATATGGGTCGTGTTAAAAGCTAAAAATATGAGAAAGTGTTTCACAACATCCACTAAGATGACAAATTGTCTGTCAAGGATGATAAAAAAATTAATGATTAAAAAAACAATTTATTGTGATAATGAACATTTAGCTGCAATGCGATTATTGTTCAGCAATCTAAAAGACATTTTCGTGGTTTTCCTTTGCATTTAACGCAACATTTGATTTGTCTAAATTTTAATTTCATTTTAAATAATATATAGGTAGATTACTACAAAAGCTTTTATAGACATGATTTTACTCTGATATTTAAATTGCAAGTTACTTTGATTTCTGGGTCGTGTTAAAAGTTAAAAATATCGGAAAAGTATTTCACAACATCCACTAAGATGACAAATTGTCTGTCAAGGATGATAAAAAAATTAATGGTTAAAAAATACTAATTCATTGCGATAATGAACATTTAGCTGTAATCTTATTATTGTTCTTTTATCTAAAAGAATTTTTCGTGGTTTTCCTTTGCATTTAACGCAACATTTGATTACTTTAATTTCAACTTAATCTTGGTTAAAATAAATTATTTTAATAACTTTTATAAACATTGTATTACGCCGATATTTAAATTGCACGCTACTTTGATTTTTGGAATGAGTTTAAAGTTACAAAAAATATGAAGAGCATCTCGCTAATCACCGAAATAATTGACTGTCTGTCAAGGACGAAAAAAAATTTATTTATTATATAAAAATAAACTCTTGAAGCGTCAAGCAATATGAATGATATTTTCGTGGTTTCCCTTTACGTGCAACGCAAAATATGATTGTTTTCTTCAAAAAAACACATTCATAAAGGCAGCAATGTTTAAATATTTACATAAATTATGAGTTATTTTTTCTCTATTCCTTGTTAAATCAAAACAAAATGAAGAGCATTTGATTGTGGGCAATAAATTAGCAAGGTAGATAGTCTTACGCGGACATTAAGAAATGAATTGGGAGATTTTGATATGGATATATATATATATATATATATATATATATATATATATATATATATATATATATATATATATATATATATATATATATATATATATATATATATATATATATATATATATATATATATATATATATATATATATATATATATATATATATATATATATATCTGCATATATATATATATATATATATATATATATATATATCTGCATATATATATATATCTATATATATATATATATGCAATATTTTTCTTTTTCTACAAGAATATAGATTTGTAAAATCACATGTTAATCTTCCAATTGATTCTCTCTTTCTCAGATTCATTGATGATCTATTAGTTATTAATTTTAATGCTTTCGATATTCTAGCAAAACATATTTATCCAAATGAATTAATTCTTAATAAAACAAATAATAGTAATTCTTCAGCAAATTTTTTAGATTTGACTCTTAATATTAATGCAGATAAAAATATTACATTTAAACTTTTTGACAAAAGAAATGATTTTAAATTTCCAGTTAAAAAATGCATAGATTTCAACTCTAACTTAGCCAATAAGGTTTTTTCTAATATTATTGCCAATCAAATTCATAGATTTTACAGGAATAATTCTAACTATAACGAGTTTTTATTAGATACTGATATATATAAAAACGATTTAATTAATAGCCATTTTCCTAGTTCATTTCTTAATTTCTATTTTAAAAAAATCTTAAAAAACTTGGTACATTAATTTTTAATTTTTATTTAATTTTTCTGTTTTAAGAATAAGCTCTGATTTTTTCAAGGTAGGAACTAACTATGATAAACTATTCCTAAAGCCACTGGACGGAATAGTTTGGATGTATGACCTTTTATACTGGATTAGTTAAATATTTTTTAGTTTCTTTTTAATATTTGTAGCCTCTTAAAATTAATTTAATTTTAATTGTCCAGTATAATAAACAGTTTATTTATTTATTTATTTAATTATTTATTATTTTTGTATAAGTGGATTGGGCTTTGGTTCGTAAAGAACCACCCCAAATGAATGCAGGTGATACGTGTATACTTTAAAATTATGTAAGGTTGTATGAATGAAGAATAAAACCTATAAACGGTTTTCTATTCCTGTATGCAGGCTCTGATTTTTAAATAAGTCACCCTATGAAAGATGGATATGTGTATTCTGTAAAATTATGTTAGAATTTATGAATGAAGGATAAGTCTATAAACGGCTTTCTATCCTGACAGGCTGACTTTTAAATTAATTTCCCTATAAATGATTTTTTTTATTTTTTTTTAAAGACTGCTAATTTATTCAATCCGTTAAACTTTTTTATTATTATTTCAATTTTATTACCTTTTTACTAATTGTTTCTCATAGATGGCAGCACTAATATTTTACCTAAACATTTTTTTCTTCTTCTTCGATCAAATGTTTTTTTTTTAAATTTTATTATACTCGATTCAAGCTATAAGCAATATTTTACATCTTCGCGATTTTTGTTAACTGTTTTATTATTGTACTTTTAAACCTAAACCGCGTTTTAATTCATGCCGGTAAGTTTGATTTCCTTTTACATTTTTCTTTTATTTCATGATTTTTTACAACATAAGGTGTTTTGCGATATCGACACATATAAAGAATAATTTTTATCTTAGGATAATTATTCTTTATTCAGAAATATCGCATTTATGGCAATTAGATGTGTCTTGACAACGACTATTTGCTTTTACCATTCTTGTTTCTCTACCATTTAGTTTTTTATTTTATTCATGTTTTCCATGTTAATTTGTGTGTATATATATATATATATATATATATATATATATATATATATATATATATATATATATATATATATATATATATATATATATATATATATATATATATATATATATATATATATATATATATATATATATATATATATATATAAATAAATAAATAAATACTACAAGAAAACACTAGGAAAGTTAAGAAAAACAATAAGTTTCATTTATTGCGCTTAAGCTGCAAGTAAACAGCACTCATTAGATAAGTTCAAAATGAAGAATAAAACAAAGAAAAATTATGGACATATGAAAAAAAGGGGGGTGGGAAATAATAAGTAAAAAAAAAAAAAAAAAACAGTTTATTTTAAAAAAAAAAAAAAAAAAAAAAAAAATTGAAATGTTAATTAAAAAACCGAAAAAAAAGCCGGAAAAAAAAGATATGATCTTTTCTTCAGCCCACACGATTATATCCGCAAAACAGAGTGCTTTCTGATATTGTATCAATAAAGCCAAAGCAAAATATATTAATACAATAGTGTGAGGAGCACTCAAAATTTTTTTTTATGAAAATAACAACAAATAAGATAGATAATAACATGTAAAAACAGATAATAAAATAAAATAAAAAGAAAAAACATTAAAAAGGGGGGACTATAATGTTTTTAATGTTTTTTCTTTTTACTTTGTGACATTTTCTAAGACATTTGTTATTTCTATAATGACTTTCCTCAGTTTTTGCCGTGAATTTACAAAATTTTAAGGCTATTAACGAAATGCCAGTTTGCGCGATTACAACTTGCAAAAAATCTGATAGAAAAACAAAAGGAAAAAATATAATTTTCCTATTCCGAAGTGACACAGTTAATATAAAACAGCAATACGTTTTTTCTATCGTTAAGAATTTTTATAAAGATTCGTTATCTAAATAGAAACCGCCTCATTACTTCAAAAAGAAAGACACGTGAAAAAAATTAAAAAATGGATAAAGTCAAGGAAAATTAAAACGTAAGTAAAAAGTATAAATAAAATATATAGTGTACAGTTGAAATCCTCCTAATTTCATAACTTATTTTTTTAATGTAGTTATTCTAATATTTATGATTCTCTTAAAAATTACATTCTCTTGAATTTAAATATCTATAAATTATATCATCTTAAATCTAAATATCTATAAACAATTGTAAAATTTCGAATGTCATTATGAACCTAAATTATTATTTTGTTTCAGTAATTAGCGTTTAAGGTTGATGTTTCCTAATGATTAAGTATGAACAAATTGCTATTAACGGCATATTTTAAAATCGGGGATTCTAAATTTAACTCAACTTATTGTTATAAAAGAATAAGTAGATAAAAAAGTGTCGATATATGCTTTCATTTTTCTTAATAATTAAAGTTAAAACTGAACATTTTAAAATAAAGTATTTATAATGTCATTTTCGCCAACTAGTAAAATATTTTTATAAGTTTAAAATGGTATTTTTTTAATATAATGGCCAAGAAAGTTTTTTTAAACTATGTTTATGAATGGAAATAATGTGTTAATTACTTAAAGTTTGAAAGCTAAGAACCAGAAAAAGTCTAACATATTTTTACAAAGAAAAAGAGGCAAAGTTATCATAATATCTTTGCGTGCGATCTTCCGAGATCTGTGGACACAGTGACGTCATGAGGAGGGAAATCGTAGCTTCAGCTCTAAAAGCGGAGTGAACTAGCCCTTCTATTATCTTTAGCCCTAAGTGTCATAGCGGTTGGATGTTCAAAATCGTATAATATACCTGAAACGCATTTTTTTTTTTCATATCGGCGACTTTTTTCTCACAAATTTATTTATTTTTATGATTTGAAATTGCATACCCTGTTTTGTATGCACACCAGTTTTGTTTTTATATTTTGAATTTTTAGTTATTTTTTAAGGCCTTATTAACCTTTCGACGTATATGGAACACCTGTGTTCCTTTTATATATTTTTTCTGACGCTCTTATTACTAGCAACAATATATTTTGGTATTTCTTAATCATAAAAAACTGCTCAACAGGCACTAAGAAAACCTGTTAGATTTTTGGGGTTATATTTGTAATAAAATACAAATTCCAAAAAGTAGTTTGAATTTAATTTTTTCATTCATGTTCAAAAATTTATCAATAATTGAATTTGTAAAATAAGGAAATTTGATGATGAATAACTTTTTCTCTTACTTCTAAATAGCAACCAAAAAGTGAAAATTTCAAAAAATATTGTTTGGAAATGAACCGTTTTTGGAAAATTTCACCTTTAACGCAAGAAAAGACACCCGTGTTTCCTACTGAATTTCATAAACATATGTTAGTAAAATGCTAAATAGATTATTTTTCGCTTATTTTCACTTATATTATTATAAAATAATGAAAAAAGTATAATTAAATTTTCTTAATAAAAATCTTGCGTTAATGGGCTAAATACTTTACATTATTTTTACGCGTACCCTGTATACAATGAGACCACATTTTATCATTGATTTTGCTTTATAATATTACTTCGAATGAAACAATTGCTCGAATTACCTTTACCTAACGTTCCTAATATGAAAGCTAATTTTTTTTTCCTTACTCAGCTTTTTCGTGAATCTAGAATTAGGAAAAAGAAACGTAACTAATTTCCTGACTAAAGTCGTTTAAATTATATGATGTTGTTGCTCACTGAGAAAAGTAAATGAAACTTTTTGTTTTGGGGTTGTTGTTACAGAGGAAATTTTAAATATCTTCTAAAACTGGATCTACAGCATTAAAAGAAGGGTAAAGTTTTTATTAACATGTAAATTTAGGGGGTAACTTTCTAATGTTAAACTGGCGAAATTTCATAACCAAGCTTTTAATTAACTTAAAGTAATTTTATGTAATTACTAATTTTAAAAAAAAATCAATTTAATTCGAAAATCAAAACTAAATTTTGGATATAAATTAAGTTTTTGTTTAATAAAACTCATTTTTAAAGGTGCTTAAAGAAAGTATTATAAACGATATTATTAAAAATAGTATTTTAAAGAAAACTAAACTGTAAAATCCTTGGGAAGTCTAAAGGTTTAATATATTAACAGAGAAAATATAATAACAGAGAAAATATATTAACAGAGAAAATACTAACAGAGAAAAATATTAACAGAGTCTTAGTTTATTAACAGAGAAAATAAAATTATATATCTTATGACTTCTTCTTTTAATTGTTATTTATTTAAATTTTCTTTTCTAAACATGCTTTAATTTAAATTTTTCTATCTTAAAAAAATTTTATGCTTGTTTATTCGCTAGTCAAATGGGAGAATGGTTACTAGTGATCTAACATATTAATTACAATTCTAACAAAAATAATAGAAAATTACAAAAAAAAGAAACGATAAAGAGCTATTATAAGACTGTGATTTTTTTATATTGTATATTTTGTTTAGGAAACTGGAAATGTTGTTATTTGAAACTTTTTTATTTAGTTTTTAAACTAAGAACTGGAAACGAAATTATTTTTAAAAAAAATTTTGACATAATTTTTTAACCGGAAACTGGAAATGAAATTACTTCAAACTTTTTTTTGACATAGTTAATTCTTATTTTCAATCAAATAAATTAAGGTCTCAAAATAAATTCTCTCGATATTTCTTTTTAATTACATATTTGTGCTAAAATGTACCAGGGATCTTAATTTTAATTTAACGCGATTCACTTTTCCTCATTCAATTAAAAATCCCGAGAAATATTTCTGTTTTGATATACATTATTTTTTAAATAATTTTATAAGCAGCAAAATTTAAACAACTATTCAATATTTCAAAAGCTTTCAAATTGTAAGCCAGAATATAGTTTTTGTTCTGAAACCAAAATGAAAGATAAACAAATAAAGTTAATTTAAGCTTAATTCTAACACTTTAAATTTTCCTGGTTGACTGAATTGCAATTTTTGGTTGCAACTGTTTTCTTAATGCAAATAACGAACTTGAATTGAGTAATGTTTCATTCGTTGTACGAAAAGCAAAATTCAAATTAGTAGGATTTTAAAAACTTTCTTTGATTTTATTTTCCCTGTTATTGTGCACATTTTAACACACGTTTTTAATCTTATAATCTGAATTTTTACTTATATTCAAAGTTAGCTATAAGATTTGATTCGTACGAAATTTTTCAAAATTACTTGAATGATAATTTTTAAGTTTTTTTTCTTTTTATAAAACTCAATTTAGCGGGGATATTTTGTTAAACTTCTCAGACATTGATATTTAATTTTAAAATCTGCCCTAGGGGGGCTTTATCACTCAAGTTTTGTAGGTAATAGCAGACGATCTTCACCAGGCTTATCAGTGGGTATTTGAGATCTTTGACCTATTCCAATGGGAAAAAGGTTTTCCCAAACCTGTGTGAAATTTGTTGGCCATCAGGCTACCCCTGATTATGTACTAGATTGTCTGAAGCTTTCCAGATAAGATCTTTTCAGAAGCTCAATTCTAGTATTAGACTTTCTTAGAGTGACGGATTTCATTAACCTGATTTAGCGTGGATAAACAAAGGAGATATGCAGCAACAAAAAAAATTTCAAAATTAACTTTTAGGCAAAATAATATTTAATTTTTAAAAAAAAAATTCAAATCTCTTAAATTTAAAAAAGAAGGTTTTAAGTTATTTCAGTTGAGTTGAGGATTCAAACAAAACTGTAAGCATACTGAGTTTCCTCAGAGCTACCACATCGATAGTTTAATAGCTGTTTAATATTAACAAAACAAGCATAATATATTCAATTATTGCAAAATTACAAGGCGTCTGTTTATAACTTTTACAAACGTTAAAAAAAATAGACGTCTCATGCAAAACTTGGAGTAATTTCAAAGCGATTCGACAGCAAGAAAAATCAGAGTAATCCATGCATTTTTAAAAAAAAAAGTTTCAAAAATGAGTACAAACTCCCTTACAGTTTCGCATTGTAAGACAATGGATACTCAAATCTCACAAAACGTTTTTTTTGAAAAACTGTTCCCTGGTATAGGCTCTGAGCGAACATCTTGTCAAAGTGATGAAATAACTATCTCCACTTCTTCGAGAAAATGGGTTTCGTCAAAATAAAGAAATCTCTCATCAACCTATTTTTTTTAAAAATAAAGTGTGGGTGGCATTGAAGATCACTTTTTCGTGGGGACCACATAGGTGAATAAACGTCACCCCAATAAAGAAGGAGAGACAGAACAGAGAGACAAATCATATCCACGCCCGAAGCGAGATTCGAACTTGTGATCTTTCCAGCATGAGGATAACTTCTTGACCATCATACGTAACGGTCGACTGATTTTATGTCGGATATTTGAGAGTTCGCATTTCATCAAAACTCAAGTGATTTCGTGACGAAATGATTCTCAAAATTAACGAAATACAGCTCAAGGATTGCAGAATCGTCAAAAGTAAGAGTTTTATATCTGAGGGTTCGCTGACACGAAAGACTTATACAGCTTATACAGTAAATCAAGTATCTGCTTCTTGAAAAAATTTCTACTTGGATCTGAGTTTGTAAATACTAAATGTAAATTATTTACTTTTATTTTTTAGAAACATAATAATCGAAAGCATAATTTAAATTTGGGAGAATATGTCGTACGACATAGCCCGTGAACAGTCTTACCCGACACCTGTGGCCAATTCGACACTACTTCCCCTTATGTTGATGTCTCTGGCATCACAACAGAATGCTCCGACTCGAACTCAGACACCATCGACTATTGATTCAGAATATGATTATATCGTAGGTTAGTTTTATCTCTTTATTTTAAATGAAAAAGTTGTTGCTGTTTCTAAGCCACGTGCCAAATACCAGCATGACACCAAGTGAATTTAAGGCAGAGGTTCTTGTTATTCAGTGGCGCCATCTATGGCCATGAATACGTCTTAGGATACACACACGTCACAGAACGTTTTAACAGGCGGATCTATTCATATATCCATACATCGTAATTTTGACCTGCACCCGAGAACGATTAATCTGCAATTCAGTACCAAAGAGTTATTGATTTTTTATGGGATCTAGGAGAACTTTGTAACCCCGACAAATTTAACTTACACCAGTCACCATTTTGTCTTTGACAAGCGGGGAATGAACTCACGACTTGGTCCTTACTCCCTACCAGCTAGGCTATCCCGGCCATCTCTTACTTTTTATTTTATTTAATAACCGTCGTTGAACAGACGACCCAACTTTGGGTTTACGACTACTAATGTTCGACTCCGTATCCTTGTAGTTTTGAGCCCAATACAGAAGATAAGGGAATTCCTGGATCAAGCAGTGGGAGAAATTTGCCTTCGTGGAGGACTTTTTGATGGAACTAACCCGCATTTGCGCTACATTCAGAGGAAGACCACGAGAACCTCCCACGGTTAGCCTGACGGCAAAGGAACTCAAACCCATGATCCATCTACCACTGAGGACATTTCTTGTCATCACTGTGGTCGATGCAAGCCGGATGCGGATTCGTATCGACCATCTTTGGGATTCGAACCCGGTTCATCTCATTGGAAGGCGAACGCTCTATCCCCTGAGTCATCACGTATCCCCTCTCTTTATTTGAACTATTACGCATCTTAAATACTGCTTAACTTTTTCTTCTTCTCTATGATAGCTCAAGGAATGGATTGCTAACCTTTCCAAAAAATCACCTTCTTCATGGAATTTAAATTTGTGACCTCGAATCCCAGTGATATGTTATTTGTCGGCAGTATAATAGCTATGAAATATTATTATTAATAATAAATATAAGGCTTATAAAGCTACTCAAATATTTTCGATTTTGTTTCGTTATACTATTTCATAAAATTGTAAAACGAAGGTATGTATTAATAATAATATATAGCATTATAAGTAATAATAATATAGAAGAAAATATATATTAAGAAAATTCCGTGGGCTGCTATTTTTTTCGCTTTGAGAGATAAATAAGAGAATTCTCTTTTAAATAATAAAAGAGAAATCAAATTGGTGTAGATTTTTTTGTTCTGCATCTTCATATAAGAATAGTGGAATAAATTTTATTTGAATAATTCAGTTCTGATCTGTTGGCCGAGATAGCCTGGTTGACAGGGCGCTGGACTCACGTTCGTGAGAACGGGAGTCCGAATCAGGCCGGTGGACGTTAAATCCGTCGGGTCACAAAGTCCTCTTTGTTCCCATAACAAACTATGCCTCTGGGAGTACTGAATTGGAGATTGGTCGCTCTCTGGTTCAGGTCCAAATTACAATCTATGGATGAATAAATGGATGTATGAATGGGTTCACCTTATAAACGGGTTTGACGTATGGGTAGAGTGAAGTCGAATACTTGGCCATAGATGGCGCTATTGGAAAACAAGAACAATCACAACTCCTCTACTTTAATGGCTGACGACAACAACAACAGTTTAGTTCGGTTAATATTTTGAAAGTAGCAAAACAATAAATATTTTTTAACTGTTTTCATTCAGTGGGATCTGGTTCAGCTGGTTCGACTCTAGCGAGCAGATTATCAGAAGTATCCTGCGTGACGGTTTTACTTCTGGAAGCTGGAAGAGGAGCTCCACTTTTGAATGATGTTCCGGTTTTTGGCAACTTGTTTTGGAATTCAGATCTCGATTGGAAGTATAAAACTACTCCCCAAAAACACACTGCCCGACTCCAGAAAAAAAGAGTATGTTTCAATATTTTTGCTGAATAAATTTTACTGATAAATTAATAGATAAACTATTTAATAAATCCTCATTAAGTTCCTCATTTATTTTAACTCAATTAAGTGATTTTATGCATGAGACTCATGTATATGATTTCAGTGTGCCATAGGAATTTTTAAGAATTCATATTCATTTTCTACTTTAAAAGTAAAGTAGCCGCAATCTGGGAAATATGGTCCCAAACGTTTGGTCAGGAGAGCGATCTAAAGTTTGGACCCCTTAATGTTAATTTTACTTTTTACGTATTTGGCCATAGCTCGAGAACTTTCTGACGAATTGAAAATTTTTTTGCACACGATTATAAAATTCGTTTATTCAAAAATAATTCCATGCAAAATGTAACTTCTAATAAATATTAATTATTATCTTTTTTATTTTACTTAGAAATGGTTGTAAGGTTTAAAATTTTTTACATAATTTTAACGACTGTAATTTTTCATGACAAAATACAAAATTTGGGGGAAATCGATCGGATAGTTCCTGAGAAATTAAATCTTAAAAATATGTATTCTTTAATCCTATTGCCCTTAAAACTCTATTTAGGATTTTAAAGTCAAGATGTGAGGTTCAAGGGTTAAGCTTAGTATAAGCATTTAATAGAACTCTTAAAAATATTTCAAGTCTGTAGTATCATCATGAGTTTCTTGAAATAATTATGAATTTCTATACATTTTAGACACACTATATAAGTACATTGGCAGCATTACCTTAAACGAAAAAATGTAAATAGTTCATTAAAGAAACGCATTCTCTTAACTTCTCTTTGGTGCCCATCGATCTAAAGCTGTTGGGGCTTCAAACCGTCATTATAAATCCAACCCCATCCCAAATGAAAGCTTAGTATTTTTAACGTTTAACCATCACGGCTTATAAGCGCCTTACTGAATCTAATTTCTAATAAACTATTTAATAGTTAATGAATATTATTTTTAAAGACATAATAGTTTCAAATTCACGCTTGATGCTAATACATTGCATGCGGAGAACTTTTCCAAGAAATATATTACAGCTGTTAAAGATAAAAATTTTAAAAAGTGGTAAGCAAGATTTCATGAAAGTTGAAGTAAACTTGTCGTTACTGATACAATTTCAATTTAAGATAAAATTTACGTCGAAAGATTGTAGTACTGATTACATATAGTATATGGTAAGGCGTAATTACCACTACGAGTATTAAATATCAATTCATTAGTTTATAAGATATGCTAACTCGATTCAATTTCGGGGTATCATTTGATAGATGAAAGTTTACAGAAGAAGTAGAAGGCTCTTTTCCCACATACATAACCTGCGGACGTAATATGAACAAGCTTACAACGAAAAGAGAGTCCACTTCGATAGATGGTCAACATTGAACAGTTGTCATGCTTTTTATGACTGCATCCTCCTCCTCCTCACACTGTTGCTTCTCAGTCTATGACACACAACGGTGAACTTAATAAAGCTCTCACTACAAGTGCTTAAAATCCGTTGAACTTAATACAGCTCTCTGCGTCTTTCGCAACTAGTGGTATCTGTTCATTGAATCTCATCCCTAATGAAAATCTGGTGGGGAAGTATTGTGGCGTAACTACCACTACGAATTTTAAACATCAGTTCATTAGTATAAAAGACATGTTAACTCGATTCAAAGCTTTTGATAGATAATGGTTAGCATTGAGGATAACACTATCTCGACAACTGAATCTGTTGTGTATATGGTAATTTTTCAAAAACGTATTTTTTAGCTACGCGTTTGCAATGTGTTAAGATACTAATAGAATTATAATGTTGACCATTTCCTTCATAGAAAGTCGATTGGCCTAGTGGAAAAGGCTTTGGAGGAACAAGTTTGTTACATAATAATCTATATGTGAGAGGAAGTCATAAGAACTACGATGATTGGGCAGAACAAGGAGCAACAGGCTGGAGCTATAAAGATGTTTTGCCTTATTTTATAAAGCTCGAAGACAACAGAAGTCCTCAATATCTCGACGAAGGTTGGGTATCGAGCAATACGTTCATTTTTATTGCGTTAATGATCTCTCTCTTAATAAAAGTTGCAATATTGAAATATTTTTAGGTTACCATGGCAAAGGAGGTCCAGTTACAGTTGAAGAACCAAATTACGACTCCAAATTAAAGCACGGACTTATTGATGCAGTTGATGAATTAGGGTATGAGTTTGTGGATCCTAATGGTGCTAAACTAACAGGTCATTAATAATAGCCCTTTTTTAAAACAAAACTTGTTTTTTATTTCACAGAAAATTAAAAAAAAATTATTGCTTATGCATTTCAAGTTAACAGAAAAAATCTTACCAAGCCATAAAATTAAAAAAAAATTCTAGCAAATAAGGATTTTGGGTTTACTATTATTAATTCAGGCTATCACTATAGTAGCTCCAATTTTTGTCCTTACTCAACCAATAAACACCATTGGTTTCTGAAAAAAGTTTTGTTTACTGTAAAAAAAATGCTACGACTATAATAAAAAAGATAGCTTATTGAAGTTCTGTTAAAAGAAAACTCAAACTAAGCAAAGGAATTTACTAATCCTTCAAAGTAGTATTGCTTATTAGTAATACTAGGTGATTAAGGATTAAAAGTATTTTTGATTTCGATACTTATTCTCTTAACCCCATTACTCGCTGGCATTGCGTTTGCTTAGCACTTTGCTGTGATGCAAAAGTACATTTTTGAAAATAAAAGCGATAGCAAATTGCTACCAATAATAAGCCTGAGCTATGCTGATAATTTCAAATGTGACTTCTTCTTTAATGTAAGAAAATATTATAAATGAATAATTTCAGATTAAAATATATCTATGCACATTTTCAATATATTTTTGCTACAACGTATACCTTTGTTTTAGCGTAATAAATTTGTAAGAATGAAATAATTTTATCGTCGGTTTTTATCTTTTCAAAAAAATTACACAAGAGAGAATAAATGTTCGGTCGTTTAATGGTACGCTACTGCGATGTTAATATTTAAACAAATTAATTTTAAAATCTAAAAATCCAATTTTATTCATAATTAAAAGATTATTATTTCATTTTTTAAGGCAATTTATAGACACCTTTAAACTAATATATGCAAATAGATTATTATTTGCATATATTAATTTAAAGGTGTTTATATATTGTCTTTATCGATTTTTAAAACAGTGATGGCAATAATTAAATTTAAAATGCTTAATTTAAGAAAAAGCATCTTTGTTTTATTAAAAGTTTTATATACTTTGAATATATAAGACTCAATGCTGGTAAATTTTCGTAGGTTTCTATGCACCGCAAGCAACTCTACGTGATGGTCAAAGGTGTAGTACAGCCAAAGCATATTTGGTACCAGCGGAAAACCGAAGCAACTTACATCTGCTTCCTTATGCTTTTGTACATAAAGTAATGTATAATTTTTAATCTATGTATTGGAGTATAGTATACAAAAGCATTGAACTCTAATTTTAAAAATGGTATTATTTAAAAATTAATGAAACGTAATTTAGGCCAAAACTAACTGTCGCTACTGCTCACAAGGTGGCTCATAAGTGTAGTGTTTTCCATTGTTTTAAAATGCGGATTGTATTTTTTCAATAGTTTAAAGATAAAATCAGTTGTTTGAGTTGCAGCTCTATTTAATCAAAAACGAGTTTCCATGAAAGTTTATTGTAATAGTATTTTTATACGTTATGTGTGTGATGAGCTCAAAGATAAACGTTTATGACATGTGATGCCTACCTTACCGAATCGGTAATTTTAAAGTTATCCGAAACCACGTGTGTGTATATTGAAGGTTATACTTTTTAAATGTATTTCTATAAACAGTAATTGAAGTGAAAAAAATTAAGTTATGTACTAAAGTACAAAATTAATGGAAGTAATTACCTAATTCAATTACATTAGGGAGCAATTTGTTTTCTGTTGCGTGAAATTTTTTAACGGATTTTTGATATTTCTACGCTGTTGGTATCAAATGTGCAATCGTTTTATCTCTCTTAGCTATCGTTTTTTTAATGACGTTTTTGTCTATATTTTATCAAAATGTATAAGTTTAAAAACGTTATAGATAACATAGATCTAGATCCAAATCTAATTGGTCGCATAAATGTTACGACAAGTATTTTGTCAGAATTAATATTGCATAAGAACCTATGCCCGAACATACGCTACTTATCATACGCCACGTTATCGTACGACACTAGGGGGCTTCCCCTATTAAAAACTGCTTCTCCGTATGCCCCTGAACAGGCCATAATAAAGAAATGCCTCTAGTCGCGTACGATGACTATTTCGAGTATGGTTTTATATGGAATTTTAATTTTAATCATGTGCCCTGACTCCACTAGAAGTTTGTCGCAACTTTATAACGTATAAAATTTTTTAAACACGTTCATTTGGACAAAAAATGCCATTTTTAAAAATATTTGTAGCTTTAGGATTAAAACTAATTTCAGGTTTGAAATCCTCATACCCGAATTAGGCAAGATCAAGCATATGCGTAAATAATAATAAAAAATAAAAAAAACATTTTTTCCCCTGTGATTCCCCATTCCATTTATCGTGACATTTATCGTGATCATAGTTAATCTTTATTTTGGTAAGTTGGACTTCTATTTTTTTTTTGCTTAATCTAGTAACATAAAGCCACCGGGAATTACGACAGGGAATAATGTTAAATAATTAGAATTATTTGCTTGTGTCGGTATACGTTTTTCAAGCTCTGAAATATTGATTAGTACTTATTAATTGCTTATTTACTTTTTTCTTTTTTGACCCATGTGAAGAACTATTCAGCTAATGTTTAATTTAATTCGAATTCCATTTTATTCAATTTCGTACTAAACATTAGGATTCGAGATTCCTTTTACATGTTCAAATAAAAAGTGTAAATCAGTGCGTGTCAAAAGTTGTATCCTTAAAGTATAAAACACGTGCAATTTTTGAACTATTCGCTCAATGGACTCTGAATTGATTAGTTACAATGCCTCACTTGTTTAGATAGCAGTTTTTAGTTTTTTTGTTTAGCATATATTTAGATAGCATATATTTGGTTATTTTGATAGTAGTTTAGTTTTTTTTAAATAGGTACAAATTCAAAATTGTATTTTTTGTACTTAAAACCCCTATACCTCCTATTTTTCCACAATAGGCATTCCATATTTCCGTTAAAATTTCTTTAATCTCTTAAAATAATCTTTTTTAAGTCATTCTTAATCGAATTGCAATTAAATTAAATCAATTATTTAATTTTTATTACAGTTTATAAAAAGCTAATATTTTATTCTTTTCTTATCGATCAATATAATGGCTAACTTTTTATTTCAATATTAATGTAAGACTAATTAATTCACTGTTGTGACTAATCGAAAGCAAAAATTTATTTATAACTCTTTATTCCTTATGTAACAAGCTCCTCTTCCCCCCCACTACAGCGCCTCTGGCGGTGAACTAAGACAGTCTGCCAGGAACCGCCGTTAAGCACGGACGTTTAATTCGAGTCCAAAACCCCCTCTTCCAAATTCTTGTATTTTTTTATCCTTGTTTTATTTTTATGTGTTTTGTCCTTTTCAATAAATATTTAGAGTTAGATAATTTCTAGTCTTTCATTATTTATGTGAATTGGTAGAAATACAAATAAACCAAGACTTCCCCTACACTTACCAAAACTATGTCTCAGTTACATTGTTATACGAATTCTCACAGTCTTGTCGGCGATTCGAGATCGCCAAATTATTTCAAATCGAATATTGATTATGCTTTATTTTTGGCGATATTATCTTTCGATAAATCACCAATCTTCGATCTCTTCCCATGCTCCTAACTGTCCGTTGGGAACAATTCATTCACTTTCAATTTTCAATTTTTGGTGACTGCGGGTGCCCTTTTAGGCCTCTCTCCCAGTCCCAACCGTTGAATATAAAATGCTATATAAAATTCTCGATGTAAGAGAATGTTTTATCTTGATCTCTTTAAGAGATTTCTGTTCTATATTATTTTTATATTTTTAAACTATGGCCATTTTCAATAATTAATAAATCAATTTTTTTTAACGATTTTATTTATTTCTTTGAGACAATTATCATTTTATTGCATCCAAATTAAGATGCATCTGTGACAGCCAAAAAGTCAATAATGCTACCTGTACATAGCCACTAATTAATTTAAAGCCATCACCACCGTTACACTCCTAAACTCTTAGTCCAATTGAGTCGGAGTTTGTATCATTCAAATTGAAGTGAAAAAATACATCGAAAACTACCACTCAATTGTCAATTTAGAAGAAATTGAACATTCCCCCTTCCCAAATTGGGACTACCCCCTTCTATTTTGGGAGATGCTAATCCGTTGAAGATAAAAGTATTCTTTTTTTTTAGAAAGTACGCTTTTGAATCTGATTTCGTAACATAAAAATCGTCTGCTCTAATTAGTGAGCACGATTGAAATCACCCTGTTTGAACCATGAAGATTGAGTCCTAGAACGTGAAGAGATCCGATCATTAAATCAAAAGTTATTCAAGGTTGACCGGGTTTTTTAGGAGCACTGTGCACTAAATACAGGGTTATTCATAATTCCTTCCGGGGTTTCGAAGCAAAAAAACGAAGACGAATATGGCGAAAAAGAACATATGAAATTATTCTGAAAGTATTCAAGTTTTAATTTAAGCAGTTGCCGGTAGATGGCAGTAACATGTAACACTGAAGACAGTTGTAGTAAAGAAAAATGGCGTTTACAGGCGGGGGGAATTATGAGTAACCCTGTACAATCTCAAAAACTAAACAAGTAAAAATTTTAAAGGTATATTTTATTTCTAATTTCTTTCAAACGTACTTTATGAAGCATAATGATGGAGAGAATAGAGCAGTTAATTTCATGGAATAAAGGTTTTGCAGAAAATGGTAAGAAAATAAAAATTTAGATATCTTTCATGTTCTCATTTTAGGTTATAATAGAAGGTAACAGAGCAGTTGGAGTATTATTTGATGTCAATGGTACAATTTATGAAGTCAAAGCCAAAAGAGAAGTCATCTTATCAGCCGGTACTGTCAATACAGCTCAGTTGTTAATGTTATCAGGAATCGGACCAAAGGTTGAACTTAAAAAACACAATGTTAGTAACACTTTTAACTATGAATTCATGTACTTGATGACGGAAAGATAGGTTCATTTATTTTCTTCCCTTCGGTATCTACTGCATTATACAAGGTGTTTTGTAATTACTGCCTTTGATGTATATTTTCAGAATACTTGTCAAAATTGAATGCAAAAAATCTGTGGAACTTTTTACGAAAAATGCAAGATTTAAAACATTGAAATCTATTTGATTGCCAAAGAAATTTGAGAGGAGGAGAAAAGTAATTATTAGAAATGTCTTAAAAGTTCATACGGCAGTCAAACTGGTTATTGTATTTTTAATTTCACCCTCCGAACTAGTTATTCATCAGATTTTGAATACTGTCATTCATTTTGTCACGTATTTTTCGCTCTACTTACTTTTATATTTTTTTTCCTTCCGCTAACATGCACACTTTTTTACTTTCATTTTGTTACGGATTGTAAAAATACACATCAAAGGCAGTCATTACGCAATACCATGTGTTCACCTACGGCATCATAATATCTGAAACGTTGATGAAAAGCAAATTAAGAAACTTTTAAGTAGCTAGAAATTTTGTATGGTAAGAAAGTTTCAACGAATACACTGTTAGAAGATTTGGAGATTTTTTGAACCATAATATCGTTTAAATTTGCTGCAACCTTAATATGATTCTAAGCTTGACCATGCTATCGCATTCTCTAACTCTATTATTACACTTGATTATGGTTCAATTTGAATGGAAACATCCTTCAATTTAACACCTTATTAGGATTGCAGCGAATTCGCAGCATATCAAGCGGTTCAAAGTACCTAAATTAGGTTTGAACGGTGAACTGATTTTTCTGAGAGTGTATGATAACTTTAATAATGCGCATCATATGTATGAATGTCACAATAATTGCAATATGATACATTCAATGTGCATAATGTGTATGATAGTTACAATGTGTTGATATTTGTGATAGTTTCATTGAGTAGAATTTCTGTTATAGTTTCAATGTGTAGAATTCGTATGATAGTTTCGATGTGTACTACAGTTTTAACGAGTAGGATGTGTGAAATAGTTTCTATGTGTTGAATGTATACTATAGTTTCAATTTGGTTGAATTAATATGACAATTTCAATATACAAAATGTGTAGAATATATATGATACATGTGTACTATAGTTTCAACGTGTATAATGAGTTGGACAGTTTCAAAGTGCATGATAGTTTCAATATGGGGGTTATGTATATTAGCTTCGATTTTAGGGATTAACATGATAGCTTCAACGTTTATTATGGTTTCATAGTGTATGATGTGTATAGCTTCAACGTGTACCTATGGTTTCAAAGTATATGATGCGTATATCCTTAATGTGCTTAATAGTTTCAATATGTATGATCGATTCAATGTGTAGAATTAACATGATAGATTCAACGTATATAATGGTTTCAAAGTGTATCATAGCTTGCCTCGAAGTGCATGATAGTTTCAATACGTAGGATATGTATGATAGCTTCAATGTGTGGATTTACATGATAGCTTCAGCTTGTACTGTGCCCTCTAAGTGTATGATGTGTAAAGCTTCAACGAGTACTATGGTTTCAAAGTGTATGATGCTTATAGCTTCAACGTGTACTATGGTGACAAAGTGTATTATGCTTATAGCTTCAACGTGCATTATGATTTCAAAATGTATGATGCGTATAGCTTCAACGTGTACCAATGATTTCGAAGTGTAAGATGTGTATGATAGCCTCAATTCGTAGGAGAGTTTAAATGTATACGATGTGTATCATAACTTCAATGCGTGGTATATTTATTATAGCTACTATGTTTATTGTAGTGTAAATGTGTTGGTCATAAATGATATCACATAGTCACAGAAAAAATAAAAAATATATGTTTCGTTTCAGATTACTGTTGTAAGTGACTTACCCGTGGGAAGGAACTTTCAGGACCATTGTGCTACAATCAGTAATTTTGAATTGAATTCAGAATCCCAAACTGTTGCAGAAAAGTTGACGAATGAAACAAATATTAGAGATTATATTGACTATCGCACAGGTAATGTTTTAATACACATTTTTAATGAAATGTTGAGATTGTTCTAGATCTTATCAGAATGCATGTAAAGAAACTTTATCATGCGAAACGCTGCTCCCTGCAAACCTGCTTCTAATAAGAAGGAAAAAAACTGTAATACAGATCGCATATAATGTAAATGTTTAAAGCTATACTATCTGAATATCACGTACATAATAAAAAAAATTGGTTTATATCATTTTTCTTAAAGAAATATAATAAAATTTTCTTTATTTTTGTAATAGAGGTACGTTTCTTATTCTGCAAAGGTGTTAAAACAAAATACGTATTTAGCTGTAATATTATTATCTTTTGACACTTCTTTTGTTTTAAATAGCTCACATTACTTTGGTTTAAAAATATTTAAATCAATTAGAAATTTATACAAAAATCGCTTTCCGATAAAGTTTATATAAATTATTAGTTTTCATTGTAATGTAGAACTTCCTATATCTCTTTTCTTCAAATAATAATTGAAATCTTCAAAGAATGGTAGAGTGTCAGTAAAATCAGTCTTTATTCATCAATTATTCATTAATTATAAACGGATTAAAATATGTTTCATGGATAACGGAGCTTACTTTAGTAATATACAAGGTGATTATGAAATAATTTAATAAAGGAAAGCTCCCCTTAAGAACATACCTTTTATAATAACAGAATAATATTTTGTATAAAGTTTTGTGTACAAAATATTTTGCATTATGATATTATAAAACATGCGCTAAGAATAATGTTAGAACAAATATCCAGCTCTCTCGGTTGTAGATACAGGGACAGAATTTCGAAGCTTTTAATAAAAAACTCTAAAAATTTCTCAGAGAAACATGCTTCTCACATTAAAAAACTAATAAATACATTAGCATAATATTTTGTACATGAATTGGTTCAACGCTGAGAAAGCAAGATGTTGCATACAAATCACTGTGATTTTCTCAACTTTCCCATTATTGCCAGAGTTGAATCTCGGATAAATTTTAAATATAAAAAGTAGTCTTTTCTTCATCTCTGCTTAGTACCGCTGTTTTTCGTGATAAAAAATATTGTTTCCATGCACTTTAAGATTTTAAAGTGTCCAAGTAAGATCTCCCGAATCGCTGCTTGGGAAACACGGTCCTATTGAACCATGTTTACCGGGTTGCGGCTACTACCTCTATTTTGGGGGACATAAATCCGAATATCGTCGGCACTAATTAATTAGCATGCTTGTGGTCATCCTTTTGAGCCATTAAGAAGAACGTGAAGATCCGATCATTAGATCAAAAGTTATTCAGGGTGATTAGAGCATCCTTTAACAAAATCGGAGGTCCTCGATTCGCTTCCTGTCGTCAGCCAACATATATTCTTCTCGTGCATTTCTCCTTTCCCATGCGTTTTGCTCAAAATTGAGCGAATGTTGATTTCAAATTTCGATACATAATGTTTTCAAATTCGACTATTATTTGTTTCGGAGCTATTTTGACTCATTTTTGCGCAATTTTGCGAAATATTTTGCGTAAGTGTATGTACAAATACATTTGAATTTACCGTCGCTGGTTGAAATTTTAAACTAGGATAAAAATTTTATAAAGAGAACGAAATTCGATTCGCTATTCCAGAGCTTCAGGTGATTCAAGAATTTTACCTAACTTTAAACAGGTTGCTATTTTTACTACACCTAACTCTTGATGAAGAGCCCTGTTGTTTAAACGAAAACAAACATTATAATGCGAAGACTTTGCTTCATGTGTGCACATAAATTATATTCTAATATCTAAAATATATTAGAATTTATACAGGACAGTGAAATATATTTCATTAAGAATTAGAACAAACGCAAATTGTTATTTTTTATGTTAATATATATGAAAGAGTAACATTTCAAATAACATATTAGAAAAAAACTCAAAAAATAAAACGCTATACCCCGATATATTCAATAATATTATCATCAATTAATGCGTATCAATATGTTAATATAAAAACTTCCCATATGGTGTCATGGTATGTTTTGTACAAATATGATTCCGATAATCTAAGAAACTTTTTTAGTAACCATTAGACTGTTTTTTATATTTAAAAAATGACAAAATATATTTTTGCTTGTTATTAAAACGTCACATATATATTAAAGATTCACCGGTGCCCCATCTGATACTAAAGGTTTAACCACATATTTCTGTGATAATCTCTTTGTACGCATTATTAAATATTTAAATACTTATTACGAAAATTAAATAAAGATCGAGAGTATAAAAATCACAAATAAAAATCATTAAAGTTTTAATTTTTCTACAAGTGTGCCAATGAAAGAGGCACTTCACTTTTCTCTTTTATTTGAGTTTTTTGAATATTTTATGGTCTAAAATTTAATAATGATTGTTTTTTTTCTTTTTAAAGGTCCTCTTGCTAGTCTGGAATTTACAACAACTGTAGCATTTTTAAGAGGATTAAAAAAAAGGCCAAAAGTGGATGATCCCAACTATGAGCTTTATTTCTTGGAATCCCTCGATCAAGTAGGAGCGTCTCTAATAGATTCTGTAAGTTTTGTTTACATTTTCAAGCTTTTTAAAGATATTTATATAAAAAGTAGATAAAAAAATGTGTTTAGAAAAGTATGTGAAGAAAATTGTATAAATTTCAGAAGAAATTTAAAGGATAAATCCATGAATACAGTTTTATTTTTCTATCATCAGCTATAGATAGCCTATTCACCAATTGGTTACAATGCATTTATAACTTTTTTTTTGTCCTTTTACACCCGTTTTCGTATTTTCGTACTCATCTTTTGTATTTATTTTCACACTCTTTGTAGGAAATAATAGCTATGTACGAGTATATTATCCGATTAAAAACTTCACACCCGTCAAAAATAATACAAAAATGAAATAACAGTCGACATGTTTAAAGCGCATCAAAAATAGGAGCCCATTTTCAAGACTTGACAGACGTGAATGTAACGAAACAAAAATTATTTGATTAAAATAAACATAAACTTTACCTTTTTTTCATTATTATTATATCTTTACTTATATTTAAATCATATGAAGTTTTCAATCAGGTAATATCTTAGAGCTTCAGTTTCTTGTGATTATTTATATAACTAACTACGTATATTGTTTTCATTTTCTTTTTCAAATGTAGGCTTTCAAGCAAGTATATGGCCCATATAAAAATAAACCATTCTATACATGTGGTGTTCAACTCACTCAGCCTTGGAGCAGAGGGACTGTAACATTGAGTTCATCAGATCCTCATGAACCGCCAGTAATTGATCCTAATTATTATGGCAATAAAAAGGACTTGGCTGATATTGTTTCAGGTAAGTGCTATTAACAGAAAGAAAGTCGACAGTAAAAATATAGTTTCTTTGAGTTACAGATTGACCTGGATATAGCGGGGCATGCACCATATAGGGCGTTGGATCCATGTCCGAGAGGTTGTTAGTTCGACCCCCTCCGGCCACAGACACACCGTGTACAAAATGGTGGCTGGTGCATGCTACATCAGTCGGGGTCTCAAAGTTTTCCAAGTTCTCATAACAAATTAACCCTTTGTAACTCAACAACTGTGATTTAAGAAATATTTATGCGGATGTTAGAATACATCATATTAAGCGTGTAAAAAATAATGAAAAAATTAAGACCTTAAAATTAAAAATTTATTGATAAAAAGCATTTGTTGAACATCTCCAATATTGTGAAAAATAGCACAAAAATTCCAATATATTTCAAACTTCATGTGAAAAATTTTGAAACTGTTGTTTTTATGGTAACAAAGTCTCACACCACATTTTTCAATCCCTCCTTAGCCAAATATACAATCAAGGGGATTGTTGTAAAAAAATTGTTTATCCTGCAATTATGTCGTGGAACAATTCTTGCTAAACGCATTATAATATTGGTAGCTGCACCAAGACTTGGTTCCCCCGAGTTTGCAATATTTTCTTAACCTGAACTTGGTTTGATTTTATAGGTAAATCCAGCTCATTATAGAATTGAATTTTCATGTATGTTGCAGATATGTAACGTGGTGATACAAAGGGTTAATACCTCTGAGGGTACTGGATCGCAGATTGATAGTGCTCTAATTCATTTCAAAATTAGGATCGGCGGATAGATGGTGTGTAAATGTGTCCTTCCTGAAAAAACGGAATGCGACGTATGTTTGTTGTCTCCGGATAATCTTCAGGGATGTTTCCCAGACCGTTGCCAATAGCAAATAGTGCAGGTGACGTAAATAAAAGTACCGTATTGTACACTATCTAAATCCTTTCTTAGGCCCTTTGAAGATTATTTACCATCTACATGATCTTATAAAATACATGTGGGAACTCAAACCCCATTATAATACATTTGCCTTGCTATTAAAATACAGGAAACACTTATTTCCGTTTGAGTTTGGTGCTGTCGTCTATGTTTCTATCGATTGTATAGAATCATCACATTTGTTTTTAAAAGTTTGAAAGCCTCGTGTGCGATCTGTTCTGCTATAATACCTGTTTTGATGTGACATTTGTACTGCTCAACGATTCTACGATTCTATTGTAAATGTAAATAATTTCGTAAATGTGAATGTGTTAATTTATAGCAAATGTAAATGTGCTTTTATTGTAAAATTTGGAAAAATATGAGTTAAAACTTTGGCAAATTAAAATATATTTCCCTAAATGCTATTGTTTAATTAATAAAACCTAAAAAACTGGGAGAAATTCAACAAAAAAAATGGCCCCCCGAAAGGATTAAAGTGATATGATTATCCCTTAATAGTTTCAGACCATAATTTAACATTTTGTGTTAGTTTACTGGTTGTAAATATTTTTCTATTAAGACTAAGTAGTTTGTTAAGTCATTTAAGTTGGGATTGGTAACAGTAGGAACGTGGCCCATTATAATTATGCAGCAATTGATAGTATCGTATTGGCAGCTGAAAAAAATATCATTCTAACCTGTGCCTACTGAAACACGATCCAGGGAAGGGAAAATAATTTTTCAATGAGGGTTAAATGATTCAGTTGTTTGGAGGAACGAACAACAAAGGAAGATGAAACCGAGATGCATAGTCGAGGGAGAAGACGAAGAAAGTTTTTAGATGAGAAAATAATTGTTCTGGTGAAGCGTTGAGAATTAAAGCTGAGTAAGGTTTGTTGGCAGGACGAAACCATACAATTGTAATTTAAAATTGGTAAAGCAATTTTAAAAAAAGGCAACGTCAGTGCGGTACAATACTTTTATTTACGTTGCACTAGAAAAGCACAATGGGTTATTAGCGATGGTCTGGAGAACATACCTGAGGATGATCCGGAGACAACATACATCCGTCACATCCCGCTTTACAGGGAGGACACTTTCACACATCAGCCATCCATCAGCAGATCGTAATTTTTATCTGTACCAGAGCACGATCAATCTCCGATCTAGTACCCTCAGAGGTATTGATTTGTTTTGGGAACTTGGAGGTCTTTATGAGCCCGAAAGATTTAGTGTGCACCAGTCACCATTTGGAAGGTCTTCGGCAGGCAGGGATTGAACTCATGACCTCTCGGACATGAGTTCAATGCCTTACCAGCCAGATTAACCTGGCCCGACCCCTCGTCTGAATAAACAATTGAATATTTTTATATACTGGTATAAGTTTGGAATCACGTCCGTTTCATCAGTTGGGATAAAAAAAATTAATTCAATCAACTTTAGTTAAGTAAATGAAGGCTTATAAAAAGAAGATACTTTTGATAAATCTTAAGAACATAAAGCTAAAATAACTTATCTTCCATCAGTAGCTGATGCACAAGGTAATGTAACATGAAGAGGACAATAGGGTAGCATCTAAGATTAATGCTCTTTCAGAGATATCCGCAACTTGATGATGACCAAGAAGCTTGTAACGGCCTATAGGGACCATTCTTATTGCATGCAAATAATTCTAGCTTGTTCATATTGGTCTCATTTTAGACAATATTGACAATATATAGACAATGAAATCAGTTTTCGTTCACATCTCAAATTTCGCCTCCTCGAATTTTTCGCATGCGTGAAAGATGCTATTATTGTGTAACAGCGTTTTGAGGGCTGCTAGGTATGGAATCTTTTATCACTCTAGCAATTTATTGAATAAAAAAAGGATTTATAAAAACGCTCTACGTTGGATAATTTCAAATTAGATTTTGGATTGCCAATAATAGCTATATGTTTGAAGAAGTCGGATTATATTGCTGAAAAATGAAATCAAATATTAAATATGATAAAAAGCTATAACATATTAACTTTAATCTGAAATGTTATTAAAAATGGAAGCATAGTTTTTATACGCGTTTAACGTCCATCTTGCGCATGAATAAAATTTTTTCATTACATGTGGGTAATATTTAAAAATGATAGAAATACAATAAAAACTGCACGATGAGTGTATTTCGATGGATGTTCACGCTCCTAGTTTACATATAACCGAATATAACAAATTTATATATAACAAATACGCTTCTAGTTTTACATATAACCGAAAAAAGTTTGATTTTGAAAGAAAATCTATTAATTTACTTTAAATAAAACTATACTACAATCTATTTTTGAAATTATTTTTTGAAAAAAAAAAACTTTCTGGAATTGATGTTAAATGAAAAATTAAATAGGGTAAACTAACCAGTGAAGGAACACTTAAGCTTCGCTTGCCTTTTAAAAAATCATATTAATTTCAAAATTCGTAATTATAGTTAAATGACAGTGTCTACATATTTGCTACTAAATGCAAATTATGTAAAAAAATTTTTAGATAACTTACATAATATTGTTTTAAAGTTTTGGAGGTTCAAATAACAAGTAGTAAGAAGACCAAGTGAAGGAACAGCTCTTACCAGTGAAGGAACACAAAATTTCCCTGTAAAGGAACACTTAATTTTGGTTATTTTTAAATGCTCTTTATGAATTCATAACTCATGCAAATATTTAAAAACAAGCCTATTCTTGAAATTATAACATACAAATACTTGGAAAATGTTAACTTTTTTTTGTAATCAGGAATTGAAAATTAAAGTGTCAACATATTAACACATACTGTTCATTCACTGGGAAATCTATGCCCAGTAAAGGAACATGCTTGTTCCCTCACTGGTTAGAAGTTTTTTTTCGTATTTTTAACATACTTTTGATGCGGAACATCACTAAAGGTACAAGAAAATTAAAGTTTATCTTTTATTTTCATTAACTTAGAAAAAAATCCAGTAAAGAAGCACTTTTTCCTTTGCTGGTTTTTCATCGTTTGGAGATCCAGTGAATAAACACCCCCTTATCTCAGTACTTCATTATGCTATGATGCTTAAAAAAATAAAACGTAACTTCAATAACTATATTTTGAATTCTCTTTTTCACAGTGAGAAAAATAAAACTATTACATGCAATTAATTTCACTTCAAACATATAAATACAAACACTCGCCTTATAATGCATTTCCACGCGATATGGAAAGGTTTTGCTTCCTCACTAAACCTCCATAGCGCTTGGAAACGCAGTTTACCCTGATTTGCCCTTCTTCTGCCTCTGTGAATCTTCAGGTTCTGTTTTTTATTTCTCTCTCTCTCTCTCTCTCTCTCTCGGTTACTCAGGTTTTTCTAATTTTATTTCTCACCTTTATTTTTCCATTTTTCGTTGGCAATTTTATGTTTTTATTTTTTTTTCAATTTCAAATCACTTTTGTTTCTTCGCATTCACACCTGACAACTCTTGAAATTGATAATGGGTGATTTTTGAAGCATTTGAAACATGTCGACTATTATTTCCGTTTTGTATATTTTTTGAGCAAATGAAATTTTAAATCAGGTAATAAATCTTGGTTTGCTTTCTACTTGAGAAACATCTGAGTTGAAAAATTAATAGTGATAAAATTAATTAATCATTTGAAAGAGAATTAACAACATAATATATTCTCAAAATTATAATAAGTTGAAAAATTATTAAAAATATTATTTTTAAAAATTTTACAGCATTAACGCCTATGAAACTTAATTTAAGTACATCAAATCAAATTTTCATGTTTTATTCCTTTAGGATTAAAAGTATGTCATCGCTTCGGAACAAGTAAAGCAATGAAGAAATTAGGCTCTAAACCCTTCAATACCACCTATCCTGGCTGCGAAAGATACTCCAAAAATCAAAACAGGCTCTTCAAATGCATGGCTGAATCTTTCGTATTAACTCTAAGTCATCAAGTTGGCACAGCCAAAATGGGAGATCCCCGCGATCCATCAACTGTGGTAGATCCATATTTAAGGTAAATAACCCTCACTTTGGAATTCATTTTTATTTGGCTTAATTATCTACTTTCAGTTTAATTTTCTTAGATAATCTATGAGGATATATTTTTTTAAGTAAGAACTGTTTTTGTGATGGAGTAATAGAAACTTTATTTTTAAACGTAAATTGTATCAAAATCCAAAATAAGAACATTTATTCACTTTTCAACATGGCCACCATTAACATTGAAACATTTGTCAAGTTGTGGCACCAGCTTTTGGATTCCATCATCAAAGAACTCTGCCACCGTACCATTAAAGCAGTTAACAATAGTTTCATTCAATATGGGGTCATTTTACTTGCTTCAGAAAATTCTTTCAGTTTTGGAAATAGAGCGACGTTTGATAGGGCTAAGTCAGGGCTGGGTGGAGGATGATCCAGTACTTAGCATTCATGTGAGTAGCAGATTGTTCTTCATCACTAGCATTTGTTCTTTCCTCATAAAAAAGCTTTCACCTTTTACGCACATTTCCATCATCCCTTCTCCTTCGATAATCTACCGGTGAAATTCAGACTTTTTTTTGCCTTTAGAAACTGAATAACTGAACATACTTCACCATCTCCGGGATTGCTGATTGAGATGGCGATAAACGAAGCAGTGTTAACCAACACCGACAGAGACTAGTCAAGAGTTTTCGATCTTCAGCAGACGTCGCTTAACAGTATGCGTAGGCACGACGCGTAGTCGATTCTTAGTTTAAAAATGACCCCCGTAAGAATTTTTTCTCTCTTTTCAGAAAAAAAAACTAAATTACATTTGTTTTTGTTTTAGTATCTATAAGATTCCAAGATCGTTAAGACACGGCTCCCAGCACATCACTGTAGTCAAGCATCACTGGCTGCTGTCAGTGTGCGGGTGGGTGATCACTTGGATCACTTTGCGTAGGAACCGAGGGTGTGCGGTATTGGTTCTCGTTAAACTGTTCTACCGTAAAGTGCTTGACTTCGCGTGCAGGTCGTTGGGCTGCCGAAACGGGGGTGCCATCCCCTGTTTTCAGAGGATCAAAATTGTGATGGCATGTCCTCGGATCATCCTTAGGGATGCTTTCCACACCGTCACCAATAGCCCATTGTACAGCTCTAGTGCGATGTAAATGAACTACAACAACAAAAACCATAAGATTCCAAAAAAAGAGGGAAAAAATAAAAGAGAAAATAAGAAAAGCATACATTTTAGAACAACAAAAGTTTCAGCTTTTTTTGCTGAGATCCTTTCTTTTCACACGATTTTTAACGGATTGATCGGAGCGAAGATATGTAAAGTTAACATTTTTCATAAAAAGTTACAAAATAAAAATTAAAGCAACTAGTAAGCATGCCTAAACTCTTGTTTATACAGTTATTACGGGAAAAATAAGCATGGCGTTTGCGAAAGACGAACAACCACATAATTATTTATATAAATCTCGAGTATAAAAATATTTACAATCTTTGTTTTCAGTACACGACTCATAGGACCAAGTCTAGTAGCAGAACCTCTGTACTGATCCGCAACAACATCGAAAAATTCTAAACAATATCTGCAGATTGTGCTGTAAAATATTTGAATACAAATATAACACTTTTGTGGTTAGCAAGTTTTAAAAATCAAGCATGTCTAATGTTACAAAATATTGCAAACATTTCTAAAAGAAAGTTTTAATTGAAACTTAAGGGAGAAAGTTAAGTTAATTGAAACCAGAGGGAGATGAAAGATAAGTTATTATTATAGGGAGGATCAGTTTTTCTTAAGTTAACTTATTCACTAAAAGAATTCACTAAAAGAATATAGTAAAAAAATATCTTACAGTTCTGAATTTCTATTTTACTATCATAAGTCACAGTAAGATAAACAAAATATAAATTATACTGTCAGGGAGATAATAATTTAAGATACAAATACCTGGACCTCAGGTTTTAATTAAATAATGAAATATTTCAAATGATAAATTGATAATAATTGATAAAAGTTTGAGCTAAGTACAATGCAATACTGCTGAGCTTCAAAACTATTTTAATTATGCAAATCCCGCAACATTAGTTATAGAAAATAATCTAACATTAATTATAAAAAATATTTAATTCTTTTGGGTTAATATTTCAAAATTATGGAAAAGAAACACAAAAGACCTTAATATATAGCAATTAAATAAAATACACTTAAAAATATTATCTATTGCTATGAGATTTCACTTGACTGCTACGCAGTCATAAATTTCGCCATACGCACACATATGCCAACCTGTATGTACTTGACTGCATTATTCTTAAGTATTAAGTAAGTATAAATTTAAAAGCTTCATACAAATCACAGAACTACTAAGTAAAAAGAAAAGTAATTATTTTTGGAATAACTAAATTATATAATATTTAAAATTATTTACGTTTTCTAGCTCATGGATTTAGCATCATTTTTCAAAAACCACTTCTGTTTAAGTGAAATTCTACCCAAATAAATTACATGTTCTGCATCGATTGGAATTCACAGAAAGCTTAAACGTTTACGAATGTTTCAGTGGGGTAAAAGTTTAAATTTTTTATAGCGTGTTTTCAGAAGCTAAGAAGCGAAGGACCACGTATGTGGACCAAGGTTATGAAGAGGTTAAACTAAATTTTGTCAGCAATGTATTTGTTTATTTTTGACTGCGAGGGAGACAAAATGTGCGGCCCTCTATAGTTCGTCTAAAGTAAGAATTCCCCTAGCTATTTATCAGGACCCGTGGAGGTGACTATGGCAACGAAGTATAACTATTTCAAGTAGGGGTGTGGGATCACTGTTTAGGACAGATTTAGGCTCGGGTCCAAAAGGGAATCTTTTTTTCTCGGTCTATTGTGTTTGTCCTAGAGTGAAGAGAAACTACCCTCCCTGAAATGCGCTATTCTTGTTTCCATAGCAGCAGATAGCCTCAGATTTTGTGGCTGGGGGAGTTCTTAAAGTAAACAAACTATAGTTCTGCACCAAATATTGCAAGTTAGGCTCATAATCCATTCATCCTTCCCATATTTATTTAAATCAAAGTGATAATCTTTTCTCATATGAGCTTAGTAGTATTAAATACTATGTAACACTCTACCTTGTCTTTTATGATCAAATGTGAAACTTCGATAGTCTTGTTTATCAAGCTTTAATATTTCGAGGCTGGTTTAAGAAGATATGAGCACACCTGCAGCTTAGCCATATATCAAGAGTTCGAGCTCTTTGTCAGACTGTCTGCTCCTTCTATCAGATGGGAAGGCGGCAAAGCGTGTTAACACTCTATATAGCTATTTTTTGTATCTTTGTAAAACCTGATTGCTTTCGGTAAAATCAAAAGGCTAATTTTGAAGGTTGAAGGGGCAGATCCATTGTTTTTTTTAAAACATTTTTATTTATCTAAAAGTATTCAGGGAGTTTTTAAAATTACCGTGTCCGAGGCCTTTTCATCTCTTTGTTAAAGAAATTAGGACTCTGTAGTGCGTGTCACAGTAATATAATACTTCATTGGTTAAGACAGGCACTGCTATTTCTTACATCAATGCTGAGTGCTCATTTTCACCCAGACCTTACTTTTAGACTATAAGCACATTGTTAATACTTTGATCCCCGATCAATACTATCAGTTATACCTATAGATATTCCATTGCTGTTAACAAAGAGAACGGAGCCTTACATTTTTTTATTTTGCAATTTTGTCCCCCATTTAGTAATCTGTTGCTTTTTTTAAGACTTTCTTTTGATGGTGTGCGCATGCGTAACTTGTAATAACTTTTTTGATCACTGTGTTGTTAAATAATATGTTTGCCAGATACATGAATTATGAAACCGTTGTATCGGAAAATCTAACACTTCATCCTATATTTGAAGTTGTTTTTTGCTAGAGATGATGTTAAGTCTATTTCAAATTATAAGTATATTTATAATAATATTTCGTAATAGCTGAAGTTAATTTTTTTGATTTCATTCGTTTTCTATCTGAACTAAATTTATAATGCTTTCATAATTAGAATTTCTTGTAGTTAGAGATAAATCTTTCACAAAGTGAAAATTGTCTGGTATAAATATTTAAAAAGTTTTTAAATACGACTTTCTCAATTATAAATATTGAAATGAATTTTCGCAATAAACTAAAGAATATTTTTTTTAAATAAATTCCCATATTATTAAAATTAATTTTGCGCTTATGAATTAAAATAATTATGTAAAACTAGTAGTGAAGTAGTCTATTATTAAGCAGACTTTGCTTCACAACTAAAAATATTAAATCTATTCATTAATAAAATAAAGCTTATTTAACTTCGTATTTTCCCATTCTTTTTTAACCTCAACATATTTACTAATTTAATTACTAAGCATATTAATTTTACTAGTTTACGTTACATTAATTATATGTAGAAGTTTTATATTCTATTTTTTATGAAATCTATATTTTTGTTGTAAATTCATTTCATATTAGACCAAAGTAAAAATATAAGGAGTGATCGAAAAGTATGGGTACTATCAAATTTATTGTTAAATATGCATCACACAAGATATAAAAAAAACATGGAAGATAATTTCAAAATATCCATACCATGATACCAGATTCAACTCTCGTCAGTATCATCCCCCCTCCTGAATATAACTTTAAAAGTCATAAATAGAAAACTGCACTTTATGTTGCAGATTTGGATTTTTCAGAAAAAATTATCCCAATTTTGTTTGCAGGATGTTGCATTGCTCTAATCTCACTATGAAATGGACTGCAAATTGTTCAAATCTCGAGAAGTACCTGTCAGATTAAATAAGTAAATTATTAAACAGGTTTCATACTGTTTAAAACAACTATCTACTGATACTAAACTCTACTCAATTCCAGGAATCACTCCAGCTTCAGAAAATGGGGTGGAAGTCGAGTTATGAGTCATTAGATAGATTTTCAAAATAGTCATTAGACTTATAGTCATTAGATTTTCAAATGAGTCATTAGATAGATTTAAAACAACTATCTACTGATACTAAACTCTACTCAATTCCAGGAATCACTCCAGCTTCAGAAAATGGGGTGGAAGTCGAGTTATGAGTCATTAGATAGATTTTCAAAATGTCAAATGCGACTGCTTTTATTTAAGCTTACATGTATTATAAGTAAATTAAATAGTCTGCACCCTGTTTTCATTTTACAATTAAAGCTCCATCTGTGAACCAAAGTAGGCAACAAGTCAAATGGGAGTGCCTTTTCTGGAAGACTCAAACCTGCTATACAAAAAAAAAAAAAAAAGATTCCCATTTAAGATTTTGAAGTTGCTTAAAGTTTAAGATTCCTGTTTAAGATGTTGAAAGGGGGGAGTTTGTCACAAATGAATGCATCTTTAATGAATCTTGACTTTTTGACTTTTAATCTGATGAGTTTTTCTAAAAATATTTGACCATTTTGATACTTTTCTGACATACTGTTTAAAAATGATTCTCTTTTAGAGTAAAGAATATAGAAGGACTTCGTGTGGTTGATGCTTCAATCATGCCCATTGTACCGTCAGGAAACACGAATATTCCAGCCATAATGGTTGCAGAAAAAGCAGCTGATCTCATTAAGCGAACCATCACCTGTCCATAGGCATCGTGGAATCGGAGATATTGGTAAAAAGGAGTCACATACTGACAAAGTAAAGAATGAGTTCACCTCTCTGTATTGGTCATTAATAAATCATAAAATGAATGTAATAGATATTCAAAGATAAGTTGTTAAAGTGTATTTATATTTATCTTGCATGCAAATGATTTGCTTCATAATAGAAAAAATGCATACCGTTGGAGAGGCTTTATCATGGAGCACATCCTTACATGTTCCAATCATAATTTCATTCGAGCCTTTGCACCCAACTGCTCTCAAACTCTAGTAGCTGCTGTGTCTGTACATTTTACTACAAATTCATCATCAGTTTTGAAGATATCTCTTGCTTCACTTTAACCTTTTTTTTTACTCAAGGACTTTAGTACCGACGAAAAATTTGGACATGCCTCCTCTGCTAGGGCACTTGACTCATCGCTTTTTTCTTCTTTTTTTTTTTAAAGAAACAAACAAAAAGATTTTGATAATCATACTTGTTTTTAAATAAAATACCCAAATTGCATAAATTTCAGAATTCTACTATTTATTATAAAAACAAATACTGATAATGAATGTGACTCACATCACTATTAAAACACAACAAAAACAAAACAATCACATCAAAAATGTTTAATCGAAGTAAGTCCGGTAACATAATTTATAGTAAAAGCACTACCAGTGATTCTCGCCGCCTGTACTCTTGACCTATCGCGCTTATTTGAAGGAAGGAATACCATAAGATAATTTTTTTAAAAATGGGGGCAAGGATAAGGATAAGTCGATTAAAAAGGGATGGAGTGAGGGACATGCGGAAATCATTCAACACAGATTTGTACAAATATAAGTATTTTGGAATATATATATATATATATATATATATATATATATATATATATATATATATATATATATATATATATATATATATATATATATATATATATATATATATATATATATATATATATATATATATATATAATCATCAGTTCTATTTTAAATATTTTGGAATATATATATATATATATATATATATATATATATATATATATATATATATATATATATATATATATATTCCGAAATATTTAAAATAAAATTATAGGTGGCACCATGTCTGTTCTAAACTCTTCAACTTCTATTTTATTTGATATACAATCTATAAAATTTTACTCTTTATTAAGTTGTATAACAGAAAAAAATTAATAATTGAAATGGTTAATTTGAAATAAAACTAATTGTTTTACTAGCCAATAACAATAAAACTTTTATCTGCGTACCTTTATTGGTGCTTATGTTTTCTGAGTATAATAATGCTTTTTTCATCTCTCTGTCTCATACGCTCTTCGACTTATATCCGTTTTTGAAAACTGCGTCTCATGTTAAAAGTCGTGGACCACGATGGACAAGACTGCCTCGATTTTTTTTAACACTTCAGTGCCTTAAACAATAACAATAATAAATAAAATTGCGTTAGGTGTTTCACATTTGCTCAATCCTCTTTAAATCTTGAACTAAACTTGATTCAGTTGAAACAAAGTAAATTAAAAAAAACTAATTTATTCTCATAATCTAGCATCGATATAATTTTGACGTAATTTACCTTTCGTAAAACCTATATTTTTCTGAGTGCAATGATGTTTATCGCATTTGCTCTATTTTAAAAGATTCTTGAATAACGATCATTTTAGTAAACTGTGTCCCCCCGGCAGAGCTCTTCTAACTCCCTAAACTAGCTATTCTCCTAGGAGAACGTGAAAAAAACTAAAAAGAAGGCGTTACTAAATCAAGAAAACTCCATGAGGAATATTATTAAAAAATTTAATTTTCTGAAAGAAACCCAAATATAATACAGTTAGACATAAATATTAAAATGCACCTTTACACTGGTATAAATACCCTTAGAATTAAGATTGCACCAGTACTGCACAATAATTAAGTTATTTTAAAAACAAAATTATTACTTATTAGTTTCCTCATATGGCATGACTTAGAGAGTAAAGTTTTTCAAAATAAGATTTAAGATTAGAAATCGACAATCTAAGCTTTTTTTTCCATATTTTGCTGCGATCTATTGTTTGTTTTCAAAGCATATAAGCATTATGTATCTTTGGATTTAGTTTTTTTATTTTTAAATAAACTATGATGATAATTGAAGAATATTATAAAAATTTGTAAAATTATGTTATAGCAATATATTTCAGTATAAAACTAATTTTTGACTAACTTTCAAGTTTTTTTTTTTATCAAAGTCGTAATGTAGCTTTTGCGTCAAAGTACAAGTAAATTGAATTAAATAGAAACAATCGAAACTAATATTACCTTTATATACAGCACGATTTTAGAGAAAATTATTGCATAAGGGGGTGAGGAGAATTGTGATTGAAAATCAAGTCTCAAATATCAAAAGGTTCAAAAACTCTGACCACGCAGATAGAGGATCGGAGCATAGTTTTTCTTTCTTTTTTTCTTTTTAACGATTCGATTGAAGTGCTGCCAAAAGTAAGCATAAACAAAATTGCATTGGTCTCTCCGATTTTTTTGAAAATCCCTGCCAATGCATGATTTACATGTTTGTCTTAATAAAATAGCAGAAACGTTTTAATTTCACTCAGCTTGCCAACTACTGAATTAAAATCACCTATATTTCCAATACAGTCTTGATATTTCGTGCAATGTAAAACGTAAATCACTCCCACAGCAGTTCGTTGTGAACCATGGGGCTATGGAGGTTAAGTCTCTGCAATTTGGTGACAAACGACATCCCGGTGAACATGAGGTCAGTATTGCTCATAACTCACCTTTACTTCCCACACAAGCTGTCATGCATCGATGTAATGCTCGGCGGGCTTCATGTCAACACTGAGGTTTGAATCCCGGACTTCTCAATGGCAACTTAGTGCCAATAATCACTGAGCCACACAAACACACACCAACATTTAATCCCGCGCCTTATCGGTTAATGGTTAAGGTTGGAAGACTAGAAAAATGAGAAAAAATAAAAAATAACAAATAGAAAATAAAAAGAAATATAAAATTTAATATATATATATATATATATATATATATATATATATATAAAGATATATATATAATATCAAATGAATGCTCAAAATGAAGGAAAAACAAAGAAAAATTATAGGCATATGTGGACTGAAGAAAAGATTATATCTTTTTTATCTTTTAAGATTATATCTTTTACCGGCTTTTTTTCCGGTTTTTTAATTAACATTTCATTATTATTATTTTTTTTTAAATAAACTGTTTGTTATTTTTTATTTATTATTTCCCACCCCCCTTTTTTTCATATGTCTATAATTTTTCTTTGTTTCATTCTTCATTTTGAACTTATCTAATGAGTGCTGTTTACTTGCAGCTTAAGTGCAATAAATGAAACTTATTGTTTTTCTTAACTTTCTTAGTGTTTTCTTGTATTTATATATATATATATATATATATATATATATATATATATATATATATATATATATATATATATATATATATATATATATATATATATATATATATATATATATATATATATATATATATATATATATATATATATATATATATATATAGTTAATCCTTGATAAAAATTACTTTACGAATAATATATTCCCTTACGATTTATAACATTTTGAAACTGTATACGGTTCTACAGTTTAAATTGTTAAATAAGCTAGGAACAATCTTAAATGTCATGCTGCCATTTATAAAGGTAACTAATTTGTAATTCGTAAAGATCTTCTAAAAACTTACCCGTATATTTACAAAAATACTAATTTATTTTGGTATCTATTAAAAAAGTCATTTAAATTATGTAATACTGAGTGAAAAAAATTTTACATGACATTTTCGCCTCAATTACTAATTTTTTTCTCCGCATTTTTGTCTATATTATGCTAAATCTTGAAATACTTGAAATGTTATTCAGTTAAGAAGCAGGACCAGGTGATTGAAAGAGTTGTTTAGTTTAATGATAAAGATCATTTTAAAAGTTTGCATTTTTTTTTGTAAAAGATTAAGTTAAAATGTTTGAAATTATGATATGTTAAGCAACCAATCAATAAAAGAGACATTTCATAGTAGATGATAAGAAATTTTTGTGCAAGTCATTATTTTAAATCTTGACATTTTATATCATTTGTAATACTATTTAACGCTTTAATGATGATATAAATCTTCTAAAACAAATTTAGCTTCCTATTTAATTTTTTTTTATATAAAATATTAATGTTTTCAATCACAGAAGAATAATTCAATCAATTGTAAAGAAACACTTGTGTTTAAATATTCATCCATGATGGATTTTTTGTTTATACTCCGATTAACGTGCATGACTTTTTTTAACGGATATGATTAGCAGTAAGACTTAGATGATAAATAGACTTCCGTTTTCACCTTAATGCGGATTAAAAGACCCCATCTGAAACATAGAATAGAAATCCAGGAAAGTCTCGAAACTTTTTTTTCGCAATAGCATAACAGTAATATAGTCGAATAATACAAATAAACTAACATTAAATGATAAAAAAATAGGAAATATTAAAATAGCATATTTACTGGTATCTTCAACTTAAGCACGACTTTAGAAGTGCAAATAATTTTACCTTAAGTTCTGCTTTACATATATTGATTTCCTCAAGCTGATTTTATTTAAAGTTATCTATTTTAATTTTTATAACCTGCGTTGAACAGCCGACACAATTCCAAGTTTACGAATCTCAATGATCAGCTTCGTAGCCACGTAATTTTGAACCAAACCCAGAAGACAAGGAAACTCATAATAAGGGTTAAGGAATACTCCTGCTTTCACACTATAAGTTGTTCCATACTAATTTTTAGCTTTAAAATTTATTTTTAGGATTGTTATCGAAAATGAATTAAAAAAAGCATTTTAGGCTAGCAGAAATGACGAAGTTATCTAGACCCCAAAATATCTCCCCAGAAATCAAGTTATGGAAATGCACACTCCAAGAATAATTCATTAATATTTAATCCGTTCAAGAGCATTCATCAGGTCATGTTATCATATATTAGACGAGATTTTCCGACTCCAGCGGACCATGATCACACGAACGTGATTTCTATCTAAACTAAACTCAGTGGAGTGACAGCCCATTGAGGGCCAAGGCCTACTGTGTCCATCTCAGTTTCCTTGTTCTTGGGCTCTGGAGTACAGAAGCAGATGTTCCAGTTGGGTGGTCAGTTGAACGCGAAGCCCCCAGTGTTTAATTCACAAGCATGCTTGGTGCTCATTTATCGACCCACCGAAGGGATGAAAGGCTGAGTCAACCTTGCCCGGCCCGAGGATTGAACCCAGGACCTGTCGCATATCTGGAACGCTTTGCTTCACTTTTTAAACGACACAAAATGGCGATTTGTGTCAATCTCATTTTGCGGGTACTGAACTGGCTAAATGGGTAAAAAGGGAAAAAAATTCAGAACTTGACGAATTTTTATGGAAGCTAAAAATAGAAATGAGAGAGGAAAAACACAAAAACCTGTTTAATTTCTAGACTCTTATCTGAGAAATTGGGGATATAAAAACAATTGTTAGAAGTACCTTGTCCTCAAGAATCAACTGGCAATCAAACTGGTTTTGAAATTTTTATAACGGCCATCTTCATTAGAGAGTTGTTTTATTTTTTGTCGTTTTTACTATTTTCCCAGCAAAATGTTAATTTTAAACTCCTAGTGCATACCTTTTTTCTGACTTTATTTTTTGACAATTAATCTGGAAATAAACACTAAGGGTGGTGATAATGAAACACCATCAATAGCTTCAAAAGCAAAATTTCTGTTTTCTTGCCTTGCACAGTTATGATTAAGTTGTGCAAGATTGTCTAAAGATTTAATCAAAAAAATATTGACTGAATATATAGTGTAAGTTTATTGATATAATTCACAGTTCTAATAATTTTTATTCATCCACTATTTAAACTACATGCGTGCCAGGGTTCCCTATGAATTGAAGAGATAGCAAATTTTAAGTAAAAAAATATGTTGCTTGTTTTTAGAAACTGATCATGAAGTGTTCTGATCAAAATTTGATACACAATCTGGTCAAAATTATTCAGACACCCATGTTGACCATCATGGTATAGGGGTCAGGGATTCGCATGGATCCCTTAGTTGCTGGAAACATAAACTCTGAGAAGTAGGTTTAGAATGCCTGACTTCCCAACTATATGGCAATATTTTGAGGAAGGTCCCTTTTATGTACACATAAAAACTTGCGCCATTACTGTTTGACGAAATGATCGTTTTAAAACTAAATTAGCCTTCTCAGACTTCCAATTTAAATTACTTTTAGAATGAATTATAATGCAAATTATGTTGTCAGCCAAATCGGCCATCATCACTCAACAGTGATGGGCGATTTGGAAGTCAATTCTTCATACCACCTATCAAAAATTAGTGAAAAAATTTCCCAGGCGTGTTCATCAGACTATCATAGATATAAAAGATAATCAACATATTAATATATACATTAGTATTTTTGGCCGGATAGTGTATCTATAGTGCTTGGATATTATTTGCTGAATCAAGGAATATGCTTTAATAGTTAGTTTATTACTGCTTGAATATCTTTGACAGAACCACTAAAAGCATTGGCATGCAAATTAATTACAAAAATAGTATAACAGGTATAAGAAACTAAGAGACACAAGGCTGAGATCATATGAAATATTCATTGATCAAAGCTATTACATGTGCTGAGATTAGATGATATGTGAAAATGTCACAAAAGATGTTCAAAGTTTCCACCATTGCTGGTGATGCATGCGTTACACCAGTGTTTCCCAAACTTATGACTAAGGCCCGGATTTTGATGACATTTGCATTTTTTTGCATTTTTGGAAATTTTTTGTCCTTTAGAGCATTGTTTTAGATTTATAGGGCATTTTTCATTAAATTTTTTGACTTATTTTGCATTTTAAAACATTTTTTCAATTTTTGTTAATTTTTTCCAATTTTTATTATTTATTTATCATTTTTTATTATTACACTGTCTTTCAAACAGTGAAGAAAATCTCTAGGATATTAACAGGTGAAGCAACATCTTTTCAAATTGAAGAAGAATTGTCAGTAAGTGAGACCGTCTTTTTCAAGTACGCACCAATAACATCAGTAGACGTTGAAAGAAGCTTCTCCAGGTATAAAAATTTACTTTCAGACAAGAGACGCTCGTTTACATTTCAAAATATCAAAAAAAATTTAATAATCCAATGTAATTCTGATATTTAGTAATATGAGATGGAAGTTGTTATATTCATTAAAGTTTCCATACAAAATGAAAATGTTTTGGAGTCAATATATTTTCCTTTTTTTTGTTATTTTAGGATAAAAAACATATTTTTCAAACTTTAATGAACGTAGAACAAGTATTGCATTGCTTTATATTTTTTGAAATGACTCATAATAATTTTAAAGAGTAAAACATTATTTTAGTTCAATATTTTTACTTTAAAGTCATGTCATAAGGCATTTTTAGCGCAATTTTTGCATTTTTAAGGGCATTTTTCGCCCTTTTTAAAGTCATTTTTTGCACTTTTTAAGGGCATTAATTGGGATTTTTTAGGTCATCAAAATCCGGGCTCTACTTATGACTTTTGCGTACCTTTTCTGAATTTTTCGCACCGCTGTGTGCCACTAATAAAAAAAGTTAATGCATTTTTTACTATAAAAATTAACCGAAAGTTAAAAATCATAACTGGTTGTTGACACCAGTAATTATTAACTGTTAACTCTGCAGAAAATAGCCAATAGAAAAATGCGTAATTGTAAATTTTCACAGCTAGCTTTGTTTATAAATAAATTTTTTTTAAATTTTCGCTTGTTGCCAGATATTTCACATAAGAACGCGCTCCCCCGCTGAACTTTTTCTGTACCCCTGGGGGTAAGCGTACCACACTTTGGGAAACACTGCGTTGCACCATAGAGCCATGAATTGGCAGGTTTGCTCAAATACACCTGGATCTTGTTTGATTTCTGCAGCAGCACAGGTGATTTATGCAACTACATACTTTTCGGAATCCAAAGGTGTTGGGCACTCAGCATTTTACAGAACACCCCAGTTAATCCATGTTACTCAAATAAAAGATCGTGGTGGCCAGGGGACCGGTTCAACATGTCTAATCCATTTTGTGAACAACAACATTTAGCGTCGAACGATGACGTTTCCGACTATGGGTTGCTATGCAAATCTGAATCTTGGTGATGTCCCTTACTTCCTCTTAAAGGTTGTCCCGATAATCGTGGGACACCCTGTACATTATTGTTTTATCTAATATCTATATTAGGAAGGAAATTTTACAAAAGGGATTTCAAATACTGAAATTATAGCAATTATGAAAAAGAAAAACTATATAATACTAGACCTAATTAATGACTCGATATAATGTAACACTTGATTAAGATTTTAAAGTCATTATAGGAAAAAGTAAATATTCTCTTTTGATATAAATGAAGAATTTATATAAATGAAGAAATTTAATTCTATTTATGAAGAAGGAAAATATTCTATAAAAGTACTTTTGTGGAACAGTACAAACGCAAATATTAGAACTTATTTATTTATGTAACAAAAGTGTATGTCAATTTTCCACTTTATTCAAACAATAACAATGATTCAAAACCGGAAATTTGTTTCGTTTTCTGAAGCTAGTCTCAATTTTCCCCGCATGTTTACGCAAGTATAACTTCGTAATTCATTGAATAAACGGAATAGCTGAAGCAAAATAATATATACTTGAGAAACAATCGACAAATTAGACCAAAACACTAATTAATAAATTATAAAAAATCGTATTAATTAATAATATTTTTGATTTTGTGCTATGAAATTTTAAAAAAATATTTGTGTTTTTATACTTTTATTTCTTAAGAACTTATAAATTAATCTCGTAGAAATTTTAACTTTGATTTTTAAAATTACTTTGCTAAAGTAGTGTCAATATTTATACTATTTTCAATTCAAAGCATTTCCTATCATAATTAAATTAAATAACAAAAAATTACAAAAAATAATAAATTTTTCATGGAATGGTGCGTAAAAACATGATTATTTATTCAGAATTTATTTAAATTGTTTCATTTCTTATTTTCTTCACTCTAAATATCTATATATTATAATACATTATATCCAATATATATAAAAATATTGTATGTCATCATATCTATTTAAATGTAATATTCAATTTTCGAAAAGTTTAAAGAAAATACTAAGATTATCAACACAAATGATGTAGATAAATATTAGATCTGCATTATTATTTATTAATTATTAGAAACTTATACAGTTAAATGTAGGCGCTCATTTGAGATAGGTAAATTAGTAAATACGCTGTAAAGAAGGAAATGTTTATTGAGAAATCTAAGATAAATATTAGATAAATATTAGATCTGCATAATTATTTATTAATTATTAGAAACTTATACAGTTAAATGTAGGCGCTCATTTGAGATAGGTAAATTAGTAAATACGCTGTAAAGAAGGAAATGTTTATTGAGAAATCTAATGCATTAAACTGCGTCAACTAAAATATTATTATTTTTTGTACTGTAAAACAACTTGTCTGCAAAGCGTTCACCCTTATACCATTCATACCGTTCACATACGGATGAGATTGAAGCATAAAAGTCACAATTACAAAGGACAAAACAGTAATTAACTTCATAACAATAATTACATCCAAACCTAGAAACTCAGCACTGTGAGGTTCCAGCTCATTTATCATACAAGCATATAGTTTACTTAAATAAATCGTATGAATCTTATTACTTAAAAATTAATAATTATGTTTTTTACAATATTTTAAGGTTATACAAAAAATATCAAAGCAAAAAATATACACAATTAAATCGTAAATATTTATTTATTTATAAATGAATATTATTTTTTCATACTACCAAAGAATTATGCATTTTATATTAAAAGAAAACATTCAAAATGTTAATGTGTTTTTAAAATAGTATTTAAAAGTCAAATATATATATATATATTTTAATATATATACTATATATATATATATTAAGTCAGATATATATATTTTAATTATATTAAATATAATTGCACCGTATTGAGTTACTCAAAGTGATTTTAAATAATTAAGACTGTTTCTAAAAAACTTATGAACCAATTCTTCAAACAATAATATTCAATTTATTTTATTATATTCAATTTATTTTATTAATGGTCAATTTATTTATTTTAAAGTGTTTATATGTAAAAGGAAACGTCTTCCTCTTAAAGTATTTTTAGGTGATATAAAATGAAAAATTACCAGTTTGTGGACTATAAGAAAAGCAACAGCTTAGAATAAATTTTGCTCAATAAGAATATTCGTTCAGATTAAATGCAAAACATTTTAAATCTTGTCACTGATGTTAAGGTTCAAAAAAATAACGATTGCTTAAGATTTTAAATGTGTACAACAAACAAAACATTTCTTAACCTCGCAACAGGAAAAATAAGCTTTTTTTTTTTTTTTTTTAGTCTTCAAATAAATTTAGCATTTGAAAAGGCTTCACACTGTTCTTTTTAGCTTTTCCGGATGTTTCATCAACAGCTTTTCCGATTGGTCAACCTACATGTGACGTAAGCAAAAGAACATTTCAACCCATCAACGGTTTAAGGGGCGCCTAACTTGATACTTCTTTTAATTTCTTTAAACAATAAATTTTACCGACAAGAACCCATTTTCTAGAGTGGGTGACGATTTTACATAATGTTTTTTTTTCTCAGAGGATTATTTCTTATGGGTCAAAAGAATTCTGAAATGCTAAACTGAAGTGCATTAATATAATTGGTTCAGGAATGACAACTGTTCTGAACTCTGTTCCTTTTAAGATTTGTGTGTTTGAAGAAGTAACAGGTGACTAAATCGCTGCGTTAATTTTTGACTAAACAGGTAAGATTTTGCATCTTGCTTTAGGTCCAAATTATTTTTTAATATGAGTGATTCCTTACAAAGTGTGGTATTCAAAATGAGTAAAATATTATTTATGAATATATTTTTAATACTAATTACCAATGCAATTATTTCGCACACTAAATCACAAAAGAAGCTATAGTAAACATTTCACGCATATTTGAAGAAATAATTATTGTACTGTTAATTAAAGCAAGTTAAAATGTCACATCTGTTAATCATCTTTTTAATATTTAAAACATGATTGATGAAATACTTTTTTAATACCAATATTTAATACAGTTAATCTACACACTTTTGACTATCATATAATATACTTTATCACCTACTCCTCACATAATTGATGAAATAATTAATTTTTATGTTAGCTCACAATTTTTGCATTTTTTTGTTACCTATAAATTCTTTCAAAATAAAATTAACAATGCAAAAATATTGTGCAATTTATTATTTAAATTATTAGCTCAAAAGTATTATTTTTGCTTTACTTTTAATGAAACAGTACTACAAAATATCTTACAAAAATTACATTATTAGCTTAATTTTTAAATAATTCATTATCTTTTCATATTAAGAACAAGTATTTTTAAATTTAAGTGTTGTATAAATTATAAATATAGTTTCACTTTTTAATGCTTTTATGATCCCTCTTGCTCCCGTCAAAATGACAAGGTGAAATTTCGCCCTCTATTTCTCGTGTCTGTGATATTTCGGGGAAGGGGTGTTCAAAAGGAACGCGTCAAAAAGATGAAAGCAATCTATTTCTCATACACAGAATGATGTTTATTTTTTAAATATATACAATAGACTGCAGTATCAGACTATTTGTACTGTGCTTTTCTTTTAAAAAAAACCATAGACATCAGCACTCATTAAGCATGTAAGCTAAACCCTTGTTTGACCCCTTAATGTTAATTTTACTTTTTGCATATTTCACCATGTCTCGAATATTCTCAGGAACTATTCGACCAATGTTGTATTTTGCCATTTTAAATTACATTTAAATGGCAAAAAAAAGCTTTTATTTTCACTTAAAAAATTGAAATCTATGTAAATTATAGTTAAAGCAGCTCGAACAGTGGCAGGAAAATGCATAGGAAATTAGATGCTATTTTTGAAGAACATGGGTAACAAATTTATGTAATTAAAAAAATGAATTTACTTATTGTGCATTATATGCTATGCAATCAAACAATGTTAATTCAGTTGTATATTTTTAAAAAATAAATTTTATTTTTCCTTCTTATAACTTCTTATGTAACTTCTCATAACTTCTTATTCACGCTCTAAACACATTTGCACACTTGTTTATTCACACTTGCAATACATACTTTCAATAAAAGTTTGCCCACTTGCAATGAAATGATTTCATTTAAGATTATCTTCCACAATATAATTAACTTCAAGATCAACAGTGCTGTAGTTAGGCGCTGACCATGAGGTTCTCCAGCCAATGTTGGAGCAAGACGCAGATTCTGCGGGTGGATAATTAATACTAATCAGTCGAGTTTTCATGTCGGGAAATGGAAGGATGTCTCTGGTGGGGACATAAGATGGCCTCATTCCTTTATTTATCCTTTCTTCCCTATTATCGTTGTAAATATCATATGTTTGTTATAGTTATTTTAATTTTCATAATTTGTTTAGTTCAATATATAATTGTTTAGTTAGATGCTTTCAATGGTTGATTTCACCTAATTACCACACCGATAAAATTATAGTAATTATTCTTAACGAGTATACAATTAATTGAATAGGTCCCTCACTCCTCTGTTCTTGAATTATCAACCAGCACAGTTAAAACGCTTAAGGCAAACACATGTATACCTGTCAACTTTTAATCCCTTCATTTATGATTTTTCCCAGTGGTATTAAAATGGAATTAAAATTTTCAATTTTAAACAAAAAATACGTTGGATTTGAAAAAGCTTAACTTGAAGATCATGATAGTAACACATACTAATATATATGCTTAAATTTTTCAAGAATAGTGGTGGTCAAAATGATTTAAAAATTAAGCTCTTAAAGGAAAAAAAAATGGTATATATTTACTACTTCTATAAATATAAAAAAATTTTACGCCAAATGCGTAAGAGTTGGCAGGTATGCACATGTATTATTTTTCTATGCATATGCATATATACACCGATGAGCCATTACATTATGCCCACCCTGCTAATAACATGTAGGATCACCTTTAGCCTTCAAAACTGCTAGCACCCGCCGTGGCATTGATTCCACAAGGTGCTGATAGGTAGTCTGAGGTATCTGGTACCAAGCGCTCACCAACTGGTCCTGCAATTCCCTCTCATTGCGAGTGGGTAGCGTGGCAGCACGAATTTGGTTTTCTAAGTAGGACCACAAATGCTCTATTGGATCAAGGTCAGGTGAATTTGAGGGCAAAGACATGACTTGAAAGTCACTGGAATGTTCCTCGACTGTTCGACCCTTATGACATGTTGCATTATCCGGGTGGTCATAATGTAATGGCTCTTCGGTGTATGTATATATATATATATATATATATATATATATATATATATATATATATATATATATATATATATATATATATATATATATATATATATATATATATATATATATATATATATATATATATATATATATATATATATATATATATATATATATATATATATATATATATATATATTTACCGGCACAGTTAAAATGCTCAAATCAAGTTCGTGTATTATTTTTTTATAAAAATTTTTTTAAATACTTTTTGTTGCAAATATGCTCAATTACTATTATTTTTTCATTGCACGAACGTTAATATTGCAATTTTGTAGCGCTGAATACAAAAAAACATTTTTGAATTCTACGCAGTCACTAACGAGATAAAAAATGAAATAATTGTTTGTAGAAACGCTATATAATCTAATAAGATGAATTTATATATTTTATTTATATATTTGCATTTTTTAAACATTGCATTTCAAATTGGAAAAACAAAATTTTCTTTCGAAATTCTCAAAAGCATTTGATGTCTTGTTTCTTGTTCTAATTCGCAGTGCTAAAAAAAAAATCAAGTTCAGGTTATTATTTAAGAGCAAAAACATTTTCAATTGCCTTTTTCTCAGACTTTTAAACAGCCTTCTTCCATATTGGATCACTGAACGAATTATACAGTCAAATTTTAACTATATTTACTAACACAAACAAACGAGTCAAGCTGACGCAGAATTTTATGCAGATTGATTTATAACTTTTCTTTTGGACACAAACTTGCGCATATAATTTCCCCCCTTTCCCTGTATGAATGTTTCTTTACAAGCACTATAACCTTTTATACTTTTCAAAGGCGACTGACTATTTTACATTTCACGAATTTCTTAAATAAAAAATAAAAGAAATTTGTACTCATGCTTTTAAAAAGTCATTGCATTAAAGGTCACTCGTTGTCACATTATTTTAGCAAGGTAAAAAATGTAAACGCTGTCAAAAAGCTTTCTGTTAAAAGTTCCAAAAATACTATAACGACTGTTTTTATCCTTACACTATAAAAAAAAAATCCGGATCAAATTTGCTGTAAAAAGCACCTACACTCTGACATCCCGTAATTTTTACAGTAATATTTATCGTAAAATCACTGAATTACCGTAGTTAACTATAGTAATACTCTTTTGAATTTATGTTTCAAAAAGTAAAGAGAAATATGCAAATGCTTTTATGCCTTAGTTCGTTCTCAAATTTAATTGCTTGTTTGCTTGCTTTCGTATGCCTGTTTAGGCAGAGGAGTGCGATTGTTCTTGTTTTCCAGTGGCGCCATCTATGGCAAAGAATTCAACTTCTGCCACACCATACGTCACACCCGTTTATAGGGCGGACCCATTCATACATCCATTCATTCATCCACACATCGTAATTTTGATCTGAATCAGAGAACGATCGATCTCCAATCCCGTACCCCCAGAGGTATTCATTTGTTATGTGAACATTGAGGACTTTGCGACTCGACAGATTCAACGTGCATCAGTCATCATTTACTACTCGGGGAGTTTTCGGCCTGCGGGGCTCGATCCCACGATCTCTCGGACATGAGCCCAGCGCTTTCCGACCAGACTATCCCGGCCTCAAATTTAAGTAGACTATATAAATTAAAGGGCGAACCTTATTCTCTCTGAGTTCGTCATCTACCTTCGCATTTCATTACAGATTGCCTTTCTCACTGGTTTATGTATTTTTCATCTAGTTTTATACAAAAGGTGAAATTTTTAAAAAAAATGCAAAGTCATTCAATTTATAGGCTTTGCGAGTAGATCGATATAAATTTCAATGAAACTTGGAAATTATATTTCAAGCAAATAATTTACGAAATTCTTTTTTTCTTCTTCATATTTTTGAATTTCAGTGCTTGGAGACACAACGGTTTTGAATCCTGCGTTCTAATCTAAACTCATGAAAGAAATAAAGAAGAAAACAAAGGAAACTAAACAAACTTAAAAAAAGAAACATAGTCAATTAAAACGGCGCATCCTCCCCATTAATTTTATAGCATCATTTATTTTAAAATACAACTATCATTGAAGTTGAGTGAATTGATAATTAAATTAAAAATATTCTAATCTAACTTTCAATATATACAATCTAATCTAACTTTCATTTTATGCCTAACTGGTTGAGATTATACACTGACAAGAAACGGATTTTCATTCAGAAATTTGTATACGTGTAAGTTTTCATACTTCTGATAGTAGATTCATTTGATATTTGAATGAATCGTTTAAATTACTTAATGAGAGATCGAAATATTAGTGAAATAATAAATGACAGAATTACTTACTTACTTACTTATCCTCTACGTGCCTTGGGCACTTAAGGCCTCCAGCATATCCCTCCAACGCCTCCTGTCTTTAGCAATAGATCTTGCTTCCTCCCAGCCAGATATTCCACATTCTTTTAATTCGCCCAAAAACATGCGCTGGATGGTAAGTCTGGGTCTTCCTCTTGTTCTCTTACCATCAGGGGCCCATGTAAGCGCAACAGATGAAATTTTTTCTTTGGGCATTCTAAGGATATGTCCGAGCCAGCTCCATCTTCGTTTTTTAATTTCATCTTCGATTGTTTTTATTTTAGCTTTCTTTAATAGATTTTGATTTGATACTTTGTAAGGCCAGAAAATTTTAAAAATAAATCTTAAACATTTGTTTTGAAAGGTTTCTAATTTTTGTATTTCGATCTTAGTCTGTTTCCAGGTTTCTGCGCCATATAATAGTACTGCTCTAACAATAGCTTTGTAAACAACTATTTTTGTCTTTATTTCAATATTTGACTCTCTCCAAAATTTATGTAATCCCTTAAAACATGTTCTTGCTTTGATTATTCTCTGTCTAATATCTTCGCTACTTCCACCTTTTTTATCTACAATAGAACCTAAATAGCTAAATGATTCTATGTCATCTATTTCGTGATTTTCGATTTTAATTTTGTCATTTTTCTTTTGATTTATTCTCATTACTTTAGTTTTCTTCTTGTTCATGAATAAACCTACACTATTTGAATATTTGTTGAATTTGTCTGTTTTAAGTTGAAGGTCTGTACATTTGGATGAAATAAGTACGATGTCATCAGCAAAATCAAGGTCTTCTAAAGTAGTTGTGAAATTCCACCTTATTCCTCTTTTTTCATCTTTCAAGCTGTTTCGCATAATCCAGTCTATCACCAGTATAAATAAAAATCCCGATAAAACACATCCCTGTCTCACGCCAGTTTTTACTAAAAAGAATTCAGTTAATTCTCCATTTACTTCTATACATGCTTTGCTGTTATCATACATATCTTTGATTATGTTAATATATTTTTCTGGTATATTATAAAGTGATAAAATTTCCCATAATTTCTCTCTCTTAACTGAATCAAAGGCTTTACTGAAATCAATAAAGTTTAAATATAAAGAGGTGTTAAATTCTAAGCTTTGCTCAATGATATTTCTAAGTGTGAAGATTTGCTGCATTGTTCCACTTCCACTGCGGAAACCTGCCTGTTCTTCTCTTAAAATTCCATAAATTTCATGTTTTAGTCTATTCAAAACTATTCTTCCAAATATTTTTCCTGGTATGGAAAGTAGGCCAATGCCCCTCCAATTTTCGCATTTTGTTAGATCGCCTTTCTTGGGAATTTTCACTATTACTGCTTCTTTCCATTGTTCTGGTATTCTTTCATTTCTCCAGATTTCATTGAAGAGCTTTTGCAACTGTCTTGTAGCGGTTTCAAAATCTGCCTTAAGCATCTCTGCCACGATTCCGTCTCTCCCTGCAGCCTTCTTTGGTTTTGTGGCCCTCAGGGCACTCTGTACCTCATCCAGCGAGATATCTTCCAAAGAAAAATCTACAGTAGATGCTACATTTAATGTAACATTTGGGAGTTGCTCAGAATTTTCAACATGGTGTGCGTTAAGCGTATCTTCAAAATATTCTCTCCATCTTTCTTCGATCCTCTTATCCGTAGTAAGTAACTTATTGTTTTTGTCTCGTACTGCACATTGCGAATTAATGACAGAATTAGTAAGGTAATAAATTCATGTGCAATGAATGAATAAATCATTGAATCCATGAACTAGCGAATTGATGAATCAGGAAATCAAAGCATGAATAAAATAATATGCAAGTGAATGAACAAAAAAAAATTTATGAATTTATTAGTGACTGACCAAATAGATGAATGAAAGAATAAGTCGGTCAACTTATGACCAATGAATAAATGTTTTTAGGAATCAGGAAATGGAATCAGGAAGTCGACAAATTTTCAAATCGGTAAATGTACAACATTAATAAAATAGCAAAAAAATAAAACTGATTCTTCTACTTGCTTATTCACTTAGTCATTAATTCCCAGCCTCATTAATTCTTTAACTTCGGCGAGATATTGATTCCCTGACTCACTGTTTTGCTCTGATTAGCAGATTCATTGATTCTCATAATATTGTATTTGTCATATCACTAATGCGTTGATTTAATAATTCGCTTATTTTCTTATACAATTAATCGATGATTTCTTTTCCTTGATTATTCCAATTAGAGATTTTTAACACGTCAATTCACTGATCCTTTGTTTATATCCCTCATTGTTTTGTCGCTCATTTGTTGATTTTTTATTCGCTGATTCAATAATTTTCTGATTTATTAATTCACTGATTTAATTTCTCATTGGTTTATTGAGTTGCTGATTCATTCGCTTAATCCATTGATTCGTTGAGTTATTATTGATTTATTGGCATTCTTATTCGTTCATTCTCTGATTCCGTCATTTTCTCATCCATCGATTCACTGATTCATTGATTGTCAGATTAATTACTTTTCCCATTAGTTTTCTCATCTCATTCTCAGATTTTTTTTGTTTTCATTGGCTTTTTTGGTCGTCTTAACTTATTCGTTTTTCCTAATAACTTAACATCAATTTTGTGAAACAAATTTCCAAACTGTTGCACAAAATTCTGTTTTATTAAATAAAATTGCTTTGCACAATTATACTAACAAAAGGTTGCGTCACGAATTACTCTGCATATCCTACAATATATAGATATTTGGTCATAACTTGTAATACAATTATGGGTTGCTTTAAAAAAAAAATTGAAAAACTATAAACATATATAAATTTAAAACAATTTAAATACTTGAGGAAATAAAGGGATAATTTCAAAATAATAAGCAAAAAATTTCTTACCAAAAAAAAAAAAAAAAATAACGCCTGTTTTTATCCGTTCCGTCACAGCCAAACCGCGATGACTTTAATAATTTTTTTCCGTCCAATTCACACCGCTTTATATAATATTTTTTCTCTCGTTTGATTCATATCGATGACTTTAATATTTTTTTCCGTCCTATTCACACCGCGATGACTTTAATATTTCTTTCCGCCCTTTCTATTCGCCGCGTCTTTTTCACAACGCCTCTAAACTGCTTGGATTTGAATGTGTGTGTTTGCCTCATAAGTAAGATGATCTTCGAAGAAATGAAAGAGGTTCAACCGATTCTATAACGTAACAAGCTCTGTTTATGCGTGTTAAAGAAAGGGTAAAACCTGTTCGCACGCTTTAGAACCGCTTTTAGTTTATATACAGAGCAATGATGAGGCAGCATTGTGATGAAAATATTTACGCTTCCCACTGGCGGTTCAGCAAATGGAACGAAACTGAAAGAATATTTTACTTCTACACACTATTTCCCTATCTAATAGCATAGAAAGGACCGAGATAGCCTGGTTGGTAGGGCACTGGACCCATGTCCGAGAGTTCGTGGGTTCGAGCCCCGCCGGCCGAAGACTCCCCGTGTAGTAAAGTGACTGATGCACGTTAAATCTCTCGAGTCGCAAAAGTCCTCCATGTTCCCATAACAAATCAATACCTCTGGGGGTACTGGATTGGAGATCGATCGTTCTCTGATTCAGGTCAAAATTACGATCTGTGGATGAATGAATGGATGTATGAATGGGTCCGCCCTATAAACGGATGCGACGTATGGTGTGGCAGAAGTCGAATTCTTGGCCATAGATGGCGCCACTGGAAAACAAGAACAATCGCACCCCCTCTGCTTAAACAGGCATACGTCAACAACAACAACAATAGCATAGAAAGACTGGCTTTGCTACGCAGAAAAAACTGCAGGCTAATATACAACTTTTCACGTAGAGAACCGTCAGTGGGTTAAGTTCAGCTAGTAGTTGACTTATCTACGTCACTGAATAAAAAATTTGAATAATTGTCCATCATATGTATCAAACTATTTTTTTTTGTGGGGGCATATAACTTAGAAATCAATCAAGTGACCTCAAAATAAAAGTAAAAAACATATTCGAATTCTGTGCTTTATTTATAAATAAAATTTAGTTTTATGCTGCATCAGACACCTATTTCTTGATAGTTTATTCTCTGTTGTCGCACAAGCTAGTTACTGAATATTTCTTACTCTATTTCAGCATAATTCTGTGAGCAAGTTTAATTCACCCACCAGAAATGCTGCTTTTTGTTTGTATCTTCACGATTATTTGCAGTTCACTGATATTTACAATAGCCGACTGCTGGTCAATGGGAAATATGGAAATGGAAAAATCCACCCCTATGCTGTATCAACGATCGGTATTCCAACCCAGTCAGTTGCTTCCAGCCATCAGAAGATCCAAACAACGCAACCAGGATGCTGAAGACGCTGTCGATAAACTAGCTACGCTGGATTATCCAAAGCGAGGAGTATCCCTTCTAACAAACAGAGATAGCTTCCTTTCAGATAAAAATTATGGATCAAGGAACAGGAAATTCCGTAATATGATCCAAAGTGGACGCCCACGAGGCCATCCTTTAAGGTGGGGTTAATAAATAAAAGCAATACAATAGCTGATTAAAATGTATGCAATATTCATAATTTTGGAATGCAAATGTAAATTTATATTTTAGCGTTTGAAACACTCTGTTAGATTATTACTATAGAAAAAGTTTCTTGAAATTGTTTGTTGATTTTTTTAAAAATCTGATTGTCAATTTTCTTACATTTTCTGCATTTGAATAATAAATGATAAAGTTGTGAATTTTTTCCTTCAAAATATTGATTATTTTTAATACACTATCTAGTCAAATGTATCCATCCCATCTATAGCATCATCATGTAGGGGTGTTTTTCATGGTTTGCCCTAAATCCCTTAGTTCTAGGGGATGGAATCTATCAATTTAGAAATGTGTGAGGGCATTCTGGACAGTGCTGCTCATCCAATTCTATAGAAATATTTTGGGAAAGGCTCATTGCACTTCCTGGTGAATAATCGTTCCATCACGCATCTTTTCATTCACGCAGCCATGGTTTGACGAAATGAGTGCTTAAAAAATAGGAGTTCTAAAACTTTCTCAGAGCGTCAATCTTAAATACCATTTTGGACTTTTGAGACAAATTAGAACGCAAATTACCCAGCTAAATCAACCATTCTCAATGTCAGTGCTCACTTCAGTTGTGATAGAAAAGCTGAATTCAATTCTTATGGTCATTTATCAGAAACTGGATTAAATGCAGGTTGCCATTGATGCAAAAAGGAGACCAACTCCATATAAACACTTTGTTGAGTAGCAATTTTATTCAGAAACTTGCTCATGTCACAGGCTATTATAGTGTATTTAAACATGGAAGTTAAGTAGAATATTCTATATCGCCCTAGGTTTCATGAATTGAAATATATGATTCAAGTTAACTCAGCAGTTAACTTGAGTTAACTCAGCAACGTTTGGGCATGGTAAGACGAGCTGTTTCGTCACCGGTCAACTGTGTGTAATATATAGTTATCTCATTCAAGACTCTCCGAAGTCGTACCATTTGCTGCCCGAACATTTTGGTTGACAGTTTATACAGCTGGTTTTAAATTTATACAATAATTAACTATCAGTTAGAGGGGTAGAACTAATATAATTGTGGGAAAAACACTTGTTTTTCAAAGAAAATATCTTGAGCAGACAAAAAATTAAACATGTAATAATAATTCTGTAGTGTTGCATACATTGTGAATTCTTTTTTTTAAAATTAATTCTGTGAATCTAAAACTGTGTGTTATTAATGATGTAGTATAGGAGAAGTTACTATCGTTCGATTCGATAACTTCGTGAATTTTCTCCCGATATTTACAAAGCCTTTACAGTATGCAAAATATTAATGTATTTTTAATTTACGTGGAATATTTTTTTTCAATTGTTTAAAAAACAAAAATACATTAAAATAAATCATGGTTCAATCTCGCAGTTAAACTTTGTATGTAATTAAAAATGATTTTTTTATTGTGCAATCAAAAATGATTTTTTTATTGTGCAATCAAAAACTTTGTATGTAATCAAAAATGATTTTTTTATTGTGCAATCAAAAACTTTGTATGTAATCAAAAATGATTTTTGATTTGTGCAATCAAAAATAATTCTGTCTAAAGCGAAAACTAAAATTGTAAAATTGTGCAGTTAAATTGTGAAAATAAAAAAGTCTAGGATGACGCTTTAAAGAATGTCGCAACTGGAAATAATGCAGTTTTAACTAAGTTCAGCTTAAAATTGTAAGTAGAAAAGAAAAACTCTGTGAACCACAAATTAATAATTTAGTTTTAAATATATATATATATATATATATATATATATATATATATATATATATATATATATATATATATATATATATATATATATATATATATATATATATATATATATATATATATATATATATATATATATATATATATATATATATATATATATATATATATATATATATATATATATATATATATATATATATATATATATATATATATATATATATATATATATATATATATATATATATATATATATATATATATATATATATATATATATATATATATATTTCAGACTTTTTGATTTTAGATAAGTTTATGAAAGTACAAACGATAAAAATTATTCTGTTTAGCTATAAATTTCTTACTTATCCTCAGATTTGCAATTAAAAAAAAAAATTTTTTTTCAAAAATGCTCAAGTATGCTTCATTTACTAAGGTCAGTCATAATATGATCTTTTAAAAAAATAGCACAAAAATGCTTATGAGGAAAACTATAGCATCATTGAACAAAAGCATTGAAAAAAAAATATAAACTCTAAGTTTTAAATAGTCTATATTTTGAGAGATTTCATGAGGTAAGTATCATTTTTTAAAAAAAAAAAATTCCGATTTTAATAACACATTTAAAATGTGTTGATTTATGTCCCAATAAATTACAATTAATATCCTGATGAATTAATTTGTTTAATCAGAGCTTAACTGTACTAGGCTTCCTCGACATTTAAAAGATCTTTTTATTGTTACTCAAACCATGAGCTGCGCTTGCTTAATTGTTTCTATACATACTAGCTCATTACCTAAATTTTATCTAAGGAAAAACCTCAACGGTATTAATGCTAGTGTTACTAACCAAACAAAAAATTATTATTTTTATTACATAGCATATTAAACATCTACATTAATAAACGCGCCCTAGTTCCCTTAGTAACAAAAGATTAAGAAATATCATATTAAGGAAATTAAGTGTTGTTGTTGTTGTTTGTAGGCCATTAAGGCAAAGTGCTTTCCAGTGGCGCATCTATGGCCGAGAATTCGACTTTTGCCACACCCATACGTCACGCACGTTTATAGGGCTGGCCCATTCTCCAATCTAATCAATCATCCATAGATTGTAATTTTGACCTGAACCAAAGAACTATCGATCCCCCATTCAGTACCCCCAGAGGTATATTAAAAAATGAACTTGATTGATATTTCAATATTCTGAAAAGCGTCGTTTTTACTATGATGGTGTCTTTTCGTGAGAAAAAAGTACGATGTTTTGAAGCAGATAGCTTCAACCATTGTTTACATTATAGGGCATTACCATCATACAGAAGCAACATTTAGTGACAGTTATATGTAATATGTGATATTTAAGTTACTGATCTAGTTCAGCCCTGATCATACAGATCAAATTTGTATTTCAAATACCAACCTACTTTACCAACCTATCTCAAACAGTATTCCTTTTATGACAGTTTATTCTAGTATCAGGAACCGATCAAGACAAATTCAGACCCAAAAGCCCACACAAATTTCCGGGCCCCTAAAAAAATATTTCGAAAATAAATTTCTGAGGAGTAGTAATAACAATAAAAAGAATCTATTGAACTGTATGATTCAAGAGAAACATTCTAGAAAATTTTGAATGCAGACAATTGAAGATTATTTTTCTAAAATAAAGTTTACGCATCTAATATTTAAGCAAAATATAAAACAACACAGCAATGCTGTATGAAAATAAAAATAGTTTTGTGACCACAAACAATTGTAATTAGAGATTTTTGCCTAAAATCACTGATTAGCTGAATTATTTTAAAGATTGTACCCTTCCATTTGCAGCTTTACATATTTGTTAAGAATAAGCTTTTAGCTCTTGTTGACACTAATCATTTGTAAGAGATTTTGAGAATATGCATTCTCGTTGCATTTACTTAAGCCGCTGGAGTAAAAATTGCAACAATTAAAATTCAACTGTACTTTCGAATTTGATTAGTGCAATGTTTACACAAGTTTGGTTTATCACAATAAAGAAATTTGAAATAAAAAATGCCTTGTTTGAGATAAACTGTTTCTTTCAGTAATTTCTTTTTTAAAAAGTAATATTGTGGACCAAAAGTAATATTGTGGTTACTAAATTTTGAGGTCCTCCAAAAAGTGTGGGTCCTAGGCACGTGCCTATTGGGCTTAGGAGATAATCAGGCCCTGTCTAGTATGAGTTTATTCTAGACTGTATTTCGTGTTCTCAACGGTAGGGAGCAGTATGTGCAGAGGTTGAACTTCCAGGACTCGCCTGCATTGATTTCTATTTGTTTATTATATTTACTTATTTATTTACTTTTTTAGTTTACTTCATCTTTCGACTTATTTTTTTGTTGTTTTCGATGGCGAACAATGCGCTTCCAAGTGGCCGCAGTTGCTCTTTTAGATGCACTGTGGGACGAAGTACTAATTTATTATCTGAAATGAAGATGTTTAAATTTTCCTGAAGACGACGTCGAATGCATTATGGAGGAAAGACTGTAAAAAAAGAAATAATCCCGTTCTGCTATAACATCAGAGGAGGACAGCAAGTGCTTGTTGTTGTTTTTTTAGGATAGATGGTGTGTAGAGAGAAAGTCATATATGTAACAGTTAAGTTACTGTTCAAGTTAGCTTTGCTTAACTCACGCAGACAAAACATTTACTTGTGACTTAAAAATATTAGTTAAAAAAAAAGCATTGTGTATTATTTTATCATGAAAAATACAGTTTATTTAATGCGCATTGATACAAAGATTGTCACACTGAATAAACTGAATATTAAACATATATTCGTTTAAATAAATTATTAAAATAATTGCTTAAATCAAACAGAAATCATTTAAAATAAATCCATCGATGAAGCAAGAATTTCTGGATGCAAAATGCAATATATTGGATTAATAATTTATGTTTAACTAAAACTAGTTTATGAGAAAAAATATCAAGACAAACCATTATTTGAAAAATGTTGGAACATTTACATCTTAGTTAGAGCATGAACAACTTCGAACACTTCAGAAGTAATCAAAGTACTGAAAAGTCTATTGTTGGCAGTTTTTAAAAGAGAAAATTTAAAACACTCAAATCCATACATTTGTGTTAAGGATGATTTATTTAGAAAACCATCATTTTCTTTAAACACTTAATCATCATTTTTCAACCCCACCGAAGTGGTCTCGGTCTTCCAAAGGAGTATCCTGAAGCACCGAATTTTCCACGAACAAAGGTTTTAAAAAATTTGGAATCTTCAGGTTTATACTTGAAATATATTGTTGGGTTCGATTTTGCGAAAGTGCTTAATCCTCTTTTTGTCATGATGGGGTGTATATCATTAATATCATCGCCGCTTTCCTTTCTATTAAACCGAACTGTTTGTGGAACTTCGAAGAGATATTCTTTGTTCGAACCATTCATATCTTTAAGAACATTCACCAGTATCTTAGAGTAAGTCTTGTCAAGAGGTAGCTGATATTCATCTTCGAATTCTCTTTCATCATTCGTAAAAACATCGAGACCAGCATCATATTCTGCTGCCGAAATGCGAGCTTGATTTGAAAGACTTGTAAAAACCAATAGAAAATACAAGAAGGTCACGGGACACATTTTGCTAAAAAAATTAAAATAAAATATTTAATTAACTTAATAATTAAAATAGATAATTACATTAAAATAAAATAATTGGCATTTTTAATATTTTTGACTATACAGGGAACAAATCACGAAAAGAGCTATAAGCACATCATCGGTGAGTTTTAACACAACAGGAAATGGGAAAAATGGACACAACTCGAAATGAATGCTTACGAAAATGGACACAGCTATTTAAGAAAATTGACGAAGAATTTAATTCCATTTTTCAAACTTTTTTAGCATTGTCTTTTTTTAAAATATAAATCATTTGCATAAATATCTTGGAACAGTATACTGAATTAGTCTTTTTTAAAATTAAAAAAAAAAGACTTTAAAAGCCAGCCATTGTTCTTACAAGGTTGCCACGGGTGGTATAAAATTGTAATAGGAGTAGTAAATTTACGTTGTAGGGTAGGTAGGTATTAAATTTACGTCACACTAGAGCTGTACAATGGGCTATTGGCGACGGTCTGAGAAACATCCCTGAGGATGATCCGAAGACATGCCATCGAAATTTTTATCCTGTGCAATAGGAGCGGCTCCCCTGCTTTGGTAGCCCGATGACCTACGTGTGTAGTCGAGCACTTTACGGTATGACAGTTTAACGAGAACCGATACCGGTGTACCCTCGTTCACTATGCAGGCTGATCAAAGTGGTCACCCACCCGCTTACTGACCACTGCCAGTGATGCGTGGTTTTGGTGTTCCACTGGGAACCGTGGGATTCAGTCCACTGCGGAACTTTAAGTTGTAGGCATTTACAGTTTTTAGATTCACGATATTGTTTAGAATTCTGAATACGAAGACATCGTCTGAAAAGTAACATATGTAATATAACTAGTCACCCAGACGTCAAATGATCGGATTTTGCCTCGTAATGATTAAACTTATTAGTGTTTAAATAAGTAAGGAAAATGAAGCACGGAATTTTTCGTTTATTTGTAAAATTTGGAAGAAAAACTGAATCGGCGAATTTTTTTGCTATGCATATTTTCTGACTTACAACTAATCAATTTAATCCATCCAATTAAACTTCGAATCAATCAAAAATTAGTTTAATCACACGTTCTTTTGAATTATTTATCTTTGGTTTCACGACGATGTAAGGTGGTAACGTCACCGATTTCGTATTGTAAAAGGTATATGAAATCACGAGTTTCTTTTATTGATACTTGCGATTAATGAAATCTCAATAAGAACTAATGAAATAGAAGTAAAGTTATATGTTGATATTAAAATTTTGGTAACTTCTGAATATTAAATTTTAAATTATACCATATATATAATTAATCTTTCTTTTAGTGAGTTGAACGTTTAACTCAGATTATGGTAAATCTAATATTATGAAGCCGAGCCAGAATACTACAAATAATTTTAAAAAAAGTTGTTGTATATTAGGTACCAGGAATGAGTAGAATAACGATGTTATGGTATTCATCGATTTAAGAGGGTGATATAAAATCAATTTCCACAGTACTTATTTCATGCACCTTGGCATAATAGGTTCTCATAACAGCAGTACTTACAGCGGCAAGGAACTTGAACGGCAACAGAAGTATTTTAATACCACATCTAAATAAGCATTACTGGCGTCAATAATAGTTTGGCGATATTTTTTACGGTATTCAAAATAAGTACGGGTCTTAAATAAATAATCCCTAGAAACTGAAGCAGTAAAATATATGTACCGATATTATTTCGATCGTCAAAAATGGTTATAAAACTATTAATGTCGTTACTAATGATTTTCGAGAAATAAAATTAGTTAATTTTTGTAGCAGTTACGAATTGAAATAAAAAAAGTTTCGTATTAAAATGATAAATTAATAGAAAAAAGGTACTTATTCCTAATTTATGTAAACTATAAAAATTACCATATTGTTATTAATTTTTTAATTTCGTTTTATAACAGTCGTTGAACAGTCGACCCAATTTTTTGGATTTACGACTACTTATGTTGTACTCCATAGCCTTGTAATTTTGAACCCAATCCAGAAGACAAGGAAACTCCTGGATCAAGTATTGGGAGAAATTTGCCATCGTGGACTACTTTTTTATCCCGCTAACTAACCCGCATTTGCGATTCACGGAGAGGGAAACCACGAAAACCTCCCACTGTTAGCCTGACGGCAAGGGGACTCTAGCCCATGATCCGTCTACCACTGAGGATCTTTTACGTCTGCACTGATGTCGGTGCAAGCCGAATGCGGAATTCTTATCAACCAGCCATCTTTGGGATTCGAACCCGGTTCATCTCATTGGAAGGCGAGCGCTCTATCCCTTGAGCCGTCAATGATGCTTAATTAATTTCAGTGAAAGATCAAAATATAATGAAAAAATAAATTTTGTACAATTATTAATAGTGACTCCGTCTTATTACTATATATACCAAAATCGCTTAGTTAATTTTTGCAATAGGTACTGCTTTTATGTTAATTTGTGTTTTTTTTATCAATAAGTACTAAATATACTAAGATTGGCATTAAGATACTTCTTTGAAAATAGATTTTTACGACTCACCGAATGGAATTAATTTTTACGACCCACGGTACAAGAGAAAATTGTTGATCATGGTAATTTTTTAATATCAAAGAGTTGACTTAGAGCAATAACATTGCCAAATGATACTGATTGTAATTAATGTTTATTTTGAAGGATTGAACTTCTAAAAACATGTTTTGCTTCATCTTATAGCGTAAAGCTACCGGGAAGGGTAAAAAAATAATAAAAGAACGAAATTGTTTAAGCTTAAGTACTTGTTTTGGTATATATCTTTCAGATTTGCGTATGGTTTTGTAGTGCTGATTAATACTAATTTATTGATCACTTACTTTTTTTCACCCCGTACAAAAAATGAGTATTCAGCTAACATTTAAAAACCTTCCAATGCATACCAAACATTACTTAGTTTGCGAATTTCAATATAAAAAAATTAATCCTTTTTAATATTTTTAACCAGATTAATGAATGATGTTTTAATGGTTGAAAAAATCATGAGAGAATAAGATTGAAATAACATACAGTTTAACACCTGTGCAAACTTTAATTTCAAAATGTTAAACACTCTTTTTCGAATAATTGCTTCTCTACAATTTTTAAAACTAATTTGATTTGAAGACTTAGGTTTTGAAATAAATTTTTTGCCGTTTAACTAGACATAAATGTTAATTACACAATTACTCCTTAATTTCAATTCATTTATTGGTTTTACTTTTTAAAACTTACTTCTTTACTTTTTAAACTTTTTTTTTAAAAAAAAATATCTAAGTATTTTCAGCATTTTAAAATCTTAATTACAAATTGTTGACTCTTTTCCTTATAATAAAAAAATCTTATATGTCTTATAAATAAAAAAAATAATATAATGTCTTATAAATAAAAAAAATTTGGATATTTTTAACATACGAGCCATCATCTGAATATACGCCATTTTCTTAAATTAATTCAAATAATGAAATGTACTTCCAATCGTAGTCTTGGTCCGAAAAATCTGAAAGAAATTGTTTTATCGTGCAAATTTATCACACAAAAAATTTCAATGAAAATGTATGACATAACGGCAACGGCCATGGGTTGATTTGGAATGGGCAAAATACAAATAGTAATTAAATCAATTTCAATTAAAAATTCCTATTAAATGTCCTTGATTCTATTAGAGTTAAGATTTTATTTAATAAATACAGATAATATGAGAAAAATATCGTTTGCTCAAACTCTAATTTAATATTTAGAGATGGAAAATATCCACGTTAAAATTATTTTTGCATTTATATTTAAACAAATGCATTGCATCCAATTTAGGGCCTTGCTCATTTTCTTTTCAGCTAATATCAGCGTCTATCGATTTCTTTGAGTAAAAGTTGCAGTGAATAAATTATATGCACTTTAAAGATATTTCCGAAGCATTATACATTATAGAATATTTCTCTGCTAAAAATCAGGAAAGAATGCCGCCTACAATCTATTCTAAGCATTCTTAGGTATTTCTATTTATAGTCTTGGATTTTTGTTGGAATGTGTGCTGTTTGTATTTATTTTCAGTGAGCAAAGTATCAATAATTTAAGAAACCCGTAGGCTTTTAAGAAATGAGATGAAAATGTTATTTGTTTTGGACGTTTCATTCTGATAAAGTATGTTCCACTTACCAGTTGAAACTTAAATAAAATACATACTAAAGTATTCAAAAAAAGAAAAATTAATAATTCAATAGAAAAGCCTTCAATTTTTTTCTTTTAATTTCTTCTCAGTAATTCCAATACTACTCTAACACATAACCCAATATTTTCCTGCTAAAATTATACTAAAAATAATGGGCTGATAGCGACTGCATTTCGTTATGGCAATCACCTGCGGAAATACAGGATATGTGATAAGATCAGACCTGTGGAATAAAACTTGTGAATAATTACATTTATATAATTCTATACAACAATTGAATTATTATTAATGGAATTATAGTGCTCAAAATGGATTACAGTCCGCAAAAAAGGATCCCGCTTAATAACTATCCCTCTTAATCTAATGAACGGATCTTCTCGTTTCAGGACTCAATATTAATTGTTCTATGGAATGACCCAAAATATGCTAATTAATTAATGCAGACAATTTTTTAAGTTGTGAAATCAGACACAAAAAGAGTACTTTCTCTAAATAAACATACCTTTTTTTCGTCGGATTTCGATTTCTGACCTCAGAATCTGGGGAATATGGTCCCTATAGTTTGGTCCGGAGAGTGATCCAAAGTTTGAACCCCTTGATGTTAATTATACATTAAGCATATTTCATCATATCTCGAGAATTTTTTCAGCTATTTGAAAAATGCCTGCACGCAATTATAAAATTAGTTTATCAAACGATAATTTCATAGCAAAAAATATTTTTTAGTAAATATTTATGACTTTTTACTATTTTATTTAATAATAGTAAAAAAAAAAGCTTGAATTGTACAGTATACAATTTTTTACAATATCTTAAATAATGCAATTTTTCATGCTGAAATAAAAAATTGTTCTTAGGAAATCAAATTTAAAAAATAAAACTTTTTAAAAGGTTTAATTTCGAAAATTAAGGTATCGTCTCATCTAATTAGTTAGAATATTTAATATCATCCCCTCGAATCATTAAGATTGAGTTCTAGAACGTGAAGATCCGATCGTTAGATCAAAAGTTATTCTGGGGTGATTCTTTTTTTATTTTGCGCTTTGTACGTTTATTTAATTTATACCGTTTTGTTAAGTTAAAAAAATCCTTAAAGTAATTTCTTATTTTTAAATAATCAATATTTTGCAAATTTTTGTTTCTGATCCACTGTAGTTTAGGTGTTAATTCTTAACAGTTACTTATTAAGTAAGCTAGTAAGGAATTAGCAGTTAGGTGTTAATTCAGTTCTTAACAGTAACTGCTCAATGCTAAGCATTGAGCAGTTACTGTTAAGAACTGGAGTTCAAAACCCGATCATAGCTTCAAGCGCACCGATATTCAGATTGATGTGGTAACAGATAGTCTGTAGATCGAAGATGGTCGATGGATTGAAGATGGCCCGTTTCTCTTCCAGCAGGATAATCCATGCATCGAGGCTTGCACAGACGTGGTTTGATAAAATGGGTGCTCAAAAACTGGACTGGCCTTCGCAGAGCCCCGCTCTAAATACCATAGAACACATTTGGGAGGAATTAGAGCCCAGATTAAGTAGTCAGTCAAATCGACCCTCCTCACTGAAAGTACTCACTTTAGATGTGCTGGAAACCTGGAAGTCAGTTCCTATGGCCACCTATCCAGGCCCCTCTTCCCCACTGGGCACTAAGGGCACGTGCCCAGGGCCCCGCGATCGAATGGGGCCCCCTAGTTCCTGCCAGATTACCAAATGATAACCGATACATTATTACCGAAAAACATTAATTTTGAAAAATCTGATGATAATGACTTACTACAATACCTACGCTTATTATATTAGCTTTAGTTTGCCGCATGCGGATAGCTATACCTTGTACAACATAGCTTGAACTTTTTGACAGATGGGTCAGTGATGGGAAACAGAAAATATCTATTGGTGTAAAAAATGTGTTGGCTAAATATGTGGCTGTATGTATGTTTTAAACTATTCAAAATAAATAAATTCATTCGTCAATCAATTTTATTGCACTAGACATAAAAACATTGGGTAGGTAAGAAACCATTGTTTTCAGTTTTTCTATTTAAATTTTACCTCGAAGCAATAAAAACCACTTAAGACTTTCGGAAAATGCTTGAGTCCTTAACAGGTACTTTTATGTTGTGTGTCTATTCTTATGATTATTATCAATTTTTAATATTATTAAAATAAGAAGATATTGTTCGTCGTTGCAAAGTTATATCGATTTCAGATTTGACATCTGTCAAAAAGAAAGATCAAACTAATAAATAAACAGGGTATAATACTCCACTCTCTCTCAAAAATGAGTTTTTCCGATATTAGTATGTTTAGGTTAATTTAAATACCTATATGTAAGTATAAGAATACAATTTTAAAAAAAATTATTAAATTAAAAAAAGAATTATTTGATGCGGTGTGGTTTATGTCTTAAAGAAACCTATTCGAACGTCATTCGTAATACCAAAGACAAAAAAGGGGAATTCCCGATTCCCGATCGTCGTTTGACTTGACGAACGGGAATTCCCTTCAAGTATTTGTCTGCGATGTTGTGGCGTTTGTTTTGTTTGTAGTTGTTAGTTTGTTACTGACTGTGCTCGAGCTCTGATAAAAAAATAGTATTGTTTGATTAAATCGTCGTTTTGTCTGTTTTGTGTTAGCGAATATTTTCGTTATAAAATTAATTAAATAGTGAATTATAATATAAAATGTCGAAACGGTCATATCCTAGTGGATCTGAAAAAAGGAAAAAAGCTCTACATCAGAAAGAAGTAATTGAAAAGTTACCAAAATTAACATCATATTTTACTACTACTACTGGAGAAACTTCTGTAAGTAGCAATCAACTCATAAATGTTCCACATGATGACTCAGCTCAATTACAAATTGCGGGAATTTCTAAACCTTCATGTTCCAATTTTGAAAAAGAGATTGAATCAGAAAGCGACTATTCCTACGACGAAAGTGCAACGACTTCAGTGACTTCACTAAAACCGACAACTCCAACTGTGTCAATTGAACAGCAGTTTTCCAACACAGAAGAATTAATATCGCACGATCCCGCCGATTATTTTCACGAAAAGTTTGTTGAAATAAATCGCGAAATTTTAATTCGTAAGGGACCAGTATATTTTCAAAATAAAGATTCTGACTTTTCCGAGGCATCCAGAACATACAAAGATGGTAATAAATTAGTAACGAGATATTTCAACAAAGCATTATTTATTCGCAAATTAAAGAACAATGAAAGCGTCGAAAGAAAATGGTTGCTGTATTCGCCTTCCAAATGCTCTGTATTTTGTTTTTCATGCTGCTTATTTAACCCAACTGATGTTAATCTTTGCTCTCGGAATGGATGTAATGATTGGAAGCATATTAATCACATAATTTTAACACATGAAAATAGCCCAGCGCATAAGCAATCTATGATGACTTATCTGGCACGAAGTAAAGCGGTTGGTAAAGTAGATATAGACTTATTATCTCAAAATCAAAAGGAAGTGGATTACTGGAGAAACGTACTTAAACGGATTGTAGCTGTTGTAAAATTTTTGGCATCGAGAGGGCTTCCATTTCGCGGCGACAATGAAATCCTAGGATCTCCAAACAATGGAAATTATTTGGGTTGTGTGGAATTATTGAGTGAATTTGATCCATTTCTTGCAGATCACTTAAAAAAATTTGGGAATCCTGGAAAGGGTAACATTTCTTATTTATCAGCAAATATCTGTAATGAGTTTATTGAAGTAATGGGAAAACAGGTTCTAAAAAAAATTATAAATGAAGTTAAATCAGCAAAATATTTTTCCATAAGCGTTGGCAGTACGCCCGATCTGTCTCATATTGACCAGCTAACTTTCATCATTCGATACGTAAAAGACTGTGTTCCTGTTGAAAGGTTTTTGAAATTTATACCTATTAAAGAACATAAATCTAAGTATTTAGCGGAGACCATCTTAAATTTTTTAGAGATACATGATATTCCCATAAAAGATTGCAGAGGACAAAGCTACGACAATGCTTCAAATATGTCGGGAAAGTATAGTGGTCTACAAACAAGAATCAAGGAAAAATGTGAATTTGCCACCTTTATACCATGTGCAGGACATTCACTAAACTTGGTAGGTGTCCATGCTGCTGGGTGTGTACCGGAGGCATCACAGTTTTTTGAAATAGTTCAGAAAGTGTACAACTTTTTTTCGGGCTCTACCCACAGATGGAATATGTTAACAGAACATTTAGGTTCAAACAAAGTTGTTAAGAGTCTTTCACAAACCAGATGGTCAGCCCGAGCTGATGCAGTAAGTGCTTTGCATGGGGGTTATAAAAGAATATTAGAAGCTTTAATCACCATCGCAAACGATACTGAACAGGCACGAGAAACAAGAGACGAAGCCCTTAGTCTGTCTAGAAAAATGGGAAATCTAGAATTTATTATACTGACGGAAATCTGGAGCACTATATTGGAAAGAATAGACAAAACAAGTAATTATCTTCAGAAAGAAACAATAACACTGGACGTTGCAACCAATTTGTTGACTTCACTTTATGATTTTATTACTAACCTCAGGGATAAATTTGATAACTTCGAATCATCTGCCAAAGAAAATAACCCAGAATCTGACTACAAGGATCTATCTCAAAGAACAAGACGTAGAAGCTCACGGCAGAGTTTTTTTGATGGCTCTGCGCCATCAGTCCAATTGAATGGAAAAGAGCGATTCAACGTAGAAACCTTTCTCCCAATAATCGATACCTTGAGTGTTCATCTAAAACAGCGACAAAGTTCATATGAGATCGTCAGTCAACGTTTTAGTTTATTTTTTCACTTAAAAACTCTGAATTCCGAAGAGATACGACAAGGATGCAAAGAATTTTCTCAAATCTATCACGAAGATGTAAATGAAAAAGAGTTAGAAATAGAATGTCAACATTTAAAAGAATACTTAATAAATGTTCAGAGTGAAAATGAAGCATCTAACAGTGTACAGGAAGTATATAATCTATTAAAGCAAAACAAAATTGAAGACACATTTCCTAACGTAGAAATTGCATTGAGAATATTTTTAAGCATGATGGTAACTAACTGCAGCGGAGAACGCTCCTTCTCCAAATTGAAACGAATAAAAAATGAATTAAGAAGTACAATGCTTCAAGAGAGATTAAATAGTTTGTCGCTGATGTCCATAGAATGTGATATTCTCAATACCATAGATTTTGAAGAAGTGATTAACGATTTTGCTCATCTTAAATCTAGAAGGGTACCTTTGCAATCAACATAGAATTAATCTAAGGATTTTAAGTTAAGCGAGTTACTTTTGTAGATTATTTTTTATATTTCCTATTTTTTTATAGCTAGTAACTAAATAAAAATAAATTTAGAACCTTGTTTGTCTTTCTTTATCTATTGTAACTAAATAGTGTTTTCTCAAGGTCATAGGGGCCCCATGATCCTAATGTGCCCAGGGCCTCAAATAGTTTAAAGACGGCCCTGCACCTATCAAAAGCAGGTAGACAGTCTTTCCAGACGTGTGTAGGTTGTCATCGACGCAAAAGTGGGACCAACATCACATTAATATGGGCCTCAAGGACCTCTAAGTCCATATCATTGGCCAGATAGTGTAGCAACTTGAATAATGCCTGTATGTAATGCTTCTTGCATGAATGTGTAATGTCGGTTAAATTTGGCATTATGTAGTTATATGTTGGATCTTGTAATGAAGCAATTTGTATCATAATAGTTCAATTTGCTGCAACTTTAATACTGAACAAAATTTTAGCGCTAGCAATTTTAAACAAAACTATAATCGAATTCAATATTACATGAGATTCTGATTCCAATTTAAAAGAAAGACAGTTCAACTTAGAATAGTGTTAATGATACAGCAAATTTAAAATCGATTACGGTTAAAGGTCACGATATTAAGATTTAAAGCTTTATCGATTTTTTGAAAGTTACACATCAAATCCAACTTATCACTTTCATTTTCAAAGAATAAATATATCTTCCAAGAAATCTATCCAGACCACTTCCATCACACTTAAAATATTAAAATTTATTTTTCATTTACCAATTTTTACTTCAGATAGAGAAATTTCAGACGCTAATTTGAAAATAATAAATATTATCATATTTTTAATTAAAAGAGTATTTTCTATAGTTGGTTAGAACTTAATAGGTATTTAGGGAGGGAGGGGAAGATGCTCTATTGTCCAAGAAAAATTAAAGCAGTGCGTGGGAAGAAAATTCCTGAATGAGTCACGAACATAGATTGATTTTTCTCTTATAAGAATTCCGGAACTATTTACGAATGTCATTTGCATCAAATTTCTCTCTCAAACACGAGAAATCAGAACACTTGACTGAAATTAATTTATACTTAAGCTTTATTTTAAATACATCAGAATTTAAAACATAAAAACCATATCTTTTTTTTCAAGTTCTTGTAAAAATAAAACAATTTCAGGTTTTCAATTTTTTATTATAATAGTTTTGCACAAATATATTAGTTTCTCGATAAATGGTAACATTTCACAATAAAGGAAGGTACCTAACATGAAACACTTATGTAAATATTAAGTTCAGAACATAACAATTGCTATGATACACATAATTACTATATATAATGTATAGTGAGCAAAAAAAACGGACCTCCCTAATTAACTTTTGATCTAATGATTGGATTTTTCCCTTTCTAGGATTCAATCTTAATGGTTTAAGGGGGTGATCTCAAATATGTTAATTAATATGTGCATACGATTCTTTAAGTTACGAATTTAGACACAAAAACGTACTTTCTCTGAGCAATCATATCTCTCTTTCGATGGATTTGGATTAATGACCCCCGAAATACAAGGGATAGCCGTTATCTGTGAAATATGGTTTCCATATTTTGAACAGAAGAGACGCCAAAAGTCTGGCTCCCTTTTTGTTAATTTTACTTTTTGCGTGTTTCGCTATGTATCGAAAACTTTTTAAGAGAATTTATGAATCTTTGTAGACAATTATAAAATTTGTTTATACATAGATAATCCCAAGCAAAAATAATTTTTTGGTAAATATTCATTATTTTTTCTTATTTTATTTAAAAATAGTTGAAAAGGTTTTGAATTGTAAGGCATTCAAAGAATCATTTCAAAGAATGTAATTTTATATGGGAAATTACAAACAAAAGTCAGCGAAATTGGTGGAATAGTTTCTGAGAAATTGAAAATGAAGTCGTATTTTTAAAATTTCATTTATCAGGTTTTGTTTGACAGATTTCGTTTACACTTTGAATTTTGCCATGTAAAATTACATTCTTTTAAATTATGCAAGGAATTGTATGCCTTAAAATTCAAACAGTTTTCGACTATTCGGAAATAAAATTATAAAAAATAATAACTATTTACTGAAAGTTGTTTTTTGTATGGAATTTTCTTTGGATAAATGAATTTTATTATTGTGTGCAAAAATGTTTCATTTTGTTTAAAAAGTTATGTATGGCGATATATGGCGAAATACGTAAAAATAAAATTAACATTAAGGGGTTCAAATTTTGGATCTCTCGTCTGACCAAACTATTGGTACCATATTTCCCAGATTGCGGCTATTCCCTGTATGTTGAGGGTCAACAATGCGGATCCTTTGAAAATAAAATGTTTATTCAGAAAAAGTAAATTTTCGTATCTAATTTTGTAACTTGAAATGTCATCTGCACTAATTAATTAGTATTTTTGAGGTCAGCCCCTCAAACTATTAAGATTGAGTGCTAGTTCGTAAAGATCCAATCATTCGATCCAAAGTTATTCAGGGTGGTTCAATATTTTTTTCCCGCAATGAATATGTTACCGGTATAAATTATTGAGAAACGGCCGAATTTGCAAAATTGTAGAGCATCGCAGTGAAAAGGAAAAAAATATTAACAAATCTAAAAAGTTTAGTAAAATTATCCTAATATGGGATCGTACCAAAATAGTAGACAAAACATGCTAAGTAATCAAACTCTAATTGTTATAACTTTTGACCATTGCTATTTTTACATTGTTTAATGACAACAATAAACATAAAAGTATTCCCACTTATTTAACTACAAATAAAACACCTTAATTTTGAACATGAAACTCAACGAATTTGAGGTTTTACTGGTTTCTGTGGGAAAATCTTAAGAGGATGCCATACCGAGGGAGAAAGTTTTCATTGCGAATTCTATAACACCGCCTTAACTAATTCAGAATTAAAATTTTAGAAAAAGTGTGTTCAGACAAAGCTAGAGTAAGCCATGAAGTTTCAATTGCTGAAAAAAATTTCAAAATATAAAAATGCAAGCAAATTATTGGAACAGAACATCTCCTTACTTTAGGTTTGATTGAACTTACTTTTTCTAAAATTTTTATTTTCAATTAGCTATGGCGGTGTAATAGAATTTGCAATGACAATTTTCTGCCCTATTTGTGTTGTTGTTGTTGTCGTATGCCTGTCTAGGCAGAGGGTTGCGATTGTTCTTGTTTTCCAGTGGCGCTATCTATGGCCAAGAATTCGACTTCGGCCACACCATACGTCACAACCGTTTATTGGGTGGAACCATTCCTACACCCATTCCTTCATCCACAGATCGTAATTTTGACCTGCATCTGAGAACGATTGACCTGCAATCCAGTACGCCCAGATATTTTGATTTGTTATGGGAACATGGAGGACTTTTGCGACTCAACAGATTTAACGTGCATCAGTCACTTTACTTCGGCCGGCTGGGCTCGAACCCACGAACTCTCGGACATGGGCCCAGCGCCCGACCGACCAGGCTATCCCGGCCCTTCTGCCTTAGTATAGCATCCCATTAAAGACAAAGTGTATTCGAAGAATCCGAAAACGGTTTGCGATTCAAAGACAAATCGAACCCATTGATGCGTCAAAACTGGACATTTTGCCTTTGTGACGTCATTGCACTTAATTTCAGACACGTGATTTCATAAACTTAGAATGTATATCTTTTTTTCCGTAATTAAAATAAAAGACAATAAAACCTGCCTGCATGTATTGTGAGTATTTTTATTGCCAAATGTTAAGTATTCTATAAATATGTTTCAGATTTATCATTAGCCTTTTTATGTTTTCACGATTCATTAGGAGAATAAAAACTTACAGTTTAATTGTCATTTCAGTTTTTTACGATACATATTTATGAATTAACCATCAGAAAACATCATACTGAATCAAATAGGAATAAATAATTTATACGAATTCTTATGCTTCATATAAGGGTAAAATACGATGAATTTTAAAACTAAAGGCTAAAGACATCCAAATTAGGTTAAAAGCAAATATAATTTTATAAGTCATCGTTTCTTTAACCATCCTACGTTTAATTTTAGTTTCTAAAAACTAGTTTATAATTTATCGATGATAATCCTTCTAAGAGCAAATTTAAGAGCAAAACTCATAATGAGGTTAATAACCCTAATTACTCTTGGTCAGAATACTATTTTTAAAAAATGTTATCACTTCTGTGAATGCCAACGCTGTTACCTTAAAATAAATATTTTCTCATGTTTTTAATAATTAATTGCTTTATCAAATGCATATGAAGTGTGACATATGTTGCTGACATGTGCTTCAAGATAATTAACTATGCAAATAAATGTTATTACTAATGTCATTTTGAAAGAAAGTGTTTTTTTTAAAAGAACAAGTTTTGCACTCTTGAATACACTCTCCAAAGTAAAACTCTCACTTCTGACGATTCTGCAATCCTTGTATTTAACAATATGTAGCAATATTTAGTTAATTTCGAAAATTATTTTGTCGCGAAATCACGTTTGTGACGAAACGGGAACTCTCAAATATAGGACGAAAATGTTTCCTCAACTCGAAACCTCATCGTAGTGCATTGTAGTAGATTTTAAACTGTAATGACTAAACTGGGATGAGGACTAGATAATCGAAAATAAAGTGAGGAATGAAGCCAACCGACCTGAATTATGATAGCTTGGTAGCATCCTATGCTTGGTCTATCCCGGGTTCTAATCCCACAACGAGTATGGGTGCAAATTTATATCTCTGTTCTATTTGTCTTTCTTGTGTTATTAAGATGACATAGATGACAAACTATATGGTCCCCACGATTAATTGATTATTAGAAAAGTTAGGTATATTAAGTTTTTTTTTCTTTTCCCTTTTTTTGGGGGGGAAAGGAAATAGAATGGCGAAATATATTTTACTATTGACGAAATTAATTTCCTCAAAGAAGTGACGATTTTTATTTCATCTCTTTAACGAAATGTTCGCTCGGAGCATACATCAGATAACAGTTTCGTCAGAAACGAAGAAAGTTTCGTGAAATTTGAGTATCCATTTTTTTTACCGTGCATCATAAATTTTGATGAATCACCAATACGTTTCACAATAATGTGGTTTAATTTGAAAATAAACATGGTGTGATTTAACTCATAAATGACAGAAAATTTGTATGGTAATGTGTCAAGCTACTTTATTTATGATTCAATATTTAAACTATAATTCTGAGAGTGTAATGCTTTAGTAGTGATTAAAACGCCTCCTTTAAAACATCATCTTAGTTGTTATATCTAAAAACCACTTCATTAGATCTTTATATGTCTACACCGCAAGACAAGATTTTATTTAACTTGGCTACTCCCACATCTCAGGAATAAATCAACCGATATTTCCGAATGTTTTGCAATTATTGAAAGTTTATTGACTGAACCAAAATTATATTAAAGAAAATCTTCATTAGACAGGGTTTGCCTAAATAATTCATCGGGTTTAAAAGACAATTTATTTACCAATATACGACTTACAAAGACGGGCAATACACACTCTTAGGAATTTCCGCAAAATTCAGATGGCTGGGCGTTAATTTGTTCTGAGAACTCCATTCTTTGAGAAAAAGACCAATGCTTGCAACTGCTATGAACTTCAGCAAAATTAGCAGAGTTGACCGTTAATATGTATGGTCATAACATAAAGCATTTTAACTCAAATAGGTAGTTTCACCCTTTATAATAGTGATAATAGCCTCAGGTTACGAACACAAAGGCCCCAGGTTCGATCCCAGCCTGCGCCAAAACATCTTCGTCACACATCCTCTATATTGGTGATCTTAAACAGCGAACACGCCACTCTCTCACTCAAGGATAAATGCTGCAAAATTTCGTCTCGTTCCACAGTTCGCCTTAAATGGACAATAAATAAATAAATAATCACCTGACTCTCAAACAACATCAAGGCCCGAAATGACGATAACTTTCGCGAGCATGGCGTTAGCACTCAATGACCGGAACACTTGTTACCGATCAATGACCGTAATCAGTAGAGGGGAAACTTTTTAAGGTGCATGTAAAGCTACACACGGCTACCAAGTTGTTGATATAAACTACAAATATTCAATGTGTGTGGTCACCAGACACGCAACTCAATGGCAAACCAATTTCTCATCTCCCAGAACACAATGTTGTCCCTGAGAAGGAAATTGGTCGATTTGAACATATGTTCTTGAAAAATCAAAATTTAAATATTTGATTTTTTTTTTTAAATTCTATTGCTCAGAAAGAAATCGATCGCTATCTTTCAAACTATGTAATTTGACATTAAAAATTAAATTGTTTTAAATTATCATCTAAAAGCTTGAACATCTTACAATTCAAAATACGTTTCGATTATTATTAAATAAAACAATGAAAAATAACATAGAATTACGTAAAATAAATATTTGCACTAAATCACTTTTGGTTTAATGATATTTATAATTGCGTGCAAATTTTTTTTACATTTGTTTAAAGATTTTTCGAGATATGGCGAAATTTGCAAAAGGGAAATTAATATTCAAGAGTCCAATCTTTCGACCGCTGTCCAGGCAAAACTATTGAGACATTGAGACTCTATTTTTGAGTTAGCGGCTATCTCCCATAATTTAAGGGTCAAGAAACCGAATCCGTCGAAATAAAGGTCTGTTTATTCAAAGAACGGTATGTTTTTGTGTCTGATTTCGTAATTTAAAATAGCATCTGCTCTAGTTCATTAGCATATTAAGGTTAGCCCCTCAAATCATTAAATCTTAGTATATGAAAATCCGATCATTCGATCAAAAGTTATTCAGCGTCCATTTTCTTTTTGCCATTAGTACGTCATATTCTTGTACGTATTAGTACGTCATATTCTTTTTCAAACCTTTAAAATAGGATGAATCATTTAGACAATCCTGTATTGTACGCATAAAATAAATAAAAAGTATTTTTTTGCTTTATAAATGATACGCTGCATGCAGAAAATGGTTATTAATATTATTTATATAAATATAAATGTTGTATTTTAAACAAATAGCAAAAATGAAAAGGTAAAAAATTTCAATATTTCCTTTTATAACCTGCAAGAAATTTTTTTTTATCTAGATACATATAATTTCAACCTCTTACAAGTCATATTTCAAAAATAAAATTTCAAGATTCGTGACAAAATATTTTTTCATCAAAGAAACATGAGAAGCATAGTTACGACATTGTAAACACAAAATTAAAGAAAATTACCGCTTAAATTGCAGTAGTTAAAATGTCTAAACCTAGCAAACTTTTTTAAATTTATGTTGGAAGAGAAATATATATCAAATTCTTTTTCTTCACTCCTAAATGGCATTTCAACATTATTAGTTGAAACATAAAACCGAAAAGCAAAAACATTTGAAACATAATTTTGAAAACAAAATAAAATTATTTCGGTCACATTAACTCATATATTTAACAAGTAGAAATAAAGCTAAAAAAAATTGCAGTTGTTAAATGACTTTACATAAGGTGTTCGGAAATGACCACCATTAATTTATACGTTTAATCCTTTCAAAAAGAGAAGACAAAAATAAAAGCATGTTGAAGATCATAAATTAATATTTAGGTAATAAAAATAATATTATTGAAGTATTACAAATGTCTGTTATGGAAAGCACATGAACAGAAAAAAAACCCTTTTTGATTGCTGGCGATGGAGTTATGAAACATGTTTATTAGAAATACCTTCAAAATTCAACCAGCAATCAAACATTATTTAATGTTTTGCTCAACAGCTTTCCTCAATAAAGACTTATCAGATTTCAATAGTGATTTTGTGAAAATAATTCGATTCTAAGGCCTATATTCAGTTTCAGATTTAGACTTATAAATAAGTTATGGTGGAATCAACAGCTTTCCTTAATAAAGATATATCAGATTTCGATAGTGATTTTGTGAAAATAATTTGATTCTAAAGGTTATATTCACTTTCAGATTTAGACTTATTTATGATTCGGGAAAAAAACGACTATATAAATGCAAAAAATCTCTTAGAATATGGGAATAAAAACATCAAACCTCTCAGGTAAAGAGAAAGAAGTTGAAAGGGGATTGTAAGAAGCATCTTTAATATAAATCAGGCAATCAAACAGGTTTTAATATTTTTCCCCCTCTTCATTAAAAGTGATTCAGCAGTCAAAACTGCTTCCTCTCCTTTTAGCTTAAATGTTAATTTGCGACCCTTAATGTTTATATTTTTTACACAAATTTGAAAAATGTGCACATTGCAGTTGCTGTTTAAGGAATAAGATGTGGAACACATATGTATCACAATCGGAATAAAGTTAGCAATTTTTATTTTTTTAAGAAACCATTTTTGTTTTATGTTTTTCTCAGTAGCATGCTCATTAAATTATTTTAAGTGGAGACATTTTAAGTGACAGTTGAGAAAGAATAGACAAAACGAAATATTAATAAAATATATCAAATACTGTGGAATAAACATTAATATTCTTTTAAGTACTTACAGTAAGAAATAATAAGATAATGAATTCAATTTTGGAAATTGAAAAAAAAAATGTGCATCGCTGTACTCTCTTACTGTATTAAAGCAGATGAAGAAAATTGCAGTTGGCGGTCAATAAAGAGGAGGAAAGGGGTACATGAAACTGTGACACGGGGGAAAGAAGTGGTACGATGAAGTGTGACATTACATATTTTAGTTAAAAGAAAAACATTTAAAATCAGAATAATAAATATTTATTTTAAATTAGTTTTTGTATTTTTTCATATCGAAACGAGTACACACCTAAACACCTTTATAATTCTGCAGAAAAATGGTACTAAGAAAGATAGTTATAATTTGAAAAAAATTAAAAAATTATCTGTACTTTACAATAATTGAATAAAATTATTTCGTTTAAATTCATGAGTTTAAAAAGATAGAAATAAAAAAAAATTACAATTGCAAAATGCTTTGCATAAGGTGTAATGACAGCCATGAATTTATATGTTTAATCCCTATAAAAAAAGATAAAAATTTAACCATCTTGGTGATCGAAATCAATATTCAATTGATCAAAAAATGATAGCAAAATATTGCAAATATTTATTGAAAAAGGCGTAGACGCAATAGTAAAGATGGGTGTTTGTGATTAAAATTTCTAGAATAGAATAAAAATGATAATTTTACTTCATATCTAATGAGCAATATTACAATAAAAATTTTTTTTGCAATGTATATAGTTAGAAAAATTACTTATTTGGGAAATTTTTGATGAAGAAAATCATGTAAATTTCTCAAAGTCGAAGGGGGAAAGTGGTGATAGGGCTTTGCAAATGATATGAAAAGAGATATTGAAATATTGTTTTTTGTATAGCGTTTTCAGTTAAACAAAAGAAGAAAAAAAATTGTGAAATCTTCAGTAGGAAAGGATAAAACTTTCTTTTCATAAAGGGAATCCTTACGTTACGGTGGGTAAAATAACAGGTGAAAAGACGTTTGTATGCGTCGCGAAAGATTTTTCAAGAAGAAAATATATGGTAATCCAATTTCTTAATCCAAGCTAACTTTATTAAATAATTTTTGATCTTATAATCCCATTTAATATTGAGCCTGCATACTTCTTTCAAGAAATGAAATAGCTTTTTGTGCTTCAAATTATTAAGATTAAATTAAGATAATTTTTCTTATAGCGAAGCTATATTAATGCTTAACTTTTTTTCTAGGGCAACTTGGATAGTACCTAAATTGTAAAAGAATTAATTGAATATAAAGTGAAAATTTCAGTTGAAGAGAAATAGGGATGACGGTAAATGAAATCACGTGATCATCGTCAAAGTTTTAGCATGTAAAACTATGTAACAAAAAAATTCAGCTTTAAATTTTTATGGGCAAGTTAAGATAAAAGTATCTATAATGAAGACTTTTCAACTAAATTCAATTTATAAATTCAATTTAAAAAAAATGTTTTTTGTGGTAACCCTTACATCTGGTATTTAATTTTTGTAGGTGATAATTTAAGTTCTGAAATGAAACACAAAAACGTTCCTTCGAGGAAAAAACATACCTCTCTTCGACGAATTTAGATTCTTGACTCTCAAAATGTGGGAGGTAGCCACTATCTAGAAAATATGGTCTGGCACCGTAACTTAAAGAAACAATATAAAAATAATTTTTAAATTTGTTTCAGTAATTTTTTCAACAAAAAAACTGCATCGGTTATTTGGAATAGAACATCTGACATCCATCAAGGGTTTTTAGTTACTTTTAAACAGTTTTAAAATTACATCGTTCTTTAATATTTTAATCAGTTACTGTTCTTTTTTTCAATTTAAAAAAAAATCACCGAAGATAAATAAAAAAAAATTTCTTCTAAGTTTTGAATCTCTTTGTTTTAAATCTAAATCTTTTTTAATCTTAATCTTAATATCTGAAAATGGCCACAATCAGGAAAAATTGAAAAAAAGTTTAAATATTTATGAGGTTATTGTAAAATTTATAGTTTTTAATTACACACCATTTTTAGGAATTCAGTTGATAGGTTGTAACCATGGTTTCCAAATAATTTATTTCCTTGAACTTATTCTACTCAGTTTCTAAATATTTTTGGATGTGATTATTCGGTATATTTTTGAAACTCAAAAAAGAAATTTAAAAAAAAAAGAAGACTAGAAATGAAATATTTTCTTACCTTTTCTCCTAGATAAATTAAAATTCTAAAAACTCTAATATGATTTAAGACAAGCAATAATTAGTATTGCCTAGCTGTTATGTTCTTGGAAAATTGTTTCTGAAAAGAAGAAGTAAGAGACAGAACACCTCCAGGAAGAGTAGAGCAGAATTAAATTGTAGTCAGCCCATCCCACTATTTACGTCACTAAATGTCTTAGCCAATGGCTGAACGAAGTTCTCAATTTTTAGTCAGAGGCGCGAATGCAAACTTTAAGTTAATGTTCTCCTTAGGGGTTAATTAAAAATATGAAACAGTGTGAAAACTGAAAAAATTAAAGTATTTACAAATTTGTTTTCGATATTTAAAAAATTATGTCGAATATGCGAAACATAAGAAAGAATATAAAATGTGCATAATCGCTTGAAACAAGATAGTTTTAAATAAGAAACGATACTGCACCTATGATTTTATTGATCATTATTTGAAATTCAATGTTCTACTTATTTTATCCTTAAGTTTTCATTTTTGTTCTTTCCTTCTAGTTTTTCATTTTTTGGCCTTGAAATATTTAAGCATTAAGATTCATTACATAGTTTAAGATCAAATACATAGACAATATAAATAACGTTTTGTTCATTTTTTTCCTTTTTAAGGAAGGAAAATAAAGTAAAAGGAGTATTCAAAATGTTTAACAATTTCCTTTTAGATAAACTCCGATTTTGAACTTTAGTTATCCAAATTTCTAGATTTTATTTACGTCATCACAACATTTGAAAAACTTATTTTTCTTTGAAATTTTACGATAAACTCTGGTCATATGTATATTTCTTACATATATTTAAAAAAAAACAAAAAAAAACGGATATTTCATAACTATTATGCTAATAACCATTATACTTACCTTACTTAACCATTATACTGGTCATTAATACTGATCTTAAAAAACGTTTATAAAACCATTTTGGTACTTAATGCCCTTTCAAAAGTGCGCCCCCCTTATTTAAGTGATGATCAAAAAGTGATAGGGCAAACATTTCACTGATAGGATTCATTCGGGAGAAACAAAATTATTCTGTCAATAAAAATAAATAATTAACATAAATACTTATTTTCAGTCCTAAAATCAAAACACAGTGCTATTTTGAAATTTAAGTGTTCGATATCAATCAGAAATATCCAATTGATTTAAATAAATATGTGGTACCACATTTTTCTTATCATTTTCCTCTTTTGACCGCCACTCATCAAAAGTCAAGATACAGAATAACAATTAAGGAATTATTGCGTAATTTTGACGTAAAATTTAACAGAGAGTATGGATATTAACTGGTAAATTTACCTTTATTATAAATAATTATATACCTATGTATAGTGCTATAACAGCGTAAGGTGATTTTGAAGTTGCGGACGAGAGTTGTTAAGAGAAACAAAACAATATTTCTCACTTAGATCTTGAGTATAAAGCTTTAAAGGGGCGAGTCTTACCCTTGAAACAGATGTATATTACTGGGGAAAATCTTAATCACGAGTTTAGGATTATTTGTTATTTTTAATATAAATAATTATGTTCTACCATTTCTGAGAAATTTTTTTGAAAAGATTACTGATTTGAAGTAAAATCTGTTTTTAGAGATTGATCATTTCAAGATATTTAATACTTTATGGTTTTTTTAATACCTAATTCTTTATAGAAATATATATATATATATATATATATATATATATATATACAGTGAAACCTCCGTTGAGCGGACACTCTCGGGACCAAAAAAATTGTCCGTTTACGAGAGTTGTCCGTTTAGGGGAAGGGTATACATTAATAAAGAATACTCAAGCCATAAATTGCTTTTAGAATAATTGAAATGATTTAGAAATAATTAAATAATATATAAGAACTATTCACATTGACATTTATTTAAACGTAACAAAATTATAATATTTATGATACAAAAAGAGAAGATTAAGAAATCCAATATACATGTCTTTGTTCCATACTATTATCCAGTTGAAAAGAAAGATGTGATAGAAGTTTGTTTTAAGTGACTGCGACTCACCATATCTTCATGGTACATTTTTAAATCATTTAGCATCTTTACACCAATTTCATCATTTTTCGATAAATAAAAATGTCTCAGTTCCTCAATATAAGTTTGAGCATCATTTAAAGTTTTCACTTTCGGTTCGTATTCTGAAAGCAGTTGAGTATCATCGTCTTCATTTTCACTCTCGGCATCAATATTTGTAACCATCTCAACAATTTCGTCTATATTTAAATCATTCTTTTGATATTCAATATTTTCGTCTATGTTTACAAAATCATTACCGTTGACAACACTTTCTCCAGTCAAGCGAATCAAATTTGTTAATTCAGAAAAGGAATCATCAGAATTTGTGTCATCCACGCCATCTGTAAGGATATTGCATTCTGATGTATCTTTTTTGAAACCTGCCTTAGTGAAACAGTTTAAAATGGTTGAACTTTTTACTTTTTTCCAGGCTGCTATTACCCACAAAGAAGCTTGTAAGACATCAATTTTGACGTTTTCTTTATTTGGCCCATCTAAGCTCGTAATCAAGTGTTTTAAAATTAGTTGCCGATAAAACACTTTGAAGTTTTTAATAACACCTTGATCAAGTGGCTGGCAAACAGATGTTACATTTGGAGGAAAGAATGCAATTTTTACATTCTTTAGATTAATGTTAGGGTGAGACGCTGCATTATCAAGGAAAAGAAGAACTTTCCTGTTTTTGCGGCCCATTTTTCTATCAAGTTCAAGCAACCACTCAGTCATTAAATCCTGGGTCATCCATGCTCGTCGATTTGCTTTCCATTTTATTCCAAGCCTAATTAAATCCATTCCTTTAAAACACCTGGGCTTATTTGATTTCCCTATAATCAACGGGGGCTCTTGTTCTCCGGTCATACTTGCGCAAAGTAAAATCGTCAATCTTTCTTTTGACATTTTACCTCCTTCACACTTTTCACCTTTTAAACACAAAGTTTTTTCCGGTAATGCCCGAAAAAAAAGACCTGTCTCATCAGCATTTAATACGTCATCGGGTGCATAGTCCTCCAATAAAGAAGGCAGCTTTTCCAACCAATCCTTAACCATGTCAGTGTCCACAGAAGCGGACTCTCCACTTATTGATTTAAAAGAAATCATATGTCTCTTTCTGAACTTTTCCAACCATCCATTAGAAGCTTTAAAATCCTTTATCCCCAATTTCTCAGCTGCCTCTCTAGCCTTTTCCTGTAACATTGGTCCAGATACTGGATATTTTTTGCTTCTAACTTGAGAAAACCATTCAAAAACGCATCTATCAATTTTAAATCCAGGTCCGTTTGCCGAAGATATTCTAATTTGGTTCATATTTCCATTTTCGCACCAGAGTTTCATAAGTTTTTCTCTATTTTTAATGATGTCTGCTGCCTGAGTCTTTCCAATTTTAAAGTGTTCGGCCAATTTTCGAACACTGCTTTTTTGATGCTTGAAATATTCTAAAAGTTCAATTTTTTCCTTTAAAGTTAAAACTTTACGAGGCATAGTTGAACAAGAAGAGACTTTCTCAAGAATGAAGATCTTTTAAAAGCTTTATCTCAAATACACTTTCAACAGATGTTAGTTACAAAGAAATAAAAATGTTTTTCATAATTACGCAGATAATCAGGTTAGTCATATGATACGGAATGGACACTTATATTTCTACGTCACGACCACACTCGGTTTCAATCAATACGTTTATTCCCCCATCACTTGATAAGGAACGTGGTAATACCTATTGAAAGTAAATCTCCAGTAAGGCAAAGAAAAAGGAACAAGACAATGCTTACCTATATGACACCAGGTCTATGGAGTTGTATTCACAATCGATCATTTGTCAAAAGTTTGAATAAGCGTTTGATTTACAGGAACACCTCCATGACTAAGATTTCTATTCTATTCTTTTAACCCAGATGAGATGAGTGCAGGGTACTAACTGATTAGAAGTAGAAAGGGAATATCAGTGGGGAAGAGGAATTGATAACAATTAATGTGTCACTTTAACTTGTGGGGTCTCAAGACTGAGCATGTGGGGTCACAACTGTGTAGTCCAGATAAAAAGATCCAAAGATGCCGATGTCAGAAATATTTTACATGAGCAGAATCATTTTCCTTTCTTTCTAGCCAAAGATGAAATCAAAAAGATAAAGAAAGGTGACAGGAGAATTATAGTCTTTAGAACTAGAATAGCTTAAAGATTTTAGTTATGGATAAGGCAAGAAATTTACAAAATGGTGGAGAGAGGCATTTTTATCTTAAATTTAATTGTAAATTTTTTTTTCTAGTTTAAAAAAAAGTAGTGTCCGATTTGAAGAGGTAGAAAATAACGTTTCAGGGCAAAAATGACTGTCCGCGTCCTGTTAAGGGAGTGTCCGCATTGCGGAGACCATACATAATGGTTTTTTCATAGAAAATTTTCGGGGAATTAAAAATATGTCCGTATTTAGAGGTGTCCGTTTTGTAGGAGTGTCCATAACAGGAGGTTTCACTGTATATATATATATATATATATATATATATATATATATATATATATATATATATATATATACAGTGAATTCGTGATAACTCGAATCTGATGGGACTGACGAAAAACTTCGACATATCGGAAGTTCGACTTACCGTTAGTTTCGGTTTTGGACTTTCAAAATATTGTCGGATTATTTAATTAATGCTTATTAATTGCAAATCTTCCAATTGCTTACAATATTTAAGATCATTTTTCTGACAAGCCATTTTCGATAAGACTGTTTGAAGCACTTTATGATACCCTGGTCCATCGGCTGCAACTTTGCTGTTGTGTTTGGCGGGAGAAACTGCAAGTTTACTGCTTTCACATTAAGTAGATCACAATGCGCTGTGCATTTAACCATAAAGAGTATCACTTTTGTTTTTAGCGGAGAATTTTTGATCCAATTTTCTTACATAGTCTTCAAATAAAACTGATGTCATCCAAAACTTTTTGTTAGACTTGTAATCCAAAGGATATGTTTTTACATTCTTGAAACATCGGGGATTTCGGTATTTTCCGATAACAAGTAAGGGCAATTTCTCTATCCAAGACGCATTTCCTCCAACTAGGACAGTCAAACTTTCCTTGCTCATTTTACCCCCTGAGCAGTTTTCATCCTTAAACATCATAGTCTTATTTGGAAGACATTTAAAAATTAAACCCATTTCATCAATATTGAAAACATCATTTTAACAGTATCCTTGAAGTAAATTTGCTAACGTTTCATTTAACCACTGTTCACATACTTCAGGAGGGACAGCTTTAGCTTCTACATGAAGAGTGCGAAAGACATTGTGTGCGTGTTGCAAAGGAAGATTTTTTTTCTTGCTTTAAAAGATCCCAAAAAAATCGAGTTAAAGGGAGTAAAATTCGAGTCATAGAGAATAATTATTATGAAATTGAAGATAAAAGGAACGGGACCTCATAAAAAAATCGAGTTATAGTAATATTCGAGTTATCGTACTTCGAGTTATAGCGAATTGACTGTATATATATATATATATATAGCACAATAAAAACAAAGAGAAAAACGAAGAAAATTAATAAGCTTAACTGCGCATAAGCTGCAAGTATATAGAACTCATAAAATAAGCTAAAATATTGAGAAAATATGGAAAATGATAAAAAAATAATGACAAGAGAAGAAAATTATTAAGAATAATTTTTCGAAAGTATTTAAAAAAATATAATTTTTGATATCTTAAAAAAAAAGGACAGAAATTAAAAATCCGGAAAACAAAACAAGGAAAAGATATAATCTCTTCATCAGATATAATCGTGTGGACTGATTAATTATTCTTAATAATTCTCTCGTTAATTATTCTTAATAATTTTCTTCTCTGGTCATTATTTTTTATTATTTTCCATATTTTCTCAATACTTCAGCTTATTTTATGAGTTCTATATACTTGCAGCTTATGCACAGTTAATAAAACTTATTAACTTTCTTCGTTTTTCTCTTTGTTTTTATTGTGCTATATATATATATATATATATATATATATATATATATATATATATATATATATATATATATATATATATATATATATATATATATATATATATATATATATATATATATATATATATATATATATATATATATATATATATATATATATATATATATATATATATATATATATATATATATATATATATATATATATATATATATATATATATATATATATATATATATATATATATATATATATATATATATATATATATATATATATATATATATATATATATATATATATATATAAAGAAAATATAAATCGAAATAAAATTGTTACCTGACATGAAAATGAAAGCGATAGAAGCAAGAAATAGCATCTAAAACTTCACAGAAGAAAATATTTACAAAAATGAAAATTGAAATTGAAATGGAGGCACTGGCAAACATGAGAGCGCCATCAGGAAGGCATTGTCATGAAGATAGTGTGGAAGTAGTATTTGCCGTTGGATCACCGTGAAACATATATATTATATACATATATAATATACATACATAATAATATTGTATACACATATATAACTTGAAACTTATATATATATATATATATATATATATATATATATATATATATATATATATATATATATATATATATATATATATATAATGCCAGATAAAGAGCTTCCTGTAATGCTACATTCTTACTCCGAAAGTGACAAACAGATATTTCTTGGACAGTAATGCAGCTTTGCATATTGTCAGAAGCGTTGACAATTGATTCAATGAAAGCCCATCTGGCTCTAAACGGCTCCTCTTACTGCCGCTAGCCCGGATCTTAATTTATCAGAAAATGTTTGGGCATGTTGATAAGACACTTCAGACAACAATCTCGTCTTCCATAAAATATACTCCATGTTTAAGTCTGCGTAACCAATGCATAATTCCCTGGATATAAATGCTCTCTAGAAACTTGTAGAATCTATGCCTACATGAATTCGGCCTGTAAACAGTACAAAAAAGGTCTAATAAGATATTTAGCTAAGGCTTTTATTTCTTTGGCCAGAGTGAGTATCTCTGTATTTTCCATCACTTATTTGTTCCTTTTTCAACTTGTAAGGGATTTATAAGTCATTTTTATATAGAAATGAACACACGAAAAACATAAGTATGTGAATAAATAAATTTAAAAATCGGTCAGGTGCTTAAGAAATCTGCGCACAATGCCTGTAATTCAAACTTTATTGATAAACTGGAAACTTTTACCTGTCGCAAACTTTTGCCCCATTTTCACAGATTTTGAAAACTAATACACTTAGGAGGCACACTCTAATGAGTATGATGTAAGGCCCAGTCACTTAATCAATAAATTGTTATAACTTAATTATTCAACATCACTTTGTTTAATTTTATCGCATTGCGCTAATTCTAAATTTTATTTTATTACCAGACGTAGTCCTGCCTCTCAAGCTTGCAAAATTTCTTTTTTTATTAAACTAAATTAAATTCACTGAGAAGTTTATTAAATGTTTTACTAGTAACTTTTATTTAAAATTTAAAACCAAGTGCATAAAAGATCATCTGGGATTCAAGTATTTAATGTATATTTATTTCGAATTGTATAGCAATAAGTTTAATTTCACTAAATAATCTAAGATATAAAAGTATTAAAAACTTTAAGTGCTATAGTTATTTATTTGTTTATCATGGCTTAAAGATTAGAATTTATTGATTCGTTTATTTGCAATTTACAGAAACACTTAAAAACTTTTTTGATTTTCTCAAATTTTATTTTTATCAAGTTAATCATGCCTTGATTTTTACCATAAAAATTATATTAAAGAATAGCAGTAAAATAACTTATAAATTTTCATTTTAAGATCAGTATTTCCTAATATTAGATAAAATGTGCAACTCTCCTGGAGGAAAAAATATCTTGCGATCGTTATTTTTCCCTAACGTGTTTATTTTCAAACATTAATTTTACCAAACTCGAATTTGTTTATTTTGGGAGTGTATTAAACTATTCGAAGGTGGAAAACCTTATAAATAAAAAGTCTTCAAAATCGAAAAATTCAGTATTAAACGTGCCATTTTCTGGGCAGAATCTAACTATTAGTTTATTTGAACTATATGTAAAAATTGTTACACTATGATGTCTAACTAAGCAAAATTTTCATTTAGATAAATAAATGAAAGCAGATGTGCTATTAAAGAAGTATTGCGATCTTCAAAGATAAAATTTCAACATGTTAAGTTTATTCATAAACAAGGTCAACATTGAAAGTAAACTAAAAAAAGAGGAAAAAAAAGCATTTAAATTAAATTGAATTACAAGGGCAATCAAAAAATATAATCTAATACATTTTAGAAACGCAAATACAGTTCCATAATAACCTCTTGTAACCTCTCTCTCTCTCTCGTCTTCTCTTGCTCATCATTTTAACCTCTTATATTGCTGGTCGGAATTAATTAGAATGAAAAATTAAGAAAGGTAAGAAATTCGATTTAAATAATCTCGCTCTCAGAAATAAAACTCTCACCCTTTGACGATTCAGCAATCCTTTAGTTGTACTTCGTTAATTTTAGGAATCATTTCGTTAAAAAAAACCACGTGATTTGTGACAAAACTCGAACTGTCAAATGTACGACGAAAACGTTTCCTCAACTCCGAAGCTTATCGCAGTGCATTGTGAGAGATTGTATACTAGAATGACGAAACTAGAATGGAGACTAGACGATCGAAAAAAAGTGACGAAGCAAGACAAACAGTATGTATGGTGTCAAGGAGTTTGAACCAGGAAGATCCCAGGTTCGAATCCCGATTTGAGAATGTGTGCACTTTATCTCTGTTCTATCTGTCCTTCTAGCGTTGTTTGAGCGACAATGATTCGCCTGTAGCGTGACCACGATAAAGTGCTTATTAGAAATATGAAGAAGTGACGATAGTTATTTCGTCACTCAGGCGTAATTTTTGTCCGGAGCATGTACCAGGAAACGGATTCATAAAAAAAAGGAGAAAGTTTCATGAAATTTGAACATTCATTTTGTGCAGTACTTTTAGACATTTTTATGTCAGATAAATATTGCATTATTTAAGACTAGTGAATTTTGCTTCATGGTTAAAATGCAAAGAAACACACTCTAAAACTATTCTACAATATGCAAAAATTGCTAAAAATTAAAATTGATAATTTTTTATATAATAATTTTAAAAAACCTGAATTAAGTTTCATTAATTGAATTTTTAGAAAAAATATTTTATTGCATTTATGAGCCAAATATTTCTCATTAAAACTCGTTCTGTCTACCATTATTTTATGAATATTATTTGAGCTTTTTATGTTTGCATACTTGCTTTACATACTAACCAAATTAATCGCTTTATTTTTGTAGACCTTAAGACAGTTTTTGCATAATGGACCCACCGAGTTCTTCCCAATGCTCTTGAGAATATGTTTAACCATTTTTTACCAACTCGTTGGTTGAGCAAAATCGTTTATGTTAGAAGATCGATATTACATTAACAATCAATATTCACTCATTATTATCTATCATATTTATTAAAATCGATATCACATTGTGCCTGTTGGTATCACGAAACAATGACGTACCGAAACACTAATTGAAACTATAAAAATCACATAAAAAGCAAAATGGAACGTAAGGATCATTCCAAAATCGGCGAAGGAGAGTGTGTAGCACCGCTCATTACACCATCACGTTCATCGGACTGTTTCAAAGGAACACCATCAAATACCCTTATATATATATATATATATATATATATATATATATATATATATATATATATATATATATATATATATATATATATATATATATATATATATATATATATATATATATATATATATATATATATATATATATATATATATATATATATATATATATATATATATATATATATATATATATATATATATATATATATATATATATATATATATATATATATATATATATATATATATATATATATATATATATATATATATATATATAATAAATATAAAATATAAAATAGAAAAGAGAAACATGAATTGCCTGCTTTGCAAATAATTTTAGCCGCGGATTTGCACGATATGGATTAGCACAGGCAATTTATGTTTCTCTTTTCTATTTTATATTTTTTCTTAAATAAACATCTATCTTCTAAAACTATTTATGATCAATTTTTAAAATTATCCAGTATAATATTACCTTGCGCACATCCATTTCGGGCCCATCCTTGGTAACTAACAAATCAAAACTCAGAATAACAAATCACTTCAGCAGTGCAGTAAGAACGACACTTTAAAACCCTCTTGTTACACTCAATTTGCGCTTTTGTTTTCATCTTTTGTTTTCATATTTTGTAATCTGGCAATCTTTCTGCGAAAACATTTTTAAATCATTCTTGAAAAATATCCGTCCATGTAAGTTGTTATGATTTTGCTACTCGCTTTATAGTCCCCCCATTTTAATGTTTTTTCTTTTTATTTTATTTTATTATCTGTTTTTACATGTTATTTTTACTTTTTATGATCTATTTTATTTGTAGTTATTTTATAAAAAATTTTTTTGAGTGCTCCTCACACTACTGTATTAATATATTTTGCTTTGGCTTTATTGATACAATATCAGAAAGCACTCTGTTTTGCGGATATAATCGTGTGGGCTGAAGAAAAGATTATATCTTTTTTTCCGGCTTTTTTTCCGGTTTTTTAACTAACATTTCATTTTTTTTTTTTAAATAAAATTTTGTTTGTTATTTTTTTACTTATTATTTCCCACCCCCCTTTTTTTCATATGTCTATAATTTTTCTTTGTTTTATTCTTCATTTTGAACTTATCTAATGAGTGCTGTTTTCTTGCAGCTTAAGCGCAATAAATGAAACTTATTGTTTTTCTTAACTTTCTTAGTGTTTTCTTGTATTTATTTATTTATATATATATATATATATATATATAAATATATAATAATATATAATATGCTATTAATATAATATATTATATAATATATTATATAATAATAATAATTAAATATTAATTTGATTTTGTAGAGATCTACTGCATAAGAAATTGCATTATTGTCTCCTTTACAAATATCTAGAGAGTGCAAAGAAAATAATGTTTTACTTTTGCACTTTTTATTTAAAAACATTGCTTTACTTGTTTTTTTACTAGCAATTAGTTGTGCTTCTTACGGTAATTACAATACAGATAGGGTGTTCAACAATCATCGTCATTAATGCGGATTTATAAAATCCTGCCAAGAGTGAAGTTGAAATACGTTCTTTTTCATGTTCTCCAGTCTAACCTGTCAATGAAACTTGGTTTACTTATAGTTCTCTTACCTTTGCAACAATAAATCTAAATAAAAAATTTGTCAGAGTTTGATAACCTTTATGTTTTTTTTTTCCAATTGTGAAACAAAAGAAAAAGGTATTAATCCAGAAAAACCTATTACCACAGTACCTATAGTAGTATATTAGGTAACTCTTTTGCCACAATACTTATATAAATATGTAAGGTACACATTTCCATCATGTATTATAAGGCTCTTATTAAGGTCAGTAGTTATAAGGTTAGTAGTTACACGCTAGGTTTTATTAAATCATATGACTTTAAACTTTTTCCAAATTAAAAATGCAAGAACAAAATTTTGAACTATATTATGATTATGCATAGTTCTACTTAGTATTAATACCAACATAGTTTTATTTATAATTAAAATGAATAGTTTTGAAAAATTGGCATTAGTACTAATTCAATTAGTACTAATTAGAACTTAAATATAATTTTTGAATAATATTCTAATTTATTAAGCTAAATTTAGAATTTCATTCAAAAATCGCATAATTTATAAAATAATGTTACTAAAAAGTATGAAAACTCAAACATTAAACCTTATAAATAATTTTATGTTTCGTTTTTTTTAATGCAAAGAGCAAATTTAATTTCCTTGATCTAGATCTAATTCACATTTTTTTAGGTTCTCTGCATTCTACTTTTACAAATGAATTTTTTTTGAAAGGTTGAAAAAGTACAATCATTAAAACAACCAAAACAAATTAGGCAGAAATATAAATAAAAAGTATTGAAGTTATTTAAATTATTAGACAGATGATCTCTTCAATTTAATTTTCAAAAAATAGGACTTTAATTTGCGTCTAAAACGAGAAATGATTTTTGAAAACAAAGAATGAACCAAATTCGTTAATTTATAATTAATTGTCTCATAAGTTTGAGATTAAAATGATTAAAGACGTTAAAGCTCAATTCTAAATAATATTCTTTAACAAAAATAGTTGTCAAAAGTACTAAGTCCTGAGTGATAAACGGAAAGGAATTAACATCTAACTTAACAAAGAGGGTAAATAAAAACTATAAAGCAAAATTATTTTAAAATTTGTCTGACAATTGTCTTGGAATAAACGACATTTTATTCAAACACTAATCGAATTAGTATGAAAAATTTTATGCAACGTTTACTTTAATAAGTTTATTAAATACTGAAAATAGCAATTAAAGTCATTTTTCTCATAACTGTCAACAATAATAAGTTTTTTTTCATTTAGTTTCAAAAGCACTCTAATTAGCATTATTTAGAGAATCAAAAATGGTTAGAAAATAAGTTAGAAAAGGGAGGAAAACAACTAAAGTTGTCTCTTAAAATTTGCATTAATATTGTATTATAACACTTTATTATTGATGATACATGTATTTAACTTTCTGGGGAATCAAAAGACAAAAGAAATAATCGGAATTTATTAACAGAAAATTTAAACTAAATGTACATACACAATAAATTTATTATTATTAGCGTAGCTCATAAATAATGATTCATTTATTTTCTAAATAATCTAAGTCATACTTTTACAAACTAACTTTCGTTTAGTAAGCCTCGTAAATTAAATATGCATTTATAAATGTGTGAAAAATTATAAATTATGATTCGGTGGTTTTTCCCTATCAAACCGTTGTTTTTATAATAGTAGTAACACAGTCACTTTTGAAATTCAATGCAGTTTTTTAAATAAGAAAATTATTTTTTTGAGTTAAGTAAATATTTTATCAATTTATTTTTGGTAAATAAAAAATGATAAACGAAACGTTTGGTTGTCTTAAATAGTTAAATAATATTTTTTTTTTGAAAAAAAAAGAAACATTTTGTAATAACTTAAAACCATTAAAAAATATAGCGTTAGATTGCAGACAAGACGATTTGCATACAAAACTTTAGGATTCTAATTAGATCTGTCTAATGTACTAAGCCACGTGAGACTATCGGTAAGTGATTTGATGCTTCACAGAATGTTATCGTAATATTATTTTCTAATCTCGTCCCGTTAATAGTTTTTTTATCATGTTCCGTTTTCTAAAGACTAGTGGGCTGCGCCCCCTGCTCGCTAACGCTCGCCAACCCCCGAAAATTGCTACGCCATCTTATATGGTTTGCTTCGCAAACCAAGGTCGCTTCGCTCACTACTAACTTAGGTACATTGCAAATGCACAAAATTCTAAGAATTCAAAACAATCATTCAAATCCATATAACAACTTTTTTTTTTAAAAAAAAATTACATCTTTTTAGTAAATACTAAGTCATTAAAATAAATTTGAATTCAAATAAATGACATGTAATTCTTTAAACCTATTAGAAATGTGCTATAGTATAATTCGTGATATAAATCAAAAATCGTCAAATAAATTCGTAATATATAAATTCGTGAAAAAAAGCGCTTTCGACAAAATACTAAAATAGAGATCTATCGACAAAGACTACTCACTTCTGCCTAGCTTAAAAGTATGAGATTGTCGCAGCTGATGCTCTCTGGTTATTTCAGTTTCCGTTTTTAAAAGCGCTTTATGTTGAGCCACCTCAGTTAGATTTGGCATGTGACCTTTTCAGCGGCAATCATTGGTCGATTCGCCGTGTAAGAGATATAGTAACGTAAACAAAACAAAGCAAACGTTGCCCCCGGCGGAAAAAAAATACAGCCAAAATTTGGGAGCCACGTAAGAGAATTATATATATTAGATATTCTGAATTAAGGGCGTATAATGACTGTACGAATAAAGAGAATGAACAAATCATGAAGTTTCCTTTTGAAAGAAGCAGCGTGTGAGACGGTGAGCGTTGTTTCTTGCAACGCTTTTAAAATTAATTATATGGTCTTTATTTAACTATCCTTAGTTAGTAACAGTTGTACATGACTATTAAGTAACAGTAGAACCACGTATAAAGAGCTGACTTGCCAATGACGTGATCCATGTTTGAATCCCAGCATACGAATCGTGCTTCTGACTTAGTACTAACACAACACACCCTCAGTGTTCGGCAGAGCATGGGTTAGAATCTTATTGCAGTCGAGCAGGCTGCGAGAGGTTTTCGTGGTTTTTCTCAGCATGCCACGCAAATGCGGGATCAGTCCATTAAACAATTCTCCATGAAGACTAGTTTGTCTGGAATTCCCTTGTCTTCTTTGTGTTACCTTGTCAGCCATTGTTCAACGTTACAAAGCTATGAAGCTTAACATTAATAGCTGTAAACCCAAAAATGGGTCAGCTGTTCGATGCCGGTAATAAAATTGTATGTATGGTTATAATAGAGCGGCATGGTATATGAATGTATAACTAGTCACCTTTGGCGACCAGCTTGTTCACCTTTTAAAATAATCTTGAACAACATAAAAACATTAACGGTAATCAAGCCGAATGCACTACACAATTATATTTAAATATTCCAGCACTTGAACAAAAAAATATAAGTGTAAAATAAACAACTAAAAATTAACTTTCAATTGGACAATGAAATAGAATGATTAAAATGTATACATGGGAATAAAAAGTATTAGTGAAATCGGATCTAATTACACTGCTAAATGTTGTAGTGATTAGAATCTCTTGAGAGACAGATTTTCTTTCTGAAGTGGGTGACACAATGATCGCCGACTCAAAATACTTGACTCTGGAAAAACCAACATATATCCGACGATATCAAAAAACAGGTTTTTCCAAATCCAGAACAATTTTGTCATAAGTTTGTACTTGGCTTTTGTTGATCGTCTTTAAAATTTAGCCAATATCTTAGGTGGAAAAAATTACGCGTCTAAGTTATAGTTCGACAATGAAATTCAGCAAAGTTTGTTAATTCCAGTGACAAAGTTTTTAATTCCACAAAAATATAAAATTTTAACTAACTATTCAATATTACTTGAACTATCACATGAGACTATCTAATTGAATGAATCTATATAAACACCTAATGCATAACTAACCAAATAACAGTATATAAATTATGACAAGTTATGACCTAACAAAACAAAAAAATTATTATAAATGACTAGAGTGTTGTTAATTTAGATAGAGAAATGCCTATGTTTTGGGCACCCGGTACGAAAAATAAATATATAGATAATTGGGCATTTTGTGTTGAAAGCATATTTTTTTTATTATTAATAACACAGGATCTGAATATGATTTTATGTTATTGGGATATTTTATTATCCACCTGTATCTATACTAAGGGAAGAGTATATGGAATAACAATCGTTAAATTTTTCAATCTAGCCAACTGAGCTAGTGTTTCCGATTACATTTTGGATGCTAAATCGAATGAAACTAACCTCAAATTAATAAGATAATTAGTTTAAAAGGTATAAAAAATATAATTTTGTACTTATATTTCTTTATTCGTCTTTCGGCTCAAATATGGTTATTTTTTTTACTTTCCTTGGCAAAACTATTTCGAAAAACATCCTGAAAATTCTCTCCAAACTGGACAATTTTTTTAAATATATATATATATATCTTCTTTCTTTTCCAATGGCAGGCACTGAATTTGTATCTTGCCTATACTATGCAAGAATTGTTGCTCATTTCGCGTTACCCAGTGGGCACCTGTGAACCAAAGTCACGGAGGCGAGCAACATTGCCCACGTCACACTGCTACAAACCCGTTTATAGGGTGGGCCACATTCACACATCATACACACGCACAACAGAGGACAGCACAAAGAGAGCGAGAAAAATGATCTATCAATAAAAATAGATTTTATTTCAAGTCAGTAATCTTTTAAAAATTTATATTTAAAATTTATATTAAAAATAAAAAATAATCCTAAACTCGTGATCAAGATTTTTCCCGGTAATATATATTTGTTTCAAGGGTAAAACTCGCCCTTTCAAAGTTTTATACTCAAGATATAAATAAGAAATATTGTTCACTTAAACTGCTTTATTTGGAGAAAGAGCTTTATAGATCACCCTTAAACATAACAAGAAAATCTATCCGAAAAGCCAAGAAACTTAAAGAGTACAAAAATAGAATCAAAATAAAATCCTACTTACATTAAAAATTAATTCATTCTCCTTGTCCTAATTTCATGTAACAGCTTGGAAAATTATCCCCATCTTAAAAAAAAAAACTTGATAAGATTACAAAAAAATGTTCAAATGTCAAACTAAACTTGCATTTAGAAAAAAACGTTAATTTCTTTCTAGAAAAAAAGTTTTAAAGGGGAGTCTTAAAGCTAATAGAAAGAAATGAATGATAACACGGGTGGAGATAAATAATTCCTGTTAAGATAAATCTGTTTTTTAATTGAGTTTCAAATAACCCAGGAAAAAAATCAAAGTTTAATTTGCTAATAAAAAACTGCGTGCAAAAAACGTTGGAATTATAAAAAACGCAAAATAAATATAATGTTGTGTGTTCTCTATCAAGCACATTTACTTTAAAAAAATTAGTTTTCGGATTAAAACGATTTCAATTATTGATATTTTATTTTAGGTCAGGGTAAACATTCAATATAAACTTAAAAGGGGCGTTGAAGTGATTGAACCAATTAATCTCATATTAATGTTTATTTCTTTTTCGTGATTTGCCAAGCAAATAATTTTTATTTTCAAATGCTTCACTAAATGATGCATATTTAGTGTCATTTGTTTAATCATTAGAATCTGATGGCAGTTTTTTTTATCAGTACCATAAAATGAATAAAAAATAACATTTTCTTGCAATAAAAAAAGTGTTTTATGCTTTAAGAGATGAAGTTGAGTTTATTTAGTTTTAGCTGTCAGAAAAAACTGAATTAAAAACATTTTAACATCCCCAATCTGATAAAAAATATTTGTCAATTTCATTTCTATCAAATTTGCATGCATTTTTATTTGTTATTTCTCTTTCGTAGACATTTTCAGCAACAAAAACGAATCAAGTATGTAAAAGATTCCAAGAAGAATATGAATCACACTAAGAAATCCTTCATGGAAAAAAAAACGTAGTGACATGATCAGAAATTTGTCATCAGAATTAAATGATCAGAATTAAATCATCAGAATTAGATGATCGGAACTAATCTTTAACTAAAAATTACGTTAATTTAAAATTATAATTACTCTATGCAATCTTTAAAAAATATAGAATTGTTTTTGGAAAAAATAGGCCTGTTTTGAGAATTACTTGCAAGGAAATTACGCAAACTTATTAAATACATTTTTTCTCATTAAGTTAGCAATAATGAAATATTGTTTAGTTACTAATTTTATCATACTAGAAACCGGTAACCAGCTGATCAGCCTTTTTAAATGAAGAGAATTTTAAATATTTCGAGATTTAAAATTGTTCAGTCAAAAATTAGGATTCATAGTGCTCAAGTGAGAATAGATTTAATTTTTGTCTCTCACATGTTTGCATTGTATCATGGGGATGGTGGTGAATTTGTTATTAAAATGGTTAGTACTACCCAAGCTAGCAATTAAAAAAATGCTAATTATGAGCATGCTAACAAATCTAAATACCAACTTAGCCGAAATCAAACTGTGCACTTATTTGTTGTAATAAATTAAACGAGCTAATGTATTTTATCTATAAGGGTTCTTCGCCAAAACGAAACGAACTTTAACTGTTTTGAAGAGTGTTAAACGAATACACAGATCAAAAACATTAAATAATACTTTCTAAACCAAAATATGAGCCCTATAAAAGTTAATAATTTAGCTTAATGATACTGTTCAAGAACTAAAAGACAACATAGTAACAACGTAAATTGGCATTTACGTTAAAAAAGTTAAAATCAGTCATTACATTTATTAGATGCGTTTGATTGGTAATTATAGAGGATTTTTGATTGCCACTTAGTTCGCTTTGTTAAACATTTTTATAACTAGATCAGAGGTCGCCAAAGTGGTCTATATAGACCCCCAGGGGTCTATTTAACAAAAGCGGGGATCGATCTGAGACAGGGGGGGCGAATGGGGGTCGATCCGAATCGGAAGGGTCAATTGTAGGTCGGAAAAAAAACAGTTCTCAATACGCAAATCACACATACCTAATTAAGTATGCAAAATTTGCGTTTCTTTATAAAACATAAACATCAGTTTCTTTATAAAACATAAATTAATAAACGTATATTTATTGGGGTGAAACAAGTATTTACGTACCACCGCGCAGTGGCACGAACTCAGCGCAGTTTATAAGTCATATGCATATGTGCGCTTGTCCAAATGTCACGTGTGACGAGCATTGACGTTACAAATGCAAATATCATACGCAGTTTCAGCTATCTTTGCAAACTGTGTTGAATATTTGCAGTGTCATTATAAAAACTTTTATAGTTTTGGATAATTAGTTATTGTTTCGATAAAACCATTCATTTGGTTTAGATATCAATTTTAATTATCAATGCACAAAAAAGAAGGTAAGCATTAATGATATGGATTAGTACAGCCCGCGACAAAATTATAGCACACTTTGTATTTTTTTACGAAAATTACAAAATTGTCCAATTTTGACGAAAATTAAAATTGACCAATTCTGAACCTAATATAGCGAACCTTGCAAAAAAACACCAGGCACACCCATGTCATTGATCAAGAAGCAGTAAGCCTTTAGTTACTTTACTTATTATATCTAAATACTTATGCATAATTACTTATTATTTAATAATAAGGTATTTAAATTTCAATATTAATATATTTTTCATAAAACTATTGTTACACAATGTACTATTACTTCAATAAATGTTTAAAATCATAAAATAAATGTACAAACACAGTATCTAATAGAGTATTATTTTAATTAACAGAAAATTACTTTTGTGGGGGTCGATGGAGATTTCGAAAAATTATATAGGGGTCGATGATCAAAAAAGTTTGGCGACCCCTGAACTAGATTAAATATTTTTGCTGTTAAAATTTTTTCTTTTCTTCTTTTGAGACCCAGGAATTGAGATTCAACTGATCTGCATCTTAAATGTGTCATCTCAAATACTACGTTTGGAGAGTCTCTCCGCTGTTGGTACTCAACTTCTCATCTTCTACTTAATGAGTATAAGGACTGTGTGCTGGCAACTGCTTTTTCGAGTTGTCAACCACGCAAACATTGACACCCATGACTAATGAGTACAAACTTTAATATCGTGATGCATTGTCAAAAATATATCGCGATATTTTCCTTAATCTAATTTCTATATTGGTGACAATATTTTCGGTTCACAAATAAAATTCAGCTACATTCACAATAATATCGTATTCAATAATAATCACTTAGAATAATATTCACGATATTGTCATATTCTATTCATCTATCCCTTAGGAAAATTTGCCATAGAGAAGCCTTTGGTAATCTATGGCAACCTATGGCTACCATAGAAATTTGTATGGCAAGATACCATACGCCTATGGTTACCATAGAGATTTGTATGGCACAACCCCATAAGCCTATGGCTACCATAGAAATTTGTATGGCAAGATACCATACACCTATGGTTACCATAGAGATTTGTATGGCAAAACCCCATAAGCCTATGGCTACCATAGAAATTTGTATGGCAAGATACCATAGGCCAATGGTAACCATAAAGATTTGTATGGCAGTATACCATAGGCCAATGGTAACTATGAGGATTTGTATAGCGCTTCACCATTGGCCTATGGCAACCATAGAAATTTGTATGGCAGTATACCATAGGCCAATGGTAATCATAAAGATTTGTATGGCAGTATACCATAGGGAAAAGCTGATCTAGATCCCCACCAACGAAACAACAACTCCTATGGAGTCCTCAAAAACATCTTCTAAAAGAAATAAATATCCATTTTTTCACCACGAAGTTAATTAAATTCAACTTGTAATCCCGCAAGGCATCCCTGGTGAGTCTTTTCCGGCCTCCGGTTGGCCAATTTTCCCATTTTTGAGTGTTTGAAATCTGATGTTCCATTGATTTAGGCTTAGAGTATCAGACCGCCATATTAACGTGTCATCCACTACAAGTGGAATCTTTCGCTAACTTTGGCTACTTTTTTTAATGTTTTTTCGATCTCATTCTTGGTCAAAAAAAATTCTATTGCAAACGTCTATGTGATTATCTATCTGAATTTATTAAGTTTTTAATTTCCGGCGGTCTGGTACTTTTATTATCTGTATCTTTTCAAAATATAACGCGATTGGGTATAGGTTTTCGTTATGTTAAATTTTGCCATTTGTTAAAGCTGACTTTGTACACTTAATTAATATCTTGCTGTTTATATTTTTATCTAAAATTTTTATATTTCTTTCTCCCAACTGTTTCTGATTAAACGACATCTTTCTTTTTGTTTTATCCCCTCCCTCTGATTTTATATAATTTTTTAATGTCGCATCACTTTTCCATTATTAATGGTGTTCTATTCCCCATAGCAATTTGTAAACAATCTCGTGATGAAAAAAGCAGTTAAGTGCTTATCATTAAGCCAGATTCATCATACCTTTAATAATTAAATTTTTTAATTCTTTTAACTTGTTCGGTGACAATTTCATTTTATTGCTGTCATTTATCAATATCAAAGTCAGTGTTTACATTCTTATTAGTTTTTGATTTTAATTCCACTTGGGTTCTTGCAATACTTTTTTGCATTTTCTTACATATGTTAGGGCTTTATATTTTTATTTTGTGTTTAATTTTTGCTTGCCATTAAATTGTTTTTTTTTTTATCATGTCTCTGTGTTTTACTATCTTACAATATTTCTTAAGTATCCACATATATTTGTACAATGTTCTGTTACATATTTATACATAGCTTAGGGTCATCACTTAACTAGATTTGCTGGATTACTGGTTGACAATTGTTTTGCTTCAATATCATCAACGGGACAGTCCCTGGCCATATCATCTGCTGCTGTTACCAAAAATGCTTTTAACAATTTAATCTTTCCTTAAGTTTACAACTTTTTCGTCATAGCGAATCCCTATATCCAATTAATTTTTATTTACTATCCCTGACCAAGTGTCAATAGCAATTATTAATTTTACCAATTTTAATCATGTCTTAAACATGTTTTGTATTTACCAATGCTTCTATATTGCGTTCTCTTTTCTAACTGTGCTTAACACAACTCACCATAAATTTTCTGAGTTTTATATCCCTCACTAGTAGGGGATCAACTAATTTAGCCTGTTTTCTATTCTTAGCTTTTCATAGTCTAATACCATCTTTTTTATAGATAAAATTTTGCTCAAATGCCACCACTGGTTGCACCGTTACATATTCGGCTTTTGTCCCGTTTGGTTTATTTTAAAATAATTTCGCTTCGACCACCGGCGCCACTCTTTATCTTTTGAGTTTTCATAGTATTTTATGGCTTTAGTAGTCTTTAATTTTTAGCTCAGTATCACATATCAAAATTTAAAAAATTTTCATACTCGCTCCGACCATCGGACCATTATTTAAATTCGCTTTCTTTTAGGTTCCTCTAATATCTGACGCTTATCTAACTAATTATGATGCCAATCAATAAAATTAACGTCTTTTATACTCGCTCCGACCTCCAGTCCCACTTTCTATTTTCTTGTTTTTCACAGTTTTAGCAAATATTGATTGCCTGTACTCAATATATTTTGTTCCTAATCAACATAACCAATATTTTCCCCACTCGCTCCGACCCCCGGACCCATTTTCTAACGGTTAGTACTAACCGTTTAAAATTTATTTGAATAAGAACAGCACTCAGAAAGGATTCTGCAAGTGAAACAGGGAAAGTTTATCAAAGAAATTTAGAAAAAAAAAGCTTTCTGGATGTATATTTATTCTACAATTATTAAGTTTTGCATTTTTAATATCCATTGCGAAAGATTCTTGTAAGAAACTATTTTTTGATGTATGGTAAAATATCAACGAGAAATGTTGCCATCGCTGTATGGCAAAGGTGTACCATAGCCTATGGAAAAATATTTCGTCATAAACTGTAGCACATCTTAGTTTTATGGCAAAAATTTGCCATATAAAAAAATGCCATAGGATATTCCTATGGGGTTTTGCCTATGGTAAAATTTTGCCGTATACGTATGGCAAAAATTTGCCATAAAAAATGCCATAGGATATTCCTATGGGGTTTTGCCTATGGCAAAATTTTGCCATATACGTATGGCAAAAATTTGCCATACAAAAAAATGCCATAGGATATTACTATGGGGTTTTGCCTATGGCTAAATTTTGCCATACACTTTTGCCATACACGTATGGCAAAATTCTGCCATACATGTATGGCAAAGATTTGCCATAGGATATTTCTATGGGGTTTTGCCTATGGTAAAATTTTGCCATACACTTTTGCCATGTACGTATGGCAATATTTTGCCATACATGTATGGCAAAAGTGTATGGCAAAATTTTGCCATAGGCAAAACCCCATAGGAATATCCTATGGCATTTTTTATGGCAAACCTATGGCAAATTTTCCTAAGGGATGTGTATTATCGGTGGATGGTGACCTGTGTAAATCAGAACGTGGCGATGTTCTACTTGTTGGCGAACTTGGTTTTATGGTACCAATAACCGAAAAATATAGATTTCTTTTATAATGCTTATATTTTCATTTCAAGGAAAGTAATATAAAGTTCGGGAATTTAAAATTCGTGATCGAAAAAGAGGTTGTGTCAACTTTCATTTATCAAAAGTTACCACAAGATGGAATCAAGTTAACATGCGTTTATATACTAGGGAATTGGTATTTACTATTTGTAGTGGTAGTTACACCATACAATAAATTATTAACATTAATAGTTGCTATAAAAATGTTTTAGCATTAAAATTTAATAAATTTGAAAGCCTTTGAAATTGAAATGCCGTTTGAACGAACAGGAATAAGCATATTTACATTTAACATTACCACTGATGTTGAAATATAATATATCTTCAATTTTTGATAGCTTACGTTAGTTTGCATATTTATTTCTCACACAATTTATTTCTTTATGCCTGATTTCATACCTTGATTACTTGTTAACGGGAATTAATTAGCATATTTGAAGTCAACCCTTTTAAACAACTGGACTAAGAGCGGAAAACATGCCCTCCAAATGCTGCGGAAAGTTTGTTGCTTCAAATATTTTCTTTACTCATGGTAGCAAAGGTAATCTCTTAATATTTCAATAAATTAAAGAAATTTGTCCAGCATGCTTATAAATAATTCAAACATAATGCTCTAATAAATAATGTTCTACTAAACGTAATTTTCCAATAAATGTTTGATAAAATTTATTTTGTTTTAAAAACTTCTGCTTTGGTTCATTGTACCGTAAAATTCCGGATCAAATTACAGTATAAAGTACCGGCACTTTGGGTAAATCACCGGTAAAATCCAATTTACCCTGAAATCCATTTTTACCGTAAAATATTATATCGTAATTTTTACCGTAATATTTATTTCAGAGTGATTCAGTGATTTCACGGTAAATTACATTATAAAAAAATTACGGTATATCAGATTTTTTATAATAAAAATATTTTTCTGCAAAATTATCATAATAAACCATTTTCGATTGAATTCAAAGCAAAACGTTTGCGTTGATTTCTAATAATAAGACTTTAAAAAAATTATTGTCAACACGTAAAGTTTACTCAAATCATCGTCTAAGCTAAATTCTCAAAATGATAGAGACACCAATTTTACGCCATTATTTTCAATGAGACCCGTATCTTAAAGCATGCTCTGTTTCTCTAATATATTTCCATGCATTTGTATAATTATTTCCAACAATGCAAAAAAACTTATTACTTATTACAATATTTAGTACAACAAATACAATTATCTCTGCCTTATTTTCATTAATTAATGAAAATTCTCTTTAATTATTCGTCCGCTTATTACTTTACAGATTAGAGAATTGTTATAATTATCTTTCAAATAACACTTTTGTGAAAAGCACTTAATTGACAAAAATGGTGAGGCGATTGCTACTTCATCATAAATAATTATCCTATCAATACCCACCATTGATCTTTAATTTTAAAAAATTGCATAAAAATATTTTTATCGTTTCATAGAATTAAAAAAGAACCCTCAAAATCTTTGGAATTAAAAGACTTAATCTTTGAAGTGTAACGAATAATTACATCGGGATGAGCATAGAAAATATGTAAGTAAATATTTAGCAAACACTTTCTAATAATCGGAAAAAAGTGATCTTTTATTCATGAAATCAAAATTTTTACTCGTTATGGATTTGGAATAATGAGAGCGGATCACGATTTTTTTTTAAAATGAGGTCCTTATTTCTGATTTAGTTTCTATAATAAGGCCGGAATTACTTAAAAATTGATATTGGTAGAACGGTTTTAAAATTGAGGGTAAAAAAATACCTAATAAGAGAGAATAATAGCAAATAATAAATCATCAGTATCAAATTGTTAATTTTTATTTATTTATAATAAATGAACATAAGTGTATACACCTATGTTAGTTTATTAATAAATTTAAACACATTTACGAAGTTGAATGTTAAATTATTAAGGAAAGCATTACGATCACTGGTTACCCATTAATAATTTTTTTTCTGGATAAATTTTTATAAACGCCATAACATCATGGGTTTCAAAACCAGCATCAATTGATGTTTAGCCTATTTGTAGTGGTTTGGTTTTCAATTCCAGTATGATCAGTATTCGACAGTAATTATGAATATAGTAATAATAAAAAGTTAAGTAAATATATTTTAACTTCAGATTGCTTTGTTTTTTTTTTCCTTAAGTATTTATTAAGCATCAAAATGTTCTTATATTTGCCGTTAAAAATTTTCAAAATTGTTTTTAAGTTCTTTTTTTCAATACAAATGCTTCTAACATTAAAAAAAGGGAGCCAAAATTTTTTTACAAAATCTTTTAAAAAGAACAAAAAAACATTTGAATTATTTCTATTACTATTTGCTTCTGAGAAATTCATTTTTCCTTTTTTTAACTAAAGTTAAGATCGATAATTCTCTGAATTGCCAAACTGTACCTTTATTAGTAATACTTTTTTTTAAAAACTCTTATTTTACAAAAGTCATTCTAGTAAAAATCTTTTGACAATTTAATCTTTACACTTCGTCGACAAACAGTTTAAAGAATTTTATCAAATAATCTCCGATTCATCGTAATTGAAAAAGACAAATGCATATATTTTTTCAGCAGTTCTCACATATTTAGCGCATTTATTTTATTGAAAGTTCAAGCAATAGAATCTATTGTAATACATCGTCCATTTCTATTTTTTTTCTGAATCGAGACTATAATTTTCGTTTTATATAAATGTAATACTTTATGTCATGAGAAAATAAGAACAAATTTTGATAAATAACAATAGAAATTAAAATACTCAATTCAATAATACTAGTGGGCTGCGCCCCCTGCTCGCTAACGCTCGCCAACCCCCGAAAATTGCTACGCAATCTTATATGGTTTGCTTCTCAAGCCAAGCTCGCTTCTCTCGCTACTAACTTAGGTACATTGCAAATGCGCAAATTTCTAAGAACTCAAAACAATCATTCAAATCCATATAACAACTTTTTTTTTAAAAAAAATTGCATCTTTTTAGTAAATACTAAGTCATTAAAATAAATTTGAATTCAAATAAATGATATGTAATTCGTTAAGCCCATTAGAAATGTGCTATAGTATAAAATCTTAAGATAAAATTTCTAAAGCTGATATCTCTTTAAAAAGATTAAAATTTTGACTATAATTAAGTCTATTAAAAATTGAAATGAGTGAATTGCAATAGAAAAACCTGCATAAACAAAACATTATGTTTTTAAAAAATAATAACCATGAACGATTCACAACTTTGTTAAAAACATAAGAATAAATCTTTGAACTTTGACATACATAAGAAAAACTTGCAGATACTTAACATTAATTTGCAATAAATACTAAATACGAACAAATACTGAGAAAGATTAAGGGCTTTGTTAATAACAAAAAATAATTACTATTAAAGATTAAGAACTTCCTTAATCACACAATTATAAATTTCTGGACTTGGAGCTATCACTGTTAGGCTGTCAAATGATCTAACCCTAGAGAGGCCAACATAAAGTTGCCCATGACTAAAAACTGGTTTAGTCTATATAAATTCGTGAAAAAAAGCGCTTCCGACAAAATATTAAAATTAAGATCTATCGACAAAGACTACTCACTTCTGCCTAGCTTAATAGTATGAAATTGCCGCAGCTGAATTGAACAACCTGCTGATGCTCTCTCTGGTTATTCCAGTTTCCGTTTTTAAAAGGGCTATATGTTGAGCCACCTGAGCTAGATTTGGCATGTGACATTTTTAGCGGCAATCATTGGTCGATTTTCTAGCGTTGCCATTCCGTTAGCGTTGCCAAATTAAGCAATAAATTGTGGCAACGGTTTGAGAAGTAGAAATATTCCTTTCCTTTCTAATTTCTTTTTTTTTTTTTTTGATTCTTTGAATCAAAATTTGTTTTTTCAATTGTACAGAGCTGTATATTAGCAAATACCACTGGTGTTATCTTTTACTAAATTTGAAAGAAAAAAAAACAGCGTGTTTAATTTATAACAATGCCTAATGTTAAACCTCTGAGAAAAATTTTTTTTTAAACATGCCCTCCTAAACGGGTTAATTGAAATTTTTGATCAAATTTTAAAATTGAACGCGCTATCCTAATTTAATAGCTTAGAACAAACGAATCTGGAGCTTTAAGAAACCCGGAGACAAACTCCTCATTTCATATTCAAATTCTTTATGTTCAATACATTCAAATTTTATCTTCATATTTTTGGGATTCAAAAACAACGTTTTGTTATTTTATTGTGCTCTTATGATCTTTAAGAAAGTGTAAAGATAATTCACTCTAAGAAAAATCGGTTCAACGTTAAACCAACGTTATAGTTATCTTAAACCATATAATGTGGTGAAGTTTTATGGGCATTTTAACTAACTGCTAAATTGTACCTCTTTATTGTTCATGTTAAGACAGAGTATCGTTTTATCAAATTTAAGACGTACTGCGGTAATATAATTTGCATTGCTTAAACATGGTTATACAACACAATGGTTCAAATTTATTGGGGCAAATTTGAACGATATTTTGGTTTTCAAAACGCTTAAGTAATTTGTAATGGGATACCTGCAAGTGACGTAGTGTGGGTATCACGATCCTGATTGGTTGTTGAAACGTTACATTTGCTTACGTAAACATCAATTACTTCGATTCTATTTTGAGTATGCCAAACTTGTGAAGTATTAATTCTTTTAAGTGACTCATTCTATATTCCTTCGCAAATATTCTTTCAAAATAATTCAAATCTTCCATTATATATTTCTTACTTAATACAAAGACAGGAAAACACGAAGTCGTGTAGAACATAAACAAACTAATTAAACATCGCAGTTGCCAGGTGCAGAGAACAAAAATATATCATGCTTATAATAAAATACAAAAGAAAAAGATAAATCTAAGTTAAGTGAAAGGCATAGACGAGAAAGTATTATATTTTAACAAATTCAATGTTCGATACAGGATTGTATTCAGGGGACCGGAAAGTAATGTCGTTTCGGTACATTAATTATTCGTTATTCTTAAAAACCAACTCATTTTTTTCGATCCGTTTCGATTAATTTTCGATCCGGCATTGAAAGGTTGTTGCTAACGAGGGTGAATACACTACTGATTAAAAATAAAATCTTGACAACAAATATCAAATACACCGTAACGACATTACTTTCCGGTCCTTCTAATATTTAATTAACTTCACGTTAATGAAAATGTGGAGAAGCGTGGAGATACTTCGCTCGACTATAACACGCCATCTTGCATACCTCTTCTCGAGTTGCAAAAACAATAACACTTCAAATAATAATTTGTATACGTGAATGTTAATATAGTCAGTTACGAATTGATACTTTTTTACCCCACTCGATTATTGTTTTTCACTGTAAAACTCAACAATCAATTTCACTATAAAATCATTTTTATAAGTAAATTATTGCTTTTTATGAAACTACTTGGCATTTTAGAAATTGTATTATGCATGCTCATTCCCTTTACCTATAATTTTCAAGATATTTTATCTATTTTCACGAATGAAGTAAAAAAATTACCCTTAATTACTAAAAAAATATTCTGTATTTGAATGAAATAATTTTCTTTGAATACATTTCAGCAGCTAGTTTCGATAAAATAACTTTTTACCACTCAGTCTTAGTAAGCAAATCAAAGTAATTCCCCTTTATTAGTACAATTATTTTCTCTTAATTTTCGAGTAGATAATTAAATGACGCCTTCTATAATTATCATGCCTTACTTTCTCAGCTGGAATGTTGTTCACATATTGTTAAGATTTGACACGTCCATGATAATGTTTCGCGAGTAGAAGAATTTGTTTACAAATTGCAATGCAGTAATTAATTTCTGAAAGAACTTACAGAATTTTAATTAATCCATGTCAAATTAAGGCATTTGCTGTTTAGTTGTCAATAAAGAAGAACAAAAAAGGTAATACTTATTAAATTATTACTTATTAATTAATTATTAGGGAAATTTTTGGAATTAGTATTAAATATGTGCATATTTAATCATGTTTTATAAAAATTATGTTTGTATCTTATAAATATATTAAAAGGCTTCATTGACGCTCTGTGTAGATTACAGTACACAAGATGTTCTATAAGGCAAAATTAACTGTTGTCGGTGGCAGCAGGGTCCAGTTAGACCTCTCCCCAATTTTCTATTTTCTCATTTTCATTTATTTTCGATTAACATTCCCAGCTATTGTAATTCCCTTATTTTATTTCAATCGGAGGTGCGAGCCTTAGTAGCACAGGAACTCCGTTGCTACAAAGCAACACCCCTCGCCCTTGGCAACAGGGTGGCTAAATATAATAAAAAAGCGCCGCTTTGTTCCTCAAAAATGCACCCCATGCGTATTTTGCAATAATTTTTTTTAACAAATATCAAATTACGAATATTTTATAATATTTTGAAAATTACTTTATTTCACGCTTGTTTATAAAATCTTTTCTTCACTTTAAAAATGAATCTTGCAATGTTACGTAATGTTACACATGTGGAAAAACGATACAAAAAAAATGCTTTAAATTATTAATATCAACAGTTTCTTGTTTCTTATCTGCATAAATTTTCAATATTTTAAAAAATGACCACTTTTAATTATGTTACACATAGCCACTGGTCAGTAGTTAAATTTCCTAATTTTGCACAATAAGACAATCCCTACTGACCACCTTTAATACATATTTTTAGAATCTTCATTAAAAATAAAATCAGAATGTATTCACATTAAGGGTAGTAAATTAATATTTATGTCAGAACGAAAACAAACAATTATAGTATAATTTGGCTTATTGCGAAAGATTAGAATGAAAACATCAAAACCTATTTGAGTGCCCAACGAAAAGGGGAGGAGTTAAAAAGTAATGATTAGAAACGCCCCCAAGTTTCATAATCAAACAAGTATAGAAATTTTCAGTTTCGCTTCACCACTTATGATATGTTAGATTGCGATATTTTTTTATATTTCTTCGCTTAATAACACTTACTATCCACTTATATTTTTATTTTTTACAAGAAATTTACAATATATATTGATATTTGCCATAACGGAACAATTTGTATATTTATACAGAGAGTTTCTTTGAGACTATACATGTAGTAATAGTTTTAAGAATAACTAAGATCAATATTTAACATCATAAATCAATATGTAAATAAGAAAAGAAAAACTAAACTGGTTTCAATTAATAACGAATGATTATCAAGGCCGATCAGGGTGCCGAAAAGGAGGGAATGTAAGCCGTAAAAAACAGATCCAGTTTGAAGATGAACGCTATTAGCTCGTAATGAAACGTACATACATTCTTATCCTACCATCATAGACTTATTTTTTATAATTTTAATCTTTCTTCGGCTATAATCGCCTTCCATAATGATTTTAAAAAAAATGATTTAAAAATTTTTTTAAAGCGCTTTCTCATTCAGAAACTAATTTAAAACGCATGATATAACTTTATTTTATTTTTACCAGGATTTTGCAGTTCTTTTCTTTGTGTAAGTATGCAGTCAATGCCAGAGTCATGGAACACCTTGTATAGACACCGAACGAAAGTTTTAATTTTTTCGATAAAAATGATGTAACGCCACATTTCACGATAACATATCATTGATATCATTGTTACGTTTTGAAATAAGAATTGGATAGGTTTTGTATAATGGAGAGTTGGGTGAAAGCGTTTTTATTTGTCTCCAAATAACTTTTGACTTATACAATGGAACTCGAGTTTATGTTTTAGAAATATGTTGAAATTTTGTATTTTCTTTTAAGAATTTTTGTTTAATAAAACATAGGAGTGGAAGAAATAGGGTATATTTCTTGCCGTACTCAACATTGTGGTGACCCGGACGTGATAAAGGAATGGATGCAATATTAAGAAAACGCAGAGCTACTAGAGCTTCCTTTACCAAAACGTTTAATACTTTATTTGAAGAATTAAATAAAGATTTACCAGATGATGAAGTATTAAAATTTAAAAGTGCCACGTTAGAACGACTCTATGGAATATTAAATGATTTCGATTCAAAAGTACTAGAAAAAAAGTTTGAAACTGATGAAGAATTTGAAATGGAACTTACTAGTACAGAAGAGTATAATGAAAAAATGGATCTCGCTCGCGTGAAAATTGCAGACCATTTCAATAAAAAAGTTGAACCTTCCTTGGCTTCCTTTAGTTCGTCGCCAAAGCTAAGCAGACGAAAATTAAAGTTACCCAAGATTGAATTGAAACAATTCGGAGGTGACATTAAGGATTGGCTTACATTCTGGAATCAGTTTAAGCGTATCCACGATGACCTAGAAATGGAAAAAGAAGATAAATTCCATTATTTATATCAAGCAACCGTAGTTGGTTCCAGAGCTAGAGAAATCGTGGAGAGTTTCCCCGCCACTGCTGACAATTATGATAAGGTTATTGAATGCTAAAAAAATAGATTTGGTGGTGAAGAATTGTTAATTGAATTTTATGTCAGAGAATTATTGAGTCTAGTTATTAAAAGTGCCACAGAACAACCGAGAAGAATAAATGTAACTCATTTATACGATAAATTGGAATCCTACCTTTGTTCTTTAGAGTCAATAGGAATGACCAGTGACAAATACGCAGCAATGTTATTCCCTTTGGTTGAATCGTGCATTCCTGAAGAGATTTTAAGAGTTTGGTTAAGGAGTTATTCAACAACAAAGGTTCAAGAAAATACGTATTGTGAAAAATTGAAGCAACTGCTATTGTTTCTGAGAAACGAAGGAGAAGGAGAACAACGAATTTCTTTAGTGAGAACTGGATTCAAATTTATTGCTGCTGGTACTAAGAAAGAAAAGAAGACTGAAACTGATATATTTATACCAACAGCAATTGAGTTATTTTCTGGAAGTAAAAGCTCGAGGACTGTGGTAGATAAAAGGTGTGTATTTTGCGACAAAAACCACGAGAGTAAAGATTGTTTTACGGCAGCCAAATTGGCTTACCATCAGAAGCAAGAACTAATTAAGAATAAAAAAGCTTGCTTTATATGTCTTAAGTTTGGACATAAAGCAAAATATTGCAAATCAAGTGTTAAATGTCTAATTTGTGCTAAGAGACATTGGTCGATCATGTGTGCAGAATTATCGCCAAACAAGCACGAAGTAAAAGATGAAAAAGTAATTGATTCGAGTGAATGCCAAAATGTAATACTTGCGAATTCTTGCTGTTCTGGAGAGATATTCCTTCAAACTTTAATGGTAAATATTGAGAGTAAAGAAGGAAAGCGTGCTATAAGAGCATTAATTGACACGGGCTCTCAACGCTCATATATTCTGAAGAGCACTGTTGAGGAACTGAAATTTCGCCAAATTGATACTCAAACATTGATTCATAGCTTATTTGGAGGGTCAAAATCAAGCAGCGAAATTCATAATCTTTTTTCTATTAAAGTTACTGATTTGAAAAATAGTTATAGTTGTAATATGTATGTTTTGGATCAACATAAAATTTGCAGTTTTGTTCCACGACTTCATGATGGACCTTGGATGCAGGAAATGGTACTGAAGGGCATCTCACTTAGTGATATTGGGAATCATCGACAGCCTATTGAGTTATTAATTGGAGCCGATGAAGCAGGAAAACTTTACAATGGGAAAGTGTGCAATTTGGCGTGTGGTTTAACTGCAGTAGAGACTTATTTAGGATGGGTCATTATGGGGAAAATGAAACCCTCAGTAATTGACGCCAATCTTTCGAATGTTTTGATTTCTCTATTAACTCAGACCACTGACATAGAAAACCTTTGGAAGCTTGAAGCAATAGGTATAACAGATGCATGTGAAATAAAAGATCAAAGGGAAATAGAGGACACAGTCCAAGTGCACTTCGAAAGAACAGTTAAATTGAATTCTGAAGGACGGTATGAAATTTATTTGCCATGGATCAAAGAAGCCAACATCTTGCCCGACAATAGAAAAGTAGCCGAAAAAAGATTACTATCAACTACAACAAAACTTAATGAAGCTAATAAATTTTTCGACTACAATGCAATTTTTGAAAATTGGTGTAAGGAAGGTGTTATAGAAGAAGTCCCTGAACAACTTAAAGGCAACAGTGCACATTACCTTCCTCACCGAGCAGTTTTTAAAAACAGCTTGACAACTCCGGTGAGACCCGTTTTTGATGCATCTGCCAAACAGAAAGGATCCTTTTCATTAAATGATTGCTTAGCCAAGGGGCCAAATTTGCTGGAACTGATACCCGTGATAATTCTAAAATTTAGAGAAAACAGCATTGGGGTAATTTCCGATATAAAAGGTGCCTTTCTTCAAATTTCAGTAAATGATAAAGATCGTGACTACTTACGTTTTTTGTGGTGGAAGGATGATAATAAAACAGAAATAAAACTTTTCAGACATTGTCGTGTAGTGTTCGGAGTAAACTGCAGTCCGTTTCTGCTTGGAGCAGTTATCAAATTTCATTTGAGACAGTTTGACTCTGAAATTGCCGAGAAGTTATTATATTCTTTTTATGTGGATAATTGTGTCACTTCTGCGGATACTGAAGAGGAATTGCGGAACTTCATCAATAAATCGACCGAAATAATGGGCAAAGGAAAATTTGACTTAAGATGCTGGGAGCATACGAAAATACATAATGATGAAGATGAAGAAAAAGAGGAAGTAACTAAAGTACTTGGATTACTGTGGAACAAACGAGAAGATTCCTTGTTTTGTGATGTACCAAAAATGAAGATGAAAGATATGCCAATCACACGGCGTACAGTGTTATCTGTGGCTCAAAGAATGTTTGATCCAATTGGATTTAGTTGTCCAGTCACATTGATACCAAAATTGATTCTGCAAAAAAGTTGGCAAGAAAAACTAAGTTGGGATACCAGATTAACAGAAGATTTGAAAAAGGAATTCTTAGTTTGGCTTGAGGATTTATCTTTATTATCATCAGTGAGAATTCCTCGCCAAGCAACAGCAGTTAATAGAATTTCCAGTAGTTTGCATGATTTTGCTGACGCTTCAAAATATTCGTACGCAACTGCCATTTTTCTGAGAAATGAATCGCAAGATGAAATAAAAGTGCAACTTTTACAGGTGAAGTCAAGAGTTTCTCCACTGCGAAAAATTACGATTCCAAGACTTGAATTATTAGCTTGTTATATTGGCGCTAAGTTATTTGAATTCGTCACGAAAAGTTTAACTCTGGAAATAAATGAAACATATTATTGGACGGATTCAACAACTGCCTTGTTCTGGATTAAGAAGAATGACCTACCCTGGGGAACATTCGTTTGTAACAGAGTGAAGAAAATACGTGAATGTAGTGATCCCAAGGATTGGAGACATGTTCCTGGTATTAGTAATCCTGCTGACTTGCCATCTAGGGGATGCACTGTTTCAAAGCTTCTGGAAACTAAATGGTGGGAGGGCCCACTTTGGTTGTCCAAGTCTAAAGAAGAGTGGCCTAATTCAACCCCAATCGAAAATGAAGAGGAAATATACTTAGAACAGAGAAAAACCGTTGTGGCAACTCTTACCTGCGAGAACACTGAAAATTCATGGATGCTAGCATATTTTTCGAGTTACTTAAAAATTTTAAGAATGATGGCATGGATTCTAGGATTCCTCAAAAATGCTCAGAAAACAAGAACTGAACGAGAGATTGGCGAGCTGAAATTGTACGAATTGAATGAGGCTGAAAAGGTATTAATGAAGCAGATTCAGCAAAAGTCATTTAATGACAAAGATATCACAAGATTAAAATCTTTATGCGTCTTCGAAGACGAAGAAGGTATCTTAAGAGTAAGCACCAAGTTAACTGAAAGAAAAGACCTTGAAAGCTTTATCAGTCCTATACTGCTGCCAAGCACGCATAAACTCGTGGAATTAATGATTTTTTACATGCACAAAAGTATGTGCCATGCGGGGATTCAGATATTGATGTCTAAATTAAGAGAACGATTCTGGATTATAAGATCTCGTAAGACGATTCGCAAAGTTTTAGCTCGTTGCGTGAGATGTAAAAGACACGATTCCTCGTACGAGGATCGAATGCAATCCAGGAGTGTTACCTGAAAACAGAGTCAAAGATGCATTGGTGTTTGAAATAACAGGAATAGATTTGGTGGGACCTTTGATGCTTAGAGAAAAATGCAAAGCATGGATAATTATATTTACATGTGCTGTCTACAGAGCCATCCATTTGGAATTGATAACTTCTCAATCAACACAAAGTTTTTTGCTTGGTTTACGACGATTTATAGCCAGACGAGGAAAACTGAAAGTTATTTATAGCGATAATGGCACTAATTTTACAGGAGCTAACAACCTATTTAAATCGTTAGATTGGAAAATGATCGAAATTGAAGCATCTGTGAATAGGATTCTATGGAACTTTAATCCTCCTGCTTCCCCATGGTGGGGAGGATTTTGGGAAAGAATGGTGCAGATGGTTAAAAAACTTCTTCGTAGGGTTTTAGGTCAATCAGCTTTAAATTATGAAGAAATGACGAGCGTCCTTTGTGATTGTGAGACAACAATAAATTCTAGACCTCTCACTTATGTCTCAGAACAAGGGGATGAACTCATTCCATTGACGCCAGCTATGTTCTTGAAAGAAATATATGATGTCGGAGTGCCAGATTTAGATCAGCTTGATCAAGTAAATTTGAATAAAATATTAAGGTACCAGCAAAATTTGTGCAATGCTTTAAGAGAAAGATTTAGAAGTGAGTACCTTGGGCAATTATTACAACGACCATCAAAGAGTAAACCGATTGAACCTTTGAAAGTAGGAGATATTGTTTTAATCGAAACTGACGGTAAAAAAAGAACTTTATGGCCAATGGCTAAAATACTAGATGTTTTTCCTGGTAAAGATGGGCAAGTACGAGAGGTTCGCCTTAAAACTTCATCCTGTGAACTCGTCAGGCCTGCGCAGAAGATTTTCCCACTCGAAATTTCCTCACCCACTGGACCTAATCTAATGAATAATGACGCATGCAAGAATAAACCAGAGAAGGACTTGCAGGTAGTTGGAAAAACAGTAAGAACGAGAAGTGGAAGACTTATTAAAGTGCCAATTAAATTTTTGAGCTGAAAAACTTGGACTTTCGGAACAGTATTTTAACATTATAATTTTCATTCATTTTACTCATAGAAATATAATTAGTTTTGATTAGTAAAGTAAACCTCCAATCAAAACGGTGGGAGGATTGTTACGTTTTGAAATAAGAATTGGATAGGTTTTGTATAATGGAGAGTTGGGTGTAAACGTTTTTATTTGTCTCCAAATAACTTTTGACTTATACAATGGAACTCGAGTTTATGTTTTAGAAATATGTTGAAATTTTGTATTTTCTTTTAAGAATTTTTGTTTAATAAAATATAGGAGTGGAAGAAATAGGGTATATTTCTTGCCGTACTCAACAATCATATTTATATAATAAGCTATTTTGGCGACACCTATGCTTTAGATGTAAAGCATCTGGGACAAAATAAATTAGTTTAAAAAAAATGTTCTATATACTACATATTTTAACACGCCTTTTTTTTCTTTTTTTTTGGCTTTTTTAAATTGATTTTCATTCATTCATATGATTGTATAAAATAACTCCATCATACCAAAACGCAATCAAGAAATTTGATGAGTCCTTCATATGAATTCCAAAAATTACCACCAATATTAAAATTTTGCTGAAACGCAAAAAAACTAGCAGTAATCAGAATCTGAAGTAGAACAAAGCATTGCAACATAAGCGATTTAAGCGCCACATGTGCTATTAACTTTGGGGGTCTATATCAAAATATATTTTTTAAAATTGTAATGCTAACTGCAACTGAAAATTTTGTGAAAAGTTTCACGTCTATTAATTCGCTTGATAATAATATCAAAATTTCTCTCATGCCAAACATTAATCAAATACTAGAAAAAAATATCCGTTCTTTGTACAGGTTGAGAAAAAATCTATTAATTAAAATCTGTACTGAACAATACGAAATCATGCATAAAACTGAAATACAAAATACCTACACAATTAATTAAGCTAAAAAAAATTTCAATATCTTCTCTATTATTAGTTATTCGTCGCCCTTTTTGGTGACTTTACGTTAATAATTTAGCAAAACATGTTTTTAGTATCTCATACCACCAAAATAAAGATAATCGTTATTCAGTATCATCTGGCATAATTCTGTTGCTCCTAAACTCATAATATTTTAAATTTAAAACAATCGATGAATTTTCTTCTGTACTTATACCTTCGAGGGGCCATAATAAATCTATTTACACAGTATATATATAATAAAAAGGCACGGTATTGGTGAAGTTTTAATAAGCACCAAATTTACGAACGTAATTACTCATGAAATACTTTGTACCAATATTAGTCTATTTGGTACTTATTAAAACTGCGCCAATTACCATAATACCATTAGTGTATATTACCAAAAATAATTAATTATCTTTTGCATCAATAAAAGTATGCAAGTTTTCTTTTATGCTTCTCCTAAATTGATTAATAGCATTTCTCCATCAATTTGGCTTTATAATACGTAGCTTAATTTTATATTTCACTCAGCACTTATTACCATAATTATTTGAGCATTACTGGAGTCAAAAATTGCATAGCGATTTTTTACTTTTCTCACAATTAGTACCTTTGCTTCATTAATTTTGCGTTACATTACAAAACTTATTAATATAATTTCTTTTAATTTCAGTTCGTTCCTATTACCTAAAGTAATAAGACATCACTGACATCAAAAAGAGTATAGCGATTTTTGACTTTTCTTCTAAGTAAACTAGAACCATTTCTCTGTTTCTTTTGCTCTTTAGTAGGTTATTTTTTGTTTCAATTAATATGTAATAGAAAAGTTAAGAAAAGCATTGGCGTCAATTACATTATAGTTGACTATTTCTTACGCTTCTCTTAAATGAAATAGTCTTTTCAATTAGTTCATTTCTTATGGCTTTTAGTTCAATAGTTTATTTTTTAGTTCAAATAGTACTTAATAGTGTAGAAATTATTGAGTTATGCAAGTATTGACTGAACATGACATCTTTAAGTTAAATTAACTATTTATTCAGTTAACTACAAAAAAGAAACAAAATGGAACGACGATCGTAATATATATAAAAAAATAATAAAGAGCACGGGCTTCATAGGTGAAAGTTAAATTAGTAGTGCTGATGTGTTCCCAGATTTCCTAAATATGTAAATACTGTAAAGTTTAAAAATATTAAAGAATTTATAAGAGCAGACGATTGTAAAGTCTAAAAATATTAAAGAAATAATGGGTTTGCAAAATCATAATTAAAATAAAGTAAACGCATAAAGAGATAAACTTAAAATAAAAGCAGACGATTAAATTAGAAGTCAATATTTAGAACGACAGAGTTGTTGATTCTTTTTAGATTAGTTTTATTGTGGAATTTGAGTTTCCTTATATCCCGTTACGGGTTTTCCAGTTGTTTATGATGTTTTCACTATCCCGTTACGGGTATTGCATATTTCTTAATGTTTGTGTTTGTTAATAAAAGTTTTTATTTAAAAGAAAAACTGAATAGTTCTTGATATAGCTTATGATACGTTACAGCTATATTTAATTGGTGGCAGCGTCGGGATCGATTTACCATTTGATTTAAAGGAATTGTGTTCCAAATATTATTCCTTATGGCTTTCTTGGGACGAGCAAAAAAGTGTGATTTGGTAGAATTATGCAAGGAATTGGGCGAAACTATTATTGAAAATGTTACAGTATGTGAGTTGATAAATCTTATAAAAAAATCTGAAAATTACGAAGTGAATCTAGTTAAAGAAATATTAGAAGCAATTAAAGAAAATCGTATCGAAAAAGAAGAAAAAGAAGAAAGAAAACGCCAAGAAGAAAAAGAAGAAAGAAAACGCCAAGAAGAAAAAGAAGAAAGAAAACGCCAAGAAGAAGAGGAAGAAAAACTACGCCAAGAACGGCAAAAACAAGAAGAACGCCAATTTGAACTCGAGAAATTAAGGCTTAGTGCCCAATTAAGTGGCCCTTCAAATCAAAATATTGGCACTACTCTGCGGAATAAGTTAGATATTCATAAGTTAATGCAGAATTTTGATCCTAAGGAAGATGAAATCAGTCTTTATTTAGTAATTTTTGAGCGTCAAGCAAAACGAGCAGAAATACCAAAAGAAGAGTGGGTTACTCATTTATTATCCTTTCTTTCACCTGACATAACAAAATTAATAGCAAGAGAATCTGAAGAACAAACGTACAACTATGATCATGTTAAGGAAATTTTAATGAAGAGGTTTAAGCTAAGTCCAGAAAAATTTAGGATCAAATTTATTCAGCACCAAAAGAAGTTCGATAATAGTTGGAAAGATTTCGTTTTTGAATTAAGGAACTATTTAAACGAATGGGTTCAAAGATTGGAAGTAAAAGATTTTGAAACCTTGCTGGATCTAATGGTTACTGATCAAACTAAACGAAGAGTTCCCAATGAAGTGCGTGATCATTTTATAGACACTTGGTCAAAAATAACTTCATCTACAAAGCTGGCAGAAATACTTGACGAGTACGAGAATGTACGTGGAAGTCGCAAACGAATTGACTTGCAGGTAAATTCTGAAAATCGGAGATTCAATTGGCGAGAAGAAAATGCCACACGGAAAAATTCACAGGGAGCTACTTCAAAGAATAGTCGAAAGGAAGAAAATAAAAGAAAATATGAGTACAAGCAAGCAAATTATGATCAATTTGATAGACGTACGCCTTTAAAATGTTACGAATGTGGATCTACTAATCACTTACGACCTCAGTGCCCGAAGCTTAAGTGCCAAAAGCCACCCGCTCAAGTTAATCGAATCGGAGCAGGACACGAAGAAGACAAATTACTAACTCCGTACACTCTTATGGCGAAAGTAAATGGAATTAGGATGCTAGTTCTTCGAGATTCAGGTGCAACTATTGATATCATATGCAGAAAATATGTGACTCCAGATATGTTTACTGGCGAAACTGTGTGGGTACAACAACCATTAGATGAAGGCCCAACTTGTTTACCATTAGCAAAAGTTTCGTTATCTGGTCAGTTTGGCAACATTGTAACCAAAGCGGCTGTGGTTAGAAGTGAGTTGGATAAAGGTCGATATCTCCTTGGGAATAGAACAGCGGCTAGATTGCCAAATCTGCAAATGACGCCAATGCAAATTTCAGAGTTAAACGCAGTTAGTACCAGATCGCAAGCTCGTTTAAAAGCAGAAAATGAAGAATATGAGCAACAAAATTCGAACGATACCGAAAACTCTTCCGAACAAGATAATAAAAATCAAGAAATTATTTTAGATGAAAAAGATGACAAGCCAGTTTTAGAAACGGATGCCGTCAGTTCAGAAATGGAAGAGATATTACCAACTCTAAATGCCAACTCTGATGAACTTTCTTTAATACAGGTAGATCACGATGAATTCGTTAAAGCTCAACAGGAAAGTGCCGAGTTAAAATCAGTTTTTAAAACTGTGGAAGAAGTTATTCAGAATCAAAACAGTAAGCATCGCTATCTGGTTGAAAGAAAACTTCTTTTTAAATGCCAAGAAGGACGATTAGGAGAAGAAAAAAAACTTTTAGTTATACCTGAGAAATTTAGAAGCCGAATTTTAAAGTTATGTCATGAAAGTACTTCCGGACACCTTGGTGTAATCAAATCCAAAGATAGATTGGCGCGATATTATTTTTGGCCAAAATGCTATAAAGAGATGGAAGAATTCGTACGAACCTGCGATAGTTGTCAAAAAGCGGGGAAACCAAATGATAAAAAAAAGGCTCCTTTAAAAATTGTACCGGTCATACAGGAAATATTCTCAAAACTAAACGTTGATGCAGTTGGTCCTCTTCCCACCACGCCAAGTGGAAAAAGATACTTGATTACAGCCATTTGTATGTCGTCAAAATATCCAGAAGCAATCCCAGTGAATGATATAGGATCTGTGTCGGTGACTGATGCCCTACTTAATATTTTTTGTAAAACTGGTTTTCCACGAGAAGTCCAATGCGATCAAGGAACTTCTTTTATGAGCATGCTAACAACTGAGTTTTTTGATCGATTTGGCATAAAGGTTCGGCATAGTTCCGTTCATCACCCACAGTCGAATCCCGTAGAAGGATTTCATAGAACTATCAAGCGGATTTTGCGGGTACTTTGTTTGGAGTCTAGTTCTGACTGGGAGAAGTTTTTACCATTTGCCCTTTTGGCTTTGAGAACTATAACACATGAAAGTACAGGATTTTCGCCAGCAGAGTTAGTACACGGAAAAAATTTGCGTACTCCTGAAACTTTGTTGTATGAACAGTGGACCAAAAGAGAAATAGACGAATCTCCTGCGACGGAATACGTTTTTCACCTAATAAACCGTTTAAAAAGATGCCAAGAAATTGCAGTTAACAAGATGGAAGATGCAGCGTTAAAAAGGAAATCGTATTACGATAAAAATAGTATTAGGAGAGAGTTTAGTGCCGGAGATTTGGTTCTTGTTTTGGCTACATCTAGAGCTAATAAATTGTCTGCTCAATGGATTGGGCCGGGGAAGATAGAAAGCAAAATGTCTGAAACTAATTATTTAGTGAATATTCCAGGAAAAAGAGAGAGTTCACAGATTTATCACGTAAATATGCTTAAACCATATTATAAACGGCCTGCAATAATTAATTTTCTATCATGTGCAGAAAACGATTCTTCATCTTTAGAACAAGATATTGACTTTCCACAAGTGTATATTTCACCAGATGAATTTGATGTATCTGAAATGATTAAAGACAGTCACCTAGATAATCGCCTTAACGGACATGAAATCAACCAATTGAGGAATATTTTAAGAAGATATTCGAAAAGTTTTTCAAATAACCCAGGAAAAACTAACTTAATTGAGCATGACATTCAACTTAGTACAAATAAGCCAATTATTTCCAAGCCTTACCGAACTTCACCCAGACAAACAGAAATTTTAAAAACTGAAGTACAGAAAATGTTGGACTTAAAAATTATTGATTTAGGTGAGAGTGATTATACTTCTCCTATGATCCTAGTAGAAGCACCAAATAAAGATCCAAGGCCCTGTATTGATTACCGTCGTCTCAACGAAATAACGGTAACACAATATTTCCCACTTCCGAACATAGAAGACCGAGTTGAAGAGGTAGCCAAGGCAAAATTTATCAGTCTTTTAGATTTCGCCAAGGGATATTGGCAAATTAAGCTTAGTCCAAACGCTCAAAGATTAGCTACTTTTGTTACCAGTTTCGGAACTTATAGGCCATTACGACTTCCATTTGGGTTGAAGAATGCCCCCTATTTTCTTAGCAAATTAATGGCACGACTACTAAAGGGTTTAGAAGAATTTGCAGTGCCATACCTTGATGATATAGCAATTTTCTCAGATACCTGGGATCTTCATTTAGAACATCTTAATTGTGTATTGCAGCGTATCAAAGAAGCAGAACTTACAATGAAACCTTCAAAATGCCGTTTTGCGCAAGATCATGTTCTTTATCTAGGACATATTGTCGGACAAGGCTATAGAAAACCCTCTGATATAAAAACACGAGCAGTTGCCGAATTTCCTGTACCTAAGACCAAAACTGAGATCAGAGCATTTTTGGGACTAGCGGGCTATTACAGTCGATATATACCAATGTTCTCTGTTCTGGTTGCACCATTAACAGACTCTTTAAAAGGCAAAACAAAAAAGGGAGAAATTACCTGGACGATCGAATGCGAAGAAGCCTTTAAGAAACTAAAACAAAAATTAACGAGCCAACCTATACTCTTCTCTCCCAACTATGAAAAGGAATTTATCTTGCAAACAGATGCTTCGGAAATTGGTATGGGTGTGGTATTAACACAACTAGATAATGAAGGCCATGAACACCACATAATATATCTGAGTAAAAAGTTTAATGAGTCCGAAAAAAAATATTGTACTACGGAAAAAGAATGCGCCAGTATAATTTTTGCCATCAAAAAATTACGACACTATTTAGATGGGCAAAAGTTTACTATCCAGACTGATCATCATCCGCTAACCTGGCTTAAAACAAATGCTAATTCAAATTCCAGACTTATGCGTTGGGCTTTAGCATTACAACCGTTTAATTTTAAAATTGTGCATAGAGCTGGTACTAAGAACAAGAATGCAGATTGTCTCAGTAGAGTATCTTTAAGTTCTTGATTTGAATTAGACAAAAGTTAATTGAGGGGGAGGAATATGTAAATAATGTTTGTTTTTCTTATTGATATTGATACAGATTAGTCTTATTTCCTTATTCATATGTATGATTTATTTATTTTAAAAAACTAACTCGTAAAGAAAGTAGTTGCTATTAAAGTTTGAATTAAAGCTCTAATTAAGGTGAAAATATAAAATAAAAATGCATTGATGTTTTTGAAATTGAACCAGTTAAATTTAATTTAAGAAAGTGTTTAAAAATGATTATATTGAAAATGAAACATAGGTGTTAAGCGAATTTGTTTGTAGAGAAAAGTGCTAGTGTTCTTAAATATGTTATTTTTTTATGCATATAAATATTAACAAGATTGAGTAGAATCTAATTATGTGAAGCTTAAAAATCTTAAGTATATTGTTTGGATTAAAAAAAATAAATAGTTATACCAAGATAAAAAAAAAATAAGCACTTTGAAAAAAAATCTGGTTAGCTTCAGTTTTTAGATATTGTTGTATATATGTAAATAGTTATGTTAATTTGTATTTATTTTGTGTGAAGTTAAATTATAATATTTATTTACATTCTAATTTTATTTCGAATATTTTACTTTGATATCAAAATTGAGTTACAAGTGAATTGTCTATTAATGTTTACTGCAAGAGTCTAAAAATAATTTAGAAATTTTAAGTTTTAAAGTTAATTATTGTACATCACTTCTAATGTAAAAATTGTATCTTGCATTTAATTTGACAATTAGAAAATTTAAATTTTAAAGTGAAATGTTTTGATTATAACATAATGCATTGGTTTCAACCTAAAGTTTTAGAGGACACAAAAAAGTTCATAATAAACTTTTCCCCTGTTTTCTATGGAAAAGTTCTTCCAAGGGGAGAGGAGTTGTAAAGTTTAAAAATATTAAAGAATTTATAAAAGCAGACGATTGTAAAGTCTAAAAATATTAAAGAAATAATGGGTTTGCAAAATCATAATTAAAATAAAGTAAACGCATAAAGAGATAAACTTAAAATAAAAGCAGACGATTAAATTAGAAGTCAATATTTAGAACGACAGAGTTGTTGATTCTTTTTAGATTAGTTTTATTGTGGAATTTGAGTTTCCTTATATCCCGTTACGGGTTTTCCAGTTGTTTATGATGTTTTCACTATCCCGTTACGGGTATTGCATATTTCTTAATGTTTGTGTTTGTTAATAAAAGTTTTTATTTAAAAGAAAAACTGAATAGTTCTTGATATAGCTTATGATACGTTACAATACCAATGTTTTTTCTTTCTTATTAACACATCTACATCAATACTTTCCCTTGTTAAAAAGGGAAAAAAATAAACTACTAATTTCTAAGTAACACTTAAATGTTAAGAGTTCATAAGAGTCCCATCTTTTCACATAGCTTTAAAAGTCTTAGCTTAGGCAAGGGCTTCGTCAATATATCTGCAGTTTGCACCTCCGTTGAGATTTGCTGCACACTAATTTCTTCTTCTAAAACCTTTTCACGAATGAAGAAATGTTTTACACTGATGTGCTTCGTTCTACGATGAAACTCGGGATTTTGAGCCAATCTGACCGCTGCACTATTATCAACAAAAATTGTTGGCACTTCTTTCAAGGATTAAATTCCATTGAAGAGTCTTTTTAGCCAAATTAATTCTTTCGCGGCTTCATTTGCAGCAACTATCTCAGCCTCTGTGGTTGATATTGCAACCATAGGTTCACGCTGACTTAACCAAGATATAGCCCCACCTGCATGCAAAACTAAAACTCCACTCGTCGATCTTCCTGTCTTCATGCAGCCTCCAAAGTCAGCATCACTAAAACATTCTAGAATTCCTGGTTTATAGCCTGATTTATAGATAATACATTTTTGCTTGGAACTCGCAATGTATCGAAATACACGTTTTACTTTGATAAAATCTTCTTTGGCAGGATTTTCTAACTTACGTGACAAAACGCTAATAGCGTATGCCAAGTCAAGTCTAGTGCCCATCATAAGATACATTAATGCACCGACAGCCTCACGATAAGGAAATACTGTTTTATCCTCTTCTTCACTTGAGCATGATTTTTCCTCTTTCAAAATAGGTGTATGACTGGTCTACAATTACTCATACCAAACCGCTGTAGTATCTTTGTGGCGTAAGCTTCTTGTCCAAGTTTAATGCTTCCATCATCACGTCTATAAATTTCTACTCCTAAAAAATATGATGGTGGCTTGCTTGTAATTTTGAACTGAGCTTTCAACTGATTTATGAAGTCTCTTGACTCTTCTTCGTGAGTAGCAGCAACTAGTCCATCATCTACATAGAGAGCTACGAGTAGCTTTTTATCTTCTTTCTCCCGAATGAACAAACACTGATCCGCTTCATTAGCTTTAAAGCCAAGGTTTAACAGGAATCTACCTAAACACTTATGCCAACAACGAGGAGCTTGTTTAAGGCCATACAAACTTTCTTGAGTTTGCATACATCGTTGGTGCCATTAGTGTAACCTTCAGGTTGATGCATGTAAATGGTTTCCTCTAATTCACCATATAAAAGGCAGTTGATACATCAAATTGTGTAAGATGCATGTTCTCACAAGCTGCAATACTTACAATTGAACGTACAGTTCCTGACTTAGTAACTGGACTAAAAGTTTGATTGTAATCAATGCCCTTTCTTTGACTAAAGCCTTTAATTACAAGTCTTGCTTTATACTTATCTATAGTACCGTCAGGATTTTTCTTGATACGAAACACCCACTTACAAGGCAAAGCCTTAGCTTTCTCTGGTAAAGGTGTTAATATCCATGTTTGGTTTTCTTTTAGTGATTTCATTTCAGCATCCATTGCTTTTATCCAACAATTGTGTTCTTTACAATTGATAGCTTCTTCGTATGACTCTGGCTCATTTGAATCTGGCATGAAACTTTCAGCTGCCATCACATAATCTTCAAAACTTTTTGGCTGTTTTAGTTCACTGCAATTTCTCAGTTTCATGGTAAATAAATTTTCTATATCTTCACTTTCATTTTCTGAACTCATTTTCTCTTTTAAGTAATTTTGATCAAGCTTTCCCTCATTTTCAGCTTCTGTAGGTAACTTACTCATTGTATCAATCAAAGGTATTACTGCAGAATCTTCACAATTAGTTAGAGGTTTCTCATCAAATAATACATCTCGAGAACAGATAACATTATTGTTTTCCTTTATCCAGATACGATATCTTTCATCACCATCATATCCCAATAGATAACCTTTTATTGCTTTCTTATCCATTTTTCTACGCTTCTGTCTTGGTATATGGACATAGCATGATGATCCTACTATTCGCATATGTTTTATTCTGGGTCTTTGCCCCATCCATAATTCATAAGGACTTATGTTTGGTAATGAACTTTTTCCTGTTCTGTTTAATATGTACACAGACGTATTTATCAGTTCTGCCCATAATGATGAAGGAAAATTCATTTCTGAATTGGAATTCTTCAAAGTTCTTGTCATTTCTACTAAAGTCCTATTCTCTCGTTCACTGCCGCCATTCTGCTGAGGCGTATAAGGAGCTGTTAATCTTTGAATAATTCCACCTTTATGCAAGATTCTTCTCACATTTTCATTATCGAATTCTCCCCCATTATCACTTAAGATCTCCTTGATATTGTGCCCTAGATTTTTGGCATGTGCTAACATATTTTCAAGAGCTTGGGTAACTTCTGATTTCTTATGAAGATAAAATACATAGCGAAATTTAGTAAAATGATCTTTAAAAATTACAAAATAACGATACTTTTTAAATGATTGATCAAAAGGTCCACAAACATCTGTTGAGATAAGCTCTCCTGGGCTCTTGGTCTTCTGTCTATTACCAAATTTTAATCGATGAGCTTTACCGTAGATGCATGCTTCACAGAGTTGATTGTTGAATTCAACTTTAAGTTCCATTTGCTTTTCAAGAACATTCTTTACATGGCGTTTGTCTTGGTGTCCCCAGCGCTCATGATATAATTGCAGAATAGAATCACTTGTGGTAACTAAGTTCACTTCCACTGGATTGTTTGGAATAAGAACTTGCATATGTGCTTTATATAAACCACCTCTTACATTTCTTGTACCATAAAGTACAGTTTTGTTACCAATTTTTAACCAACATTCTTCCGTTGTTGATACGAATTTACTGTTTTCGTTTCTATCCTGTGCTGCTAGTACTGAAAATAAATTTTTCTTAATATCTGGAACTAACCAAACTTCTTTAAGTTCTTTAAATTGCCTCTCACCATTAACTTTTGTCATAATCTTTAAAGTGCCTCTGCCTATAGCTGGTAGTACCTTACCACTTGCAGCAGTAATCCCATGCGGGGATTCAAAAACTTCAAAACTGGCGAAAAATTTACTATTATTGGTGACATGTTTTGAAGCACCATTATCTATAAACCAATCGTAGTTGCTTTCTTCAAATGAAAAAACTTCTTCGTGAAGAGCTAATAATGAATTATTTGCTACAACATTATCTCTATCTTGAAATTTCTCATTTTGCTTTGGCTTAGCTGGCCTACCATCGGCAATCCACTTTCGACAATTTTTCACCCAGTGACCATTTTGATGACAGTAGTTGCACTTTCCAATTTGTCTTCTACTTTTAAAAATCGGTTTGGCTCTAGTTACTTTTGCTTCTAATGCTTCTTGATTTAATGATTCACTAAAACTTGAATCTTGAATCTTTCTTTATCTCTCTTTCATGAGTACACAACTGTGTTGTTAGTTCATCTAGAGTTCTTTTTTCATCATTCAAAAGTAGCCAACTTGATTTAAAGGTACGATAATTGAGAGGAAGAGTGCCCAAAATTTTGCAAATTAGCAACATTTCTGGTAGCCGGTTTTCACTTTTACTCTCAAGACCACTATTCAAATCATTCCATAAATTTTTGAGCTTTGATAAATGAGCTGTCATATCATCATCCGACCAACTAAATTTAAAGAATTGAAGACAAATGTTATAGAGCTGATTGTCAGAAGAATCTTCAAAAATTTTCTGAAGTTCCAGCCAAACTTCTCTTGCGCTATTAAATCTCATTACCTTTTGTAATGTGTCTTCTGCCATAGAGTTGGTTAACACCATCATAGCACAATTATTTGCCTTATTAAATTCTCTGAGATCATCCTTATATTTCTTTTTGATAGTTTCAGAAGCTGTTGGCTCAGGAAGTTCTGGCTTGTACATCTTTCCTTCAACAACTTCCAGAGCATCTGCGTGATAATTCAAAACAAACTTAATTCTGTATTTCCAAATTACCCAATCACTTTTACCACTTAATGGTTTCACTTGGATTTTTCCTTGATCCATTACTTAAAACTAACTGCAATTGCTGACTTTCGGAATATGAATTAAATTAGCACTAACACTTCCGCTTAACTATCGCCAAACTCAATTATTTCATTATTTTAACTTCGCATAAATAGCTTGCTGGAGTCCATAACCTGTAGAAATTATTGAGTTACGCAAGTATTGACTGAACATGACAACTTTAAGTTAAATTAACTATTTATTCAGTATACTACAAAAAAGAAACAAAAGAAACGCAGAGCTACTAGAGCTTCCTTTACCAAAACGTTTAATACTTTATTTGAAGAATTAAATAAAGATTTACCAGATGATGAAGTATTAAAATTTAAAAGTGCCACGTTAGAACGACTCTATGGAATATTAAATGATTTCGATTCAAAAGTACTAGAAAAAAAGTTTGAAACTGATGAAGAATTTGAAATGGAACTTACTAGTACAGAAGAGTATAATGAAAAAATGGATCTCGCTCGCGTGAAAATTGCAGACCATTTCAATAAAAAAGTTGAACCTTCCTTGGCTTCCTTTAGTTCGTCGCCAAAGCTAAGCAGACGAAAATTAAAGTTATCCAAGATTGAATTGAAACAATTCGGAGGTGACATTAAGGATTGGCTTACATTCTGGAATCAGTTTAAGCGTATCCACGATGACCTAGAAATGGAAAAAGAAGATAAATTCCATTATTTATATCAAGCAACCGTAGTTGGTTCCAGAGCTAGAGAAATCGTGGAGAGTTTCCCCGCCACTGCTGACAATTATGATAAGGTTATTGAATGCTAAAAAAATAGATTTGGTGGTGAAGAATTGTTAATTGAATTTTATGTCAGAGAATTATTGAGTCTAGTTATTAAAAGTGCCACAGAACAACCGAGAAGAATAAATGTAACTCATTTATACGATAAATTGGAATCCTACCTTTGTTCTTTAGAGTCAATAGGAATGACCAGTGACAAATACGCAGCAATGTTATTCCCTTTGGTTGAATCGTGCATTCCTGAAGAGATTTTAAGAGTTTGGTTAAGGAGTTATTCAACAACAAAGGTTCAAGAAAATACGTATTGTGAAAAATTGAAGCAACTGCTATTGTTTCTGAGAAACGAAGGAGAAGGAGAACAACGAATTTCTTTAGTGAGAACTGGATTCAAATTTATTGCTGCTGGTACTAAGAAAGAAAAGAAGACTGAAACTGATATATTTATACCAACAGCAATTGAGTTATTTTCTGGAAGTAAAAGCTCGAGGACTGTGGTAGATAAAAGGTGTGTATTTTGCGACAAAAACCACGAGAGTAAAGATTGTTTTACGGCAGCCAAATTGGCTTACCATCAGAAGCAAGAACTAATTAAGAATAAAAAAGCTTGCTTTATATGTCTTAAGTTTGGACATAAAGCAAAATATTGCAAATCAAGTGTTAAATGTCTAATTTGTGCTAAGAGACATTGGTCGATCATGTGTGCAGAATTATCGCCAAACAAGCACGAAGTAAAAGATGAAAAAGTAATTGATTCGAGTGAATGCCAAAATGTAATACTTGCGAATTCTTGCTGTTCTGGAGAGATATTCCTTCAAACTTTAATGGTAAATATTGAGAGTAAAGAAGGAAAGCGTGCTATAAGAGCATTAATTGACACGGGCTCTCAACGCTCATATATTCTGAAGAGCACTGTTGAGGAACTGAAATTTCGCCAAATTGATACTCAAACATTGATTCATAGCTTATTTGGAGGGTCAAAATCAAGCAGCGAAATTCATAATCTTTTTTCTATTAAAGTTACTGATTTGAAAAATAGTTATAGTTGTAATATGTATGTTTTGGATCAACATAAAATTTGCAGTTTTGTTCCACGACTTCATGATGGACCTTGGATGCAGGAAATGGTACTGAAGGGCATCTCACTTAGTGATATTGGGAATCATCGACAGCCTATTGAGTTATTAATTGGAGCCGATGAAGCAGGAAAACTTTACAATGGGAAAGTGTGCAATTTGGCGTGTGGTTTAACTGCAGTAGAGACTTATTTAGGATGGGTCATTATGGGGAAAATGAAACCCTCAGTAATTGACGCCAATCTTTCGAATGTTTTGATTTCTCTATTAACTCAGACCACTGACATAGAAAACCTTTGGAAGCTTGAAGCAATAGGTATAACAGATGCATGTGAAATAAAAGATCAAAGGGAAATAGAGGACACAGTCCAAGTGCACTTCGAAAGAACAGTTAAATTGAATTCTGAAGGACGGTATGAAATTTATTTGCCATGGATCAAAGAAGCCAACATCTTGCCCGACAATAGAAAAGTAGCCGAAAAAAGATTACTATCAACTACAACAAAACTTAATGAAGCTAATAAATTTTTCGACTACAATGCAATTTTTGAAAATTGGTGTAAGGAAGGTGTTATAGAAGAAGTCCCTGAACAACTTAAAGGCAACAGTGCACATTACCTTCCTCACCGAGCAGTTTTTAAAAACAGCTTGACAACTCCGGTGAGACCCGTTTTTGATGCATCTGCCAAACAGAAAGGATCCTTTTCATTAAATGATTGCTTAGCCAAGGGGCCAAATTTGCTGGAACTGATACCCGTGATAATTCTAAAATTTAGAGAAAACAGCATTGGGGTAATTTCCGATATAAAAGGTGCCTTTCTTCAAATTTCAGTAAATGATAAAGATCGTGACTACTTACGTTTTTTGTGGTGGAAGGATGATAATAAAACAGAAATAAAACTTTTCAGACATTGTCGTGTAGTGTTCGGAGTAAACTGCAGTCCGTTTCTGCTTGGAGCAGTTATCAAATTTCATTTGAGACAGTTTGACTCTGAAATTGCCGAGAAGTTATTATATTCTTTTTATGTGGATAATTGTGTCACTTCTGCGGATACTGAAGAGGAATTGCGGAACTTCATCAATAAATCGACCGAAATAATGGGCAAAGGAAAATTTGACTTAAGATGCTGGGAGCATACGAAAATACATAATGATGAAGATGAAGAAAAAGAGGAAGTAACTAAAGTACTTGGATTACTGTGGAACAAACGAGAAGATTCCTTGTTTTGTGATGTACCAAAAATGAAGATGAAAGATATGCCAATCACACGGCGTACAGTGTTATCTGTGGCTCAAAGAATGTTTGATCCAATTGGATTTAGTTGTCCAGTCACATTGATACCAAAATTGATTCTGCAAAAAAGTTGGCAAGAAAAACTAAGTTGGGATACCAGATTAACAGAAGATTTGAAAAAGGAATTCTTAGTTTGGCTTGAGGATTTATCTTTATTATCATCAGTGAGAATTCCTCGCCAAGCAACAGCAGTTAAGGTATCTGCCTGCCTTAAAATGACCGATTTCATCAAATAATTCGAATTTCTGTTTTTTGCATTTTTGAAAAGAATGAACTCTTAGGATTCTAAAAATGCTTTGTTTTTAAAATTTCGATAATTAGAAGCAAAGTTATAGCTGATTTTGAAACCGGAAGTGAGATTCCGAAACACCGGAAGTGCACTGAAAACGTCAAAATTAATTTTAAACAATGTAGTTTTGAGCCAATAAGAATTTTTTTTTGCTTGTAACGCTATTAAAAATATTAATATTTGTTAATTTTTTTTATATAATATTATTTAAACGCATGTGGCTACAAATTATGTATAAACTTTTTAAAGGAAGTGAAATTGAATGGCATCAATTTTGATATTTATACTATGATTTATTCAGCGTTCAAATTTGCCACGATCTTATTAAAAAAGCTTTAATATTAAATTGACGGTAGTTTTAGTTGTTATTTAAGTACTTTTTATTGTTATTTAAGTACTTTTATTTCACTGTTTAGTTATAGTAAACGAATATGCTAACATAGTAAATCTTTTTTCAAAATTATGTACTGTAAAATTTTGTGTTTTCATATGAAAGGCATATCTTATAATGTTTATTTTAAAATAATACAGTTTTTGCTTGAAATAAAGTTAAAAATAATATTAGTGTGTAGTATGAAGTTAATATTTTTAATCATGTAGTTGTGTATACAAAATACAGCGAAAATTAACGCGTCATTTTTGCCTGTTTTATGAAAAAATATAAATATTTAACTATACTACATTCTAAAATGACTTAGGTATTGTTTGCCAATTGATTCTAACAACCTAAAACTGTTTTAGAAAGAGTTTGGTGGTAATTTGCTGTGAATTATTGCATACATAACTAACAATTTGAAAAAAAGAAAATCGCGGGCTCGAGTTACTGTTTGTCGCTCAATAGAAAATTGGTCATAAAAAAAAGATAATGGATTAAAATGCAAACTGTAAAAAGCAAGAGCTACATAAAGGGCTGAACTACAAATTATTAAATTAAAGCTTGTTGAATAAGTCTATGTAACTATTTTTGTATAAGTAAATCTTTAAAAGCGTTTTCTGAAAAACTGTATTTTTCAATATTTTGATTCACGCCAGACACTCATACTCCAAAACTAATGGAAATTTTCTTATGAAATTTGGTAAAAATGTTATAAACTATATATACTGTGTTTTGAACTACAACTAAGTTTCAATTTAAATATTTGGTCATGTTACAGGTATATAAACATAAAAAACTATTGAAAAAAATGAAAAAATTGCTGTTTTTCTAGATTTTACCACTTAATTTGGGTAATTTTTAAAATTTTCATAAACCTTTAGTTCAGAACACAGATAAGGGTCAAAATAATCTGTACAGAAAAAGAAATTGTATTTTATTCATTTAAATTAAGTGTATGGTGTCTGGCGTAAGCTCTAAATTTCGCTCATTTTAGGCTTAATTTTTCAAATATTTTAAAAACTATGCGATATTCAAAAATATTTCTTCTTGCTTATATCATTTTATGTCACACATGAACCAATAACACATATGTTTTTTAAAAAAAATTAATTTTTAAAAAAAATTTCATCGTACCCAGGCAGTCGCCTTAATAGAATTTCCAGTAGTTTGCATGATTTTGCTGACGCTTCAAAATATTCGTACGCAACTGCCATTTTTCTGAGAAATGAATCGCAAGATGAAATAAAAGTGCAACTTTTACAGGTGAAGTCAAGAGTTTCTCCACTGCGAAAAATTACGATTCCAAGACTTGAATTATTAGCTTGTTATATTGGCGCTAAGTTATTTGAATTCGTCACGAAAAGTTTAACTCTGGAAATAAATGAAACATATTATTGGACGGATTCAACAACTGCCTTGTTCTGGATTAAGAAGAATGACCTACCCTGGGGAACATTCGTTTGTAACAGAGTGAAGAAAATACGTGAATGTAGTGATCCCAAGGATTGGAGACATGTTCCTGGTATTAGTAATCCTGCTGACTTGCCATCTAGGGGATGCACTGTTTCAAAGCTTCTGGAAACTAAATGGTGGGAGGGCCCACTTTGGTTGTCCAAGTCTAAAGAAGAGTGGCCTAATTCAACCCCAATCGAAAATGAAGAGGAAATATACTTAGAACAGAGAAAAACCGTTGTGGCAACTCTTACCTGCGAGAACACTGAAAATTCATGGATGCTAGCATATTTTTCGAGTTACTTAAAAATTTTAAGAATGATGGCATGGATTCTAGGATTCCTCAAAAATGCTCAGAAAACAAGAACTGAACGAGAGATTGGCGAGCTGAAATTGTACGAATTGAATGAGGCTGAAAAGGTATTAATGAAGCAGATTCAGCAAAAGTCATTTAATGACAAAGATATCACAAGATTAAAATCTTTATGCGTCTTTGAAGACGAAGAAGGTATCTTAAGAGTAAGCACCAAGTTAACTGAAAGAAAAGACCTTGAAAGCTTTATCAGTCCTATACTGCTGCCAAGCACGCATAAACTCGTGGAATTAATGATTTTTTACATGCACAAAAGTATGTGCCATGCGGGGATTCAGATATTGATGTCTAAATTAAGAGAACGATTCTGGATTATAAGATCTCGTAAGACGATTCGCAAAGTTTTAGCTCGTTGCGTGAGATGTAAAAGACACGATTCCTCGTACGAGGATCGAATGCAATCCAGGAGTGTTACCTGAAAACAGAGTCAAAGATGCATTGGTGTTTGAAATAACAGGAATAGATTTGGTGGGACCTTTGATGCTTAGAGAAAAATGCAAAGCATGGATAATTATATTTACATGTGCTGTCTACAGAGCCATCCATTTGGAATTGATAACTTCTCAATCAACACAAAGTTTTTTGCTTGGTTTACGACGATTTATAGCCAGACGAGGAAAACTGAAAGTTATTTATAGCGATAATGGCACTAATTTTACAGGAGCTAACAACCTATTTAAATCGTTAGATTGGAAAATGATCGAAATTGAAGCATCTGTGAATATGATTCTATGGAACTTTAATCCTCCTGCTTCCCCATGGTGGGGAGGATTTTGGGAAAGAATGGTGCAGATGGTTAAAAAACTTCTTCGTAGGGTTTTAGGTCAATCAGCTTTAAATTATGAAGAAATGACGAGCGTCCTTTGTGATTGTGAGACAACAATAAATTCTAGACCTCTCACTTATGTCTCAGAACAAGGGGATGAACTCATTCCATTGACGCCAGCTATGTTCTTGAAAGAAATATATGATGTCGGAGTGCCAGATTTAGATCAGCTTGATCAAGTAAATTTGAATAAAATATTAAGGTACCAGCAAAATTTGTGCAATGCTTTAAGAGAAAGATTTAGAAGTGAGTACCTTGGGCAATTATTACAACGACCATCAAAGAGTAAACCGATTGAACCTTTGAAAGTAGGAGATATTGTTTTAATCGAAACTGACGGTAAAAAAAGAACTTTATGGCCAATGGCTAAAATACTAGATGTTTTTCCTGGTAAAGATGGGCAAGTACGAGAGGTTCGCCTTAAAACTTCATCCTGTGAACTCGTCAGGCCTGCGCAGAAGATTTTCCCACTCGAAATTTCCTCACCCACTGGACCTAATCTAATGAATAATGACGCATGCAAGAATAAACCAGAGAAGGACTTGCAGGTAGTTGGAAAAACAGTAAGAACGAGAAGTGGAAGACTTATTAAAGTGCCAATTAAATTTTTGAGCTGAAAAACTTGGACTTTCGGAACAGTATTTTAACATTATAATTTTCATTCATTTTACTCATAGAAATATAATTAGTTTTGATTAGTAAAGTAAACCTCCAATCAAAACGGTGGGAGGATTGTTACGTTTTGAAATAAGAATTGGATAGGTTTTGTATAATGGAGAGTTGGGTGTAAACGTTTTTATTTGTCTCCAAATAACTTTTGACTTATACAATGGAACTCGAGTTTATGTTTTAGAAATATGTTGAAATTTTGTATTTTCTTTTAAGAATTTTTGTTTAATAAAATATAGGAGTGGAAGAAATAGGGTATATTTCTTGCCGTACTCAACAATCATATTTATATAATAAGCTATTTTGGCGACACCTATGCTTTAGATGTAAAGCATCTGGGACAAAATAAATTAGTTTAAAAAAAATGTTCTATATACTACATATTTTAACACGCCTTTTTTTTCTTTTTTTTTGGCTTTTTTAAATTGATTTTCATTCATTCATATGATTGTATAAAATAACTCCATCATACCAAAACGCAATCAAGAAATTTGATGAGTCCTTCATATGAATTCCAAAAATTACCACCAATATTAAAATTTTGCTGAAACGCAAAAAAACTAGCAGTAATCAGAATCTGAAGTAGAACAAAGCATTGCAACATAAGCGATTTAAGCGCCACATGTGCTATTAACTTTGGGGGTCTATATCAAAATATATTTTTTAAAATTGTAATGCTAACTGCAACTGAAAATTTTGTGAAAAGTTTCACGTCTATTAATTCGCTTGATAATAATATCAAAATTTCTCTCATGCCAAACATTAATCAAATACTAGAAAAAAATATCCGTTCTTTGTACAGGTTGAGAAAAAATCTATTAATTAAAATCTGTACTGAACAATACGAAATCATGCATAAAACTGAAATACAAAATACCTACACAATTAATTAAGCTAAAAAAAATTTCAATATCTTCTCTATTATTAGTTATTCGTCGCCCTTTTTGGTGACTTTACGTTAATAATTTAGCAAAACATGTTTTTAGTATCTCATACCACCAAAATAAAGATAATCGTTATTCAGTATCATCTGGCATAATTCTGTTGCTCCTAAACTCATAATATTTTAAATTTAAAACAATCGATGAATTTTCTTCTGTACTTATACCTTCGAGGGGCCATAATAAATCTATTTACACAGTATATATATAATAAAAAGGCACGGTATTGGTGAAGTTTTAATAAGCACCAAATTTACGAACGTAATTACTCATGAAATACTTTGTACCAATATTAGTCTATTTGGTACTTATTAAAACTGCGCCAATTACCATAATACCATTAGTGTATATTACCAAAAATAATTAATTATCTTTTGCATCAATAAAAGTATGCAAGTTTTCTTTTATGCTTCTCCTAAATTGATTAATAGCATTTCTCCATCAATTTGGCTTTATAATACGTAGCTTAATTTTATATTTCACTCAGCACTTATTACCATAATTATTTGAGCATTACTGGAGTCAAAAATTGCATAGCGATTTTTTACTTTTCTCACAATTAGTACCTTTGCTTCATTAATTTTGCGTTACATTACAAAACTTATTAATATAATTTCTTTTAATTTCAGTTCGTTCCTATTACCTAAAGTAATAAGACATCACTGACATCAAAAAGAGTATAGCGATTTTTGACTTTTCTTCTAAGTAAACTAGAACCATTTCTCTGTTTCTTTTGCTCTTTAGTAGGTTATTTTTTGTTTCAATTAATATGTAATAGAAAAGTTAAGAAAAGCATTGGCGTCAATTACATTATAGTTGACTATTTCTTACGCTTCTCTTAAATGAAATAGTCTTTTCAATTAGTTCATTTCTTATGGCTTTTAGTTCAATAGTTTATTTTTTAGTTCAAATAGTACTTAATAGTGTAGAAATTATTGAGTTATGCAAGTATTGACTGAACATGACATCTTTAAGTTAAATTAACTATTTATTCAGTTAACTACAAAAAAGAAACAAAATGGAACGACGATCGTAATATATATAAAAAAATAATAAAGAGCACGGGCTTCATAGGTGAAAGTTAAATTAGTAGTGCTGATGTGTTCCCAGATTTCCTAAATATGTAAATACTGTAAAGTTTAAAAATATTAAAGAATTTATAAAAGCAGACGATTGTAAAGTCTAAAAATATTAAAGAAATAATGGGTTTGCAAAATCATAATTAAAATAAAGTAAACGCATAAAGAGATAAACTTAAAATAAAAGCAGACGATTAAATTAGAAGTCAATATTTAGAACGACAGAGTTGTTGATTCTTTTTAGATTAGTTTTATTGTGGAATTTGAGTTTCCTTATATCCCGTTACGGGTTTTCCAGTTGTTTATGATGTTTTCACTATCCCGTTACGGGTATTGCATATTTCTTAATGTTTGTGTTTGTTAATAAAAGTTTTTATTTAAAAGAAAAACTGAATAGTTCTTGATATAGCTTATGATACGTTACAGCTATATTTAATTGGTGGCAGCGTCGGGATCGATTTACCATTTGATTTAAAGGAATTGTGTTCCAAATATTATTCCTTATGGCTTTCTTGGGACGAGCAAAAAAGTGTGATTTGGTAGAATTATGCAAGGAATTGGGCGAAACTATTATTGAAAATGTTACAGTATGTGAGTTGATAAATCTTATAAAAAAATCTGAAAATTACGAAGTGAATCTAGTTAAAGAAATATTAGAAGCAATTAAAGAAAATCGTATCGAAAAAGAAGAAAAAGAAGAAAGAAAACGCCAAGAAGAAAAAGAAGAAAGAAAACGCCAAGAAGAAAAGAAGAAAGAAAACGCCAAGAAGAAGAGGAAGAAAAACTACGCCAAGAACGGCAAAAACAAGAAGAACGCCAATTTGAACTCGAGAAATTAAGGCTTAGTGCCCAATTAAGTGGCCCTTCAAATCAAAATATTGGCACTACTCTGCGGAATAAGTTAGATATTCATAAGTTAATGCAGAATTTTGATCCTAAGGAAGATGAAATCAGTCTTTATTTAGTAATTTTTGAGCGTCAAGCAAAACGATCAGAAATACCAAAAGAAGAGTGGGTTACTCATTTATTATCCTTTCTTTCACCTGACATAACAAAATTAATAGCAAGAGAATCTGAAGAACAAACGTACAACTATGATCATGTTAAGGAAATTTTAATGAAGAGGTTTAAGCTAAGTCCAGAAAAATTTAGGATCAAATTTATTCAGCACCAAAAGAAGTTCGATAATAGTTGGAAAGATTTCGTTTTTGAATTAAGGAACTATTTAAACGAATGGGTTCAAAGATTGGAAGTAAAAGATTTTGAAACCTTGCTGGATCTAATGGTTACTGATCAAACTAAACGAAGAGTTCCCAATGAAGTGCGTGATCATTTTATAGACACTTGGTCAAAAATAACTTCATCTACAAAGCTGGCAGAAATACTTGACGAGTACGAGAATGTACGTGGAAGTCGCAAACGAATTGACTTGCAGGTAAATTCTGAAAATCGGAGATTCAATTGGCGAGAAGAAAATGCCACACGGAAAAATTCACAGGGAGCTACTTCAAAGAATAGTCGAAAGGAAGAAAATAAAAGAAAATATGAGTACAAGCAAGCAAATTATGATCAATTTGATAGACGTACGCCTTTAAAATGTTACGAATGTGGATCTACTAATCACTTACGACCTCAGTGCCCGAAGCTTAAGTGCCAAAAGCCACCCGCTCAAGTTAATCGAATCGGAGCAGGACACGAAGAAGACAAATTACTAACTCCGTACACTCTTATGGCGAAAGTAAATGGAATTAGGATGCTAGTTCTTCGAGATTCAGGTGCAACTATTGATATCATATGCAGAAAATATGTGACTCCAGATATGTTTACTGGCGAAACTGTGTGGGTACAACAACCATTAGATGAAGGCCCAACTTGTTTACCATTAGCAAAAGTTTCGTTATCTGGTCAGTTTGGCAACATTGTAACCAAAGCGGCTGTGGTTAGAAGTGAGTTGGATAAAGGTCGATATCTCCTTGGGAATAGAACAGCGGCTAGATTGCCAAATCTGCAAATGACGCCAATGCAAATTTCAGAGTTAAACGCAGTTAGTACCAGATCGCAAGCTCGTTTAAAAGCAGAAAATGAAGAATATGAGCAACAAAATTCGAACGATACCGAAAACTCTTCCGAACAAGATAATAAAAATCAAGAAATTATTTTAGATGAAAAAGATGACAAGCCAGTTTTAGAAACGGATGCCGTCAGTTCAGAAATGGAAGAGATATTACCAACTCTAAATGCCAACTCTGATGAACTTTCTTTAATACAGGTAGATCACGATGAATTCGTTAAAGCTCAACAGGAAAGTGCCGAGTTAAAATCAGTTTTTAAAACTGTGGAAGAAGTTATTCAGAATCAAAACAGTAAGCATCGCTATCTGGTTGAAAGAAAACTTCTTTTTAAATGCCAAGAAGGACGATTAGGAGAAGAAAAAAAACTTTTAGTTATACCTGAGAAATTTAGAAGCCGAATTTTAAAGTTATGTCATGAAAGTACTTCCGGACACCTTGGTGTAATCAAATCCAAAGATAGATTGGCGCGATATTATTTTTGGCCAAAATGCTATAAAGAGATGGAAGAATTCGTACGAACCTGCGATAGTTGTCAAAAAGCGGGGAAACCAAATGATAAAAAAAAGGCTCCTTTAAAAATTGTACCGGTCATACAGGAAATATTCTCAAAACTAAACGTTGATGCAGTTGGTCCTCTTCCCACCACGCCAAGTGGAAAAAGATACTTGATTACAGCCATTTGTATGTCGTCAAAATATCCAGAAGCAATCCCAGTGAATGATATAGGATCTGTGTCGGTGACTGATGCCCTACTTAATATTTTTTGTAAAACTGGTTTTCCACGAGAAGTCCAATGCGATCAAGGAACTTCTTTTATGAGCATGCTAACAACTGAGTTTTTTGATCGATTTGGCATAAAGGTTCGGCATAGTTCCGTTCATCACCCACAGTCGAATCCCGTAGAAAGATTTCATAGAACTATCAAGCGGATTTTGCGGGTACTTTGTTTGGAGTCTAGTTCTGACTGGGAGAAGTTTTTACCATTTGCCCTTTTGGCTTTGAGAACTATAACACATGAAAGTACAGGATTTTCGCCAGCAGAGTTAGTACACGGAAAAAATTTGCGTACTCCTGAAACTTTGTTGTATGAACAGTGGACCAAAAGAGAAATAGACGAATCTCCTGCGACGGAATACGTTTTTCACCTAATAAACCGTTTAAAAAGATGCCAAGAAATTGCAGTTAACAAGATGGAAGATGCAGCGTTAAAAAGGAAATCGTATTACGATAAAAATAGTATTAGGAGAGAGTTTAGTGCCGGAGATTTGGTTCTTGTTTTGGCTACATCTAGAGCTAATAAATTGTCTGCTCAATGGATTGGGCCGGGGAAGATAGAAAGCAAAATGTCTGAAACTAATTATTTAGTGAATATTCCAGGAAAAAGAGAGAGTTCACAGATTTATCACGTAAATATGCTTAAACCATATTATAAACGGCCTGCAATAATTAATTTTCTATCATGTGCAGAAAACGATTCTTCATCTTTAGAACAAGATATTGACTTTCCACAAGTGTATATTTCACCAGATGAATTTGATGTATCTGAAATGATTAAAGACAGTCACCTAGATAATCGCCTTAACGGACATGAAATCAACCAATTGAGGAATATTTTAAGAAGATATTCGAAAAGTTTTTCAAATAACCCAGGAAAAACTAACTTAATTGAGCATGACATTCAACTTAGTACAAATAAGCCAATTATTTCCAAGCCTTACCGAACTTCACCCAGACAAACAGAAATTTTAAAAACTGAAGTACAGAAAATGTTGGACTTAAAAATTATTGATTTAGGTGAGAGTGATTATACTTCTCCTATGATCCTAGTAGAAGCACCAAATAAAGATCCAAGGCCCTGCATTGATTACCGTCGTCTCAACGAAATAACGGTAACACAATATTTCCCACTTCCGAACATAGAAGACCGAGTTGAAGAGGTAGCCAAGGCAAAATTTATCAGTCTTTTAGATTTCGCCAAGGGATATTGGCAAATTAAGCTTAGTCCAAACGCTCAAAGATTAGCTACTTTTGTTACCAGTTTCGGAACTTATAGGCCATTACGACTTCCATTTGGGTTGAAGAATGCCCCCTATTTTCTTAGCAAATTAATGGCACGACTACTAAAGGGTTTAGAAGAATTTGCAGTGCCATACCTTGATGATATAGCAATTTTCTCAGATACCTGGGATCTTCATTTAGAACATCTTAATTGTGTATTGCAGCGTATCAAAGAAGCAGAACTTACAATGAAACCTTCAAAATGCCGTTTTGCGCAAGATCATGTTCTTTATCTAGGACATATTGTCGGACAAGGCTATAGAAAACCCTCTGATATAAAAACACGAGCAGTTGCCGAATTTCCTGTACCTAAGACCAAAACTGAGATCAGAGCATTTTTGGGACTAGCGGGCTATTACAGTCGATATATACCAATGTTCTCTGTTCTGGTTGCACCATTAACAGACTCTTTAAAAGGCAAAACAAAAAAGGGAGAAATTACCTGGACGATCGAATGCGAAGAAGCCTTTAAGAAACTAAAACAAAAATTAACGAGCCAACCTATACTCTTCTCTCCCAACTATGAAAAGGAATTTATCTTGCAAACAGATGCTTCGGAAATTGGTATGGGTGTGGTATTAACACAACTAGATAATGAAGGCCATGAACACCACATAATATATCTGAGTAAAAAGTTTAATGAGTCCGAAAAAAAATATTGTACTACGGAAAAAGAATGCGCCAGTATAATTTTTGCCATCAAAAAATTACGACACTATTTAGATGGGCAAAAGTTTACTATCCAGACTGATCATCATCCGCTAACCTGGCTTAAAACAAATGCTAATTCAAATGCCAGACTTATGCGTTGGGCTTTAGCATTACAACCGTTTAATTTTAAAATTGTGCATAGAGCTGGTACTAAGAACAAGAATGCAGATTGTCTCAGTAGAGTATCTTTAAGTTCTTGATTTGAATTAGACAAAAGTTAATTGAGGGGGAGGAATATGTAAATAATGTTTGTTTTTCTTATTGATATTGATACAGATTAGTCTTATTTCCTTATTCATATGTATGATTTATTTATTTTAAAAAACTAACTCGTAAAGAAAGTAGTTGCTATTAAAGTTTGAATTAAAGCTCTAATTAAGGTGAAAATATAAAATAAAAATGCATTGATGTTTTTGAAATTGAACCAGTTAAATTTAATTTAAGAAAGTGTTTAAAAATGATTATATTGAAAATGAAACATAGGTGTTAAGCGAATTTGTTTGTAGAGAAAAGTGCTAGTGTTCTTAAATATGTTATTTTTTTATGCATATAAATATTAACAAGATTGAGTAGAATCTAATTATGTGAAGCTTAAAAATCTTAAGTATATTGTTTGGATTAAAAAAAATAAATAGTTATACCAAGATAAAAAAAAAATAAGCACTTTGAAAAAAAATCTGGTTAGCTTCAGTTTTTAGATATTGTTGTATATATGTAAATAGTTATGTAAATTTGTATTTATTTTGTGTGAAGTTAAATTATAATATTTATTTACATTCTAATTTTATTTCGAATATTTTACTTTGATATCAAAATTGAGTTACAAGTGAATTGTCTATTAATGTTTACTGCAAGAGTCTAAAAATAATTTAGAAATTTTAAGTTTTAAAGTTAATTATTGTACATCACTTCTAATGTAAAAATTGTATCTTGCATTTAATTTGACAATTAGAAAATTTAAATTTAAAAGTGAAATGTTTTGATTATAACATAATGCATTGGTTTCAACCTAAAGTTTTAGAGGACACAAAAAAGTTCATAATAAACTTTTCCCCTGTTTTCTATGGAAAAGTTCTTCCAAGGGGAGAGGAGTTGTAAAGTTTAAAAATATTAAAGAATTTATAAAAGCAGACGATTGTAAAGTCTAAAAATATTAAAGAAATAATGGGTTTGCAAAATCATAATTAAAATAAAGTAAACGCATAAAGAGATAAACTTAAAATAAAAGCAGACGATTAAATTAGAAGTCAATATTTAGAACGACAGAGTTGTTGATTCTTTTTAGATTAGTTTTATTGTGGAATTTGAGTTTCCTTATATCCCGTTACGGGTTTTCCAGTTGTTTATGATGTTTTCACTATCCCGTTACGGGTATTGCATATTTCTTAATGTTTGTGTTTGTTAATAAAAGTTTTTATTTAAAAGAAAAACTGAATAGTTCTTGATATAGCTTATGATACGTTACAATACCAATGTTTTTTCTTTCTTATTAACACATCTACATCAATACTTTCCCTTGTTAAAAAGGGAAAAAAATAAACTACTAATTTCTAAGTAACACTTAAATGTTAAGAGTTCATAAGAGTCCCATCTTTTCACATAGCTTTAAAAGTCTTAGCTTAGGCAAGGGCTTCGTCAATATATCTGCAGTTTGCACCTCCGTTGAGATTTGCTGCACACTAATTTCTTCTTCTAAAACCTTTTCACGAATGAAGAAATGTTTTACACTGATGTGCTTCGTTCTACGATGAAACTCGGGATTTTGAGCCAATCTGACCGCTGCACTATTATCAACAAAAATTGTTGGCACTTCTTTCAAGGAGGAAATTCCATTGAAGAGTCTTTTTAGCCAAATTAATTCTTTCGCGGCTTCATTTGCAGCAACTATCTCAGCCTCTGTGGTTGATATTGCAACCATAGGTTCACGCTGACTTAACCAAGATATAGCCCCACCTGCATGCAAAACTAAAACTCCACTCGTCGATCTTCCTGTCTTCATGCAGCCTCCAAAGTCAGCATCACTAAAACATTCTAGAATTCCTGGTTTATAGCCTGATTTATAGATAATACATTTTTGCTTGGAACTCGCAATGTATCGAAATACACGTTTTACTTTGATAAAATCTTCTTTGGCAGGATTTTCTAACTTACGTGACAAAACGCTAATAGCGTATGCCAAGTCAAGTCTAGTGCCCATCATAAGATACATTAATGCACCGACAGCCTCACGATAAGGAAATACTGTTTTATCCTCTTCTTCACTTGAGCATGATTTTTCCTCTTTCAAAATAGGTGTATGACTGGTCTACAATTACTCATACCAAACCGCTGTAGTATCTTTGTGGCGTAAGCTTCTTGTCCAAGTTTAATGCTTCCATCATCACGTCTATAAATTTCTACTCCTAAAAAATATGATGGTGGCTTGCTTGTAATTTTGAACTGAGCTTTCAACTGATTTATGAAGTCTCTTGACTCTTCTTCGTGAGTAGCAGCAACTAGTCCATCATCTACATAGAGAGCTACGAGTAGCTTTTTATCTTCTTTCTCCCGAATGAACAAACACTGATCCGCTTCATTAGCTTTAAAGCCAAGGTTTAACAGGAATCTACCTAAACACTTATGCCAACAACGAGGAGCTTGTTTAAGGCCATACAAACTTTCTTGAGTTTGCATACATCGTTGGTGCCATTAGTGTAACCTTCAGGTTGATGCATGTAAATGGTTTCCTCTAATTCACCATATAAAAGGCAGTTGATACATCAAATTGTGTAAGATGCATGTTCTCACAAGCTGCAATACTTACAATTGAACGTACAGTTCCTGACTTAGTAACTGGACTAAAAGTTTGATTGTAATCAATGCCCTTTCTTTGACTAAAGCCTTTAATTACAAGTCTTGCTTTATACTTATCTATAGTACCGTCAGGATTTTTCTTGATACGAAACACCCACTTACAAGGCAAAGCCTTAGCTTTCTCTGGTAAAGGTGTTAATATCCATGTTTGGTTTTCTTTTAGTGATTTCATTTCAGCATCCATTGCTTTTATCCAACAATTGTGTTCTTTACAATTGATAGCTTCTTCGTATGACTCTGGCTCATTTGAATCTGGCATGAAACTTTCAGCTGCCATCACATAATCTTCAAAACTTTTTGGCTGTTTTAGTTCACTGCAATTTCTCAGTTTCATGGTAAATAAATTTTCTATATCTTCACTTTCATTTTCTGAACTCATTTTCTCTTTTAAGTAATTTTGATCAAGCTTTCCCTCATTTTCAGCTTCTGTAGGTAACTTACTCATTGTATCAATCAAAGGTATTACTGCAGAATCTTCACAATTAGTTAGAGGTTTCTCATCAAATAATACATCTCGAGAACAGATAACATTATTGTTTTCCTTTATCCAGATACGATATCTTTCATCACCATCATATCCCAATAGATAACCTTTTATTGCTTTCTTATCCATTTTTCTACGCTTCTGTCTTGGTATATGGACATAGCATGATGATCCTACTATTCGCATATGTTTTATTCTGGGTCTTTGCCCCATCCATAATTCATAAGGACTTATGTTTGGTAATGAACTTTTTCCTGTTCTGTTTAATATGTACACAGACGTATTTATCAGTTCTGCCCATAATGATGAAGGAAAATTCATTTCTGAATTGGAATTCTTCAAAGTTCTTGTCATTTCTACTAAAGTCCTATTCTCTCGTTCACTGCCGCCATTCTGCTGAGGCGTATAAGGAGCTGTTAATCTTTGAATAATTCCACCTTTATGCAAGATTCTTCTCACATTTTCATTATCGAATTCTCCCCCATTATCACTTAAGATCTCCTTGATATTGTGCCCTAGATTTTTGGCATGTGCTAACATATTTTCAAGAGCTTGGGTAACTTCTGATTTCTTATGAAGATAAAATACATAGCGAAATTTAGTAAAATGATCTTTAAAAATTACAAAATAACGATACTTTTTAAATGATTGATCAAAAGGTCCACAAACATCTGTTGAGATAAGCTCTCCTGGGCTCTTGGTCTTCTGTCTATTACCAAATTTTAATCGATGAGCTTTACCGTAGATGCATGCTTCACAGAGTTGATTGTTGAATTCAACTTTAAGTTCCATTTGCTTTTCAAGAACATTCTTTACATGGCGTTTGTCTTGGTGTCCCCAGCGCTCATGATATAATTGCAGAATAGAATCACTTGTGGTAACTAAGTTCACTTCCACTGGATTGTTTGGAATAAGAACTTGCATATGTGCTTTATATAAACCACCTCTTACATTTCTTGTACCATAAAGTACAGTTTTGTTACCAATTTTTAACCAACATTCTTCCGTTGTTGATACGAATTTACTGTTTTCGTTTCTATCCTGTGCTGCTAGTACTGAAAATAAATTTTTCTTAATATCTGGAACTAACCAAACTTCTTTAAGTTCTTTAAATTGCCTCTCACCATTAACTTTTGTCATAATCTTTAAAGTGCCTCTGCCTATAGCTGGTAGTACCTTACCACTTGCAGCAGTAATCCCATGCGGGGATTCAAAAACTTCAAAACTGGCGAAAAATTTACTATTATTGGTGACATGTTTTGAAGCACCATTATCTATAAACCAATCGTAGTTGCTTTCTTCAAATGAAAAAACTTCTTCGTGAAGAGCTAATAATGAATTATTTGCTACAACATTATCTCTATCTTGAAATTTCTCATTTTGCTTTGGCTTAGCTGGCCTACCATCGGCAATCCACTTTCGACAATTTTTCACCCAGTGACCATTTTGATGACAGTAGTTGCACTTTCCAATTTGTCTTCTACTTTTAAAAATCGGTTTGGCTCTAGTTACTTTTGCTTCTAATGCTTCTTGATTTAATGATTCACTAAAACTTGAATCTTGAATCTTTCTTTATCTCTCTTTCATGAGTACACAACTGTGTTGTTAGTTCATCTAGAGTTCTTTTTTCATCATTCAAAAGTAGCCAACTTGATTTAAAGGTACGATAATTGAGAGGAAGAGTGCCCAAAATTTTGCAAATTAGCAACATTTCTGGTAGCCGGTTTTCACTTTTACTCTCAAGACCACTATTCAAATCATTCCATAAATTTTTGAGCTTTGATAAATGAGCTGTCATATCATCATCCGACCAACTAAATTTAAAGAATTGAAGACAAATGTTATAGAGCTGATTGTCAGAAGAATCTTCAAAAATTTTCTGAAGTTCCAGCCAAACTTCTCTTGCGCTATTAAATCTCATTACCTTTTGTAATGTGTCTTCTGCCATAGAGTTGGTTAACACCATCATAGCACAATTATTTGCCTTATTAAATTCTCTGAGATCATCCTTATATTTCTTTTTGATAGTTTCAGAAGCTGTTGGCTCAGGAAGTTCTGGCTTGTACATCTTTCCTTCAACAACTTCCAGAGCATCTGCGTGATAATTCAAAACAAACTTAATTCTGTATTTCCAAATTACCCAATCACTTTTACCACTTAATGGTTTCACTTGGATTTTTCCTTGATCCATTACTTAAAACTAACTGCAATTGCTGACTTTCGGAATATGAATTAAATTAGCACTAACACTTCCGCTTAACTATCGCCAAACTCAATTATTTCATTATTTTAACTTCGCATAAATAGCTTGCTGGAGTCCATAACCTGTAGAAATTATTGAGTTACGCAAGTATTGACTGAACATGACAACTTTAAGTTAAATTAACTATTTATTCAGTATACTACAAAAAAGAAACAAAATGGAACGACGATCGTAATATATATAAAAAATTAATAAAGAGCACGGGCTTCATAGGTGAAAGTTAAATTAGTAGTGCTGATGTGTTCCCAGATTTCCTAAATATGTAAATACCAATGTTTTTTCTTTCTTATTAACACATCTACATCAATAAATAGCAGCATTATTTGAGCATCCTTGACGACGAAATCAGTATGGCAATTTTTTACTTTTCTCCTAAAAGAGTCAGTATTTCAATTTCTCCATTAATTTTTTCCTTCAGTACGTAGCTTATTTTTTTTTTATTTCAAGTATTATCTATTACCAAAATTAATCAAGCATGGCCATCGTGCTTCAGAACTTGCAAACCTTGTTATCAAGACTTTTGGAGGACTCTAATCTTTGCACTAGCATAGACACGACAACAACAACAACGACACGGGAGAAGGGACGCTACACATCTTGATCATCGAGGACAACATAATCTTCATTAAAAATATTATATGATGAATTTTAAGCATATTTAGGTATTTTTGAAAAATTGAACACTCTTTTAGTTGGGATTAGTTCATCAAAGAACTCTTACATACTTAAAACTAATTTAAAAAAAAAATTAATGGGGAACCCTCCAGATGAATTCCAAAAAGAGCCTCAAACAATAAAATTATGCAATTAAGCATGGACATGTGTATATAAGCAAAATTCGGAAAAGAACAATCAAATATAGGATTACGCATCACTTTAAAACACCGTCTGATGTGATCTTTTCATTATAAGTCATTTAAATGCTACCTATGATATAGACTTTGACAAAATGATTTTTTGAAATTTTCTAATAATAAATTTTAAGCATATCTTGGTATTTCAGAAAAGCTCGACTCTCAACTTTTTTTGTTTAACTTATGGAAATATTTTTGCTTATGATTATCAAAGGACACATACAAAATTTTGCCCCGATGAAAATGACGTGTCTTTTAAAATATTGGGGAGGGGATGGCTAGAACAAATCCCTTTGATTCTGCGAATTCAAACAGTGGACAAGTAATTTTAAAATAAAAATTTTTATTTTAAATTTTTTTTCATGCTGATTTAATTTTATTCACAAACTGGCAAAATTAGGCATGAAATTAATATTGAGTTTGTTACGGCTAAATCTACTTCTTTTTTCAAAAATTTAGTTTGGGAGTACAATGGAAAGCTAGTCAAAGAGCATAGATGACTGACTGATGAAAATAGTATTCTTTCCTTTCACTCCAAATGTAACGTTTGCTTACTAACCACCTGATCAAAGCCTTATAAAAACTTCAGAGTGTTTATAGGCAACTAATTTTAAAGCACTTGATTTGCGAGCTTAGGAGGACCAAATAAAGGAAACGCATAAACTGCTATCTTACAAAGCTTCTTAGCTTCTTTGTTGGCAATTGGTCATTGCTGTCTGGAAAAACGTAAAACGCCCAGTCCTTTTAAACTGTTCCATTGAGGTAAACTTCAGATAGAATACACAAATTAGCGATCTCCTTATGCAGATGTCATAACAAATTAAGCAACAAATTTTGTTCGCTTGACTGGAGAGAGTGTTTTCAACGGGGATGATTTTATAAGCACTGATGAGAATATTGGATGACAGAAGAATGACTTAAATATGTACAAAATTGTTGAAGTGTTCGCAAAGTAAGTTCGTTTTTGGAAGTAGTTTGTTATTGTTTACATTCAGTATACTGAATGTAAAATGATGGAGTATACTACATCATTTTTCAATTAAAATATTTATTTCAATTTTGGAACTTCTCTACAGAACTATAATACTTAATAATTGTACTTCCAACGTCCCAGCAGTAATTAAAATTTCGAGTAGAAAAGTTATTTGAATCGATTGTATTGGCAAAATGATCTTGGCGGCGAAATGAGCTGTGGTTGGAGAAATCGTGTCCGTGAAATGAACATGCCGGTGAAATAATCATATCGGTTGAATAATCGTGGCAGCTGCCTGTAAAAGTGTTTGTCGGTGCTTGTAAAAAAAGTGTTTATAAAAGTGTTTAAAGAACCACAACACAATTGCGTCAATTGTTGAACCACAATTCAAATAGCGAGATAGGACTCATTGCTTTAATTTTTTCAAGAATGGTTAAATATAGTAGTAACGGCATTAAAAATACATCTCTAAGCGATCATTCTCACTGGTTATACTTTTTGTCGCTCGTGCTAGCGATTTGTCGAAAAGCTCGCTACGAAAAGATCCCCTCCAGAGAGAATAGCACTTAATCCCTTCTCCATGGCACTATATTTAAAGCTCTTCTATGGCAACAGCAAACACAACACGATCGGAAATGAAGTAGCGCATTATTTAGAAGACGTCCGGACGTCAATATTTTGGTAGTGTATAGCGTGAGGTTGCCTGTGAATCCTCAGGAAACAGGATGATCCCTCAAGGCATGTTTTCAAGCATGCGCAGTATACTAATCATAATGAGTAACGCCTCCTCCCTGTTCTTCCTAGTCAGATGACTACGCGATAGAAAATGTCGAGAAATGGCATTTCAAAAATGTGACTACTTCAAATTTATCCAAAACTAATCAAGGATTACATAAAGGGTATGTGACTATACTTTATTCAAAATATTTATTATCTGCCTTTTCACTAGAAATTTATACCTCCTTAAGAGTTGAATGATCATTTCTTTAAAATATTTGACTAACGAAAATCTTTATTTGATGTCAAAATGTGCAATGACTGGTGGATTACCAGAGGAAACCCGAATAGAGAATGATTTTTAAATTTAAATATGTTTATGCAATCCTTTGTAATAGTATTTAACGAGCATTTAATAATATATAGAGAAAAGGCAGCAATAAATATATAGAATAAAATATATTTACTACTCATAATACTGTGTTCCCTTTTGTTCACTCATTGACTCAATAGAATATTCATAAGATTGCCATAAATGACATAAGAAAAATAAATAAAAAAACATTTCATCAAAGCAATATATTATTTAAGCAATAATGAACTTCTACTCACTGTTATAAAAAAATACTTTATTTTCTTATAAAAAACATTAAATTTTCAGAGTTTATTTCTTATTCCCAAAAATTCGTTTGAAATTAAATATTTATATATAAAAATATAGGGGTTTTTTTTTCATTAATTTTACTTCATAAAACTTTAAAATATGCAAATTGATGTCTTTAAAATTTTTACTTTAAACTTCAATTTTTTTTTATTGCTATTACAATTAAGGTGACGTTCCCATTCTTTATTACTAAAAGCATTCCGAAAACAAAAAATCCAAATAAATATTGAAAAAAAATACCTTTTAATTTTACCTTAATCTAAAAATATAACTTCTTAAGAGACATTTGAAATTTTAATTCAAGTACTTAAAAATGTTTCAATCTTCATAATGCATTTGTTTTTTACTCAAATTTATCAATTTCATTTCATATTTTGTTTTTATACTCTTTCATTCAGTTGATAACAAAATATGTTACAATATAAAGATTTAGTTGAATTAAATCATAAAACAGAGTCTTTGCTAGTGTGGATTATATATTTTTTATTCTGTTAATAGATGGCTGCACCAGTTATTTAAAATAAATAATAATAGTTTCTTTTTAGTTAGTGGAGACGTATATCGCCAAAAGATGGCACTGAGATACATTGGAATTTTACTTTTTGTCTGGACTGTCAAATCTAGTGGGAGGGGAGGGGATGTTTGACGGATGCTCCTAAATTAGTGGGAATAGTTTTTTCTTCTTTTTTTTTCTCTCCGTTTTTCCCTCTTACTCCTTTCGGAACACTTCGCAAGGATATAAGAATGATTTCCCGTACTTTTTGTATCTAAATTTTTAAGATTTCTCATTTCACATGTTTCTGTCCTTAGATTTTTGCTATGATTTTTCATTAATAAAAGCACTAGCATATTATCTTTTGGTTATAAAATTAATAGATAATGATGTAAAGGATCATTAACTGGAAAATGAACCTTTTATTAATAAAATTATTCTTTATGTTTGTTATACTTTTTTAATTAACATGCATGAGAATTAGTCCACCCACAGCAAATGTTTGTTTCACATCAGTGTATCATAAATATTCATCGTAGAGTTAAAACCTTTGTTTATTTTATTTAAGAAAATATTTCACAATTTTCTCCAATTGAAAACATTTGATGTTGCACGTAGTACTTTCATTTATTATTTATTCATTATTATTATTATTATTTTTTCGTTTTTTTTTTTTTTTTTTTTTTTTTTTGCATTCTTTCTTCTACCGAAATTCGATGAGTCACGAAAAAAATTTCTTAAAATAGTCTGTAGTGATTTTATTTCCATAATTTTACTTTTTACTATTATAATAATGCAAACTGAGAAAAAAATCTGATTTAGGAACTTTGGATAAATGTTTTGCTTACTCTTTTCATTATCTATAGTACTCATTGTAACTTTAACAGTAAAACGTATTTCAAACTGTTAAAAAAATTTTATATTATAACGTTTTATTTATTTATTATTTTTTTATATATATAAAAATCAACTGCACATATAATATTGAAACTTGAAATATGGTTCTTGCTTGAAATATGGATAATTCAGAGATGCTCTCTGTTTCCCTAATTCCCCATCAAGAGAGAAATCATTAACCCCCTGGCGCTGGCGAAGCTGTAGTGATGCCAGCCGACGCCACTTTCCGTCATTATTAACAAATCCAGAGCCGTTTTTAAGGATGGGCCTATCCATGGGCCTGGCCCAAGGCATGTGGCAAATGATTGAATTAATACGTTCTTGTAGAAGGGGACTCGAAACTTGATTTCTAAAGGGGTGGTTTGTTTTACTCAATTCTGCACCAGCTATACAATTCTTGGAAAGGGGATTTTTGTATGCCAGCCAACAACAGTAGAACAATACAAATGTTTCTTTCTATGCATACATACTAGAACATACTTTATGTTTCTTTTTATTTTTAAAAAATTAAAATTTTTATATGACAGAAAATTTGAATTTTGTGTTTCTAAAAAAACTTGTTTTCTTAAATGTATTGACCACACCTGTTTTTTGAGAAGCAAGTTTAAGAAACGAAATTAGTAAATTGATATTTTTCTTTTATATAAAAATAATACAAAATTATTATTTGGACAATTAAAATAATTATTATGAATATGTAATTATAAATTTAAAATTTTTAAATTTAGCGAATAAAAAAATATTAACGATAATTCTAAATTTATATTGCAAAAATTAATTTATGAAATCAAAATTCACAGCTACTAATAAATATATTATTATTAAATAAAACAAATTCCTTTACGATGACATTGTTTGCTTAGAAAATATATTATTATTATTGTTAAATGAAATTCTCCCTAGTGTAAATTCAAAGAATAATAATGAATGAATTATGAGACTGAAACACTAAAAAAAAATTTAAAACAAATACTTCCATGTAAATAGATGGTATAACAGGTGAATGAAAAACTAGTTTTTGTAAGAAAATTATGAAGTAATTTTGTATTGTAAACAACAAAAATTCGATCCCAACCTATCCTTTATAAAAAATTAAAGCTTCAATCTTGATTCAAATTCTTAATTTTTTTTTTTTTTTTTTTTTAATTTTCCCACGAAAAATCATCTAGCTTCTCTTTCTCACTCTCTCTACTTTTAACTGAAAAAGATAATTTGGAGTTCAGTAGTACAATTAGTTTTAAAATTTTCATTTTCAATGTGAAAAAAGTGCTTGAACGAAATACTTGAGTAGTGCTTCGAAAACAAAACGTTTCAGGGCATTGAGCTATTATCCCTTTATATTTTCTTCTTCATACACTTCTTTTTTTTTTTTTTTTGATTTAAAAAAGATTTAATTATTTGTCAATCATGAGCATTGAATATGATGTCTGGCAGGAAATGAATTTTAATGATGTGACAGAAGACTCTCAAAAACCATGAAAAGTACTGTTACTTTAAACTTTCAATACTAATTATGTATTAACGCTTTTATAATAATGTATTTGTTTTTCAACCTTAAAGTAAAATAATTTTTTAAAAATGATTTAAGCTAAAAAATTTTTATACTAAAATTAATCATAAAGGACTCCCAAATAACGACAGGCCCAGCAGGGCCCCGAAAAACATAAAAACGGCTCTGAACAAATCAATGACGACAGTCGAACAGCGGCGCTGCCTCACCGATCCAGACTTTACTTATGTTCCCTTATAAAGACTTTACTAATAGATGTTTACAGCTAATCTTTTGTTACTTAATTGCTAGCATGTTATCTTGTTATAAATATGTTTTTTGTTGGTTTTTAAATACACTTTTTAAGTTATGATTCTTCATTTGTCGTCAAAGATGCACACAGATTAAAAGAAAGAGCGACGTCCCTTTTATATATTTTTTCAGACAGTTTAATTACTAATAGAAACATGGTTTTTTTTATTTTTTAAATACATAAGAAACCGTCTAATAGTTACTAAAAAAATCTGTTAGATTATCGGAATTATATTTCTATTAAAATCCAAAAAAAAGTAGTTTGAAAAAATGTTTTTTTATTTACATTCAAAAATTTATCAATAATTAATTTTGAAAATTAAAGAAATTTACATGTTGAATTACTTATGTTCCCTTATGTTTAAATGATTACAAATAAGTGCAAATTTGGAAAGGCATTGTTTGGAAGTGCGCCGTCAGTCCATGCTTCGCAATGGACACTTGTATCTTTATCTACATTTAGTTTTCTCTATTTCATAACCATAAATTATTATAATTCAAAATATTAAGTTTTTTACTTATTTTGACTTTAATTATTACGAAATAATAAAAAATATTTTGAATGAAAATTCTGCGTCAAAGGGTTTAACCTTCTACTCTTCACCTGACTGTTATCTGCCGTGGAATATTATCTCTTTTGCATTTCTGTGTTTCTTTTGTTATCTATTTTGTATTGCTTACAAAATTAAATGATATCTTTGGAAAGTTCCAGCAAAATATTTTTTTTCAATTTCATTATTATTCTTTAATAACTGGTTTGTTCAAATGTAATTTAAAATTCCTATTGTAAATGAAATCTGCAAATTTAAATATAGAACAGCAATGGTTGGTTGGTGTCGTATCCTCTATAGAATCATATTTCATGGTGTGCTTGAATAGTTTTCGTTATTTCTATGGCATTAAAAGAATACAAATCCTCTTCTGTGGGATGGTTTAAGAGGTGAAGGCCTGCAGCGACTGCAGGGCAGTTAAAAACATGATATGGTGTCAGTTCCACATTAAGACAGTTGCCACAGTTTTGATATTTTCTAGTCTTATCTGTAGAAATTTTCATGTTTTTATGATGTTTTGTTCTTAGTCTGATGAGAGTAGTGGCTGTCTTCCTATCGATGTCAAGATTAGTTATTTGATCGTGGGCTTTGATTTTTAAAGGGGTGAATAGTCTTGACTTTGCATAAGCATTTGCATCTGCCAACGTGGTTGGGATTGAATTTTGATTTAGATCTCTGGCATTTTAGCCAAGGAATCAGCTATTTCATTGAACTCTATGTTCACATGGGCGGGAATCCACTGCAAGAAGCAATTTTTCCGGAGACGCTGAAGTTGTCCAAGTTGTTCTATGATATTCGGGACAAGGCTTGAGGTACCTTTGCTGAGGGCCTGTAAGGCAGACCTGCAGTCGCTGAAGATGGTGATACCACTAAGCTGCTCCGAAGGTTCAAGATTGATGTACGTTTCGATAGCCGTAGAAATGGCTATCAATTCTGCTGTAAAATTAGATGCGATTTTTCCAGCACCAGTTGCGAATTCTCGTTTTTGATCAAACAGCAATGTTTATATAACGAAAAAACGTTTATTGAAACTGTATTAAAAAAAGTTATTTTATTTAGCTCTTTTAAAGTATGTGAATAAGCACAATAAATTAGTCAGCTAAAATGCTTGTTAATTATGGTGTAAGCAAAATATTGATTGCACAGCAAAGATATTGCTTGTATTCAGTATTGTCACCTGGAAGAGTCATTCCACAGTATTTTCAGTTAGGGGCTGAATAAATTCAAATTAATGCAGCGAAAAAGCGAGAAAATTATTACTCTCATGATCATTATCTCCACTATTTTCATTTTATGATCAATAAAAAGCAAGATCACAGAAAGGGATGTTTTACAATGTATTACATTCTCCTTTTTTCCTGACAACCTTAAATATTTCTATAAAAATTTTAAATAACTTCTAACTATTGCTTTTTAATTAAATTGTGATTAACTATTGCTCTATTATTTTTCAATAATTACTATTACTTAAAAAATTGCATATAATTTTACTTATTAACTGCTTTTTTAAATAACTATTACTCCACTTAGGCTCCATCATTAAATTCATGCTTGTTTTGTAGAAGGGAAATATGAAGACTGAGTCGCAACGAACATTATGGATCTATATCCATGACCATAATGTCCTCGCAATTAGGCCGTTATCTGGTAAAAAATAATATTGCTCTCGGTTTTTTTTCTTTTTCTTGTTTACATGATATGTTACACGATGTACTAAAAACTGAACTCAGTGGCGCTACAGCCCATAGAGGAATATCTAACTCTTCTTCATGTCAAAAGCAATAAACTATGGTATAGTACATAGGTTCTCAACCTTTTTAACGCTGCCGCCCCCATAAGGAGCAAAAAAAAAGTTTAAACGCCCCTTTTGTGAAAATTCAGTTATTTGGAGCATAGGGTGAGCTGAATTATAAGAGGTAACATTTTTAAGCAATATTCTTACGCGTTAACATTGTTTGGTTTTTTAAAAAAAAATAGTGTGAACGTTAACTCGATACTTTTCTCCCGACAGGTAATCTATTTATTATAATCAAAATAAATAAGGTAATGAGAAAACAAACAAAGAAATCTATGCTAAAAAGAGTTATTTAAACTTAATTAGATAATTAAAAAAACATCAAAAATAATTTTTTACACTGAAACGTGGTATCAACCAAGCAATCAAGTAACTATGTCAGTGGGATGATTTTGCTTGATGGTTCAGAGCTAGTTTCTTAACATTCGGTTCAATATTTTCAGTGAGGTGAAGACGCAAGTCCCCTCGTTGCTCGATTTCGAGTCGATTTCTCTTTTTTGTGACTAGATCCGTCACAGCACAGTCCAGGATAGAGACGACTTATGTTATCTTGAAGCCAAAATTCTGTGAGACGATCACCATTCTGGAAGCTAGCTTTCAAAGTTTCATAAGTTGAAAGTTCGACCAATTCCTCCTGAATATGAACCTCTGCTGCTTCAATATTCACGTAAGGGTTCATAACCTGTTGAGGGACTTCCAGGGTCAACACATCTTTAAAACGATTAGAAAAGCCCATGTAAAAAGACTCTAGATGTTGACAATATTCCTGTATATCACCAGAGGAAATTTCACCATTCTTTTTAAGATCCGATAAGATCGGAAATTGGCTAAACTCATTCCTACCAAAATTCTGCTTCCACAAAATGAGTTTTTTTAGAAAGGCAGAAATAACTGATTTTGAAGTGATCAAATTGAGTTCGTTGCCTTGAAATTTTAAATTAACACCATTAAATTTTGCAAATAAATCCGTCATGTAGGCAACGTCTATCTTAAATTCTAGCAATCTGTCTCTCAGGTCAGAGCTACATCTTTGTCTTCCAGGAACTCAAGCACAGAGTCGAAAAGATTTCAAAACCTATTGAGACAGGTCATAGCTGTCTGAATAATCGATCGTTAAGAGCATTATTGCGAATTTCGTTCACAGCAGAGATAACGTATTGCAGTGACTGATGCAAGCGGTCACTGAGATTTTTTCCAACTAAATGCTGTCTGTGAATCACGCAGAGAACAGCTAAAATATCTGGTACCTCCCTCTTCAAAAAGGCGATAAACCCACCATTGCTGGAGCTCCATCAGTGGCAACAGACATAATATTCGTAAAAGTAATGTTTTTCTCTTTAAAATAATCTTTGACAGTGTTAAAAATAGATTCTCCTTTGGTATCTATAATCAAGCTTCGTGCAAAGAGCCTATCTAGAAAAAATTCTCCTTCCTCAACAAACCGGACATACGCCAACAATAAAGCCTCATTACTTGGCAAAGTTGATTCATCAACTTGCAGGGAAAATTCATTCGATATCAAAAGTTTGCATAAGGAATCCTCAACGTCTTTCGTCATCTCATCAATTCGTCGCCGCACTGTATCGTTGCTTAATGGGATATTTTTTATTGCATTAGATGCGGCTGGATGATGTAAAACTGTTTCTAAGACTTCCTTAATAGATGGAAGTATCAACTCTTCGCCTATGGTATGAGCCTTGGCCAGATTTGGCAATTAATTTTGATATATTATAAGAGGCTATCAGACCATCGTCGCATTTTTGGTACGAGGTTGCTAGTAAGCAGGGTTGGCAAGTTTTTGACACATGACGGTTTTTACCGGTTATTACCATGGTTTTTACCGTCATGTCAAAAACCCCTCTGTCAAAAACTGTCAAAAACCCATAGTTTGGATAAAACTGTATTTTTATTTGGGTTTAACTGCTTATAATTTAAAATTAATTCATTTTTTTGGCAATAAAATTTAAAATAAAGTTGCTAAAAGATATTTAAGAACAGATTTCTGCATTTTCCCCAACATGATTATATCAAAACATACTATTTGAAGTAAAATATTAGGATACTAATCAAAATTTTCAACATTTCCAAGCATCATTTTGTTTGGCATATTACGTTACTGAAGAATGTCAAGATTGATTACTTTCATTCATAAAATCTTGCTGTGAGAAACACATGTACACATAAAAAGAAAGCCTCATCAAAAAAAAACTTTTCTTATCATTTTTGTTTTCAATATTTTACACAGAAATGAGACATGAAAAAGCCTGGGAAATCCTTTTAGAGTTTCCTTGCAACATTGCACTAACCTTTTGTTATCATTATCCTCAATGATCTCGAATCCTCATTATTCTTGAATTTCAGACTCATTCATACTAAACTCAGAAATCGACTGGGCAATGAAAAATGTGCAAAATTAGTCACTTGCTATCGTATGCTTCGGCACAGTGACCCCGACTACTGAACATATAATTTTGTTTGTAATTAAGTTTTGTTTAATGTGCTTTTTCAACTGAATAAAAGCTTTTAACTTGACAAAATAGCAGTAATTCTTGACATAGAGTTTGTTAGTAGTTAGAAGTTTTGTTTAGCTTATTTCTAATATTTAAGAAATGCCAAATTTTAAATTCTTCATTTTAGTTCCTGAATTTATTAATAGTTCCAAGCTTTTTTGTTTGTTTGTTTATTTCTAACAATTAAGAAGTGCAAAATTTTGAATCCTTTGCAAATCAAGCTATAATGATAAAAGTAAGTATCACTATTTTCAATAAGTATACTACAATATTTCTGTATGAATGTATATCCTTCTATAAGAATACGTGCATATAGTTGCAAAATCAATAGCAATCATTTACAACATTAATTTATAAAGGCAATTATGTGAAAATAATATATTGTCCGCTATATGCCATAAATAAAAGGAAACGGTAGGTTTTTGACAGTTTTTACCGGTAAAAACACGGTTTTTACCACTGTCATGTCAAAAACCAGTTTTTGACGGCAAAAACCCAACCCTGCTAGTAAGCCCGAGACCGAAGGTGCCTTCAGAAACTTGTCCTTGATGTTCTTTAAAAATGAAAAGTCTTTATTCTGTTTGTCAGGGTGAATTTTTTGCAAATGCTCCTGCAAACGAGAAGGTTTCATGGCTTCATTCGATAAAACTTTGTTACAAAGTAAACACATAGGTAGTTGAGAGTTCGACGGTGATTAAACAAATCCAAACTTCCAGTAAGTGGCATTGTATTGACGACACTTCTTTTTGTTAAATGACATTGTTGGCGGTAACAAAATGCAAACGATGAAAAAAAAAATAACTATTTCTTAAAATTAATGAATAATATACTATGAAAAACTAATTCACACACGTACCTGGCCAAAGAAATAATGAAATCGAATTGAAACCTGGGAAAAAACTGAAAGGAGTGAATGAAAACGATCATAAGAAATACTGATCAAATCAAACATTCTTACTAAAAGAGCATGCACTTCAATTTCGCCAAATGGCTTGAATGAGTCAGAGCTATAGGAGACAGTCTTAGAAAATCCGATAACAGTAACGGCAGCTGTCTGCCAAAATCTTAATTGTGAATTAATAACCCCCCTAATATTTTTGAGGATCCTAATAAAGCAAAAATGGAATACACTCGAATTTTAAAAAAATAATAATAATTTCCTCTCGTTCTAATAATGATTTTACTCTAAAAAAAAACTAAACAGCATAGCACTTTCGATTTAAAGTTATTAAGCGAATATGAATATCAAATTGACGCCTATCCGTCCAATAGTTCAGAACACAGTAGTCACCCCGCACTAAAATCTAAAAATAGATTTAATGAATATGTAACTCTCGAAGGTCTGTGCCAGTCTAAATTTGATGAAAATAAAACCGCAAAAAAAAAAAAAAAAAAAAAAAAGTTTTATTCAAAATAAATTAGCCGTTCCCAGAAATAAGAAATTTATGAATCAAATTTTCGCCAAGCGGCTTAAATGAGTTAGAACCATACGCCAAATGGTTTGAAAAAGTCAGAGGCAAAAATAAATGACTCATGCGCTGTGCAATACTGTTTCGAAACGGAGAAAAGGTGTCGTACAAGTTCGTCTTATTGCTGGTGCAAATGATGTATCGAATATTTTTATTTTTTCATTTAATATTAATTTAAGATTTATTTTACTTATTAAATTAATCTTAATTTTATTTGGGAGTTTTAAAACTAAATTTGAATGACTAACCATGCTCATTGCCCCCCTACCTCCCATAACATATCCAACGCCCCCCTACAGCCCAAAACAAGTTCCCTGCCCCTCAGCATACTCTCACAGCCCCCGTAGAGAAACAAGGGTATAGTAAAATAGGAAAATTTGCCCATTTTAGTGAAATATATCAGGAATATTCTGAAAGTGTTATTGATGCGGAAATAAGTTTTATAAGAGTTATTTTAACTCTAAATTTATTTTTTTATTTGCTTTGAACGTGAAAATATTAGCTGTAAAATTATGAATTTTTGAAGCCACGAATTCGAATGGTTCAAATTTGAATTTCTGCTTGTATAAATTCTAAAATATTACAAAATTAAATACTATAAAAAATTTTAAATATGAAATTTCTTAAAATAATCGTATGCTAATAATTAAATTAAATATTGCATAACATAAAATTCCGAAAACCGCATTATACGTCAAAACATAAATGATCAACGTCGATGGATAGACAATTGCAGTGTCTGCCTGAAAAAGGCAAATTACGTTTCAGCTTATGTAATGCTATTTAATTAGAATATTTGGTAACGGTTGGCGTCATTCGTTTCGCTTTTTCTTTTTTAGAATTTATCTGTTCCTGATCTTTGATTTTAAATTATTTTAAAAAATAGTTATTTAAAAGTTAAAAAATATTTACATTGAGAAGGAACTATTGATATCTCCGAAAATATTAATTGTAAAAGGGCATTATCTATCGACCTTTTTTTTTAAGAAATTTTTACACACTTTTTGTTTCTAGAAAACTGTTTGTCTACTTTAAGTTTTATAAACACATTTATATATAAATATACATACGTATACATATTACGTTCGTAAACATATTACGTATCCATAAATATGTATACATGTGTATAGATATACAAATATGAATGCGTATGCATACGTATATGCATAAATACTTAAAATAAACTAACAGTTTTCTAAGAAAAAAAAAGGATGTCCCCTCCTATGTGTGTTGAATAGAATGAGATATGTAACAGGAATCGAATAGAGGGTTTTAAGTTTTTATTCATGCATTTTACATTGCTTATTCCTAATCGTATTTAATTATAAATATTGTTCCCAATGCATTTTTTCTTGCTTATTCTAATGGACTAATATTTAAAATGCGTTTTTTTTATAAAGTATATTTATTTAAAAGAAACTTCTTACAGCTTTAAAACCAATTATGCCACACACTTGAATTTTATCTCATGCAATTAAGCATGAAAAACTAGATCGAAAAATGTATCTAATGTCTTCAGATAGCCCCTATATAGCAAAGCAAAAAGTGTGAATAAGTAAACGTCAAGAGTAGGTTTTTTTATACATGATTGAGAATTTTGAACTATTCGTTCTATAGCTAAAGTAAACTTTATAAGCAAAATAAATTTCATAAAAATTAAACTAAAACAAATATTAAATTTAGAATAAAGTAAAATATTGATCAATATATTATTACAAAATAGTTTAAAATTATCTCATGCATTATTTAATATTTTTAATGTCATTTAATATATTAGAACATAACTAAAACGATAAATTAAAATGCCCAAACTAAAATAAGTAATTATTATATTGTAAAATTTATCGTTAAAATGATTTACGTTGCAAGAAATGTTAAAGAAAATATTTCATAAAAATACATAAAATAACACTGCAAAGGAATTAAATATCTCATTAAAGTCCCCATTTTTTATAATAATCAGCGAATCTGAGTTATAACTGTTATAACTAGAACTTAATATAGCTAGACTATTATAAGTTCTAGCTAGAAATTTCTATATAGTATAGCTAAAGAATTGATTTCAGATTTTTTTTATTTCCCTTCTAAAAATGTTTTTCACAAATAATTTCTATTAGAAATCTCTAGGGATGTTTTTAAAATTTTTGTCTATATTTGATATCAAAACAATTTGCTATGCTCTAGAATTGAATGTATTTTAGTTGATTTTAAAACTATAAATTAGATATCCCAAAGTTACTTCACCCAAGGCACCCTAAGTGCTCATGTGGTAATTTTCAGTCACAGAAGTTTTTTTTTTTTTCTTATTGTAGGCAACAGAAATCAATTATGTATTTATGTTTTTTTGTGTTATGTTTTTTTTTTTTTTTTCAAGTTCATGAATAGCTAAAAAAATAACTTCATAAACACATCATGGATATTGCTCTAAAAATTTATAATAACAATTTAAAATAATTTGAAGCATTAGGTGATTAAGTTTTAATGAGATCTTTTAATATGATACGTATATTAAGATGTCAGACGGTAATAAGTTTTTGAGAAAAAGTGAAAATTACTTCTCCCATAAACTAACATGGATGTAGATTATAGCTAAAAACGATGCCAACAGTCTTAAATCAACTAACAGAAACCAATCGAATAAAACTCTTTTAATTAGACACGCTTTTCTATAAATAGCCTTTTAAAGACTAGTAAAATTTATGGTCCGTGTTCCTTTTACTTGCCCAAGGGCGCCCCTGGGGCTTCATGATGTTTTTGGAAGTGTGAACAATCAAAGGAAAAGAGGGGAGCAAATTGAAAAGGAAATGAAAGTTGAGTACCTAAACACCTCATTGAAATGTAGAGAATTTGGTTTCCGGTCACTTTTTGAGTATCACAATTTGAAAAAAGAAAAAAATATATACTATTTATTCAGTATAATATATTTATTTTAAAAGATTTACAAGGCAATGTGCTTCTTCGTAGATTTTTGTTTTAATACAATTAATTGGAACTCAAATTTTCAAGAGCTAACTCTTCCCCCTGATTGCCTGGGACCCCAGGCGCCAAAGAGAATTTAAAAAAGAAGAAGAAATAAAAGTACATGAAATGCTCTTGTATGTTCTAAAGCATTCTAAGTGGCATTTTCTTTGCAGTTGTCAAATCTTCAAAAAAATAAACCACCGTTTTTGTTTTATGCAAATACACACTTCAGTAAATGAAATAAATAACAAATGTTCTTAAATACTAATTATTTTAACTAATAACACCTCATCTACCACCGCGGTGCGGGGGGGGGGGGAGAGAATACAGGAGGTTTAAAGGACGCACGATTCCAGAATTAATAAATTTCATCTATATTGATGAGCCTTCTACGGCCTGCGGTCTTTCTTAAACATATAAATAAAATAAAAACATGAATAAAATAAAAACTATACATTTTTTTCACAAAAAAAGGAAGAAAAAAATAAGAAAGAAAAAAAGATTAGGAATTTTAAATTGCAAATGAGTCTTTGAACGCGCCAAATCTAAATCATTGTAGTTTTTTTATAGCTCTTTTCGTTGTTTTTTACTACAAATTTTCATAGTTTTTAAAATCCCGATAATTTTACCTCGGCAGAATTAATGCGTGAATTTCGAATTTTAGTAATGCTTTTAAAGCTCTTTATTTGAGTCCATTTCAAAGTTAATCCAAGTTATTTTCGATCGCGTTTTATCGGAAGTAAAATTTTCAAGAGCTACCCCACCCTCCTCAGTCGGATTTCCAAATGTTTCTTGTCCGATCTCTTAAATGCAATATTATAACGGCTCGAGACTTTCAAATCGGGCAAGTAATAATCTCTTTTGAAGTACGTTATTTATGTCAGTCTTATCGTAAAAACAGGCTATTTTTCCATTGCTTGTTTTCGGCAATACGCATTTTCTCATGGTTTTGAAAATACCATACTTTTAATATATATTAACACGACACTAAATCGCGAATATGCACTTGATTTGTGCCAAATTCATCAAAAATCTAAGAGATTTTTTATTGTTCTTTCAACTGTTATTGCTAGGCTTCTCCACAGGGTTTTAAAAATCCTGTTATTTTTAATCCGGCAATAAAACGACTTGCAACTTTCGAGGCATTTTAATCATTAATTTTTATGTGTTTTACAACTGCCGATTTCATCGTCCATCCAGCATGTTATTTTACAATATTTTTTTTCTTCTTTTAAAATAGCCATTATTTCCCTTTTTTGATTTTTTCAATACAATAACATTATTACAAAACGCAAAATTCGACTGTAGGATTTAATGCGTTTTTAATTTTTTGAGCTTAATTTCTAATTTTTGGTAGTTTAAAAAAATAAGAAGAAAAAACTTTTATGATTCATGATTCATGATTTTATGATTCATGAAATCTCTTATAATTCACTAATTAGCAATGTCCTAAGGTTAAGAATATATAGAACTTAATCCCAAATTAATATTAAATCTTATTTTGAGCAATTATGCGTGTTTTTTTTTTAAATTTTATTTTAAAATTTAAATTACCCCATACGATTTTTTTACTTAAAATATTTACTTTGCAGTTATGTTCTCAAAAAATATTTATCTCTTTATTTTTTACTTTCATTCAAGAACATTACAGTTAATTGAGTTTAAATTATACTTTTATGTTACTTGATGTGATATGAAACCGTCACTTTTTCCCCATCTTTATATTTTTCGTTAAATCTATCTATTTATTCATTTATTTTTGATAAAAAGGAAATATTTTTATTTATGAGAGTATTATTTTGGTTTTCTTCAGTTGTTAATGATTAAGAGAATTTAATTTTATGCAAATATATTACAAAGCTGATAAAAAAGAAAGAATTAGTTGAATGAATTAAGATAATAAAAAAGAATTATAATTATTTAAAAGAATTTAATTTAATAGAAATTTATCACTTAGTGACTGATGAAAAGAGCTGTGTGTAAAACACTTATGTTTACATTAAAATTATATCTAATCTATTTAAATACTTGGAACGTAGCCCTTCATTCAGAATGGTAGTGCACTCTACTATAGATGAATTCAATGTTGTTACTCAGTAACAATGTGCTTTTCTAAATTTCGCCTTTTCATCGCGATTGTTAATTCTTTGCTAATTCATATAAAAATAATTTAAATTAAAATCTATAAATTTTTATAAATTAGAATAAAATGAATGATTATAAATTAAAAATAAAATGAATGACTATAAATTCCCGATTATCTCTTCACAGTGTTCTTGTCTCATATAATATTTTTCAAAAAATTGTGTTTAGTCTAAGATTGAGTGCATTTATAATTTTTGCTGTGGGGGGGGGGCGCACCTAAGTCTAAAACATAATAAAATAATATTAATTCCATAACATACATAATAAATAACATAAAAAACATAATGAATAATATTAATTACAAAAATACCTGTTAGAAAAGTATATCAATTTTGAATTTTTTCACATCAAAACTTTAAAATAATGAATGTAACTGAGAAGCAAGAAAATATGGACAATAGGAATTTTTTTTTGATCAGTAAAACAAAACTTAATGGAAAAATTATTTTTGATATAAATGTGGCATGTGTACAGATGGATGGAAATGGAATTTCTGAAGTTGAAAACAAATTGTAAAATTTGTATTGGAAATTTTTTTTAAAGATTACGTTACATTTGAATTTTCAACTGTGTAAGAATTAATCAATTTTAATGAATAAAACGTGGAAAAAAATGCAAATAATTATTAAATACAATCTAGTTTAAAGAATAAATGTGTTAGTCGAACAACATTATTATCACAATAAAACTTAATATTGATATTTCAACTGTAACTGTTGTACCTATTTTCTAACTTATTAATTATTCTTACTGTTCATGTATTTCATTTCAATTTTCAAACTCAGCTGTTTACTTGAACAATAGGGCAAAAATCTTAAACAATTTTTTCACAAAACATATTTATAATGAAACTACAAAAATTATTTATGCTACGTCCTGTGATTGCTTTTTTTAGGTGCACCTAAATACTTTTCATTTTTGAATGCTTATAAGTTTAATTTTTTTAACTCTAATCTGAAATATTTAGGATCCTCTCAATCATCTTATCTTTCATAATTTATTGCTACCAGCTACCGAGTAAGCAGCCTATTTTGTAAGTTTTTCGTTCATGCGTATCCTTTCTCAAAAGGTTGGTGAAGGGAAGGGATGCATCAGTTAAAAAAAAGTTTAGAAAGAAAGATAGTGGTGGTGCCATCTACAGAGGCGTTATTGAAATATAAGAAATTTTTAAAATGATTTGTGTAAATTTGTAATTAAATACATTGAGTTTGGGAAAAGAATGCAAAAATTATGTGTTAATTAATTCGAATTATGTTAGTCAATTTAATGCAAAAATTTCCTTATTTTGTCGATGATTTTAATCAAGTCTATTCTATTTCGCATTGAAGTTAAAAATATTGGCCCAAACTTTATAAATTCATTACTTTGTCATGAATTCATACCTCCCTCAAATATGACGGAAAATTTACCTACACTCAATAAATAAGTGCCTCAAATTTTACATTATTGCTTAGTCTAATTAAGGAAACATGCTTTATATTAGTCACACCAATTGTATCACGTGTATGCTTGGGTCACATTTTGTTATGATTATGCAATATTTCTTTTGTATTTTTTATTAAATAATCATGTGAAGACTCTTGAGTCAATGAAAAACGAGTGAACAAAAGAGATCTTATTATGAGCAGTAAATATATTTTATTCAATACATGAAATGCTGCCTTTTCCTTACATTGAATGATCGTTAAATACTAAGGATTGTATAAATATATTTGCACTTACAAACTATAAATAATTTATTTGGATTTCTGTTCGGAATTTTTGCATTTTAACGTCTTAATCACCAGTCATTACATTGTACATTTAACATCAAATAAAGAAAATAGGAAAGAAACTGAACATTGATTCTTGCAAAGCTTTTTATTTATTCAACGTTCATTAATTAATTAAAAAAGATGATCATTCAACAATTAAGGAAATACATATTTCTAATGAAAAGGCAGAAAATCAATACATCGAATAAAATATAATTACATACCCTTTTAATAATCTTTTATTATTTCTTGATAAGCTTTGATTCTGGAAATGAGCTTTGATTCTGGAAATGAGAGCGCCATTTTCTGTTCTGTAGACGTCTGTAAGAAGGACAGGGAGGAGGCGTTACTCATTATGATTAGTATACTGCGCATGCTTGAAAACATGCCTTGAAGGGTCATCCTGTTTCCTGAGGATTCACAGGCATCCTCACGCTATACACTACCCAATATTTTTATTTCTGTTATGCAAGTATTTCTAAATAATAACAGCAAAATTGTTCTTGAAATTAAATAAAGATGGAGAACATGGCTGATAGTCAGGAACTTTCTTGGCGATCTCAAAGTTTTCGGCAAAATGTTAGAGCTAAAATGTATGATTATTATTTCAATTATGGGATATATTCAATGATTCGTTTTTATTTGACAGGGATGACCAACTATGTGCTACTTTTGAAAAAAACAAAACAAAATGATAATAATTCGACAATATTTGTGTTCTTTTAAAATCGTTGATAAGTCTGTATAGTTTTGACTAATTATAAGTGATAATACCTAGACATTACTAACATTAAACATATCTACATTTATTTAGTTTAATGTGTAATTATTTGTTTTATCTAGTATATATATATTAAAATTTTCTATGACTATTAAATGAAACACATTAATTATAAACGCAAAACCTTTAATGTCAGTACATTAGACAAATCAATCCAGTAGAGCTCATAATTTGTGAATGCCATCACGAATTCAATATCTCATACTAAATTGTATTAGTCAATGAGTATGTTAAAACGAAAGTAGTAAGTTTGAGAAGAAGTAGTAGTATTGTATTTACCTCACATTATAGCTGTAGTTCAGGATATTGGCCACAGTCTAGGAATCATTCCCTAAGGATGATTCTATAGTTAGTTTGAATCTGAATTAAATTGTATTGGAATCTATTTGAAAATGACCAGGGGTCTGTCTAGGTTTTTCTGAGAGGTACCTACTTTGTGAAAATTCAGACGTAATTTGTGAAAATTCTAATTAAAAATCAACACGAAAATATGGATTTATCGTTTCATATGGGATACAAAAATGAAATTTTAAGAAAAAGTATTTTGTGTTTCCTAAAGTTGAATTTGTGAAAGTACCGCTAAACGGTAGTAAATTTGGCCTGGACAGACCCCTGATGACTATATAAATTTATTTACAGGGCGAAACTACTATCTTATGTATATATTTCCACAATCTTCCTTTAACTTCGAGGTCTCTCTCTTTGGAATATTTGTCATGCGCTCCCTAATGAAGATTTTCTAATAATTTAAAATTCTTTCCTTGAGTTGTTATGTTAATATGTTTTATATATAATTATTATATGTATATATATAAATTCAAAATAATATCTATCTTGACATTTTCTAATTATGTCTATTGCTAGAATCATATTGTAATGACAAATTTAGATAGCTTTTTCCAATTTTCAATACATTTTGTATTGCATTTTACAGTGATTCTGCTAGAGTTGAAAACTATGGATATTCAGGACTAACCTTTAATTTTTTTTGTTGAAGAAGTTGATTGCCCTTTTTGTCAAAAGCAGGTCCCAGTTAAAAACATTATAAATGCTCAATTTAAAGATACACCTAAAGAGTACATTTATAATTTAATTTTTTAATGATGTTATATTTACTAAACGCTTAAGTTTGAAATCTTCATAAATTAAATAAATTTCATAAATAATAACTTATTCATAAATTACAAAAGCTATATGAAATAATATAAATGTCAAAGTTGACCAATGTTTTAAAAATTAAAACGCAGCCTTTTTTTTATTAAAAAAAAGTGATTACAATGATCCGTGATATTGAAAAGACAATAAATTCTCTAGTTCTAATCAATACTTGCATTTCTAGATATAATAATTTAATAGGCTGTATCCTGTATGCAGAATCATCGATTTTAATGTAGATTAGTTGGTAATTATGTGCAAAACTTCCTGAAAGCATTTGTTTTCAGTATGTTTGAATTTATCTTTTTTTTTTTTTTTTTTTTTTTTTAAACTTTAAAAACTTTTTGTCATGAGGATTAAAAATGGCTTTGAATAATATTGGGCAATACTATATCTTGTTGGAACATTTTTTTCCCTTCCTGGTATAGTATATTCTCTTTAAGACAGAATTTTTCTGGAAATCACAAAATCTATCTCATGTCAAAGTATTATTTTAAAAGAAAGTTTTTTTTTTCTTGTAAAAATTCATATTTTATTTTTCAAGTCATGAAAAATATTGAAATAATTCTACAATATTTTAGGAGTATTAAAATTTTATCATTTTTAATGAATTATGAATGCACAATATATGTAATCATAAAATACTCCAGCCTTTATATACTCCATAAAGCTTTTAATATGCACATCAATAATATCAATAATACTATTCATTTTCAATGCAAAAAATTCCAAATACCTTGAGATTAAAATTTATTGTTATTTGTTGATTATAGTAAAATTGTTGATTTATTTTTATTTAAAGTTTTAATATTTTCATTTCTTTTGTAGCGAAGAAGCGATCCGCCAATCTGGAAATCCTACTCAAAAGAGTGTACCAGAAATGGAAACTCATGTTTTCCAAAAAGCAAAGAGTAAAGTAAGCAATTAACATTTTTTATTGTCTTCAAATTTTTTATCTATCAAAGTTAATCTATGTTCTTCATTTATCTTCTTGCTAAATTAAAATTAACTTGAAGTTTGAATTTGAACTGATTCTATATTGCTATGAGCGCCACTCACTTTTTTAAGGAAATCTCGGACAGACCAAGTGTGCTGATTCATTATAATAATTAAAAATTGATTGGTTATAATTAAAAAAATTTTAAATAAATTTTCATTAATTACGTAATACAATGTAAATTTTTTTATTGTATTTTACACTGCACTCACGGGTGATCGACGCATCCTAAACAGAAAACACTGTGTCTGTCGCAGATTTAATATGTTAACTGTAAAAAGTTTTTCATGTTGGAATATATAATTACATCAAAAAATTATTTTATTAATCAGGCAAAAAGGCAATTCTTGGTTATAAGTATTAGAAAGTTAATACTAAGTGAACTATTTAGAGATTTTACTGTTATATTAGATTTTTATCGACTTTTAAGAATCGAAAATAACCTGAAAAGCACTTGATAACCATTGTTAGCCATCTTAGTGACCTTAAGAATCTTTTTATTATGATTTGTGACATGTTTTAGAGTGCCACCTATGAATTTGAATGATATATATATTGAAATTTATTTTCATGCAATTTCAAAATGTTTATCATTATTTATCTTTATGAGTAAGCTTAAGATTGAAATGTTTTGAATGATTTTAGCTAATTATATCCCTAATAAAATGTATAATAATATTAGTAAATACATGTTTGTATTTGCATGATAAATTTGTAAAAGTCTGGAATATATTTCCCCTTATATACGTCTAAATAAAGTGCGTTAAATGGTGCAAATCTTATTTAAAATCTCTAAGATTTTTTGTATATACTTTTTTACAATCTTCAAGACCAACTTTTATTTAAATCAATAAATGTAACATATAGGTGTCTTAAAGGAATATTTTGATATGTGTAGTGTAATGTGTATTTAAAATTGAGTAATGTACTAATTATGCTCTGTTTTTAGGAGGAATATTTGGGATATGTGGCAAGATTGATTATACATGTCCGGGAAATGAGTAAGTACTTATACTGCAAAATTATATCATATATTCTTATTCTATCTTGTATTCTCAAGTTTTTAATTTATTGTTACTTCAAAAAAAAAAAAATAGTTTAACTCTTCAATCAATCCAGGAATTCTTGTCAGAGTCCTGTTTTATTATTCTGTAAAAAAATATTTTTGCTGAAGCCTTTGAGTATTTAAATATAGAAAAGTATTTCGACAATAGGAAATTAACAAGAAAGTAAAATGTAAAGGTAGTCTTAAATTAAATTAATCTTTTTTAATAATCTAAGAATCAAATCTAAAATTATATTCATTTGGAAAACTTGTTCATTTGCAATACTGTACAAATATGATAGAAATGTACATAGTTAATATGCTTAGGTAAGGATTGTTTTAATTAATTTTTAAGGTGATGTGCAGAAATTTTGTGAGTCAGTGCAAGGGTCTAATTTTTAGTGTCATTTTGTTATAAATTGTGCTTGAGTATATTGTTTTAGTTGTGGAGGGATATGAGAAATATGTTTGTCCTATGTAAAAATTTTAAAAATGGCTGTGGAATTAATTATTGCTTGCTATCCTCTAAAATGGTGATAAAATCAATAATAGAATGACATTGCTTCAGAGCTGTTCTGTAAAAAAGAAATAGGATACATGTTTTCTGTGTAAGTTATTTTCATGTCTTTAATATTTTTTGTGTTTATTATTATATCTTTATTTTTTATAAAAGGTGTGCTTTTCAATAAGTGTGGACAGGTCTAAACTTCAGTATTGTTTATATATACATACATACATATGTGTATATATATATATCAAATCTGGTTTCATCATTATTTAACTCTATCAAACATATTATTAACAGGGAATCCTACCATTTATGAATGTCATATTTACAGATTTTAAAAGCATAGTTAACTTATTTAAAAAAATTTCCTATCAATTTCTAATAATGTTTGGAAAAATAAGTCCTTGTGTCATCTATTTACTCTTAGCCTATTTTTTGTAATTTAAATTTAAAAAAAAACTAGGTGTTACAGATGTAATCTAATATGTGTAATTTAATATGTTATGTGTGTAACAACCAGTATTTAGCTTGTAAAAAAATTGTACATTTCTGAAAATTGAAATAAGTATTTATGACATCAACAAATGTGACATTCATAAATGATGGAATTACTCATATTTGTTTATTAAGGGTGACAAATGTGTGGTTTAGGTTATGTCTATTGGTATATATATATTTTTTTTAATTTCTTTTTTTTATCCAATTTCTTGCATAGCAGTAACAATTCTGTTGCACACAGTGCACATATTCAATGTAGATAATCTTTTTTATTTATAAATTGTATGTTTAGCAATGCCAAATGATAGCTTTAAGTATGTGTAATTTTATTCAAATTTGATGCAGATCACTAACAAATCTGTTGTGTATAAGCGAACATTTTATATATTTCAAAGTATTTTATTTATGAAATGTGTGTTGAAGAATGGTTATTGTGGTATTAAGATTGAATTTAGTAGGATTGATTTTTATTTGCATTTTGGCATGTGACGCAATTTCTGTAAATGAGTCAAAAGTTGTGGCTATAGACTGCTGTTAAACAGGAGAAAAACGGTTTTAAATATATATATTTATCTATTAAAATGGATGCATAGCAAATTGAAATGGAACACAGGAATACAAATAGCTTCGTAAAATTAATTACCCTGTACTGTTTCCTGTTTTTGTTTATTTGAATTTATGTCTAAATAAACAAATACATGAGTGGCTATTGTGGTATTAAAGTTGAAATAAGTATGATTGATATTTTTTTGCATTTTGGCATGTGACGTAAGTTCTGTAAATGAGTCAGAAGTTGTGGCGATAGACTTCTGTTAAACAGGAAGAAAACAGTTTTAAATATATATATTATAATGGGTGCATTACAAATTGAAATGGAGCACTGGAATACAAATAGCTTCGTAAAATTAATTGCCCTGCACTGTGTCCTGTTTTTGTTTATTTGAATTTATGCCCAAATAAACAAATACGGGAAAGGAATAACCTAAATAGGGAAGTATAGTTTGTCTATGGTAAGAACTCCCCCTGTCACAAAGTCTGAGGCCATTTCAAGAAGCATTAAGGGAGGGTAGTTTCTCTTCACTCTAGGGCAAACGCAGTAGACCAAAGAAAAGGATTCCTTTTTTCTTGCTGATCTGAACCAAAACCTGTCCTAAAAAATTACCCCACACCCCTACTGAAATAGTTATACCTTGTTACCATACTCACCACCATGGGTCCAGAGGATTGGCTAGTGAAGTTCTTACTTTAGACCAAGGATGGGGAAACTACGGCCCGCGGGCCAACTGTGACCCACCGGAGGATTTTATTCGGCCCGCGGATAGAATTTTTATTTGTCGATCAGCGGCAAATATAAACAATATACATCCATTTTATTGTCGACTATGTTTAAAATTATTTCTGTTTTTCCTTTTTTAACAAAGTACTGATGATATTTTTACTTTCTCCATTTTTGTTCTACAAAACATAAATTGATGGAAATAGTTAGCACAGACAGCTTCTATTGGTAAAATGCTGAAAGCAGAAGTTCTTTATAGAATAGCCGTAGATTGGCTCCAACTAGCGTTTGTCTTTCTCGAGGAGCTGACTTATGGAATCTAATATAGGTCAGGGGTCTGTCCAGACATTTTGTGAAAGGCCCGATTTTTATGAAATTGTGAAAAAAATACTCACATTCTTTCAGCCAGGGTCCACTTTTATGAATTTGTGCAAATAGGGTCCGGTTATTGCAAAAAACTTTTTCAAGGAGTTTTTAAATTGTAAATAGATACAAGATTAGCTCAGCACTGTAAAATTATAATAAAAAAAATTTATTTTTCAAAAATAAACAGCAATTGCTGCTTCTAAATTAGAGATGCAACACACAAATATTTGGTATTTGCCTATACTGCTGAACGCAGAATATTCATTTCGGACGAATAATGGAAGAATCGTCTGCCGAAGACAAAACCTAATTCGTTTACATTTATCTTTCTTGTTTTCTGTCCTAGGAAGGGTTTATTCAATTAACAAAACAATAATGAAGGTAAACAAATTTGTGAAGGGTCCGATTAAAAGAAAAATCATTTTGTGAAGGGTCCGTTTTTAAGTTAAAATATTTTGTGAAGGGTCCGTTTTTATGAAAAGATATTTTGTGAAGGGTCCGTTTACGGACCCAAATTTCTTCTAAACAGACCCCTGTTGGTAAATTGTACTTCACATTTGGCAGACTGCGCATTTTACGCTCCAAAGAGCGGACAATCTAACAATCATCTGAAGCAGTTGATTCTAAATATGCCTAAGTTTGACAAATCATTACCAAAAGCTAGTTTCCAAAATTTAAAATTTCACACCCAGAAAATCAGTGCTATGTTAGCTTAATCTTATATACGTGAACAAGAGTTTTCAATTATGAACCTTAGAAAAAATTATTTCAGAAGTAGACTAACAGAAAAGGATTTAGCCTTGTTCCTTAAAATAAGCACATCTCACTTCGAACCTTAATATAAGGAACTTTTAGAAATGAAATCGCAATTTCCTTCATCCCACTAAATATTTAAATTAAACTTGTATATCACTTTTTTTTATTTCTTAAATTTTGAAGATCTTATTTGGCCCACCAAACATTTTTTTTCTTGATTTTTGGCCCTCGACCAAAAAAGTTTGCCCATCCCTGCTTTAGACAAACTGTAACTAACTTCTATCATATTATGTGGCATAACTGTATCATTGGCATCTATTTACTTATTTCAACTACAATTAATAGCACCCACACTCTTCAATTAAGTCTATATATAGATAATGATTGGTCCATTTGGATCATTTTTGCAACTAGCAGATTTCTGCATCAAGTGTTCATTCTACTGACTCAATTCTACTGACATTTTAAAAAAAAATTCTTGAAGTTATTTTGCTTTTCATAGGAAAAAACTAGTGTTTAAGAAAAAAGTTAATATTTGTTGCAGCTTAGGGAAAATGCCTCATGTTTGATGTTTATGCATCAATTGATGAAAATGTTTAAACTTGATGTGTTGTTGGTTTAAAAAATGGTTTCATAAGTTGTTGATAAAAATGAAGATGGCAAAACGCAGTCACAACCAATGCCAACAATTCATGTTGCTTAAAAGCCTTTGAAACAACGAGGAACTTTCTGTATTCATGTAAACTTACAGAAAATAAACAGTAATCTGTTACAAATGTCAATAATTTATTGTTAGTGCTGAGAAGAAAAGAATTCTAAGATAAATTTCTAATGTTTTTAATATGTGTTTGTTCCTTTTCCTTTTGCATCGTAATATTTTTGTAATAAGTTCATAATATTTTCAATTAAAATTTTATATACTTATTGATTTTCAAGACTATTACTTCTTTACTAATTTTCATGCATTTTCAAGTTTACCCATATTCATTTTCTTTCATTAAGTCCCATGAGAAATGTCGGTCAAGGTTCTACTGTATCTATAAAATGCCAAAAATAAACACATTGAATGAATTTACACAATAATGTGTACTTACATTGATTCTACCCTGAAAAATTATTTGATTTTACATTACTTTGCCTTTTCTGATGTTAATTTTACAGTTGAAAATTGTGAGATAAAAATAGTGAGTCTGGTGCATTTCTTTTGATTTGGAAACTCTTTTTAATAGTTTTCAGTCCTCTATCATTGAAATTTTCATTCAGTCTCTGTCACATTCCTGGTCTTTACTGTTGTCCTTTATACTGTTGAAAATGTCAGTTGAATATGAAGCTGTTAACAGTTCTTCCTCTTTTAGAAAATTGAAAAGACTTTCATAATCTGTTATTTCTCCATGTTTCCAATAATTCTAAAATTCAATTTTTTTAATTAAAACTTCCTTTGAAACTGATAAAAACTCGAAAAATTAACCTCTTAAAATTTCTAAAAATGATGAAAATAATAATAATAAAAAATAAGACTGAATTTGTCATGCAAGGCAACCATTTCATTACATAAAGAATAATTTTAATATTATTAATCATTTTGATTAAAAATGTTGTTACAGGAAAAAATTTCCTGTAATGAGACTTTGTTATAGGAAGAGTTTACTGTACTTTTATTAATGTTTAGCAGAAAAACTGCAATAATTGTATGACATTCTTCTAATGTGAATTCTAATAGCATTGAAATGTTTTTTAATATTTATTTCCCTTAATTTCATGAAACCAAAATATTAAAATATTAATCATACATTTTTGAAATTGAGATGTTATAAAGGAATGTTACTTTTGAGAATATCCCATTTTTAAAGTTTAGGATTTTTCTTTTTGGAAGAATCTTTTTTGGGATTTTATTTTTAAAGGGTCATTTTTAAGGGCTCAGTATTTTGTAAAAGGTCATTGTTACTATGTACTGTAACCAGTTACTTGTAAGTTACTTGTGTAAGTGTAATTGCTAGCAGATTTAATGTCTCTTACAAACGACCACAAGCTAAATAATTCACCTAATTTAAAAATTTCCTTCAAAATTATTCAATAAAAAATAAATTAATATTGGTCATAATATTATTAATTTTACTATTAACTAATTACTAGGAAGATTCATTTTGGAGGTAAATTTTAATGTCTTTTTTTTAAAATAAAATTGTTTCTGTTTATAACATTTAAAGGTAATAGTCTAAAACTGTTTCTCATTGTTGTTAGTGAATTCTTATTAACCAAAAAGGCATATAAATGATATGACGAATTATAAAAAAAAAATGTCCAATAATCTTTAACTGTCATCACTATAAAGGGAATAAAAGTTATAACACTTTTTGCATGTAAATTGTTTTATTAATTCCCTAGTTAATGGTACAGTCGAACCTGTTTATCTCGAATCTTGTGGGAAAGGCGAAAAATTTGAGATAAAGAGGTTTCGAGTTAAATTAAAAGTGCTTTAATTGTTTTTAGTAGAAAAATATTGGCATTTCTTCAAATTAATTATACCACATGTATCTATTTATGTAAAAAAAAATTTAGCGTATATTTAAGACTGAAAATAATTTTTCAAAGATTTTTGATGTATAACCTTATTTGTTTTGATTATTCTTTTTAAGGTTAGAAAGAGAGCAAATCCCACATAGTCAGCATTTTCCAGGGATTCAAGAATAGTTTATTGGAATTCTACAGTTTCTAATAAACTATTCTTGAATACCTCTTTTGAATTTACTTTTGGTTCATGAATATGATCTTCAGCTTCTTCCTCTTCTTCTGATATTCCTTTGACATCATCTATGATTTCCACATCTGTCAATGTTCCGCATGTTGCCAGGCAGTTGTTCACTTGTAAAAATCATCAAAATTAATATCAATATTAAATCCAGATTATATTGCATTCCATTTTGGCAAATCTGGAACTGCATTTTCAGCGTCAACAGTTCCTTCTTCTTTACTGGTGCCTTCAACCTCTTCTTCATCATTTTCACAGATATTCCTAAAACCAGCTTTTCACAACCATTTTGGATAGTTTTTAGAGACACATTTCCCTAGGCAAAACAGTAATTCTGTTAGCATCTAACATCTTTGTTTTTGGAAGAGAACTTTTTCATCGATGGCATCTACAAGTTTGCGTACCAATTGTTTTCTATAGTTCACTTTAAAACTTCATAATTATCCTTTGATCCATTCCTTGCAATTTTGAGGTGAAAATGAATTTCTATTCTTGGCTTTCTTATCTATGTTCAAAAGCTAACCTCTGGCGGTCACTACTCATTGGTTTTTCACTTACTGCTCGAATCATTGTATTCCTTTCTAGTTAAGGAAGTGCAGGAATAGTGATTGGAATTCAAAAAAACACCCCCAACCTGTTCATCACTACTTCCTGGGGGTTAAGGAAATTCATCTCTGTCTGCAAGTTCTACTGGTAAAGAAAGTTTTGACATTTGTGTTCTATTATTAGAAGTTCGAGAAACGGAGGTTTTGAAAAAATTCGACATAAACATGGAAAATACGTTGATTTTAGACAGTAAATGTAGAATTATATTAAATATATTCAGCTGAAACAGTTTTTTATTTTTTTTTTATTTACAACATAGCAAATGAATAGAGAATTCAGATTTTTCACAATATCAAAAAATTTCTGTTATTCGAATTCATGATATTGCTGTTCGTCTATTTTATACTGAAGTGAACGTTACTTCAATATTTTATAATTTACTATCATATAATCTAATGTAGTATCTTACTTGCTTCAGCATTTCCATATATAGAGATTTTTTTTAAAAGTATATATGCTTTCTTTAAAGTAAAAATCATTTAAGTTACTAAATTATAAAAAATAAAAGGTTTTATTTCATTTTTTATAGTTCAATAAATTTAAATATTTTTAGAAGGTATTTACACCTCAAGTAGCACAAATTGAGTTTATTTTTTTTAAATAAAAGATCCTTTTTCTGCTTGTCATATCGCAGTTTTTGGAACAAAAATTCCAGTTTTTTGGAAAAATTTTTTTTAATTATTATGATTATATATTTATTTATAGTGTTTAGTTTTAAAATAATTTATTTTTTAAATTTAAATGAAAAATTATTTAAGTTGGTTATTCCCACTTTTGTCACTACCTCTAATTAAACCTTCTATAAGCGTGGACAACAAATTAAAAACTGGTAATACAATATTTTTTTACGTACCAATTATTTTGTAGTGTTTAAAAATATTAAAACTCTCAAAATAACTGTTTTTCTTAGAAGGATCCCTGAATAACTGAAAGAAATTTTTTTTGTTGCTTGAGTTAATTAAACAAAGGGAATTTAACTGAACTGCAATGCTTTTAAAAAATATTTTATTCTCTCATTGAAATGATTATTTCTGGTTTTAACTAGTACTTTAAAAAAAAAAAAGAATTTTTAAGTCTTAAAATTTTAATTATTAAAAAGAAATAGAAATTCAGGGGCAACAATAAATAATTCTTTAATTATGAAGTGTTTTTAAATTATTTATTACGTAAGTAAATTACGATATATCAGAAAATTTGAGCTTATATTTATTTTATTTTTTGTTAACTCATAATTCTAATAGATAGGGTTCACACCAGCAATGAAAATTTAGTGGTCCAGTATGATCACATAGGTGATCATTTAGTGGTCCTTAAACTTAATATGGTAGACAAACTTTTACAATTGCGTAATTAATGTTATGGTATAGATAAAAAATTAGTAATTGCCATCTATTATACCCTAAAACTAATTAGGTTCATTACCCCATCATGATTAAAGATTAATATTTATTAAAATTAAATGAAAAAAAAGCTAAAATTAGTATTAATAAACAGATTTAACATATAGATTAAAATGCTTAGACCAAATAAATAAATAAATGAAGAAAGCAGAAAATGTGAGAAGTAACAAAATATTATATCAGAAATTAATTATATAAAAATTAATTTTATATGTAAATTAGAAATATCAACATTTAAATTTAAACTTTTCTTACCAGACACTTTTAATTATTCCGTTTAAACAAAATTTGAAACCAAAATCTAACCTATGAGTAGAACAATAAGGAACAAGTACAGCAATTAATTTTAAATGCATGGAATTCAGTGCAACAAGAAAAAAATGTTTTTGTCACTATTTGTAATATCAAAACATATTTCAAGATGACAATTTTGTCGCCTACGCGTCTTATTTTAGCGACATTTGTAGAACATTTAGCTATTCTAGCGTGAACCCTAGTAACAGACAATTCTTAAGGAAAAACATAAAAAGAAATTTGTAACATTAAGAAATGAGGGGACCCTAGGCCTGAGCCTCTCAGGCCTTATGATAAATCAGGCTCTGATAACATTTATGAAAAACAATATGAAAATTATATAATTATCTATCAAGCAATTCTTTGTAAGATGTAGCTCTAAAAAAATTATTGAGTGGCTTCAGAAATGAAAACATTTGTTTTTAATTTTTTTAAACTTGAAAATAAAATTTTCATTGAACTTATAATTTTTGAAAACAAAATTACCCGAGGTATACAGATTGTTTTATTCAATTAAACAAGAAGTAATATAACTTATTGCAAGACTTATAAGATTCTGATAGGATTTTTATTGTTCTTTATAAATTTTTTTTAATAGTTTATTTTTAGAAATTTCAATGTAAATAATAAGATTTGTATCTGACAGCACGTAATCTTGCTATCTCTCTTTTTTCTGCTATTTTTTTTTTCAGTCATAAAATGGAAATTAAAGTGGGGTACAGAATAAATTTTTTTCCCCTTTTCTTTCTCACAGTTTGATAGTAGATTCTGAATCATGAATGTCTATCATTGTGTTATCCAATGATTATTATTATTATTTTATCACTTTTTTGTTTACTCTTTTCCCCATGATTTTTTGAAGCCTTTTTTCAGTTCTTTCAGTCTCTAAATTTTCGCCATTTTTCTGAAGTTAATACAAAAGGTAATTTATTTCTTTTGATTTGACCGACCTCCTTTTCCCTAATATTTGGCTAATATAAATGGTTATTCCAAATTTCTTCTGATTCTGGTATTTTCCTCTACAAGTTTAGTCAATAATTCTCGAGTTAATAATTCTAGTTAGCAATAATTAATTCTCGAATGTTGATTTTTTTTTTACTCCACTGTGCTCCTTGTACATCTTTCTACGCACCTTCGTAATTTCCAGTTTTTAAGTCTTATAGTTTTTTCACAGAAAAAAAAAGAAAAAAAAACTAACGCTAAGATGAAACGCTAAAAAATTGTTAAGAGCCGTTGCCTTCCATTGTTTTGGGTGTTCGATTTTTTTTGCTTTGTTACGTAAAAACTATATGACTTAGAAATATAAAATAACGATGATGTATAGAAAAATGTACAGGGAGTAGTAATACGGTGAAATAAAAAAAATCAATATTCGATTAAAGTTATTGACTGCTAAATTTGTAGTATAATATACCATGCGGACCGCTCTTCAGACCTCAGAAATGAAATTACAGAGTTGAAATTTAACGTGCTGAAACTTAATTTGAGTTTTTTTCGAAATTCAAATTTGTTCGAAAGATATTGTGATTTTAAGTGTTTTTTTTTTCGTGAATATTTTTAAATTTTTTCTTTAAATATTGACTATTTATTCATTATCGTTAAAAATTGTTTTCATCTCTCTCGAATTCTTTATTTATTTAGTTGAATTCATGTTAGAAGTAACAAACAAACGAAAGAAAGAGAGAAAAGGGGAATTTTGGTTTACCATATCTAAATCTTAACATATGTATGGATGGTATTTTCAATATAAATGTAAAAGACAACAATCACGAGATCTCGACCTGCCCTGTTTCCGGTTAGAAAGTATACATCTGCTTGCTGTAGCTTATTCTGCGAGGCGATGTTTTCAAACAGATAATTTTCTTATAACAATATAAATGTAAACAACATTCAATCACGAGCTCTTGAACTGCTCAGCTTCCGGTTAGAAAGTATACATCTGTTTACTATAGCTTATTCAGCGAGGCGATGTTTTCAAACAGCTAATTTTGTTTTTAATAAAATAAATAATTTATTTAATTTTTGATCTCAAATCTGCCGTATTTCATAAGATCTTAATGATATTAAATAATTCTAGTGAGTTTGAAGTGAAAATTTGTTTTAGTTATTTATAGATGTATTGTTAAAAACGGTGTCATGGTGGCTATATTTAGAAAGAACTCGTTTTTTTGGCAGTCTGGATTTGGTCTTTTTTTTTTCTTGTTTAGTACTGTTTGTTCTTGTTGCAATCCGTGCACCATCATACGTTAGTGTTAGCATATTGTTCGAACAGCGAAATTAAGTTCATTTTACCAATTATCATTTAGGTTTAAATTTCGAGGTTATTATATTGTTCACGTGGTAAAGAAGTGTTTTATAACGATTCTTACGTCTTGGAGTGACAGGTCTTTAAATAACGATTCCTTTTTTTTAAAACTCAAATAATAAATCAAGTACACGTATACAAGAAATACTACTCAATTTAGTCGCGAAACACAATGATTATGTTGTGAACTAAATGGCTTCAACGTACAACGGAAACAGTGACCCGGAAGTATAGGCAGCAATGCACCCTAGTGTAGGAAACAGCATCCATACAAATTTTTAAAAATAAGAGAGAAAAAAAAACTTCAAACAAGAAGGATAAAAACTGTTCCCTATTTGAGCTGCTATGTCTTGTTAATGAGTAAAAATACTTCTAGAGGAGAAAAACATTGTGTATTTCTTAGTTTTTCTTTTGCAAGTACGATTTAGTACATCAAGTAAGATTATCGTTTCAAATCAAGTTAATTGTTCACTTCTTTACATTTATTGACAAAATATGCAGGTATAAAACTACAATAAACGTTTATTTTGTTTAACAAATTGTTCTTTGTTTTTGTAGAAAAAAAGACAATAATGAATGAGAAAGCAATCACTAGGTTTCGTGAGCGGAGCAAGAAATTGGCAAAGTGTTTTAGTACGATCGATCTATAAACTTACCGAAAATGTCTTATTGCTGTCTTTTTGTAATACATGACTTATGATTATTCGGTTAGAAATGAAGACATGAAGTGTGATTTATTTAATTGATTGAGTTATACCGTAAAGTTCAAATCGTTTATTCTCAATAAAATTCAACTCAATATATATAAGCCAAAACGTAGTTAAGATGAAATATTCGGCTTATATTTTTTCTTTCAAAAGATTTATTGGTGTTTTCTCCGAAGTAATTTAATTAATGCATAAATATACTTAAAAAATCTTTTTAGCCAGCTAGAGTTTTTTAAAGACTACTCTTAAAATGCTAATAACTTGTTTATTTTACAATAGCAAATGTTTACTGTCAATTAAAACTTTTTAATACAAATAACTTATATTCCAAAATAATAATAATAAAACGCAAGCAAACCAACAAGTAAATTTTTTTGCACGATTTTGAGAAAATATTTGAACAAGTTTAGTCAAATGGAAAAAATTCAGAAAAAAGTCACGTTTCATAAAAAAGTCAAATGTTTTTTAAAGGTTAAACAAATTGTGCTAAGTCACATAAATAATTAAATTCTACTAGAAATTTAATTCTCTTACCGCACTTTCTCAAAACATTATTTTTTTATTACAAATTTATTTTTAGTAGACCACATTAAAAAGAGTATTAACATACAAAAATACAAAGCAAAAATCTGCCTATTTCAATCATAAAGTGAATTTAACAGAATCTGTCTAAGCTGTGTTGCTGCTTTAACTTCAGAACGTCAAAGCATTGTGTTTTCTTTGTTAAAAATATGGTCATAATGTTGTTATATTTTGTGGAGAAATACATACAGGATTGATAGCTTTTATTTAAATTTTATGGTTTTTTTTATAAGCGCTCAGTTTTTTATTATTTAAAAGTTCAAAGCAATGGATCTATGTAAATATATTTTTGTTACGTATATATTTTTCATGTTTTCAAGATAATTTTCAATTTATTTTCCTTATAAAAATTTTAAAATAAAATTAAAATCGACGAAACATTATCCATTTTTAGAATTGATTCTTTCAATTAATTTATTTCAACTCTCAAATCCTGATGGTATTTGAATAACATTTTCAATTTTAAACTAATAAATTGAATGAGCTATCGTAATTACTTTCCTTGTTTACATTCCGTTACTCCTTTCTTTTCTCCGAAAATTTCTACTTACATTCCATGAATCCTTGCTCCTCGTTTCCTATCTCACATCAGTTTAGTGAATTGCTACGTGTGTGATTGGTTGAAGACTATGGAGAGCTGACCAATCAAAATTTCGAAAATAGTGCGCATGCTTCAATTTTTCTCTTTCTGTCTTCGCATCTGAAATAAACTGATACGAAAGAGCACTTGGCGAAATCTCCATCCAATATTTGGCGAAAGGTAATGTTAAGGAAAGCAATAAATAAACTAAAAATTTAAATACTCGAACTCAGATTCAGGTAAACGTTGTCGAATTATAGAAAAGTAAATCAAATCTTAAAATCTTGAGTTAAAGTTCCGAATTCGACAATATCAGCTTTATTCCGTTCAAACATTAAAGTCTTAACCCATACATATCACTTTATCATTTAATTATATTCATAATAACACTGCATTTTATTTTTTATTATTATTTTAATATCTGTTTTTCTCCTCTTTGTTTTATTAATTTCGAAATTCTAGATTAATGATAATAAATATGGTTATCTATAGCCAAACCACGAAAAGTATGTTTATAAGATTTTATATTTATTTATAAACTGATAAAACTTTTCACTGAAGTCCTGATTGATTTTCCGTCTTTTGCTTCCTTTATTCACTCGCCATATTAAGAATCCTTCATAGTGATAATTCCCATAGCACGGTGTCTATTGCAACTTTTTTACTTTACTTTCAACTTATAAAAACATTGTTATCAATATCATATTATGCGATTAAATATAAATTAAAGAAACTTTAGGGGGGGGGGCTTCTTTTTGATTCTAATCTATTGATCGAATAAAAACGAAAACGTTAAATTGAAAAATAAATAATAATAATAATAAATTCCATTAAACTACCAGTTTTTTGGTTGTTACGTAGTCTTTGTGCCACGCGTTAATAAAATTGCTACTTTTTCATTTTGACGGTTATTTCTTGAATTTTTAAATTATGTTAAATTATATAAATATTTATAATTTAAAAAATTTTAACAAAAATTAAAAACTGGAAAAAATAATGAAAAGAGGATCTAATCGATTATACCTTCAAGAATAGTGCTTTCGTAGCCAAAGCCGAATTAAACTTATTGAATCTTAGATTTTCTTTATAACTTTTTTTTTCTGACATTCTTTATTGTTAATTCAATTAATAGTATAGGAATCGTCGTTAGAAGCAAAATATTTTATGCTACAACAAAATACCCGATTTTCGTGCGGGGGTGCGAAAAAGTAAATGATTTAAATCGTTATTTATCAACACTACGAAATTATGCACACAACTCAACTCTGAAAGATACAAACCAACACAATTTTACAACTAAGACAATATATATGTATATGTGTCTATATATGTATATATATTGCTTGATTGATTGCTATTATGGAGCAATTAATCAATCAAGTGTCTAATATTCAAGTCTTAATATTCTCAATCAAGTCTTAATATTTATTCAAAAATTTTTTATATCAATTATATTTCTGATTTTTTTTTCTTCAGAAATATTAGTACTATATCGGACGAATGTTTTCTAAAAAATGTTAATGATCAAGAATTTTTAAGAAAACTTGTTAAACAAATTCAATTTGTGCAACTATTGATTGAAAAAAAAATTTCAACTGGTGTGTATTTAATGTTTCGAAAATGTTTCCTAAAAATGATGTTTTTTGACACTACCATAAAAGATTTATCCGCATAAAGTGACCTCATTGAAATGGAATTCTTTGGATCTACATTTCGAGACAGAAATACGTTAATTTTCTTGGAAAAATAAGTTTCCGAAACAAAAGCAAGGCAAAATCCTGATTACTCACAGCAAATTTGCTTTATTTGTTATATGAAATTGTAGGTGATTTTATCAATTCATTTTCCTATTATCGTAAAAACATTATTATGATCAAACCGTTTCATGCATTTTCATTGGACCGAAAAATCACATGATTTGATACAGATATCTTTGGCTGCCATCATCGTAAAATTAATATAAGTTTAAACGGTTTTGGCCGTACTTATTAATCCCTTATTTAATGGTATTTACCAGTAATTTGTATTGATCATCCCTTCTTAACATTATTCTCTATTAAATTAATGGTTGGTTGGTGGGTTCTAATGCCACTAGCCACACGGGTAAGCCTGTCTGGAGAAATCGAGCAAATTTAAGGCAGAGTGTGCTCTTCTTGTTTTTCAGTGGCGCCATCTGTGGCCAAGAATTCGACTCTGCCACATCATACATCGCACCCGTTTATAGGGCGGACCCATTCATACATCGATTCATTCGTCCACAGATCGTAATTTTGACCTTAATCAGACAACGATCGATCCAGTACCACCAGAGGTTTTGATTTGTTATGGGAACATGGAGGACTTTTGCGACTCGACAGATTTAACGTGCACCAGTCACTTTACTACACGGGGAGTCTTCGGTCGGCGGAGATCGAACCCCCAAACTCTCGGACATGGGCCCAGTGCCCTACCGACCAGGCTATACCGGCCTGTTAAATTAATAAACCCTAGAAACGGAAGTGGAATGATATATTTGATAACGTAAATACTTCATTTACTTCAAGAACTTACGAAAATGGTATAAGTCGACGTGTTTCGAGCGCTCGAATGTAGACACCTATTCTCAAGACTCGCTAGACCTGAATGTGGAAAACAAAAGAGATATAAAATTTGGCCTTTTTAAAATTCCTAACTTTCTCACTGATTAACCGTGGATTTTATCCTCCCATGTAATTTAGCTTTTGCTTGTAATTTTTCCAATTTCTTCTCATTCTTACTGTGAACTTTTTACAATACAGATTTTTTTGCCCGTTTTCAACCAAATTGCTGTAAGTAGAAAAATTAAATATTTAACCAGTTCAACAATTTGTTTAATGCCGCTATTTGTTCCAGTTCTGAAAACTTGAATTGTAACAAACTAAATGCTAAATATTGCTTACACACTCATAACCAGTAATTTAAAAATACCAATATCATCAATACATTAACACAAAAAAAAGTTTACGAAAAAAAAGTTGTTTTTTTTAATCCTTACCAATGAAAAAAATATCAAAAAATAAAATGTATTTTATTTTTACTCTTCAGCCATATTAAAATTATTTTTTTTACATGAAGTCTTTTAAAATAAGCTTTAAGATTTTTCCCATTTCGAAAAATCATGTTCTACCTTTTTTAAATATAAAAATGCCTTAAACTATACACTAGTCTTATATCGGTTCAAGGGTTAAAACATTATTCAAGATTGAATTAAAAGGAAAGACAAACTTTCTACCTCTCCGTTAATATTAAATTTTTTTTATCTTTTAATGCTTCAAAGGGTTATTTTTTAGTAAAGGCATCTTAAAGTTAAAAAAGTTATTAACAGTTACTATCGTGCTTCGCAATCATTTTCGTTTGTGGACCATAAACAGTTGTTTCATTAAAATTATTTATTTAAAAAACCCCGAAATTTTTTATTATATTAACACAGATTTGATTCAACAGGTTTTACAGAAAATTTTGGCTGAAATTCAAACTTAATTATTTTGCCTCGGTTACCATTGCAATACAACTTCATATGCAAACTTGTTTATTAAATTCGTATTTAATTTTCATTACTATAAAAACTCGTTAATTGTTATAAAGAGACTACTTAGCAATTGTTCAAAAAGTTAATTCCAGATACTTAATTTTAATTTAATTTATTAATTTTATTTTACATTCAATAATTTTAATAGCATATGTTGAGACGGTGAAGTCACACATATGAGTTATTATGAAGGTATAAATATAACTAATTTACATTTTAATAGCTGTAAAATATTATCCAAATATATTCATCGTTAAATATTGCATAAAATGATATAATTTGAGTATTTATTTAGATTTTGTAATTTTTAGAAATAAAAACTTAGTTACGAAGTCATTATTTTTCATCCCTTCTAAAATGACTATAGAAGTTTTAAACATAAATGGTACTATGGTGCATCATACTGTTTAGTCAGTTCTTGGTGACGGAGCTTGCCTTTTTCGAGCAGGCTCAGGCAACAGAGCGTTCGCCTTTCAATGAGGTGAACCGGGTTCGAATGCCAGCGATGGTTGGTCGATACGAATTACGCATCCGGCTTGCACCAATCACAGTGCTGACGTGAAATATCCTCAGTAGTTGACGGATCATGGGTTAGCGCCCCCTTGCCGTCAGGCTAGGCGTGGGAGGTTCTCGTGATCTTCCTCTCCATGTGACGCAAATGCGGGTTAGTTCCGTCAAAAAGTCCTCCGCAAAGGCAAATTTCTCCTAATACTTGATCCAGCAGTTCCCTTGTCTTCTGGATTGGGTTCAAAATTACAAGGCTACGAAGTTGAACATTAGTAGTCGTAAACCCAAAAAATTGTGTCGGCTGTTCAAGGACGGTTATAAAATAAAATAGCACATACATTATGCGATACTCAAGTTATGACTCGAGCGGTGTGCGAGGAAGTAGTACAGCGTATAATGGATAATTGGGATGAGATTTCTGTTTAATGTCACGACACAGATGGAAATAATTTTATTAATTCTGCTGTCTTCTGTGCTGAAATGTCCCGCACTCATACTTATGGTGGTTAGTATGATTTAATGACTGCCAGACAAATTATTACTAAAATTCAATACATAGAAAATTTTTACAATATCACGGACATTTCTTGAAAGTAGTTAAAATTGAAATCTAAGTACTTCCGTGCTCGCAAAGCCGCGTAGCGGGTGAAAAAAATTTGATTAATAAATTATTTAAAACTAATTAAGGCGTTAGGATTAGAAAGGTCGAAGAATTCGAATATTTACAATTCTTCAACCCCTCCAATCCTTACACTATAAGAATTAAAATATAAATGCAGTTGTGCTGTGCATTCGGCTTGGTAACCATAAAGTTTATGTGTTGTACTAGTTCATTTTGAAAAGTGACCAACCTGGTCGCCAAATGCGGCTAGATTTTAATGATACTCAAAATTTAAATAATAACAGAGAATAAATAATAATTAAAAGATATGATGAATAAATGCATTTACAGGTAAATACTGAAATAAGAGACAAATGTATAATTTACAAGTATTTACTTTTATAACTATTATTAAAGTTATGCTTATTACCGCGACTATATCAAGGCATTTTTCTGTCCAGTGATAATGCACGAAACGGTAAGACGAAAATTATCTTTCTGTTTGATAAATAAAGATAAAATGAATATAAATTATGACCTAAATAAATTTTTCTGAAAAATGTTCTCGAACTCGCCAACTTTCACCTGGATAATGTAATTCGATTGTGGCAACCCTTTTCCTTCGCTGAAGCATCCGCTCCTTTTACTCCAGCCGGAGCATCGTATACTCCGTGAATCCGAAAAACTTTTTGTTTCTCCTCTCTTGCTCCTCCTTTTGAATTGCGGGAAAGTTTCCAGATTTCGTCTCCCCCCGAGTAGCCACTGTTTTGAAAGGATCTCACTTGATTTTGTTATTATTTTCTCACTCAAACTGTTTAACATATGTAAGATAAATTTCGCTTTTGTTTTGGTTCCAAATCGAAATTGTTTATGTGGATATGTTCTACTTTTCTTGTAAGTATATTAAATTTTATTTCTATTTTTATTTAAATATATATTAATGAGAGAAAAAACTTTAAAAAATTTAATGCGTATGTATTTTTTTAATTATTAAGAAAATAATTTCATTTTATGTGTCTCTTAGTAACAATTTTTTTATGCTTTTCTCAACATCAGTAAAAGAGATTGGACTTATTCTTTCATTCATAAAATTATGTTCCGTGTAATTTATTCTAGTTACGTCTGTACTTTTTTCGTTAAATATTGAAAATCAAAAATTTCGATAACTTTTGGTTTGTTGGGGTGCAGGTAAATTACGCTATTTTTATTTTATTATTTATTTATTGTGTTGCGACCATTTCGTTTTGTGTTCAAAAAATAATTAAATAAATAAAAGAATAAAAAATGTAGAATTTATTTGAGCCCAGATTGAAGAAAATGATTTTTAAGAAATATTTTATTGTTTTTTTTTCTTAGGTTTTAGGAAACTAACTATTTATACAGATTATATCTGTATTTATCTCTTATTAAATAAAATAATATTTTGGTTTTAAATTACTAAATTAATAATTTTTTGTAATTAATAATTTTAAATTTATAATTTTTTTTATTTTAAATTGATAAATTTTATAAGCCTCAGGTTTTCAGGCAACAACAAAAAAATTGCTATTCTTAAAATTAATTTTATTCTACAATGTAGTAGACAATATAATTACTCTAACTGTAACATTTCTTTTAACTTCTTGATCCGTAGATTTATTGTTACTTATTATTTTTTTACAAAAAAGGATTACATATGGTAAGAATAGTTTTAAAAATCAACCCATAATTTTTTTTTTTTTCTTATTGACTGTGTTCATAGGTAAATTTTAATGTAAACTTTCTACTGTTAGTGCGTGCGTCACTTAAGTTAATTTGTTTATTATTATTTTTTAAATGAATAATTTTACAAAATGATATTGTATTAGAAATTCAAAATTTATTTTGTAGAATACTTGCAACAGCTTTGTTTATTTTAAATTTAGCGGTGCAATTCGCATGTTTATTTGTTTCATTAGACGAGTGTGCTGCCATCTATTTTCAATCTTTCTGTGGTGTTTTGTCAGAGTTAGAGGTTAATTACTAGTTCAAACATATTTTTTAACTGTTAAAATTGCGAGTTTAATAGTGTTTTCTTAATAGTTTAAATATGGGCAGCGTATTTGCACATCTGGAAAATCATGTATTTCGTTATTGAGCAAAATTTATCATGATTTTAACTATTTTTTAAAAAAAATCATGGAAGGTCATGGATTTAGGTCGCCGAAAAACCTAATTTTTAAAATGTTTTTCACGGTGTTCCGATGTTTCGAATTTGTAACAAAATTCCCACTCACAGTCATATTTTATTTGAAAAAATATGTTTTTATCCTGTTCTTTAAAAATTATGGCGTTCTTTCAAAAAATGAAGGAAAGAACATCATTTCTAGAGCGAATTATCTTTTAAACTTTAGTGATTTTAGAATTTATTTATAATTTATCTTTTATTTTAACAATTTAAAATTCTAGTTTAGGCTTTTTATATTACTTTTAAGAAGAAATAATATAGCTTTAAATAACTACATATATCTGATTGTATGTAGTTATTTGCTTTTGTATTTTTTTCTGCTATTTTATTGCTTCAACTCTTTCTTTACTCTTTTTTCTTAAGTTAAAAATCATAAAAATGAAGATGCAGAGTATAACAGTTTTAGTTATACCTATCATTTCAATTAATGTTATTGTAATGCTTTTTAAATTTATTGTTGCGTTTTTGTCAGAGAAAATAGTAACCTCGGTAAGTCGTGAAAAATTCTTGGAATTATTCATGAAAAGTCATGAATTTGAAAATCGAAAATGTAGCAGATGCCCTGTAAGGATCTCTAAATCAGCGGTTCCCAAATGATGTTCAACGGAGCCCTAGATTTCAAGGGGTTCCGTGAGTTAGCACTTTTTATAACCAGCGAGGAGTTATGAAACCTCTGATTATATTTTAAAACCAATAATTCATAATTTATTTAATTTTACGGCTGCCTTTATGAAATTACTTCAAATGAAATAGAAATGGCATTTTCTTAAGGAAAGTATAAAATTTCGAATAACAATATATATTATATGAATATGTTATGAAAAAAAATAAATATGTTATGAAAAAAAAAATCTATTAATATTTCCTATCGTTCTTTTCAAATCAAAATAATCAAATTCTTTAATAAGGAAATATGTTTCTATAATAACCAAATTCAACCTTTTTAGCAGTTCTTTTAAGTTTTTATTTCGATGTAAACCATAATTCGGCTTATTTTAGTCCTTTTCGACTTATGTATACATACCAGAAACAAATTCATAACTAGACTAGATATAGGACTGTAAATTTAACTGTCGGACATTAAAACCTAGTATAAGATTATTAATGATAAAATCAAAGAATATTGGGGAGATGAAGGAAAGTTCTCATAGACTTAATCTAAAACCCCTCCTCTGTAGGATGCGTGAGCACTGCAGGAAAAGCAACCACAAGGCAAAGAATATATTCTTTGGATAAAATGATGAAAAATCTTCATTCCTGTAATTAAATATTTAAAATATAGTCTTTTATAGGTTATAACATTCACAATTGCCCTAAACTGCTAATAAAATTGGGGTTCCGCCGAAAGAAGGTTGATTATTTTGGGTTCCGTTGCAGAAAAAAATTGGGAACCGCTTTTCTAGATAGATTTTACCTGATTAAATTGCGAGTTTCTGTAATTTTTCTTTTTCAGATTTTATATTTTAAGTTAGCTTTTTTTTCTCAATTTTTTAAAACATTTCATTTTAACCATTTAACTTTGACATAAATATTTTTACCATTGTTTATTTAATTCTTTAAACATTTCTGTAATTTTTTTTTCTCCATTTAATTGTCTTTAAATATTTTTATTTGATTTTCAGGTAACTTTTACTAAAAAAAACCCTACTGGTTAGCTAAACTTTATTTGAGATTCACGTGAACTAAGACTATATTGACTTTAGGTGAAAATAAATGCTTTATTTTATTTAATATCGAGAAAGAATTTTAGAACATTTTAAACGTCTGCCTTGTTTTGATAACTGACGGTAACAAACGTCTATTTTGCTTCGTGTTAACGTTTTGAAGACAAAATGTTGTTTGAATATAGTTTTCCTGTTCGTTTTTTAAATACAGTTTTTATTGTCGATAAATTTTAAATATACGTATTGATCATCAATTTTATTTTAACATAATATATTCTAGTTTGTTTATGTAATGTTTCATTTTGTGTCAGCGCCATTTTGTCCCTTTTTTTCGTTAGGAATAATCAATAGGTATGTTATTTGTTTACAATCCTAATCGTATTAAGTCGATAATTAACTTTCGGTTTGTATATTTCTTTATGTAAACGAATGTACGAACTGAAGATTTGTTTTGGGCTGGTGGCCCAAACGCGGATATCACATCAAGACTAATACTTTGAAAATTTTCGAGTTGTGCAATCTATTGCCGTTGTGTCTGATTAATTAAAAACATATCAGGAGTAATTAAATCCAACTTAGGATACATATCAAATTGTTTAATTCTAGATAGACACTATACACTATAAAATGTTTTACACTGTTTTGTCTGTGTTGATTTCAAATTAGCATTTTATTACGAATATTGCTTATGATAGTTTTAACACACAATAAATTAGAAGAAAAAAATTTAATTTTTTTTACGTATAATTATAATTTTTGTTAAATCTTTAAATTGTGGATTAAATTTTAATTTTTAGTTTAAGTGGTTAAACAAACTATTAAAATTAAGATGGTCGTCATTTTCTCTCATCACCATTTTTAATGAATTAGAACGAAATCGTGTTCCTCGCATGCATAATATACATTATCACCCACAGTTCATTTCATTTCCCTCACCTTCTGTAACCTGTTGGGAATTTAGGTTAAAAATATAAACTAAGTATTTCAGGTGATATCAAACCAATCACAACGTGTTTGAAGAAACGTAATGAGGAACTTTTCCAGAATAAATAACCTGAATTACTTATTTGAAATTTCATTTTAAACTTAGAATTGTCTGTCAATTAAAAAAAAAAAAAAATACAGAAGTTTGTCCTAGTTTAGCGCTTTCAAGGGATAATTTTTAATTTAAATATTATGTTTTGTTTATTTTAAAAAGTATCGTAATCAAGGATTACTTAATGTAATTTTGAAATACTAATCTTTAAATATTTCTTCTTTTGGAGAAAGAGCAATAATCTCTAAGCTTGATGGAGTGCTTTTAAAATTTATACCTAGTGTTTAAATTTATTGCTTACTCTTTGAGTAAAAGTTCAAAAAGCCTGGTGAGTAACCCAAACATATTAAAAAGATAGGCCATCATTTAAAAAAGCTGATCCTTATTGACTTATTAATGTTTTATATTTTATTATTCAAAATTAACATACACGTATTTAAATTGATTTTATTAATGACTATTAAATGAAATAATATCAATAAAACATATGTTATATTAGTTTTACTAAGTCTTAAGAGTTCTATCCGCTCCCAACCGAACTCAACTGTCAAACAAATAAGTAAAAACAGAAGTACGTGGTACTTTAGATCCTCTATTCATTTTTCATACAAAATTATACCACTCCAATTTTGCCATCAACAATTTTTGAGAGATATTTAAATTGTTTACAGTTATTGGTTTTTAAATTTTGAATATGGTTCTTAATTTTTTTTGCAGTTTACGTTATAGGAAATTTTTAGCATTATCCAAATCGCTTTTCAATAATTTAAACTGCAATAAGATTCGATTTTAAAAAAATATAAAAACTGTGAAACGTGTGTTTTTAAATTACTTGCACAAAACCGCAAATCGTATCATTTTGTTGCTTTGAAATTTTGAGGAAAATTCCTAGAAGTTTTAAAAATTATCATGCGCTTTTTCTCCGGATGTAATAAAGCGATCTCTTAATTTTCTACCATTTCGGCAAGGTATTGTGCAGTCTAATAATACTACATCATCAAAAGTTTCTTAGTACAAAAAATATCGAGAAATTAAAAATTTAACCTAGAATACAAGATGGCGGGTTTTGAGATTTCTTCAGGGCATTTATTCCAGAAGTAGATAAAATGTTATTAATTTTAATGTAATTGCTGCTTCATACTTGCTTGAAATTGCTTGAAATTGTCCTAAACCTATTTCAATCATGATCTAATTCAACCTAACTGTGCTTTAAATTGATTCAGAACAATTATTTTCTTTTTTAAATTGTTCTAAATCTTCTATAAATTCGGCCTATTCTGTAAAACTGTTCTATAAATTTGTTCAAAATAATTATTATATTGTATTTAAAAGTTGGACAATTAGTAATTATTGTTAATTCTGTATCATTCATATACTTTGCATTAAACAAGTTCATTTCTAATTTAATTCTAAGTAGTTAAAAACTATTGTTCTCTTTATACTTCCAAGGTTAAAGCTGTTGATTCAAACTAATTCGAAAGTGCGAAGTTGCTGCTCCAAATTGTTCCATAGCATACAATCACATAAAAATAGCAATTACAGTGACTCTCTCTCTCTTTCTCAGTAGCAATTACGGCCACTCTCTGTTCCAGAGTAAAACGGTCGTTAATGGAGGTCGGCCGTTCTTTGGGGTTACCTCCATTGATTTCAAAATTTTATCGAGCGTATTTAATTTCTTGCAAACGATTTTAATCATACGCACTGTCATTTTCTTGGTGCGGAAGTGCCTCTTATGCATGGCTTCATGAAAACAGAATCGATAAATAAAACTTAGTGTCAATATAAAATGACCCCTAATTATGTGTAAAAACAAATTTACCAATTATGAATGATAGAACTGTTTTAAATAAATAAACAATTATGACTATTTTTGTCTAAGTTTGCATTTAATTTTATGTCATAAAAATTAGTTAGCTTTAAGTTTTGTTTGTTTGTTTGCTTGAGATGCTCAATTTTTTTTAAAACTAAACTTTTTTTTTACCTAATTTAACTTTAAACTCTTAAAAAAAAATCATTGATAGCATCGTCTTTAGTACACTCTGACTACATTTGATGAGGAGGTTTTGATGGTCTCTCCTAAAGGTTTTCTTCAACAAAAAGTTTATGGAAAACCGTGCCTCCCAAGAGTTGTCTTAAAAAGAGGAGATCGCTTAGAGGTTTCACTGTAATAAACTATAATTATATCCCTATAATATTATTAAATTTTTTGCAAAATATTAGTTCTAATGAAAGCCGAATTTTTTGTAGTCTGTTTTTTTAGGTGGTTTTTTTTAAAAAAATAGACCTTTTTATTGACTTGGTTAAAATCCGGCAACCTATTTTAACGCCTTTATACAAATTTCTGTTTTAAAATGATATTGGTCTTAGTTAAATATCTATTATTAATCGTGGTGGCGCAGGAGATACAGCCCTCGTCTCCCAATGAGTTGATTCGGGTTCAAATCCCAGTGATAGCTGGTCGATACGAATTCTGCACCCGGCTCGCCCCGACCACAGTGCTAGCGTAAAAATCCTCAGTGGTTGACGGATCATGGATTAAGAGTCTCCTCGCCGTCGTTTCGTGATTTTGCTCAACATGTAGTGCAAATGCGGCTTAGTTGCATCAAAAAGCCCTCCGCGAAGGCAAATTTCTCCCAATACTTGATCCAGCTGTTCTCTTGCCTTCTGGGTTGAGTTCAAAGTTACAAGGCAGTGGAGTTGAACATTGGTAGTCGTGAACTCAAAAATTTGGTCAGTAGTTCAACGACGGTTGTAATTATAATATTATATTAGTTAATGGACTATTATCATTTTTCAGCTGTTATTTACTGAAGAGGAAAAAGTTCTGTTTTATGAAACTTCCTGTTTTACTAATCTTAAAGAAGGAGAGGGGGGAGTGCCCGATAAGGCTTTTTTTTTATCTTACTCACACCTTCAAATATTCCTAAGAAATAAATGTCCTTATCTGTTTAAAAATGAAAGTTCCTGTTTAATTCCACACTTCAGTGAGTGTTTATCTTTCTCTTCAAAGCTTTTGAATCCTTCTTTATTGAAAACGTGATTGTGTAATGTATATATATATAAGTAACTGGTTTACTTTTTTGTAAATATTTTATGCTCTTTATCATTGTTTTCCGTCTGAGCTATATTTATTTTCTCTGAGTCTGCTGTGGTGGCATCAGTAAACGAAACCTGTCATGATTTCTTTTTCTAAATTAAAGGCATTCAGGTCGTTGGGTAAGATATAATATCTATTAATAACTTTTTTTTGTTGCTTATTTCGTTCTTTAGTTGTAATAACATAATTAAAGTAAACGTAATTAAAATTTATAATTCTTTTTATTTTTTAAAGCTATAAATATGTGGATATGGATATTCAGTGATATGGATATTTTTACTCTTACTGTTTTCGTAATGATTTGAATACATTATTTGACCATTTCATTTTTCCTCGCTTTAATACTTTTTATTTATATCCTGCTATATATATATATATATATATATATATATATATATATATATATATATATATATATATATATATATATATATATATATATATATATATATTCAGTGAAACCTCCAGGTAAAACCTCTTCTATGTAGCTACTTTCTTTATTTGCAACCATTATTTTTTATGTCGGGAGGCACGGAATTATTTCCATAGACTTTATGTTGAGGAAAACCTATAGGAGAGCCAATCAAAACCTCTCCCAGAATCCGGGCAAACTTCTGCAGTAAATGCGGAAAAGGTCAAACAAGGAAACACGAAAAAATATATATATTAACAAAACAAGTAAGTTGATTAAAATGTGTTGTTGTTACATATGGCTTTATTGGAAATATTAATCCATATACAATGTTCAACTTTAAGTGGACTTAAAAACAAGGAGTAAAAAGGAACAAAATTACAATAACAAGCAAAGAAAACACATGACAAACACATATTAATACAAAAAGAACACATAGAAAAAAAATTAAAGTAAGAAAAAAATATATATATACATATATACAGTGAAGAATGAGGAGTAGTCTTTACAGAGAGTTTATGTGATCTCTGGCGTCCCAGTAAAGTTTACATAGATCACCCCGCTCTTGGGATTGTTTGTCCAGTAAAGGGCATACAAGCAAGTGGTCTGAGTTCATGGTTCCCGAATTGCAGATTTGGCACTCGCTAGATGGAAGGATACCTATTCTGTTGAGGTGCTCTGCCAAGCAGTCATGGCCTGTTGAGAGTCTGAAGTTTGCCACAGCCTTCTTACGAGGACTGTGACTGATTAAAATGTAATTAAAATATTTGTTAGTTTCTTATTTAGAGAGCTTTTTTTGACGATCTCATGTTACAGTCAAAGTGCTCTAAAAAAGATTCTATTTGATTTATTTTTAATATCGAAAGTTGAATAAAGTTATTAAAAAAATTAAATGCAAATTTAAACGAAAAATATGATTGCTCATTTATTTAAATTAGTTCCATCATTCATAATTAGTAAATTTGTTTTTAATCATAATTCTATCGGTAGGGATCATTTTTATTCACGCATTATTTATGAATTATTTTATTGAAGAACGACCAACCTCCACTAAAGACCATTTCACCATGGAACTGAGATTTGATTTGTCGCTCCCGAGAGTTTTCACTAATATATATATATATATATATATATATATATATATATATATATATATATATATATATATATATATATATATATATATATATATATATATATATATATATATATATATATATATATATATATATGTTATAAAGTAATTACAGCAGTCTACAGCATTACCATTGCTCACTGGCCGCTTTTACTTCCGAGTGGCTAACCACTCACATCGCGACTCATCTTTGTACTGGATCCACCTGGAGTTAATCTTTCTCATGAAATTGTATTGTAAATAAAATCATATATATCCATATTTGCATGCTTTGGATTTAAATTATATTAGTTAAGAAAATAATTTGTGTAAAATAAAAATATCCTTATTGCCGATAATGTAAGACTTCCTTTTTGATATGAAAACGGGCGAAATTGCTCCATAAATTTTTATCCGATTTGTTTTAAAATGTGACTGCTTAAATAGCATAAGAGTAGTTCCCATCTTTCTTTTTTTTTTTAAAATTTTGTTAACGAAATTTCATTGTATTGTACAAAGAGTATCTTAAAAGTCAGTGTTTAATACTTATTTCAATATAACTGACATAAAAGAAATTCTAAAGCTATGTATGCTGTCAAATGAACTTACTAAGAGTGAATTCTGAAATCAGTGTTTTAAAAGAACTTCAATAAAATTTCGATATTAATACAAGCATTAAAATTGTACGTTCCATTCACGTTAAAAGTCTAGATCATGGAGGTTAAGGATTCGCCATTTCGGAACCAACGGCTTGATTTTGGTTACACTGTCAGTATTGCGCATCGACTGTCTTTACTTCCCTGAAAAGCTTATAGATCAGAAGCGCTGTATGCGCTTTAAGCCATCCGTAGGATGCTTCACATCTCAATGCTTCGCAATGGTAGCTTAAAACATTAACCACTGTGTCATTGCGGTTTAATTTTTTTCACGGTTAAAAAGTCTTTCACGCTACGAATTTTTAAAAATATTTTTAATTTTTTTTGGACTGTGGTAGCAAATAAGATTTTCAAAAATGTTGCTTGAAATTATTTCAAAAGTATATGTTTACATAGATAAAATTTAAAATTTTCGTGAAATTTAACAAAAAAAAAAATTCTTTTGTATTAAAATACTTGCTTATAAAATTACAAAAAATTGAAATATTCTTTTCATATTAAACTATCTCTAGATCTAATTTGTGCCAAAAAAATTCAATAAAATTATTTTTTAAAAATGTAGACAAAAAAAGGTTTTAAAAAAATGTCTTAAACATTACAACTTAACGTGTCATTAAATAAATGTTATAATTAATATGTATATAAACTTTGCTTTTGTTACCTTGAAAATGTATATTCACAAAAAATAATTTGATTTCTAACATCTAGTTCATTGTTTAGATATAAATATAATAAAAATAAGAAGTTCATTTTGGAAAATTTCAAAGGTCTACTGTCCCCTCTCTATTTAAATTCAAGGATGAAAAAAATTTTGAGATTGTTGATTTAAAAATGAAATATCCATTTTTGATAAATGTTTAATTTACGGCAAGATTTTCTGAAATTCCTTCTGCTAAGACTTAGTAGACAATGCACATTTCTGTTGTTTTCTCTGAGCTTTAAAAGATTAAGTTTTGAACTTTGATTTTGCAACGTAGAGTTTGAACAACTCAATAGTCCGTTTACTATCATATCAAGGGTCGCATTCATTTCATCGACAATCACTTCATCGACACACCATTTCATCGACACCACTTCATCGACAGGCCGTTTCATCGACTAGGTCATTTCATCGACAGGCCGTTTCCTCGACATGGTTGCTTCGTCGACAGGCCATTTCGTCGACAGGGTCATTTCGTCGACAAGTCATTTCGTCGACAGGGTCATTTCGTCGACAGGGTCATTTCGTCGACAAGTCATTTCGTCGACAGGGTCATTTCGTCGACAAGTCATTTCGTCGACAGGGTCATTTCGTCGACAAGTCGTTTCGTCGACAGGGTCATTTCGTCGACAGGGTCATTTCGTCGACAGGGTCATTTCGTCGACAAGTCATTTCGTCGACAGGGTCATTTCGTCGACAAGTCATTTCGTCGACAGGGTCATTTCGTCGACAAGTCGTTTCGTCGACAAGTCGTTTCGTCGACAGGGTCATTTCGTCGACAGGGTCATTTCGTCGACAAGTCATTTCGTCGACAGGGTCATTTCGTCGACAAGTCGTTTCGTCGACAGGGTCTTTTCATTGACAGGATCATTTCGTCGACAAGTCATTTCATCGACAGGGTCATTTCGTCGATAAGTCATTTAGTCGACAGGATCATTTCATCGACAAGTCGTTTCGTCGACAGGGTCATTTCATCGATATGATCGTTTCATCGACAGGGTCATTTCATCGTCATATCATTTCGTCGACGGGGTCATTTCGTCGACAGGGTCTTTTCATTGACAGGGTCATTTCGTAGACAGGGTCATTTCATCGACAGGGTCATTTCGTCAACAGGGTCATTTCGTCGACAAGTCATTTCGTCGACAGGTTCATTTCATCGACAGGGTCATTTCGTCGACAGGGTCATTTCGTTGTCAAGTCATTTCATCGACAGGGTCGTATCTTCACCTAGGTTATTACATCGACAGGGTAGTTTTGTCAGCAGGATCATTTCGTCGACTGGGTCATTTTGTCGACAGGGTCATTTCATCAACATGATCGTTTCATCGACAGGGTCATTTCATCGACAAATCATTTCGTCAGCAGGCCGTTTCGTCAACAGGTCATTTCGTCGACAAGTCATTTCGTCGACAGGGTCATTTCATCGACAAATCATTTCGTCGACAGGGTCATTTCGTTGACAAGTCATTTCGTCGACAGGGTAGTTTTGTCGACAGGGTCATTTTGTCGACAGGGTCATTTTGTCAACAGGGGTAATTTCGTCGACAATATTAAGAGAAGATTATTTTGTAGGCAAAGTCATGCGTAATTTTGAAACTAGTCTTATGATTCTTTTACAATAGACGTTATGCACCTTGCACTTTTTTGTAATTTAGTATATTTCTGAAGAAATTTTTTAAGCCTAGCCTGATGCAAAATCTTAATAGTATGTTGAAGTTGCCGGAAAAAAGCATTTCATTTGAAAATTGCCTACTCCTCTATTCATATCACGTTGCAAAAACGAAACATTAATTGTATTTTACACATTTAAGTTGTATATACGCAATTTTTTCTAATCATATTTAACACATTTGTTTCTAAGATTAATTTTTAATGTACATTATTGTAGATTATCATCCCAAAAGCAATTACAACAACTATTGTGAATGATTCTTGATGTAGGGAGTGAATGACGGGTGAAATTAGGAAGGAAAAAAAGACGGTATAAAATGAATCTGTGAGATAATGAAACCATGTGGTCGATAGATAATTTCAATGACAAGGTTTTTTCGTTAACAGGCCATTTCAGCTGCAAAAATTTTCTGTCGATAAAAAAGAATTATACTTATATAACGTTCCCCCGCAATGAGTAAAACGCATTAATACAGTTTAAAATCTTGTCCAAAAAAAAAGAGAAGGAAAAGGAACTAACCTTTGCAATGATAACAATGGTGATGTTTACAAAGAATTTAATCCGAAAAACACAAACCTTTTAGATAGTTAGCTAGTAAGATTACTTCTTGTTTTATCAAAAATTTTATATATTCCCTGTGTTTAGATATTTATTTTTTTCAAGCTCAGTTGATTTTTTTTTATATGCAAGTAATCGTTAATTTTGTTACTATTGACATATTAATAAAATTTTCTTACATGAAATTTCAATATTTATATATTTTCTCTTTAAAAGAAAGATCGATATAGGAAAAAAACAAACTAAGTTATATGAGTGGCTATTACGAAGGTTGGCGAGCGAAGTGAGCAACGGGCTGAACTTCCTAGTATTATAAAAATCTTGGGGAAAAAAATGTATGAGGGGAAAAATAAAATGAAAATCCAACTTGGGAAACACATTGGGAAATAATGTTGATAAATTTTTTGTTCTAATCCTCTTCCTCGTGTCTTTTTAAGCTATTCTGCTGAAGAGGGAAGTTTCTGACAATTCTTGTGAAATTTAAATGAAATATTATTTGAAACAAAAATCTTGTTCTCGCATTTCCAGTTTATTTTATTTCTTATTTAATTAATTATTTATAACGTTGTGGCGTTTAATATGTATTTTATCCTATATGTTCCCAAAACATTTATAAGTTCTTTTACCTTATAAAATAAACTTCGCTAAAGTAAAAAAAAATAATAAATAAAAAAAAAACTCACAATGACTGCACATCCTCGGTATGCGATGCAATCGAAATGATATAAAAAATGGTTCTAAATCAGAGGAGGGGAGGAAACCTGTTTAATTGGTTTTTATGATCTAAAACATTTGGGGGAAAAACGCAATTTACTACGATATAACAAATAAATTGACTTTTGAGTTTATAATTGAGGAGAGTTATCTATATGCATCTGATTTTATTCCCATTAATGTTTTATTAAAATAAGTTTAGCAAACTTGTTTTTTTACTCAAATATTAAAATGTTTTTCTTTTCGATTTGCAAGAGAATAAAAATTTATTTAAATTAATAAAATTTGCAGGGAGAGTATATATTTTAAAGGCGAGCAATAAGTCCTTTAAAAAGCGTAAATGGAAATGTTTTAAAATATCATGTTTGACATGTGTCCTGATAAAGAAATGTGAATTTTTGCTACCTAAACGAAAAAAGTGGAATTTTGAATGTTGATAGAATATTTTGTGAAATTTTGCCCTTGTGGTTTTTGCTATGCGTGAAAATTTTTATAAATTGTTTTTCTCATTTGTAGTCTATTGAACAAACTTGATATTTTAAATACATATGCATTTTTTATTTTCATTTTTTCTACATTTTAGTTTTGAGTCTCCTGGCTTGTTCAGGCAGAAAATAATCAAAATTTTGATTGGCGATAAGTCGTGCTAATAGTGGTCAGTAAGTGTTTGAAAATTGTGTTTTCATCCTGTGTAGAAAATCAGTTAAAAATTTCAGCAATTATACTAGTAAAAAATTGGTCAAATTTTAATTGCAAATTTTTTTTTTCTTTTTTGTAGAGTAGGAGTTATTTATTCTTACATTTAAATTCCAAGCTTGACTTTTTGTTAATTTTCTTTTAAGCAAAATGTGTCTAATTTAAGGCTACACGGTACCCTTTTTTAAAAAAAAATTTTAAGGCCTGTAATATTAAAAGTAATAATAGATTTTCATTTGTATTATATTATTAAACTGATTTTCAAAAAGAAAAGGGAAATCGACAAATCACAATTTAAAAAATTTAAATTTTTTTAAAAAATTCAAGATTTTTTTAAATTTTTATAACTTTTTTAATTTTCAAAATTTTTCAGTTATTTTAAATAATATAAGTATCTTAGATTATTAGGAACAAAAGTTAGTATGGATTTGATGCTCTGATACTTAGTTGAATCTTAATTATTTTTATCGTTACTAAACACGTGGAAAACCCGAAAATTCTAAAAACTCCAACTTCAAATTTTTATTAAAAAAAATGTATACATCTCACACTGAAATCCATACTAACTTTTGGTCTGTATATACATAAAAGTTTCTACAAAAAATTTCAAGGCTTTATCTTTAAAGGGAAAAAAGCCTTAGGGAATCGAAAACAGTGGCATCAACAAAAAAGAAAGTCTGAGAAAATGACATTTAAAGTAAAGAGAACCATAAAACCAAAACTAAAAATGCTTGTACAGTCCTACTTACTTAATATATTATAAACAAACTTATTGCTGGTCCAAAAACACTAATTTACTTGAATATTAATAGTATTATATTTTTTCACATTTAAAATTTATGTGTAACCTGTATCGGCTAAAATACACGTAACATTGGTTTAGACAAACAAAGCAATAGGATTAAAGAAATAGCTAGCATAATTATATAAATATTCAGTCAATCAAGTATAACAAATATTCTGTTACGAATGTATTTATAAATTAAAAAATATTAGTCTTAAAAAAGACTTTTTATAAATAAAAATTTAGTAAAAACACAACTTTAGAACGCATCCATCAAACACCGAACATAAATAAACAACAATGCTTCTAGAAGTGAAAGTGAAATTTGATAACTTTTGGAGAAAGTGAAAATTAATAGTCATCGAAATAAAATAAGTCTTTTTTTGAAAAAAAAAGTTTTAAAATTAGATTTAAAAGAAAACGAAACTAACCACGCCCCCTCGCTTGTCAAATTGTGAGTCTGACACAACTCGGAAAAATCCTAATATCTCTAAAACTAATTAGATCTCAGATGCAAAATTTTTCAACTTGCTTCCCAACCACATTAGCCACCCAAAAATGCAAAAATATTTTTTTGCATATTTTTGCGAATTTTAGGGTACTGTGTAGCCTTAAATCCTGCAAATAAAAAATGAATTAATTCATCATTTACTTACTACTATTATTATTCTTATTAAATTATACTATTATTATTTAATTATAATAATAGTATAATTAAAAAATAGTATAATTAAAAAATAGTATAATTTGATAGTATTAGATTAGAATTTAATAATTAATACTATTATTAAATTCACTATTCATAGAAAAAACATATTTTGTGAAGACCAAACACTAACAGGCTTGCAACGTTACGCCCGTGCTTCTAAACAATTTTGGTAAGGTGAGTAGCACTTTAAATATTGTGGGAATCTACAACCGCCTCGGTAAATACCTAAACATCAAGTTTGTGTTCCTATTGTTCTTCGAAATCTCTAATAGTAGTAACGAAACTAAGACTCAGTTTGATCGTTCGAATAAGCATATTCCTGTCCTAATGTTAAAGATGCTGAGCAAAAAGTTTAAAATTGCAATTAAAGTGAACATTAAGAAATTACTTTTCCATCATAAAAAACCTAGAATTTTTTTTCTACTTATGCAGATATAATATTTAGGTCTATGATTATTTTCATTTCTGTGAGAATTCGACTGATATCTATGTTTTTGTTAAAATTTATGTAAAAATGTTGAAAATTTTTACAGCAATAAATTTAGCTTTCCTCTCCTTGAAATGGTGTCTAAATTTTCATTGTAATATATTTTTATTACTTTTAATTCTAAAAATATATTTTATTAGTTTAATTTGATATTAAAAACAATTTGATTGTTAACGTCACACTATATTAACTGCAACCACGGTCCGGATATCATGCTTGGTAATGTTCTGAAGACAATCCTCACCTATCCTAAAAATAAGTGTCGAGCTATTACGATTTAGATATAGAAATGTAGATTTCGATACATCAACCGTTTAAACGCTTCTCAACTACCTATTAATTAATTTAAAAAGCGAACTTCTTTTAGTGCAATTGGAACAATAAACCGCCATAAAGAATTTTACTTTAGTATAAAATTAAATAAGTGCATTTTTCTAATTAATAATAGAAATATTTAGAATAAATCTCAAAAATAGTTTCAGAATTACGCATGACACTATCAACGAAATGACCCTGTCGACGAAATGACCCTGTCAACGAAAAGACCCTGTCGACGAAATGACTTGTCGACGAAATAACTTGTCGACGAAATGAATCTGTCGACGAAATGACCCTGTCGACAAAATCACTTTTCGACGAAATGACCCTGTCGACGAAATCACTTGTCGACGAAATGACCCTGTCGACGAAATGACTTGTCGACGAAATAACTTGTCGACGAAATGACCCTGTAGACGAAATGACCCTGTCGACAAAATCACTTGTCGACGAAATGACCCTGTCGACGAAATCACTTTTCGACGAAATGACCCTGTCGACGAAATGACTTGTCGACGAAATGACCCTGTAAATGAAAAGACTCTGTCGACGAAATGACCCTGTCGACGAAATGACCCTGTCGACGAAATGACCTGTCGACGAAATGACCCTGTCGACGAAATGACCCTGTCGACGAAATGACTTGTCGACGAAATGACCCTGTCAACGAAATGACTTGTCGACGAAATGACCCTGTCGACGAAATGACTTGTCGACGAAATGACCCTGTCGACGAAATGACTTGTCGACGAAATGACCCTGTAAATGAAAAGACCCTGTCGATGAAATGACCCTGTAAATGAAAAGATCCTGTCAACGAAATGACTTGTCGACGAAATTACCCTGTCGACGAAATGACCTTGTCGACGAAACGACCCTGTAAGTGAAAAGACCCTGTCGACGAAATGACTTGTCGACGAAATGACCCTGTCGACGAAATCACTTGTCGACGAAATCACTTGTCGACGAAATCACTTGTCGACGAAATGACCCTGTCGACGAAATAACCCTGTCGACGAAATGACCCTGTCGACGAAATGACCCTGTCGACGAAATGACTTGTCGACGAAATGACCCTGTCGACTAAATGACCCTGTCGACGAAATGACCCTGTCGACGAAATGACTTGTCGACGAAATGACCCTGTCAACGAAATGACCCTGTCGACGAAATGACCCTGTCGACGAAATGACTTGTCGACGAAATGACCCTGTCGACGAAATGACTTGTCGACGAAATGACCCTGTAAATGAAAAGACCCTGTCGATGAAATGACCCTGTAAATGAAAAGATCCTGTCAACGAAATGACTTGTCGACGAAATTACCCTGTCGACGAAATGACCTTGTCGACGAAACGACCCTGTAAGTGAAAAGACCCTGTCGACGAAATGACTTGTCGACGAAATGACCCTGTCGACGAAATCACTTGTCGACGAAATCACTTGGCGACGAAATCACTTGTCGACGAAATGACCCTGTCGACGAAATAACCCTGTCGACGAAATGACCCTGTCGACGAAATGACCCTGTCGACGAAATGACTTGTCGACGAAATGACCCTGTCGATTAAATGACCCTGTCGACGAAATGACCCTGTCGACGAAATGACCCTGTCGACGAAATGACCCTGTCGACGAAATGATTTGTCGACGAAATGACCCTGTAAATGAAAAGACCCTGTCGATGAAATGACCCTGTAAATGAAAAGATCCTGTCAACGAAATGACTTGTCGACGAAATTACCCTGTCGACGAAATGACCTTGTCGACGAAACGACCCTGTAAGTGAAAAGACCCTGTCGACGAAATGACTTGTCGACGAAATGACCCTGTCGACGAAATCACTTGTCGACGAAATGACCCTGTCGACGAAATCACTTGTCGACGAAATCACTTGGCGACGAAATGACTTGTCGACGAAATGACCCTGTCGACGAAATAACCCTGTCGACGAAATGACCCTGTCGACGAAATGACCCTGTCGACGAAATGACTTGTCGACGAAATGACCCTGTCGACGAAATGACCTGTCGACGAAATGACCTAGTCGATGAAATGGCCTGTCGACGAAACAACCCTGTCGATGAAACGGCCTGTCGACGAAATGACCTAGTCGATGAAATGGCCTGTCGATGAAGTGGTGTCGATGAAATGGCCTGTCGATGAAGTGATTGTCGATGAAATGAACCAGACCCCATATCAATACTAATGATAATATTACATGATCTTTTCTTCGCTATAAAAATCAAATGCTAAGGTCGTACTCAGCTTATAAAAAACAATTCTTACGAAATATGTTTTACGTCACGCACAAACAACCAATTGTAAGCTTTCTTTTACCGGAGAAATCGCAAGGTAAGATGCATTATTTAATAAACATGAATTTCTATTTATATCAAAATTCGTGTTTAAACTTAGTTGATGTTTGTTTGATAACTGTTATAGAATTGATGGTTTAAAAAATAATGCGTGCCACTCCCTGAAGCTTTCTCATTTTCTATTCACTTGGAAAACACGCAATTTTTAATCTTCTAAAAATACAAAAGCTACTTTTTTTTATTATTTAATTAAGAGTATTCCCGGTAAATAGAAGTATTATTTTAAAACAAAAGCAATTTTTTTGTGCATAAATACTACTTGGTATTTGGTGAGGTCTACGTAAGCTTTTCTTATTTGAAAATTAACTATTTTATAAATACAAGAGCTTATTAATTAGCTTGTATTTATAAAAATTATTTTAGTACAAGCTAATTTAAGGCGAATTAATAACTTTTTGAAATTTATTTAAATGTATTAAAAAGTGGAATGCAATTATTCATCCCCTAAAAATATGCATATGTACAATTTTTGTGAATTTTTTTTTTTTAAATTAAAAAAAAGATATATAATTATTAATATTTATTAAAAATATTAAAAAATATATTTTAATAAATATATTTACAAAAATGACTCATTTTGCAAACTGTTTTCTCAATTTCTAATTTTAAACTTTTGTTCGTTTATATGAAATATCAATATATACTATTATCAAGAAATCAAGGTTTCGAAAAATCCGAAAAACTACTATTTTTAATTTTATTTTATTTAAACCTTTTTTTTATTGGTTTATTTAAAACCAAAGGTTAACTTACATATTAAGCCCTAAACTAAAAATATTTAAATCATGAAAAAGTATTTTACTGAAATCTTTTTAACTATTGAATATTATTTTAATAAAGAATACAAAAATATTCACTTATGCACATAAATATGTGAACATAATAATAAAAAGAAACTTCATTTAACAAGCAAATAAGCATTTAATATCTAAATGTTTTTTTTATTAGTGCATCATGTACCTAAAAGTTAATTTACTTCTTGCTTGTTAGTATATAAAGATAGTTAGCATATAATAAACGTATATAAATAAACAATAGTTTCTATATAATAAAAATAATAGTTCAGAATTGTTTACATTAATATATAGAAGCATACAATTTGTAAGTTGTTAGATAGTTGTTCTAAAATAAACAAATATTTTTTATTTATTAAGTCACTACAAATTTTAATATAAATGAGAGTGGGATATTCAAGGCAGTATATTTCTTCATGTAAAAAATATTTAAAATCGTAGAATAATGATAAACATATAAAATAGTAAAGCTATGTTTTAGTACTAAAGGTTTGAAATATAAAGAATAAATTTTTTATTTTAACGTGGTGGAGCTTTAAGTTTAACGATATTCTTATTGACGTATTGCAGCATTAAATAAATAAAACTAGCACTTTAAAAATATTTTTAGTGTGTTTAGTATTTTTTTTAACAGATTTTTATTTTTAGTAAATATGAAAAATTTTAATTTGAGAATTACAATAATGAATATAAACGTACTGCATGAATACAATACTAATTTATTTACACTTGTGGCAGAAAATTATTCTAAAATAAAATTGAAAAAATAAAATTTTAAAATCAATCTTGTTCCCATTTATACTTCTAATTGCAGGAACTATAATGTATTAAACAAGTAGATAAAAATAAACTTTCAGAAACTTGAACTCTTTCAATAATTACATTATTTAACTGATTTTATGTTAGTTTTTATATTATCATGACTATTTATTATAATGAATATTATTATAATGAATATTATTATAATGAGTTGTTGGTGCTGGAACGAAAAGTCCTGAGGAGAATTAGATCGAAACTAGAAATCGAGAAAATCATAAAAGAAGATACTGTTCACTTGATCTAATCGCAGCGCCTCTCATAGCTTGGACACATAGAGAGGAGAGATAATTACCGCTTGAAAAAGATCATCGACTAGAGCAGGAGCTTCCAACTTACTTTAGGCCGGGGGCCGCAATTAAAAACACCAGTCAAATGGCTGGCCGCAACTTAATCAAAATTTTATATAGGACTCTTTTATGTTTGAAGGAACATTAAATATTACTGTCAGATTTTTATCAAGTTGTGCAAAACAAAAGTGTTGAATTACAAGTTAAAATAAGAAGTATATTTTTACCTGAGAAATAATTTTTTTTGCACCCTGGTGTGTTAAATTTCACAGAAACGTAGAAATTAAGTTTTTTTTTTAAAACGAAGAAAAGTACTTTTAACGCATATAGATTTTTTACGAAAATTGTCCGCAAAAAAATGACAACTAATATAATTTAGTTCGCGGGCCCCCAGTTGGTAAACACTGGACTAGACATCTATGGGAACCAGGTCCAGAGACCGCCCTAAGGAAAGGTGGACGTTATTGTTGATTTAAAAATTTGAAGATCCATAGATGGAGGGTGAAGTCAAAACATAGGGCTGTATAGAATAAAATTGTGGAACAAGCCAGGGCCCTCATTGGGTTGTAAAGCTATAGAAGAATTAATTTTGAAAACTACAGAACGTGTTACGTCTATACTTTAAGTATTTTTAAGAGACATTGACTTAATATTCAACTTGCTCACATTATTTAACAAAAGGGATGACTAAGTTTCTTCTACAGTGGAAAAAATCACCCCCGAAGAAATAAGTTTTTTCCAACGCAAATGAAAGAAATTCTCAAAAAGAAGAATCAAATATTCAAACAGATTTTAATTGCAAACTATTTTTGAGCCATTTCATGTATCATTTTTAAATATGTGTAAACTAAAACCTAGAAAAAATTCTATTAAAAAAATTTTTTTTATGAATTTTTAAAAAAGTTAAAATAATTAGTTTTTTAGTATTTTATGTTAAATAGTATATTAAAACTCAATTTTATAATTAACGAACTATTAAAATAACAATCAAATTTATTAATGTCACTAAATTAACAAATCACGTCACATATTTAATATAGATACTATTTGTATTGAATCCTCAATTACAAATAGCATGCTAATTTTTATGATCAAATAATGTTAAGTATGAATGCTCAAACCTCCTCTAAAATAATATGATATATATAGATTTTAAATTTTTTTATAAAACTATGAATTAAATAAGTAATTAAGTTTTTTTAAAAAAAAAAGTAAGCGTGATAATTTTTTTATACTTTCTGATTTCTTAATTTTTTTATTCTATATTAAATTTAATTTGTTTAAATTTAAATTTTTCTTGTAATAGTTATTGTTAAACAACATCGGTCATTTTTAGTTTCTTTTTTTTTTTTTGTCGATTTTCTTTCGGACAAAATGCCAACGTTGTTTAACATAGATATTGTTCTAGAACACCGTTTTTACGTAAACATTTAAAAGTTGCAGCTATATGTCTATTTGAAATAATACAGATTCCCAATAGCAATTCAACTCAAAATTGGGAATAAATGTTAGAAAACTTCATCTTTTTTTCATTTTGTTACGATCTCCCTGAAAGAATTTATATAAATATTAGCAAAATAAATTAGTTGAACTATTTTTTTTTTTTTTGAAAATAAAGTTTATTTTTTAAAAAAAAAGATGTTTGGTTTTTTAATACTCCCCAAAAAAAAATGATAATTAAAAAATAAATAAAATAAAAACGAGTAAACAGTTTTTTGCACCTAATCAAAGGAAAGAAAAAGTTTACACAACTGATCGCACATGTTTGTTTTTTTTCCTTATCTTTTGTTTGTTTTGTCATGTAAATTTACCAGGTACAGATAACCAAATAAATAACTTAAAATGCGATTACTATGAAACTAGTAACGCATTGAAATATAAAGTGCGTCATTCCTTATTAAACAGGTTTTATTCACAATTCGTATCGGATACCAAAAACAAAAACTTCAATTAATATCTTAATAATTGATGTTCACAGGAACAAAGTGTAAAAACAACATGTATATGATATCATATTTATTTTAATTCGTTTTATGTTAAAATAATTATAGATTGAAATATATTCATATGATATATAATCCATTTTTGCTCTGTCGTTCATTAAAGAAAATTAAAAATAGGGTTGTGGAGTCGGAGTCATAGAAAATATTCAGGAAACAAACTTCCTTGACTCAGACTCACCGTAGTTAAAAATTGGGGTAGAATAAAAGAGAAAGAAAAGAAAAAAAGATTTTGATTTCATAAAAATTTAGACAAATGCTTATAATTATGCAAACAAAACGATTACTCAAATGAATATTATGACAATTACTTAAGTTATAACTTATCACATTTGAATATTTTTGAGTTTGTGTTTTTAACTAAACTATTGAAAAGAACGCAGAAAATCATCGAAACTACTGAAAAATTGAGATTGATGAATAAGTTATGTGTAAGTTATAGTTTAATTTATAAATTCCGAAACCATATTTGTTTAGCTAATTAATGTTACCACGTTGATTAAAAAAATACGCGAATGAATTTAATGTAACATTTGTAATAGTTTTCTTGTTCATAAATATTTACTGAGATAATTAGGCATTTTTTTTTTTTTTTGACATAGGCGTTTTTATTGGTACATTTAAATATAGTGATAGGTAGTGTTTTTCTTATAATGGTTATGCACAACTTCGATGTTTTGCAAATGATGTTTTTTAAAATCAATTTTTTCAATTGTTATGTTATGATACAAAATATAAATAAATTTAAATTAAGTGTCCTTTACTTTAACCGTACAAAAAAACTAGAAATATGTAATTTGAAGTTAACAATTACTTATTAATAATATTAAACCTATCCAATCCAGAGATTTGGCAGCTCTGCCTTCCACTAGAAAGTCCGGAGTCGATCGGGATTCTAAAAACCAACTCCACAGTTCCGTAAAACTGTGGAACACTTTAAGATAATAATATAAAAATAGTATGTTTCTATTTTACTTTTCTTATATTTATACATTTATTTTTTCATTCAAAATGCAGATATAAACATGATGTACATCTTGGAATTTGTAAAAAAGTTGAAGGCACGTGTAAATAATGATGATAATTCTGGGATTTTTTTTAATTCTTATGATAATTTCTTTCATTCTCCCCCCCCCCCTTTTTTTTTTTGTTAGATTACAGCATAAAATTTTGACAAAATCACTCTTCCCCTGAACTTTGTTATTTTGAAGTGTATATATTTGTATTTTTTTTAACTTGTATAAATGTTTTTTTTTTCTTCTTTTTTTGTAAATGGTACTGTCTTCTTTCGTTTGCCTTTTTTAACCAAGCCCTCTATCTTAACTTGTCTTGACATTTCCTCCCTAAATGCCGAATAACTATTTATTATGTCATCCGAAGCAATTTATGTCACAGAATATCTAACGTTCCCAAAAAATGTTCACGTTAAGGTCATGTCACCTTCCTTAACCCTAAGATCTCGAAATGGTCTCGTCCCGTATATTGATTGAATTTTCGTGCCTGTGTGTGGATAAAGTTCCAGGGGGAGTACACACGGCTCTTCATCGCTATTTTCTTACCTAGGAAAAAAAAATCTTTTTTTTTCTTCTTCTTCCTCCTTGTACCATGTTATTTATTTTTAATAGCTGAATTTTGATGTTTTATTTAATCTGTTCTGAACAAACTGAGGGGGTTAATTTTTAAGGTTCCCGAGTGGCTTGGTAATGCGCGGAACTTTAACTGCGCAGTGATCCTGGTTCTTTCGGGATCGATGCTTTTCTGGAGTTGGAAGGTGGACATTTAATCTCTTCGTTAATTTTAAGGGGGCTTTGTTTTCAGTAATTTGCCGCGGAAACCCTTTTTTTTTTCTTCCTAATCCCTGTTCTAAATTTTAATTGGACCTCCAAATATTGATTTGTTCCACTCAAGTTTAAACATTCAGATGCTTGAAATGTTTATACTAAAATTGTAGTTGATGCCAATTTATTTAATTAAAATATTGTAATTTTTATTAACAAAAGTTATTTAAATATAATTTTCTATCATTAATGATACTGAGTATATGAAAAAATATTAATTTCCTTAATAAAATGTGACTGGAAGCTGACTTATCTAACTAAGTATATTAAAAAAAGACAGCTAAAGTTGGGATTTGTCTGAAAAAAATCATTTAAAAAACCTAATTATTTCTGAAAAAAATTACGAGAAAAACACAGATATTATCTGGGTTAAAAAAAACAGCTATGCTACGTTTCGGGATTTTATTTGAAAAATTACGAAAAAACTTACGTGGATTGGGTTTTTCAATAAAACCCAGTTTTTTTAAATTTTTTTTTTAATCCTGATATATTAAAGTTTAAGTTTCAAGTTTTCTTTTTTAAATATCCTGAACCTTTACTTTTTTCAAACAAAACTTTCTATTTTTTAAACTAGGTAGGAATAATATGTTATACCTATTTAGCATAAATTCAACTTTTTACAGTTTCTCAATCAAATATAAGTTTCCACTTTTTATTCATTATTTACCTTTGGCTTCTTATGTTACAATAGCAGAAGTTAAATCTATATGAGGGCAATGGCTCTGAATTCGTATTATGAAAGATATATGAAACTGTTTCTTTCGTTAATGCTTATTCCTTTAAAACGTGCTTTTATAAACCTAAGTACTAATCAACTGGTATTCATAAAACAAAGTCAAAGTTGTGAAATAAATGGCTATTTCCCAGAAAAATTATTTCTATAAATCTTGACTGTTATGGGTTGAATAATGCTATATATATATATATATATAGAGAGAGAGAGAGATTTTAATAATTCTTCTTCTCTTTTTATTAATCTTTATTATTTTCCATGTTTTCTCTATATTTTTAACTTAAATTTTTTTATGAGTTCTATCTACTTGCAGCTTATGCGCAGTAAATAAAACTAATTAATTATCTTAATTTTCCTCTCTTTCCTTTATTGCGCTATATATATATATATATATATATATATATATATATATATATATATATATATATATATATATATATATATATATATATATATATATATATATATATATATATATATATAAAATATAACTAAAGAGAATTTCTAAAACGTGTTTTTTCTTAAAAAATCTAATAACGTAAAGTCAACGAAAAGGCAAAAAAATGATACAAGCAATAAACTACATGACTATGAGCTATTTAGTAGATGGGCTTAAAAAAGTGTAGCACCGTGATATTAGTTTCAACTAAAACATACAAGGTCCGGCTATTAATTTCCAGGACTCATAGAATAACTCAGAAGAAAATAAAATTAAACGCATAGCCATGTAATATTATTCGAAGTAATCCCCATCAGCCGTAATGCACGTCTGTGCTCGGCTGTACAAATTTCGGAAAGAAGTTTTAAAGTCCTCTTTCGGAATGCTCTTTAATAGTGACGTTACAGTCTTCTTGATGGCTTCGACATCTTGAATTCCTGTCCCCTTCAGCGAATTTTTCAGCTTAGGAAACAGTCTGCTGGTGCTAGGTCTGGAGAGTATGGTGGATGCTGCATCTTAACGACACCATGCTGCTGGGTTAAGAATAGCCTCACAGGCAGAGCAATGTGTGGAAGCGAACTTTTTCAATTGCTTCGGGCGTGCGTAACGACTGCGGCCAACCTGTGTGTGGATCATCTTCCACGCTTTTGCGCAGTCCCGAAAGCTTTTAAACCATTCAAAAGTTCTTGAGCGACATAATGCTTCCTCGCCGTAATCTTGTTTTAACAATTTGTAGGTTTCCGCAGCTGTCTTGCCCAATTTGAAGCAACATTTAATGTTTATTCTTGCTCCATTTTCACTTCGACAACAGGAATTTAAGAGCTACGTTTTAATGCGCCTTTCTACGAGAACCACTTACTTCAGCATGGTGCCGATTGCACTGCACATACGCAAGAAAGCACTCTTCAATATGCAATCATTAGCGCCATCTTCCGGCTTTTCGTTCTCCTACAGTTACGTCATTCCTGGAAATTAATAGCCGGACCTTGTATAATATTCCGGAAAACTAATAATCTAAAAATACATAGCACGTTTCATAACCAAATATATATAGAAGCTATATCAAAAGTAAAAAATGATGTTAATCATTACTGAGAAAAGCGGGAGTGAAAAAAATCAAAGCCTGTTTTCTGGCAGAATCTTGAATGTATTTATTTGCTTTTCAATTCCTCATTGTTTCTATCAACAATCAAACTGGTTTTGATACTTGTAATATTTGATAATTCAGTATGTTCATCTTCATCAGTATGTAAGACGTCAAATTTATTTACTTTTTTAATGGATCTATCTTTTTAAAATTTCAATTTTGTCAAGGATTCTAATATCATTAAGACATGATTTACGGAACATCCTGTGTGTTAATTTTTTGCAACAAAGCTCACTTTAAATTGATATCTTTCAAGAATTTTTCGATTTTATGAAGGTGTTTGTTCATAACGGGAGATAAGCGATAAATAAGCGCATTTTCTAATTTCATAGTTTAAAACATTTAAACTATTTTATTAGAAAACCTACACTTAGTCCATGAATATAAATCATACAAAATGTAGGTGAAAGTGGGGTAAGACCGTGTGCAGGGATGTGATTCTTCCGCGAATTCGCGGATTTCCACTTTTTTTCTTCAGATTTTTCCTTTTTTACCGCAAATTTCCGCTGAAAATTTTTTTGAACAAGTTAAAGTATTTTATGAGGAATTTAATTTTCCGCGGAGCGGAAGTATTGAAGTCCTCACTCCTCCCTCTGGAGTTTCTCTAAAAATCGTTTCCTTGGGATAAAACTGGTTGACCTTTATACAGGGATGAGATTTTTGCCTCTCGAATTTCAGCCTTTTTATCAAAAACTCCGATTCTCTAAAAGTTTCGTTTTTTTTAAATAAATATCCCGCTTTTTTTTGTTTTTTTTTTTTTTGAAAATTTAGTCTTTGGAATAAAATAATTATATTTATTTACGATTTTCAAAGATAAGCAGAAAATTCAAACTACGTCCTAGCTGCTAACCCTTCCGTATTTTTACTTATTTTAGCTATTTTCTCAGCTTTTACACACAGAAAATAAGATTTTCCTTATTTTTATTCGTCCGCCGGATAGCTCGTATTTTCGCAATTCAGCCGTCGTGACCCTGTAGTCTAGCGTGAAAGCAAACGAAAAAAATTTTAAAAAATCGTGGATTTGTGGTTAAAATATTAATTTGCTCATTCAATTAATCTTGTAAATTTTTATTTATTATGTCTAAACAAAAACAATACAAACAAGCCTTTTCGAAATCCCAAGTCCAGACTCGGCAAATATCTCGATTCTTATTCACGCGATTTTAATATCAATCATCGATTTTCGTATTTACCTGATTTAAAAGTTGCTCATTGCGATTCTTATTTACACTATTTAAACATGGTACATTATTCTTATTTACGAGATTTAAAAATCCAATATCGCGTTTTGTATTTATACATGTTTAAAATCGCGATTTTATTATCAAACATCGATTTTCGTATTTACCTGATTTAAAAGTTGAACGTTGCGATTCTTATTCAGGCGATTTAAATATCGTACATTGCGATTCTTATTTACGAGATTTAAAAATCCAATATCGCGATTTGTATTTACGCGCTTTTAAAACCCTATGTAGCGATTCGTATTCACGCGAACTTAAAATCCAATGTCGTGATTCGTTTTTGCGGTTGTAATATCAAACATCGATTTTCGTAATTATACGTGCTGTAAAAATTAGACATTGTGATTTGTATTCACGCGATTTAAAAATTATGCAGCGTGATTCGTATTTACGTGATCCAAAAATTACGCATCATGATTTGTATTTTCGCTTTTAAACTTTTTAAACTCGATCTAGAGTTTGTATTCACGTGATTTAAAAGCCTCATATCGGGATTCATATTCATACAATTTTAAAATTAATCATCGGGATTTATAATCACATGGCTTACAAGTTTAAAAATTACACTTTTTTTGTCAAATTTTTGTGTGTGTGTGTATATATATATATATATATATATATATATATATATATATATATATATATATATATATATATATATATATATATATACACACACACACAAAAATTTGACAAAAAAAGTGTAATTTTTAAACTTGTAAACCATGTGATATATATATATATATATATATATATATATATATATATATATATATATATATATATATATATATATATATATATATATATATATATATATATATATATATATACATACATTCTTGGATTTCCTCTTTTTTACTTTCTGACTGCTCTCATCCCTGACTGTGTAGCTAAGGTTCGAAGGCGTGTGGGGGGCTAAACTGTTTGACTTTGATACTATCACTTTTAACCAAGATATTCATTGTTTAGTTGTGTACAATAAGTCATTCCTACAAAATCATAGAAGTAATAATTTTTTTATAAATGATTTTTTTCTAGCAAATGAAATTAACTGGAGATTGCGGGAGGAAGCAGAGAGGGGCAGAAAGACGATTAAAAACAAACTTCAAGTTAAACTGATTTATATATTTATTACTTACGCCCTCCTTTATTGTAATTTATCAGATTTCGAGAGTGTTTCTGTTTTTTCCACAATTAATTAATCTGGGAATTTGTAATATAATTCACACATAATAAAATCCTCTATGAGATAATTAAAAGGGCATCAATTCTCAGATGTTATTAAAAATTCTTTTTTTCTAAAGGCTAATCATTAAAAGCGATCATTAAAAGATAAGATCATTATAAATTGAATGCTTGAGTAAATTTCATGTACTAAATTTCGGTTTTTATAATTCATCAAAGTCTACTTAAAATATGAATGCTTCACCAGCAAAATCAATTTAATCCACTTCTAGCACAAAAACGGATGTTATTATTATTTCCGTAGTATTTTTTTTTTGTTTTTTTTTTGTTTTACTGAATCGAATTTGTGACCAAAAAATAAGTCAAGAAGACGAATAGTTCAGAAGTTGCAAGGGATTTTATGTATGAAAAGTACTGTTTATGATTTATACATATTTATACATTGTCATGTAGTTATCTAAATAAATAAAGCATGGTTTCTTACGTTTTTTTTTTTTTTTTTCTTTTTTTTTTTTTTTTTTTTTTTCTTTGCACTGAATCGAAAGAATAAAAAAGGCAAATCAGAATCAAAGTCAATAGTGTAATAAATAGAGCATGGTTTCTTACATTTTTTTAAAATTTTTTTTTGTACTGAATCGAAAGAATAAAAAAAGGCAAATCAGAGTCAATGTCAATAGTGTAAATAATTTATAAGAAATGAGCAAATAAGCACAAAATAGTACTTTTTAGACATAAAACTCTTTTCAACTTGTGAACTATTATTGCTATTGACTCACATTTTATCTCATTCAATTTAGCGTAAAAATATGTAAAAAATAATACGTCACTTGTCTAGAAAGCAATATTAGATGCGTGACTAAATACAAATCAATCATAGTACGTTTTGTTCATGAAACCATTACAAATGGGAAACTCCTAGTTAGTTCCATTGAATATTCAACTGTTTTTTTGATTTAACCTCGTATTATTCTTTTATAATTTCTTAATTAGTTTGTTTGAATGTCCAACTTCTATTGTCTTCGTAAAAAAATACTCGAAGTGAAGAATAATACCTTACTTGTCTAGATGGTCACTAGATTGCTGTGTCAAAATTGTTAACGGTGCGGGGGGGAGGGAGGAATCGAATTGAATAATTTTTAATCTAATGATCGGATTTTCATGTACTAGGACTCAAATTAGTTAGTGCAGATGATATTTTAAAATACGAAATCAGACACAAAATCATATTTCTCTGAATAAACATAATTTTTTTTCGCCAGATTTTGATTTTTGACGAAGTTCGATGATTTTTAAAAAAGTCAGATATTTAAAATTTTATTTCTCAGGAACTGTTCGACCAATTTCATTTCAATTTTATAATTTGCTATGTAAAATTACATTTTTTAAAATTATCTGAAACAGTGCATACTTTACAATTCAATTTTTTTATTATTAATTAATAAAATAAAAAATAATTATTAAATATTATTTTTTGATGTGCATTATCTATAGATAAGCAAAGTTTATAATTGGGCAAAAAAATAATGTTATCCGCCGAAATAAACAAAAAGCATAAGGAACATAAAGGGGTCTAAACTTTCGATCGCTCTTTTGGCCAAATTATTGGGACCATATTTTCCAGATTGCTGCTATCCCATACTTTTGGGGTCAGAAATCATAATTCATTAAAAAAAAAAAGCTCTGTTTATTTAGAGAAAGTACGTTTTGTGTCAGATTTCCTTACTTAAAAAATATCGTCGGCACTTACTATTAGCATATTTAAGGCTACCTCTTCGAACTGTTAAGATTGAGTCTTAGAACGTGAAAATACGATTATTAAATCAAAAGTCATTCAGGAGAATGTTTTTTTTTTTAGGCATACTGAACAACTCAAAAATAGGACTTTTTTTTTACATAAAACCCTTCCAACTTCTAAACTATTATTAAATGATTCAGCGTGAACACATAAAATATAAACTTATCAAGATAACAATGCCTGATGTGTCATGTCAAACTGCTAATAAAGCTTTTAAACTATTAGTCCTATCATGATCTTTGTTAAATTCACCTCAACAATTGGGTGCTCACTTATGTATAGAATTAATAGGAAATATATGAAAATAAAATGCTTTATTTGCCTGCATGGAAGACATTCAATTCTTCTCCCAAATCACCCCATTTCTTTCAAAAAAGGGTTCTTTAATAATAAGTTGTAACTCCACTAAATAACAAAAACTTTGTAGAACTTCAGGTAATGATTTATATTTGTTTCATGGTGTTAATTGATTTGGCAAGAAAAGGCCTACTCACATTAATGAATTAAGATAAGCTATTATAAGTTGAAAAATTTGACCTTCTTTCAATATAACATTTCATTTTTGGAAAATACAGTTGTGAAAATATAGAATCAACAGTTTAGCCATGAAAGTATTCGAAAGCTTGATCCTCTTTAAGGTATTTATAGCTTTGAAAAAATTTAATTTCATCAAAATCAATAAGCATAACTACCAACTCTTCTGCATTTTTCGATCGAGCTAATTTTTATGTAATTTCATAAAAATTAGAAATTTATGAAGAAAATTTTTAGAAATACATATTTTTACATTTTTATTTCTCAAGAAATCTATCATTGATTTCGTTCAAATTTTACACCTTAAATTTAAAACTGCATTGTTTAAAATCATATGGAAATTTATGCAACTTACTGTTAAAAAAATATTTGACCATCATTCAATTACAGTTTTTACTAATGTCATATTTCCTAGTTGAAATGCAAGTCAAACAGTTCTTATAATTTTTGATTAAATAAAAACTCTTGGTGTCATTTACACTTTTATTTTTTACTAGCTTATAGAAATTTAAAATATTTTTAAAAATTTATTTTACTTAAAATTTTTATTTAAAAATTTATTTCTTTTAATTTTTATTCATATGCTCATTTTCTATTTTAGATTCTAAGAAATCAATGACTGGACCTGTTGCATCCTCTAACATGGGACCTGGAGGTGGTGTGGGACAGCCTTCTGATCCAATGAGTGCTCTTAAAAGTATGGCTGGACAAGGTAGTGGGACAGTTACAATCCAATCACAACCGGGACAGACACAAATGACTGCATCTCTTTTAGGCTCTGGTGGTACTATCAGTCAAATGCCAACTCCTCCTCAACCACAGCAGATTCAAGTACAGTCAATGGGATCTGGTATAAATCCAGCAAGTGGACCCAATGTTGTTCCACAATCAATTAATCCACAAGGGATGAATCCCATGGTTATGCAGCCAACTAGGTGTAAGCATATAGTGGCTCAATTTTTTCACTCTTTTTTTTCCCACTTTTTTCGGACCAATATTCTAAGTGTGTATCAGCTGTTGTAGTATGCCATTAAGACAAAGGCAGTTTTTCCTTGCTTTCCAGTGGCGTGATGTTTTGTCTAGAATTTGACTTCTGCCACACGCATACGTACGTCACAGCTCATTTTTAGGGCGGACCCATTCATTATTCCACAGAGTGTAATTTTGACCTGAACCAGAGAACGACCAATCTCCAATCACCCTGAGATGTATGATTTGTAATGGGAACATAGAGGACTTTGTGACCCTACAGATTTAATGTGCGCCAGTCAGCATTTACTACATGGAGAGTCTTCGGCCTGCAGGAGTCGAGCTCACGACCTCTTGGGCATGGGCCCAACGCCCTACCAACCAGGCTATCCAGGGCCCAGTGTATCCGTATGAAAATAGTTACATTATCGTGGATTACTCAGAACCAATCAACAAATTCAAAAACATCCCTTCATAAACTATATTTATTGTGAACATTGTGTCACAAAGTGAAGTAAATCAATTTAATATTGTACTAGTTAGTTAGAGAAACATAATTTTCATAAAATTGCGTTATTGTTTTGTAATCATAATCCACATGTATAAAATTTTACTACAACTATAATTCTTCAATACCAGGTCCATAAAATACTTATTCTTCCTCATTTTTAGCAGTCTCAAGGGCTAGTCTAGTTCTTCTTGTCAATCTACTCTCATGTGACGCGTCACATGTTTTTAGTGAGTTAAAACCCGGCAGTCAACTTTATTTTAAGCAAGTGTTTTGGCTGCTGGGCCTAAAATTATTTATAATTGTTCCAAAACTGTTAGTAACATTAAAATTCTTACAGCTAAATAAGTTTACAAGGCAATTAGCTATCATTTTGTAGAACTCTGTTTTTATCTCTATGAACCCCACCCAGTTTCAGGGTCTAGTGTCAGATAGTCTATGCAGTTAATGTGGTTGGTATGCAATGCTGAGCATATTGCCACCTTCATATCATTAGTCTCAAAATTGTAGAGTCTTAACCTCACCTGACCAACAACTGGTTGTTTACAATAGTGAAGAAATGTTTTACTTTTTTTTTGTGAAAAACTGTTTTACTTTTTCATTATGTAAAGAGTAGTATATAATAAAAATCTCTTAAGATTATTTGAAAAATTTTTCAATTTATTTTTAATATTTTTTAATGTAACACGCTGAAGTATTTGTTTTTCAGGAAATGCTTGCAGACTAGATATTAGTGCATCTTTCACCCTTTTTTTATTAATTATCAACAACTATTTTAAACTAAAATGTCTATTCTGAATTATTATGAGTTGCATTTATTTCTATTACTATTATATATCTTAATCTCTTTATCTGTTTATAAAATTTATATAAATTGTGCATTGTGTTACCTTGTACTTTTATTCCAAATTTACCATTTTGACATTTGCTCCTTCTGGTCAATGATATAAAATTTTTATGCATATATTTTTTTACTCTGTATTTAAAAACATTAAAATATGGCGCAATGCTCCAAAAAGAGTTCAAGAACTTACTTATTCTGCATTTATTTTTTCTGCCTGATTTTCTTCCCTTAATACAAACAAATAATACTCTATATTATATGCATATGGTCTGTACTTTAAATAAAATCCTAAAATGAAACAGGAAAGATTAATAGTTTTAACTTTTGCTTAAAAACTTAAATTAAAAATGACTTATTTAAGGGGGGATTATTAAGGGGGATTATTAAGAGGGGATTTTTTTTCCTCCATAAAATTTTTTTTTCACTGCAATTAAATAGAAAATCTGTTCAACGCAATACACTGAAAAGTAAATGACCTAGTCTGTGTTCCTTTGAAGTTATAATTAAGTAAAGCATTCCCACAATATGTATTCCATGAAGGTCATGGTGGGGTAAGGCTCCATAATTTCATGATCATTGCCATGATAATGGTAATGTGAACAGCATTGCTCACCATGTCTCATTCAAGCTGGTACTCATAGATCTGTGAATGAACTTCAAACCATGGGTCATAACCCTAGTTCTTAGCAATGACTTTTCAATGCCTAAACTATTGAGCCATTGTGGCTTCTTTATCAATGTTATACCATCTTAAATATGATGTCAAATATAATATTCAGGCTCTTTACTTATAGAGTATTAATTACAGTTTTAGGACCTGGCAATGTAATGAATCCACAATCTGTGCAACCTAGGCAAATGATGGCACCAAATGTGTTGATACAGAAATTCAGACAGCAAGGCCCTCCTCCTAACGTTACTAGCACTAATATTGTAAGTTACAATTTAGCTAGCAGTTTTTTGCTTTTGTTATTTATCATTTGTTTTTATAATGAAACACTGGCCGGAAACATTGATTGTGTTATTGACATTATTCTTAAATTTTATAATAGTAGTACTTATTCTGTCTCTTCAGCCAATGCAAGGGAATTACAACGATACTATGTTCATGCAGTCACAACAAAGTCCACTTTCAACTCAGTATCAAGGTCACAGCCCTGCACCTGCTGCTGTTAGTACTAGTTACCATTTCTTTTGTTCCTAACTAATATATATTATCTTTTAATTTCTGATGTCCTAAACTTCTTATACTTTTCTTTCCTTTCATAAATGTTTTATTTTGTTTGTAACTCTATTTTAAGGAATATTTATTATATTTTCTTTTTGTTAATTTAACATGTTTATTATTTTTATGATTATTGTTATCAGTTTTTATTAAAAGTCTAATATTGCAATTTCTACTAATAAATTCTTATTAACCAATCCAAAAATTCATAATTAATCAATCCAATCTACTTTTGATCCAGGTATGAATATCAGAAACTATTTCAGGGCAAGGTCTCAGTCCTAATTTCCTTCAGTAATTAAATTCACACCTCAGACCCAAAAAAGTTGTTGAAATTATGTTCAGTTCTTTATAATGAGCCTTTTAGGTCCAAATTGACAATTATTATACTATTATTTTAAATTTAATGATTCTCTTTTTATTTTTATTTATTTATTTTTTTTTTACATTTTTTATTTATAACATTTTTATGGATTAGCAAATTATTGTTTTTATTATTTCTAGAAAATTTTACAAGCAACTAAAGTTATTCTGAAAATCTTATTTCATAAGAATATTGGCACACAAGCACTTTATTTGATTTGATACTTTTATTTATCTAACTTTGTGGTTCATTAATAGTTATTGTTATAAGTTGCATTCAAACAGACCTGGAAATTACTGTTCTATCACAATTTGTGGAATTCTGTAAGTCCATTGCCAAATTAATGTAATAAATAATTATTAAATTATGAGGAAACAGCTATTTTAAGGCTTGTATGCGCTTTTCAACAGTCCTTATTCAAAAATTTAAATTATTTAGGCGGTTACAAATACTAGTTCAAATGTGTGCAAAAACAAACAACCATTAAATAATGAGAGAGCTCTCCATAGTGGCATGCAATGACATTTCTTGCTATGGTTTGTTTTATGAATCTCAATCCTTATGATGCACCTTATCTCTCTTAGAAATGAGTTCTTATAGTTTTGGAATGTGTATAATTAATTTCTGCATTCTTACTTTTACTATTATTATGAAAAATGTGTTTTTTTTTTCTTAAAAATTTTTGAATAATTATTACAAATGGTCATAAAAGTGATTTTCTGATGTGGTTTTAACTTGTTATGTTTTATCATTGAAGATTGTAAAAATTATGATTTTTAAATCATCCTGGTCCTTAGTTACGTGGGTACAAGTAAAAAAAATTTTAAAAGAAAAAGTATTTGTACATGTCACTATTCTTTATGCTACATTCTGATGAAGCTATTTCTGTGTATAGTTTATGAAAAAAATGAGTTTGAATAATCATTTTCGTAAAATGCCTTACTGTAATTTGTACTGGTACATTTTTCTTCTCTTAAATGCAATGTGTGGTCAGAGAATTTTTGCTGCAAGTGTGTATCTGAAAGTGAACTTGTAGAATATTTTTTCATCAATTATATATTTTTATAGGTTTTTATAAGACATTTATATGTGATTCTGCATTTTAATTTTATATTAAAAAAATGAAAATGTTAAAGTAGGTGATATTCACCTAGAAACCTTTTTTGGCCCTGTTTTTAACTGACCCTATTTCATTATTAAACTAACTATCAGTTCTTATCACAGTGAGTTTCCAAACATGTTATTCTTTTTAAACTAACCGTTGAGCTTTGATACTTGAAATACTGTGATAAATATCACTTTGTCATATTTATGTGAAACCCGTGATTATTAGGAGGATCTAATTCATCACTTAGTAAATAGCGTATCAAAAATGTAGTAATTCCAGTTTTGATGTGTTAGCAAATAACTATTATTTTAACACCTCTCTCTGGTTCCTGTAGTTCCACAACCCTACATACTTGAATGACATTTGTTTTCTTTTATTTCATGGGTCAAACTCTGTTACAACATTTGATTTTACTACCTTTAATTTGTAATGTCATTTATGTTTGGAGATAAAAACTTTTACAATCATTTTGTTCAAATATAACTTTAATATCTTTGAATTGGAATCGAATTTTTAATGATTTGCTGATCATATTAGAACAACAGAAATGCTCCTGTGTGGTCAATTTTTAATTTCCCCGATCTTTATAAAATTATAGTTGGTTTTGTGAGCACTATCTATGTACAGTGTGCAAAAAAAAAAAAGCACACACCATAATAACTTTTCATATAATGATTGAATTTTATATGAATTTTTTCTCACTATAACTAAGCTAATTAATTAGTACAGACAAGTTTTGAAGTCAAACACAAATACTCTTTTTCTCTGAATAAACATGCATATATTTGGCACATTTTAATTCTTGACTATAGGGAGTAGCCGTAATCTGGGAAACATTGTTTCAATAATTTAGGCTGGAGGGCAATCAAAGGCTTGGGCTCCTTAATATTAATTTTATTTTTTATATATATCCTATTTTAAATAAGTTTATTTTTAGAGTAATATTTCTCAAGAACTATTTGACTGATTACCTTTAAGTCTTAGATTTTATCGTTTAAAATTATGTAGAAGTTGGAGTATAAATTTATGTACAGTAAAATTAAAAAAAAATTCTATTGTAAATAAATTAAATAACAAAAAATTATTATATAAAAACTTTTTTTACTTGAAATTACCTTTGTATAAGCAAGTTTAATAATTGTCTGCAAAAGCTATTATTTTCTTTTCTTTGTACAAAGGGAACCATTACTAGTTCCCTAGTAATGGCGAAATACTCTTTAAGCGAAATTAACATCAAGGGACCCAAACTTTTGACTGTCCTCCTACCTATTTCCAAACTATTAGGACCATATTTTTCAGTTAGCAACTAACCCTATATTTTGTGGGTCAGGAATTAAAATGCATGGATAAAAATGCATTTTTCTTCAGAGAAAGTATGTTTTTATGCATCATTTTGTAATTTAAAATATCAGCTCTAATTAATTACTGTACTCTAAAGTTAGATTCTGATGAATTAAAATTGAGTCTTTGTGCCTGAAAATCTGAACATTCAATCAAAAGTTATTTTAGGTGTTCGTTTTTTATGCATTGTGCAAGGCTATCTAATATTAATTATCTGACCAGTGTCATACTTATTTAACTTCATGTTTTTTTATCGCTTTAGTTATTAGACTTACTACTAATCAAATTGTTGTTTATTGTAATGATAACTGTACTTATGAGCATTTTAAAAACATAACTTATTAAAATATTTTTCTGTATTTTATAAATAGGGCTGTTTGCCTAATCAGGGACCTAACAGTAATCAATCAGCTGTTCCATCTCCTGCTAGTCATCATCCTCAAAGTCTTGGGTAAGGAAGTATTTCTCATCAGCTTCTTTCCAATGCTAGTATTTTTTTATTAGTTAAATGAATAACAATGCTAGTATTTCTTATGAAATGCAGATAAATAGTTTATAAAATTTATAAGTCTTCTTAAAATAGATGTAGGATGACCAATTGAAAATTATTACTTCTTGATATTATAATTATTTTCGTAGAATTAAATTCATGTTGTATACCAATAATTTTGTAATAGAATTTTGTTTAAAATTACAAGATAGCAGTTTGTTTTCAAATGTAAAATATACTTTTTAAAATTCATAAATATTTTTAGAAGGATAAAACAATAATTATTAGGTTTTTTTTTTTTTTTTTTTTTTTTTTTTTTTGGAGGATATTCTTATTTAAGTATTTTATCTAGTGTTATAACTAAAAATAACTTATGCTTGGAATTTTTTTTTTGTTAGACCACAAATGGTGGCTTCTCCAGCTGTCTATGGGCAGAGTCCTAATCCTCAGATAGCCCCATCGCCAGCAGGGAGTTACAATGTTCGAACACCTGGAGCTCCTTCTCCTGGTAGTGCATTGAACACACCAAGTAAGAATTGTACTTCAACTGTAACATTTATTTAATCAGGTGTATTTGTACAATTCAATTCTTTGAGTCGACATAAATTAGCATTGTTAGAATGAATGGAACATGTACAAAATATAGATGCTCTACTTCATGCACACTTACAAAGCAGTTTTAAGAAATCAGGTTTAATATACCTTTTGGCAAAAAAAAAAAAAAAAAAAAAAAAAACATTCAAACAATTTTTAATCTTACTTTACAAAAAATAAATTAGCATATGATAATAAGAGAAGACTTTTTTAGCAAATAAATTTAATTGGTTGGAAAGTGACCACCATTTACAGCAATGCAATGGCGATCTAAACACTTTTTGAAATTTTCGGCAATGTGCTGCAAGTTTTCTGCTTTCTTATATTCTCCCATTCCTGCTAAAACGATTGCTTTATGGGTATATCACATAATGAAAATTATCGGCAATGAAACTGGCAAGGCAATTGTTATCCTCCACTTTCTCCAAAAGTTGCTTGAAAATCCTCGTGTGGCATAGAAATATCAGCAACTGTTCAGGCAATTTCACTCTTGAACCAATCAAATCGTTTGCAGCTTATGACGTTTCGTTTAATTTTCATTCGTAAGTAAAATATGGCGACCAGCAGAGAAATGGAATGGGATGATGATACATACCTGCCAAGTCTCCTGTTTTTTAATGAAGACTCCTGTATTTACGACTATCTCCTGTTTACCAGTATATTCTCAAATTTCACCGTATTTGTTGAAGAAATTTGAAGCAAAAAAAAAAGTTAGGGATAAAATATCAGCTGATGGCAAAAATACTAGTCTTTTTCCTCAACAGATGGTGCTGCAGTATGTTGAGTGTTTATAGTTTAAGTAATTATAAATAATGGTTTTAAAAAAAATCTTCTTTTGATTAAGATTTTTATAGAATTTTTTTACTTTGCTTAAGTGTTTATATTATTTCCAAATTTGAATTTCTCTTTTTGACTTACATGCTTATGCATGATGTATCACAAGGTGGCCACCCACCTGGAAAACCTGGAATTATCAGGAAATTTTTTTATACTGGAAAAATCAGGGAAATTTGGATAAAAACATTGAAAAATCAGAGAATTTTAAAGAAAAGCTGGAATTTTTTTCTTAATTTAAATTATTTTACAATCTGTTATATCCACTTTATTTAGATGAGAATTAATCATCAAACAGTTAATATCATCAACTTAGCTATACTTTGCTTGCATTCAAATTCTCCATTATTACCCTGCTAAACTAGAAGCCATATGAAACTCTCCCATGTTGCTAAATGAATGAAAAAATCTTTGACCTCTTTGTAGGTTATGGAACTATGCATTTTAGGAAAGGCAAAAATTGTGGTGGAGGTCGAAGAAGGGTTTAAGATATTTGCTTTTGTTTATAAAAAGCGTTTTTTTTTTTTTTTTTTTTTTTTTTTTTTTAAATCTTCTAGTCCGTGGGCTGAATGAATTCATTTATTGTTCAAGTTTGTTCTGATACTTTGGGGTGCTTTTTTCATTTAACAAAGTGTTTTTGTATTTTTAACTTTATAAAATTCTCCAAAAAATAATTGGTTATAATTTAATAATAAATTTTATCTTGCATTCTTTTTCTGAAAGCTTTTGCATCCAAGGAATTATTTTTTCTCAGCAAAGTCAACTAATCGCTCATTTTCTTGAATTGCTAACAGCAAAATATAGAATATAAGAAAAATTCATTTATATTTGTTTATTCGAAAGAGAAAACGAAACTAGTATTTTCCCCCCCCCCCTCACTATACAGGTTTCAAGTTGGGCATCTAGATTACCAAAATTTTAAACTTAATATTAAGTAAACATAGTATAATTTCCGAGGTAAAGAATTGCAGATTTAGAAAAATTGACTTTATATAAGTTTTCAAAAAGTTATAGGCGATTAACTTAAGGGCTGTTAACTGAAGGTATTTGTAACCATGGTAAGTGAATCTCTAACAAAGTAGTTTTTTTTTTTTTTAAATTCACACTAATAATAGAAAATGGAAAAAAAAAAATATTTAAAGTGAACTGTAACAAAACAGGTTATCTGACGCAAATTAATAGAAACATTTAACATTTTGATGTGCAGAAAACTTTCTCCAGATTCATTTGTGATATTTTACGTGCGACTCCAAAATACGTAATTAATTGTACTCTGCCACTAGGATTTAACATAATTAAATTATTTTTTCTGTTTAAAGCAAGATTTTGATAATAATAAATTTTTTTTATTGTAAATAAATAATTTTTATGTCAGACTTTGCTGCTGTTTATTACATTTGTTATGTGTTTTGTAATATTTGTTTTAAGTACATTATTTATTTCCATATCTCTTATTTCACTTTTTCTTTATAAAATGAAGTGAAATAGGAATGGAAACCGTCTAAATATTTCTTTAGGTTAATTTACAATAATGTATTTCACTTCTGTAACCTAATAAAATTTGTTTAACTATGCTGTACTTTAAGTTATTTATATTAGAACTTAAAATTGATCAATGAAGTTTTTATATATTTTTAATTTTTATTTTATATATTTATTTGAGCTAAGCAACTCAGTTTTAATTTTTTGAGAAACAATTTAACTTCATTAGAACATTTTAAATCAATCATTTTGCTTAGAGCTTGAAAAATGTATTTAGGGAAAAAAAGATTTCAGAACATTCTATAGTTATTTATTTATATTTTTTCTTAGTGAAGAATAAAAATAATTTTTTGAAAAAAAAAAAAAAATTATGAACCTACTACCACAATAATGCACATTCTATTCAATTTTTAGGTAAATGGGATAAAAATTGTTAGTCGTTAATGAGCCTGCAATTAGCAAATAAAACTGCAGAGGAGGGTATTAAAAAAAGAAATAAAAATTTATTCTGGAATTCATATTAAATTTTTTTCCTCATAAATTTGGTGAATCTCTAATGCTATAACCAGGGACATATACTTTTTCTTGCTCACCGCTGGCTATGCAAAATTTTTTATTTATATGTGAGCTACAGAAATCAGTCAAGTTTACATTTAAATTACAAACAAATTCACAGAGCTAAGATAATTTGTAAATGAGTAATCTATTTCTGCTTTTGTGCAATTTACATCGGACACCAACAATCTAATCGATTTAATTTGAACTTATTATAATTAGGTTTTATGAAACAAATTTTTTTTCGATAGGTTATGATGTACTAAATAATATTAACTCATCTGCACACAATAGCCATACTCTGCTGCCTGGAAATGAGGCGTTTGGTCGTTACATTGCCTCCAAATTAGATGAATTCAAACATGATTCCGAGAGGAATAAGTGCGAGAAAGAAATAGTAGATATATTAATGAAGCACCTAGAGGTTGATAAGATAATAATTTAATTTATTTTATTTTTCTTAAGTAATTGTGAACAAATTTTTATGGAAGATTATATGCCATGTAAGTTTTTTTCCTAATTTGTTTCGTGAATAAATATTTCTAATGTTTTAGATGTGTATCATCATTTATAAAAGTGGTTCTACCTAAAACAAATAAGTTTTTATACATGTTTTATTAATAATCTTATTAATTATACATTATCTTTATTTAAAAATAAAAAAATAGTAAAAAAACATTTTAATGAGGACAAGACAAATGATAAATAGCACATCAAATTAAGTAAGAATAAAAAACACATAAAATTAAGTATAAATAAAATACACCTCAAATTAAATACTAATAAAATATGCATTGAATTAAATACAAATAGAATATACATCAAGTGTAATTCATATTGACATTTTTATGAAATACAAATCAATTTTAAGTTATAAGTAGTGTAATTATACTATACATTCCATGCATAGCATGACTATGTGACTTGACAGTTAATTATTGCTCTTTTTCAATTGTGTGATACTTTAAAAAAAAATTTTTACATTGTTTTGTATGTTTATGGAAGAATAACTATATTATTAGCTGCAAACAAAGATACAGGCGCATGCCGTTGAAATATTTAATAATTAACATTTTCCTAAAGATTTAGGAAACTACACAATTAAAAATTTTGTACAGTTATTAAATTAAATAACTCTTTCAACTAATGAACTGAAAAATTAAGACAATTTGATAAATATTTAAAATTATTTTTGAAAAATGAGCCTTGTAATTAAGATACAGATGCACAAATTTGTATTTTTGTTAAAAGCAAAATTTTTTTTCTTTCTTTAAAAACTTTTGACAATTTTTAGCAATTAAGAGTATACTTTACTGGCTCTTATTTTCACTAAATATTCATTATTTCATTTTTTCTTTTAATATTTTGATTAAGTCTAAACAGTGTAAATGTATCAAGAATAAAAAAAATCCCAATAAATAAATTTAAAATTTCTGCTTAACCTTCAATATGCACTGAGGGATTTTGCAGATTAGTAAAACTAAATTATACCCTCAATAAAAAATACTTTTTAAAAATTTTTTTTACTGAAAATAAATATTATTTCTTTAAGGAAACATTTTTTAAAGTCTTACCTGTAGCCAAATACCTTAAGGTTATTTCTAATCGTTCTGCTGCATTCTATACTCATGACAGTATTTTGTTTTACTATGAAGGACTCGACTTTCTGTAACAAAACTTCAAATGTTTCTGTGTCCATTCTGAGAAAACGAAGATATCTATAGCATTTACTATCCATCGTCGTTTTTATTGCAAAAGGCTAGTAGAGTTTAACGTCTTGATTACGGCTGGTACAACATGTGGACCACATGTGATGGTACAAATGATACACCGTAAACAGAAGGTTAATTAAATAGTTTTATTAAAGATGCTTTTATGAAGAAAATAATTAAAATATGTTCTATTTATTTATGAAGTACATTATTCATTTTAAATAACTATACATGACAATTATACAACAAATAAAACATTGATTTAATTGAAATGCTTCATATTGAATTATCATTTGATTAGTTCATATTGAAAATTGTTACTTCCAAATCAAAATTTGATGTTGACAAAAAATACTTAAATTTTTAGCTTGCTACATTTATTGCATTCGCCTGAAATTTTATAAATTATACATTAAACTTTTGTTTTATCTAATTTTACTCATATTTTAATCATAAATACTTAACAAATCAAGTACTATTTTTGTAAATGCATTTTCTTCTTCGTTTAAAAAGTAATGTAGTTTTCACTTTCAACCTAAATAATTTATGGACTACAAGTGTTAAAATAATAGCAAATATTCTACGCATTAAATAAAAAACAAATCTTCTGAAAAATGAACTAATCCTTTAAAAATTAAACAATATGCAAAATTTGTGATAATGATTAATTAAAAAACAAATTAATAAAAATAAAATTAACTTACCTCTTATGCTAATTCCCTCATAAGATTTTCATAACATCAAAGTTGTATTCTTCTGAGCAGCCATTTTTTGACCAAAGGGTTTTTCTTTCTTTCTTCCTCTTAATTAAACCATGAATAATTAAAGAAACAATCACTGCATTTGCTGTTTGATTTTCCCATGTGGATATCACTATTACAGAATTCTGGTATTGAGTATGTCTGGAAATAACTAACAAAAATATAATCATATGAGAAAATAATTGAAGAGAAACGAGAATAATGAAATAAAACTCAAGTTGTCACCAAAGCTCATATAAATAACAAAAAATGATAACCCAGTTACAAGCAAGCGTTGGGAGCAATTTAGCAACCTCATCGGCAACTCCAAACTGAGAAATTGCCTTTATAGTTGCGGATAGAGTGGAGGTTCTGCTTATGATTGCTCTTATTTTTCTCTCATATGAAATAGGTATTAGAGAGTAAAAAAAAAAATTTATACAATTATTGCTTGCAGAACAAACAAGCGATTTTACACTGTAATTTTCCTTTCTTAAACAACTCTAAAATAGTAAATCTTTTACTTGACTTTGTAAAAAAGCAAAAAAAAATTTAACTGAAAAATATATTATAAAATATTTTACAAATAAAGTACTAGACCAATAGAAATGAACACCCAAATTAAAAGGAAATTGGTTGACTCCTATTCTGTGATGCAATAACTTTCTGCGTTGGTAGAATTTCTAAACAATAACCAAGGTGGTCTGTAATTTTCAAAAAATGATCTAAATGGATATTATTATCATTATAAGAATTCCATATTAGGTAACAATAAATGTACTTTATAAAAGAAAAGGACCTAAGTAATCTGTTGCAATTTTTATTTTGTTTTTATTTTTCTTACAAATCTTTCTTACAAAATGATAGTCATATTTATTATAAATTTGCTTCTATTCAGTTCCTAGTGGGCCAACTGCTAGTCCTATAAACAGAACTCAAGAAGATTGTTATCTAGAAAAGAGGAAGCAACTCGCCAAATATGTTGAACCTCTGAAGAGAATGATCAGTCGTATTGAGAAAGATGAAAGTAGGTTATATTTGAGCTTTTAAAAAAGTAGAATATTTGTATCAATTTCTGGAAACATTAAGAACTAGATGTGTGTGGATGTGCTAACATTGTTTTTCAGTTATTAAATCATTGATAGTTTTTTCTTCACTGTGTAATCTCAATTCTTTTTCTACCTTATTATAAAGATTATGCATTGTTTCTTAATAATTTCATTGCAATGGTATAACACTTTTATCATTTTTCATCAAAAAGAGGTAAAATTGTTAATTTTCAGATTATGTAAAAAAACTACCTCAAAAATTTACAGAACTATAAAAAAAACCTCTGCACAATGTTGATCATAGTACAATGAAGATATCATAGCAGAAGGAAAAAGGAATTTGTCAGATAATGTGTATTTTTGTTTAAATTATTCATTTTGAAATGACTACAGTTAACTGATGTAGATTGACACCTTTGATACAAGCATGTATCATTTGAATTCCAAATAATTCAAACTTGAATTTACATAATTTGAATATATCAATAATAATATAATATTTGAATATGATCAGTAACTTTTTTAAAATTTGTGAAGAGAAGAAACAAATATTGATAAAAGTTTTTGATAATATTTTTTAACAAAAAGAATTTTATTTGATTCCACACAAATTTTAACTAGCATAACATATAAAATAAGTAACGTATATGTTAAAAATAATAGAAATCAAAATATAATGATATATTAAGAATTTAAAACTAAATTTAAGGTTCCACTTATCAACTTATAGATTTCAAACTAATAAAGGAACATTTTGACTTATTAAATTAATCGAGAGTTAGTTTAATAGAAAATATTCTTTTCCTTTTTAGAAGGAAGTTAATATAGAATAATGAATTAAAAGTATTTTAAAATAAATTTTAAAAATGTAAATTCTATTTATTTATTTTAACTTAAAAAATTTGTAGTTCTTTTGTTTATTTATTATTTTTTTGAAAAGCGAAATTCCCCCCCCCCCCCCCCCGGACAAGTTAGTTATATACAATATCTACTTACAGTATATTTTATTCTTTTACATAATTTGTGTGCAATTCTATTTCGAAAAATTAATAATTATTATGGTTATAAAGTTAATTTTCAAAAGTTTTAGTTTTTATAGGGGTACATATAAATTAATTTTAAAATTATTTTCTTAGATAAAAAGAAAGACTTAAGCCGAATGAAAAGTCTGTATGATATATTGACTGATCCTAACAAGAGGTAGATGATTACTTAATACTATCTAAACTTTAAAGTGTCACTTACTGAATAATGATAATAATTTTTTTTTCTCTTTATTAGATGTCCCATGGATGTTCTGATAAAATGTGAACAAGTTCTTGAAAAAATGAATCCAGTAAGTATAAGTACTTATATCATGCTAAAATATGATTGGTGACCTATCAAACATTGTCTTAATTTTGTGTTTGTGTTTTTTTTAAATCTTGTATGATTTTTTTTCATAGATAAATATACTTAAAATCATTTTAATGCATTCAAAATAGTCAGAGCTCATAGTAGTCCTAGTGTTTTTAATTTTCCTGATAAAAAAGATTTTCTCTTTGTACCAATATTACTGATTTTTGTGTATGGGCAAAACATCCTGTTTTATGCAAATTCAAGTGCGGATTTTAAAATGATCGTTTTGAGCAATCAAACATTTTGGATTATCGACCTATCATCTTTTTATTTTCATTTACAATGCTTGTTAAAATAACAAAATTTGTTAGTTTAAACCTAGGGACTGTCTACAAATTATATACGTGGTTCAGGCATACAACATTTTGCAGGATTCATTGTTTGAAACTTGTTTGAAAATTCAATTATTTTATGAAGGAGAAAGTCAATTAACAATTTCACTTTATCCAAATTTTATGATGATAAATTCAAAGGTCAAATACTTATTTATTATTTTCAGCTAATACAGTAATAATATTCTAAGCTGAAGTGTTGTAATTTCATCTGTTTTTAAATATGATAGACCCCAACCACCAATTCTAACAAAGAATTTTTAAATGATTAATTGAGGGATCAGTCACTAATTTACTCTTGTACAAAAATGTTAAGTAGTATATTCATATCGTTTTCTTTATAAAATTAATGAAAACCTATTTAAAAATTACTTGACTGAGGAAGCCATGAACTATATTGTTAATTTTAATTAAATGTTTGTTTGAGGAAATATAAACTAATAATTATTTTTTTTAAAATTCAATTCATGAATTAATTTCATGAAAAAATTTCTATGTTTTGATCTTACAATATAAGTTGTTCAGTACTTCAATTATAAAATTAGCCTGAAACTGTTAAAACTTTCTATTCTAAACGAAGTATTTCTGAAATTAAAAAGAGTATATTTTATCCTTTTACAATAAAATTTGCCTTTATTCTTGTTGAATAAAATAGATCTTTTTTTTCTCATTTTGCACTCTTTAACACTATAAAGACTGAACATTGTTATATACCTAGAAAGCCTGAAGGGGCCAGTGTGGCCCTCTCATATTGTTTGTGTTTAGATCAATTAGACATCTAAAATTTTAAAATGTAATCATAATTAATTTTATAAGATACATATTAGAGACTCTGTCATAAAAATTCTATGGTATCTTATTCGATATGATAGTGGACATATTTGATTAAACGGAGCACTGACTTTTCAACTATGCTTAGACAATATGTAATGTTTTATGTAATATGTATGTCATTAGATTTTTACTACATTGATTATCCCCTAAATTTTTTCGTAAATTATTTTTTGTTTTGTCTAAATATTTCTTTTAAGAAAAATATAATTACTTTCTCTAAGAAGTCTTAACAAATTTTTAATTACATTTTAAATTTTTCTTTAGCTTAATTTTTTTTAAATATTTTTTAATGTAATAAAAGAGTTTAGAATTGTGCTACAAATATTTGTTTAGTAGAAGGCTCAATTAGTATATTTTTTTTTCTTTATCTAATATGATAAAATAAAAATTTCCTGATTTCAAATGAATAATTGTATTTTTGTTGGGAATCCAAATTTGATATATACAGTGCATGCTGTTTAATGGGATTACATCAATGTCTGAAGGTTTTGTTTCCATTTATTGATTATTTACTTCATAAAAGAAAGAAGATAGAATTTTCCCAGTATTTCATGGTGCAAGAATAAATGTGCAATAAGATTTAGGAAGGCAATTTCATATAAGTTTACAAAGTTAAATTTTCAAGAGCTAGAAATTCACAAAAAGTTGCTTACCAGAAAATTTTTGCTGTTTACCAGAGAGAATAATTAGTCAATAAATACAACCCCGAACAACAGATGTTTTCTTAGATATAAAGCAGTGTTGCTGGCTATTTTTGATATTAGGGTATTTAAGTCAGATAACTGAAGAAATTTGATAAATATAAATGACTGATTTTACTAATTACTGATTTTACAAATTGCAGACTTGGTACTATAAAATAGTAAAGAAATAATTACAATTATTCTAAAATCAAAATTTTTTTCCCTGCATAATTAATGACAATTTTGTATTTTAATTTTTATGAGTCATGTAGTAAACATTTTATAATCTGAATATATTGAAGAATATTTGTTTTTACTTTTATTTTGAACTTTCAAATCACTGTTACTACTTGCATATTATGTGTTCTTACTATAATTTTTTTAATCTATTTTCATTAAAATGTTGAAAAATTCTTTTTATAGTCATTTTTACAAATGGATGGTATAACACCGCCTGCCCAACCTACTACTGTCCCTATGAAATCACAAGAACAAAATATATGTCAACCCCTAATTGATGCATTAAACAATATCAGTAAATCTCCTATGTTTAATCATATACTGGAAAAAACATTTGGACCACCTATTACAGCACTCTTTGGATCTAGTGTTAGGTATTGATTTTAAAATGTTCACTTTTATTTAAGTTTGAGATATAAAAAAAGTCATAGCTTCTAGATATCAATATTTTTTTAATAATAACACATTTAAAAAATAATAATAGCATCTTAAATGCTTCCTAATCTCCTACAACACACACTGTCGTTTTTAAATAACATGCAAAAAAAATTGCATAGTTTTTTTTTTTTTTTTTAATTTTATTGATCTTAAATTTTCATTTTCTTCAGTTTGATTCTGTTCTTATAACAATGATTGGAATGAAGATTTTTCAATTAATTTAAAACTTAAGTTATTTAAGTTAAATTTATATGATGAAATAGCACATTTTAAAAGCAAATAAACCATTTATGCAGATTTTGACACATATTATTTACACATTTATCATTATGAAAAAAGTGACATTTATGGCAGATTCTTTTCACAAAATTACTGTTTACTTTTTTTAGTACGCAGGAATTAAAAATTCAAATTGTTATTGCATTTGGTTTCATTACGTTAAACAGAGATGATTGTGCTGCGGAAAAAATCTGGATTTTCGGATTTTCTACTAACTGCAATCCGGAAATCCAAGGTCCAGAAGTTTCCAGAAATCATCGATCACATTTATGTATAGAAATTCTTGTATATTTTATTTAAAAATATTAGAACTAGAATTCATACTTGTCATCGCTTTCATTTGTAAATATTTTTTCTGGTCGAATAATAAATGTGATTAGAGATGAAAGTAAACTTATAAATAATTATTCATTTAAATTATGCTGCATATAATTTCATTAGAGTTTTATGTTTTGAAAATATCAATGATTTTAATTTATAAAGACATTAGTTTTTTAAAATGTGTCATTAATGATTTTACTCAAGAAAATTTCAGGATTTTTGAGTTGGGCTCACTATCATCCCTGGTTAAAAATAAATACCTTTATCGAGTAATTATATTTTTGTTTTGAAATAATGTTATACTTAATGTATTATCAATTATATTTATATAAATAAAAAAAATTCTAATAATAGAATCTCAACTGTTATGCAGTTTAAAAAGAAACAATTTTTTAAAACGTGTCTTTCCCTTTTGAGCAAGAAACTTTTAAATTGAATTCTATAATTAGTTTGAAATAAATTAATTTATCAATTTATTTAGAACTCCTTCTCCACCTCCTAAGCGCAGAAAAGCAGATGACGATTCTGCTGAAATATCTGATGTTCTGCAAGGAGAAATTGCTCGTCTTGATCAAAAATTTAAAGTACAATTAGATCCTGTTCAGCATCAAGGATCAAAAACTGTGAATCTCATTTGTCAACTGGGTATGTTTTGTATTAAATTAATTTATCATCTGTATTTAAATGAGATTGATATTAAAAGAAATTTCTAAATAATAGCTTTTATTTCCTTTTATTATAAAAGTAAAGCATTCCCGCAACAGCTCATTGTGAGCCAGGAGAGTCATGGTGGATAAGGCTCCACAATTTTGTGACCAACAGCATGATTGTAACAATATTTTTAGCACTGCACAGAGTCCGTCTTTACTTCCCAATCAAGCTGGTTTCCATCCATCTGATCTAACTCCAGCTTTTTACAATGACAGCCATCGCAGTTTAGTAGTTAAGGGACCTTTTATTATACCAAATAATAGCTAGAAAAGTATGACAATTATCTTGAAAAATTTGTAATGGTTAAAATTGTTCAAAATTCTCTTTTAAGATAAAACAACTATGCTGTTCACATTATTTTAATATTATTGGATTGAGCTTACTTGTAATTAATTATAAAATAAACTACTATTGCTAATATTTTATTGCAGAGCATGAAATTTTCACTTGCTAGCTCCTCATGGGGGATTAAATATTTTAGACTGTCTAGCAAGTTCCATCTTCTAAATTGTTCAGTTTTAAGCAGGGTTCGATGTTCGGATTTTTCTGATAAAAAATATTTTATCCTTATTTGTCCTAATTATTAGGTTCTGATCCTCATATTCTTGATTTTTGTGTGTTTAGAGCATCTTATTTTTTTAAGAATGCAAATGTGGATTTTTATGGATTTTAAGTATCAAAAAGTTTGGATTTTTAATGCAACATCAATTCTAGTCCTAATTTTTTGGAAAAATGTAGTTCTGATTTTCTTAACCCCATTTAAAGCATGGTTTTAAATTAAAACTACTTATGCTAATCTGTTGAACTGCATAGATTACTACATTAACCCACAAATATTACCGTGCATCAATCCAGTGGCACCAGAAAATGTTTTGAAATCAAACAATGACATTTTTATTATTTTTTTTAAAAATGCTGAGTTACCAACTCTTCTCGTGAAACCTATTTTTTTAACCATTGAATTTTATTTCGATCTCAGCAATTGCAAGAAATGCATTTCAACTGAGATCTTTTATGATTTCAGTCACCAAAGTTTTTTTTTACTACATCTCTGTTTAGCATTTTAAAAATTGTTGATATTTTTCTTTAGTGTAAAATAGTGGTGCAAATTTTTTTTAATCTGACTAGTATTTTTAGAACTGAAATTTTCTTACCATGTTTGTTGTGAAATGAAGATTATATACATGTTTATTTACTTCATATTTTAATTCTTTAGATGATAAAAATTTGCCTTGTGTTCCATCAATAAGTATTACAGTGCCTGAAAATTACCCTGAAAAACCTCCTCAATGTTATACAACCAAAGATGAATATGGTTAGTCAAAGTTTTACTGATTCTTATTTATGCATGCATCATACAGTACACAAAAGCTTATATTTATGTCCAATATGTAAAATATGCATCTAGAAATTTTTATTTTCATTTTGAAGTAATATTTTTATTGCAATGATATATACAGTACTGTATGTACCTGATAACAGAACATGTGCAGTAGGTGACTCAGATTTATTTTGGCCTTACAGACAAAAATTAATCAAGCACCATTTTGTTTTTGTAGACAAAGTTAAAATAAACTGAATACAAATCTCCCCTGCATTAACATCTTGATTTTTATCTGAAAAGTATGCATTAACGTGCCATGTATACGTGTAGAAGTAGAATGCAACTTAGGTGAAATAAAATTTTTTGACATATGAAACAGTTATAAGGTAAATTCCTAACTGAGATAGCGAAATATTTAAAACTCAATTCCTCTAAAAATGGTTTTCTTTATTTTAATTTTAACTGTTTTATTTAATAAAATATTATATGATAAAACTAGTTTTGACCAACGAAAAACAGTATGAATAAGTCCAATATATTTGTTTTCTCCTAATAATTACTATTATGGCTGAAATGAAATCGAAACAAACACAAGGACATCACAAAAGTCCATGTGTTTTTTTAAAATTTTACTTTTAAGAATTATTTTAAGTCCGAAATTTCAAATAATATCTTTTGATGCACTTATTTTGCCTCAATTTTATAGTGAATCCACATGGTTTACCATTCTTTTTATAGTAGTTGTTTTTATTACCAAGGAATTTTTAAGGCCCAGTATTCATTCCATCATAATTTCGTGTGGTTTTTATATCACTTTTCAGGCAGTTATTGCTGTGGATTTCTGCACATTTTTTAAAATCCTGCTTTAATTTTTATTTTTATTACAGATATAAATTACAAAAAATAGGAAAACACCTGACACTTTTTAAGTGCAAGAGTCAGTAACTACATAATTGTTCGTGAGCCTCTCTTTTTTTGTTGTTGCTGGACCCACTTTTGTATTTTTAATGGGTCCCTGAGACTCTGGGTGCAATTATTCAATGATTGACTTTTTCTCCTCGTTTGGTGTCATTGATATTTTTTATAAGCTTGTTTTTGACAGTTTTAAACTACCTTTCCACCCCTTGTAAGCAAAAATAACCTAATCTATATTCTCTACCTATGCTTATGTAAAAAATTTGCAACACCTGCCACCCTCATTTTTGTTTTGACTTTTACTGCAATTGACTGTTATTGTAGTTGGAAACTACGAAGAAGGGTTGAAAAAACTATAGCAAAACGGTGTATTGGTTTTCCAACTAAAATTATCTGTTATGATGTATTCAGAAATTGGAGCATCCATCATGAAGTATTTTTTATCATCTATGAATCATTATTTCTTCATGCCATTAATTTTCAGAAAACACCAAAAAATGAACAGATTATATGGTTTATGGATAATTAAAACTAATAGCTGAGATTTTAGACAATTTTTATTATTTCTAATGCAATGCTTTGAAGCTTTTTTTTTCATTTTCTTTTAGAATCTACTTCGATTCTGCAAAGCATTCAGCAAGTACTTTGTACTCGGTTAAGCACAATGCCACAAAAATATTCTATTACATCATTGCTGGATACATGGGTATGTAATATTTCTATGAATTTTGTAAAATTTATGTATTAATTACATTCTGTAAAATTGAGCTGTTATACTAATTTCAGAATATTCTTAAAAGGCTAAAAAAGCATTCCTTACATTTATATAGTGAAACTTTAACAATTTACTTGGATGTTTATATAATTTCATGCTCCAGCTGTGAAGGCATTGCTCACATCACTGGTGAAGCACATGGGATAATGTGTTCTGTATTGGAGGCCAACTAAACAGCTGGTTAAACCTGTCATGGCTGAAAGTTCTTATGTCTTGTAGAGTAAAAGTTTGGAGCACATTGTATAACCAGAGTAAAAATTACATGGCGGTATAAGATGGTGGTTAAAAGTTGGGGTTAGAGGCATGGCTATTTTACACCAAAGGGTGTAAATTTCTTTTAGCAATCAACGTAGTTCGGGACAATTCTCCATCCTTAATATGAAACTTTTTTTTTTTTAATCCTTATCAGAAATAAGGTATGCACATTAGGGATAACAAATAAATATTTAGTTTAGGAAAAGAAAAAGAGTCTATTTTTATACTAATTAAACAATGAGATTGAAAACATCACAACCTGTTTGCTTGCTACTGGAAACAGAGAGAAGTAGGCTATTTAAATTCGACTCCATTAAATCAGACAATTAAACTGGTTTTAAAGTTTTTCATCCAACCTCATCCCTCGTGATTCAACAGATTTGAATATCATTTTTTGTTCCTTCGTTTGAATGTTAATTTGATACCAATTGAGTGTTTACTTTTTTGACAAGGATTAGAAAAGATATGTTGCATATGAAAGAGATCCTGCATAACATACTATCCTTTTAAAGTAATGTTTTTGGAAGCATTGATAATTTTTTCCATTTTCTAAAATTCAAATTGCAAAATGAAATTTAAAAAAATGCACTAAGTTGTGTCCACACCTACTTTCACAATAAATTTTGCGAGCATGCGTTTCACCATTTTCTCGCTATTCTATACTAAGCACTTTTACTGTATGTAGAAATTAAAGAATTATTATTTATAAAAAATTATAAGTCTCTTTTTTTTTGCTTTTGTAGGAAATGAGTGTACGTCAAGCCTGTGCTTCTAAGCCTATTGGAGTTGAATCTTAACTCATATTTATTGAAAGAATATTACATATTTAATATTTTAAGTGTTGTGTTTGACAACTGTATATTAAAGTATTAGTGTATAAACAATAAAATATTTTATTCTATTTTGTTCTTTATGACTTATTCTCCTAAAATAATAATTTTTGTAGCATATTAATTAAATATTTTCACAACTATGTTTAAGATTACCGTAGCAGGACGTTTAACATCACTGTATCCTAGATCAATTTAAGATTCCATTATTGATTTTTTCTTTATTATTTTTTTTTTTTGGAAATTAAGTTTTAAAGCTAACCAAATTAGGCATAGTATTGTACAAAATTCGAAAATTTTTAACTTCAAATTATTATAAACATTACGAAATTCATTTCCAAAATGTAGAAAAATTTTAAGAAACATGCATGAAATAAAAATATTTTCAGAATACTGTAAAATATTCATAGTAGTTCAAAATTTATTTTAAAAAAATATGAATAGTAAAATACACTGGGGGTGCATTTTCAACGAAATATGTGGCGATTGAATTTTATAATTGTAACAATTGATTAATTTATATTTAGTCACCCTTTGGCCAGTGGCAACTGTTCATTTTGACCTATAAGACATAGGCAAAATATTTTTAGAAACATTTAAAATAAATGCTGTACTTACCTATACTTACAATATATTCCCATTTAAAAAAAAAACATATTATAACCTTAAAGCACTTGATTGACTCCTGAATGTTGTTGTTGCTTATCCTCTTAATCTGACATGCGTCAAAAAAGCTCCTAGTCGCCACTGACCGCAAGAAAAAAAATGATTTGATTTAAAATCCACCTTAGAAAGTCCAAGTCAAACCAGAGTATGTTCCGACGAAGTTGGTTGAACACAGCATTTTTGCAATGGGTGGAATGAGTGATGTATGTTGGAAGATTTTCTCCTGGTGGGGCCATCCTAGGCGTGAAGGCCATCCCTTTTTACCCAGCTAAAATCAGCAGGCATAGGAGGTAAGACAGACTTCGACCCTCGGACATTGTCGGGGGGGGGATATTCCAGTCTTTTTGACCATTATAAGCTGCTCATTTCCTCCTTCATATGGCTTTGTTGGCTCCCGAATGTATGTATCATAAGCTAAATGAAAAATCTTGTTCTTTTCACAATAGTGGCATCACTTTGCTAATGCGCCTGGCTGATTGTACAAGTGCCTAATATTTTTTATCTACTAGAAACATTTTAGGTTAATTGCAGTGAGCTTACATACTTTTTGGTAATTCGAAAATACACAATTCATTGCTCATTACGACTGATTTATTTCAGGCAGTTCACAATGAGCTTTTTTGCCATAATTTTTTTTTTTGTATCCAGCTTTGAACAGCCGACCCATTTTTGGGCTTACGACTGTTCCTGTACAATGAGTTGTGGTGGCTCAGAGGATAGAGCGTTCTCCTTCCAATGAGGTGAGCCAGGCTCGAAGCGATGGTTCGTTGATACAAATTCCGCACCCGGCTCGCACCGACCACAGTGCAAATAAAAAATATCCTCGGTGGTAGATGGATTATGGGTTAGAATCCCCTTGCCGTTAGGCTAACCATGGGAGATACTTGCGGTTTTCCTCTCCATGTAACTCAAATGTGGGTTAGTTCCATCAAAAAAGTCCTCCACAAAGGCAAATTTCTTCCAATACTTGATCCAGGAGTTCCCTTGTCTTCTGGATTAGGTTAAAATTAAAAGGCTACCTAGTTGAACGTTAGTAGTTGTAAACCCATTATTGGGTTGGCTGCTCAACGACGCCGACAGTTATTTATATATGATATATCAGTGTACAAAGCCTTGTAATTTTGAACTTAAACCAGAAGGCAAGGGAACTTATGGATCAAGCCTTGGGACAAAATATCCTTCACGGAGGACTTTTTCTTGGAAATAATCTGCATTACATTAAGAGGAAAACCTACCACGGTTAGCAAGGGATTGTAATCCATGATCCGTCTACCACTAAGAATAGTAATGAATTCACGCGACCCAGGCCATTAAGGCCTATACACAAAAACTGGATGTCTCGTCCAAATGACGTCAACCACGTACAGCACAGGAGATTCAGGCACTCGGGTCAAGGCCCCAAGTCACACAAGATTTCTAGCAACACGAAACGCGTCGGATGGCAAAGAAGGAAATTGTCGGAGTCTAAAGCGACGACGTCAGTCGACAGCAGCGAGCGTCCGTCACACCGTGGCCCATCGAGCGAACCTCTGGCCGGAAAGTTTTAACGAACCGTTAAAACTTTGTTAATAACAAACAGTTGCTTAAAAACGAGTACAATCTGGAAATAGTTGAAAAAGTGTTAACATCAATTATAAGATACCCAGAGGCTTACACCTCTAGCTGTATCTATACCTCTCTTTTTGGGTTTCCATACTGCTCAGCGACATGTTCAATACTTTTAATGAATTTTAGAATAGATACCGTTGAGGATATTTTATGTCAGCACTGTAGTCGCTGTGTTGTCCAATTATCTCTAGGTTTCGAACCTACGTCATCTCATTTAGAGGCGAATTCCGTATCCACTGAGCCACTACTGTTGACTTTTACCTTATTATGAATAACCTTATTAAAAAGTTAATTAGATTGACTCATTCTTATCACACGTCACGATTAGTCAAAAGACACATGCCTAATTAAGAAATGGGCTTATAAGAATAATTGTAATACTGAAGATTTTTCAGATATACTTAAGTCTCCTTTATGTTGAAAACAAATCTATATAGTAATAACTGTTAATTTAATTTTTGTATCAATTAATAATTCAAAAATTTATTTATCAATTGGATTTTTGTTTGTCTACTTTTGCTGTTACTTCTTTACTAAAATTGAAGTAGTAGTATAGTAAACGAAGAATTATAATTATTTTCGACAATTTTGAATGAAATGAGATATTTTAAGTTTACAACATTTTAACAATAAAAATAAAAATATCTAGTTCTAAGATTGAAAATGGTTTGATTTTTAAACTAAAGTGATGTCTAAAAAGGGGTCATTCGAAGAAGTTTTTTTATTGGCCATTTTGAACCCCATCTCAGCAAAATAAGAAAATTACAAATCCGTGGTGGCTCAGGGGATAGGGAGTCCGCCTTCCAATGAGGTGAACCGGGTTCAAATCCTGGCTATGACTTGTCGATATGAATTCCACACTCGGATCGCATCCCCCACTTTGCTGACGTATAATATCCTCAGTGGTAGACGGATCAAAAGTTAAAATCCCCATGCGTCAGGCTAACAGTGGGAGGTTTGCGTGGTTTTCCTCGACATGTAACGCTAATGCCCGGTTTATTCTATCAAAAAGTCTTCCACGATGGCAAATTTTCTCCCAATACTTGATCCAGGAGTTCCCTTGTCTTCTGGATTGGGTTCAATATTACAAGGCTACGGGGTTAAACATTAGTACTCGTAATCTGAAAAAATTGGATAGGCCAGTGGTCGGCAACCTGTGACTCGCGAGCCACAGGTGGCTCTTTTGATGTAAAGTTGTGGCTCTCCAGTTCCATACGAAAAAATTAATAAATTGTTACTAAAGCCCTTAAAAAAAAGAAAAAATATTTTTAAGTACCTAATTTCTCAAGAGCTTTCTATTCTTATAATCGTTAATTACAAACCGCTACCCTCAGGCCTGTCGTTAAGCCCGGTTAGAGGGGTGTCTCATTCCGACTCGATTCCGAGTATTCACCCGGAAAAGTGGCAAGTCTGTTGTCTGTTTGAGCATGCCGTTACCGACACCATGAAAAGGCACAAAAAAAGGATGATGCCTGCGACTCTGATCTTGTGAAACAGCAGACAAAACCCCGGAAATTTCTGTCAACTTGAAAAATCCAGGGTGCTTTAAAAGTATTTATCTAGAAGTGTCTTTTTCTCACATTTTCTCTTTGCTCTTTCTAAGAATAAAGACAATATCTTTGTCCATGTCGTTAAGAAAGGGAAGGAAAGGGCTCAATGCACATACAGCTGTGGTTTTCTCTATATGACTGTCCAGTTTCTTTTCACTCACCTCCCCAGTTACTACAATGACCTGTCTTTAACTGTCCAGTACCAGTTTACAAGTACTTAGTTACTCAAAGCATTTATTATAAATTAATATTATTATTGAATGCAAGTATAAATTTCTTATGAATATTTACTATTTGCAGTCTTATTGTTTAAATATTAAGGTAAAATTAAATTTCATTAAATATGTTGTTATTTTCTTATTAAATTAATTCCTCAATTATTGCTTCAAAATTTAGGTATAAGACTTTTTTCAAAAAAGAAAAAAAATATTTTTTTAAAAAATATATATGGGTAAAAATTAATTTTTATGAAGTAGATAAAAAATTTTTAATCTCTTTTCCACTGTAAAATGATTAAAAGAAAGAAAAAAGAGCAATTAAATTTTTTTTACGTTATTTATATTCATTAGTAGGAGCTTGAGATGGAAACAGATAAATCACATTTGAATTCTAAAGATAGGAATTCTTTTTCCTTTTTTTAAATAATTATTTACTAATCTTTTTAATTTTGTGTTTAGAATAGTAATTTATTTTTAAATTTAGTTTTTTTCAGTTGAGATTATTTTTCACAGATCTTATTTAATTTAAATTTCAAAAATCAAATTTTATATTTGTTCGTAGCAGTTGTTTTTATAATAAGTTCAAACTGCGATCCTTTATGAACAAAACTATACTAATGCTTATTTTATTAAAAATGTAATGTGTTCTAAAATAGAAAAGCTGCAGTTTTTTTTTAAATATTTTTTTTTCTTCATCTTTTTTGTTACTATGTTGATGTATTTCGTATGTATTTAATGTTTTTCATTTATATTTTAGATTTAAGCTAACAATTTTCCATTTGTTTAAGTTAATTATTAGTAAAAAGAAACTTAATATTTTTGTGATTATGTAAAAACTCAATTCACAGTTTTGTACTAAAAGGCACGATAATTAACAAAATTGTACTTTAACTACCTTAACTAGAAAAAAAAATTATTTTGCGATTTAAGGGTATTTTTTCTTTTTTTAATATTTTAAAAAAAGACTTAAACATTCTTCGGTAAAGCATTATTTACAAATCATCAAATTTTAAAAATATTTATTTATGATTTATCACGCTGCAATGTTTGAATACATAGTTAATTTTTTTTAAAAGTTTTATTTATTATTTATATAGTATTATTTTTATATAAAGAAATATTCGGATAAAAAATTTAGCATTTTACAAATTTAAGGCAAGAATGCGTGAAAAAATTTATCTGTGCTTCCAAAACTATAGTTCATCTCCCCACAGAAAAAAAATAACTATTTCTGTATCCCCATTCAAGATTTTAGTCACAGCTCTTATATTAATAACAATGTAAATTGTAAAATGAATAATAAAAATAAATAAAATTATTAAATGAAAATGAAAAATAAAATTTTAGTAATAAATAAGCATTAAAAATAATTATTCGCAAATCAAATTACTAAAATTAAATAATTACGCATATAATATTTGAAATACATCAGAAAGAATCCTACTTAGATTAAGAGTTTAAAAAAAATGCACGAGTCATAATTGATGTCTGATAATTTTTCAGTTTAATGTTTCAGTTTAATGAATAAATACTAATTTAATTTTCATCTACATTTTTTAAAGCCTTTGATGTGTATCACATGTTATTATCATGTAAAACATGATGTAATGAAAAGACCACCCTTAATATAAATTTTTATAAACCTTGTCAAAAATAAAGATAAAAATCTACTTCAGCGGATGTAGTAAATTAAAATTTAAAAGGGAAAAAACAAGCATATAAATTTAAAAAATATCTAATGCAATATATTGATATGATCTTTATAATAATAGTAATAATAACAGGCCTGTTTAATTGCCAGGTGAATGTTGAAGTTTTTAATTTATAAAGTTATTTAATTTGGTAAAAAATCGTTAATCGCCTTTTTACACTCGCCTTCCTCAACAGTGATTTGTTTGTTTTCGATTGTTAAAATTCTAACGTGTGACCTCTATCCGTTCGTTTTCGCGTTCACTTGAAACAAAATTTCTTTAAATGCATATTAAGAGCGGTCACTCCGAATTACCTGCATATTATTAAATTTAGCAATCAAATACATTAATGTTGTAATTTTGCGTATAAAAGATATTTAAAATAATAGAAGATCGTTACTTTCAGTGACTTTTATTAAATTAATTTTTTGAAAAAATGTTAAATTATTTGAGTTGGAAACCTCGAGGCTCTATAAATGTTTACAATAAATAGAAATAGAAATTACAATAAATAGAAAAAGTACGTGACCATCGTTTCTAGCACTTCATCATAAGTCGATTTAACGTTTGCCTTGACAAAAAAATGCAAAATTTATTTAAATGTTTAATAATTAAGTGCTTAAAAATTGTTTTTAACAATAACAAGAATAGACGGTACATATTTCTTAGAAAAGGAAAATTGTGAAAAAATTCTGATATAATATAAATGAATATTATTACGGAATTGCTATGAAAAATTAAAAAGAATTATATAAAATCTGTCTGATAAGATTGTGTTTCGTTGCACATTTAATTAAAAAAAATCGCGTTTTCTGTTGAAAATTTGACAAGAATTAGCAAGAAAATTTTCAATTTTCATCGAATTTTAATGACCCAAATATTCTTATCCCCCCCCCCCTCAAAAAGAAATAAGTTAAAAAAATCAAAAATTAAATAAAAACTAAATTTAAAAAAAAAATTATTAGCGTATTTTAAAAATAAAGAATAAATATTATTCTGTATACAAAACCGTTTTTTTTTAATTAAAAATCATATATACATAAAAAAATATAGTACTATTAAATCAAAAATTTTCAGTGGCTCTTTAAAACCGGGAAATTTTGTAAAATTGTAACTTTTGGCTCTTTCATTTCAAAAGGTTGCCGACCCCTGGGATAGGCTGTTCAACCGACGGTAATAACATAAAATCCCTTATGTCATGCATATGTTAAAAATTCTCAATATACTCTCCTTGTTTTTTGCTTTGACTTTTACTGTTGTAATCTAATTTTAGAAATAAATTTAAATAAATGATGTAACTTTGCATAAAACTAAAATTACGTTTATTATATGTATTTCTGACTCTCTAATCGCAAGTAAAAATGCATTTTGGTATTTTTTTAGTTATAAAAAACAGTCTAATAGTTAGAGTATCAGAGTTATATTTGTACCAAATTTAAAATAAGTAGCTAGAAATTTTTTCGTATCATTTATATTAAAATTTAACAATAATTGATTTTGTTTATTAAAGGAATTTCAATAGTGAATAATTGTTTCTCTTAGATTTAAATAAGTACAAATTTAATAGTTTGGAAGATTTTACCATTAATTAACTCAAAAAAAGTCACCGGCGTTTTATGCTGTATTTCTTAACCATAAATTATTATAATGCTAAGTATAATGTTTTTTACTTATTTTGTGCTAAATTAATACAAAATAATGGAAAGAATATGAAAATTATGTTTAGTAAAAATTCTATAACAAAGGGTTAATTTATCTTATACAATTTTGAGTAGAATATTCTTTAGAAATTAGTGTTTTGCAACGATAGTAAAAATCTTAATCTTTCTATTTTTCCCTACCCAAATTTAACTTTAATTACAAGCTTTTTTAATTGAAAAAAAAAAAACAGAAAAATAATGGAATTATGTCTTATGCAAACATTGCTCATACCATCCCGCTCCCTTGTATGTAACAATAAGCAAATCACAAGTCCCTCTCTCCTGCGAGGCTTTAGTAATATTTGAACAACCACAAATTAATTATTTAGCTTTCGCAAGCAAGCAGGAGTTTTGTCTTCGTAAATAGATAGTCCAGTAAAATTGGATTTTTTCGTTTAGAGTTTCGTTTCGCTTAGAGCCGTTTTTAGTTTAGAAGGAATAAGGGTTTTACGTAGAAAAATTTATTATTTGCACAACTAACTTTGTTATCTACACAAGTGAAGGGAATGAATTTAGAAAGGTTTTGGTGTATTATAATTACTTCCTTTCATGTGTGCATTGTTTTATATTTGGAACTATCTGAACATATAAGGTATGTTTCCCAATGTAAATTTTTGGGCTGAAAGAATTGAAATAAAACAGGAAATGATAAAATAAATATTTCGGAAGTTATAAGGATTTTGTGTACGAAAAGTACACTTTTGTGCTTGCACTTACATACGCATGTCACGTTGTTATGCAGACAAGTGAGGTATTGTTTCCTATGTATTTTTTTCTTGCTTAATCAAAACAAAGCCAAATAATCAAAAGGAGTAATAGTTGAAAATTTGTACTGTTTCTTAGAAAAAAAAATTTTTTTTAAATAACTGCAGGCACTGAACTTTCGTTCTTCGCCTTAGAAGATGCCGGAAGTGTTGCTTATTTATCGTTACCCAGTGGGCACCTGTGAACCAAAGTCACGGAGGCGAGCAACATTACCCACGCCACACTGCCACAAATACCCGTTCATAGGGTGGGCCACATTCACACATCAGACGACAATAGAGAGAGAAACATCCATGCCCAGAGCGGGATTCGAACCCGCAGTCAGGCACGCTAACCACTCGGCCATCTGGCCGGCGTTTTTTTTTTCTTTTTTTTTTTTAAATACAGTTTTTTGAATTGTATTTATTATGAATAAATTCCTTATTGCTTCGAAGCTATTAATCCTATTGACTTGAATTTCATCCCATTTTATTCAGCATGAAAAATTAGATAGGAAAATGTATCTTGCATGTTCAATTAGCAATGCAAAAATTTTACATAAATACATGTGAATATAAGTACTTTCTTATACTTAAATCACTTTTAACTTTCAAACAATTTATTTTATTGACTCTCATATAGCCTCATTCGATTTAACATTTAAAAAAATGCCTCATTTATCTGTTTGGAAGAAATTTAATTCTGCTCTTAAATCACTCTCATTTTCCTCAGAAAAGGGAGAAGCGTACAGAGAAGAGTAGGAGAGTGTTCAGGTATCATTTCTAATGACAAAAAGAAGTTTCGGGGAAGAACCTTCTTTTTTCTTTCTGGTATTAATTTTCCCGAAGGTACACTCTTTGTATTGCTACAATTATTGGACTATGATGTACTTCATCGAAACCGGAAGAAATTATGGTCGACACGAATTTTCACTTCAATGAGTTGTGCGTGACGAATTAACGCAGAACCAATGTCATTGCAATGTCATAACCAGAACGCAGAACCAATGTCATAACGCAGAACTCCATAACATTGAAATTTTTAATTTTACCAGATCAGGGGCTGATCCAGAAATTTTTCCTGGGGGGGGGGGGGTCATAGACTCAGATTCCCCCCCCCGCAATTTTTTTTATAAAAAAAAAATTTTTTTTGAAGGAAAAAAAATTTTGATTTTTAATGCTAGTCTTCTCATTTATTTTTTTCATAATGAACAATACATAAATAATTCAAGTATTCAAAATTTTTAAATAATAAATGTAATGCGTTTTTTAGAAACTTTGGCAAATACAATCTTTGGTTAGACCTGTTGAAGCGGGCTTAAAGCGCTCGGCGCGCTTCAACATTATTAATGTTTACAATGAAACTATCACGAATTTCGTTTTAATATTTTGGATTATGATTCTTGAAACAGTGAAGAACATAATTAGATGGAAAAAAATTGATTTTTCCGATCTACCTAGGTGTATAAGCCCCCTTAGATAGTTTTTAAAATATTTTGTTTCTTATTTTGTAAACTATTAAAAAAATTATTCTTTTTTTCAATATTGGGGGTCATGACCCCCCTGCTGGATCCGCCACTGTACCAGATTGACCAGTATAAGGAAGACTTTTTGATAAAATAAAACCGCATTTGCATTACATGGAGAGGGAAACCACTGACACCTCCCATAGTTAGACGGGTGGCAAGGGGATTTCTACCCCATGATCCGTCCACCACTGAAGATATTGTACTGTGGCATGTGCGAGCTGGGAGCAGAATTAGTTTAAAGCAGCCATCATGAGCCGCGATGGCTCAGGGGATAGAGTGTTCGCCTTCCAATGAGGTGAACCGGGGTTCGATCTAGGCGATGACTGGTCGATAGAATTCCGCATCAGGCTTGCACCGACCACAGTGCTGACGTGAAATATCCTCAGTTGTAGACGGATCATGGGTTAGAGTCCCCTTGCCGTCAGGCTAACCGTGGAAGGTTCTCGTGGTCTTCCTTTCCATGTAATGCAAATGAGGGTTAGTTCCATCAAAAAGTCCTCCACGAAGGCAAATTTCTCCCAATACTTGATATAGGAGTTTCCTTGTCTTCTAGATTGTGTTCAAAATTGCAAGGCTACGGAGTTGAACATCAGTAGTCGTAAACCCGAAAATTGGGTCGGCTGTTCAACGACGGTTATAAAAAAAAAGCAGCCATCATAGGGGTTCAAATATGGGTCACCTGATTGGGAGGCGAACTCTCTATCCCCTCAGCCACCGCAATTCATTGTAAATATTTGAAAAAAATATTCTTGATTGATTTGTTAATTTACGTCGCACTAGAGCTGCACAATGGGCTATTGGCGACGGTCTGGGAAACATCCCTGAGGATGATCCGAAGACATGGCATCACAATTTTGATCCTCTGCAGAGGGGATGGCACCTCCCTTTCGGTAGCCCGACGAACTGCACGCGAAGTCGAGCACTTTACGGTAGAACAGTTTAACGAGGACCAATACCGCACACCCTCGGTCCCTACGCAGACTGATCCAAAAAAAAACAAAAACAAAAAAATTCTACAAATCTAGTTATAAAACTATGAAAATGAAGAAAGTACCACTTTAAATAGCTTGATATCCTTCTGAGCATGGAAGTACTATAAAAAAAGACAATAAACATAATTTTTGCATGTAGTGTTTAAAAGAGTTGTATATATTCTTGCTCTTACTATTCTAAACATTACCCAATTAACAACTTAACCTTTTTCTATTACTTAACACTAACAAAAAAAAAACACTTTATTCTAGCGATTAAGTATTTTAAAAAGCAAAAACCTACATTTTCGAAAAGGAACAAAGCATTTAGCAAAGTCATATCCTGCCAGTTTCTATATTATTAAATATTGATATTTCAAAAAGCAACACAATTTTTCTGAATAGCCAATTTGTCCCCATAGGCGGGAATTCCAGTGTTTCGAGGTCACTATTAACGTGGATGGAATTGCGCAGAATGATGTAAACAAAAAAACTCCAGCAGCGTGAATAGTGAAAGCATCAACTGTCATGACGAAAACTCGAGTTAGTGCTACCACCGACTTTTTCCGTTTCGACTGAACTTCCTTTGCGTACTAAAAACATAAAGAAGTTCCGCGCGTGAAAATTGTATTTTGACGCCTACTTTTACCCGCATGGTGCTGTGAGTAAACACTTTTATGCCTTCTAGTCCTCGGCGAATTACTAAATTAACTTTTACCTGAACTAACAACTTACGCAGAAATGAACGTCACACGCACAGTAAGATTTATTTTTATCTCTTTGTTGTCATTTCAAATCAGTTATCGCAACCTTGCATTGTTAAAACATTAATTAATTACAAATGCATATCTATGCCTATCAAAAAATTCCACATGTTTAAACTTAAAAATAGTTTTAAAAAAATGTATTTTGATTATTAATTATGCAAACTTTTAACACACAAGTTAAATTTCTAAAGCTAAAATTGTATTAAACTTGATCTCAAGCGCAGGGTCAGATTTACTTTAATCTTTTGTTAGTTCAAATGTTTTTGTATGTTTGTATTGTTGAAATATTAAGTAGAAATTAATATAGCTATTTAAATATTTGAGATATTTAAACTGAAAAAGTTAAAAAGGATAAATTTTTTTATTATTTTTAATTTCTCAATTTTAAGACATTTAATAAGTGTAAAATAGTTTGAAATTGTGATATTTATTTTAAGAGAGGAATTAAATATTAAAATCAGTTCTTAAAGAAAGCAGTTGATTTAAAAGTTAAATTTTAATAGCAAGATATTTTTTCATAAATCTGAATTTGAAGTTCAAAATGGTAAAACGAAAAAATGTTAATAGAATTTGTTTTAAATAACTGAATAGTTTCTTTTGTTAACTGTCTTTTGAAAAAACACTCACACACAATTCCAGTGTTTTAGATTTAAATATAGATTTTCAATTGATTAAGGTTCAACTGCTATAATAAACACAATTGAAATGCTAAATGTAAACTAATTTTGCATCCATTATCTACCTTTCATTGATATGAAAATCGGCTTTTTTTTTTTTTACTAAATTTAGGCAAAAATAGATATTTTTAATTTTATAACGCATCATAGGCATGAATATAGGAATTTCAAATGAAAATTTACGAAATCGTATATTCCTTGTGCCCAAATTTCCCTTCATGCTAATAAAAATATGAAAGAAACTTTAATTCGAATATACGTTCAGTGATCTTTTTTTTGATGTGATAATTCATTTAAACAAAAAATAAGTTACCACATAATAGTTTATTATTAAGCAAGCAAAAAATATATAAGTTTTTATAACATAATATGAAAAATACATTGTCACATTAAAGAAAATATATTTGATTAGTATTATGTAGATTGAAATTAAATATAAATATGCAAATATACAACAACAAAAAGTCTACCCAACTACATTTTTGTAATTTAATCGGAATATATATATATATATATATATATATATATATATATATATATATATATATATATATATATATATATATATATATATATATATATATATATATATATATATAACACAAACCGCACAATCAAACCACATTGTTTACATAATCTTCATTATTTGTTTTCCCACTCCACATCGCAGACAGTAATGAATATAAGCGGAAATAGTTGTTTTGTGGTTTGGGGAAGTTCTGAGTAGTGTTTCATAATTTTGTGCGGAGATGCCGATGAACATCTAAAAACATAGGTGCGAGAAATTGCTCATCATTTTTACTCCCTTCTTCTCTGGCTGAACGTACGGGGGGAAAAAACAAAATCGCAAATAATTATTTAGTTTAGTTTAGATTAGATGTTTATTTGCGCAGCACTACAGCTGCACAATGGGCTGTGGGCGACTGTCTGGGGAACATCCCTGAGGATGATCCGAAGCCATGCTATCACAATTTCGATTCTCTGCGGAGGGGAAAGCTCCCCTTTTGATAGCCCAATGACCTACGAGCGAAATCGAGCACTTTACGGTCGAACAGTTTAACGAGGACGGATACCGCACACCCACTGTCCCTTCGTATAGTCTGATCAAAGTGGTCACCCACCCGCACACTGACCACAGTCAGTGATGCTTGACTTCAGTGTTCCATCGGGAACCGGTCGTTACGATCAGTTCAATCTTACATTCAGTCTTAGAATTAGTCCTGGGACAAATAGTTATTGAATTTCTATTAGTTAACACTACGCAATCATACACAAATCTGAAAAATATATCTCACGACACTTAATTTAAAAATAATTTTGTTTCTTTTAAAAATTTTATTTGTTAACTTTCCCGTTGACTTAGCTCACATCAAAGTAAAGATCAACTATTCTCAGCTTGATTCGGCACCGACTCATGATAATCAAGATTAATCCCAAATGATTAATTTTCCAGATAAATTGACACTTTAGTAAAGAATTTAACTTCTTTCCTTTCATTTACCGTTGATGAAACATTGGTTTATAGAAATACATTTCAAAAAACGTAACAATAAAAATAAACAACTGTTCCACATAGCTTTCAAAATACTAATTCGGAGACGTTGCACCAAGATGCCAGCAATACTTGGGCTTACCCGGCATAAAGAATCGAACGTAGGCTGTTAAAAAAGTTTTGCAACACCCTTGCTAAAAGATCTCGTTTATATCAATAACGAATCGAAACCCGAAGTCATTTAGAGCTTATTGATGAAAGTTTAAACTAAGATCATCAAAAAAGAACAACACAAAATTAAAATTCATAAAAATTGAAATTTTCGCAAGTGTTGCAGAACTTTTTTAACGACCATATATAACCATCATAACTTATTTCTTCGTTTCGCGTAAGGCTCCTATACTATCAGAGCAGACCTATCAAGCAATATTGGAGCAAACAAGTTCGCAAGTTAACGTTATGAATGTTAGTATTAGTTATGTTATGTGCTTATGTTAGCTCTTTGCTCCAAAAATAAATGATAAGTCGGCCTGTCTAATTCAGGGGCTCTAGTTTCGCGCTTAATCTCATTTGTTTCAGCGTAAAAATAAATAAATAAAAACATCGGAAGCAGTTTTTTATTGGTTTAAATAATAATATTTAAATCTATCTCCCACTCTTTTACCTTCTCCCGCCAAAACCTGAAACGCATGGTTGTGCAAACCTTTTATCACTTTCTGCGAGACTAGGATACTAGTAGGCTCGTAAGAATTGTTTCTTTGTAAGCCAATTTTAAATTCCGTTTTAGTAAATATTATTTATAATTATAGTAGCAAATTTCAAGAAAGAGAGAAAACTGATTATAATTGAAACATAAGCCATTTGTGATTATTTGCGTTCAGGAGAAATCATACGAATCATTTTTGTTTTTGAAACAAAACTAAATGAATCGTGGTGAAAACATGTGTATTCTTATCTAATGAGAAACATAAGTGGAAGATTATTTATACTGCAGCAAGATATGAAAACACTAATTTCTCATCACCACGAAACTTCCCACACGTTATCTTGCACATAAAGATCTACAAAAAGAAGAAAAAAAATATCCTAAGAAAGATATCTTCTCTTTTTATTTATTTTACTAAAGAAGTCGCGCCAAATGATAATACGCAATTCGTAATCTGAAGATTATGAAAATAAAACATACGCTTCCGATGACCGCATTAAAGAAAAATAAAAGCTGCCGTAAGCTTTAAGAGAAGAGCTATCACTTCAAAAGAGCACCTTCATTTAATAAGCACTGATTTAGAAGAGGAAAAAAAATGTAAGTAAGATTTATCAGAAATTAACGCAACCTTTATAGTTCAATATCAAACGATTACTTTAATAATTCATGGTTATGAATAAATACAGCATGAAGCACAGTCTCTTTCTGCCTTAAAGGTAAAATATTCCAAACGCGGCTTACTTTCTAACATTGATTTTTAATTTTTCGCTTATTTGCAGTTATTTTGATCTAAGAGAAACATTTATACATTATTGATATTTCCTTAATTTACAAAATTTTTTAATATGAATGAAAAAAATAACTTTTTTTTCAAACTACTTCTTTTGGATTTTATGTTTTAGTACAAATATAATTTCGGTAATCTAACAGATTGTTTAGCACCTATTAGACTGCTTTTTATAATTAAAAAATACCAAATTATATTTTTACTTGTAATTAAAGTGTCAGGGAAAAAGTATATATATAAAAGATAAACCGGTGTCCCATCTACGTCAAATGGCTGCGATTTTGTGCTACACACTTGTTTTTGGAATTCAAATCCATCTAATGATAGCTAGTATAAAAATACAATTAGAGAAAATTTTATCAGTTTCAAGAGCAAGACAGTGGAAACCAGCTGTTAGTTCTGTAGTTACTGATCCTTGTTTATCAACAAAAATTGTCATTTGATTGTGTTGCTTTTGGTGTTGGCGCTTAACTTTGCCGAATCCTAATTCATCTTTTTCGGTATTATCGATCAAGTAAAGTATTGTTCGCATTCTCAGTATAAAGGAAGTAGCGCATTTAGAAATAGAAACCTTTAGGTCTTCTTTATTTCACATGTAATGTGACCAATAATATTGCAATTTGACTGGTGTCTTTGTGCAAACAAACAACGCGAATCGGACAGAACCTGTTAACTGTTTCGTTATGAATGTGTGTTTGCCTCATAACATAGGAAGTAAGGTGATCTCCGAAGCAAGGAAATAGGTTCAACCGATTCTATTACATAACGATCTTTGATTTAGGTATGGGAAAGCCTCTTGTACTTTTCAGAGCCTGTTTTTGTTTAGATTCAGAGAAAAGGACTAGAGTTTTCGAGGAAAATTTGCTTTTTTAATTTAAACTCTGTTAACAGTTAACTTCGTTATGTCGCAAAATGAAAATTTGACTAGGTGTCCATTTTCAGTTGTGTATTAATCAATGATGATGTGGATAATGCTTGATCGGGTGGGGAAACGATTAAGATCCATTTAATTTTATAACCTTTACAATTTTGGTGTTATTTTTTTTACTCATTTTCCAAATGTTCTAAGAAAATTAATTGAAAAAATATAAATTTTTTAAAATATTTTTTTTTTCGACGGAGAGAAATGTTTTTGAAGAATGGACTGTCGGAGGCCAATTATTGTAGTTTTTCACTTTATCTAAAGATAATTTAATGGCATTATCTGGTAAATGATCAATCATTTATGTCTCTTCACTCTTCATTCATGTCTCTTCACAAACTGAATAAAAAACGCACTTAAGGAAGAAAAGATTGAGCACACTCAACGATTTGAAATATATTACCTGTAACAGGAAAAATCAATTACCATTATGAGAACATCTATTGTTTCACAGTATTGGCTTACGATATAAAAAAATATGCCCATTTTACTCTTTCATAGTTGTGATAGTAACTACGCATCAACAAATATAAAGCAATACCGAATTGGTATTAGAATTAGGATATGCCATCGCTTAACATGTTTTTAAATTAGGCATAACCAGTGTTGATATATCGTGTATGATTTGCAAAGTAATATGATGCACTATGACGCATAATGTTTGCAAATCTTTTTATCCATCGGCTGTAATGGCTGTGAGAACCTCTCGGAACTGGGAGGCACCTAGTCTATCAGAGAACCTCATAATACGGGAAGTTAAAAAATTAATTTGTAAAAAGAGGTTTGAGCCTATTTCGTGTGAGGACTCTACCACTGTTCAAGTAATACATATATTATAATTTTTATAGCCTTTTTTTACATTCTATTGATTTTTTGTAGAAATATGTGAAAATGATTTGGATAGAAAAGTGTGATCTATCAAATATTCCCAAAAATTTCATTCATAATATCACATTAACCCGTTCAGGATTGGCTACAGAACAAAAAAAGCACTTCCACACGCTCCTAGAGTATGGGCGTTAATATGAGATGCAATTACGAGAGTACCAAATTGAGATCACATTCTTGTGATCATGGGCCTCTGGAGTCAGAAAGGCTAGTCTCGCATGATACCGTGGTCTTGACGGAGGAATTGCGTGATCACATATATGTGATCATGGTATAGAAGAGGTTAATCGCGTCTGTAGATCAAGTTTATTTTCACAACTGTGTGAATTCGAATTTTGAAAGTTAAGGTTGCGTTTCTATCGAAATGTCAGAAAATTTAGGTTCTGCACTAGAGTACTAGATTTCTTTATTTAAATAATGGAACTTAAGTGCAAATTCACGGCAGGTGTACTATGGTGGTGTTTCAACATCGGCATTTGAAATTTACTAGAAAAATTAAAGAAAAAAAATAATGCGTCAATTGCAGGAATTACATAAAAAAAACGTAAAAATTGAACTCTTATCAATTGATTACAATACGGCAGGAATGCGGGATTGCTTGACACTAGTACACAACACTAGTAGAACGTATGATTGAACCACTGGTTCGAGTTTGCTAATTTTGTTGCAGTTAGGTCTTTTGGTTATGTTCTTTAACAAAGAAATTGCGAATTCAAAAGCCACATTAATTAAGTATTGCCTGTGTAATAATTATTTATATTAAAATGTTTCAAGTTGCTAAATTTTATTTTATATGAAAGCTAAATGACTGAATCTTTAAAAATATTTAAAAACAATCAAACCTAATTTTTTTAATATTTTGTTTAGAAAATATTTTTTATATCTCCACCTCTCAGATGTACGTGGGAAAAAAAGAATGCGCTATTTACGTAAAAATTCCATAATCAGCCATTTTCTAACTTTTTTTCACCTTTCACTAACTTTTTTTAAATATGTTTGAAAAGCTATAAGTTGCACTCAAAGCTTTTTTTTCTTCATATTATGACACTGTTTCCAAAAGAGGCTGCCAGCCCTGTTTCAGTATCTCGTGAGCAAAGCTGCTGCGTGGATTAGTGAGCAGGGGTAATGCGCCCTAGGAACATTACATTTGAAATAAATTTAAGCGATATATCAATATAATCATTTTACATTAATTCAACATGTAAATATATATTTTTTTATTCTAATCACAGTCAATGCTGATCACATTTGACTCGTCGTGGGCATTTTTTGACCTGTGAGTGGCGTGCCTGAAATGCTTTTATCTAAAACATGTCTTTCTCGTCATTTACCTTGACATGCTTTATCATATTAAATTATACATATGCAATGCTATACCACTTCCTTATTATAAACTACTAGTGAAACTGAACAGGTTCTTTTATTTATATAAACCATGATTATTTCTTGTTAATTTTTATACTTTCTATTAATTACCGAATTTTGCATTTATATTGGCTCAGTATTAACTGTTTTATTGTGATAAAATGTTTTGATGTTCTTGTCTAATTATTCGCCAAATCTTTAAAAATCTAATACTGAACCAATTTGAATGCAATTTCCGGCAGTAATTAATAGAAAGCATGAAGATTGACAAGAAATTAACATGATCTGTATAAATAAAAGTACCTGTTACAAGGCGCAATGTAGAAACAGTTAATAATAGGGAAATCATATGCACGATGCCATTTCCGGTCATTTCCTATGTCATTCCTAATCTCACTCCTATTTATTTCCAATGAGTCCAGCAAGTTTCTTTATCAGTCTCTTATTTTAAAGCATACTTAAAATACAGGAATTTATAACAAAACGTAATACTTACTTTGTGAGTCATTTTTTTCTAAGAAATAATAAAATAATAAATAAAATGTATCCAATTATATTTCTGTTTGTATTGACTATCTTCCGCTTTCACATCTATCGTTAAATATCAAAGGGAAACGGCGATGTCTGTTTCCTCATCCGTTTTTTGAGTTATATACGTCACATGATACCTATCCTATTTTAAATGAGAATTGCTGATTACGAACGAAAATATGTATTATCAATTTAACCCACTTTAAATTTATCAATATCCTCCTTGAGCCCGAGCTTTAAATAATGGCTTGATTTTTAGTTTGAAATATTTAGCTTAGGAGAAAGTAAAAACACAAATACGATAAAATAGATGAAAAAAAATTTCAATTAATTAAACTCAATTAACTTTGTTTAATAATTTTGAAATATTACAAAAAAATAATATTTTTTAATTTTATATAATTTTTTGTATATTGTTGAATATTTTTATATAATGTGACATTTTGGTCAAGAAACAAAATTTACTAGATTCAAATAATAAGATATTTATATGCCCCAAAACTGTCTAAAAGCTTACCTCAATCGAATTCCTTCCCTTTCTCGTCATTTTTCATAATAATTAAAAACTACAATTAACAAGGGTAAATCCAGTTATATTTCTACATAGACAACAGTTTGATAAAGGCCTACGAATAGAATAAAAATCTTAGTTTTATTTTTTAAGTAATAAAATTGTAACAAACGTTGTCTAATAGTATATTGGGTTCTAGGTTTCAAGTTGATATGCCATAACAATTAAGTTTTAGTTATAACCATGATTTTTTCGAACCTCTGTAGCCAAGAAAAATAAAAAAAGCCGCAGGTTTAAGTGTCTTACACTTGAATTAAAGCGATGATTTTAAACTCAGTATATCATCTTGCCGTGAAGAATTATCTAGGCTTCAAAAAGGACAAAACACTTAAATATTTTAAAAGTTATATTTTAAAAAATAAAATACAAGTCAGTAGATTTAATTGTTTAGAAATTATATGAAAAGTGTCATATTTTTTATTTGAACTTATTTGTATGTAGGTATTGACACTTGACATCTACTGATACATTCTTACGTCTTATTGTGTATTCTTATTTGTAATTAACTGATTACTGTATTAATTTATAATTTGAAGTTAGATAAGTTTCGCTTTTCAATACGAAACGAAACATTAGAAACGAAATAAGTTTTTGTTCTTCTAAAAATCATTTAGGCAAATATTTATAATTATGTAAAGAAAAATCTTACTCGAGAATGAATATTATGACCAGTCTTTAAAGGACTATTTATGGTAAACTTAATCACATTCGAACAATTTGGAACCTATATTTAACTGGATTGTCAAAATAACAACAGAAAATAATAGAAACTATTCAAAAACTGATATTAATAAATTGATTATTAATAAGTTCTCTTTTAATTTAACCAAATTTATTTAGCTAAGTTACTAACTTAATTGAAAAAAAAATACGAATGAACTTAATGTGTCATTAATTTCCTAGTTCCTGGAGATTCATTAAACAATTTTTTGTCATGTTCATATAAATACGAGTGTTGTTTTAATTGTAATTGCTTAATTTAATTGTTGTTGTAGGAATTCGTAGTTGTCCTGATATTTCTGATTTTCCTGAGAAATATAACTTGCCTTGATTTTTATGTTTTTGCCCGAATATTCCTGATTTTTGTATATATCTTCAGAATATTCGATTTTCTACGAACACAAATGCAAACTTTTAAATAATCATACAGAAGAATAGAAATATTTGCTACATTTTCAATCTAACAACCTTTTATTTTGATTAATAATGAAGTAAAAATCGCTAAATTCGGTAGTTCAAACTTCGGGACCTTCCCTAATTATACACGTGATCCTGGTGTACAGAGATTCGCGGGATTAATTTCTTTATACTCTTTTATGAATTCTGTTATTTATAAAGAGAAAAAAACTCATTTACCAAATTTACATTAGTAAATCTTGTAGTGAGAGATTTTTTAGTTTCACAAATATTGATTCATCTTTTTTTGTTCTTAAACATAATGGATTCCAATCAATAATGCAATAATCATGAAATTTTTAAACGGTGAATGGAGATATCATCCACTAAATTAATTTTGTGAAAAATGTTAAAAGAATTCTTGAATTAGATTCTAAATTATAATTGAATTTTTGTGTGACGGAATATTAACAAAATGATACTGGGTATTTTTACTAATAGATAGCACTAAAAAATTTTTCTACATATTGGTCTCTCGCTATTATCAGTAGTTGTTCAGTCTCCTTCTTTGCGCTAAAACTGAAAGCAAAGCAGTCAAAACGTTCTGCTTAAAACAAAGTACATCTGATTAAATGCAATATATTTTATTATTCTACGGTGATAAAATTTAGACTCATTAAACTTAAGTAGAGCAATTTTTTTTTTAGTTTTTCGTATGCTCTTTTTGATACTAGTCTTTAAAATGTAAATTGCTCTATTTTTTTCTTTTTTTTTTGTTGAAAATTTTCATATTTCTGTTGTTAACGACTAGGTTTGCAACTATATATAAAGCTTAAACAACCGCAAAGGGTTAAAAAATAAACTATTTGCCTTTTTATGATTCTCATATTGTAGATATTACTACTCAAGTATATGCCAAATCCAAAGCTATAATAATATTTTTTTTATCGGAATAAAAAAATCTTGACATATGGCGGAAAAAGTATTATTGAGCGATTTTTTAAATGTTTAGTTTATGTCTCATTGTTTTTTTTCCATTGGCGTTCATGACTCAACAGTTAAGAGGTTAACATCACGAATTATGACTGATGGCACGTTGCTAGAAAGTCACACTTCATTGGCATCACAATGACATAAAAAAAATTATAAGAATTTATTTGAACTGACAAAAGTCTACTTAATGTTATGATTTATTTTTTATCCATGACAGTACAGAAAAACAATGGAAAAATGTAGAAGTTCTAGTATAATTCGCAATTTATTTTTCTCATTGCAAAATTGGAATATGACATAAGCAAGTTTTTTTTTTTTCTCGAGAATTTCTTACTTTTATTTTTATTTTAAAGTTTTAAATTACAATATTAAGAAGTAGATCTATTTTTTTACTCGCTGAATACCTGTTCTTCTTACGAAGGGGGGAGAAAATAAGCATCAATTTGTTAGCACACTACAAAATAGTGTATAAACTTTTAAGAGAAATACCGACGCAAATAATTAAGCTAAAATAATTGCAGTGTTTTTTATTTATTGTTATTTGCTGCCCTTCTCGGTGGTTTTACGTTATTATGTTAAGCAAAACACGTATTTAGTAGATCATCCCATCAAAATAAACATTATCGAGGCAACTCATGATATTTAAAATTTACCACAATCAAGCTACTTTCTCCTGTACTCATATCTTCGAGGCACCGTAAAAAGTCTTTCATAAAAATGTATAGTATTGGAGCAGCTGTATTCGGCACCAAATTTACTTATAAAATACTTTGTAGCTATTGAAACTGCACTAATTAGCATGATGCCATTAGTAACTATCATCAAAATTTAACATCATTGGTGTTAATAATAGTATGGCGACTCTTTACTGTTCCTCGTAAAGAACAGGTACATTTCCACCCTTAATTTTTAGTTCAAAACTATTTTTATTTCAGTTAGTACTAAAATGAGCTAAGCATCATTGACATCATTATTAGTTTGCCGTTTTTTGTACGCTCTCTTAAACGATTTAGTATTATTTTCGCTTTTAATTTGACCTTTTGGTAAATAGCTTATTATTTTACTTCGATTAGTAAATATTACCAAAATTAATATTCATTGGGATCAAATAATAATCGTGGTTCTTTTTTTGCGTTTATCCTCAACGAATTAATACCATTTCCACATTAATTTTGTTTTTCAGTAAAATATTTTTATTTCAATTACGGTTGGTTTTAAATTATTCTTAGTTTTATAGTAACACGTTTTAAAACATAACTATGCGGTATAACTATATAAACAAGCGGTTTCAGATTTATAAAAATAATTGAAGTCAGAAAATTTTTTTCATTTTGTTTTTATTCTGTTTTATTTTATCTGCCGTAGAGTGATCCGAAATTTCATTGAGCAACTTAGCGTGATTATTTGCAGCCGAGAGTCTTCACGTTTTTGCAATGCAAAAATTGTAGTGAGTACACCATTGCTGAATTCTGTCTCTGCAATGTCGAAATTTTAAGTGTACATCAACACCAAAAATGGTAACAACTACTTTATAACAAAGATGTGCAGAGGAAAATCCAACATTACTCTTGGATTTTGGTGTTTCATTACAGCAACATAGGATTTTTCCTGGTATAGTGAAGCGTCAAAAAATGTCTTTTACACTACTTTGTGTAAAGTATTCTCCAAAATTTTTGTTATTCAGTTACATCGAAATTTATAAACCCAATTAAATATGATACACATAAGGGACAGTAAAGTTATTTGTGATACAATATAAAGTAAGAATCATTTATTTAGGATGCTCATAAATTTTTTTTAAAAATAAAATTAGTTAGATAATCAAACATACATATATCTTTCTGTTCTATTTGATAATCAAATATTACAGAGAGAATATTAATATGAATTCGAACTAGGCTGAAAAGAACAAAATCGGGCAGAAAATATTTTAAAATTGTTCAATTAGTTTTCGCCGCAATGAAGAACTGTTTTACCTGAAAGTTATCGCTGTAAATTACCTGAAAGTTATCGAAATCCGCCAAGCTCTCCAAACCTAACTTAAACAATTTGATTGTTCAATCTTATTATCAGGGACGGGGATAGCCTGAGTGGTTGGGCGCTGGACTTATGTTCGTGAGAATAGGTGTTCGAACTCAGACTTCCGTTGACTCCCCGTGTAGTAAATGGTGACTGGTGCACGTTAAGTATGTCGGTCCACAAAGTCCTCCATGTTCCCGTAACAAATTATACCTCTGTGGCTACTGAATTGGAAACTGATCATTCTCTGGTTCAGGTCAAAATTACGATCTGTGGATGAATGAATGAATGCGTGAATGGGTCTGCTCTATTAAACGAGTGTGACGTATAACTGTGGCAGAAGTCTAATTCTTGGCCGTAGATGGCGCCACTGGAAAACAAGAACAATCGCAACCCCTTTACCTTAATGGCCGATGACCACAACAGCCTTATTACTCGAAAAATCATTATCCAAATTTCTAAGATTTTGAATAAGTTTAAGGTCGTGTTTTTCAACAAAAAAAATTTTTAAATTTCACTAACCTTATAGCTGATATTAATATTTGCGGTATTTATCAAATTTCGTGTCGATGTGCGTCGTGTCAATTATGTGAAAATTCTAGTACAGGATATACCAGGAAAATATGTACCGGAAAGTGGCACTTAACCGTTAAGAAGTCAGTGCAGAGTATACTGGGTATAGGCACTCACTTCCCTTGATTAATCCGATTATTAAAAATGATAAGCAGTGAACTTTAATGATAGTCGTATTTCATAAACTAATATTTTTTTTATTCTTTTTTAACAATATTAAAATTTATGAACTCAAGATTTCAAAAATCTTCAATTATTATAATTATCATATAGTGATATAACAACAACAAAAAATCTAATTTTTATAGCTATTACTTTAAATTAAAACATAAGTAAAAATCTGTATTTCACTTAATCCTTCATTGTTTTAATTTTACTATTCTCTTCAACGACAAAATTATTACCACAGCACATAGACATATGAAAATTAATTTTTGAGTTGAAGTTTCAGTAGATTGTGCCTCATTCATCACACTGACCGAAATTTCATTGATTAATAATAACAAGATTTATTATTTTAACCGTAATGTATGCGTGAATATGTGTGTAATGTATGTGTGAATAAATAACAGTTCGAAGGTCTTTATATTGATTTCTGATGTAGTTTTATGGCTTTAAGGTAGTTGCATGCAGTAAAATTCATAAACAATTAAGACGTGTAAAAAAACGTAAGTAACGCATTGAAAGCACAAGAATATCTAAGTTGTGTTTGTTAAAGACCATATAAACGTTTTACGTGGGATACTATGACAACAACATTGACGGACGAGATCTATTTTATAACAGATTGCACACCTGCAAATACAATGAAATGCAGCTGTTTTGACGTTGGAATTAAAACTGGAATGTAAGATATTCTTGTTTCTAAAAAAGAGTCGTATACCAGTTTGAACTAAGCAATAGGTATGAAAACATAGTTTCCTCTTTCAAGAAATATTTATACCTTATTGATTATTTAACTTAGTAGTTAGAAATAGTAGTAAGTTAGTAGTAGTTAGAAATTTCGACCATTGCTCATCTAGCTTAGAGGGCTCAAATATCTACTAGAGCTCCTTGTCTGATAACTATACAAGTTTTAATCGTTTCCGGACCCCTGTATGTCGAATTTATTTTATTTTACTTTATAACCGGCGTTGGGCAACTGACCCTATTGTGAGTTTACGACTATTAATGCTCAACTCCGTAACCTTGTCAATTTGAACCACCCTGATGACAAGAGAACACCTTGATCAAGCTCTGGGCTAAACTAACCTCCTTAAAGGACTTTTTTGATAAAACTAACCTGCATTTGCTTTACATGGAGAGGAAAATCACGATAACATCCAACGGCAAGGGGATTCTAACCCATGATCCGTCTATAAACAAGGATATTTTAAGTCAGCTCTGTGGCTGGTGTCAGCCGGGAGTGTTAATATATGCCAACTAAGCCACCTCTGGGATTCGTACCTGGATCACCTGGAGAACACTTATCCCATAGGCCACCGCAGCTAAAGTAGAATTTTATCGTCACATAATAATTTATCGCCGATAAGGGTTTGACCATTATTCGACTAGCTAGAAGACTCAAATTTTAACTGGAGCTCCTAGCTGCTGAGTTGCAACCGTAACTTAATTGGTACAAGAAATTTTTTTAGCTATAAGAGTTTATTAAGAAATTTTTTTTTCCATTTTCGAACTAGCTACAAGTGCTCAAATTTCAACTTAAACTGTGATGTCGTATTTAAGAAATATATTGCCATTGTAGTATATAGCTTCTTTCTTTCAAATATTTTGTCTCATTTTTAACTTCATTTCATTCTTTTTTCTATTTAAGTTGTGTTTGAATAAATAAAGGTTCTTTTTAAATTAAAGATGATATATTAAATAATAATGTCTTAATTAAAGTTTTTTAATCGAATTTTGATTGTGTAAGATTGAAGTAAAGAAAAAAACTGCTGTCGGAATCGAATTGTTAAATATATATACATTTCATCTATCCCATACGTTCCCTACCTAAGTGCTAACGTTCCCCAGTTGGCGGACTTTTTGGGGGCAGTCGCAAGATTATAGGTATTTGATTGATGTTAGGAATTTCTCGAGAGAAATAAACTAAATATGAAATTATAATTTAGATATTAAAATTTGCATGTTTATTAGTTGATACTAAAATTTATATTAAATGTTTTGGTTTGATTTCGAATAATTTACATCTCTATCTCAGCATATAATATTTGTTACAAAAGCAGTTGTTTCATTAAAATTAATTGTCTTTGAATAATTTTTACAATATAAACACATTTTACAATATCAAGTTAATGCTGAAATAGCCACTTAACGTTTTCAACGCCAAACGTTGTCATGATCTTTGCCAAAATTTAAAACTCTTGTGCCCGTGCGTTACATTATTATTTAAAAATTTTGAAGTATTCACATTTTTGCTTGCTTTCATCTTCTTTTTTACACATTTTCTTAAGAAGTTTTGAAAATGTTTTTAAGTCAAATTATTTGTTTTATCCTCTGTTAATTGATTCAGAAGGATATTTAGTTTATAACCGCCTACTTAATTTCGAGTTTACGACTACCAATGTTCAACTCCTTAGCCTTGTAATTTTGAACCCAATCCAGAAGACAATGGAATTCCTGGATTAAGTATTGGGAGAAATTTGCCTTCATGGAGAACTTTTTGATAGAACTAACCCGCATTTGCGTTACATGCAGTGGAATAAACCTCCCACGGTTAGCCTGACGGCAAAGCTTTTCCAACCCATGATCCGCCTACCACTGAGGATATTTTATGTCTTCACTGTGGTCGGTGTTAGCCATCAATTCCTATCGATCAGCCACCGCTGGGATTCGAACCCGAGTCACCTCTTTGGGAGACGAGCGCTGTTTCCCCTGATCCACCACGACTTATTCAGAAGGATATTATCGAAATACAAATTTTATGCAGTACTATTATTTTATTTAATAAGTAAATTTGTATAATTAACTTTGGATGTCCTATTATTAACTTATAAAGCATGACGCTCTAGTTGATTCTAAAAAACAATTCACTCAGTTTTGGCTGTACTAAAAACCTCATCTTATGTATTATTGGTTACATTCATAAACTATATCACTTATTTCTCATTTTCTATAATTTAAAAGAAAAATAAGATTTCATTATTTAACTTAAAGTGTTATTTTGAATGTATTTTTGTGAACATACTTTAAAAAAATTTTATTAAAATTAGTAAAAAAAATTTTTTTTTATAATAGAAATGCACAGATATATTTTCAATAATTTAAAGGCATATTTTTTTATATAAGTGCATAATAACAAAAAATAGTCAAATAGTTTTAAAATAGGTCAAAATTTTTTATTTATTATCATTATTTTATTTTATTTATTTAGTAAATATTATTATTTTTTTTTTATTTATTTAGTAAATATTATTATTATTTTGCGAAGAGGTGTTGAAAATTTTCGAATATGCTAAGTGCTATCGAATTTCTACAGATAGACTGGGCGTCTAACTTAATCCTATCGTATGCTATAAAATTTTCAAGGCTGTTTAAAGTCGATTATTCATTAAGCAATTAAATACTTTTTATATCTTTCCCTTGTGTGTTTTAAAACAATAGACCGGAAATATTGTTTAATCGCCTCCTTATTTATGAGTTTGCTATTAATAATTAAAACGATCGTTAAACCAGTTGTTTGTTCATGTTTAATGTGTTCAATAGACATTAACTTGTATTAAATCCCATTCTTGATCAAAAGCCATTCTCTATATGCTTATTTTTTTAACAGTATTGCAAATAAGTTTTCAAAGTAATGGAATGAAATAAAAATTTTTGAAAACTGTGTTTTTCAAGTGGATTTATAGAGAAAATTTATTCCATATATTTGAAACTGAAAACGAAAGACGTTGTGTGCGTTTAATTTAAAACAGAGTTGGGTTCTTGCCGTCAAAAACTGGTTTTTGACATGACAGTGGTAAAAACCGTGTTTTTACCGTCAAAAACCTACTGTTTTCTTTCATTTATGGCATATAACGGACAATAAATTATTTTCACTGAATTGCCTTTATAAATGAATGTTGTAAATGATTGCTATTGAATTTGCAACAATATACATGTTTTCATATAGAAGGATATGCATTCATACAGAAATATTGTAATATACTTATTGAAAATAGTGATACTTAACTTTCATCATTATAGCTTGATTTGCAAAGGATTCAATTTTGCACTTTCTAATTGTTAGAAATAAACAAACAAACAAAAAAACTTGGAACTATTAATAAATTCAAGAACTAAAAAGAAGAATTTAAAATTTGGTATTTCTTAAATATTAAAAATAAGCTAAAAACACTTTCAGAACTTGTAACTACTAACAAACTCTAAGTCAGGAATGACTTCACATTCTTCAGTAATGTAATATGCCAAACAAAATGATGCTTGGAAATGTTGAAAATTTTGTTTAGTATCATTAATATTTTACTTCAAATAGTATGATTTGATATAATCATGTTGGGAAAATGCAAAAATCTGTTCTTAAATATCTTTCAACAACTTTTTTTCTAATTTTATTGCCCAAAAAAGAATTAATTTTAAATCATAAGCAGTTAAACTCAAATTAAAATACAGTTTTATCAAAACTATGGGTTTTTGACAGTTTTTGACGTTTTTGACAGAGGGGTTTTTGACATGACGGTAAAAACCATGGTATAAACCGGTAAAAACCGTCATGTGTCAAAAACTTGCCAAACCTGATTTAAAAGATGTGGCTAGAATTTTTAGATTAGAATTAGAGATATCAAACTTTAAATATCTGACTTTTTTGAAATTTAAATTTCGCAGGAACTATTCGCCCAATTTTTATCAAACTTTGTGTTTTGCTATAAAAAATTATATTCTTTAAAATGGTGCAAAAATGTTATACCTTACAGTTCAAAACATTTTCTACCATTTTAAAATAATATAATAAAAAAATAAATAATTACTAAAAGTTATTTTTTACATGGAGTTATCTTTGGATAAATTAATTTTATAATTGCGTGTAAAAATATTTCAAATAACGTGTAAAAATATTTAAAATCGCGTTAAAAGTTCTTGAGATATAGCGAAATGCGCAAAAAGTGAAATTAACATTAAAGGATCCCAACTTTGAAAAGCTCTCCCGATCAAACTATTGGGACTATATTTCCCAGATTGCGGCTAGTCCCTATATTTTTGAGATCATTAATTCGAATTTGCTGAAAAAAGGTACGTTTTTGTGTCTGGTTTTGTAACTTAAAATATCGTCTATATTTGAGGTCACCCTCTCGAATCATTAAGATTGAGCCCTAGAACGTGAAAATCTGAACATTAGATCAAAAGTTATTCAGGGTGGTCTCTTTTTTTCTTTCTTTTTTTTCCGCCCTGTGCATACGTTCCGTTTAAGTCAGCCATTTCGATTTTAGCCTAACAAAAACAGAACTATTTTCTGCTCTTTAATGTACTGGAAGAAAATAATTAACCTTTTTTTTTTTAATTATCTGTCTGTCAGATTGTTTTCGGAAACTCGCTGAAATTGTGATTGGCAATAAAATTGCTAATCATTTTGTTAGCACCCTTTAGGGAAAAGAATGCAATTAACATCCAGCACACAGAGTATCAGTTGTAATTCAAACTAACTAGCTAGACGAAAGGAGGTTCTATGTAAAAAAAAGCGAAAAATTTGCTTACCGTCGTGTTTAAGAAAATGTTTTCAACTTAGTTTGTCATCAGCACAAAGTTCCATTTTGGTGATAATATAGTGATAGATCGTGTATGTAGTGGTTAAGTAACTATTGAAACTTCATCAGGCACAAAGTTACAGTTAAAATTTGAGTTGGACGATATTTTTATTGATGATAATTTCTATGTAGTATTACAATAAATTATGCTTGCAGCGAACAACTAAATGTTGCGTTGTAGTATGGTGTAATTGGAATTTGAACCCTTTAATTAATAAAATAGATTCAGTTTGAAAATAATATGGAGATGATTTTTTTCTTTTGTAGCTATCATGAAAACACTGAAACTTATATTATGCTGAAACATAAAAATTCAGGTGAAACTTGATCAATTAAACTAGTCGTGTTGTTGTTGTTGACGTATGCCTGTTTAGACAGAGGGGGGTGCGATTGTTCTTGTTTTCCAGTGGCGCCATCTATAGCCAAGAATTCGACTTCTGCCACACCATACCTCGCACCCGTTTATAGGGTAGACCCATTCATTCCTCCACAGATCGTAATTTTGACCTGAATCAGAGAACGATCGATCTCCAATCCAGTACCCCTAGAGGTACTGATTTGTTATGGGAACATGGAGGTCTTTTGCGACTCAACAGATTTAACGTGCATCAGTCACTTTATTACACGGGGGAGTCTTTGGCCGGTGGGGTTTGAACCCACTAACTCTCGGACATGGGCCCAGCACCCTACCGACCAGGCTATCCCGGCCTATACTAGTCGTAAATTGCTTGAAAAAATGTTTTTGATTATAATTTCGATTCGACTATAATATGAAATGATGGAAATTTGTTTTTGCCACGCAGCAAGTATCGTGTACACTTTGAATTTCAGCATTTTGTTCGCCGATAAATTTTGTTTTTAGTAACCATAAAGAGATTGGAACTTGTGATGTCATACAGCTTAGAGCTCCACGTAAAATTTGAGTGATCCAGCCAATTGTAAGTAAACTAAACTCAGTGGCGCGACAGCCCATAGAGGGCCAAGGCCTACTGTGCCCATCTCAGTTTTCTTGACATTGGGCTCTGGGGTGCAGGAGCAGATGTTCCGGTCAGGTGGTCAGCCGAACACGGAACTCCCAGTGTTTACTTCCCAAGCATGCTTGGTACTCATTTATCGACCCACTGAAGGGATGAAAGGCTGAGTCAACCTTGCCCGGCCCGAGGATCGAACCAGGGACCTGTGGCATGACAGCGCGAAGCGCTACCGCTCAGCCACCGGGCGTCAACCCAGCCAATTGTAAAGTAGGCAGAATTTAGATGGATTATAAATTATCTTTGGTGATAACATCACGATATATTGTGCTTGCATTAGCTAGGAAACGATTATAACTTGCGGTGTTATCGGGCGTGGAGCTATAGTTGAGATTTTAGCATCTAGCTAGTCAAAAAGTTCACGATATTTATTTCGCAAGATTTACAGCCATGTCCGCCCTATAAACGGGTGAGACGTATGGTGTGGCATAAGTCTAATTCTTGGCCATAGATGGCTTCACTGGAAAACAAGAACAATCACGCCCCCTCTGCCTAAACAGGCATACGTCAACAACAGCCATGATAAATAAAAACAAAGAGTCAATAGATTATTTAATAAATTATTGAATAAATGTTATTAAATAAATAAATATTTAAATAATAAGCAATTATATATATGAAACGAAGAACTAATTTAAAATAGCTCAATTCTTTCAATAAAGGAATTTGTCAGTATTTAACTGCAACTTTAACTATTTTGTCTCAATTTCCAGAACTCAGAAGAATATGACAGTATTCAACTTTGTAGCATGAGTGAACTGTTGGAGATATATTATCAAATGCTGAAATCAGAAATGAGTGTTATTGTGAAAGACATAAAATTAGTAAGTATTTATTGTATATTTTCGATTTATCTTGAATGCTGTAAACTCAATTATAATTCATACGTTTTTGTTTCCATAAAAGAATAGTTTCGATGGAAAATTACAAGATAAGTACTCATCATTATTGGTAGATTTTTCAAAGAAGCATGAAATAACGCCATTTTCTCAATCCCTTGCGTAAGTATCAATTTAAATTCTTACTCTAGAAACTAGATTATTATCATCTTATAAAGTATACATAAAAAAAAATTAATTTTGTAATCTAATAATTTTTAGGATGTCCTAAAAACTTCACTTTCAATACTATAATTTATGTAACTGTGCTGACTGATGCATGTTGAATCTGTTGAGTCGCAAAGTCCTCCATGTTTCCATACCAAAACAATACCTCAGGGGGTACTGGATTGGAGACCGATCGTTATCTGATTCAGGTCAAAATTACGATCTGTGGATGAATGAATGGATGTATGAATAGTCCGCCCTATAAACGGGTGCGACGTATGGCGTGGCAGAAGTCGAATTCCTGGCCATAGATGGCGCCACTGAAGAACAAGAAACGCACACTGTGCCTTAAATTTGCTCGGTTTCACCAAGCAGGCTTGCCTGTGTGGCAAGTCGCATTAGAGGCAACGACAACAATGTAACTGTTCATTGAAAATTGCACATAATTTCTTCAAATTGGATATGGCATAAAAATATTTAATGGCAAAATACATCCAAAATTAAATGTTAAGGATTCGAATTTCGGTCATTTAATTAGCCTTGAAATATTTACTCTCTGAACTTAAACATATTATGTTTGAACTTAAATATATGAACATTAAATATGTTTTCTTCTTCAAAGTCACTAATCGCTAAGCCTTTTTTTATTGTATCTGTAACAGAGTCTAATGAGGCTAACTATCTTGCCATTTCGCTCGAAAAATGAAGTAGCTCAGAGGACTTTATTATCACTGTTAAATTGAAGAGATGTCAAGTTTAATATTCAAAGCATGCAACTTTCTGACGTCATGGATGATGTTACGGTCGGCTGCAAGTGTAGAGTTAGATTGTCTGTAAAATAAAAAGCTAATACAAAAATAAATTAGGTGACATATTTTAGCTTTAGCATGAGGAATTTTTTTTCCCCATTTTCAAATCACCTGATGTACGAACTTCTCGAGATAAATTAGTGTTCTGTATTTACAAGTAACCACAACGTGTTCTTAAGGCTGTTTTTCTACGGCTGCGTCGTTTTTTTTTCTGTGTGCAAATAATATGCTATTTTTATAACTGCTGCGAGTTTGCAACTGTTACCCATGACTGCTAGGTATAACATAGAAGTTTAGTATAACTCAGAATTTTTTTAAAAAAAACACCGTGCTAATTAATACACCCCCTTATTAGAGATAAAATTAGATAGAAATCTGAAATCTATTAGCATATTAAGAGATATTTTAAAAACGCACTGTACGAAAATGTATACTCAAATTTTACGAAACCGTTTAACAAGAAAACATTTCGCAAAATTGGAAAACATGCTAAGTTCCATTATTTAAGGATACGAATTTCGTCAATAGCATTAGGCTTAACGAAACATGTCGGGTAACACAAATGATTATGAAAAACAACTTTAAATACAAAGAGTATGAGTGTGCCATCGCCAGTATCTCAACCTGGGACTTTTTTTTAACCAGAGAGCGCATAAAGGCACATATATTCTATCCCGTTACAAAACTACAAATGCAGGTAAAATAAATTTCTTGAAAATAGGCTGCCATATCATAGTGGATAAAAGAAAGCTACAACGTCTTCTAATTGACATTAATCTAGGCTACATTTCCTGTATAATTTATTTACTCAATTGATCGTTACCATAGAAACAACAGTCAGTGTTGTAGTTGGAAAAAAAATTGGAGGAGCTCACCTTTTTACAGGATAAATGTGTCAGAGTGTTGCCATGTCATTATTATTGGTCAAAAAAGCGACCTGTTTAAATTACTTGATCAGCTTTAATACTTAAAAGACTTTCATTTTTTTTTTTAAAAAAAAAGGGCATTTGCTGCTAATAAGCATTATTTTTATCTTTGATGCATTCAACAAAAATGCTATTGATAAAATAATTATATTGAATAAGTGAGTACACAATTCTACATTAGCATTTTAAAAGTACTATGACTATTTATTTGTTAAACACACTGCTTTGATAGCAAGAAGGTAAAAAATGTATAGATTCATGTACGCAAAAAATCATACAGATTTGTTTTGTTAGAGTTAACAATAAGAAAAGTTCACATTTGTAATAGCTTACGTTACTCATTCTTTAGTGTCTTTATTCGAATATTAAGTAAGTTAACTCTATGAGCACCTCCTTTTTATTACTCGAACATAATTATCTGCTCTTAAACTAGTTCCTTTGCTTACCAGATTATAAACTATGTAAGACAGAGTTATAAAGAAATATAATTTCATTTAATATTCATAAATTTACAAACCAGGTGAAATTAATTAAAAGTAACTTTATGTAAGGATTTTGTTTTCATTAAATACTGGTGAATCCAATTTCAATATTTACTTTAATTACTTAGCTTTTCTTCGAAATTTTTTAAGCACTCTATACATTTCTGAAATTACATTCTTTTACAGGATTATTCTCATTGCTTGTGATTACAAATGAATCTGAAAATTACACTAATCAGATTTAAAAGTTCACTTGCTTTTGTTATTTTGCAGAGAGCTATTAACTCTTCTCGAGTGGAAAAACGAGAGAAACAACCCACAAGTTGAGGATTCTGCCGTTTATAATTCATTGCTGCAATTGGAAAGAGTTGCAAAGTATACTTCATCCTGGGAATTGTTTGAGAAAGAATGCACGGGTCCTTTAATAGATATTTCGACATTCGAGGTACATTTCTTATTTTAACTTTTTAACATGACAACTTATAAACTTATTGTGTACCGTTACTGTAAATAATCCGTATGTTTAGAGGTGCATATCCCCTCTCAACGCTGACAGAAACAACCCCTACCCCCAATGATGCCTTTTTATTAGGTCTTTTCTCTACCTTGAGATATTTTAACTTTGGAAGTACGACATCCATGGTGATATTACTTTCCAATTCTATGTTAACTTGTCTAACGAAATGTAATTATTTCCACGGAGTTTAACCAATACCTCCCAGGAAAGAGAAAGCCTCAGCACGAGTTACCATGAACAAGAAATTTGATCCTTTAGTAGTCCAAACGTAGAGACATTTTTCTTATTTTTTTTTATCCACTACGCAGTTTAAGTTCGTTTCGTCAGACTACTAAATTCAGCCGTGCTGAGGCCTTCTTTCTTCTAGGAGGTGTGGGTTTAACTCGTAATAAACGCGAAAGTAATAAATTTCGTTTTCCTTGAAAAGAGACATGATTCGTTTTCTCAAATTTAAATAGTTTTTTTTTTCTTTTTAAATTTTGAATTGAAATTTTTTTCCGAGACTTGAACTTAATAAATTCTAAAGAGTTTGCTATTTAATATGACCAAAAATATTTGTAAATAAAGTTAAATTAATAAAAAAAATTATTAAAGCGTAAAAGCTAATGTGAAATAAGCGTGAGAAACGATCCAGATTGCGAATAACTGTTATGGGGTTTGGTAAGCAATAGGGAGGTGGGGGATCTCTTATTGTACTAAATTAAAAGTAGTAGGCGTTGAATGTGGTTTATAGAATATGAAACGGACATTCCTCGGGTACTTAAGGAATACATCTTAAACGCTGATGAACGTCATAAAAAGTAATAAAAACGAGTTTTATGTTTGACATGAGACATTTTTGAGATAGCATAATCTTACAAGAGACGCTGTTTTAATCCCTTTCAAAGCATTTCTTTCTTTTAAGTTGATACCTTTGTCTGTAATTCACTGTGATTCATTTTATGTTACAAAATATGATTGGAAACTAAAACAGTAAGTGTGAAATTTTCAATATGATGGCAGAAAATTAACTTTTAACTTAAAAATATGTAACTTTTATAGGAAGGTAAACTCGTGTTATAAAATATAAATTTTTTAAGACATTTACAGTTAATTGATATTTTGTACATAGATTATATTTTTTACATAATTTTTGATAATGATTGATATAAGATAATTGATATAATTTTGATAATAATTGTTATTTTTTGCATGATTTTTTGCATTACATTAATTTTTACATAAATAATAATTTAGCATTTTTTATCATTTTTACATATTGTAAGATAATTTTATAGTGTATTTCTTGACCGTTTTTGTCACGACAAAAAATCCGCTAAACTCAAATAATAGGATATTTATTTGCGATAAATCTGTTTAAAGACTTAAATGAATTGATTTTTTACTTTTTTTATAATTTTTCATTGTAATAAAAACTCTGAGAGAATAGAATAAATCCAATTATATTTTAGACAATAGCTTTGTAATTAGTCCTTTAAGTCAACGATTCCCAATTTTTTTCGGCTATGGAACCCAAAATGATCGATCTTCTTTTTTGGCGGAATCTCGAAACTTGATGAATAAATGTCATTGATAATTATGAACAGATTAATCAAAGAAGGACTAATAATTATTTCGGGAATATTTAATGAATGTATGAAGTATGAAATTTTTTTATCATACAGTTTTATCAATACTAGTTTTAAAATAGAGTTTCATGTCAGTTTAATTTTCAGATATGGAGCGGCATCTAATCTCTAAATACAATCTCTATCATAATTATCATAATTATCTCTATCTAAATACAATCTATATCTCAAATTCAATCTAATCTCTAGTTCATAATTTGATTTTAGTGTACGATATGGCGAAAATAAATAAATGGTGAAAATAAATACTGAGAATGGTTATCAGAGAAACATTTCTTAACGTTATCACAAACGTTTATATTCCTTATTATTTTTATTTAATGCGAAATACTGATGCAATTTTTCATAAAAGCAAATCCTTTTCAGTAAGCATTCAGTATATTGTTATTAGAAAATAAATTCTTTAATTTTACTTTTCTTTCTTCACAAGGATTTTAATTAAATAATTTCATGAAAATAACAGAAATGTTGAATAAATAACTGATGGTAATTTAAATATAAATTTAATGACAGGATTTGAAAATTGCAGCTAATTAAAAATTCTCAGAACCCTTGTGACCTTTTCACGGAAACTTAGGGTTCCTAGAAATAAAATTTGCAAACAGCTGCTTTAAATCATACAAGTAGAAACAAAATCTTAAAATATTATTTTTTTAAGTAATAAAATTGAATGAAATATTGTCCGATATATTGATCTCAGGAGATTAAATACAATTATATAGCATGTAAAATACCAAAATATCTTTATTTTTCATGAGCGTATTAAAATAATAAATGCATTTTTATTAATATTCTTTCTAATGGGTAGTTTTCCTTATGTATGGTGTAATATAAAAATCTGCACTACTTTTTACCTTTTCTGTTTTGAAAGCATTTACAAGTATGGTTAAAAAACCATGAATACAAAAGTATACGATTTTTTAAAACTATTTACAACTATCATGGTTTCAAAACCGCGAAAGAAATTTTACCGGGCACAGGAGTTACGCTTTTCGTGAGGTAATCGGGATTGGAGTTAAGTTGTGGTTGAGCTGTGTGTTATAATCAAATTAACCATGGAATGTGGTTTAATTAGTTTATCTAGTTGTTTCACTTATCGTAAGAGACGGGGAATTGATACCAGTCTTCTCTTTTTGGGTTAAGCAGATTTATGGTGCTGACATCTATGCTTGTCATCTATAGTCTTCTAATAGTCCTGGGTCACAAATTAGGGAGCGCAGGACAGTCGAAGGGAATTGAAAAAATAGTGTGGTGTCAAAGCTGGGACTCGAACCCCTGTTCTGTTGGTCATGAGATTAAGAGATAAGCCCTCTGAGCTATAATATGTACCCAGATACGAGGAACTAAATTGCTTTCTTAAGTAGGCCTTGTTAGTGTGTTAAGTAGGCCTTGTTAGTGTGTAATTCTGGTTGTTTAACCGTATTAGCTAAACGCAGTTAATAAACTATTTTCTCACAGTCAACAGTTTTAATACCATTTTATTTATGGTTATTTGACTGTTTTGTTTGAATATGGTAAAATAACAGTTAAATAAGTTGTCATTTAACCATTTATTCCGAGAAATTTTTGACATAGTATTTCCTTGCTGGTATTGTAGTATTTCATTTAGATTTTAAGAATGTGATGCTTCATTTTGGATTTATATATTTACAGATTAAAATGACATGCGCGTACCATCGAAAATTTTCAAATCCTCATATTTTTTTCTATCCTTTCAGATGAACATGCTTGAGCAAAATCTATCTATGTATTTAATAGACTTACTGCGAGGAAATCCTACTCAACCGCTATTTTTTCCATTAAAAGATTTTCAAAAGTCAGAAGTTATCATTAAATGGAGGTATCAGTTCGACTTTCTCATAATTTTGTTTATTTAAAAGAAATTGCAAATTTTTGACACTTTCTTCGTCATTTATTCTTAAAATTATTTTTATCTTATTTTGCAGAATTTTAGAGAAGATCGCAACCATTAATATTACTCCCCGTAAAACAATCTACAAGCAAAAACTAACAGACGAATTAACTAAAAGGATACAGGTAATCAAGTTTTGATAAAATTTCATGCTCTTAATTTAAAGCAGAAACAAGCGAATAATGTTTAAGAGCGATGTTGTGGTTTATTTTGTAAAAAAAGAAAGGAAATTTATTGATAGGTAATATTTGTAACTTTTTAAACTTATAGATGTTAATGGAAACTAAAATAATAGAAAGTAAACATAAATTTTCGTTAAATTGTATACTATGTATTGCGTCACTGAACTGTCATTGTGGAGAACTGGGGTTCGATCCCCAGTGGTGACTTGAAGCCCACCCATATTCAGATCGATGAGTTATAGATTGTCTGGGAAGTAAAAGAGGCCTGTGCACAATGATGACCTCATTGTCGCAATCATGCCTTTGGTCATGAAAATGTGAAGCCTTAACCTCCATGACCCCCCAGGCCCACTCAGGATGTCTCGGGAATAATTTTCTTTCTTTAAGTATTGCTTAATGAAGAGTTTATAAAAGTGTTACATTAAATAAACCTTTCTTCCTTTAGCAGTCTTGTGGAATAAAATTATATCCTCTAAAAGAAGAATCTATGTCTAAAAGAAGAAGATAGAAAAAAAACTTACCAAAGCTATTTAAAACTCTGGCTATTTAAAACAAACATGTGGTAAAACTACCGTTCGATTGAATGTTTGATCAGAAGGGAAGTCGAATTTTATGAAAATTCGATATCTTTAGAGACCGTTCGATCGATTATTTTTTCAACCAGTTAAAATTATGTCAAAATTTCTCGATTATTTTTAAATAAAAAAAATATGAAATAATAATTAAAAGTTTTTTTCGCATGGAGTTATTTTTGTATAAACTAATTTTATAATTGCATGCAAAAATTTTCTACTCCGCTCAAAAATTTCTCGAGATACGGCGAAATACGCAAAAAGTAAACTGAACGTTAAGACAACCAAACTTTCGACCGCTCTCACGAGCAAACTATTAGACCATATTTTCCAAATTGCGGCTACCCTCTGTATTTTAGGAATCAGGAATTACAGTCATTTTTGTGTTGGGAATAGCCGCCCAAAAAATATGTGCTTATTATTATTAAATGTATTAGTAATTTAAAATGTAGTCTGCATTTATTAATTAGTATTTTTGAGGTTATTTCCTCGATCCATTAAAATTGAGTCCTAGCTCACGAAAAACTGATCATTAGGTCAAAAATAAAAAATAACTAAATTTTATTTATTTATTTATTTTTTTACTGTGGAATGGATGAGAATTGGGATTCGTATAAGGTAAATACACACACACGCTACCTACCAGTATAAACATCCTGCTTTATTTATATAGAATATAAACTACAAACTTAAAGAGCATTTCCAAAATTGAGGTAACTGATCAACACAATGCTGTGTTCCTCTTGTTGCAACCTTACCTCCCAAATTTTAGGTGTTTAACACATTTCCATTCAGCGTAATCGATAATGAAAATTCTTATTTTATTTTGAACTTCTTTTTCAGAATGAAGTTCGTAATTGGTTGCAGAAAGAGTTCCAAAGTTTGAAACTGACTGGAAAGAACACGGCGTTAAAAGATGTGGAATCGTTGACAAAAATCATTAAGGAATTGAGATCTCAAGTGACGATATGCATCGATGTCGTCTCAGCCGAAGGAACACTTTTTGAAGCAGCGTCTTGTTCTTACCTCGACTGCGTCTCCAAAACAATCAATGAAGAGGTAATGTAGATGTTTGTATATCGTATATATGTAATGTACAGTGCGCAACGGACCACCCTAAGTATCTTTTAATCTAATGAACTGATAAATGAAGTCGTATTTTTAAAATTCGATTTCTCAGGAACTACTCAACCGATTTCAGTCAAATTTTGTATTTTCCATAGAAAGTTATATTTTTTGAAATAATATAAAAAAGTTGTACACCTTACAATTACAAAAATGTTTTTGACCGTTAAGAAATAATAAAAAATATATAAATATTTACTAAAAGTTATTTTTTGCATGGGATTATCTTTGGATAAACGAATTTTGTTACTGTACTCAAAAATTCTTCACTTCTTTTTAACAGTTCTCGAGATCTGACGAAATATGCAAAAAGTAAAATTAACATTAAGGAGCCAAAATTATGAACCGCTCTCCTGGTCAAACTTTTGGGACCATATTTCCCAAATTGCAGCTACTTCCCATATTTAGGTGGTCAAAACTCCAAATCCATCCAAAAACAGGCATGCTTATTCAGAGAAAGTACATGTTTGTGTCTGATTTCGTAACTTAAATTATTTTCTGTTTTAATTAATTAGTATATTTGAGATCACTATCTTGAACCGTTAAGATTGAGACCTAGAACGTGATTATTAAATCAAAAGTTATTAAGATGGTCTGTTTATTTTTTCGCTCACTGTACATACCGGACACTGTCGATCACACCAATTTCTATGATTGAAGCGCAGACTAGTCTCGCTACAGAATACATAGCAAATACTAAGAGCATTTGTAATGCAAGATACCTTTAATTAAGAGTATCCTATCGTGAAAATTCAAGGCTCGATTAAACGGATGGACATGGAAGGGCTGCCTATCAGTACCCATGCAGTGTCGCGCGATAACATTACTAAATAGAGGGATGCAGAACACCTAGCGACATACTATGGGATTTCTGTTCATGGATTACTACGCAATTATGAATATTTATACTGTACTTTACATCATTTTAAGCAATTTTGCAGCATTTTTAAGACAACCTGTGAATCTCGAATATTATCTAATACTTCTCCAACTTTAAGCTCAAAAATTCTTTTTCGTAAATTTTATGTATATGTAATAAAAAGAAGTCAGAGGCTAAAAAAATTTTTTTTTAAGAAAATCTCCATAAATTTATATATTATAATATCGGACCTATGCTGTAGAGTAGATTTTAACGTTACAAAAACTAATTTCGCTTTCAAAAATTATTTAACAGAAAAGCGAAAATATTTTGACCAAAAAAAAGTAATATTCAGAGGGAACCAAATAAAAACCATCCAGCTAGAAACACGTAGCATATAACCATGCATAAACAGTACAAAAAACATAGTGTACACACAGAGATAATAAAAAAAAACCTGATTGTTTGTTATTGATGCCAAGATTAATTTTCTATTTGTAGTTCATTATTGTTATACTGCGTTTTTGTTTCTTCGGAAGTATTCCTCAATTGATCCATCCTATTATTTACAGTGATAATTTCAATGTTAATTTTTTAAAACGCCTTATTTACTTACAGTTGCGACCAGTTTGTCTCAAAATTATGAAGGCAATGGACATTTATCAAGAATATCACAAAACTTTTCACGTTAACTTACGAGATAGCTGTGTACTATCGCATGCTTTATATCGACAACTTAAGAGCCTTGTTTACTGTTTACATATAGAAAATAAAACGTAAGTTGTAAAAAAAAGCTTTTATTTAAAGATTTTAGTCTCTATTTATTCCTTAGTATTTATTTTAACTAAATCAGATACTAAATTGTTTTTTAGATCAGAAAATATGGACTTCAAAAATTATAGTAGTATTTTTATGAAGTTGTTCATGAATTTACTTCACGTAATGAAATCTGAGTGTCATCATAGAATTAAAAGGGCTGTGGACGAATCAAAAGTAAATATTAAAACTTTATTTTTTTTTATTTGCTGAAACTTACATTTCTTTCTTAGAACTTAAAATGTATGCTTGAAAACACGCTCTGAACTATTATTTTGGTCACTGAGAGGTTATTTTTTATTTTAAAACCGGCGTTGAACTGCCGACCCAATTCTGAGTTTACGACTTTCAATATTCAATTCCATGGTTTTGTAAATTTTAAACCTAATTCAAAAGACAATGAAAATACTGGATTAAGCATTGGGACAAACTAGTCTTCGTGGAGCATTTTTTTGATGGAACTAAACCATATTTGCTACATGCAGAGGAAAACCACGAAAAACTACCACAATTAGCACAACGGCAAAAGGATTTCAACCCATGATCCGTCTACTACTGATAATATTTTACGTCTGAAAGTCTTTTTGAGCCGGGAAACGAAACCGTTTCACAGCATAAGGACTTTTTTTAATTATATAGTTGATAAACTGATAATTGTTAATTGTTCAACAAAGTTCTTCGTTCAATGAACAAAGTATCATGTTAAAAGCACTTTTTTCAAATAATCCTAAGCACTACCAAAGCAAATAAATAATATACCTCATTTTCATTTTGAAAGAAAATCAAATAATGAATGGAAGTGACTATAAAAAACAGACTCGCATGAATAAACAGAGTTTTGTTTCTTAATAATAAATAATTAATTGTTCTATTCTATTCTGTTAAATATAATTCAAAAGTATAGTACAATAGAATAAAAGGTGTTAATTTATGTCATTTTAAATTCAAGGCTGAATTCAGTCGGACAAGAAGTTTTTAATTTAATTTATTATATTTACTTTTATTTCATAAATATATTATGGTATCATCCTGATATTTTAACGAGTATATTTCTTCTATCCTAGGATTTTTACAATAAGGAAGAAGGCATATTAAGTTCATCTGTGATTGTTTTGAATTGCTTCTGTACGGTAAGATCATCCACAAGATTTTATATTGAGAAAAATATGTATAGTGCGCAAAAAAAAAAAAAACAGACCACTCTAAATAACTTTTGATCTAATGATTAGATAGATCTTCACGTTCTAGGACTCTTATCTTAATGGCTTAAATCGGTGACCTCAAGCGCGTAAATTTTTATACACAAAAAACACACTTTCTCTGAATAAACATACATTTTTCGACGGATTCGGATTTCTGACTCTAAAACTATAGGGGTCAACCGAAATCAGGGAAATATGGTCCTAATAGTTAAGTCCGGACAGCGATCCAAAATGCTTGGACCCGTTTATATTAATTTTACTTTTTCCGTATTTTGCCATATCTCGAGAGCATTTTGAAATTTATTTAAAAACTTATTGCACACATTTATCAAATTCGTTTTTTCAAACATAATCCCATGCAAAATAACTTTTAGTAAGTATTTTATGTTTTTGAATTTTGAGCTGAAAGGTATGCACTTTTTAACTGCATTTTAAGGAATATAAATTTTAAATGGTAAAATACTAAATTTGAGTAAAATCGGACGAATAATTCTTGAGAAATCAGATTTCAGAAATACGACTTTTTCAAAATTCGTTTTCTCAAAAACTATTCAACCGATTTCGTTCAAACTTTGCATTTTGACATTTAAAATTGCATTTTTTAAAACGATGCAGAACTTTCTTTACCTTACTATTCAAAATTTGTTCGACTATCATAAAATATAAAACATTTTAAACAATAAGTATTTACAAAAAATTATATTTTGTTAGGAATAGGAATTTTGCAATTGTAGATAGACTACAAAAGAATTTTATAATTGTGTGCAAAAATTTTTTTAATCATAAGAAGTTCTCGAGATATTGTGAATTACGCAAAAAGTAAAATGAACCCAAAGAGCGGTCCAAGCTATTGGGACCATATTTTCCTGATTCCGGCTACTCCTTAAGTGTCGTTGGTCAAAAATACGAATCCGCCAGAAAAAAAAGATAAGTTTACAATGAGACAGTACGTTTTTGTGTCTTATTTCATAACCTAAAATATTGTTTGCACATAAATTTATTGGCATGTTTGAGTCACACTCTCGAACCTTTAAGATTGAGTCATAGAGCGTCAAGATCCAATCATTAAATCAAAAGCTACCCTGGGTGATCCGTTTTTTATTTTGCTCAAATGTACATTTGAAATGAACAGGGAGCATAATATATTATATATATATATATATATATATATATATATATATATATATATATATATATATATATATATATATATATATATATATATATATATATATATATATATAATAATAATAATAATGAATGAATGAAACTTTACACTTCTGAAATACGAGTATAAGTTTGAATAAAGTTATAGTATTCAAATTTGTGTGACTTAACTCAAAAATGGTAATGGCTGTTTTATAGTTAAAAACCACAAGAAATTTTTGTTTAAAATACTAAATATAAGGACATTTTAGTTTAAAATTTGTCTTAAATGTTTGTGATCTAATATTCTAAATTCACAAATTTTAGCTGACTTGCATTGAAAGATGTACATTCAAATTTTGCATGTAAATATTTTTCAATTAGCGAGTGAGGTAGATGAAGAAAATTCTCTAAAGCGTTTCTAGTACTTCAAATTGCCCAACTTGCTCAACTTACTCTACAAGTTTTGTTTCTAAAAATGCTAACTTAAAATTTTTTTCTTTTTTCTGAAGAGTAGAAAAAAAAGAAGCTTCAAGTATTCATCAAATGCATTGAAAACTGCAGAAATTTTGATATAAACTAATTGAGTCAATATAGTTCTAAAATTAAATAAAAGCGTTCATTAATTTTTTAAAAACAATACATAATTATAACAAGCAATTTTACGAACTGTACTGGCATTTGAGAAAACATTGTTTTCTTTGCTTTCTATTTTTTCCAGTTACGAGCCCCATCTTTGATCTTTTCCAGCAAATGTTTAAAAATATTATGAATTAATTACTTGCTTTCCTAAAAAGAAAACGGTTATAGTTTTTTTTAAAGTTCTTTTTCGAATTAATATTTTTTTAAAAATCACAGCTTAAATGCTTTACTCTTGAAGCAAAGTTATAATTTTAAACTATATATGCACGCTGGCCGTGAAGGTTTATTTAGGCTTTTGATCAGACGAATAATTTTAAAATTTTAAAAGTCAATAATCTTTTCTTAGAAAACGCCAATTTGGCGGTATTTTACCATCTTGATTAAAGTTATCAAAATCAATGTCTTATTGTCATTTCTTTTCTTTTTTTTTTCAAATTTTTATGAGGCTAGATAAATCAGCATTTGCAGTCAATTTTTAAATATTAAAAAAAAATAGACCACAAACGCTTTTCATTTTATTCTTCTCCTTATTGACGTTTTTTCTGGCTTTTTTTTGACGTTATTTCAGGAACATTCATTTATTTATCATGCATTCTTCGAAAACAGCCTTCACAGTATATTTTGCTCTTCTACGATTTTTCCTCAAATCTCCTGAAATCCGTGTTTTCAATAATGGCAGAAAAAATGTGGTATTTGTTTAGAAATATTTGTTGCAGAAGAAAATAAGCTCATAAATGGGATACGATACTCGTTTTTAGAAAAATTAAATAAATATACTTAACTTTTTTCAGTTACTTTTAATCTTTCCATAAATATGATAAATTTTAATATTTCCGTATTTTTTTAATGTTGTTACGGAATTTTATGGTCTATTTTTTCACAATTTGATTATAGAAAAAATCTATTAGACTCAATAAGATATTTTGATTCGAATTTTTTACCTCCCTTATAACATTTCATTGTAAGTATTATTATTTTTTAAAACTTTGCAATTTATTTATTTATTTTTTATTGTTACTAGCTATTTCTTTTATTTTTTCTATCTCTCTTTTCCCCCAAACTTAACCGATAAATGTCCCTCAAGAGCAGAGGCGTGGGTTTAAATGTTGGCGTGCGTAAATAACAACACCGACTGATGAGGGTGACTTCAATTACATTTTTTACATGAACAATCACTTTGTAAAGACATCTAAACACAAGAAGAATTAAAACTTATATTTTTTAAGTGATAAAATTCTACCAAATGCTGCCCAATATATTGCATGCTGAATGTCAAGATGTTAATAGAGTTTTTCAAATCGTTTGTTATGTATGGTACTTTAGGTACTAATTTTTAAGTATATATTTTAACCTAGATTTGCTTGAATGCAATATTTTGTTTAATTTTGGACAATTTAAAAATATATATTTCATGTTTTTTAGTAGGTAATAGATGAGTGGAAACACATGGAGATTTCAGATGAAGACCTTCAAATTGCATTTTTAATTAAAATAGTTGATGTAAGTGAATTATTTGAACACGAGTAATATTTTAAGGTCTTTTTTATCTATTTACTCTTTTATTACTTGTTTAAAGAATAATTCAGATCTTCACATCAAAAATTTCTAAGTACCATTTTTTTTTAAAACATTTAAATTAATCAACTAATATAAATGAATTAACTAATATAAATAAGTAAATAAATGAAATTCTTATACTTATGCATTCTTAAACATCAATTACACTTTCAGTTGGCATCACAATTTTAGCCGATGTTATATTTTCATCATCTTAAAAAAAATTGATATTACATTAAATATTTAAAAGTAGAGGAGTTTTTAGAGCATTTGTAAAATTCTTTTAAATTAAATAAACAGACTTACATTTTCACATCTCCCTTAAAAATTAAAGAAATGTTTTTAAAAATTACGATTTAAAATTTAATAATGTAATTTGTACTTTTACACTTTTAGTACTTTTTTGTTAATACTTTGCTGTTAATATTTTCTGTTATTGCGGCACAAAAATATGTTTTATTTAAAGGGAATTTGTTTTCATTTGAAGAATTTTCAAAGAATTATCTTTCAAGTCTTTTAGGTGCGTTTAATTTAACATTTTAACATACTGAACTTATAAGTTTCCTGTAATAAATTTTTAACAAAAATCTAAAGTTCAACTGAATAGTTTCGATAGATTTTTTTTCTTTGAAGTTTCTTAGCATAAAGTATTTAGTCATAATTGCAATTTTTAGTTTAATATTGAGATTTTAGATTCAAAATTTGATTATTTAATAGTTTTTTTAACTTTATTTCACTGTGAAATTATACATGTTTTGTTTTTAATTATTTTAGATTATTTGTGATGGAGCAAAAATTTATGCAGAATCCTTAGATGATAGATTAGAAAAAATACTGCAAGTGAAAGAGTTAGAGTTCGTAAAAATGTCTCAGGTCTATAATAAGGTATGTAATAAAATATCGAATTACTTTAAATAATTTACATTCTTAAAAATATTTTTTAAATGTTTACATTAACTTAATTTTATTAAATTTATTAAATAGAGGATTTGTAATTTATTTAAAAACTTAAGTAGTTTTATAATGCAATTCTCGTAACTACAGGTTTTATGTGCAGTGTTAGAATTCTTACTAAATGTATACGGTACTAGCCTCATTTGGCGACCAGTTTGGTCATGTTTAAAAATTACCTTGTAAAACATATAAACTTTAATGGTGACCAAGCTGAATACACAGCACAACAGTATTTAAATATTCCAATTTTAGCATCTTTTAGCATTAAGCAATATCTTTTTAAAATTTTCTTTACCGTCTAACAGTTACCCGGGGCTTCGCTTGCTAAGAAATACTTAGTTTCAATTTTAACTATTTTCCAGAGATGTTCGCGATATTGCTAAAAATCTTTATAAATTGGATTTTAAACATAATTTAAAATCTCTCTGGCAGTTAAGGTAGAAAACTCATCTCAATGTTCCATTAGTGCTGTACTACTTCCTCACGCACCTCTAGATCCATTACTTTAGTATCGTTTATTGCAGATATTCTGTTGCATAAAAAAGCAAACTCCATTGTCGATAATTGGTGGGACAATTGGTGTCACCATAACACCATTTATGTTTAAAATTTCCATTACCATTTAGAAAAGATCAAAAATAAATCTAAATAATTACTTCATAACTGAGTTTTCATTTTTATAAATACACAAAATTATTCTGAATAAATACTTAACTTATAACTATTTAACACTTCTTAACTATCACCTCAAACCAGCTAAAAAGTAAATTTCTTAAACAAAAGACAAAAATTAACAGATACAAAGCACTCCTACGGCCTGTGATCCTATATGGTAGTGAGTCCTGAACTCTTAATAAAAAAAGATGAGAACTAATTGCTGATTTTTGAGAGAGGGATACTTAAGAGAATTTTTGGTGCAGTCTCTGAGAATAACAAATGGCGCATCCTTTACAATCATGAGTTATATAAAAAGTATAAACAACCAGACATAGTTCATGTTATTAAGGCCAATCACATTCGATGGCTGGAACACCTTTATAGATCTGAAGATCAACCCCCCCCCCCAAAAAAAGTAACTTTCTTTAAACCAGAAGGTACAAGAAAAAGGGGTCGTCCACCGACTAGGTGGCTGGATGCAGCTGAAAGGGACCTAAAGATAATAGGAATAACTAACTGGAAGGCCATGGCACAGAATAGATCAAGATGGCAAAGGCTTATTGGGACGACCTTGGCCTGTCATAGGCTGTAGTGCCCAAGACGAAGAAAATAACTATCACCTCGGACTACTTAACAAAACAAATACTTGTAATTATACTTATAATTATACTTATAATTGTATATATAAATTATAATTATATTTATAAATTATAAATATACTTAGAAATTACAATTTTACTTATAAATTATAATTTTACTTATAAATTATAATTTTACTTATAAACTATAATTATATTTATAACTAATTTTGAAACATTTATTAATTTGTTATTTATGTCTAGCATTATGTAGTTATGGTATTTTATAAAAATGTTTTTATGTTTTGTAGGCTGTAATTTTAGCAAACAGCGTTGATCATGTTAGAGAGTTTCTCAAAGAACTTTCCATAAAGATGCAGTGGGAGGAATCACTGTCTTTGCTGAATGATGCTTTAGACTGTACCATGAAAAAGCAAGTGCTGAGGATACTGAATTTAGTGCATCAATCCATGGATATTCACTTGGATCATGTCATCATGAAAATGTTGGACGATATGTCTGACAACCTCGTTTCTGTCTGTGAGAAACAGTTGAGTTCATGGATGAATTCCCCCTCCTCAGGACAAGTAGGGAGACTTATTTCTTGTTTCTTCTTTATTTATATGCGATATATATTCTAGAAATAATAGGCGCAAAAGAAAAACTCTGAATTATTCATTTACTTTTCACTAAATGATTTATTTGACTGTAGTAATAGACTTCTTTAGAGCTGCGATGGCTCAGGGGATAGAACGTTCACCTTCCAACGAGGTGAACCGGGTTCGAATCCCAGCAATGGCTGGTCGATACGAATTCCGCATCCGGCTTGCACCGACCAGAGTGGTGACGTGAAATATCCTCCGTGGTAGACGGATTCTGGGTTAGAGTCCCCTTGCCGTCAGGCTAACCGTGGGAGGTTCTCGAGGTTTTCCTGTCCATGTGACGCATATGTGAGTTAGTTCCATCAAAAAGTCCTCCACGAAGGTAAATTTCTTCCAATACTCGATACAGAGTTCCCTTGTCTTCCGGATTGGGTTCAAAATTACAAGGCTACGTAGTTGAACATTAGTGGTCGTAAACCCAAAAATGGGATCTGCTGTTTAACGACGGTTATAAAATAAAATAGATTTTTTTACCACACCCTCCTAAAGGATAAGTGTCCTAATATCCCAATACTACAAATCCATGGCACCAAATATAACACCTTTAATTTTTAATTATTAGTTGCATTCAATACTAAATTTACAATGATATGAGTTCAACTCACCTGTAGAATAATTGATTATACATATAGTGTCATTTAAGATGTTAGATTCGGAATTTATCGCAATTTTTCTATGGCTTAATAGATAAGCTCAATTTTATTTTTTTAGTTCTTGCTGAGTTTCATTCATTAAGATTTGTAGAGACGTGCTTCAAAAGTCTAATGCAAGAAACCCGTGGTTCCATATACCCCTAAATGCTAATTTTACTTTTTGCGTATTTCGTTATATCTCAATAAATTTCTTAAGGGAATCGAAACTTTTCTGCCCACAATTATAAAATTAGTTTATCCAAAGATAATATTCAAATGCAAAAAATAACCTTCGGTAAATATTAATTATTTTTTTGTTATTTTACTTAAGAATGATCAAAAAATTTTGAATTTTAAGATATGCAAATTTTTGCAACTATTTTAAAGATTGTAATTTTATATGACTAAATGAAATATTTGAGCAAAATTGGTTGAATAGTTCCTGAGAAATTGAATTTAAAAAAATTCAGATACTTGAAATTCGATCTCTCGGGAACTATTTCGACCATTTTTAGACCATTCTTAAATAATAAAAAATATTTATGAAAAGTTGTTTCTTGCTTGAAATTATCTTTGAATAAACGAATCTTATAATTGTGTGTGAAAATTTATCAATTTGATTAAAAAATTTTCGAGATTTAGCGAAATACGCAAAAAGTAAAATTAACATGATAGGGTTCAAACTTTGGAGCGCTCCCCTGACTAAACTATTGTGACTACCTCCTATATTTTGGGGATCAGAAATCCAAATCCGTCGAAAAAAAGGTATTGCTTTTTCAGAGAAAGTGCGTTTTTATGTCTGATTTCGTAACTTAAAATATCGTCTGCACTTACTAATTAACATATTTGAGATCACCCCCTCGAAACATTGTGTCATTTATCGTGAAGATCCGATCATTAGTTTAAAAGTTATTCAGGATGGTCCGCTTTTTTTTTTTCTTTCTCTTTTTGGGCACTGTACACCTGATTTCAGAATTGTGGATTTATATAAGGTACATACAAACACATATGAACATTCTGCTTTATTTACATGAATTTTATGTTCTCTTAGTTTCTTCTCGTAATGAAGCATGTCTTCATGTATTTAATTTCGCTTTTCCTGTTAAGGTTTTTCTTTGCTTGGAAATTAGTTTTTAGCCCAAATTATGCATTTTTTTTACTTCATTTTTACCAAGAATTCTAAACTTATGTATTGCATAAAATCCCGTAAACTTTATTCCACTGTTATACCCATACTATAATATCATAAAAATATTTTTAGGCCTACGAGAGAATACAAATTTACCTGAATGAATATTTAGAAAATCTCAAGGAAACAATTAGAGATAATTTATTTCCGAAGTTCCTATCTTTGTTGTGGTCAGCGGTCTTGAACTACGCACAAAAAAGGTTTTTAGAAGGTGTAAGTTTTTGTTTCTATTCTTGTTTTCGAACTGTTCCATATTATTCTATATTTTAATAATTTTTAATCTTTTATTTTAAAGGAGCCGCCTGAGTATGCAGAATCTCTGAAAAAAGTAAGAACAAAATTTTTGCATAAACTTTTTCTTGATTTTAATTCTAAAACTGATCCCATTTTATTCTTCTAATTACTCATTTTGCTAAATTTAAAATGTGCTGAATAAATAATTTTAAAATCTGTCTCTCCATTTATTAATTTTTCATTGCAAAAACAACGTAATACTTTAATTCATATTGTTTCGTATAAGAAGCAAAATTTTATTTCATTTATTATTTACTGCTGTTAATTTACATGCAAAAAAGGCTCACAAGCAAGGATTTTATTCTGTTACAGGATATCGAGTACTTCCGAGAATACTTTCTATATATAGGCATGTTAGAATCAGATTCTTACAAAGCTGTGTGGCAACAAATAATGTCCTTAATAGATTTAAACTCAAAATCCACTGTTGATTTGCAACTGGATTACTATACACACATTGCCGAATCGTTAGTAAGTATATTTTGTAGTTTTTATAACATAAATTATATACATAAACACAATAGCCCGGTAGTGGAAACACTTTGACTTGGCAGTGGATGCTGTCGATTATTTCTCATTTAAGTTTTCTCTTCGGTTTAAAATGCAAAAGAAAAAAAATACGAGGGGGATATTGCTGATACTTCTTTAAAACATCTTAAAACTTGTTTCGAATAAATTGTGAAAAGCTGAAATAAGAGAATACCGCAAAGAAAACTTTATTTGATTTCTGTTATTTGATTACAGGTTTTATTTGTTACTATTTATTGCAATATTTTCGTATCAATGTATAAAATTCAACTCAAGTTTATAGGCAATGAAGTTTTGTATGTATAAGGACCTTATATTTTCAAATTTTGCTAAATGTAGATTAAATTAAATTTTTATTCTGTCTGAGTGAATTAAGATCACAGATAAATTGGGAATCATAAGTTTGGAATCATGAATTTGCTGCAGATTTACGATTTTGTTAACGGTAATTATATATATAATATAATATTTTGAATTATTTATTATTATATTATTAACATTATTATTATTTTTATATATTATTTTTATATATTATTTTGAATTATTTATTTGAAAAGGAGTGAAAACAATTTTCCGAGTGTACCCCATTTTGTTTATTTTCCAAGCAGGATTTTGTTAAGGTTGTTAGCGTCGCACTGAAACGTGGCTATTGGCGACGGTCTCAGATTCATCTCTTATGAAGACAATACTGCTCAAAATTTTTGTAAGGCAAACATAACCCGATCTCCACACGCTTCATTTGCGCGGAATCATTACCGGCTGAAACCACCGGGGATACTACACTACAGAAAAGCCTGTAATCGAATCAGAGAAACTACTCGGAAAACAGTCGAATTCTTGGTCATAGATGGCGCCACTGGAAAACAAAAGCAATCGCACCCATTTACCTTAACAGGCATACGAAACAACAACAACAGCTGGCTGATCAGAAATACATCTTTGAGCACGGGAAATCGAAATCCGACGGAAGTCGGGATAGGCCAGAGATTTTGCATTTATTCACCACCATCTATTTATAAAATGAATGGGAAAAAAATTTCTTATTTAAAAAAAAAAAAAATTTTTATCATTTGGAATTCTATTTGTTCACCCTATACAAAAACTTTTGCTAATCGCTTTTGATTATTATATATGCATGCAAGTTATCGAATATGATTTAATCTCATGTCTCTAAGGCTTAAACTATATTGTTGTCTAAAGAATGTAAGCGACCTTTGATCATTTATTTTTATCTTTTACGCCATGTGATTTCATTATTCTTAGTTTTGAAATGAAAAGAAACTACACTGTATCTGTACTGTATTAAAAGATCAACTAAAATGAAATATTTATTTCCAGGTCTCTCCTGTTGAATATCTTGGTCACATAGCATTCCAAGCTGGTTACAAGATAACTGGACAAGACACCATCGATTTATACATTAACGGTAATTATACTAATTCAAGGAAAATATTAAGATATCTTTCAGATTTTTAGCCAGAAAACACTTAATTTAAAAAAATTAATTAATAAACATATAAATAAATAAATATGTAAATAAATAGATAAAATATAAATAGATAAAAAAAATATGTAAATAAATAAATACGTACATAAATAAATAAATAAATATGTAAATAAATAAATAAATGTGTAATCCTGATTAAAATATAATTATGTTTTTTTCGTCTAATTGAAAATTTATAATTAAATTAAGGCAGTTTTTTAATTTAATATAAAGCAATTATTTTTAACTTCGTTAGAAATTAAGCATAACGTTGTTTCTTTTAGTTTAAACTATATTATTTCAGATAAAATGCATATTTATTAAAAAAGATTGTGTTTTTTTGCAGTGCAAAAGGGTCAACGACTACCAGCTAGAAGCTTCGAGATGTCTGAACTCCATGTGAAATTGGCGTTGTGCCCGTCTTCTATGTTCCCAAATCACGTGCCTTTAAAAACTGCCATCGTGACAGAAGATTTAGACAATCCTGTATTTAACGAATTATTTCAATTGTAAGGGTAAAACATTTGCACTCTTTAAACAATTTTTAAGGGACTAATCTTTTTTCGTATTTATTTATTTTTTCCTTTTTATAAATGTTTTTACATAATATTTAGATGATAAGTGTTATAAATTGACTAAAATGCCACCCTCATTTTCCTTTTCTTGCGAGCGAAATTTTTTTTATCCCAGTACATAAACAAAAAAAAAAATGTCAGCCAGTGGTAAGGAGTGGTTCAAAGGCATGCAATAATATCATGTTGGTTCCTCTTTTGCATCAATGAAAGTCAGATGCACGCATCCGGCGGTGACTCTCCACCAGTTTTTGATAGAAGGCTATAAGTTCCATGCGCCCATCGCACAACTGTGGTGATTACTGGCACTGTGGAAGGTTCATTTGGCTGGCTATTTAATCTAAACTCTAATTCACACCAAAGGTGTTCTATGGGATTTAGATTTTATTTTATTATTTTATAACCGTCGTTGAACAGCCGACCCAATATTTGGGTTTACGACTACCAGTGTTCAACTCCGTTGCCTTGTAATTTTAAACCCAATCCAGAAGACACGGAAACTCCTGAATCACGTATTGGGAGAAATTTGCCTTCGTGGAGGACATTTTGATGGAACTAACCCGCATTTGCGTTACATAGAGAGGAAGACTGCGAGAACCTCCCACGGTTAGCCTGACGGCAAGGTTACTCTAACCCATGATCTGTCTACCACTGAGGATATTTCACGTCAGCACTGTGGTCGGTGCAAGCCGGGTACGGAACTCGTATCGACTGGGATTCGAACCCGGTTTGCCTCATTGGAAGGCGAACGCTCTATCCCCTAAGCCATCACGGCTCATGGGATTTAGATTGGGGTTTAAAAAAAAGGCCTATCTTGTATTTGAACACAGATTTCGCAAACCTCAATGTGTGAATGGTGTAGTTATTCGGCTAGGCCTTCCTCAAAATATCGAAATAGAGATGTAAAGATAGCATTATCCAGTATGTCCAGGTACATCTCAGAATTCAAGTTTCCAACAACACGATTTAAGGGATCCATTCCGAATCTTGAAAACTACCATTACTCTACCATGCCATTATTCTACCATGGGTATCCGGATACTTTTGGTCAGATTGTGAATATTTTGGTACTGGGTGTCCGGATACTTTTGGTCAGATTGTGAATATTTCAGTACTGAGTGTTCGGACACTTTTGGTCAGATTATGAATATTTCAGTACTGGGTGTCCGGATATTTTTGGTCAAATTGTGAATATTTTAGTACAGGGTGTCCAAGCATGAGGAATTGTTTCAAGCAGAGTCCCTTAGAAGGAGGTTTGAAATGTGTTCAAGAAACAAAATTGTCGTTGTGTGTTGAAAACTTGAAAATTAACTGTTTGGGCCATCATGAAACACTTTCTTCCCTCGGTCGACAAGATTCAGGGGTCCCGCAGTGGATTGATCGTTAAGACACTGTTCTCATCAGATCACCAAAGTCAAGCATCACTGGCTGCGGTCAGAGTGCGGGTGGGTGATCCACTTGGATCAGTCTGCGTAGGGACCGAGGGTGTGCGGTATTGGTCCTCGTTCAACTGTGCTACCGTAAAGTGCTCGACTTCGCGTGTAGGTCGTTGGGCTATCGAAGCGGGGGTGCCATCCCCTCTGCAGAGGATCAAAATTGTGATTGCATGTCTTCGGATCATCCTCAGGGATGCTTCCCAGACCGTCGCCAATAGCCCATTGTGCAACTCTAATGCGACGTAAATCAACAACAACAACAAGATTCAGGGCGATTTCTCATTCTCCTGGCAGTCACACATTGGTGAAGTGTTTTTCAACCCTTTGTATATCCCAACAAACTCGACCTTTTACTTTGAACCATATTATATTCTTTTATTTACTGATTCTTTGATATTTGCAGCTCAAAACTCCCAACGAAAGTTCTGAGTGTGAAAGGAGCTGTTGTACAGGTCCATGTTTTAAACCAAGACAGCTCATACAGTGCCGAGGCTGTGCTGTTATTGAAGCAAGTACAAAACATGAGTGGATTTACTTCATTGGAATTTTTACCTGTATATTTAATGCCACTTAAAAAGTTCGAAATGAGTGAAATTTCTTTTCAAGTAAGATTTAATATTTCTTAAAACTTCACTAATAATTCTTCTGAACTCTTCTATGTTCGATTTACTTTCATTACCTGCTGTTTAAAACTTTATCAGACATAATCTGTTAGAATTATCTGATTAGTTAATTAGTTAATTTCTAATTCAATTCCTTGTTAGAAATTTCATAAAATCTAGGCAGTTATTTTTTTAAAAATGTATATACGTTTTTGGAAATGTTCTTTTATGTGTGTGTTATCAAACATAAAAAAGCAAAAAATAATTTCTTTCAGAAGTTTTGACTTTTCAAAGGTATTTTTTCTGATAAAAAAAACGAAGAAATTTTATGTAAAAAATATTAAATTTTTTTTTTTAAATAAAAGCAATTGTCGAGATTTTCTTCTTTGATCAACATTATTAAAATCAGTTAATAATTTATTTTGTAGTACATTTTTAGTAACCCATGCGCTACATAATAACTGTAACATTATTGTGATGACTTTTTAAAATTTGAAACAAACTGGTATTAAACGTTTTATTTTTCACTATATGTTTTTTATTCATATTGACCTTTTACGCTATTTTCGTAAGCATCTTACTGAAATGACCAATATGAAGATGGATAAAACTTAATTTAACAGTAAATATACTATTTATTTAGCAGTAATTAACAGTTATCAACAGGTAATAACAATTAATAACTGCAAAAACTATTATTTGGCTTCATGTAATCTCACTTATTTTGTTTTCCGAAATCAACTAAAGCGCGAGATAATGAAATAAAGACCTTGACTAAGGTAAAAAAACTTGTGACATATTCTTAAAAAAATCCCATAAAATTGCAAAAAACTTTCAAATAAATTAGAATTACGAAAAAAATATTAAAGTAAAAATTTGTATAAGTTTACAACAAATTTAACAGTTAATAATTCTTGAACAAAATATTGATCTTTAAATTTCTTCATCCAACTTATTGTATATTTTTTGTATACTTTTGTACTTTCTAGTTTCAAAGTCTTATAGTTATTGCGCAGCAAATCAAAATATAACATTAAGTTGAACAAACAAAAAGGAGCGATAGCATCACTTAGGATTTTTTTTATAAAATGAGATACCTAGTTTTAGACTTGGTTAAAATTGCGTACTAGCATTTTTTTTAAAGGCTAATTTTTTCTCCTTAATATTTTTTTTCACATTAAATGAACTATATTCGAAACTATAGGGTGAGTTATCATTCGAATAAAAATTTAAACTATTTTATTAAAGTACTTTCTTAAAAAGAAAAAGAGAAAGAATGCTTAAGAAATCGGTTTTATCTGACTTTCCATTACACTTTTTTTTCCAATGCCCACCCGGATATTGAAAGGCAGATTTGTTGATTACTCTTTCTGGGGCATCACATTAGGCGATGGACTAACGTTACTCCCACATTAAGGGCAGATAGTACGGAGAAGAGAAGGAAAGAACACCTATGGCCTTGTCCGGGATTCGAACCCGGGACCTTTCTGGCATGAGATCAGCTCCTTGACGACCATACAGACCATTTGACACTTTCTATTACTTAACATTCTTAAAATTTCGTAAACAGTTTTGTTGCTAAAAAATAGTTATTTTTGTAAACACTGTTATTAAAAAATAATTATTAAATTTATGGAAATTTTTTCAGCGTATGTAACAATTTATGAAATTTTGCAGGTGCTGGAGAGTCGAAGTCGTTGGGATAAAAGCGCCAAACATTTCATAAACAGTCGTATGAAAACGAAAGGACAACAAAAAACATTACTGAGTTGTATTCCTGGAAAAAACTCATGTTTTCTGTGATATTGAGACGTGTTTTTCTTAAACGGAGTTTTTAAAATTATTTTTTTCATTAATGGTATTGCAAATACATGAAATACAAATTGTTTTTATAATACAAACGAATGTTGAATAAAGTTTTTTTTAGTAGTTTTTTCTGTGATTTCGGGAAATTAGACGAAACATACTATCATTGGGCCGGCTCCTTCGTTGTGTCACCTCCATTATTTAACATACTTATAAAGCTTCCATTATTTTTTTATACTTTATGAAGCTTGAAATTCGCCATCTTGATCGTCAATTAATTCATGTTTAAACAAATTTTCTGTACAAAAAAAAGTACACATTTTCTAATTTCCTTCTAATTTTCCAATTCAAACCAACTAAGCCGTGGTGGCTCAGGAAATAGAGCTTTCCCCTTCCAATGAGGTGAGCCGGGTTCAAATCCCAGCGATGGCTAGTCGATACGAATTCTGCACCCAGTTTGCACCGACCTCAGTGTTGACATAAACTATCCTCAGTGGTAGACGGATCATGGATTAGAGTCCCCTTACCGTCAGGTTAACCGTGGGAGGTTTTCGCGGTTTTCCTTTTTTTGTGCTTTAGTTTCATGCTTTGTCAATCTCTGCCCCTATGTGATTCCTCATTTTGAAAATTTTAATCGCTTGTGTTCCTAAAGTTTTTATCTATAGTATATATATGTCCTTTCTGTTTAAAAAAAAAAGGGAAAAAAATTACTGGAATTTGATACCTTTAGTACTGTTGCGCCAGCCGTAATTATCCAGTCGTAATCTGAGTTACAAACATCCTATATTTTTCATGTGAAATTGTTTCCTTTTATTAACTTTGCATTCCTACTGAAGATGCGACATCAATATCTCTTCTGATTGTTACTGTTTATTTTCTTTGTAATGTTTGCTTGCTTAGTTTATTTCTAAGTAGCACTGTTTTCTGGATTTCATATTTAATATTCCACCTATTTGTTAAAACTCTAATTTGAAAATTTTGAATATGTTTGCTCATGTAATTGAACTGTTACGCTCACTTCGAACTTTCGGAGTGCCCCCGGATGCCCCCTTACGGGGCGGGACGGGCTTAAGCTTGTTATTATCAGTCGTAAACCCAGAAATTGGGTCGGATGTTCAACGACGGTTAGAAAATAAAATAAAAAATTCAGACCAACTATGGATATCAGTGATGCGTAAAATTTTAATTCTTATGGATAGTATATAAAACTGAGTTTAATCTGCGTTATTTAAAAAGTTCGACGCAGATTGTTTACTTTGTTACAAGAGAATTTAATGGCGTATGACATACCGATTGCTAATTACTAGCAAAAAGCCAGCCTTAGTTGCTATGAATGAGCTGGTGACCCAATACTAGCATACATTATACTGGCTAACATTATGCGACCGGTTCTGTATAGTTATAAGATTTGTTGTATGCGTTTGATTGTATGTAACGTATAGTTTTTTTACGTAGCAGTAGAGCTGTCCAATGGGCAACGGTCAGAGAAATATCCCCGAGAATGATCCGAAGGCATGGCTTCCCCGCTTTTGTACACAGTAAAAAATTTCAGAAACTAATTTTTACTCAACAAAAATGTTTCGAAAATCTCAGAGAACTTCATTTAATATCACGCTTCATATCAATTGAGGAATATATATTTTATTCTCAAAAGAAAGAAGCTAAATTGCATTGTAACGTAGTTACCCCTACAACTTTTAAATCCTAATTTACTAGCATCATGTCAACTCAAATCTATCTTGAGTTATTTTTTTATTAATGGCTATTGCCATTGTTGGCAGCCAAGCCCCACAAGACATTTCCTAAATTTTAAGAAACGCTGAAAAGAAACGCTTCATATTAAAAAACAAATCCAAAATTATAAATCTGAAGTTATGAGAAAGGTTTCAGAATATTATGGAAAGAGGTTTCTGAATGCATCGAAATATTCAGACACGTTTTTGAAAAATTACATGCACCGTAACGGTCCATACATTCAAAAACGTTTCGGGATATCTTTTACAGTGTAGCACGAAACTTTGCGCGTGAAGTCGAGTCTTTTATGGTAAAACAGTTGAACAAGGACCGATAGCGTGCAGCATCGGTTGCTTCGCTGGCTGATATATGCTGTCAACCACCTAACCACAGCCAGTGGTGTTTGACTTCGGTGATCTGTCGGAAACCGTGTCATACGATCAGTGCGCTGTTGAACGGATTCGTTCTTGACGTTTTATTTTTAAAATACTAATTTTTAACCTAAACGTTTTTGCTTCTTTGATAAGGATTCAAAAATATACCGTAAGGGTAATTATTAAAATTTATTAATTAAAGCTATTTTAATTAATTAAAAAGTATAAATTGCAATTTGATTCCCCAGTGATCAGTGGTTAACACACTAAGAAGAACTGGGGTCTGATTCCCCGGGATAGCTTTAAACCCACCCAGTCTTATATCGAAGGGTGCCAGCTTGCCTGGGAAGTAAAGGCGGCTTGTGCGCAGTGCTGACCACATTTCCACAATCATGCCGTTGGTCAAAAAATTTTGGAGTCGTGACCTCCATGACCCCCTTTCCTACTTACAGGCTGTTGCGTCAATGCTTTTTTTAATTGCAATTTATTAATTAAATTGAAAAATATTATAGCTAGATTGATGCACATTAATTATCATGACAGAACTGCATTGTACAAAAACATCCCTTGCAATAAGTCACAAATTCTCTCGAAATATTAAAATTAAAAATCATCCTTTATAATCGTGTTTTCGTGCATTTTATCAAATGCGTGTGCACTTATATGATTTTTTCTTTCAAACTGATTTCCTGCGTTTCTTCTTCTTTCGAGCACGATTGCTGGAAACAGTTTTCTGATCACTAGAAACAAATAAGAAGAAAAATATTTACAAAATAAAGAAATATATACACAAAAATTTTATAAAAATTCACACAAAAATACTATGCATAAAAATAAATATAATAAGAAGAGAAATATTACTCAGCATAATTTAGTCCTCCTGTTTACTTGCTTTTTCAAGATGAAAGATTTTCATACTTTATGAATGATATGAAAAATATGATATTAATCTTTTTACCAAATTTGGAGTTAAAAGAAATCTTTTTACTCTTTTAATAATGACAGTTGGTGAATTCAGCAATATATCTTGCTGAATTCACCAACTGAATTCATGCACTTCACAAGTATATATATTATAAGGAATGTTTTACAAGGTACAACATAGCACGGTGTTGCATTTTCGACTATTTGATATTACTCTTCGGATAATACTGATTTTGACTTACATAAATTGATTTGATATATTTTCTGCTAAACTTGTTAATTTATTGAATTTGAATATTCATGCAATTAAAACTTATTTTTCATGGACTAACATAAATCCTGTTAGTCATAAACGTAATGCCGAAGAATATTTTTTGGTATATTCCGAAAATTCATATCTTTACTAAGAGCTTGGCCAAGACTAAGAGTATAAAAATCGTACTCATTGTGGGTGACATAATTCACAGGAAAATAGATTTGTCATAACTTGGGCTTTTTTTCTCATTTCAAGGTACAATACAGAGACTAGTTCTAGAAAATTGCCTTTTTGCTATGTATTTACCATAGTTCTGTTTTCAAATAGAACTATAAGGTTTTACTTTTATGTTAAATTGATTAAAGAAATTACTCAGTAACTAATAAAATATGAGACAGTTATTCAGGACATACCTGTAAAGTCTGAAATGGTTTGAAACTTGTAAATATATTTAATCAAAAATCCATAATTTACTTAAATTTCAGTTGATTATATAAAATTATTCAAACAAAAAGTCAACTCATAAAGAAAAAGCAAAGTTTAAAAAAATACGTTTCGAATTCTATTAAATTTTCATAAATACATTTACATTTGAAAATGATTAGTATTTATAGATAAAATAATTGTATTTCCAATAGAAATTTTCAAATCAAAATAAAATAACAAAACTAAAGAATAAAAAATAATATATCTCTGATAATAATTCTGAACATTTAAAGCAGCTCTTTCTCGAAAACTATATTTTAATTTATTTTATTAATTTTCAGCTCATACATACTCCAAGAACAAAATTAAGATGCTGCAACGATCTGTGAATTTAACTGTCTGACATTAAGCTTAATTTTAAGACTGTTATTAATAAAGCAATGAAAAAGCTTCATTCCTCACATTAAATGTTTTTAAAATATAGTCTTCCATTGGTTAGATATATTCATGGCTACTAATAAACTTTATTTATAAAATTCTTTCGCAGCTTTAACTTTTTAATCTTTTAAACAAAATGTTTTATTATAGAAAATTAAACTTTTTTATTTTAAATTTAATTATGAAAACTAATTAAGGGAATTTTACTTTTAATTTTTTATTAAAATGTATGTTTATAAATTTTATAAAATTTTTAGCTTTTTTTTAAATTTAAATGTTTTATTTCTATTCGAAGAAAACAATGATTATAAAAACTTTTTTTTATAGTCGTCGTTGAACAGCCGAACCAATTTTTTTGGTTTACGACTACTTATATTCAACTCCGTAGTCTTGTAATTTTGAACCAATTCAGAAGACAAGGAAACTCGTGGAGCAGTACCTCCGGAGGTATTGATTTATTATGGGAACATGGAGGACTTTGCGACGCGACAGATTTATCGTGCATCAGTCACCATTTTACTACACTGGGAGTCTTCGGCCGGCGGGGATCGAACCCACGAACTCTTGGACACGTGTGAAGAGCAATGCAGTTAATCAAATAACAACATATTTAAAAATCTTACATCTTATTGGCTGTGTTTATTTTCGCCGAAGGAAAACGGCCACAAATCATGGAGACGAGATCCCAAAGGAACTCTGTAATTTCAAAGAACGTGACTACTGTCAGCCCCATGAAGAATCCCAAGTTTCCACCAATATTTGCTACCATGGTTTCCCACTAAAAAATAGATAGGTAGCATAAATTATCATTTTAAAGTAAAAATATATGTTTGAAGGAACTCATAAAATTATAAATATATTTTTAAAAATATTTTACATTGATGCATTGAGAAAAAGGAAACTAGTAACATACTTACCCGATTATACCAGATCAATAGCTTCAAAAAGATATAAATAGCAAATAATAGTCGACATGTTTTAAGTTCTTCAAAAATATAAGCCCATTTTAAAGACTTGGCAGACGTAAGTGAGAAAACGTAAAGTTGCCGAAGGAAAATGGAAAAATAAAGATGGGGAACAAAAATAGAAAAACCACGGTAGCCGAGACAGAAAAAGTGGAAAACTGAACAAGAAAAAACAACTCTGGCCGAAAGGAGCGAATCGGGGTAAAATACATTTCCACGCTCTTTGGAGCGGTTGTATGGTACTAATGTCCTTAACAAGGGAGTCAGCTTTCGTAATGAATAAAACAAGATTTCAGGGCATCAAGATGAGCTGATGCGAGTGGGATGGAAATAATTTAGCATTGTCAAAATTGAATTTATGCCCAAGATTCCACCAATGTGCAGCAATTTATGATTTCAAGACATGATTTCGTGATAACGGACATATCAATCGTGTTCCTTAAGTCTAAATTTTACAACACGTCTAGTTTGTTTAATATAGCCAAGGTCGCACTGACAAGGAATGTGGTAAATGTTCCATCGATTATCGAAGCTAATAGGATCTTTGATAGACTTAAATTTGATGATGTTAACAGGCCAAAAACGACTTGTGCATAAGTATATAAGTCGAATACGTTGATAGGAATAAGATAGCATTTTAGTATACTGTGTCACATACACAAAAAAAAATGTCATTAGAGTCACTTAAAGCGTCGCGAAATTAATCTTTGTCGACAAAATATATCAACTATTTGAAATTATCGATAAATTTCCTTGTTAAGTTCTATTAATGAATATTATTTTTTTAAAGGTTTTCTGTTTGTAAATTGCAGTAAGTATAGGTATGTAAAGTATAACCATCCTAATTTGGAATCAAAGAAGTTCAAATTAAACAGCATGATCAAAAATATAAAATGGGGTAAATATTTTACATCACAGTGATAAGATATGGCCCCCATCAACTTTTAAGTTCTTTTAATAACGAAAAGAAGGGGGAAAATACTGCCGTAGTGGTTAGGTTAATTGTTTACTGACTGGTATGTCTCAGGTTCAATTCCGGCTGAACACTCTCACTAAATTTCAACTTTTAGGTAAACTGAAAAATATTATTAAATTTAAAAATATTTTTCAGTTTACATAAAAGTAGAAATTTGTCTGGAGTTTTTTTAACCTAAAGAATGTTTGAATTTTTTATTTTATATATTTAGGTACGAAATCCAATTAGGAAAATTTTTAAACTTTTCTCCTAAAACAAGCATATTTCCAAGCATAAGAATGAAAAAAATTGTTAAAATTTAAAAAAAAAGATCACTAAATAAATAACTGATAATATATTTTTGAGAGAGAAAAGGCAAATATATTAATACATACGCTGTAAGATGCCACTTCCTTATGACTGGATACCATAAATGCGTTAAAGTATACTTTCACACCCAGCAAGGATTTTCTAAAAAGAATTATTTAAAATATATATGAAAAATATATATGAAAAATATAAAAAAAAACAAGAGGTGTAAATTTAATATTTTAGAACCCGAATTTTTCTCTTTAAAAGTGCACTTAATTTTAAAATTCTATTTATTTCTACGTAGAGAAAAAAATATAGTTGCTAAGTCATTTTTCTGAAAGTTTTCTTGTGAAATCCTCTTACAGTGTAATTTAATCGTTTGATACGATTCTTCACAGGTAATGGGTGAAAGAAAGTAGAATATCTATGTTTCGTGTAATTAATCGTAAATTATGCCTTACACAAATACTTTGTATAATAAATTTTAATTAATACTTATTATAAGAAATGTCAATTTAAAATATTAAAGTTTCTGCTAATTTAAATAAATATTGTTTTGATGCGAATCAAAAGTAAAAAGTGACAGATAAATTAGTTATTTCATTATAAACATTATTTTACCATTCGTATCCATAATATTATTCAAGAGGAATCATAAGTGTCTTTCCAACTTTGAAGCTTAATGACACCTAATATAACTGAGGTGGCTGTTGTTTACACATGAATGAAACAAATAAAATTTCACTTCCTTTCTCTTTATTTTTGCATAGAATTTGCTTGTAAAAACCAAGAGTTTTTAGAGACATTTGAGCATTAAATAGTGTATCTCACTCTTGTTTAGATATTTTGCCCGAAAATAACTTTGACCAGAGGTTTCCAAATAGTGTTAAATGGGTTCCGAGAGTTAAGACTTTTTAAATCTGTAATTATATTTAGAACAAATCAGTAATCCATTATTTGCTTATTAATTCTGATTGCCTTTATAAAATTATTGAAAGTAAAATGACAAAAAGAGAGAATAAGTTTTTTTTTTTAATATAATTTCTCTCATACAACCAATTATGAAATTTTTTTCTTCCAATGCCCAGCCAATTTATACTCGTCATTTAGGTATCAGTAGGGCAGATTTGCTGGCCCCTGTTTCAGGGGCACCATATTAGGTGGGTTAACCTTGCTCCCACAGTAAAGACTGATTGTACAGAGAATGAAAGAACATCCATACCTTGTCCGGCATTCGAAACCAGGACCTTTGATGTGAGGTCAGCTGCCTGACCACTACACAGTTGGATCGGCCAATTATGAAATGTACACATATTCATAAAAAAATTGCAATGGTATTTCAAATCAAACTAAAATAACTGAATTTTCTAACAAAGAAATATGTTAAATATGTAGCACATTTAAGGTTAAGCAACAGATCCATTAAGATTGAATACTAATACGTGAAAAGGCGATCATTAGGATCAAAAGTTATTAAGGATGTTCGCATTTTTTTCTAACTATCTTTTTTCATTTAAGGTTGAATGTAGTTGAAGCTGAACATAGTTTCAAGTGATCAAATACAAAAATTAAATACCTTTACAATCTGTATGAAATTGGTACTTAATAACCTGATCAGGACCGACGAAAGGAGAAAAAAGTGCTTTCCCAGGCCCCCATGCTCCAAGAGTTTACGTACGCAGGTGGCAAAGCGATTTTCCCTGCTAAGTCAAGCTTGATTCAAAAATTCGTATTAAATCATTATTGTAATTAAGTACACTGAATTTTATAGCATATTATCATTAATAGTACCCGAATATACTGAAATGAAATGTTTGCAATAGTGAGAAAAAAAACAATTTCAAAACTGACTTAAAACATGCAAAATATTTTATAGTAAACCCCAAACTACAAGTCTATATCCACATAATCGGAAAAGCTTTTCACCCTTTTCCCACTCCGTCAAAATGTAGACAGTAGTGCAGCGCAGTAGTTACGTGCCCAAAACCCTCTAGAAAGAGTCGAACACTCACAGTTATTACACGTTTAAATAATCCGAATGGGAAAAAAAAGCAAACTCGGAATGGAAAAACACATTGAAATCCAATCCTCTATGAAACATTATTATAAATTATAACGTATTTAAACCGCCATCTAGTGTCGTTTAAAAATTGAGATAAAGCCTTCCAAATTGAAATTACGTCCGTCTAAGTCTGGGCTGCTGGTGTCAGAAAGGCTCATCTCATGTGATACCGTAGGCCGTGAAGGAAGACGCATATGTTAACGTATGTGTGATTAAGGTTCTGAACGGGTTAAGGTTTCAGGAACATTATAAGAATGTTAAATAAATGATGATAAATATATTTTTGAGGACTTACTCATCTGTATAATTTATATATTTCATACTTTCAGTTTCATTATCAAATACGAGGGTGTGAATTGCTTTCACGGTCTTGAAGTAGTTTTCATTCAGTTTACTTGATGCAACAGTATAACTGTAAACGGTCTCTCTGAAACAAAGCAAACGCAATAATCAATGAAATTTATAACAGGAAAAATTATTGTTTAGAAATATTAACAGAAAGAAGCCTTCTGTTGCAGGTGATATAGCTTTAAAATATATCTGATGGTGGGGAAGCCAACTATCTTCAGCATTGTTCGGAGTTCTTTGTACTTATTTTCCGGAAAACACGTTTTAAATGCACGTATTAGTACGTTGCCAGTTCCAATTATTTGTGAAAGTGGAAAATCTTTTTTAGTAGATTAATTTACTCTCGATAGAACAAGAGTCCCTACAATCAATTCCTGTAGTAACCATATTGAATCAGTATTTCCATTCGATGATCTATGAATTAGGCTTTGGAATCGTAAATAGTGTAGTGCTCAAAATATTTATGTAGTTATATTAGTATGCAGTTTTATTAGTATTGCTATATATACGAGTATTTAGTGTTATTGCTTAGAATAAAAATCCGATAATTAAAGAAAACTCATTTAAAATGCCCGCTTCTTTTTTATTAAAAATCTATAAAGAAATGCTTGATACAAGCTTTGCCATACACCAACATAAACAAAAAAGCATTCCATCATTTTCCCACTTCGTCAAAACACAAACAAAAACCCAGTGCGCAGTAATTCAAGTCCCCAAAACCCTCATGAAAAAGCTGAACACGCGCAGTTATCACACTTTTAAATACTCTAAATAAAAAGTAATATTTTTTAAAATTTTCAGTTTTCGAAATATTTATGAAAAATTTACACTCCTGTATTTCACTCCTGGATAAATATGACAATTTTGTTTACTGATCGCTGATATTCCCCTTATGTATCAAAAACTCCAAATAAAAAATTTTGAACGAAGGAAGTAACGATGAATAAATATTGGTGCGTTTATATTTACTTTTATAGAGTAAAAACTTCATTAAGATCAAGTCTTTTTTAACAAATGCGTTAATAGAGGACAAAATAATTTCGCCCCTATCACATGTAATATTTCCCGTTACATAATAATATAAAAGTAATTTTAAAAGAACTTTCACCTGCACGGAGGTATACATTTACAAGAGCTACTATGTCTTTCAATATCTTCTGATGATTTGATCGCGCAATTTCCTGAAAAGTAAACAAAATAAATCAATAACTCTTATTTATATGAACTTACACCGATAGCTTTAAATTATGGAACTGCACACATTATTTAGCTTTTCAATATTTAAAGAATAAAACTATTTAAAATGTTTATTAACATCAATGCAAATACTATCGATCCGAAACCGAACGTTTTTGCGGATTTTTCTATTTATTTCTTTTGCTGACATGCTAAATAAAGTGATTCTAAATAATTGGAAAATTTTGTAATTATTGGAAAGTCTTACATAACTTAAGGTCAGAGTCAACTTGTCTTGAAATGGATTTAATAGTTAAAACAAGCTCTTCCGAGTTAAGATTTTTTTTTATTTTAATTAATTAATTAAACAAAAGCAATTACTAAAAACTAATTAAAAAGTAACTAATAAGGAATCGAATAAAAGAAATTATACTTGCCACTATGCAGTATTTTGTTCAATAATGTATATAGTTAGCAAAACTTTCATGTAATATTATGAGGTCTAACATCTCCTGCTTTTTCAGATTGCTTCACTCGATCTCCAGACATTTTTAGTCAAGTAATTTTGATTAAGTAATACGTTCGTACCTTCATCAAAGCAAAATTGTTTGACATTTCGGCAGTTATCAACATCTTATTTCTTTTAAGTTATTGAGAGCAGTAAAAAAACATAATGAGTTCAAAAAGTTATAGAAATTTTTGTTGTATATATAAAAAAAAAGGACGAGTTGGAATTAAAATAATTTTTTTGCTTCAAACTAACTAATTACAATGATAAAGTTGCGTTTTTTTTATTCGCTTCATTTCAACAAAAGTGTTTTAATCAAAACGCGATTGTATGAATTCTTGTTAGTGTTTTGAATTTATTTTCTTATACAGTACATTATATATTTTCTAATCAATTCCATATATTTCATCTTAGATTTTAGTTCCTTAATTCATAAAAAGCGTAATTAACATATTTTTATTTACTCTTCTATTGTATGATAAATTCTTTTATAAATAGAGAAAAGAAAAAGTTTACTCCGATAAATTACCGTAAATCATTCATGTAGTAATAATACGCAATAACGCGTAACCGTATTTACTCTTCTGTTAGTTTAAAATAAATAATGGAGCATGTCAATAATATAAATATATATTTGGTGAGATAAATATTTAAATTAACTCTTAATATACTTTACAAAACGATCTTAATTAACACACACTGTCTTTAAATAAAACATCTAGGTATTTTACAGAATTCGAATAAAACAAATAACCAAATGATTGCAAGGAATTTTATATTATATTAAGAATAATAAAAGCTAACGATAAATTCATCATCTAAAATCAATAATTAATTTTTTTCACAGTGGGGAGCTGAAACCATTTGGGCAGAGAGTGTTGTCATTTTGCGTACTTAGAAAATAACGCGTCGCCTTTTTATATGCTCTAGCATTGGAATGGGAGCATTTTACATGTTATCTGTGCTGTGTGCATTATAAAAATTATTTACTTACTTTCTGTGGAGTTGTTAAAATCACACAATTTAAAGGGAAGTCGCTTTCTGGTAAAAATTGATCCGTGCAGAAGGTGTCTCATAGTGCAGTTGCAAAGACGCATCATATACTCCAAACCACATCTCTTTTCACATCCCTGTTAGATTTTTAAAAAAATAATTCAAAATTGATTCAATGTAACATTTTACATTAGAAACTATCTTAAATTATGCATCACTGAACCTTTCTAAACAAATTTTCTTTTGATCGATTCTGATCCATACAATGTTTTAATTAGATTAGGTGGTCAGAATAATTTTCTCACAAAATTGCATTAGATTTGTTAATTACAGCTTTAGTTTAATTTCAGGAAATAAATTTGAATAAATTCGCAATTCTATTTGGGTTTTTATAATTGATAAGCATTTATGTTGCATTGAAATAGTAAAGCCTATAGATATGTGCTATGAAATACGCAATCTATAGACCAAAACCATCTAAATATACAAAGCACGTACACCGAAGAGCCATTACATTATGACCACCCTGGTAATAACATGTAGGACCACCTTTAGCCCTCAAAACTGCTAGCACCCGCCGTGGCATTGATTCCACAAGGTGGTAATGTATCTGATACCAAGCGCTCACCAACTTTTCCTGCAATTCCCTCACATTGCGACGGGGGTAGCGTGGCAGCACGAATTTGATTTTCCAAGTAGGACTACAAATGCTCTATTGGATTAAGGTCAGGTGAATTTAGGGTCCAAGGCATGACTTGAAAGTCATTGGAATGTTCCTCGAACCAATCCATGACGATTCGACCCTTATGACATGGTGCATTATCCTGTTGGTAAACACCATCCCCCGCAGGAAAAACTGTTGCCATGAACGGGTGAACCTGGTCTGCAACTATGTTCAAGTAGCCTACAGACGTCAGGGATTGTTCTATGAGGATTATGGGTCCTAATGTACCCCATGAAAGCATTGTTCCTGGGAGAGCCCATTGTTATAGATGGAGGGTGGTCATAATGTAATGCCTCTTCGGTGTATGTTACATTGAAATAGTAAAACCTATAGATATGTGCGTTGAAATACGCAATCTGTAGTCCAAAACCATCTAAATATACGAAGTACATCTATAGTTTTGTTAATTATGAAGTAAAAAATTCAAAATAAAAAATAATATTTTTAAAAACCACGTTTTTGTAGTGGAGAATAATAATTAAAAAAAATTTGAAAAACGAAAAACGTGGGGCGCATGAAATACATAACAGTAATGTTATATTAATGTGTGTATGTGTGCTCTTGAGAATATGTGTATGTATATCTGTAATTGTAATTGTATCTGAATGTTGATGTGGAATATGTTTTTGTATATGTGGCTGTGCATGAGTATGAGTAAGAAAATGTGTATATGTACTGTTATGTATTTCATGCGTCCCACGTTTTTCGTTTTTCAAATTTTTTTTAATTATTATTCTCCACTACAAAAACGTGGTTTTTAAAAATATTATTTTTTATTTTGAATTTTTTTATTTTAAATTGCAAATTTTTTAATTTTTATTTTATATTTTTTAAAAATTATTACTTTTTAATTATTATTCTTCACTACAAAAAACATGGTTTTTAAAAATATATATTTTTATTTAGATTATTTTTCTTAGTCAAGAGTAGTCAAGACTACTACAAATAATAGAACTTTCATTTTAAATTAATTAATCTTTATTAATTAATCTTATTTAATCTTAATTAATCTTAATTAATTAATCAAAAATCTTTATAGAAAAACAATACCTTTTCGACTTTCATTAGTTTTAATGCTGATGACAGCCAAAACAATCTGGAAATGAATGAGGAAAAACTGGATCCTACCACGTGATTTTTCAGCCAATAAAAATACTCCGACAATGAAAATCTTTTCACCTGACATGTAATACTAATTTGAAACAATGGAATCGACAACAAAAGACAATCTCAAAAATAATTTATTTTTAAAATTTTAATTTTATTTTACTTTGTATGTCTTTTTTCTCTTCATTTTCATGCATTGTCATCCAATTCTGAACTATGTGCCAAATTTGAAGTTTGTAGCTAGTCGGGAAGTTAGTTTAAAATCGATTACAAAATTCCACCCGGACAGACATACACGATGGCAAGTTTATATAAACGTGGTAAAATAGCATGAAGATAAAAATGTTTTATTAATTACCTGAAAGTTTAAATTTAAGATCGATACTTTGATAGAAAAAAGTCATTCCTGATATTAAATATCATTACTACAGAAATTGATTATATTTACCAAAATCGAGTATGGTTCCTCATTCTGTGAGCCATTCACGTTTTCTTCACATTCACCCCAAGGGCTTCCTAACCGTTGTATCTTGGACATAGACAGTTCCACTGCTGTCATATCATGTGGCCGGACATTTACACCGAATTCAGATACAAATGGCAAGGCACGGGGATCATGCACAACGATTCTGGCACCGATCTCACGTCGCAAGAGATCTAAAACAGTGCTATCCTCAACTCGGAGTATAAGTTGAAGACCTGAAATTGATTTCGTTTAAAAGTCACATCATAAATTTTTTTTTTAAAAAGTCAAATCATAACGTTTCAAACTCAAATCACAACACTTTGTTAGTTTTATAAAGCACTGAATGTTACTACTCTGTGCTTTTGTTACTACTAATTAAAAACGGCGAAAAGGAGCGACAACGAACGTTATCTATGTAAACCAAGGGAATTTTTCATTCAAAAAGTTACTTATATCAACAGTTCAACGCCTAACAGTTCAATGGAAGATGGTACCCCCACATCGAAAATTGTTTAGGTTCATAAGTAGGTATTCCATCATATCAAAAAAGGGTGATGTTATGTTGTTTAGTCGAGGATTGGACGAAATCGGGTGATCGAATAAAAATGGAACGGGGCATTTTTGACTAAACTACAGCCGCCCCTTATAAGACATCACGTGAACTTATAGCTCACAATCGCCGTTTCATTTAGAGATGAATAAAAGATGGACTTAGCTATTTATTTGACAACGACAATGCTTGAAAAAAAAATGATTATAAAAGTTTTGATTTGTGTTTCATCACCAATTTTACTCCGTAGTTTCTAATTTTTTAATACTTATTTTTTGATAAAATCGACATCTCATAACATTTATTTGAGTTATTTGCTATAAATTATTAAAATAAGGTTTGCATCACGTTCAAAATATTTTAGGTCTTCTCTTCTGTTAAATGGCGATACTTTGCCAATGGGATAAAATCGAATGGAACGAAAGAATATAAGGTATATGTTAGATGAAATCAAAATTCCTGAAAGGTTGGATACAATTTTGAACAGTAATGAATGGTTACTTAATGGTTACTTAATGGAAACTTAAGCAATGCATAGAAGCATGAACAAAGTTTCATTTGGAATCTGAGTTGTTTAGTTCGGCTAAATTTACTTAATATACGCATATTAAGTTACGGTATTCGTCGGTTAGCAGGGTAGAAGACTAATGTCACCAAAAACATTTCTTCCTTCGCCAACTATTTTTTATTTCATTTCATTTGTAACTTGAAAAACTTGCCTTAACTTGAAAAAAACGCATATCCAATATTATTATACTTGTAGTGTTTACAATATAACGCGTTCCTTCAATCTAACTTTTAACGAAACAAAGAACAAATAAATTCGGAAGACTCCGCAAGCTGGCTATGATGCAACCCAAAAAATGGCCAACGGTGCCATTTAACACAAATATAGCTAAAAAAGGGATAATACTCAAAACATGACTTATCTTACACTTTATTTATGCTATAATATTATTTTCCTTAATTTTTTTTTAGGCTCACGACTTGTTACAATTTATAAATTGCGAAAAACTCTTATGAATCGTAAAATTTTACGCATAAATTTAAACACAAATTACTATAATAAAACTTCCTAGAATATTAAGTCTGTTCACACTTAATAACACACCTAGTAATCATAACATAAGCGGAGAGATACACCGGAAGTTTTCAAAATTTCTTTCTGTTTTAGGAAATTTGTTCTTGTTTACATTCAGCCAACCATCCATAAAGATTTAAAAGTAGATTAAATTTATTGTTTAAGTGTGTATGAGCTGTAAGCTAAATTTGTATTGTTTTATTTTGAAATGCAAACGATGCGGATTTTAGGTTGCCATGACGATTTGATGGAACAATTTGTCTAAATTAAAGCATCATGTTCTCACTTCTATTTTACGTTTAATTTTTTACTTGTGATTATGTCTGTCGATTTTTTTGAAAAACGAAAAACTAAAAGATTATTTAATTAGTAGTGATATTTCGGAAGAAGATGCTATTTTACTTTTGGGTAAGTAAATAACTTTTGCCATTCTTATTTTTAAAATGCTATTATTTAGAAGATGTTAGACACACTTTCCATTTAAATCAGCTGTTTTTCAGCTTTGTTAAATAAAATACTAGTCATTTAAATTATTTTTCAAGATTTCAAATTATTTAACTTGAAAGTGTATCAACAAGTATCAAGCAAGTTTTCAACAAAGTATATCTACAAATATCAAGCAAGTACCGATAGGACCGATTTATCTTTTGACAACTTATCCTTGATTACCTTAGGTAACTTTGTTTAAATCATACTGTAATATTTAAAAAACCGTATTCAAAACAAGGGAAAAAATTTAAATTTTATTTTTTTTTTAATTAATTTTTTTCTGCTTTATTTGTTTTCTACGTCATCCACAATATATCAAAAAAATTTAAAAAATTGCTACATTCTTGCCATGTAATTTTTAAAATATTCCCGCAAAATTTATGGAAACCTAATTAAAATACAAACAAAAGAAGTTTTTTGTATTCGGAATTTTTTTGCAGAAATCAGAAATGAGAAATTTATGAAAAAAGGTATATGAATAAATATTAATATTCAAATTTTTTTCCGTAATTCAGAAAAATTGCTGAAATAGTAATAGAGAAGAAATTTAATAGAAAGAGTAGTAGTAATAGAGAGAATAGAATTCGGTAACAAGCAATTAATATACAGCATTGATAAAATAAATACAGTGAAACCTCTCGGGTGCGACCACACTCTCTTCCACAATAAAATGGTCGTTAATGGAGTTTGGTCGTTCCTAGGGGTTTGCCTTCGTTGACTTCAAAATGATATCGAAGGTACATCATTTTTCTCAAGCAATTTTAATTTTAGTCAGTTTCATTTTCTTGGTGCGAAAATGCCACTTGCGCTATCTTCATGAAAATGGGATCAATGAATGAAATCTAATGCCAATAAAAATGAACTTAATTGATATAATTATGTGTAAAAATAAACTTATCAATTATTAATGATAGAACTATTTTAAATAAATAAACAGTTATGTTTTCTTGATTAAGTTTGCATTTAATATTATATCATAAAAATTAGTTAACTTTAAAAAATAAGAAGAGGTTTGCTTGTTTGAGATGATTAGTTTTTCTACAAATTTTTTTTTTCTAATTTAACTTTTCAACTCTAAAAATAAATCATTGATAGCGCATCCTCTTTATTGCACTCTGACTTTTGTTGATCAATTTCAGAGACCGCCTAAAAAAAAAAACAAAAAAAAACTCATTAAATAAGAGTCACTCGCAAATATTTTGAATATATTTGAATCGACTTATTTGTTTTGTTAATATCGTTTTCTTCGATATTTTTTCGTGTTTCCATACTTGACCTCTTCCGCATTTAGTGCAGAGGTTTGCACGGTCGGTGGAGGAGGTTTTGATATTTCTCTCCTAAAGATTTTCTTCTACACAATGTCTATGGAAAAAATTCCATGCCTCACAAAAGTGGTCGCATTGCAGAGGTCGTCTTTCCTAGAGGTTTCACTGTATTTCTTAGTCGTTATGTATGTTTTACGTTAAAGTAATTAACTAGATTTTTGACTTCTGCTAACTAAATTAGTACACTGGTCAAAATTATCTGCTTAAATTGTATATCGGGTATTAAGGTGTAGAAATCGAGTGCACCTTGATTTGGTGATAAATCTCGTTTGCTTTTGCTGATACCATGTTTCTAGTTACCATAATATTCTTTGCTATCTTTGCTTTCAGTGACACCACCTTTGTATTACTTCAACTTTTGTTTACCGTTATGTGATTGATTTATTTTCATATATATTGGCTTATTTTAAAATCTCCGAATTTAAGAGGGGCCAGTTAAAAGCGATGAACTAGATCATCAATTAAAAGCGATGAACTAGATCATTTATTTGAAAACGATAATAGATTAAAAATTGATCTAGTTATTGATTGATCTAGTTACGCAAGTTACGCTAGTTCCATTGATCTAGTTACGCAACTGATGTTTTTTCTGTTTTGTTCTTTGGTATGATGTTCCTTTTTGTTTTGCTTGCTATGTTTAAAGTAATTAAAATATGTTAAGTTTTTTAACGTTGTTATTGACAGATTTTTAAAAATAGAGTTGTGTTTTAATAACTTCTAGTTCGTGTTTTAACAGGATCCCCAATAGTAAACTATTACTTGAATTTGCATTCAGATTTAAGGAAGGACTACTTACCACTAGTACTGCCATATCGCATTGCTTCTATCGGTTTTTCTGATTCATGAAATTCTCTCCCTACATAGTTAAACATATAGCACTTTCCATAGTTAGGATGAAATAACACAGAAAAGTTTCTAGAATGATATTTGAAATATATAAATGAAAATTAATTCACCAAATAGTGCTTCATATACAATCTAAATAAATTTCAAGAAGCAATACTAGAGTTTTATGATTAATATAAAATATAATAAAATAAAGAATTTGTGTATGTTTGTTTGCAGACCGGATATTGGATAACCGAACTTGCAAAAAATACGACACTCAACGTGAAGCTAAATGTGTACAACAGTAAACAAATTACAAAGCCCGATTTTAGAAATTTATATTTTTAATTTAAAAACGTTTTTAAAAAATGAATTTTTTCATTTGTTTGGTTAGTACCATTGCTTTAAACTATGATTGAGTTAAGTCAAATATTTTAAAAATAACATCAGTGATGTTTCCTAACTTATAGCTCCATTCAAAAAAGTTGTTTATTGCGCGTTCCATAAATTATCTTTTATTCACTATTCCAGGTTATCTGAATTCGCGATCGCAACGAACTATAGGGGGCGTTGTTGTATGTGACGCATACCTGCGATTTCTACATGAACCGTCATTCAGTTACTCTAGAGACGTCGTTAATGTAGCATGTAGCATTGCAACGTTCCTTCTTTATTGTGGTTAATTAAATTTAAAAAAGAAAATGCTTGATATTCTTTCTTAAAACGAAAACAAAATGGTATCTCTTTTTATTAGAAAAGGAATATCCAAAACACATCGGAAAAATATTTGTACATTGACAGAAAAAAATATGTATATTCTTATAAGAGTTAAAACTTAATGCCCGAGAAATAGTTTTACTAAATTTAATGATATAACATGAAAGGCCCATTTAAACTTTACATTCTATAGTTTTAAGAATCATATTACTTCAGAAATTAAAATGAACAAAAAGTATACATAAGCCTCATAATTTTATGAAATTTAATTTTGTAAACAAAGTTTTTTGACAACAATTTTTATCAAAAAATTTCAAGTTTCAATAAAAATCATTATTTAGAAACGTAAAATAAAGAATGCTGACGAAACAAAAACAAAAAAAAACAATTCTTTTTTGTCGCCATTTTTAGTGCTACAAAAATTCGTCTTTGGGATTTGCCAAAAACAAAACAAGATGCAATTGTATTTTTTTAGGAGGGAAATATTTTACCGAAAAAACGAAAATGTACCAATTCCCACAACATAAAACTTTATCTTGGTAAACGTACGTTTTGGAAATGTTATTTCATTTGGAATCTTATTTATCAGAGTTCATATGGCGACATGATTGTTTTGAATCTATGCTAAACTCTATATCGGCTCATTTTCCACCGAAATCCGATTGACTATTTTGATTTTAAATAAAGTTTTTTATTTTATGAATTGTCGCAAAAATTTTAAGCGTAGATTGGCGGCACTTAAAAACCGCCAAATCTGTAGCGGCGGTGGCGTTAATACGTAAGTACCGAATTTTTATTCCATACTTTTCTGAATCATATTACTTCAAACATTGGAATATACAAGAAGTATACATAAACACATAATGTTATACCATTTAATTTAACAAAAAAAGTATTTTGACAACAATTTTTATCAAAAAATTATAAACTAAAAAACGGAAAATAAAGAATTCTTAGGATAAAAAAACGATTTTAAGAATTCTTTACATTGAAATAAAAACTTTAATATTGTTTCTTTTATTATTCTTATAGTTCTTAATCAGACGTTAAAAAGCATTCTGTAGAGAACTATCATCAAATGAAAAAAAAAATATTTACAAGCAAATTTTTTATTGTAAAAATCATTGCACTTACCTGATTTATAATTCCCGGAGAATTCCAAAATGAAAAGTTCCTTGTTTGAAAACTTTATTCTCAAATAATAGATACATAGTTTATCCCTTCTTTACTTTTAGATAACATACTACACAGCAAAATTTTATAATTGATATGAATTTGAATGTGTAGCTAAAAACAGAATAGCTGAATTCTAGTTGAACTTATTCTTTCAAAACTAAAAAATACTTACCAAGAAAACGATAAAAAAATTAATTAAGAATCAGCATAAATGGCACTATTTCAAGTAACTTGGATAATTTTTTATTGTTGTTTTCCGAATTATATGGATACAGAAATATATACTATTCTATAACGAAGAAGAATATGTTATAACTATTACAATTCTGTATGTTCTGAATTCATATTTATTCACTGGAATGACGAAAGCAATGTTGACTTCACTTTAATTCGTAATGAATTGAAGACAGAAGAAATGCATTTTACCTTAATACACACATCGGTAACAGTATCCGAAATCGGAAGTCATCAGTTGCAAGTTTGTTGATAATAGAAATTAAAAATTATCGAGGAATTTTTCTTCAAATGTTTGGCGTGTTCTGTTCCTGAAAGATTTACTAATATTCTGGAGATTTTTTTCAAGTTCTTCGGCCTTTTCCTTAGGGAAATTTTGTTTCTTATTTGCTGCTAAAAAATGGCGTCTGATTCTGTCAATGATTTGGATGGAACTAAATGAAAACGTGATAAATTAATGTCTGATATTTACAGGCTCCCGCTAGACGGCGTACTCGAGCGTTGCGATCGCGAAATGATCAATATCATCGTTGTAGCAAAGACCACTATGACCAAATCGGTATCTCAGAGGTCACCTGAAACTCCGTGTTCATTTTATTTATAGTTTAACTTAACGTATTTTGATAAAACTGTATAATTTAAAATCAATAGTAATTCAAAAAAAGATATTTTGTACTGAAAATCAAAATTGTCGAAGAAATTGTACTAATTCATTAAGGATAAACATTGAAAAGTGCTATTATTATTGACATCGATGATAATTCATTCTAGGTAATAGTTACTAATTGAAGTAAAATAATAGGTTATGTACTGAAAGGCAAAATTAATGGAGAAGTGGTGCTAATTCATTTAAGAGCGCGCAAAAAATCAACAAGCAATTAATGACATCATTGATATTTAATTAATTCTGCTAACAGGTACTAATTGAAATAAAAAAAAGGAAGCTATGTATTAAAAAGCAAAATTAATGGAGAAAGTGCACTTATTTGTGATGAAAAACTGTGAAAAGTCGCCTTACTATTATTGACACCAATGAAGCTTCACTTTGGTAGTAAGCACTAATGGCATTATAGAAATTGATGCAGTTTAAATATGTGCCAAATATACTTTTTAGTAGTAAAAGGTATTTTATGAGTAAATTTGGTGTCTTTTACAGTTGTATCAACACGGTACACTAGGAGGCTTCCCCCCCATGCTCGCTGGCGCTCGCCAACCCCCGGAACTGCTTTCGCAGTTCATTTCGGATTGCTTCGTAATCCGATGCTCGCTTTGCTCGCTCATTGGATACGTTCTTAACATCTAGCTTTTGTATACTTTCTTGAACACTGAAGTTCCGAAAACTTTTCCCTGTAGAAAATTCTAAACCTGTACATTTCAATATTAATTTGAAATTGCAAACAGTTCACATATTTTTCTTAATCACACTATTCTAAATTTCAGTTGTTGAGAAAAGTAACTGTTGTAAGTTTTGTTTTAAAGTCTTTCCCAGCAGAGGGCTAAAACCATGTGTTGTAAAACAATATGAAATAGTACTGAATGCCGGATGTAAAGCATTCGCGATCGCAACGAACTATAGGGGGCGTTGTTGTATGAGACGCTTACCTGCGATTTCCATATGAACCGTCATTCAGTTACTCTGGAGACGTCGTTAATGTAGCGTGTAGCATTGCAACGTTCCTTCTTTAATGTGGCTTATTAAATTTAAAAAAGAAAAATTCTTGATCTTCTTGTTTGTACAACCGAAAACAAAATGGTATCTCTTTTTATTAGAGAAGGAACATCCAAAACACATCGGAAAAATATTTGTACATTAACAGAAAAAAATATGTATATTCTTATAAGAGTTAAAACCTAATGCCCGAGAAATAGTATTACTAAATTTAATGATATAACATGAAAGGCCCATTTAAACTTTACATTCTATAGTTCTAAGAATCATATTACTTCAAAAATTAAAATGAACAAAAAGTATACATAAGCCTCATAATTTTATGAAATTTAATTTTGTAAACAAAGTTTTTTGACAACAATTTTTATCAAAAAATTTCAAGTTTCAATAAAAATCATTATTTAGAAACTAAGAAACGTAAAATAAAGAATGCTGACGAAACAAAAAATCAATTCTTTTTTGTCGCCATTTTTAGTGCTACGAATATTCGTCTTTGGGATTTGCCAAAAACAAAACAAGATGCAATTTTATTTTTTCAGGAGGGAAATATTTTACCGAAAAAACGAAAATGTACCAATTCCCACAACATAAAACTTTATCTTGGCAAACGTACGTTTTGGAAATGTTATTTCATTTGGAATCTTATTCATCAGAGTTCATATGGCGATATGATTGTTTTGAATCTATGCTAAACTCTATATCGGCTCATTTTCCACCGAAATCCAATTAACTATTTTGATTTTAAATAAAGTGTTTTATTTTATGAACTGTCGCAAAAATTTTAAGTGTAGATTGGCGGCACTTAAAAACCGCCAAATCTGTAGCGGCGGTGGCGTTAATACGTCGTAAGTACCGAATTTTTATTCCATACTTTTCTGAATCATATTATTTCAAACATTGGAATATACAAGAAGTATACATAAACACATAATGTTATACCATTTAATTTTTCAAAAGTATTTTGAGAACAATTTTTATCAAAAAATTATAAACTAAAAAACGGAAAATAAAGAATTCTTAGGATAAAAAAAACGATTTTAAGAATTATTAACATTGAAATAAAAACTTTCATATTGTTTCTTTTTTTATTATTCTTATAGTTCTTAATCAGACGTAAAAAACCATTCTGTAGAGAACCATCATCAAATGAAAAAAAAATATTTACAAGCAAATTTTTTATTGTAAAAATCATTGCACTTACCTGATTTATGATTCCCGGAGAATTCCAAAATGATAAGTTCCTTGTTTGAAAACTTTATTCTCAAATAATAGATACATAGTTTATACCTTCATTACTTTTAGATAACATACTACACAGCAAAATTTTATAATTGATATGAATTTGAATATGTAGCTAAAAACAGAATAGCTGAATTCTAGTTAAACTTATTCTTTCAAAATTAAAAAAAACTTACCAAGAAAACGATTTAAATTAATTAAGAATCAGCACAAATGGCACTATTTCAAGTAACTTGGATAATTTTTTTATTGTTGTTTTCCGAATTATATGGATACAGAAATATATACTATTCTATAACGAAGAAGAATATGCTATAACTATTACAATTCTGTATGTTCTGAATTCATATTTATTCACTGGAATGACGAAAGCGATGTTGACTTCACTTTAATTCGTAATGAATTGAAGACAGAAGAAATTTTTCATTTTACCTTAATACACACATCTGTAACAGTATCCGAAATCGGAAGTCATCAGTTGCAAGTTTGTTGATAATAGAAATTGAAAATTATTGAGGAATTTTTCTTCAAATGCTTGGCGTGTTCTGTTCCTGAAAGATTTACTAATATTCTGGAGATTTTTTTCAAGTTCTTCGGCCTTTTCCTTAGGGAAATTTTGTTTCTTATTTGCTGCTAAAAAATGGCGTCTGATTCAGTCAATGACTTTGATGGAACTAAATGAAAACGTGATAAATTAATGTCCGATATTTACAGGCTCCCGCTAGACGGCGTACTCGAGCGTTGCGATCGCGAATCGGCTTCGATGAAGATAATTTTGTGAGAATTTTTTTGATAATTCGGTGAGAATTGGGTATACTATAGCCTACGTCACAGGTTGTGTTATTCCTACTAAATTTAACCCATGACCGGCATTTTCTGCGAGCCTAACTTCAAGCCACAAAAAACAAACGAAGTGTTTAATCATTTAAATAGCTGCTCGCCAGATTTTATTGCATTATAAAGAAAAGTAATTGATATTCGATTTTTGATTAATAATTGATTTATGTGGATAGTGGCATTTATGTGGATAGTGGCATAGAATTTAGCATTGCGTCATGGTAAATGTTATTCCTACTAAGTGGAAGTAGTTGTGTTTTTTTTATATTATACCCAATTCACCCGATTAGACATATGATGCTCACTACGTGCTCTTGCGTGCCGAAGCCTATCAATTAAAACGTATTAGCGTTTTATATAATATAGATTAGCCATATGATGCTCACTACGTGCTCTTGCGCTCCGAATCCAATCAATTAAAAATGAAAACTGTTGCCAGCGCGAGAAAAGAAATATCATCGGTTTTATTGATACATATGTACGTATTAGCGTTTTATATAATACTAGGAGGCTCCGCCCCGTGGCTCGCTAACCCCCGAGAATTGCTACGCAATCTTATGTGGTTCGCGCCGTGAACCATGGCTCGCTGCGCTCGCTCGCCAATGAACACAATGTTCTAGCACAAAGACATAATATATTATCATCAAAGACATAGTATTTTATCATCAAAGACATAGTATTGTACTTATGTAGAAGAATTCTACCAATGTTCTTATTGGCTTTTAAGGGGACACTTCACGATGAAAAACCCAAAAATCGACCAAATTATACTTTTTTCAATTTTTGTTTCAAAAAATAATAGTTATATCTAGCTACAATTTAAAAGAAAAATTTTTCAATTTCAGTCATTTTTTGCAAAGTTATAAGCATTTCAAGATTTGTAAACAAGGTTATGTAAACTGTCGGTTTTTATAGTTAAACTGTTTTTTCTCAATGTTGTTTTTTACGATAATATTCAAACTTCGAAAAGTTCCTTGCGCATGAGTTTTGAATAAATCTTTATTTTTTTCTCATATATATGATTGGTCTAATGTTCCGTAACCAATTTGATATAAATAAAAGATGAATACTCACTGAATATTTTTTAAATTACTTTAAATTGTTATTTAAATTTCAATTTTTAAAAATTATATAAAGACTATGATATTTTGATTTTTTATTTGTTTAAAATTAAGTGCTAAGTTGTTCAAACATATCCAATTTTATTTATACTTATTCAAAATGTAATATAAATGAGTTTCATACAGCTACGATAAAAACTCATGCGCAGGAAACATTTTGAAATATTGGAACATTTAGTAATTTAACTTGCGGATAAATTATTAAAAAAATTATAACTTTTCAACAAATTAATATTTTTGCTTCAAATTTTGGGAATATCTTTCTACATGCTTTATTCACAATCTATGAAATTTTCATTAAAATTGGTTCATATTTAAAAAAAATCATTTTGAACATGAAGTGTCCCCTTAAAAAAGTATATTAGCTATTTAGATTGTACATGGTGAAAAAATCAAAACATATATAGCTAAATAAGAAACATATTAGCAAAATAAATTATCAAATATTGCTTCACTAATATTCTGCATTTTAAAGCGTGAAAATTCTATGCATAAATAAACGCGAAATATGAAAAAATTCAATGCATTCAATACAAACACTTAAACGATTTTTAGACGTTTAGGTAGCTCCCAGTAGAAAAATATCAATTCAACAGCGGCCTTTTAAAGCATTCTCACTTCAATTAATTAATTAATTCCTAATTTAGTTTAAATTAAATATTGTCATGTTTTTAGTGCATGAATCTGAATTGAACAACCTGATAATGCTCACTCTGGTTATTGTTATCTGGTTGCTCACTACGTGCTCTTGCGCGCAGAATCCAATCAATTAAAAATGAAAACTGTTGCCAGCAGGAGAAAAGAAATATCATCGGTTTTATTGATACATACATACGTACGTATTAGCGTTTTACATAATATAGATAGATGGATAGATTTTTAGGTACTGAGGAAATAGGTTTTAGCAGCCTCTGGGAGATATAAATACGGGAGAAAGTAACATTATTGTGGTACATTTTAAATATTATGGTTGCCCAGAACAACAGCATGAGGCTAGATGATACCGAATGCAGTTAATCTTAATTTTGATGGGATGAACTACTAAGTAAAGCGTAATCCAATAACGTAAAGCGACTGAGAAGGGGAACACATATTAATAAATAAATAAATATTTGGATTTATTAACTTGATTATTTGTGTTCATATTTTTCGTACAGTTTCATGCGCGATTTTGCAGTGTTGTTTAGTTCTGATTTATTGATTGTTTTATTTTTCATCCGGTAAATGGTTCTATTTTTCATCTAACGGTTCTACTTTTCTTCCAATGGTTCTATTTTTTATCCTACGGTTCTATTTTTCATCTAACGGTTCTATTTTTCATCTAACGGTTCTATTTTTCATCGAAAATTGGTATTCAACTAGTATATAATATTTAATCATTTATGCTTATGTTATACAAAACTATACTAATAATGAGATATTATATAATTGAATACATTATTGATTTTTAAACTGATATGAATTTATTCCATAAAATGATTGTTTACAACGCGAGCAGAAACATAACATAAATATTAAATTCTGATTTGTTTTAAATGAAAGGAAGTGCAATTTAATTAAAATTAAAGAATTAAATTTGCTTTAAAAGATGATTTTAAACAAAAAAAAATTGCTTTTAATTCTTTATCGCTCTCTCTATTATCTATATATGCAGTCAAAAATTAAACAAGACCGAAAATACAGTTTCTAAAAAAATCTACAGCTTTTCAAATAAGATTAATTTCAGATTTAAAATTCCCATAAGTATATTAGGTAAGATCAAATACTTGTATAAATACATTTCTATTTTAGTTATTTTTATCACTCTTTTTTTACCTTTAAATTATTGTCAGACAAACTTTTTATAACTTGGGAAATAAAATTTTAATTGAATGAAAAGTTAAAAAAAATAAGGATTAAATTGAGTGAAGGTTGAATTGAGGGTTTTAAGAGGTAAAAGGATTAAATTGAGTGAAGGATGTGTAGTGAAGGGTTACAAAAATGACCCTGGAAATTATTTTTCACCTCAGATTTAAAAAAAACAAGCCTGAAATATGAAATATTATTGAAAGAAGAAGCAAGAAATTCTTTTTTAATTCCTAAACTTACTCAATTGATCTGCAAATAAAGCCTAAAAAAAGTGATCGGTTTCAGAAATTCCTCATAATGTTTTTTATCTAACTTAAATATTAAAAAATTTAAAAGACAAGAAAAATTTAAAAAATAAAATTCCTAATTTTCGAAAACTATAATTAGTTATTTTTAGACTACATAAATATATTTTTTTAAATTTCAAACATTCCATTACAATTTATTTTTAAATGCATAACATTTTTTAATTAAAATAGCGAATTTTTAACAGCTTTTTTTATGTATAAATTTTATTTATCTTATATGTGCTGATTTTGCTGTAAACATGTTAGATTTAGTCTAATTTTTACAATAATAGTGTCTGCCTGCCTGTGCTATGATTGCAGAAAAATATTTTAATTTAAGAATATAATGCAGCAGATTCACTCTGTAAATTTTCTAAATTTTCGTTGCTAATGGAATATTTCAATGAGTATAAAGCTCTTTAACAATCACTTAAAATATTTTAAATACATCTACTTTCACATCTTTTTTAAAAGAGGTTTTTGTTTACAACATGCAGGTAAACTATTTCTTGTTTTGGGTAGTTCAGAATAGCGGAAAGGTAGTAAACAAAATAAGAACTTGTAGTGCTATAATATGCATATAAGTATTTATGATTTCGCTATACTTTTAACTACTTTACCAATTTAAATTTTATTTACAGTCATTTTAAATTTAGTACAATTTACCTTCTATCAAGTAAACTTTTCCATCGAAAAATATCTTTCACTTTTGTTTAGGTAACAACTATATTAAAAATGATTGGTTTTCAACAAAAGCCAGATATATAGATGATATTTTTTGTGTAAATTTTCATGAATTACAACTTTTACTTCAGTAAATTTATTCCAATTTTATAAATTTAGTTAAAATCAACCAAAGTAATTTTTCAGTACAAATTTGAGGTACTCTGTCTGCGAAACTATTTTACTTACATCAGTATTTGGGTGTGTTATTAGAACAGAGACATTATTATTTCTCTAATTATTTGATTCAACCGTATTTTCAGCAATAAATCCAACTTTGAATTGGAAGTTGATAATTTTAAAACTAAGTTGATGTCTAATAAATTTCCAATTGGCTTTCATTTGTTTGCTCAGTTCATATCCTTCCAATTTTCATGTTTGCATTTGAATTATCGGAATTTGCCCTGTTCATAATGTCTAAACTGTAAGCTACACTTGTATTTATTTATAACGCTCACCTTCGTGATTCCAATAATTTGGAAGGATAACTGGTGATGTTGTAGTATAGTTTTTTGATGATCTGGAATTTCTTTGGTTAGAAAGTAAACTCGGATTAATCATCCTTTCTGTCTATGTTGAAAATTATTACAAATATTGATTTTGGAATACAATTATTGATTTTTTTTTCAGTTAGTAGAGTATGATCCAGCCATTTTCAGCATGGCCTACAACGTTTGCTGTTCATCGTGTTGGTAAAAATGAAACCCTGCCCTTCTACTCCCACTTTCAGGTGTGTAGTGTATGTAGATGATGATGAGTTTAAGCACATTTTGTCTATAAGGTTAATCTACACTATCTAGCCATTAATGACCGGACACCCCTTGAACGGCAGGTGGACTCGTCCTGGCGGAATAAATACGGAACCTGTAGTGGGGGAAAGACCATTCGCCAGCAGGCGACGGCCATACGAGCGTTAACAGTGAAAATGAGTGGACGGCGAGAGCTGAATGAGTCGGAAAGGGGCATGATTATAGGCGCCCACCGATTTGGTCATTCCATACGTGCCCTCTCCGACAAGTTTCAGATACCACGGTCAACACTTGGTGACGTCGTGTTCAAATGGGAACGAGAGGAGGGAGTAATAAAATCGCAGTCCCGACGACCCGGCAAGCCCAAAATAATGCCCGACAGGGATCGACGATCTCTTCGACGTGTAGTGAAGGCAAACCGACAAATGTCGTTGGACACTGTCGCTACCAACTTCCGGGATGCATCTGGCAGTGTTGCCAGTACCCGTACCATTCGTCGGGAGCTGATTGCACAAGGATTCCATGGACGAGCAGCAACACATAAGCCAAACATCTCTCCATCAAACGCCCGCCACCGATTTCAGTGGTGCAGAGCACGTCGCCAGTGGACAGCAGAGCAATGGAAAAGCGTTATGGGGAGTGATGAGTCACACTACATGTTGTGGCACTCTGATGGAGGGGTTTGGACCTGGCGAATGGCCGGAGAACGGTACCTACCGGAGTGCATTGTCCCCACTGTGAAGTTCGGCGATGGAGGAATTGTGGTGTGGTCCTGTTTCTCATGATTTGGCCTTGGACCCTTGGTGTTAGTGCGTGGAACCCTGAACTCAGAAAAGGTATAGAGACATCCTGGACAATTCGGCGCTTCCCACCCTGTGGCAACAGTTCGGTAATGGCTCGTTTGTGTTTCAACACGATAACCCTGCCATTCATAAAGCACATGCCATCATGGACTGGTTTGATGAAATGGGGGTGCAAGAGCTTGACTGGCCATCCCAAAGTCCTGACATCAATCCAATTGAGCATCTCTGGGAGGAGTTGGAGCGCCGGTTGAGGGCCAGATCACAACGCCCCAAAACCACCACTCAACTCTTTGCCATGTTACAGGTGGAATGGCGGGCAATACCTGCCGCCGTGTTCCAACACCTAGGGGATAGCCTTCCTAGAAGGGTTAAAGCTGTGATTCGGGCGAGTTGCGGCCCTACGCCCTACTGACTTGATACTAGCACCTCATGTATCCGAAATGAGGGGTGTCCGGTCATTAATGGCCAGATAGTGTATACTTATTATTTTTAATCTGATCTATGTGAGTTTCTTTAATGCGCATGTTTATTAGAGATTAAGTAAGTTAAATATTTTTTTTAAATAATTCATTTTAGTGTATTTCTGATTAAGTATTTACGTGTGCTGGGCATGTCGAGCAAAATAATTTTCGACCCCTGCTCTCTTCTCATATTATTTAAAAAGGACATATTTCTTACGAAAAATTAGTATCTTATATAGCGTCTTACTCTCGGTAGCAATATTCTCCCTCAAAGCTGCAAGCTGCAACCAGATTATCAAATGTTACTCCATAACGAACCAGTTCTTCAGCTTTTGGCATCAGGCCTTCTTCAACATCCATAAGATCATATGATTTGGAATGCTTTATGATGCGAACTCCATCTCGAATTTTAGAATCCTCGATTAAGGAAAGTAATTCTAAAATAAAAGAACGAAGTAAAAATGCAAAACCGGCACTGTAAAAATAAAGAAAAAAGAAGCCAGAATGGGTTTCAAATTGCTTGAATTATTATTTAAACGCATATGGAAAATACCAATTCTCTCTGTTCGTTTCTCTAAATTGATTTTTTTTTCGGGAAATTCAATGTATTGTTATTTATTTCAATAGAAAATATCGTTCTAGTAGGTGGATAGAGTTTTCACCTAAAACGGGTTAGGGTAGAAATCTATTTCCCGGGTTAAAAAGGTGTGTAACTGATCACATTGCACTCTCTACAACCGTGGTTCAAACGATGGTGTTTTAATATAAATGTAAACAACAGCAATCTTAAGCTCTTAACCTGCTCTACTTCCGGTTAGAAAGTATACAGTTGCTTACTACAGCTAATTCTGTGAGGCGATATTTTCAAACAGATAATTTTGTTTTTAATAAGGGAAACAAATTATATAATTTATGAGCTCAAATCTGCAGTATTTCATTAGATATTAATGATATTTAATAATTCTGCTGAGTATGAAGTGAAATTTTGTTTTACTTATTTATGGATGTATTGTTAAAAAAGGTTACATGGTTGCTAGATTTAGAAAGAACTTTTATTGTACTTTTGAAGGAACTTTTATTGTCTTTTTATTGTACTTTTTGTCATGTTTCGAGCAGCGAGATTAAGTTCATTCTACAAATTATCATTTAATTTTAAATTTCGAAGATGGTATATTGTTGGCAAAGTAGGGTGACCTGGGGTAATTCCTGATCAAAAAACGCAAACATCTGTTTTGTGAAAAAACTATTCAAAATAGAATTTTAATATTTACTGGAAGTTTGAGGCTATATGAGATGAGTCCAATGCCACCTTCTTTTGTTTGAAAATCTGATTAGAATTTAAAAGATTTAAAGTTTTTAGTGATCAGGAATTACCCCTGGTCTTGATCATTTCTGGGGTAATTCCTGATCACTTCTGAGGTAATTACTGATCACCAGTTTTTATTGTAAAGGGGCTGTTTAAAAATAATTATATAATGGTAATTAACAAATAAGACATCAAGATCAAACAAATAAACCAAAAAGATATGTTTAAGCAGCTAATAAAATGATTTATTTATAAGCAAGAAGAACGATTAACACTTTAAATTTTCAAAAATCTTTGCATCGTGCCATACATTTTAGGCAATCAGCCAACTCATTCTCATGTTCTTCTGAAATACAAGAGAGTTCCCACATGGGTTACTTTTGATGAATTTTTTAACTTCATTAAGGGAAAGTAAAGTTAAGTAAGGTATGTCAACAGCTCTGGCAGCAGCTCTCACACTGAAATTTTCATTTTCAATCATTAAAAGAAATTCACTAATTTTGTTTTCTAGAAGCTTAGTATCTTTTTTAAGCTTATAATTTCTCACCATATTTATACTAGGCTAATTTATAAACTTAAAAATTATTCTAACAATTATACTAGGCTAATTTATAAGCTTAAAAATTATTCTAACGATGTGCACACATAAAATTAAGATAGAAGCAAGGTAAGACAAATCAGAAATGGTGCAAATCAGAATACAGTCTTGTATACAGTTAAAAACAAATTTTGTGATGACAGTTAAAATATATTTTATAGTTGTTCCACTTAATAAATATGAACTGTTATTTAAGAAAAGACAAGTAGGTATTTATAAGCTATTTTATATACTATTTATAAGAGGAAATGACAATGATCAGGAATTACCCCAGTGATCAATAATTACCCCATCTGTAGGGGGCAACATTTGATATAGTTTCCTATAATCAATTCTAATGTTTACAGTAGATGTGAAACAATTAAACAAAAGCTTACACTACTTTTATATCAAAGAAAAAGAAAGTGACTCAAAATATTTATTATTAAGAGAAGGAGGGGGATCTTTGCAGAAATGTGCACATTTTGAAACCCATCTTTGAAATGGAAAATACAGAAAGCAGTTTAAAAGATACTTATTTTGTTAGATTAAACAAAAAATTATTATTAAGTGAATGTAGTTATACTCTAGTAAAGTGTACAAGCATTCTTGTCCATGTCTTAAATTTAAAAAAAATAATTTTTTTAAAATAAAACTTAGGTGATCATTATTTACCCCAGAAACAGAGTGATCGTGAATTACCCCGGGTCACCCTAAGAAGTGTTTTATAACGATTCTTTGTTTCAAATGACGATACTAGCGTCTTGAAAAGATTGGTCTTCAAATGACGATTTTTTTTAAAGAAATAATAAATCATTTAACAAATAAACGTATACAAGAAATGCTACTCAAGAGAGTCTCAAAACACAATGATCAAGTTGTGAGCAAAACAGCTTTAAAATGCACCGGAAAGAGTAACTTGGAAGTATAGACAATAAGGAGCTTGAAGCTCATCCTAGTGCAGAAAATACCGCCCATAGTTCGGATCTAGGTCTAATATTATGTCCCAGCTGGTTTCTTAGTCGAAAAAGATCAAATACTAAGAGCAGGGCAGCACTTAATTTTTTGGACTCAGACTTAGAGCTTGGGCAGCTCCAAAAAACAGGACACATCGACCAGAGGTCTGTTGTTCTTTCAAATTACTAAGTCTCCAGTGAATATTTTCTTTTATTTTGACAGAAACTCTGCCTTTATCTCGCTGTAATTTCACATAAGATTATTGGTACATGGCATTAAGTAGATTCTGTTGTATTTTAGCCAAATGTTTTGTTAAAGTTAAGTAAAAGAAGTAGACTGGAAAGAATTACATTTCAACAAATTCAATATGCTATACCGTTCTGTATTGAATTATTTTAACGTTTATTAACATTTTAAGCTATGTAGAGAAACTTAGCTCAACTTTAATACTCCATATTGCTCATAAGGATTAGTTGGTGCTGACGTCATAGGTCACATGCGTGGGTATTGGTTGTCTTCGTCTTGGAGTGCAAGTCACCAATTCAACGTTCATAAGCATTTTGAATCGAACAGTGCTTAATTTTATACCCATGGAATATTTATTTTAATAATTTAAATCACTTTTTTAATTTTTAAGTTCTGATATGCAGAGTTTCACCCAACTCCGCTAAAAGATATCGATATTTCTTATTGAAAGTTTGCTCTGGAAGTTTGGTTGTAAGCATTGCATCAGGGCGACAGATTGGGGTTCATTCTCAGTAATGGCTCAAGAACAATACTAGAAAAAGCGAAAACTACACTACCACAATTTAGGTAGGAGTGTCACACATGACTTCTCCTGTTCTGAAGACGCCGAGAGCATTACATTAAGGAACCACTCACAATGCATGCTATCGAGGGAAATACAGAATTTAATTGGTGAGTTTTTCTTCAGAAAAATTTTTTTCACCAATCAAGTTCTTATTTTCCCACGACGATGATCGGAGACGCGAGAATCTCATTTAGTGAGAATGTGGATTTGGAGCACACTGTGAGACGATTGGAGAAAATGAAATCCAATCACAGACACCTGGCAGAATTTTACCTTCGGTAGACGAAGACTAAAGTCCCTACATCGACTGGCCAAAAAGAAAAACAGCAATATAATATGTTGCAGGTATGAGACGTTGTGTGAAAAATTGGCATAAGGAAATATCGCATGGAAGGAACACTGCATTTTAATGAATACCACCCAAATGTGCTGAAATAATTAGGCATGGTTTATTAAACAAGTAGTAACTAAATCTAGTATCAAAACCATAAAGAACTTAATAAATTTCCCATCAAGGATTCGATAAAATTCGTCGACACTTTTGTAATTAATATTTATTTACAATATAATAAATTATATTATAATAATTTAATAATATAATTAATAATATAATAATTTAATAATATAATAATTTAATAATATAATAATTTAATAATATAATTAAAAATATAATAATTTATTATTATTATAATATTTATTTATACTAATAGCTATAGATAGTTTCGTAATAATAATTTTGGCTGACAGTACTTTTGAGCAGACAAAATACTTTTTATTACTTTCAATGTCTGCACCCAGTGGCTCATCAACATTTTCTGGTTTCTTTGAAGATGGTCCTTCACACACACATGAGCTGATCTTGATCTCAGTTTGAGTGACAAACACTTTTTTACAAGATGAATGAGGCTGAGATGCACAGAACATGTTTGCACAAGTACAGTGAGTGAAATTTTCTGCCACGCAAAACTCAGTGAGGCAGGGATTGTCTACGCAGCTGCATTTCTCGCGGAAAAATGACCACTGGCATAATGGATTGCTATAGCACATCTTTTTATAGCCTTCATCATGCCTGAAAAAAAAATTAAGATAAAAAATTAAGAATCAATTAGCTCTTAATACTCTACTCGTATTTTACCGATTCAGGGAACTTTTAATGCATTACATACAGCTTAGAAAATTCCCTAATAAAGTTTTAGTTCCAATATTATAAAAGGCATAGAATATCATCCAATAACATTTCTAGACAAATTTCATTCATTTCCGGAATCAGCATACGAGTTAGACACAGGTGGTGAGATTACAAATTTTTGCACTCTTTTATTCGATGGGATAAAAACAATTTCCTGAGGTCAACTAGAGACTGATGATTATGTTACACAAGGATGGTTAACGTGACAAACTAGGATTAAAATTATAATCAGGGGCAATAAAATGTATTCACATTATTTTCTAAAAGCTTCCTTACTTGCAATCCTCTCGTGACATGAAGGGATTGCAAGTAAGGAACTATTTACGTATATGGTTCTATCTAGGTAATAGAGGTCAATTTAAACAGCTGGTTTAAATCACGAGGGAGGTTAACCTTACAGTTTTCAGGTACTCTGATTTGAATTTTAATAAAGGGCTGAAAAGATACTTACATTACTTTCGATGTATTTTCTAAAAGCGTCCTTATATCCAACATTGTTTTCAGTGAAGTTTCCTTTACAAATTGTTTAGCAATGGGATTCAAGGAACATATTGTGACAGCGGGGAAAACTATTCTTGGTAGAATAACATCCTATATTTAAAAGATAAAATTTCATGCGCAAAATATACATTTTTTGTGAACACTAACTCACTATTATAGTTCATTTAATAAAAATAATTTTTAAAAAAAAGTGTATAGAGTTTTGGAAATCTCATAGTTTTTCGTCAAGTCCGATTTGTGGTTATGGTTTTAAGTCTCATGCAGTATGTATAAATTATACAATATATAGGGTGTTCCTTTAAGATCACCCTTAATACATATTTTCAGAATCATTATCAAAAAGGAAGGAAAAGAAAGTGAACAAATGGAGGATCAAAAATTAATAATATTTAAGCGTTAAAAACTCTATTGAAATATGATTCGCTATCGAATCATAGTAGAGTAAGAGAATGCAATCATCAGTACAAGTTTAATGCAACAATCAATACAAGTTTAATTGAAGTTTTGAAACTAGAAGGCGTTTCTAATAATCTCTCTTTTTAACTCTCTCTGTTTTCCCCAACCCCGCCATCAGATCTGACCTAGTTTCTATTTTATTTCTTACTTTATATTATGTATTGCTTATTTCTTACAACTTAATCTAACTTACTTCTTTTATGAGCATTTTCGGATATCTGGCGTATTCCCTAATTACATTGATTGTCATGTATGCCATGAAAACCATACATATCGTGATTCCAATAAACCACAATAACCGCCGAATGAAAGATTTTGATTTCACTATATATGAAACACCAGCGGCTGATAGATTGTTCGTAACAAAATCTTTGGCAAATCCTTCAAGCTCAGCTTCCTTTTTCGTTTTCATCTAAAAAAAATAAAATGACATTTAAAAAAATATTAACAACACCATAAAAATTAACTAAATCGGTTAATTTAATCTATATGATACCATAAATAGCTGAAATCTATTTTTACCTATAATTATGAATTCTGAATTAAATTTGTGTTTTTAATCTTTGCCTTTATCTCTCTATCGCCATAACACAGACTGCACGAATAAACTCTGTAAAAAATTGGTTAAAAAAGAGCTAAATAAATTTAAATTGAAAAAGTTTAGTATTTTATAAAAAAAACAAAGCTTTTAGATTGCTATTTCACAGTTATTTTTTGCTAATTTATTTCGCATTTTTTTAATGTTAACAGTAACAGCTCGAAGTAAATAGTATGCATACTAATATGTCCGCTATTACTAGAGATTTCTACTTGATCATCAAGAGGCTAATATTAAGGGAAAAGAAATTTTGTGCTTAAAGTGAAGCAAAAATTCTCTGCCGTTATCACAAGAGAAGAAGAAAAAAAGAGGAGAATTTGTTTTTTGCTGTTTAAAGGAGTTTTTTATGAGCAATATTATGTTTAAAAAAAAGGACAGCGATGAAACATTTTTATTCTAGTGTTTTTTTATTAATTTAGGAAAGTGAAAAATTAACATCACTTCATCTTTTCCCTTCCAATAATCTAACTCTTTTTTATTTATAAAGCAGACATGTGTGGGCGACCAGTTATTCTTTCATTTTATTTACTTACAAACGAAAAAATTTTCTGCGACTTTTAGGAATCGTGCTACATGATTTCGAAATGTTGACCGCATATCTACCAAGCTCCCTTATTTCCCTTTTCAACACCTTTCTGTGGAAATCAAAAGTTATAGTTGCCAATGGATTCAATAGCTAATGCACGCCATTAAACTCAAGCAATTTTGACATTAGTAAAGTGTCTATATTGTTGCGAACATTGTTGCGCTACATTGTTGCGAATTGTCTTTATTAGGGACTTTAACTGTAAAAGATTAAACACGTGAAATAAAATCTATTTTCTATTTTTATTTTACTTTTACAAAAGTTACAAAAAGCATTGAAAAAGCTTAATAAAGAATGATAAATGATATAACAGTTTTAAAAATGACATGTTAAGTTAATGACAGTAGGGTTTTCCCGGTTTGTGCAAAGTGTGGAATGGAGAGTGTGTCCCCGGAGCACATTCTGGCTTGTCTTCACGTTTCTAAGGAGACTTTCGCCACGGACCCTTTGCTTGCCCTGGATTTTTTGAGAGTGTATGGACTCATTGATAATGTCTAGCTGCCGCTTGACACTGAGGGGATTAGTCACACACACACCTTTTGACGCAGATGGGACATCGGTGTCACTTTTATATATTTTTTCTGTTGTTCTAATTGCAAGCAAATATATATTTTGATATTTTTTAATTATAAAAAACATTCTAATAGTTACTAAAAAATCTGTTAGATAATCGGAATTATATTTGTACTAAAACGCAAAATCCAAAAAAAGTAGTTTGAAAAATTTTATCTTCATTCATATTCAAAAATTTATCAACTACTGATTTTGTAAATTATAGAAATTTGAACGATGAATAACTGTTTCTCTCGGATCTGAATAAATGCAAATAAGTGCAAATTTGAACATTTGTTTATAAGTGTTTGGAAGATATTACCTTTAACGCAGTAAAACACCGGTGTTTCATGTTGTATTTCAAAACCAAAACCTTTTAAAATGCTAAATATGATATTTTACTCTTGTTTTTATCTAAATTTATACAAAATAATAAAAAGAGAATGAACAATATGTTTAATAAAAATTCTGCGCCAAATAAGTTATTGTTCCTAATAACAGGGGTAATTGGGGGTCCTACTCAAAAATCCTGAAAATTTCTCGAGTAAAATCATTCCGAAAGTTGATATCTTTATAAATCTAAATCATTAAAATTTTCAAAACATGATATTCTAAATGAATTATACGCAGCATAATTTAAATGAATAATTATGCGTGAGCTTACTTTTATCTCTAATCACATTTATTATTCTACCAGAAAAAATATTTACAAATGAAAGAGATGCCAAGCATAAATTCTAGTTCCAATATTTTTAAATAAAATATAGAAGAATTTTTATATATAAATGTGATCGATGATTTCTTAAAACTTCTGAACTTTGGATTTCCGGAAACTTTCGGTTCGCGGTTGGCGAAAAATCCGGAAATCTGGATTTTTTTCCGGAGCATCAAAACTCAAGAGAGAAAAAAAATCAAAACTCAACACGCGTGTTAAATTTACTCAAAACATGTGTATTAAAATGACTTATTTTTTTGAAATATAAAATAAATTAAAGTATATGAAATGCATTGAACAAACAAACCTACATTTAAACTAAGCAGTTACAGTTCTTTAAAACTTTCCAACACATAAAATGCACATTAATAATGGTACTCTTATTGGTCTGTGGAGCAATGCTTCAATTTGAGAGAATTCACGGTTATAATGAATGATTCAGAATAAAAGAATTACATTTTTAAATAGGGTGTTCTACTTATGACATCTTACTTTTACGGTGTAATTGCAATCTTTTGGTCAAGACATCTTTGATTATATTATAACATAAATTATAATTAATTAATTTAACTTTTTTAATTTAATATTTATTTTAATTCTACTGTTTAGCCAATAGCCTTTTCTTTGCTTAAAGTAGAGAATAAAGATTGAATGCTTTTCCGGGTTTATCCTATTTTTGGAACATCTGTTTGATTTGATGTTTACCGCCACACTGTGAGAAAAATCTCAATTAAGTGGTTGAGGATAACCACTGACCAGTGGGGTTTAATGAAGGTGGATCATTCAGCTGTCAATCTTTATCCAGGATTGATAAAAGATATTCCATTTGTGATGAAATCTTGACTTTTAACCTAAGATGATTGGGTTTTAACTTTAAAGGAAAGGGGGTTTGTAGGACAGTAAAAAAATTATTCTTGGAGTGTGGAAGAAGATTAGAATGAAAAGAGTTGAATTTTAGAAAATAAGAGAAGAATGGAGGGGAAATAGAAGTAGTTAGTCGGAGATTAAATAAATTGAAATTTTTGCCTACAGAGCTATTTTTCACTATTTTTCATCAATTCCTAATTTCATCTACAACTAATTTTCCTCAATTCAGTCCAAACCGGCGTCTCTGAAACTAACCTTACCTTCACATCTATATGAGTTCACCAATGGTATACCAAGTTAAGCAGTATGGGCATCTCGATTCTGATTGGTTGTTGAAACGCGGCATTTGTTTACGTCAGCAACTGTTCTGTCCATTCTACTTCAAATAAACCAAGCCCGTGAAGCACCAATTTTCTGAAGTGACACATTCTATATTCTTTCACAAAGAGTTCAAATTTTTCACTATATATTTCTTACTTAAAGACAAGCACGATGCCATGTAGAACATAAACAAACTAATTATACTTCGAAGTTGCCAGGTACACAAAACAAATATATATAATGGTTAAAATAAAATACATAAGCAAATAATAAATCTAAGTTAAGTAGAAAACGTAGACGAAAAATAATTATATTTCAATAAATTTGCTGTGTTTTATATTTTATACTTCACGCTAATTAACATTCTAACTTATATGGAAAAGCTTAGCTCCCCTTCAAAAATTCGTTTTGCTTATAAACGATCAACTGGGCGCTGAAGTCATAGGTCATATGTGTGGGAACTCGTGATCTTCTTCTTCTTCTTGAAGTGCAAGTATCCAATTAGTTACTAATTGTAAAGCCCTATATTTCTCCTTTCGATGTTGCAAGTTAAATATGAAAACAGCTAAATCAGTTGACTTAAACTAAATCAGTTGACCGTCATCAGTAAATGATTAGTTTGCTAAAGTTCTAGTTACTAATAGCAGCTTTATTTTTTTCCTTCTAATTTTATTTCATTTTATGACCGCCGTTGAACAGCCGACCCAATTTTTGGGTTTACGACTACTAATGTTTCCTTCTAATTAGCGAAAAAGTTTAAAAAGACGTATTGTAGCTGTTAGTAACCGATTGACGACTAATACTGCTCGAAAATGAGGTAGCTTAGATCCGCTGGGAAGATGTCAAAACCAAATTTTAGTTAAAATATGGCACTGTTTCTGAATAAAGTCTTTAAGTATAGAAAATTCATTAAATCGTTTTTTTTTTCAATTCCTTAAAACGTTTTTTAATAAAGGAATAGGCCCAATCATTGAAGGAAAAATAACCATTCTAAGATTTAACAAATTTTACAGTAACTTCTCAGTTTGAAAGTTTTAAAAGCATACCATTTTGCCCTATTTCCCAGTTTGCAGAAAATGTATTATACTCACATTAAAGCTTGTAACCTTTGTCATAAAGCTTGCCATTTTAACAATTTTTTTTATTCTTAGGGATTAACTCAATTTCTTATAAAATGCAGCACTTATACATAACTTTTCATAAATATAACATGTTAATAAACGCAATTCACATTCTAATTTAACACCTTAGAAAAAAAAATTTGAAAATTTCTTAATAACTTACCATAATAAAATATGCTGTATTTTAGCATTTCCAACTCTTTCTCATTTAATTATGGAAAAAAGACGACGTGTAGCAGCTACTTTCAAAACGATTTCCCAAAATGACGGCTTTTAGTAACAGCGCTTATTTTTTTATTAGACAATAAAGCTTCCATACAGAAAAATAATTAACATGAATGACCGTTCTTGATCTAGTTTCCTCACAAGAACTTTTTGATCAATACGTAAATGTTTTTAACTTAAAAGGAAAACAATAGCACGAGAGAAAAGAATTAGGATCACGCAAGAAACACGAGTCTATGATTTGTATGTTTTCAGTGAATATCATCTTATTAGATAATTTAACAAACAAAGTCACTAAATATTCGTTTCAGACACTTCAGAATATTGTTCCTACTTATTTTCTCTTTCATCATCGACCATATTTTTTGAAACATTTTTATTGATTTGTAAAAAAAGTTTTTTTCCGAAGAAAATAAGGGAGTATTGTATAAATATGGTAAAGATAAGGTGTAATAAAATAAAAACGATATTTTTATGACCTAATAACTTAGACCAGAACGATAGATTGTTGATTTAATATTTTTTAATTAAGGTTCTTGTGTTTTAAAACTATTTGCAAGATTTTATATTTTTCATTAGAATTATTATAACCTATAAAATATGAAGCTTGTTAAACAAAATCGAATTATATTGAATATCAAACAACAAACCATTACTATGAAAATTCCGTACTTTTCGAATTTAAATTTCCTTTAGTTTAGTTCGATACAGCATTTTAAAAACTAATGCATGTGGATGTAAAAATAAATTAAAACAATTTTTTTTAAAGAAATAAATCTAAATCTGCTGAAAATTAAATATTATTTAGGAAATTATAGTAAAAGTTATAGTGTTCCTGTTTTTAAGAAATATTTTCTATGTTGTCTATTTAATCATATGATTCAATCACGATTGCTTACATAAAAATCTATACAATGTTTAAACATTAAGTTATCGTTTGTTTGTTAAATACACAAACTGTCCTCATATTTATGAACTGCAATCGATTAATTGTGTACCTTTCTTTATCTTTAAGGTATCAAACTTATAATTATTTAATAATGAACTGTCAATACTCACTCCATGTTCCATTTCGCCATATTTTGTCCACATGGCACTTTGGCCTTTTATATTTTCAATTGAATGAATAAAATTTCGTATAAATTTCATTATTATGGAAATTTGCTATACATAATTATAAATTTACATTATAAAATTGCTATTAAATTAATAATTATATATAAATTTGCTTAATATGAACTATAATAAAATAAACACGTTCTATTTATAATTTATTAACCTAGATTGGAAAGAGAGATTGATAATTTAATATTTCGTAATTAAAGTTTTTGTTGAAAACAATTTTTTATTTCCTTGATTGAAACTGTTAACAATATTTTTGAATTTTGAATTATAATTTTTAGAAGAAAAAAATATAAATCTTGTTAAGTTAAAAAAATATAATTAATTTAAAATTGCCACTATAAAATAGCAAATAGATTGCATTGTCATCAACGGAGAGATAAAAAAAGTTACGAAATGGAAAAATAATCATGATTAAATTTCTAAATACGGATATTATATTTAGTTAAAATTAAATATTCTGCTCAAAAAAAAGAAGAAAAAAAAGAAATCAGGCCATATTTGATTCATCCATATTTATTCATATATGTGCTTTTTAAAATAACAATTAATTGCAGAAATTAAGAAAATTTAAAATTGAATCAACTAGTTCATAGCGTATAAAAATGGGTACAGACTGCATAAAATAATCTATCAAAAATTCATGAATTTAAGTAAGAATTTAGCATACAGTCTTTGGACGTTTATCTTTACTTATATAAAAGCGAAATTCTGTCTGGATGTAGTTCAATAGCAACTCGAGAATGGAAGCCCCGATTTAGACCGTGTTTTCTTTCCAGCAGTTTTAAATTTAGCAAGGGGTGATTTGTAAGCAATCACTTCCTTCCGGCGTTATTGGGATCGGGCACAGCATCAATAATCTGAAATTTCATCTGAAATTTCATTTCATTTTCATGAAAACCACTGTTTATATATTAAAATCTATACTGTTGTGGAAACAACATTTTCACTAAATATTCAAAATATAGTAGCAGACGAAACCAGATGAAAAAATTAAATATCCTTAAAACTTGCTATACAGAAGTAAAACTTGCCAGAAGCAAACAGGCAAGTTAACATAAGTCATCAAAAACTTTAAAAATATTATATTTCACCGTCAGTGGTAATGTTAAGCATAAATATGATTATTCGCATTCGACTAAACAGCTTTTCAATCGGGTACTTGCACTTCAAGAAGCAGAAGAACATGGATACTCACACATGTAACCTATGATGTCAGCGCCAACTGATTGATTATGAGCAAAAGGACATTTTAAAGTTGAGCTAAGCTTTTCCACAAAGTTAGAATGTTAATTAACGTGAAGTTAATTAAATACAGCACCGTACCACTCATCGAATTTGTTGTAATTCTTTCTCGCCTCTGTCTTTTGCTGAACATAAATTTATTATTTGTTAATGCATTTTATTGTAACCATGATATATTTTTGCTTTGTGTATCTGGCAATTACGATGCATAATTAGTTTGTTTATGTTCTATATGGCTTCGTGCCTGTATTTGGATTAAAATATACTTGAGGGTGCCCCTTGGCGAAATTGGCGACTTAATTTTGGCACCATTCCTGTTTGCGCGGAACACTGTGGTAACAGGAATGGCGGCCAAAACTTTATAAAATTGTAATGAACCCAATATAAGCAAAATTAATTAACACAATAAAATGAATTTTTAATCGAAACAAAAACTAATGGAGTAGGCACAGAAAGAAAAGGAAAAGAAAAGAACTCACTTCTTCATTAAGCTTGAATATCCTCAGATTTAGGTGCACAGAATTCTCTAATAGCAGATAGATACTGTCTAAATTTATCATGAATAAAATCTGTGTACCTCCATCGCCACATAAATTCGGCGAAATACGAATCAAAAATGGCATCCGTGGTACCGGACTGGCGGTGACATTTTTTTATAGTCCGTTTTTATGACTGCCCACATACCTTCGATCTTATTGACCATAAGCAAAAGTAACCTTACCAGCCGGTATCCAACGTAGAACTAACGGACCTCTGAAATTACATATACTGTTGAACATTTAAAAATAAAGCTGAAATCTAAGCCTATTAGAATCACGATGGGGTTTCAACATCGCCCAGCTAGGCGATCAACCGCTATCACAACTTGGCGAGAATCAAGGGGCACCCTCAAATATAGTCTACCCTAGCTAATGTGTCACTTCAGACAATTCTAACTGGACGGTCTGATAAAGCCAACACATGGTCCTTATAAAAGATAAGTAGAAGATGAAATGTTAGGTACCAAAAGCGGAAAGAAGCCCTAGACGTACATAAATTATATAATGAGACCACACATTTAGAACGTATATCAGTTATTTGGGCACTTGCAACTCGAGAAGAAGTTAAGTCTAACAATGAGATTAAAACAATGCCTAAGAATGTGATTTAAATAAGATTTAATTGCATACTTGTAAGCGACGTCACATGTGTGGGTCGAACCTTATTTACTTCTGAATGCACAAATGCCACTATTTACCTACAATGAAGTCGTTCGCAGATATCCTTTTCTATTCTATTCCAATTCTATTCTATTCGTCTTGGCTTAAAAAAGATAAATACAACGGTTGGCAAACAAAAGTCCATTTTAATTAATAATTAAACGTGTCAAATAACTGTAAAGACTGATTTTAGTTTCTTAACGTAAATAGTCATTTATTTGGAAAGTCTTTTACTTCGAGCTGTCTTTTAGTTCTTGAACAGCGCCATTAAACTAAATTATTTTTTTAAAGTTTATTTATTTTGCTTTAAAATGCATTGTTTACTGTTTTATATCTGTGTATGCGTTTAACTTACAGAAATTTATAACAGTTAAAGTTCGGGGGAAAAAAACCTTATGAAGTTCCATTGACTCGCATAATTAATAACAGCAAATAAGAGCACGATTAGATTTTGAAAAAGTTTCTAACTTGATATATTGTCCATCAAAGGCTCCATTGAGATAATTAGCATATTTTTTTAATATTAGCATACGCTGTACTAAACACTTTAATGACAAATTCATCACGATTTCATTAGAACATGTAGGAGACAAAAATAAATCCACTCTTACTCGAGCAAATATGAGTTTATTATACAGACTTAATTTTATACTGTTTGATTTCAAATATAGAAATACTGTAGAATTTTGCTCATTTAAAAAGGTGGTTCAGCTGATCACTGGAGGCGGCAAGTGTTTAATAAAATATTTTACACATTGTGGTTTACATGGTAACGCAATCAAAATAATAAATATAAATAAAGTCATATTAAGAAATAATTATATCCCTGATGGTCAATAACATATTTGACGAAAAACAAAGTTTTTTTCACTATCCTAAAAATAAAATAAAAAAATTTAAAACTAAGTTTGTGCATGTATTATCCATGGTTACCAAACAAAATAATAAGGTTACTAGTTTTATCTTATTAGAAGCAAAAACTGTAGAGCCAAATATGTATAGTTAAAACAAAAATTTCAATATTTAAATGAATAATTTTTAATTTTGATATTACAATATGTTTATTATCATCAATCAAAAATGAATTCGAAGCAATCGGGAGAGGTTTGACGTTTGAAGTGAGCAGATTTGGTGTCCTCTATTAAAACATAATATTTTTTTACAAAACATGCTAGGTTTTCGATTTACTCTGAAGATAATAAATATACAAAAATTTTCCTTCAATGCTTTAAACAGTATTTTATTAAAGTATACTAGAACTATGTGTTTCTGGAAAGCATCAAAAGTAGAAATAATACCTTTTTTACATATTCACGCTGTATATACATGCTGTTTTTACTTATTCACGCCGAAAAAAATGCACTTAAGAAAATAAACACACAATAAAAAATTTTATTCATAATCTGTATGATTTTTTTTTAAATCTTTAATTTACAAATCTAAATCAGTTCATTTTTTTATTATTCTTATTACATGTAATAATTCTTGTTTAAAAGCAACTTTCAAGATTTAAACTGTTCTATGCTGTCTTCCAATCATGAATTTTAGTGATATTTTCCGATAAATTCTTTTTTTCTTCCTTTTAATAGATAAAATTATGTTTGCATCGGACTTTTTATATTGTGTCAACAAGCTTCTTTATATTCATTGTTATTGTAACTGAAATCAATATGGCCTTTTCAAAACCCATTCTCTATCAAAATACGTTAAGTGAATCAATACAAAGTTTAAATAGTATTATTATAAGCATAACACCATACATGTTATTTCGGAAAATGTTCATATTTAAATACGTCTTAGAATCAACTTAAGATGCAATTCTTCAATCATATCAAATGATATTGCATAAAAATGTCGAAATTTAAATGATAATGGTAACAACAATGTAATTAAATAATAAATTTACATGAATTGCTTGATGCAAGCATTGGATAAACTTTAAATCCTATTTTTACACTCTCAAAAAAATCGGTTTAAAACTGAACTTTAATATAAAAACCTTGAACCATAATATCCCTCAAAATTGCTGCAATATTAATAAGGTGGTTAATTTAACCATGTTTTCATGCAAATTGAGATTATCTAGTAAAAATGTTCAATTGTTCAAACTGCCACCATATTAAAGTTGCAACAAAAATGAACCTTAAATTAGTTCAACACATTCTAATATTTCTAACAGCGTACTATTTTAATTTTGCTTATAAAAGTTTATACTTAAAATGCTTATGTTTTTATTAGTTTTGCAGTCTATTTTAGAAAATGCAATTTTTTAATGATCACAAATGGTATGACGTAAGAATGTCGCAATTTAAATAAAATAAAATATAAGAATATTATATTAATAAAAGTAGAGACAAAAAATACTTTATTAATAAACAACGTTGTAATTAAGTGATAAAAATACACGAATTATTAAAAATTATTAAGAGGAAAATAACATTCTTATTATAACACTTTCCTCGAAATAAGTAGCATTCTTAGAGGAATTTCGACGTGGTATCGTCTTTTAAGACATACTCATCAAGTAGTCATGAAGTCATAGTCTTCACCCGTCTGCTCTTATATATTTTTCTGATGTTCGCCAGAAGAAAATCAAAGAGGAATTCAGCAATTTCCACAAATGTTACTAAAGATAAACCAAGGAAAAGACCCATGTTGCCACCAATATTAGCAATTAAAAACTCCCACTAAAATGAAAACAGTTTTATAAACATTGCATTGCATAATATTTATTATTTTTATAAGATTTTGAAACCTTTGTTAAAAAATATTCAAGTAAAAGTGAATGAAAACTTTTTCAAGTATTGACCAATCATTTTATTTTATTTTATAACTATTGTTAAACTACCGACCCGATGCTGAGTTTTCGACTATTAATGTTTAACTACAAGACCTTATAATTTCGAATCCTTCCCAAAACACAGGGGAACTCCTGATTCAAGCAGTGGGACGAACTATGCAGGACTTTTGATAAAACTGACCTTCATTTGCGCTTCATAGAGAGGAAAACATTGAAAGTTCGAAGGGAAGGGGATTCTAACCTATGATCCGCCACCTAGGATCCGTCCCGAGGATACTTTAAGGAATTTGTATCAACCAGCCATTGCTGGGCTGCCTCATTGGGAGGCAAGCACTCTATCGCCTGAGCCACCGCGACTCACTGATCAATCCTTATAGAGGAAGGTAGTAAGCATAAATAGAATAATATCATGAAAATTATTTTATTTGTCTCGAGGCTTTGAATGCATTTTGATCCGCCTTTAAATAATCTCAAAATAAAACAATTCTGCATTATTTTATTCTTCCTTTGCTCAAACAAAATAAACCATAAATTGCCGGATACAAAGTATTTTTTTGATGTATGTAAAACACCTATATCATCAATTTACTTTGATCCTTTGAATGTTACTTTGGCCCAACATTAAATATGCGTTATTTATTTTCATTAAGTATTTTTCCCAAACAAGACATCCGCATTTTTAGGCTTAAAAATAGTTTCTACTCTGATTCATGGTATTTTAATAATTTTTGGTAATTTAAAGTCTTTTACTGGAATTTTTTTCCATTTAGTACCATTTTTACCATTTGTTTATACCTAGTGAAGATCATTTGTTCTTACCTGCGGTTTAATGTTTAAAAAAGCAATGTGCTATGGTGATACATCCAAATATAAATATTTATATTATTAATACATTAAATCGGGGAGAACTGTCATGCTTTTGCAAGATAAATCAATAAAACACTTTGCTACGATTGATTTTTAATTTTTTATTTTCTTTCTCTCTTTTTTTTATTTATTTAAGCGGACTCGAAGTAGAACTTGACGTCATTACTTTTGCTCACACTTTTGAAATCGTTCTTTTTCTCTCGCGTAAGTATTAACTTTTGAACCCTACTGTGCATACTCTTTTGGCTTCACTTTTTAAAAATATATAAATATACAAATAACAGAAACTTTCAGACCGAAACAAATAGAAAGAACAGGTCAAAAAAAAAAATTTTTTAATTACATATTATATGAGAGAAAGTCGTAAAACTGCAGACTTAATGAAAATTTAATTTGATATTGAATGACTTACTTTTCATACGGTCTCAAAAATCAAATAATAATTACACAAAATATCGCTTAAATAAAATATCACCGAAACAAAATTTTATTTGGTTGAAATATCCTCAGTAATCTTCAGCACCCAATGAGTCCATTTTAGAAACGTATGAGTCATACATAGAGTATAATATCATACCATACATTATTTTTAATTATACAGTCGTTGGCCAAATTATTAGACGTACTATAAGATTCTATGTGAAATCTTAATAATCAGCTGATACTATAACAGCTTTATTGTTTTTACGGAGCTGAAACCTGTTTGCATTTGCTTATGTTTGTATATCAATTGGTTAACATTGTAAAGGAATATATTAAAAATAAATACAAATAGGATGTATATAAAAATTCACCTCAATAAAAATATATTACATGTATGTTTAAATATAAAAGTATTGCTTACAAACTCGAGCAAAATGTATAATTATTAAAAATTTACAGTGCGTCTAATAATTTTGTCTAATTATTACGATAAACTAATGTAATACCTGATATAATAAATTTTCTATATTTATATAATATATTGTCTAATTAATCCAATCGTCAAATTTATATTCTATATCATCAAATTGAACCAATTGATATACGCAAGCAAGTGCAAACCGGTTTCAGTCACGTAGAAACAATAAAGCTGCATAGTATCACTTGATAATTAAGATTTTACATGGACTCTTATAGTGCGTCTAATAATTTGGACATTGATTATATGGGTCATTCTCACAAAAACAGTCATTTTCATGTCCCCAGTATATTTTATGTTTGTTTTACAGCTTACGAAAAAAATAAATTCAGGGAAAGTGTCCTTCGGGATGCAAGCTAACAAAAGAATAAAAATAAAATTATCAATTTTTATTTTTTTATTTATTTTAGGTAATTAAAATATACCAATATGTCATTCCCTCACTTGTCCCCACTGTTGATTTAAAAAAAGAAAATAATTGTTTCAGAAATAAATTTTTTTTTTTACAAATTCGTGTTTTTTATTTCAGAATACTGAAATATAGAATTCAGAAAATCAATTTGAAATTTAATTTCTGATAAAAATATTAACACAGCACTATTTTAAACTTTGTCCCCAGTGTTTCGCGTCATTCCCTCACAACAATGTTCTTATCACCTGCAATCTTCTTAGAATAAAAATATTTTAATAAAAACTTCAGAAGTTAACAACTGGCATCATAGAACAAAATTGCAGTATGTTTCCATTCTCAACTTAAAGAAGCTTTGCTGTGGAATAAATTTGAATGAATCAAACCAGGTAAAATTTTTTACATTTGTCATTCCCTCATGTCATTTTTTAGAGTAAAATAAAATACAACTTCATCGAGAAAGTGGATAATTATATGTTGCTTTCTTGTATGAATATAATTGTATGTGATTGACTTCAGAAATTAATTAGGCCTATCTGTTATTTTTAAATTTTGTTGAATTCGTCATTCCCTCACTAGTGTATAAAGTGAGGGAATGACGCTGAAGTGAGGGAATGATTCAAGATGAGTATATTATCAATTTTTTTTTGTTCAATCGTGCCAGCCAATTTTATTTCCCAAACCTGTAAAAACTATTAAATATATAAGACTAAATTATAATAAATATTAGATATACTTAGTATGTTATCATTTTCAAACCTTAGGTAGATGTAACTTAGATAAGAACATGTATTAAAATAAAATATCATTCCCTCACTATTAGTGTCATTCCCTCACTTTTTAAATAGTGAAAATAATTAATTTACTTATTAATTAATTTGAAAAATAAATTAAAAAATTAATAAATTAGTTTATTAAATTAGTTAATTTATTTATTAAATTAATTAATTAATTATTAATTATTATAAATTAATTAATTATAAATTAATTAATTATAAATTAATTATTTAAAAAATTAATTATTTTAAATATTAAGTATAATTTATAGGATATATACTTTCTTTATAATGCCATTACATATTTCTATTAATATAAAAAGTTTCAGAGCTTTTTATTCACTTTACTTTTTTAGGATTTTATGAACTGAAAAATGACAGTTTTCGTGAGAATGACCCATATACACTATGAGAGAAAGTTATAAGACTACTTCGTCCTTAATGAAAATTTAATTTGATGTCGAATGAATAACGCACCATTTGGTTTCCAAAATAAAATAATAATTGCGCAAATTATTGCTTAGATAAAATATCGCATGGCAAAAAACATGGCAAAAAATTTTACTTGGATGAAATACCTCTAGAAATCTTCAACACTAAATGGGAAAAGTGTGAAGAAATAGTCCACTTTATGAATGTATGATTCATACCATAAAGTATAATAGCAAACAAAAATTATGCAATAACTAACTCTAGAGCCGTGGTGGTTCACTGGATAGAGCACTTCCTTTCCAGTGAGATTAGCCGGGTTCGAATCCCAGCGATGGCTGGTCGATACGAATTCCGCACCCGGCTCGCACCGACAACAGTACCGATTTGAAATATCCTCAGTGGCAGACTGATCATGGATTAAAGTTCCCTTTCCATCAGGCTAACCATGGATGGCTTTCGTGGTTTTCCTCTCCATGTTATGAATACGTGGACTAGTTTCAGCAAAAGGTACTCCACGAAGGCAAATTTCCCCTATTTGATCCAAGAGTTCCCTTGTATTCTGAATTGGGTTCAAAATTACAAGGCTATGGAATTCAACAAAAACTTAAAATTGGGTGGGCTGTTCAATGCCGGTTATAAAATAAAATAAATCAACTAACTCTGATGGAGAAGATGTTTCCTCCTGCTAAATTTAAATTTGTTGATTTATTCTTCGTTTAAATAACTTAATCTTCGATTCACGTTAAACTATTATTTTTTTTAATTTAAAAACTTACGCTATATATAGATGTTTCTGTTCTGTTCGTAATGCTCAGTGAATTGTAAAAGACTTCAATTCCCAGCATATCGATTCTAAAATAAAATAAAATATTCAGAAAGAAATTTAAATAGACAGATTGGAAACAATTTAAGTAATCTAACCTATGAATGAACGCACTGGAATAAATGAATGGCACTAAGGAATTTAAACGAATATGAACAATTATAAGTTAAACGAAAATAAGATGTTAAACTAGAACTGTTCATAAAATCAAACAGAATTAGACTGTGAAATACTTATAAATCAAAACGTAATTATATTATATTATAAACTTATTGCTTATAAATTTACGTATGCTAATAAATTAAATCCATAAATTTAAGTAGGTTAATAATTATGTTATTGCTTTAGAGATCTTTAATAGTGTAAGTACTTATAATTTACGCACAGAAGCGTAACATTTATGTTGTTTCTTCAACTTTTAGACATTTTACTAGTTCATGATCAAGTAAAGGATTAAAACTATAAACTATTCAAACATTGAATTTTAAATCGCGTTTATAGAAAAATTTCATGAATTATTTGGTCCAAATAGAATTTTCAAGTAGGATTGAAATGTATATACATCATAGATTTCATAGATTGTATACGATGCATGCATTCTAGATTTTCTAATCATAAAATGGAAAACAATGTAACGAATTTTCAATTGTGTTGGTAATTTTGTGAATACTCTTTGGTTATGAGGCTAAATATCTCTGACGAACTCTAAATAAAGTTCAATTAGAACTTGAAGAATGTCGAGTAATTCTAATATAGTTTAGAGAGAAAATAATGTCTAACATATTTCTTATGAAAGACTCGGTTTATCGACATTTTAACTGACTTGGAGATAATCTTAGTGGTTTGGCGATGATTGTTCCGAAAATATCGATTTTTCAAAGCGATAGGACCAATATTTGTGGAGATGCGAGAATCGTCTAGAATCATGTCGGAAGTTCCGGGGTTTCCTCATCAAGCGTATATAAATAGGAGTGTGCCGCACAGAGAGAGTATTAGTCTGTTTAGAGATTAGACTAGAGAATACTAGTCTGCTTGTGACTGCAATAATGTTCTGATCTGCGAGTTTCTAGTGAGTTCATAGATCCGTCTGAGATTGTGAAGCCTGTGTTTTGTGTACTATACTGTTATTTGTGCTGCAATTGGGTGCTAGAAATAGCTGTATTTTCTGAAAGATTCTGCTGATAAATTTTTGGAGTCTTAAGGACAGTTTCATTCATCTCCAATCGAAACGAATCCTTGTGCATGGTAAAATAAAACCCAAGTCAAAATTTTTGATGGTTTTCCATTGATGGATTAGCATAATCTTGATGGTAACTATCAGTAATTCCATCATGAACCATTATATTTTCTGATAGTAACCAACATAAGTAACCATCACCTCAATGTAGGAATTCGGAGTGATTTATCATGGTCCAACATAAGAATAGCAACTTGTTTTGATGGTTTGTTAATATTGAACCCTCATGAATTTCCATCATAGTATCTTAGAAATCAAATGTTGGAACCATCATGAACAACCATCATCCCAATGGAGAAATTCAGACTGATTTATGATGGTCCAACTTAAAAAAAACCCAAATTGTTCGGATTGTATATTCCTGAGAACCAACAAGAATTTCAATTAAACCATCATGAAAATCCATGGTTGAAACCATCATGGATTGTTGGTCCATGAGAACCAAACTTCTCTTGATGGCTAATCATCATAGCATTAAAATAGCATTTTCCATCATGTAATAATGGAAGTTTGTTGGCATCAAAACCCATAAACACGTAATGAAAAATACTGGATGATGGTGACCATCAAATGATGTCTGACCATCATGAATCGCACTGAAATCAACATAAACCATCAAAATTTTTTGATGAGACCATCAAGAGTTTTGACTTATAAATTAAATCTGAAAAATAAAACCAGAAAAATTTTGATAGATGATAGGGCGACGGCCACGGTCCACTTAAAGATATCACTTTTACGACACGTCTTCATTCCGCTTAGAAATGTTTTCTCATTCACATATGTTGTGTCTTAATGAACGCTTTGTTTTCGTAAACTCAAAACGATGACTTCATTCATCTTAATAAATTTTGAAACGTAACTAAGTTTGTCCTTTATCGAGTGAACATTCATGTAGTTCATTCGAAGATCAAATTCAACTTAAGCATTGATATATTTAATAATAAAGCATAAGAGATAATTTCGGTTCCAATCTCTTTTTCGGATTATATATAATAATTAATTTACTGATTTTTACTACAGTTATAGAAATTGTGTTCTTACCTAAAATTTGGATTTACAACTGACGGAGTTCCATTCACGATTTTTAGAGACCTCGCTTTCTTTAGTACTCGAAAAAATTCTTTATTAAGATTACAAGCAGAAATCCGCACTTTGTATGCTTTTTCACTATATTGAAAAGAACAATGTCGTTAAGATGCAATTTCTTAAACCCTTTAAAGAAACTTTATTAAATAGTTAAAGAAAAACTGAAAAACAACGTAGAGAAGTCAGTTCATATTTTGAGTTTTTCTTTCGCTATTTTCAAACGAATTTCAAAAGAAAACTCATTGGTCAAAAGTTTTAAAAGTTTTTATCAAAACGGATTTTTTTTCGCAATTACTTTTCAGAATTCAAAAAACTAAATAATTTTATGTATTAATTTTTTAACCAGTGATACTCAACAGAAATTTTCCAGGTCAGTTACTGCTGGTAGCAAAAGACAATCTCTCCTGACTTCATGCAGTGCTGCTAAAGTGCCAGCCATTATTGCTATGACCCGTACCGAATGCTTAGTACCAGAACTAGTATTCGGTACCCAAACACCAGTTTCAATGCAAGATTGTCTCAGAGACTCCCCACCATGTTGAGTTAACGGTTCACTATCTATTTGCATCGTTTTCAATTAGGCCATCCTAGTTATTCCCTTAACGTGCCGAAGTATACGGGAGTCCAGATTAAGCAAGTGAGGATTTGATCAAACGCATCAATCAGTTGCTGCTGATAGCAGTGTATACATTCCCTGCTGACTTCATGTAAAGTGTCAACCATTATTGCTATGACCGGTACGGAATGCTTAGTGCAACAGCAGGTACAAAGCATTCGTCACCCAAACACCAGTTTGAATGCAAGATAGTCTCAGAAACTCCCCCACCACGTTGAGCTATTGGTTCACTACCTTTACATCGTTTTCATTAACTAACCCTAGATTATTATGTCATCGATGCCAAACTATACAGGAGTTCAGATTAGGCAAGTGAGCAGACAATTTCCTCAAATGCAAGTGGGCCGTGTTCGAGAGCAAAGTGTCTGTGCGTGAACTATAAGGCATTTGTTATTAGAAATCGAAACCCACAACATGAAAAGCAGCAAAAGATTTGATGATCAAACCATAACTTCCCAGAAATTTTAACGAGAACTAATAATTTATTGATTGAAAGATAATTTCTTTGGAATTTTAATTACTTAATTTTGATATTGTTCTATTGTTCAAGAGTTTTTGCGATCAACTGCAAAATATATTTATAGAATTCTAATAAAAGTTGTGTTTCTAATAATAATTTTTGAGCTTCTTTTGATTGCTTCCAGTAATCGAACTGATTTTGATATTTTTAAGCCCACCCATAATAATTCTTTGTATTTGATAAACTTTTATTTTTATTTTTTTCACTTAACTGAAACTTGATATTTAAAATATGTGCATTTTGCTTAACTTTACTCGTGACTATATATGGCAGTACTTTTACTTTCGTTACTTGTACCGCCGGTACAAGTAAAAAGTACGTACTTTTACTTGTACTTCGTTACTTTTTAAATTTAGTACTTTTACTTGTACTTTCGCTACTTTTTTTGGGAAAAAGTACAAGTATTTGTAACGGAAATGTCGAATGAAATCGTTACTTTTTTCTAAAACTCGGTAAGCTTTCTAAAAAAACAAATAAAAAAAAATGCTGTCAAAATGTAATTATTTTGCAAAATGAATAAAAATATTAATTAGGAAGTTATTTTCATTCATTTTCGAGTTTTATGCATTTGTTTAATACATTTCAAATGAAAATTGTTGGATTTTGTTATTACGTTTTTCAATTTTCTTTTTGATCTCACTAATAATACATTTTTGTCTTAATACATTTTTCACTAAATACATTTTTACCTAGTACATTTTTTACTAAAATTATGTTTATGCCCGACCTAGTCAAACAACGCCCAGTCAAATCTCTAAGAACTTCGGAACTATTTGTGCTTCTGAAAACTATTTTACTATTTTAACTCTTGAAAACTCGAAGGTATTAATTTAGCCGCTGATACTAAAATTCGTTTACAAATTTTAATCATTCCGTTTGGCAAAAATGTTCGGAAAATGATTTTCTCGTATGACTTCAGCATTAGCCAATGTTACAAATAAAACTGTAGACTGTTCTGTTTCAACTTATACTGCACATTCAATTATTTTTTACCAGCTCAAAGATCACAAAGCTATCTGAAACCCCATGTTTGCTTTGTTTATTTTTGTGCTTTTAAAACGCGTTTCTATAGAGTAAAACAATTTTAAATCAATGGTAATTTAAATAAATAAAAATAATAAACTAAAAATTAAAATCAATAGATAAAATTTCTTTTTAGTGCAAATCCATAAAAAGTTTGATATTAAAATTATATTTGATCTTAAAATTATATTATACGATTATATCACAAAATTATATTATAACATTCCTCCGAATTTAAAAGTAAATTAATGTCCATAACTTTCAAAATTAAAAATAATTAAATAAATAAAACCAATTTTGCAAAAACATTGAAGAACACAAGAATATTATTCAATAAAATTTTAGGTTACTTTGAATTCTCGATTTCCTAGAAATGTACTTTTAAATCGTTACTTTTTTTGTTTAGTACTTGTACTTTTACTTGTACTTTTTACTCGTTACTTTTTAAAATAAGAACTTTTTACTTTTTACTCGTTACTTTTTTTAAAAATACTTGTACTTTTACTCGTTACTTTTTAAAAATAACGTTGCCATATATGCTCGTGACTGGAATTCTAATATATATATAGATAGATATTGATTAAAGGTTGTGATGTGATTACAGAAGATTACGTATGTTTCTAAAGAATGTATTAAACACGGGATTATTTCTATGCAGATATGTAGATAATTTTGGAGTTATTAATTTTATTACAATATATATTTGCATAGGAACGTAATATTCTGAACGAGTATTTTGAAAAATAGAGTAATATCTACTATTGATTGAAATTCGGCATTTTTTTTTTTTAAGAAATTGAATCGTTTTGAAAAAAAAAATGCCGGCTAATAATATTATAAAAAATTTTTAGATTTTATGAAGTTTTTCTTCTTTAAGAATTAGTAAGAGAACTGATTTTAAAAAAATTGTTCTTAGATTACTTTAAACATTTGAAATTTACCGGCATGCTGGTGGGCAGTTACATTGTACTTCATTTGAATTTATTTCTCTCATAACATCTGCAAAACATTTATCTGTAAAAGAAAGTAATTCTAATTCAATTATTACATCATTAATCATGAAATGATATTTTATATAAATTAATATGGTAACAAAATTTTACTACATTTTACAGAATTTTTTAAATTTTAATGAATACTACCTTATTTTATTGAAATTTTCTAAAAAGAAAGAAAAATATTTTTCTCCTCTATTATTATTTTTTAACTTGTGCAAGAGTGTATACCAGTGGTTCCCAACCTGGGGGCGATCGCCCCAAAGGGGGCGTTATAGCTTCTCAGGAGGGCGATAATCCTTAGGGGGGCGATCAGGGGGCGACGAGTACTCAAAAGATAAAAATTGCTAATAATATTAATAATAAAAGCTATTTGAGATTGAAATAGAAAATATGTATGAAACCTATGGTTCTGGTGTAGACAAAGAATTATGATAGTTAAAAATTAAAAAAAAAATTCAAGTGCAGGATCGTTTTCGTCATAAGTGTCGGTATCGCAGGCGGAAATCTGATAAGTCACTCTGTTCCTCTGAGCAATAATACTGTTTCCAGGAGTATTGATGAGATTGCCACCGACGTTGAATCAAAACTCATCAAATTTCTGAAAGAAGGTAAATTTGCGTTGCAGATTGATGAATCAACTGTGATAGATAACAAAGCTGTTTTAGCTTACTTGAGATTCATAAATGAGAGTAAGGAGATTAACGAGGAAATGTTGTTTACAAGAAATTTGAACACAGATACAAAAGGATCGACGATTTTTAAATTGGTCAAAGATTATTTTGAGGTAAAAGAAATTCCCCTCACAAATGTAAGTGCTTGTGCAACAGATGGTGCTCCAACCATGTCTGGTTGTCATACTGGGTTTCTGGGTCACTTTAAAAAAGAAGTACCGGAAGTTATCTCACCATTCATTATGTCATTCATCGTCAACTTTTGGCTGCGAAAAATTGGTTATTTCTGGCATCAATAAAATAAAAGCTAATTCTCCTAATAACCGTTTGTTCCGAGAACTTTGCCATAAAAATGATGAAGATTTCGAATTCATGCTCCTACATACAGCTGTGAGATGGCTTTCGAAAGGAAACTGAGCCGTTTCTTCGAATTACTGGATTCGGTTACTAAGTTTCTCGACACCACTGATCCTGCTTTAAGTGAGAGTTTGAAGCAACTCAAGTTGGAAACTGCGTACCTCACTCATAGTTTTGAAAAAATGAAGGAAATCGGCGTAAAATTTCAAGGAAATAAAATGAACATTATCAAGGCTTATCTTCATTCATCGCCAATTTTGATACTACAAGTCAAACATTGGTCGCTGTTTAAAGATTCGAAATAAACACTATGGAATTTTATAAAATGAAAACGCTTTATATTACGATATTTACAATAATTTTGGAAGCCTAATTACAAATTCGAATAACAGCATATCTAAATCAAAATACACAACTATGATTAAGTTGAGTTGTAGGCTGCTGATACTTCAACAGTCGCAAAGAGCTAATGCAATTTCCAACTCTTAAAAAGTGTTCAAAGGCAGATATCGAGATTCTCGATAATAAAATCTTAATTTTTATTGATCACCTTGATCAGTTATGGAATCAAGATTTAAAGATTTGATGAAATTAGAAATTCCGGATTGGATTTTCGATCCTTTCTCTTTTGAAGTTGTGGATAAGCTCACTTCCTCTTTGAAAACTGAGATTTTAGATTTGAAGAATGACTGTGAGGCTTAAGTCGTCTTCAAAAAATACGGTTACGAGTTAGCTTGGGTAAAGCTTATGGACACTTATCCACAATTGTGGAAACAAACTGAGCCGCTTCTCATCTCGTTCCCATCAACCTATTTAGTGGAGAAAGGATTTAGTTCTGTCTTCCAACTGCTCACAAAGCAAAGAGATAGGTTGGACATTTGCTTCAAAGGAGATCCGCGTTTAAATCTGACTAGCATAAAACCTGACATTCAAGCTTTAACTTGTAATACACCAAGCACAGGACAGTCATTGAAGTGGTAAAAATGTACTTTCTCCCTCTTCATTTTTTTTCTCAAATTTTAATTGTTAACGTTTTAACTTTTTCTTGATTACATTAAAATATGAATTTAAAAAAAATGTACTTTTATTTTGATTATTCCGTTTTAAATATCATTTCTTTTTTTAAAAAAAAAAGATGCACAATTTTTTTTTAATTAATAAAAATGACAGCATAAATGTGCCTCCTTATTTACATTACAATTTAAATTAAAATCAAATAACATAGCATATTTTCAGTGTTTGGTTGCTCACAAGCAACAGTGAATGGTTTTTTGAGCAAAAAGAGAAAGGGGCGATATGTGTCAGCTAACCCCAAGAGGGGGGCTATGGTCCACAAAAGGTTGGGAACCACTGAGTGTATACGAAACGGTAATTTGACACAAAATTGAACATTTTAGTTAAATTGGATATTTTTTCAGCCACATTAAGAAAGGAAAATTGCAAAAACTCAACATTCGGCCTATCCACAGACAGCTGAACACTCATCGCCGTGACAAAGGCCACCAAACAATTACATCACAAGAGACCAAGCAATTACGGACTCCCATCACAAGGCCTTGAGTTCCCATAGTTAAGCTGATGGACAGATGAGGCCTGTTATTGAGCTGAAAGCTTCAATGAAAGAGATTTCCCTGAATCACCAACTTGTCTGGCGACCGGAAGGCCGTCTGAAAATTATTCGAGTCCAACAGACTTTCTTAAAAACAGATTTATACAGAATGTTGAAAAATTATTTCACAGATTAAATCCTTTTTTTATATGTAATATTGAAAAGTAATTACATCTCAAAAGGAAGACAATTAGTACTAGGACGGAAGATCAAAGGGCAATCATGGTTCACTTGATTTGGAATTGCATCTGCTTGACCCAGGGACAGTGTTGGCTTAAATGGGAATGCAATGGTTCTGTTTAAGCTATGTGCTTAAACGTTCGTTGACAACTAATGCAATGATTTTTTGATAACCAGGCTGACCATCGTGATAGAAGCAATTGTTCGCAATATATCCGATTCAACAGCTCTTAAAGCCTCTTAGGACTTCAGTGTATTCTTTTCATGTAATGCTTTAAAAGTTAAGCCTCGATTTCTGTGCTTTAAATCGTTTCATTTCGGTTTTTTAATCCTTCAACCTGTTGTGTCATCTGTTAGTTTCGTCTTCAAGCTTGTATAGAATCAACAGCGGTTTACGTAATTTTGGCACAGTGTAGGCACACTTAAGATCCTTTTTAAATTCTTTTTGGAGCATCGTATCTTCAACTTGAATTAATCTCTATAAGCCGACTTTTAATTTGGTTGGACCCAAGGTTCGAACCACGTATTCTGTAAAGCTAGTTACCAAGAACCACTTACACTATATACGAATTCGCTGTCTGAACAATTATCTGTATCTCTTTCTCTTTAGTACGTGCCTGTCATTGTTATAACTATTTTTCAACGTAATTCCCTTTCGACAACGCAAAACATGGCAAAATGCGCATCAAATCTAGTCAATCCAACGGGAAAACTCTGAATCAAAACCTTAACTTTTTTTTCCAAATATTTTCTTTGTTGAATAAAATCGATAATAAACAAATCAAACTGACAATTTCTGTTAGGCCTAAATTTTCTCGGGATTTTAAATGAGTGTAATATGTAGAAACCTGTGATAATTCGAAATAATTAGATAAGCGCTTAAAAGCTATGAATATTTTTAAAAAATAGTGATGAAAGGGTGAAAATCTAAAATTTGATTTTTCAATTTTCGTATACAGGATGTTCTGCAAAGACCGCCATTAATATGCATTTTACGAATTCTTTTTAACAGTAAGTTAAAAAAGTACACTCATTCGGGTTCGCAAACTAATATTTAAGCGTTGGAAATCAGAAACTGTGTCAAAATTTAACGAGAACACAGTTGAGAAAAATTGTTTTATGAAAATCTAAAACCTGTTTGATAGCGAAAAAAACAACTATCTCATCGATTGTTTTGCTCCGTAACTCTGCAAAGGTTCAAAAATCAGACTCTCGAAATCTAATAGTTTTATTCCAAGTCTTAAAAAGAGTCAAGAATTTTTTTTTCTTACCTTGGCGTGATCTGCATAACTTAGTACCCACAGGTTCGACTGTTGCAGAAAGAAAGTATCGATGATAACATTTGCATCGTTTGAATACGAAATTATTCAAACAGGTACGCTCACATGCCTGCAACATTAATAAAAGAAGAAATAAATAAACTGAAAAGCATCTTAACTATTAAAAAAAGACTTTATTGACTGTAACATAGTAGAGATAATAGTAAAAACCACACTTTCTAATCCAATGTTTAGTCTATCCAATTAAAATAATAGTCTAGTCTGTGGGAAAATCAAAATCTAAGGCAATTAATAAGTGTTGGAAAATTATATATATGCTGAGGTGGATGGCATTGCCAGCTTGCCAACTCCTCCATCAGTTGTTGGCTCTAGAAAATTTTTTATCTCAACTACTGGATCCAAATTGGCGACAAAACCTGTATTTCCATCCTAAACAAACTAAAACTCTTGTCCCTTCAACATAATATTCACCTGCAATAGATTCCTTCTCACGTCGGTCTCTATGGTAATGACTTAGCGAACAGCCTAGCTAAAGAGGGTTGCAGCCAACCGTACCCTATCTCTTCTGATCTTACCTATCTTGAACTTTACTCCCTAATGAAATCCCAGCTTCTCAGAGACTGGCTGATTCCCTCCGCCCACCATTGGTTCAACTAAAACCTGCCTCCCTTGCCCTAAATGCCATCTACACCGGGCTTCCGCCGATCACATCCTGGACTGTCGTGGTCTTCTCTGGGAGGACATTTACTCTACTGCTCTTTTGGTCTTTGATTTTCTTCAGGTCAACGGGTTCATGGATCTGGTCTTCGTCAGGCCGGAAGAGGATAAGCAATAACAACAACAACAGAAAAAATTGTTTTGAACTTTTGTACTCAATTTTATGTATCTGACAACAATATACGCGTAAATAACAATTGCAATTAATTTTAGTCAAAAATCTGTGACCTCATGTCATGTGCATTACTAGCAGCTGCGAGGCAATGCCTGTCTAGTAATCTTTTTTAATTTAATCTTCATTTTTTTCTGTTCTTAATCCTTAATAAATACATAGCAGTTTTGTTAACTCCTAATGTTTCATCCATTTAGTTTTTTAATCCTTTATTAAGTTAGCTTACTCACTATAGATTGGTTATTCGTGGATTACACGTCCACCAGAATATTTTCAACCACCTATAATTAACAGTAACCTCCAAAGAACGGCCAGCCATGTTTTCTAAATGTAAGCATAAGCTAAAATAAGCTTTCATATTAAGCTCCAAGTATTGATAAACACTTGAATCATTTTATGCGATTTTTTTAAGTCAAAAGAAAATGAATTATCTTGTTTCAATTGTAATAACAAAATATTTTTTAAAAAAATAGCAAAAGATTTCTTACAATTTGGTTATAAGGTACAATCAAGTAGTTGGAAGTAGTATTGTCTCCATCTTTTGCACATTTACCCCAAGGGTGACTAAGTCTTTTAACATGTGTTAGTTTCACACTCATTGAGCTTATTGCTCCATGTCGTATATCGAAACCACTGGATCTTGTGAATGGCAAACTTCTAGGGTCGTGAATTACAATCCGTGCTCCTGTTTGTCTCATTAGAAGCGGGAAGGTATTTTTCTTTTCCGATTGCAAATAAAGGAGGAGACCTAAAAAAATTTTCACAACACAAAATAATTAATATGTAAGAAAATTTTATTTAAGATAGTATATTAGATTTAGATGTATATACAGGGTGTTTATAAAGTCCCGGACCCATTTTGATGTTTAATAACTCATAAAATAATAAAGATAGATTAAAATTAATAACATAAATGGTTAGATAGACTCAAAAATTTTCATGGCCCTTGTCAATGAACTTTCACATGTGCCCCCTTCGTCGCACCGGAGAATATCAAGTCGATAGTCAATTTCACGCCAGGTAGCGACAAGCATGTAGGCATCCACAGAGGCTATTGCGGTTGTAATTCTGGCTTTTAGGTCATCAATGTTCGACACAATCCTCCTTTAAACATTGTCCTTTATAAATCCCCAAAGAAAAAAGTCCAGCGGCGTTATATCAGGTGATCTGGGTGGCCAAGGAATTGGACCTCCTCGCCCAATCCATCTTCCTGGAAAATGTGCATTCAAGGAACTACGAACGATGATACCCCAATGAGGTGGTGCGCCATCTTGTTGCAAAAAGACATGTGGATGAAGCTCTTCTAGTTTTGGAAATACGAATAAGTTTTCCAACGTGTCTAAGTATACGACTGATGATACCGTCTTTTCTGTAAAAAAGAAAGGCCCAATGTCTCGGTCGTGCATTAGTCTACACCACACATTAACCTTTGGGGAATCCCTTTGTGTCTCACGGTATTTATGGGGGTTTTCAGATCCCCATATGCGCACATTATGGTGATTAACAATGCCAGAAACATGAAAGGATGCTTCGTCGGAGAGCATTATGCTCTTCAGATAATACTACAGCTACCTGGAGTGAAATTACTATCGACTTGATATTCTCCGTGCGACGAAGGGGGAACACGTGGAAGTTCATTGACAAGGGTCATGAAACTTTTTGAGTCTATCTTACCATTTATGTTATTGATTTTAATCTATCTTTATTATTTTATGAGTTATTAAACATCAAAATGAGTCCGGGACTTTATTGACACCCTGTATTTCAAGAAATAAAGTTAATAAAGTTACAGTTTGTTCCATAAACAGTTTCTGAGTCATGAAATTCGTATTTTTAAAATTTCCCTTCAACACTGTTCAACTGATTTCGTCCAAATTCGGTATTTTTCAATTTAAAATTACATAGTTTAAAAATGGTGTGAAAATTTTATTAAATAGAATAATAAGAAGCAGAAAATATTAAAAATTATTTTTGTAGGTAGTGTTATTTGAAGAAAAAAAACTCTATAGTTAAGTAGAAAGAAAATTTCTATTCACATAAAAAGTTTACAAGGTGTGGCGAAATACTCAAAAAGAAAAAATAACATTAATAGCCCAAAATTTTCGACAATTCTTGCTTGAACTATGGACTCTATTTGCAAGTATCCCCCTCACCTATATTTTGAAGACTAATAATCTAAAAACCTCGGTAAAAATGTTAATTTAAAGGCATGTTTCTTCAAATAAAGTACGTTTTATGTGTCTTATTTTATAACTCAAAATATTACCAGCACAAATTATTTAGCATTTTTAAGAAAATGAATCATTATGATTGTGCCCTTGCATACTAATAGAGCATTAGATTTAAAGTTACTCCGGGTGTTCGCTTTTTTTCTTTTGACTGTACATATAAACCACAGAATACATGTATTATTTTAAAACAGTTAATTTAATGAGATAATGATTATCACCAGGTAACCTTCCAGTTTGCTTAACTATTTTAGGTTTGCCATCTTTCTCATTGTCGGTAGGTGGGTAGTAGTTAAACATGTAGCATTTCCCAAATGTTGGACTATATATTGTTGTTATATCTCTCCTGAAAATAAAAATGTCAATCATAGTATGATAGTAACAAGATCATGTAAATTATGCTGAAATATTTTTAAAATTATGTGAACAAACTTTATCTTTGCTGTTGTTGTTATTTTTTATTTTATTTGGATCAACAGGAAACGGCACTTACATATTGTATGCTTGTTTTGTAGCATTTTGTTTCTCTTATGAGTTCTGGAAATCACTCAGAGACAATGCTTCTGAATCTAAGAATGCGATCAAGTCCTGGTTAAAATATTCTTTAAAGCTTTCTTTGTATGTAGCATTCTCTGTTTTACAGATAGATTGATTTCTCATTCCTGGGATATTATTTAATACACAATAGTCATTAATACATAAGTTGACTGTAAATTCTGATTCAAAGCTACGGTCAACTGCAATGAGGCCTATGGCTATTTTACAAAATTAGGGTTCTCGAAAAATTGAACTAGGTTAAATTGAACTGCGTAAAATTGAAAAAGAAGTTTTAGGTTTAATGAGAAAAAGCGTAAAGATAAGTTTATATATGTTTAATGAAGACATTTTTCGGAAAAAAGAAAAATTCTGCAATTATACGGACAATTGTAAATTATACGGTTTTTCCACATCTTCTACATCTTTGCAACGTATATAAAGTTAGCTCTAAAACTTTTGTATTCATTATTTTAATATATGTTGAATGGACAGTTTCACGAAAAATTAATAACCGCTTAATTACTGTGAAAGAGTAATTCAACATGTTTAAGGTAATATCATAGAATAATAATGGAACACCATGTTTTAGCATTGAGTTTTTGATTTTGTTTAAGATTGTTACTTTGTGTAACATCGATTACATTGAATTTTAATGAAAATATAACAAAAATAGCTGAAATGTCAAAATCATTTGTGTTTATACAGATACTAACAGTAAAAATTGTTGAGTATAACTTCAACAAATGAGTATAAAATATCCTTATATTCATGTGCTTATTTTTATCAAAAAAAGAAGAAAAAAAACTTAATGATTTATTCTCATTGAAAGAAAATTCGCATGTTCCTAACTTCTTCCTCTATCTATTGATAGAACAGAATTTGCATGGAACAAATTTTACATGAATATAAAAATACCTGTATTTTAATCAAAACATACTAAATAACAATCAAAAAATTTAACGACTTTAATGTACTATAAAAAAAATAACTTGTCATTCTTTTATTTTCATTAAAGGATAAAAAATATTTATTCTCAGAGCGCAGTTAAACTTATATGCATTTGGGAAATTTATTTTTAAATTGCAATCATAAAAATATTATGAGTTCTAGAGATTCCATTGGACTTTCTAAAATTTAAAAATCTCAGTAAGAAGATGAATTTATATTTATATAGCATGTAAAAAAATCTTGTATCATTTCTTCTAAACAGGGTTTATGTTTTTTTTAATGCTTTTTTTTTTAAAAAAATCATTTTATTTCATTAAAATATGTTTTTTATTTGATTAAATCAGGTTTTCTTTATTAAAGATACTCTAAAAACTTATAATGAGTTAAATTTTATAAACATAATTAGAATTCTATTAAAAATTAACCATCACAATCTATTTCAAACCATATTACTGTAGAAAAAAATTTATAGTAACACAAAATATATTCAAATAATTGAAAATGGAATAAAAATGCATCATTTACTAAAAAGTAGGCTTAAATAAGCAAATCATAAAATTTGCGTCATACATCCATTTTTCTTTTTAAACTTTTGAAATAACAAAATACATTGTGGAGCCTTATACCTTACCTTTGCTGCAGGTTGACAAATATTTCTATACAGAATAACTTAACCATTTATTAACAGAAATCACTCTATATTAAAAAAACAAATATATGTATTTTTAAACAACTTTTATAGTATATTAAGAAGATTTCTTTTAATATTAGATATATAAAGATTCAGAAATGTATATTATTAATATATGTGGGCTTGAAGACTGAGTTCAAATTTATTCAATTTTCATTTTATAAAACCTAGGTTAAAATTAGGAAATGGTGGTTTTATTACTGCGTTTTTAATTGCTACATATTTAATTACTATATGCATAATTACTACATATTTACATACTACATATTTAATTACTACATATTTACATACTACATATTTAATTACTACATATTTACATACTACATATTCAATTACTACATTTTACAATAGGTGCTTAAATATTAAAAAAAAATGCTGCTTTAAATTTTCCCTCTGTTTGCATTCTGAAAAATTAAAAAGAATTATTCAATTTTTACAATGTTATTTCAAAAGTGCTGTAATTTTTTGCACACCAATTACTAATGCAATTCTGATAATTTGAACTTATTAACCCAGCAATATTCTTACTCTGAATTTCAAAATTTTAAAAAGAAATAAAAAAATTTTACATTTTAAAAAGCTTTGTAAATTTTTTAATAAATTATTTCTTTTTGTATCAGTTGTTTTGAATCGAGCTTTAAAACAACGAACCCAGTTTCTATATAAGTTTCAGATACAGGAAATGTTGAAAATTGTAGTAATATGGTGCAAAATCAATGCATATATTACTAACTGTATATTGCATCTTCTCCCAGCGAACCTGCACGACAGGATTATAGTATCATAAGAAATTCCATAGTCGTCAAGAATCTTGGGTTCTGGAACAATATTGAACTGCTGATCTGATAAATCACTTGATTTGGAATTTTTCAAGATTCTCATTAACTCAAGTAGCTTCTGGGAACTGTTCGTGAAATGAGATTCGTTGTATTCCCTTGAATTGGAATATCCTTTGAAAGAATGAAATAAAAATAGGAATATTAACAACAATTAGTTATACTTTCTTTGTTACGCTATGCATATTTATGAAAAGTTAATTTATATGTTACAGTCAAAAGTAGAAATTAATTTTTACGCGTAATTACTAGCAAGAAGGCAGTGTCTAGAGGAGCATCTGTCATTTCGAGATCTTACAAGTCATTTGCGGTTTTTAACGCGCACTTTTACAAATTGCTGCGCATCAAAATAGATTTTTTTTTCGATTTTAAAACTATTTCTACATAGAATTTGTAAAATCATGATTATCCTGCTTGAATTATATTACATATGCTTCACTATTTAAAAAAATGTGAAGGAAGCTTCATATAATAGCTTGAATGAGTCTGTTCCGCAATATGGTGCTTTAAGAGAAAGCTCCAAATTCATTCAACCTTTGAAAAATAAACAATTATTTGACGGTTGACTTTTCGAACGAGCCAATTCAATTCACGTTCTATCTTGAAATTCAACTACAACAACAAACCAAACTACAATTAAGATCTTAAGAAATAATAAAATACAATTCATGGTTATTAAAACTTAAAAGAATATTCTTACTGAATCTGGTTCGATCAATCGGCTTCAAATGCACCAATTATATTTTCATTTCCTTATTGTATATTTCATATGAATTATTATTTTGATGAAAGAGTTACAATAAAAAATACTGCCAGTGCAGCTTTGGAAAATATTTTATATGAAAATGAAAAGTTTGTTTTCGAAAAATTTTTACTCAACGTAAAATCATTTGTTGATAACAAAAAGAGAAAGATGAAATAACTATTTTCTTAAGATTGAAACTGATTAAACTTATTTGTGTATTTTCGAACGGTGTCGTGAGATCATCTCCAAAAACTCCAACTCAGGGAACTGACTGAATGAAATTTATTTCGATGTTTTCATCTGAAATGCAATTTAAGTTTCTTATTAAAAACAGTGATGTCTTTCAAAATCCTTCCACCGTAAAACAAATATTTTTAAACAAATCTATAGAAAAATATCATTTAATTCAGTCGAATCAAAATCATTTAATATCATGACGTATAATAATAATAGGAATAATAATAAGAGTTGTCATAAAAAATATCTATAAAAAAATAAATTCTGCAATGATGGGTTGTATGACTGCATATTTAGATCAACAAAAATTCCTCAAAATATGAAAATGAAAAATTAAACTTTAAACAATTATTTTATACTGTTATAATTCAAAATAATGATAAAAATGCAAATAATGTCTAATGGAAACAGTTAAAAGGAGAATATTTTAAACAACGATTGCGATTATCATGTACATTATTTTTGAAATTTCAATAAGCTCTTGTGTAATCTACATAAGCAAGGGTATGCTGAGCAGCTACAGACGATTTAAGGTTATACAAAGATGTGTTTAGCAGGGAAAAAAAATTTTTACGCATTCGCCCATTTTTAAAATTCTTGTCTGAAACTTTGTTCCTTATTTAAAAGAAAAGGCCCTGTTAATAAGATAGAAAGGTAAGAAATAGTTTATTTAAAAAAAAAACAACAGGTTTTTATAAATTACAGTGACTCAAAATACTATTAAAAAGAACAGTGCATACCGTTAAAATAAGAATATTTTAAACTACGATTGCATAAGCATAGATTATGGGTATCATTTCTGAAGTTTCGACAACCTCCTGGTACTTTGGTCTGATTCCATAAGCAGAGATATTCTGAACAGCTACAAACCGTTCTATTGTACGAAATGCAAAGTGGTGATAAACAAGGATTCTTTATGCATTGACATTCCTCGAAAATCCTGTTCCATCTACACAAAGGATCTCTAGCACAACCATATCTCAACCTTGATGATACTCTGAAAAATATTTATCAGTATTAATTTATATTTCAATAAGAAATCCTGCTAAATTTATGTTTACATGGTGTTCTGTAAGGATAGTCCAACATGGTCTCATACTGGATTTATATAGCAACATATGTGTGGAATAAAAATTCTAGTGTCTAGTAAATTTATGAATCCTGTTCCATCTGCACAAAGGATCTCTAGCTCAACCTTGATGATATTCTGAAAAATATTTATCAGTATTAATTTATATTTCAGTATGAAATCCTGCTAAATTTATGTTTACATGGTGTTCTGTAAGGATGGTCCAACATGGTCTCATACTGGATTTATATCGCAACATATGTGTGGAATAAAAATTTTAGTGTCTAATAAATTTATGACATAGAATTTTATGAAGCATTAGAAATCTATGTAAATGAATGGAAAGCTTTTAGAATAACAAAAATGCACGGAATATCGCTTGTCACGAAACATAAAAGGACAGAGAAGAATAAGTTGGAGAGGAGGTTGTCGTCTCCAACATGCATTTTGTATTGGAAACATTTTGTTCTGGAAAACGCTTGAGCGTTAACGGTGAGTTGAAACGGTTGACACAGATGAGAAACGTTTTGTTCTGGAATAACCTGATAACATTCTAATCTACCTATTGTGGGAAATATCAATTCAAGACATATAAGCCGTGATGTCTCAGGTGATAGAGCGTTCGTCTTCCAACGAGGTGAACCGGGTTCGAATCCCAGCGATGGCTGGTCGATACGAAAACTGTATCCGGCTTGCACCGAACACAGTGCTGACGTAAAATATCCTCAGTGATAGACGGATTGTGGGTTAGAGTCCCCTTGCCGTCAGGCTAACCATAGGAGGTTTTCGTCGTTTTCTTTTCAATGTAACGTAAATGCTGGTTAGTTCCATCAAAAAATCCTCCACGAAGTCCTCCACAATTTTTGCACGGAGTTTAATTATTAAAATATAACTTAAAATATAAAATTAACAATTAAAATATAACAATATATAAATACATTTTATCGTTTACACAGTAAAACAAAATGTAACGATATAGAAATATATCTTATCATTCGCACAGTAAAACGAAATGTAACGATATAGAAATATATATCTTATCATTCGCACAGCAAATCAAAATGTAACGTAAAGTTAGCACCAAAGAACAGAGACGGATGACTTACGATTTTTAAATATGGAAATATTTTTTATTTGTTTCGTTGTAAATAAAATTATAATACATATTTTAAAAAATACGATACGCAACATTTTGCTTGATACTGTATGAAAACTTTTTGGCTACCCCATTCAACTTTAGTCAAACTCATTGATTAGCAATATTCTGTTCGGTATTGCAGTAAAAAGTAGAAATGTACAATTGTAAAAAGATTAAAAAAAAATTGTTTACTCTTTTACAGGCATGTCATCAGATTCGAGGAGTTCAGTCAGTTCTTCCAGATGTTCCAACTTCGCTTCTTTTGCATTGATACGCGGTACTAAATAGCGGCTGCAAATAGTCACAGCAGGAAATTCCAATTCCTTTAAATATACTGTCTGAAAGTAAGAAAGGAATTTAAATAATACGTCATTTAGTATGTCTTGGGTGGAGATCATATAAGATGGATCAAAAAAATTTTATAAAAATCATATTTTATTTAAATTTTAATGGTACATTATTTAAAGTTTCCATTAAATGCTTTGACACTTTTAAGTTTACTTTTGTAAGTTAATCTAATATTGTAAAAAAAAATTCAAGAATATGAATTTGTAAATTTTTATCATATCATAAGTCGCATTTGTTTTAAAAGAAAATAAGTTATCATAGTATTTGATGAGTTCAAAAAAATTATGAATGTTTAGTTTCTTAACATATTTATGACGCACAGTGTGTTAATATCACTGGGGGACAAATTTTTCGTTGCTTTCTGTTGCATGAGAATTTTTTAACTGATCTTAGATATTTTCGTATCGCTGATTTCAAATCTGCAGTCGGATTCTCTCCCCAAGTTACAGTTTTTTTAAGAACGTTTTTAGTCTATTTTTTGTCAAAATGAACAAGTAGAAACGCTATATAAAACAGTAGATCACGTAAATGTTACAATAAACTTCTAGGAGAGTTTAGACGTATCATCAGGATTAAAACTGCGCATGAAACATGTCTTTGTCATAATACGTCGCTAGGGGCGCTTCATTATTATGAATTGTTTCTTCTTGTACTTCTGAACCGTTCATTAAAGGGGAGTACAATGACATTTACGGGTAAGGGTTCCTATGCAATTTTGAACTGGATGATGTGCTCTAACTCCCCTCAAACTTTGTCGCAATATTCATGAGATCTTCTGTAACATATAACGTTTTTAAACATTTCGACAAAAATTTGACTAAAAATACCATTTTAAGAAAATTTTATAACTTAAGAAGCAAAACTAATTTCAGATTTAAAATCCATATACAAGGGGTTGACAAGTTCAAGTACTTCTTTAAATGCAATAAAAATCCCCCCCCCGGTGTAGTTAACATTTTGTGTAATTGAGTTGGCACACTTAAGGAACTTGGCGGTGAATATTTGAAATTTTTTCGATTTTAGTCATTTTCATTGTTCTGTGAACCTTATAATTGTTGTCAGACAAACATTTTCTAATTTCAGAGATAAAGTTTGAATTGATTTTAAAAGTTGCTGTTAAATGAGACTAATATTATTTTAAATTTTAAGGATAAGAAATACTACAGATTTTTATTTAAAAATAATTCAGAACTAAATGAAAAAATAATGTTTGAAACAATAAAAATAAGTAAATACAGTATTAAAATTTTCATGTCTCCATTTTTATGTTTAGTAACTGAACTGAACTAACTATACCGAAATAAAATATTAGTTATTGCCATTTCAGAGCATGTGTAATACGCATGTACCTTTAAAACAAAAAACTACACATTTTTCATTCGTTTTTTAAAAGAAGAAAATTACTATAATTTCATACCATGTCATTTTGTTTAAATTGTTCTTATCCAGATTTTGTTTACTTACAGCCTTATTTGCTTTTTTTCAAAATTTAAAGTCTTTTATTTGCGTAAGTAAGAAGCATGGATTTTTAGGCTTTAAAAACTGGTTAGTAACAGAATTCTTTAAAAAAAATAATTAATAAATAAATAAAAAAATGGAAAAAATAATTTTTAAAAAAAACATCTAAATGCAAAACAAAAACATAGTTTCAACAATTTAGGAAGGCTCCCTCCCAGCATAATGATCTCAAACACTTTATGAAAAATTTTAATAATTGTAACGTTTAATATTGCATTGTTTCAAAAATATTACAAAGCATGTTTCACATGGTTTCAAGTGTTATAACACGCAAAACATTGTGCTCTACTGTCGATTTTTTTTCTTTTTTAAAAAAAACAAACTAATCTATTTGATTGTAAAAACTAAACAATCCTGACACATGAACTTCGCTGAACAAAGTCAAGATTCTAATTTTTTTTTATGAATATCAATAGTGAAAATAAATTTGTTATGAATACTAGTGAATATCAATTTACGAAGAATATTATAGAATTACTCTCCTTATTAAAATCTATACTGAGAAAAAGTTTTGAATATTTATTATTAAGATTTAAGTTTCGGTTACTTTTGCGTCGAACCTAATCGGAAATCTCTAAAAAAAATTACATCTGCAATCAAATTGAAATAAAAAAATTAATAAATAAGTACTAAAATATGTTTCACATTCAAAAGAAACGCTATACTTTTAAAGTATCAGCCAAACGTAGTATTATTTAGGTATCGAATGTTTAAATTAATTAATTATATATTTAAATTTTGTCTAAAATGTGTGTGAACTTGAAATTGTTTTTTATTCTAGTTTCCGAGAAGTTCGGACAGGAATTGTTTTGAAATAAATATACTGCGTACCGTTGTTTGCAGTGCTTTGGGATAATTAAAGTATTCAAGAAGTACTCTATAGGACATGAGAATCATACATATTCCAATGAGGGTAACTGATAGCATCCAAAAAATACGTTTCTTAGAGTTTTTTTCTGATACGACGTGTTTGATACCAGCTGCAGAAATGCCTCTTAAAAAGCATTTTATCATTTTCATTTTATCTGTGGTCTGCTTTCCTTTTTTCTTTCTGAAATACATAAGAAGAAAAAAAAAACTGTTAGTCACTTATTAAAATTTTTGAAAAAAATTAAAACAAGCAAAAGAAAAAAAATATGAAGCAGCGTATTTCCGACTTTACAAGCAAACTACAAGTAGAACAACAGACATTTTTACCCACCTACCTAGAATAACCTTTTTCTGGTGTTTTAATCGCAATAAGAAATCGTTACTAAGTATTTGTTTTTTTACTTAAATATCCCCATAAAAAGTTCAAATATGTCGTTTTTATAAATTTTAACATTCTGGAGTTTTTAAACAACATTTCTTATTTAAAAAAAATTACTCTTATTTTCAGAAAGAATAACAGCGTCGTGAAACAGTTTTATAACATTTTAAACATCATAACATTTTCCACAACTTAGTATTAGGCATGACGAACATTTAATTCTGTTGTGTTTCAACAGGAAGAACATTTATTACTTGAAGTTTGAAAAAGCATACAGGTTTGCTAATTGGCTAATCAGTATGACAGTCTTAATTCGTCGATTAAGTTAAAAAGACTTTAGAAAAATAAGCAGAAGGTTTAAAGGTTTAAAAAAAAAATTATAAATTTATTGTTCCAATGCATAGGACGTTTTAAAATTACAAATTCGGCAATTTTCTAGAGGCTGTTTGTGTCGTGCATAATTGTCTTATTTGATGAATTGGTGAGATTGATAAAGAAAGTGATTCAAGGAGGGTAATTCAAAGAAGGTGATGAAGGAGAATGTGATTTTCAGGTTATCAATTATGGTACTCATAAAGCTTTTCCTTTCTTTTTTTGGTTTATATCGATTTATAGTAATTCTTTTTTTTTTCTTTTTTTTTTATTCTTTCTAAAACATATTACAAGAGCGTTTTATTGTAGTTGTGAAATTAGTGTGAGTTCTTTGTGATTTAACCATATTATAGCAACAAGTCAAACTCCTTTTGCCATAAAAAATATCTCAGCCGGACATGTCTTCCCTTACAGTGATACAGACTCAGTAGTTTCACAACGATAACGACATGTTCATCCTGGTGCTGACACCCTGTCACTATCTTTATCATTTTCTAGTTGCATAAAACCAATCAAACATTATTTGATCTCGTGTTCCAAAACCAGATAGAATTTCAATCCAAATTTATCAAAATTATTTCTACGTATTGAATAAATTTGCAGCGTGTGTTACAAAGCAAAAGCTGTTCATCAATTATTATAAGGTTATGGACTGATATTAAACAAATACTAGAATTTTGTACAAAATTTTATCAATGCTCCAAAGAATTGCAAATTTGTGGCCTCTAATCCGATTTCCGAGTTCGTATCGCAAAGAGATCTGAAATGAACTGCATTGGTAATTTCAGGGTCTAGTGAGCGATAGCGAACAGAAAAAGGATCACTATCGTGAAGGGGGAAAAAACTCGCAGAATGTTGATGTACTCAGGCACGGGAACCATTAAAATAAATATAAGTAATGAAAGGGACAGAGTGTGTGATTTCCAAGAAGCATGTTTAAATCTATATTGCGGTCAATTACAACTACTATGGTCATTCTAGGTCGAACTCCATTTTATACATTTATTATGTAACCTAATAAAATTTTTCTTCAATGCTTTTTAGAACCCTTAAAAGTTGAAAAAGGTAAGTAATTTGGTATTGTTATTTTAGGAATAAGCGCCTCTGAAAATTGATTTGCGATTGAAATGACCACTTCTGTCGGTCTAGTGCTAAGGTACCAGATAATAGCGACAAAGTTGTTAAAAAAAACTTTTTTTGACGAAATTCAAAATATTTTTTCATATTTGTTCACGTTATGCAAGGGTACAGAGATACGTTTTCTATACAGAGTGCAGAGTTTCCATTAAAGTTGGAAAAGCTTTGCAAATTGTTTGTTAATATTAACCCATTTTAGGCCAAGGATAGAAATTTTATAAAATGTGGTATTATTTTCATTGAAATGTGTTTAGATTGCATTCATTAAGACAAAAAATAAGTTTCCTGCATGAAAAATATTTTTTTTTAACAGAAAAGTAAATTATTTTGTTGTTTTTAATTACAAGTTCGATTTCTGCTAATGGCATTCTTATCGAATTAGATAGAATACAAGAGTGTAATGGCTACAAACCCGATAACAGCTACACTGGGCTAAATTTAAACAACATTTTAATTGTTCTTTTAGCGTTTCACTGCCACGTACATAAGAATTTATTTAAAAAGTTTCATCAAACTTAATTTTATCTTCTAACTTAATCATTGTCTTCTGAGTTGGTTACAGAAGTACGAAAATAAAAGATTTATTTTTATTACTTCAAATTTGAAATTCAACTACGTGAATTATTAACCGATAGTAAAATTGCTTGTTTTAAATTTTTATTGCTCACCTTTTTCCCGTCTTCTGTAGATCATTTACAACATTTTTCTGAAATCGTCTTAATCTGGTCATGGTAAATTATTATGTTTGTATTTCATGGAGAAAAATATTTAAGTCAGAATCCATTATTTTAAATATAATAGCATTCTTATTGGCGACAAAGTAACAAAGTTTATCCTAATTTACACCGTTTGATTAAATACGTGAGGGGAGTTTAATGCGTTAATTTCCGCCTCTCAAAAATATGTTCTTTTTTTTCTTCTTTTTATGTTCAACGTCTAAAAGCCAAAGCTTTCTGCATTCATTCTTTTTCTTTATAGATGAATGACTGTTTTCAAAGTAGGTGGTGATTATTACTATACTTTCAGACTAATAATTGATTTTAAATATTGAATAGAGGGCATTTATATTTGGTTAAAAGTTTACAGTTGCTATGAAACACAAGACAAATATTAGACTTTAGAAAAGTTCTTAATGGCGTTTTTCTATGTGATGGCTCTAAAATATATGATGTCTTTAATTCATTGAAAATAAAAATATACCCTTGCAAGGGTAAAGTTTCTTTCAATTACTAACCTCAGAAATTTCAATACGCTTACTTTCGTAAAAGAAATGCATAGTTTTAGAAAGCTTTTATTGAATTGCTTAGCATTTATTCTTAAAACTTGCATTAAAAAAGAAATGCTTATAGAGTATTGATTACTTTTTGAAAGAAAATTGAGGTTACTACGCCAATCAGATTAAAACAAATTCACTTATCAAATTTTTAATGTGCTATTTTAATAATTGAAATTACATTCAACTTTTTAAACGACCTGCCTGAAGTAATTACTTGAAGCTTTGCTCATAATTACTAGAAGGTGTTTTAAATTATACGGACAGTTTTTTTAAAATTTAAACCAGGGGAAAAGTTAAGGTTTTTTAAAAAAAGAAAAATTTCTTTTAAATTTATATGACAGCTTATAACTATTTCCTCCCAAAATTTCCAAATTTTTCTGTAGATGACTTGAGATTTGCAAGTAGCAAATCTCTGACTGTTAGAATACTAGAAAATCAAATCACAATTTTTTAGGATAGCCTGATAAACTAATACATTATGCATAAGTATGAAGGGAATTATCATAAAACTGAAGTATTAAGATACACTTATAGAAAAACCAGAATATTTTTAATTTCTTAACAAAATTTAATTTTCAGCTAGCTGGCAATATATCTAAGTTTTCTTTTAATAAAAACTTGACAATAACTTAAAAAGGAATTTTACTTTAAAAGAAAACCGAAATTAAAGTACTAAAATAATTGATTAGTATATTAATGGAAAAATAATATACGTTGTAACGTAAAGAATAAGATTTTGAGAAATGTTAAAAGCTAATTAACTAGTTGGTAAAATAATTCTACAAAACATGCGTGTACAGGTAATTACAAAATTTTGTTTTAAGATTAAGACAATACTATGTAAGATGTTGAGAAATTTTAAGATGCTTAAAAATGTTGACTACAAATTCGTATTAATAATTATAAAATATATATTGATAAATATATATTATTCAAAATCTATGCATACGTTTGTATATTATTGAAACTGTATCAATTATTGAAAGAACAAACTAAAAAATAAAATTAAAAAAAGTTGAAGTATAATCACATTCTATCAGAAACATGCCTTTTTAAAACTTGACTTTCGTTGAATAAAATGGTTTTTTTATTCCCATCTCTTTATTAAATTACGCATAAATTTTTAGACAACTAAAAAAGAAACATCTTACTTTATAGTTTAAATAAAAAGGATTAACAATTGGTTATTTGCGAAAAAATTATGAATGAAATTTTACGCTACGCACACGTAAGTCAAATCTCTCGTAAGTTATCTACATTTAAATATTAATCGCCCCATTTAATTATTTCTCCCCCATTTATTATTTTTTTTTAAATAATAAATTTTAATTTTTCTCTACTTCATAAAAACTGTCTAAATAAAAACTGTTGAAACTTTAGATTTTGTAATAGAAAAATACGTATATTATACGGTAAATACGTATATTATATGGTATACCAATACTAATATATACCAATTAACATGGTATAAAAAAATTTATACCTCATAATTCAAAATTTTTTCATCCACAATTAAATAAAATAATAATTATTAAAAATTATTTTTTCATGAAATTGTCCTTGGATAAACGGATTTTATGAGTTGGTGCAATTTATTTTTGAATTGCTTAGTTTTAAAAATTTTAAATGCAAAAAGCGAAATTAACATTAAGGACTTCGAACTTAGGATCGCTCCCCTTTTCAAACTGTGGGGACCATATTTTGAAGGTTAAAAATCCAAATATGTTTAAAAAAATTATATGTTTATTCAGAGAAAGTACGTTTTTGTGTCCGATTTCGTAACTTAATTAATAGTTAGCATTACATAATTAGCATATTTAAGGTCACCCCCAGGAACCATTAAAATTGACACTTGGTACGTGAAAATCTGATCATTAGAACGAAAGTTATACAAAGTGATCTTTTTTTTTTTTGCTCACTCTGTACAAGGCAAAACTAAATGGAAAAAAGAATGAACTGGAAAAAAGATATGAGGCCTTGTGTGTCAGCTGGCGGGAAGAGAATAGGTAAGTATATCATGTCACGTATTATTCATCAACCATAGCGCTCTTATGCGGCTGTTGCTTGAAACCAGCTATTAGGGATTGTCAAATCTAAAGCTAAGTGGAACTTTTCTGTTTGTGACTGATTATTATTTATTGCTTAAATGTTTAAAAATGTATTTGTCTTGCATTTGATATGTTTTTAATAAATGTGAAGAGAAGCTGCAGGCCTTCCTGCTGTATAACTGTTATGCCTGTCTTTAATATTGCCTAGTCCTCTGACAAATTTTATTAACACCTTCTGGCTAATAATGTGAGTAAAATGTCTATCCATCGAGTATTAAGGTGCTTTTATTTTTGGACCAATGGTGTCCGCACTGCTGGGTGCTTGCCAGCCAGACTGACATTATAAAATTAACCCAGCATTTTTCTAGGTTTAATCATAGTGGTGATCTTCAAATACTTACCAAATGTGCTCAAGCCTAAGTCAGATAATTATAGTTTAGACAAAGAGGATGCAGGAAGATGAATTCTGATGCTATATTGCCAAAGATTTGAGCTGGAATGTCGCTTCTTGTTTGAGAAATTAGGGATGGCCACCAAATCGTTGCGAAATGAAAGCAAAATTAATGCCCAATGGTTTAATGCATAGCGATTTTCATTTGTTCCCTGTATTAAAGAAATTTTTGAGTGGCAAACTATGGTTTATACTGTCTTTGGATAAAAAATTCTCTTCCCCACCCATTTTTGTGAAGAATTTTCATTTCCCCCCGACTTTTTCAGATAAATTTTAATTCCCTGAGGCGTATAAACCCTGTAACTACTATAATAATGATGAAGACATGAAATGTGACATCTTTTTGGAAAAGTATGACATAAGAATTGAATTATTTGTACTATGTTCACACAAGTAATTTGACAGCAATGGTGATTACTTAGGAAAAAAAATGAGTAAAGCCTTTTCTTTCACGGCTACCCTTGCATTTTTTCATGTTCACAGCCTATGGGTTAGGGTTATGCAACAAGCAGGGTTGCCACAGTAAAAAATGAACAAAAATAGTTGCTTTTAGTAGCCTCAAGCATGAAAATAGTTGCCTGAACAGGAACAAAAATTATCAAAAATAGTAGCCAAATAACTAAAATTATAGCTTAATTGTCAAATACTATTATTAGGACTGGGTGATGTCAGAAATTTTAAATTGTGATACATCGTCAGTTAGACATCACGATATAGTAATGTATCGCAAATCTTTAACTCAATCAAAAATAAATAAAAAAAGGAATAAATCTAGTACAAAAGAAAATATTAATTCTAAACATATTCTACAATGACATCAATATCATTGCTTAATTTTTTCAATTAAATTAATAAAGAAGTCAAAGTAAAAGCAAACCCAAGCTTCATTTCATTTTTCTTAAATTAAAAATGATTTAAGATTTATTGGTTTAAAAATAATAATACAGTAACAAATTATTTTACGTACATGCATTAAAAATTAAAAGAAAAAAAACAAAAGTAGAAAACAAACCAAAGAAATGTTCACTTTAGAAAATTTTTTATGTATTATTTGTTGAAAAAAAAACATGCTTTTGAAAAATCATTAGACCCTTTTTTATTTACTTATTTAAAATAATAAAAAGTAGTATTAACTAATGGTCAAATTCTGTACTTAATAAATGTAAAAATATTTTTACTTATTTATTATTATTTTCATCTTTGAAAATAAAATCGACTAAAGATTTATTTGTTTAAAAATGATACTGACTATTGAACAAATTATAAAACAAACAAGTATTGAAAGAATTTTAATAAAAATTTTTAAAAAATGCTTTAAGTACTAACGTTAAATTATTAAAAACGTCAAAACATTATTAAACTTTATATTTAATTTTAAAAAAAATTTGTTTTAACTAATAGCCAAATTTTTTTAAAACTTTGTTTTCATTTTCTCAAAAATGAAAGCAAATTAAATAAAGGTAAGCTTTGATTTAATTTTTTTTATAATTAAAAACGACTGAGCATTTATTAGTTGAAAAACAATCAAATTATTATACTTAACTATATTTAATAAATTTAAAAAAACTAACTTTTTATAACAAAGTTAAATACAAAATACCCCTATTAAATTTTATCACTTAAAATAAAAAACAATAATTGAAAAAAATCAATGATTTGATCTATTGAGTTCATAACGAAAATTTAAGATAACAGCGATTGTGCAGCAATCGCAAAGTAACAGTAGGTCTACTAAAAATAATTGACAAGAATCGTTAAACCCAGACAGAAAAAAAAATGGTATAAAATAATGCAGAACGAAACGATCGCTGCAAAAGTCTCACTGAAAATAATTTACAAGAAACCTGTCAATTATTTCCGACGAAATAAAATGCACAACGATCGCAAAATGACTTAAGTCCCATTGAAAATAATCTTCAAAAAACGCAAAATCCCAAAGACAAAAATGGACATAAAGAAACTATGCATTGCGTTCTATATTACAACGCTGATCCTCGCACGAAACCGGGAGTTCTGATTCAATTTACTCTTCGTCATTCAACATCACAAAACTATCATCTTAAAAGTAAAATCTCTGCAGCTAGACGAAATCAAAATCGTCTTCGTTAGTGCGGTAACAGCGTTAGCCTAGACAAGGATCCTTGCATGTTAAATCGTTAAACCGCGAATGTAATCTAATTCCGGCGTCTTAAATCAGATTTCTGATGCATCGCCTAAAACGAAAGTCACTACATCGGCCGACTTATATATGCGTTAAATCGATATTTCGTGATACATCGATTTATCGCCCAGTCCTAACTATGCTCCAATTAAAAAAAATTTTGTACAAATACAAAAAGGTATACATATTAGAAAATAGGTACCTAAATAAAAGTCGAATTACAATAAAATATGAATGTTAATAGAAGGAAAAAACAATTAAAAATAACAAAACTGCCCCCTCAGAGAGAGCATATAACAAGTACTTTATTAAATCCAATGGAAATTTAAATTTTTGGCTCTTTGGACATAAATGATTGTATAAAAGTTTGCTTTCTTTTATTAATGTTCTGAAAAGTAACATTCATTTTAGCGAAAAAACTTCGCCAAGAGTAAAAAAAATCTAATAGTCGCCTATTCCTGGAAATAGTTACTTTTTTTGCCTTTTCAGGCTAAAAAAGTCACCATAGTCACCTAAGGCCGAAAATAGCAAATAGTTGCATTTTAGTATCCTGTGGCAACCCTGAACAAGCAATGCTCAGAAAGGGTGAGGTTTATAAAACAAGTTTTGACAGTAAAAACTTTTTTTTTTTTTTTTTTTTTTTACCAGTATTCTAATTGATAAATTCTTAATTTCATTATGATTATTAGCTTGATTCAACTAAATTTTTGAGTACCTTAAATTTAAAAAGTATAAATGCAGTTTAAAACTGTGTTTTGTTAAGTAACAAATATTGAAGAAAATACAATGAAAATAAAATGGAAAAGAAATTTATTTATCTACAGCCCCTATAGGAATATATTTACACAGAAATGGAATGAGTTATAAAACATACCAGATTGTCACAAACACAGCTCAATTACTTAACATTCGAATAACATCATACTTGATACTGGCATTCCACAAGACTCTCATCTAACATTAAAATACAACCAACGTTACAAAATCTTTTAAATATAACTAGTATATATACAGTAGGAATTCAAAGAACACATTTTATGAGTATTTTTAACCAAAATTGCTTTCTTACAGAACAGATCTAGTTAAGGAGTAATTTGAAGTAAAAATGGAATAAAACAAAAAATATAAAATGCACACCTTATAGTTAATAATTTTACAATAAAATTGATAAGAAAAAACTACATAACTTCAATCAAAGGTATTATTTTATCAACAATAATTAAAACTAAATAGAGCAATTTAATTCATGGATGCATTTAATAAATTTACAGTATTTTGCTGTATCAGCATTAAAGTAAAATAAAAGCAACTGAAGTCAAGTAGCCTAAATAGACCAAATAAAAGCAACATCTGTAACTAAATAAAAAGAAAATGAAAGTAGAGTCGTTTGCATGGGAAAAAATGAAAGTAGCTAAAGTAGACTAATCTGTACTAAAAGATGCTGGAATAGTGATAAGCAAGCATATTTATAGATTTCGAAATGGATTTTGTTACAAATACCTTCAATTCATAAAAAAATTGCTTTAAATGTATTAATAATTTTGCAGAGCATAAACTGAAAGAGGAACAAAAATATTGAAAGGATTCTAGAAATGAAGGAATAAGATTCTAATAGATAGTGATGGATTAAGTAATAGCTTTTCCTTCTTTCTTTTGCAACTATTTTATCACTTTTGTCAAATATTGCGTTAGAAATAGAGTTCGAAATCAACAGTGATCCATTTAACAGAGACTATGAAAATCTGACTCAGACTACTATAAAATAATATTCAGAGGTCTCTCAGACTAGTAACCATTCAACTGTAAAGCGTGTGCCAATTTTTCATTTTTAGTTTGTCATAAAATAGTTGCTCTGCATTTTATCATAATTTTAAATACTACACATATTTCATTTAAATGATTATTATATTTTTAACCTTTTATAAAAAGTCTATTAGTCTATGAATGGACCACTAAAAATGTGCATGGACTAGTAAAATGCTTTAGTTGCTGGTCTTTCAAGACTATGACTAAATTTTCTTAATTTTTATCCCTAAAACATATATTTTTTAGAAAGAAAAAAAAGAAAAAAAAAACCTAATATGAATATTGCACCAAACAAATTAAATTGAAGTTATTTGCAACTCATCCAGTAGAAAAAGGGCAACTTTTATTTTTACATATATTTTTCAAGAAATGCAACAAAATATTGACTTTTTATTATGGAATGGACAATAGCATTAGAACAAAGAAAAAGAATATACAAAAATATCACAGTCAATTCGTAAAACCAGGAAAATCATTGAGGCACACTATAAAAAAAATAACACTGAACAATCATCCACTGGTTAACAGTTGGAAAATAAAAATGTATATCCACGAGTAAGAAATAAGGGGGGGGGGAGAGAAATGCAATTTCAAAACTCAGACAATATTTTGGTTGTGTTTGGAGTGACCTAGAATTGATATCTAATTAAAAAAAAGGCTAGCAAATTTGCAATAAGCTCATTGATTTTTGTAAAAACAGAAGTATTTTTTATTTGAAAATAAATTAATTATAAAGAAATGCAAAAAAATTTTTACACTAATAAAAAACTACTATTTTCTACAACAAAAAAACTAACAAGAGCTTTTTGTCTATACTTTTATCTTGAAGTGAGAACAAAAACCATAAGTTTTGAGAACGTTCATTATTAGAGTTTGAATGTTGATGATATTTGCTTTTTTGACATTACTTTTAAGGCAATTTTTTTTATGTTTAATTCAACACATAAACTGTGTAGCAAGACTTTAAGAAACAAGTAAGTTGTTGCACATAGACAACATAGGTAATATCAAAGTAAAAATATTTTAAGGAACAATATGAAATTTTCTTAAATAATATAATTACATATTATTCAATTTAAGATTTCAATAAAGTCTCAAGCATATTTTTTCATCTAACATTTTTAAGCATTTTACAGAAAATTTATGCATTATTTGCAAATATTTTTAATATCATCAACTTCACTCTATATTCAATCTATTTTCTGGATTTCATTTTAACTCATTACATATGCATTGTGAGAATGATAGAAAAGCTATGATACATTACAAGATGAATATTTAGTGTGATATAATTGTCTAACACATTTTATTATTTTTTTTATGAACTTATTTGAAAATTTTACAATTTAAATACTCCTGCTTTTTTTTTTATAAATGCAAAACCAATTTATACATAAAAAATGTGAAGGGCAGAAAATAAATTTAACTTGGTAAAAAAATTTATTTATTATAGTCCAAAGCTTATTTGGTATTAATGTTAGTATAAAATAAAGTTACTAATTTGGATAATTTTAAGAAATTGTAAATTAAGAATGAAATGAATTTATACTGGGCATATAACTTTAAATTCAAAGTAGACTATTTATGTATCCTTATGTAAGGTACTAGGAGAGAAACATATCTTTCAAAAAATTCTAAGTTTAAACAACATTAAATAATGTACAAATAATTTTAAAAACCTTTGCATTTAACAGGTGATGATGTAATTTAACAAGTAAATGCAAAATTACTTACTAGGACGTTTGAGACAGAAATTTGATTTTAGAGATTTTTATATAGGCCTCGTAATAAAGCTTTTAATATGGTGATAAATATGCAATGCTGAATTCTGCGTAACAGAAATATGTGAAACAAATCTACAACTTGTTGCATGAAATTGAGATGAAATTTTATGACAAAAAATATCTTCTAAATTTATACATTACTAGTACATTAAGGTTGAATTGGCTGAGTCAGATATTATACGCTTACATATTTCAATGAAAATACCTGTCAATGAAATGCATTTTAAAGTATTTACAAATAAATATTAAAAACCACCAAAATGCTGAACAAAAAGCAAGCAATAATTGTCTAAACTAAAATTACCGAAATATACATATTGATAAAATTGTGTATAAAACACAAATTGATAAAAGGAGTTAAAAACACACAGTGATCTGGCATTACTAACAATAAAAATTACTAACTCAATAACATATCAAAATCAGAATACTGTTGAGTGCATGAATATTGATGGATTACATATCAACCAATCACCGGATACTTAAGATAATTCAAAATAGCCTAGGCCTAATAAGCCATATATTAATATTTGATATAAATGCATTTTTGAAATACTCAAATTTAAATAAAGTTCACTGAACTATTGAATTCTTATTAATCACAGATTTCAAAGCCGTCTAATTTTTTTTTAAGAATCAAAAACGGAAGAACATCTTTGGTATGTTTGATTGGAACGGGTCTTTCTTCATACATCAGGAAATTCATTACTATTATCCGGTGAGAGATCATTGTTGTTTCTCAACCTCCATATTCCAATGGTACAATCACTGAAATAAATATTAAAAATATTACTGGCATCCAATAGAATGGCTAAGCATTTAATAAGATGCTTAGCATTCCATATAATAGCTATGCAGTGTAAAAAATTCATATGTTCTTCAGGCAATATTAAAAAAAAATCATAGTGAGACTTGTTATAAGCAATATATGAAATACCGTGTAATTCTTAAAAAATGAAAGATTGCCATCAAGTAGGCCGATCATACATATCTTATATGCAATGTATGAAATGGCAGCATTTTGCAGAATACCTATGCATTTAACAAAAGGCATGCCATTTTTCCAGTCAAAATATAAAATATGAGAACCATACAGTCAGGGTTTGAAAAAACCCGGAGATTTTTGAAAAACCCCAACACGCCCGGGTTTTATTGAAAAAACCCGGGGGGAATTGGGTTTTATTTGAAAAACCCCGGGGAAAATTGGGTTTTTTCATTTAGTGCTTATGAACTTTAAAATTTTACTGTGAAAATATTTTTATTTATTAAATAGTGTCGTATAAGCTTAAAAATAGAAATAAATCCAAAAAATTTATGTAAAATATATATAATAAAATTAAAATAAGCTTAAATAATGCACTATCACTAATACATGATTGAATCTTTATTGTTAAAAACACAACGTTTCACAATTTTTAACTGAAACACTATAATATTTATTTATTTATTATATATATATATATATATATATATATATATATATATATATATATATATATATATATATATATATATATATATATATATATATATATATATATATATATATATATATTACAAATTTATAATCAATAAATATTTATAATCAGTAATAACTAAAATTTCATCTGACTTTTACCTTTAATAAAATTAAACTGGAATAAATATTTAATGGTCTTCCATGTTTTTATAATACGATTAATAGAAAGTGAAATTAAAATTACGTATAATTATAAGGAGTATCAGTTACCTGTCCCATTTTTCAAGTTTTTAACCTTAGAAAAAAGACTGCACTCTTAGATAAATTTTACTTTTATAATTTCTAAAAACAAATTAATCTTGAAATTATAAAAAAGCATGCATAAAAAGTTTTAGCTTATTTTTTTAAAACAAGAAAATAAAACTTTTAATTCATTAATTGTTTAATGTATCACTTAATAGAAAATTTATTTTTTTTGTTTGTTTTCAACTTTTTTAAACATGATTAAAAGAAACAAAATAAATTATATTCAAATGAAATCTTAAAAATAATATTTAAAAAATCTTAAAAGTAATATTTTAATTTTTATCTGTTTTTAATGGTGATAATTCTCCAAATAGTTAAAAATTGTCAGCAGATGTTAAGAGTTAACTTTAAAAAAGAGTCAATTTTTTTATTTATTATTATTATTATCATACAGCAGAGTGTCTACATTTCTCTCTTAGATGATACACTTTTACGAGTTTTGTAGCTTTATATATTCCTAATTTATTTCGTAGTTTACTCCACACCAAACCGAAAGTTAAAAAGTGTCTTTCGATAGAGACAGAGGGTGCTAAGTGTAAAGAAAAAAGAATTGGCAGAAATTTTGTGGAAGCTTGGAATTTTTTTTTTGCCATAATTTTCCACTATTTTTTATGAAAACTGTTGAATAACAGTGTCAAAACATCATTGATTTTGGAAAGCATTCAGGATCGGAAAATTCGAATGCCATAACAACTGGCAGAAATTCTGGATGATGCTTAGAAAGATAGTTTTTTGCTAATTGCTCTTGTTCATCATTTAAAAATTGTCACCTTGTTTCGGGATCCAGGATACATATGCTAATTAAAGAGGTGGTTGAACAGCCTGAGGGAATCTTTTTACAAAATGCTTATGGGGTTCTAATTAATCACACGATAGTAAGTTAATTCATATTTCAACAGCTTCTGAAATTGAAATATTTTCTGATTGAAGCTTTTTTAAAGCTTCAGAAACAATTGATATCTGTTTTTCCTAATTGATAGTTTATTGGTAAAGCCCAAAATTATTTAATATTTTTGACATATTATTATATTCTTCATTTTGATGTTCAAGAGCAATCTCTTGATATTTATGGTAATTATTGGTATAAATGTTAACACGGTCACAATATGAACTTTTGGTAATTGGGGTATAAAGCAGTTTTTTCATTAGCCCATCCACGTGCTTGATGCACATTTCTGAAATATTTGTAACTTCCATGATGTGTCCAGTGATAGTATATACTTCTTGTTCAACCAAATTTCAAAAAAGCAATTTGTGAAAAAACCCACCAAGTTGGTTTTTTCAAGGTGGGCCCACCCAATAAAATCCGGGCGGGTTTTTTCAAAGTGGGCCCACTTGGCGAACCCTGCATACAGTCGCCGTACGATATAAGGACCCACACGAAACAGGTGAAGATGTGAGTTATAACATGAGGCCATTATAATAAAAACTAAAATACTGTAAATACATTAACTCATTGCTAAAAAATATTTGACCAATTTTATGTTGTATATCAAAAATGGCAGCCCTGTACCACCATACATTAATGCATTTTTAACCTAAGAAGCAGAAATCCTCCATCACGCTAGTGAGCGGTGTAAAACATTAAAGCATTTGCAAATTATTTTTAATTTAAGTTTTTTTTAAAATTATTTTTAAGCCTGTTTATAAAAAAAAATGAAAGGCTGAGTTGAGATAAAACAGTAAGGAACAAAAGCATAATTTCTTTTTTCAGTTACTTAATTACAAGTTTAACTGTATAGGAGGGATTTATTCCATCTTTTTTAGCATTTTTGCATAAAGTTAAACTTAAATATTAACAACAGAGTTTTTATGTAAAATTTATTAGGAGGTCATATTTTCAAATGTTAAGCACAATTATTTTTAATAATAGATAAAGCTGAATTTTTACAATAATAATTTCTCTTTATTGTAGCCACAGACAAATCTAGGATTTTTGAAGATGGTATGGCAGATTCATTCTGTAAAATCTGCTACTGGGTTAAGGAGTGTGATATTAAATGGTATTTTTACGTATATATTAATGCAGATAAAATGTTGTGTCATTGCCATTTTTTCCAAAATCAATCTTTCACACACCGAATTTTTATAAAAGTAAAGAATTGCTTTGTTAAATCAAATTTGATATGAAAAAAATCTACAAGAAATTAAGCATGGTACGCAATAAAAAATCAAAAGGTGAAAAATTAAACATGATATATAGCTTTCAACAAACTGTCATTGAACCGCAGACTCTCAATAGTAGGCGATTTCTAAGAAACTATGGAAATCAGTAAAAGTATTCAACACTATTAATATAAAAATTCCTCCACAAATTATGAAATGAGCATCGTAACTCAGTGAAATCGAACTTAGTCTTCAAAACAAACAGGTAACAGTGGCAGCGTAGGATCTCCGAAAGTTAAATCCGTATATTCCATGCGTTTTCTTGTGTTAGCAACTAAATCAGAGTAACGATGCATTGAAATGAAAGCCACTATATCAGCGTGCTGATATAAACTTTAAATTCATTTTTATAAAGTTATGTATGACTGTGCATTATGTAACAGATTTAAGTACATAATTATTAAGTAAATGTTACTTAAGTACATAAATTGCTTTAATTATTCATTGTAACATTGAAATTCCATGACACTTTTAAGCAAGACAAGTAAAAAAATTATATTTATAAGAATTGAAAATTAAAAAGTTTTTTTTTTTTATAATTATAACATGTTTCACTTGGAAAACACAAACACACTTTAGAACCATTTAACTTTTTATTTCACTTAAGAATTCAAAGCGTCTGTTAACTTATGTTTCACTTCAGAAAGCTTACGCAAATATATCAGTAAAAATGGCCATTTATGACATTTAAATAAGAGAAATTTAAAAAAAACGTGTTTTAAATTATAAAACATGTTTCTTTTTAATTATATATTAATGTAGCTATAATTACAATTTAAACAAATGACTTTTTTCGAATCTGTATTAGTCTTGTATACGTTGTTTACAAAACTAAGCAAATACTTTTTTTCAAATTTGAGTAAGAACTTTTTTTTTATAGGAAATATAATTTTACTGTTTTTGTATTATGTAATAAGATCTGCCCAATGAACAAAATAAGTTAAACATTGTTCACAGTTTTCTTCATTTTAAAAACTGGCCGTAAAATTACATCAAATGCTTTATTTTGCACTTTATTTTTCATATGATGAAAACTAATAATTGTTCTCAGTTTTATAATTATATTCAATGAGTTATTTCAATAAGGCAATTTAGATTTAGGAATTTAGAAAATAGAAATATTTCAGTTTCCTAAAAAAATACATTAAAAAGAGAGAACTTTTAAGAACTGTTTTTTCTCTTTATACATTAAATATAAAACTTAAATGAAATATTCAAAAAAATTCAATTTGAAACCCCAAACTAATAGACGAGTATATTCCGAGAAAGGTGTGATCTTGTAAGATGGATATTATAGAAGTCCTAATTAGTAATCATTGACCTTTTATCTTGCTACAGGGACTACTATTAGGATCCCCTATATATCTAGGCCCTGTTAGGACATCTGCTTTTCCCAACATCTTCTATCAACACCTATGACATACATAAACCGTTTAGTAACTTTTAGGCAGACTATTAAATCAATCACTTATAATATCTTCATTTGCAGAAGGAAAAAATAAACCAAGATGACCCTCCTTATAGTAGCAAAACGATGCAAAAGAAAGAAAGAGAAAAAGAGGATTTTTTTCCCCTTCATTTTATTAGTTAAATGATAAAAAAGTAAGAATTTTTTTTTAAAGTTTTTTTTTTGCCTAGATTGTAGCAAAAATAGCCACCTTTCCTTTAGTCATTTCAGTTGCTGGAGGCAACCCTGCTATGTTATTAAATTTATTAAAGAAATTGAGAAAAGAATCCTTACACAAGAGGATATTTGAAATTATAAAACTTTATAATTAACACAAATACACAGATATGGTAAACACTAGATTTTCCATAGTGGATAGCTAAAAAATAGAACAAACCTGGAGGCAGTAAAAGTGCAACTGCTGTTGGTTGAAATATTGTTGATGGGAGCACTATGTGCTTTCATTTCTCCTTTTAGTTGTGTGGCATCGGTTGTCCAAATTTTCAAAAAACCTCCTCTACAACCACTTAACAGATAGCGAGTATTATTGCCAGAGAGAAAACTCAGGGAACAAATCCAATCCTTATGAGCTTGGTTTAAAGACTAGAAATTTAAATTGTTTATTCAACCATTAATAAAGATATAAGTAACTTATGTACATAACAAACAAATAGACAAATATGCATTACTGTAGGTTTGTAAATGAAAAGTGGTTATTGTATAAACAATAAGTTTAAAAAAAAAATAAAAGGAAACACCCTAGAAGACTTTTGCTTTAATAATAGCATTTTCACAAACTCTGTGCTAATTTCAAAGGTTTGAAAGATTTAGCAAAAATATCTTATCTTCATTAATTGGTGCTACCTATTCAGGGTTCAAACTAAAAAACAAGAAACTTTTTCCAGGTATATTTACGCAAAATTCCAGAATTTTTTTTTCTTTTAAAAATCCAACTAAAGTTATACTTAATGAAAATGTAATTTAAAATTATAAATAAAATTGCAACTCTAGGAAAGCATTAATAAACAATTTTTATTTAATAAAATCAGATGATTTAAATAATATCAACTCAGATTAGAAATAATAAATTTTCAGAACTATAAACATGACTGAAGGGAAAAATAAGACTAAGGGAATTTATTAGGCAATATTCAGATGGAAAAAAAATTATCAGTCAGAAATTGTTGAAAAAAAATAAAAATATCTAAATAACCTATATATAATTGAAGTAAAATCTTAAACAAAGCAAGAAAATTTTTGAAAACAAAAACGTAATAAACAATTAAAACCCAATAAGTTAGCATCTATTAAAAATTAGTTAAGCGAAAGATAAGTAGCAATAAGATTACCAAAATTGAGCAATACTAATTTTTAATAAAAAAAACAACATATTTTTAACACCAATTATTAAAGAAACTAACAAATACATAAACAATCCATATTTAAATAAAATTAATCTATATTTAATTTATTAAATTAAGTCAAACAGAATAAATAAGTAAAAAATTACACTTTTTATCTACAGACACTCAAAAAATAAATAATTTTTTCTAAAATATAAAACAAAGTTGCAAGAAGGTGAAAAATGAAAGAAATTGCTAATCAATAAAAAAAAAAACAGGTTTTTAACAAGTCATCCTAAAAGAAATAATAAAAGAAAACTAAATAAAAAAAATACAAATAATCTGTATTTAGCTTAAATTAAATAATATTTAATCAAGTGACGAAAGTTTTAAAGAATAGAAGAGAAAATAACTAAGTAAAAAAAATATAGATAAAAATGCATCATGTTAAGATTTTCTATTTAAAAATATAAACCATAAATAGGATGGATAAATAGAAAATATAAATTACGATGGTAAAACCACAAAATTAATAAAAAAAATATCTAAAAAAAAATTCAACTTATTTTAATGATAAATACCAAACGATCACAAAAAGAAACTAACACATACATAAGTCAATTGATATTAATCATTTAACTGAAGTCCAGCCAAATTATGATAATCTAAAGATTTCTTAAAATCACTAAATTAACTAATATAAAACAAAATTAATGATTAAAAAAAACAATATATTTCATTCTTAGTTATAAAGAAAAGAAGATGATAAAGTATAAGGAAAACTTCTCAAATTAAATAAAAACACCAAAAAATTACCAAACAGAAATGATAATTAAAAGAACTAGGACCTGGACTAGGTAGGAAATAATAAGATCAACTGAATTTTAAAAAAATCTTTATCCTGAAACTCATGAATATGAAAACTAATTTATTGAGTATGAAATTTATTGGGCACAGAAGGAAAAAAAAAGTGGAATCAGATATATATCACTTGTAAAAAGAGAAAGCTGCAATCTGCTTCATAAAATAATAGTCTGCTTTTAGTATAAACTATCTTCTGCTTTTAATTATAAGAGCAGACGACTTTTAACAAAAGCAGATGTGATTTCATATCAGACATCACAATCAGGCAAATGATATGGTAAGCTCTGAGGAATCAAAATTCATTCAATCAAAAAATATATTTTCTTTAATAATTAATGCATGATCAGAAATTATAAAACAATAATTTGTCATAATAAATCAAGAATCAACAAAAATTGAGAAACAAAAGTAGAGTAAAGAAAAAACTATCATGTCAATACACTCAAGGTAGAAATTTCAAGTTCAGAGCTCAGACTTGATAGCACTCTAGAAATTCTTCAGAGGAATGTTGAGGATATCCTTAATAATGGTCGGCCTAGAAAAAAAATCTAATATATTTTTAAAATCTTCTATTCCGCAAGTGCAAATTACAGTTGAGAACAGAAGACTCTAATCCCGCAATTTCATATGGAATCAAATTCCCTGACGATTCTCGGTTTAGGGGTGAAATTTCGCTCCCCCGACTTATTTTCCGATTCTTGTTTTCCCTTATTTTCCAATTTCCGGCTCTCCTGATATTCCCAGCGTGTACGAATTCCGACTATTACTAAACTTATTGATGGACACTGGTACAAGCCCTCTTTTACCCCTGACAGCATCCTCAGACAAATAGACAGCGGACTAGATGTTAGCATAGTGGGAGAACACTCAAGAAAAAAACATGCAGCTCCAGAAATATAAATTTATTCAACAACTGTGACATGTGAGAGTATTTACAGATGATTAAATGAAAAAGAGAAGGTATATTCTAAACAGTTACACATAAAGTCCCTTGCAGTAGTGCAGTAGGAGAGAGAAAAAGCTAAGTCTACGCTTTTAAGCATGGCTAAGTCTTGGCTTTTTAAACATAGAGATTCGGCGACATCGACTTATTACCAGCAACTGAGCATGTTGCATAAATTATTTTACAAATAGGTGAAGAATAGAGTAGTAATTGCTCCTGTGAAGAAAACATTATCTCATGAGCACAATTTGTTAAACTCCCAATGAAAACAGACATCTATCTTTTATGTACTCATTCCGTGAATTAATCTGAGATAAATAAAGAGCATTGATTCGGTTTTATGATATGATTATCTATCTGAGATAAATAAAGAGCATTGATTCAGCTTTTTGACATGATTATCAATCATATTTCCAATACTTATAAAATCAGACACGAAATCATACTTGGATTCTTGATTATCAAAATATAAGAAAGGGAATCATGATCAGGAGAAAATATGTTCCAATAGTTCAATAAAAAGATAGTTTGAATGTTTAGGCTCCTTAATGTTGATTCCTCTTTTCGTATATTTCTCTGTATCTCAAAAATTTAAGCTTGTTTATTCAAAAAATAAATTTCAATATACATTTATTCATTATTTATAGTAGAAAAAATTTTGAATTGCAAAGTATGCAGATTTGTAAATCAAGTTAAACCAAGTAATTTTAAATGACAAAACACAAAACGCAAATAAAATCAAAGTAGTTTTTGTAAAATGAAATTTAAACACTAATTTTTTTACAGTTTTTGTGACTCAAGCACTATTTGTTCAAATTTAGGATTTTCACATTTGAAATAATTAGGAAATATCTCAAAAGGTTACAATTAAAAAATACATAAAAAATATTTATAGTTACACATAAAAAATATTCAAAAAGAGAAAGTGAAAGATTTAATCCAGCATTTTAACTGACATGTAAAGAATAAAACCAACCTGAATATGGTTGCCATTCTTCAGATTCCATTTCTTAATACACATATCCCTGGAGCCAGAGTACAGAACATTATCATTAATAGCAAGTGTTTGTATCCCATCATAATGTGGAGGTTTAAGATTAGTTTTAGATGAAATCACTCCACCAGCTCCTTCACTCACTTCAAACACCTAAAACACAAAAATTAATTATCATAATTATAGAAAAAGAATATTATAATTTATTAACTTTGTTAAGAACAATAGAATAATTGCTAACTTTTTTTTAAAAAAATTATTTGACTTCCAATTATTTAAAATTAAATTAACAACTCGCAATCTGGGTGTGTTCACCAGCACTTAGTGGCCTGCTAACTTATTATGTAAATTTTATTATTATACCGTTATCCGGAAATCAAAAAACCGGAAAACCAAAAAACCGGAACGAAATTCAATAAATTTTCCCGCTTATTTTTTTAAAAAAATTTTCCCTCATAAGATTTTAGGATTTTTCTTTCTTTTTTGAAAGATGTTTACTTTACCATCATTTTAGAAATAATCATTAGTGTATTACTTCATCGCTTTTTCTTCTTTTTAAGATTATTTCTAAATATTTGTTTATTTTTAGTTGGGTTTAACAATAAAAAAACCGCTTTTTGTAGCGATTCAGAAAACCGGAAAAATCAGTTATCCAGAATAGCGATGGTCCCGATCGTTCCGGATAATCGGTTCCCTACTGTATATATATATATATATATATATATATATATATATATATAGTACGCATTGTTAGATTTGTTACATAAAATAAATAAAAAAAATCAAAGTAAATATTTTAGAGGATGTATATTTAACATAAAAAAATCAAATGATTATTTCAAATACATGCATAGTTGTACAAAGTTAATTTGACAATGTAATAAAATTTTTGATTAGACATGCCTTAATGTAATGGTCTTTTGAGCCAGTCACTACAACATTTTTATCACGCCCTTCATTGTCCACAGCTAAACACATAATTGCTGCTTGATGGCTACCATTCAATTTACCTATTGCTTTGAACCTAATAATTGAGAAAGAAAATTAAAAAGATTGTATGGAAAACAATCTATTAAAATTTGATGCAATGGATTTAGGTTCATAATCACCAATGATAACTAACAAACTAATAAAGTAATTGGTAGGTATCAAATACATAAATTAATAAATGCATTTGGAAAATTATTTTTTATTCATTTAATACAGGGATTTCCAACTTATATGAGGTCGGGGGCCACAATTAAAAACACAAATCAAATGGCGGGCCGCAACTTTATCAAAATTTTATGTAGGACTCTTATGTTTGAAGGAACATTAAATATTACTGTCAGATTTTTACCAAGTTGTACGAAACAAAAGTATTGAATTACAAATTAAAATAAGAAGTAGATTTTTAAAAATATTTAATTGTTATTTATAATATTTTTAAAAATATTAAATAAATAATAAAAATTCGGGCTACAATAACTTTAATGTGCACCTATGTATTAAACAATTAATGTACAGCAGATATCACATTGCTAGATATAAAACTTTAAAAAGGTTGGTATTAAAACTTACATAGTAGCACACAAAATATTTAATGAGAAAATTGAGGTTTGTCTGCTGCAACCACCAGAGAATAGATATTTATATTTTAAATTTACAAATGTGTGTGTAAATATTTTCATTAAAAATGAGTGGTTTCAAAAAGCTAAATCGGATAGGAAAGGAGGAAATTTCAGATACGCACATGCTAAATTATATTCGCAAAATACAAAAAAAATTAAATAAAAAAGAGCAACATACACGATTGTTTTTGTATTTGAATAAATATTTTCTTGGATGCAAAACCTGAGTAAAATTTTTTTTTGCACCGTTGGTATGTTAAATTTCACAGAAACGAAGAAATTAGGTTTTTATTAACGAGAAAAGTATTCTAAACTCATATGTATTTTCCACGAAAATTTTAACCAAAAAAATTACAACTAATATATGCGGGCCACAAAAAAAGTTGTATGCGGGCCACAAAAAAAGGCTTCGCGGGCCGGATGCGCCCCCCGGGTCGCGTATTTACAAAGACTCAAGGATACAGCCCACTTGGCGCGATAAAGAGCATCTAAGCATTTTTGGTGCAAAAAAGAAAGCTGCGCATGCGCTGTAAGGAAAAGGCATATAGAGCAATCCTTTGCGTTTGGGTTAGTTCCGTTGTTGACACTTTTAGTCGCTCGCTATTTTAGTTTGTGACATTTAACCAGGTTCAACCTTAGTAGTTTATTAATCTTAGGTATGACAGATGATAATTCAAAACAAATGCATTTTTCAAGAATGTAAAACATAAACCCATTTTTTTTTTCAAAAGTACCGATAGTATATCATATATCCAATTTCTTATAATAACGTCTATTAGGGTAACAATTTTTTAAAAATAACAATAGTGTTTATCATTAATCAACAGTTTGAATATTTGTATAATATATATTCAATTTACTACAACAGTGTAAGCAGTAGAAACACAGTGGCGATCTCAAAAATGCTATATTAGAAATATCTCCATACAGATTTTTAAAATTGAAACATCTATGCTTTTTTTTCAAGCAATCGAACACTTTAATCTCATCTTATTAAAAAAATTCGTTCTGAGCTGAAATATTATAATTCTCTCAAATCGTTTTGTTACAGCTCGATACTAAAGTATTGTTATGCTAATCACAATTCGTCGATTTCCACAACAACGCATTCTGTACGGGGTTACAACAATCGAAAGAGGATGTGTGTGTTTACCACAAATCTGGCGACAATCCCTAATATCGCGCCAAGTGGGTTGTATCCTTGAGTCTTTGTAAATACGCCCCCGGGTCGCCAGTTGGAAACCCCTGATTTAATACAACAGTGCAGCAAATTTCCCCACAAAATATTTTCCATATAACAAAGTGGCTGACTCCAATCATATGATATGATCATCAATAAGATCAAGATATCTTCAGCTGTTACCAGTTAACTAAATAAAAATTATAACAATAATTACCGATACACACATTCTTAATATTATTCAGACATTATCACACATATTTAATATTATTCACACATTCTTAATATTATATTTAATATTATTAAAGGCTCAAAACAAAAATTGATGCTTCTTTATTATATTACAAAGAAATTCAATTTTAGTTTTAGATTTAATAAACAGTAAATAGGTTACAGTAGCATTTTAGTAAGCTCTAGTTACTTTCATTATTAATTAAATAAAACTGCATTCAGTTAATGCATATAATTAAAACAAAGAACACAATATAAAAAAAAATTCTTAAGCAATATTAAGAATTAACTTTTCACATTATTGCTAAATAATGTCTTTGAAGAATAATGCTTAACGAGGTTTTACAGCAACAAAAATTTTTTTAAATATGATTTTTAAAAAAACGAAAACTGCAGATGAAGTTTAAATGGTAGACGAACAAAAATTGCGTATGACCTGAATGGTGGATGAACAACTTATACACCATTCTATGTTTAAAATGAGGCTTTATGCAAGGATTATAAAGAATTTGTTGAATGTTTTGTTAGGAGTTTGAATAATTGAAGTGAAAGGAGTTTGAAGAGAGAGAAGGAGAAAGGTTTGAAACAGCAAAAGGTGACGGAAGTCAAAAAAGGTGTTGGATAGAAAGAAAAATAGAACAGCCTAAGACAATGATTTTGAAGATGGTGGGAATTGGATTAGGGGAGAAGACACGTTTATACAGAGTTAGGGGGTATTTAATGTAAAAGGAGTTGCAGTTATAATTAAGATGGTCAAAATTAACTGCTATGCAAAGGCACATAGTTTCTTTTTAAGTAAATCAGTTAAAATAGTTTCTTTTTGGGTAAATCAAGACAGCAAGGACGATTTTTACACTTTATAATTTAATTCTTCAGGTCGGTAATCAGTTATACATGATTGTACAATTTTGGGGGATCTACATAAAATGAACATCATATCTAAAACAAATATTTCTGGCTCTTGCGGCCCAAGATCACAAAGACATAAAAAATTTACTCTTTAGTACACATATTTTCGGAGTGAGTGAAACTGGGAAGCACTTTTTTCTCTTTCTACTGTAGAGCTGAGTTCAGGCTTTCTTTTGGAGATTAAGAAAGCTCAAGTTTAAAGAATTTTATTCTGAGCTTGAGATACATAGGATTACTTAGAGCCCAAGTTTGGGAAGATGAATGTCAGATAAATTAAAATTTCATGAATGTTGTTTTTACTAGAACATACCATTACAAAACATTAAATATTATTTGTACTACTAGACTTAATTTCTAACTGTGCCATTTGAACGCAGGAAATTCGTCACACTAGCTCAATTTGCATTTTGCTTAAGTCGACCCGTCTGGGAATGACGTCTAACACCTGACATAGTACCAACTGAAACTCCATTATAACTAAATCAAATAAAGAAAAACAAAATCTCAAACTAAGTAAAAGTACCTTGACATGTAATTTTAACCTATCAAAGTCAAAGCACTAAACAGAAGTAGCAGGCAGCTGCAATTTTTCATACTTTATAATTTTTACCTTTTTAATACTTAAAAACTGAACCAAACATTTGTTTGGAAGTAGTAAATAAAAATTATATCAGGGGTCCAAGCCTATCTGAGCTCAACTGTTTCTCAATTGAGCCAAAACCAGTCTCATCTCTATTCTACTGGTCCTGGTGTGTTTAAACATGGTTTGGTTCCAATAAGAATTTTTTAACATAAGAATAAGAACTAAAATTTTGACAGTAAACATAGAACATATGAATGGAAATATGGTATAAGACATACATGCGGAGATCCCAAATCTTGACCGTGTTGTGTGCTGCAGAAAATAGTGTTGTGCCATATTTATTGAGAGCAATGTCATTCACCTGATGTTCTCCCTGAGGCATCAATAATGACCTGGATGGAGTATTTAAAAAAGGCTGTCCAGGATTAGAATTACCAGAGGAACTAAAACAACAAAAAAACATTACTTACTCAACAAAGATAAATAAATCAAAAGAAATCATTATAGAATCATAATCAGTATTCATTCTTTTCATTTTTCTACCTCAAAATGACCAAAAACACAGGTTATCAAACAAAAAATTCTAAAGAAAACATGTAAAAAACAAGTCCAAATATTCGGAAAGTCAACTACTACCCCTTCCCTAACTGCTGAGATAACTCAAGTTCAGCGATTCTAAGGTTTTCTTTAGTTATGGAAATCTAAAAAATCAACTTTCCTTTCGAGGAAACTACTAGACTTTATGAATAAAGTTTATTAGCAATTGTGAACTTGTTAATCAATGAAAGACTATTAAAAATATTTCATGTAAAAGATCATTTTTTTTTTCTTATTAGTATTAGTCTTGCAATTAAGTTTGATGAATGACACTTGAATATACAGAGTGACATCCAGTCTTGCTCTGAATTTGATTTTGGTGTATGCATAAGCTGAACTATGGTTTTCATCAAATTAAAGCAAAAAAGGGCCAAAATCAACAATAAGAATGGCTATCAGAGAAACATACTTCTCATTTTAAAAAGAAAGGTTCAATGTGCAATGCTAATACAATCATTTATATGTATATCCTTTTCAATATTTAAACAATATAATCTTATTAGATAAAAGATATATAGATTTTTAAATTTTGCTTTTTCTTTATTCACTAGCATTTTGCTTAAATGTTTTTATAAAAAAAAACACTAAAATGTTAAAAAAAAATAGCTCAGGACATAAAATTTTATTTCTGAAGGTACTAGCCAGACTAAAATTTTAGATCATGACAATTAAAAAAATTAATAAATAAAATTTTTACAGATATAAAGAACTTTTTGGAGAATGAAACACTAAAAGAATGCAGAAACTGAAAAATTGAAATATATTTTGAGCAAAATAATAATAGGTTACTTTGCAATCAAGATGTAACTGTCAAGATGGTAAAAAGGTTCAATGACATCATTATAATATAAAAACATATCATTATAAGTTATTAAATATCAGAATGTGTCCATATTTTTAGCACTTCATGTTTGCATGCTGTTACTTTTTTATACAAAAACACTACGTGTCTATTGCAGATCTAGTGACAAAGTGTTCCACTCTAGGGTCTAACTCTGTTTTTATAGAGTCAAACTTTGTTACTTATGTTGGAAATTTTGTACCCTGAATAAAGTATAATTGATGGGATATAAATTTAATTACAGATTTCAAAAATCATAATTGGTTAAAAAAAGTCCCAACATTTAGAACTCCCCCCCCCCCCCAAAACCCTTCTTAAGGGTTCTGTGGAACACTTTTTTGAACCGTAGCTCTAGGTAGTAAACTGATGATAAAACTAAATGCATTTTCACCTGTAAAAAATTAAATTTCAACTTAAAAACTATACATTGTTTTGCTACAGTTCCTTTAATTTAACAATGGAATAAAATAATATACTTTAATACAAATTTAAAATATTTCCTAATGTTTATGCTTTACAAGTCTACATGAGATTTTGTTTACCATAATGTTTGAACACACTTCGCAGGATTTTCCCTTACATCCCAGACTTTAACAAAAGCAGATGATACACTGAATCCAAGCCGAGTGTATTCACTATATCGAACAGAAACTACATTATTTGGATGTCCGCTTAGGCTTTGTATTTCTTTTCCAGTGCCTAGATCCCATATTTTAACAGTACGATCTGAAAGAAACATTTATTAATTCATGCAGAGATAGATAATTGCTGCTTTCAAATACCATTTAATATCTTAGTTTACCTTTAGATCCACTAAATAAAACATCATCAGTAGCATGAAGGCACAAAACAGGTCGACTGTGACCTTCAGCTGTATGGGAACATATAAGAGGTGAATTTTTGACCTGATTTGATTTCAGTGTAAAAGGATAAATGACTCCACTGAAAAAGAAAAAAACTTTGTTAAGACTTAAAATTAACGCATAATGAATATATTTAATAAAAAATAGTGAAAAATTTGGAGATTTTCTATAAGACCTTTCTGTTAAACACTTCTCTTAACACATTGACTGCCACAAGCATTTACAGTGAAAACTTCGTCAGGCCACAAGTACTGCTATATGAAGCATATTCTGCTAAGTACTCCCAGTAGTATTTTAATAATTTGAGTCTCAGGTGGTCACAAGAATAATATCTCACTCTGTTTGTTTCCATGGTATTTGGTCTGTTTATTTGCATCTGTTGCTTCCCATCTGTTTCTCATCTCGCCACTTTACACGATCAGTTTGAATCTTTGCCGAGTAAAGAGAAGTATAACTTAAAATATTTAGCCTAATCCCTTGAAATTTCGTAATGAAAAACTTATTCCTTAGTGAGTCAAATAGCAGTGAACAAGAAAGCTTTTACGAGGCTCACAATAGTTTTCTTAATAAATCACTTTTGTATTACTTTTATAACAATTCAATAGTTCTGTTACTTCCTGAGAAATATCTTTTTAAATATATACAAATATCATTGGCAAGTAATCAAATAAGCGTCACCACAATACGGGTGATGGGACCCGATCAGAAACGTGATGATATGAGTGACGCAGCAGTCAATGTGTTAAATATGTGGCCGAGAAAACGAACAAAATCAGAATGTAAATTAGATAAACACAACATTCAACTCATTTTGATTAGTTGTTTCTCCCACATCCCATAAATTATTAGATAAAGCAAATAATAAGATATAAATTGTTTTACCTGCCAGGTTTATTCAGTCTAAAAGATCCATGGGTCAAGCGGCTGAAAACATTATCTTCACGACCTTTTCTCATGGAAGAAGGGGAACCGGGAGGGCTTATATCAGAGACTGTAGTTTCACTGAAATTAACAAATAATTTATTTCAAACTGTTTTTTAATTTTATAAATATATTCCCTACCTTTTTCCCTGAAGAGATTATTAAGAACAGAGTCATAGAATAGACAAATAATTTTAAAACTTTCACAAGAACATGTTACAGTGAAACATGAACAGAAATGTAAACATATTTAACACTAAAAAAAAGCATATCTATACAATAAATTAATAAACAAATGAATTATACAAAAGAATTTTTAAAATGTCTTTCTATCATTTTTATTTTATTCAAAATCATCAAATTTCAGTCATTTTCAATCATGCGGATATATGCTAGAAGTTGAATCTTTTCTATCAAACTGAACTTTATATCAACTTTCATCTCTATAAAAACAATATATATTTTTATATATGTTATTTTTTTTCTTTTTCTTTTAAATCTATTTTATGAGTTCTATGTATTTGTAGCTTATGTGCAGTTGCTAAAACCCAATAATTCTTCATTTTCTTTCGAAATTTCGATTTTCTTCACGCTTTCTTTTTCTTTTCTTTTGCCTTTTTGCTGTGTTTATATTATACATAGAACCTATATTTAAAGACTATTTTATCCTACTGACAGCTATAATTTAATGTTCTTTTTCCTAAAATTAAGCCTGTAAAAAGTAATATGTAATAATTATAATATAAATTTTAAAGTTTCAATATTGGCCTTATATTTAAAAAAAAAAAAAAAAGAAGAAGAAGTTTTAAAAATTGAGGAAGATGGCGAACTTTTTGAACATCATTTAAAATGATATTAACTAGATTTAAAACAGACATTTTATACACATATTGATAAAATTAAAGATATTTTAATCCCCATCACCATAAATACAATTATGCAAACAAACCCAGGCATGCAGTGCATAAATTGTTAATAAACAAAAACACCCACAAGCAGAGCTGTATAAATATTAACTATAATTATGACCTAGACATTTTTACACACACAAATTGATCAAAACATTTTGTTTTCAATCCCCATCATTATAAATGATTGTGCAAGCAATCCAGAGCATGCATTACATAAATTTCTAAAAAATAAAACACCCACAAGCAGAGGAGTAATAATATTAACTGTATTTATAACCCAGACAATTTTGCACACACAAATTGATAAAAAAGAATGATTTTTTAACACCCATTACTCAAGTTGTTAAAAATAAAACACCCTTAATAAGTTCTACTTATAGTATTAACTTATTTTTATGCACATATACTGATAAAAGCAATAATTTATTAATTCCCATCACCACAAATACAATTGTGCAAATAACTTTGTGCATGCATTGCCTAAATGCTAAGTAATATACCTATAAGCAGATTTGTAATAATGTTACAACTTACGTTGAGCTCTGACGAGACAACGACGGAAAGGGTATTACGCTAGAATTTGAATCAAATTTTCTGTGGAAAGCAGGTGATAATTCAGCCATATGCGATTTCTCTTTGCTTCTTCTCTTAGATAAAGGAGATCTTTCAATTTTTTTACTATAAATCATGTCTCTATAATAAGCATCAAAAGAAGGAGAGAAATATTATAGAAAGGCTAGTAGCATTATAAGCAAACATTTAAGATGTTCATAAGGAAGATCTTCCTTTGAATAAAATAAATAGTTTTGTTTGAATAAGCATAATGCAGTTTCATTTAAATAAACATGAAGAAAGAGCATTACAATAAACAAAGAAAGAGGTTCAGGAGCATGAAAAAGAAAAATCTAGGAATATGGCAATTTTAAACAGGTTAAGCATTACAGTGATTTTTTACCTATATGTAGGGAACAGCCGGAAAAAAATATATAAGTGCATAATGCCTGAGAGTAAGCAATACACTATATTGTTATTTACAACAGTAACAACTCAATATAATGACTACAGCATATTAGGAGAAGTTAGCTGTTTCCAGTTCCCGGCCAAAATATTAGTATTATAAATACAGAAATTGTATGTTTATAATGAGCAGAAATTACTAGTTTCATTCATTGTAAAAAAAAAAAATTCCGGGGGAAATATGTTTTTCTTCTATTTAAGTGAGCAATATCATAGTACAAAGGTCAAAATAAAGAAACTTTTATTAATTTCTAATATCAATACAGAAATGGTAAAAACTGATACTACTTCACTTTTATCTTTATAGTGACCACCACCTAAGTTATTTTTCTCCTTCCAAAAGAAAAAAATTTTCTCTTACTTTTAAGAATCCTGTTGCACGTTTCAAAAGAATTTGTCTTTTGTTGACCATATATTTATAATTGCCCCCTTATTTCTCTTCTTGATAGCTTATTATCGAAATAAATATTCAGCGATATTGATGACATTATATGTAATGAAAACTCCCAGTTCAGTCTACAATCTGTGAACAAAAGCACTCGATTCTATAATTTATACCAAAATTGTTTAAAATAGAAGAGAAAGAGGTAAATGCATCTTTTATATTTATTATAATCACAAGCTCATTATAATGATACAGTTTGCTAAGATGAATTGTCGTTATAAAGGACTTATAGTGCAAAATAAGATTTAGTTACAAAATGTAATTAATTTGCCTTTGCTTTGTAAACATTTTTGCAACATAAATGTAATTTTTTTAATTAATTTTTTTAACTTTATGCATTAATTTGTGAGTTCATTACCTAATTATTATTTTTTATATCTTTTAAGTTATTAATTTATGTTGACCCGTATTCATTATTTTACTTTATCGTTCGTAATGATCCTTAAAAAAGATCGATAGAAGTTCTACTGCATGTTCCTTCCTGAATTTAATCCCCTGTAATTTTGATTAGCTACAATTACTGTTGTCCAACTTTTTTAAAATTCCTCTTCATATTGATTCGAAAACATTAAAATGTTATGCTTAAGTTTTTATATTTTGTGAGGTGCATGAATTTTCTTTTGAGTTTATAACATTAATGAAAACAATTCCCCTCTTTTACACATCTGAACACAACAGGAAGGAAAATGTTTTATTAGAATATGATTAATAGATGGCAAAGGAGGAGGGTGGAGTTTAGCTAAAGACAGGACAGAAGTATTAAAGAAGGAAACTATTTTTTAAAGCAGGTTTAAAAAATAATGCACATTTGAATCATATTTCTAACCACTATGTAAATGCATAAATTGGTTAATTACACATATATTTTATGTTATGAATGTGCAAGTACCAGAAAATCACTAAAAGAAAAAATAAATTGGGAGGAGCAGTCCTGGTTAGATTTATCACTGCAATGCATATTTGAATATCTACTATGTAATTTATGAATTGTTATCAAAAAGCAATGATACTTCCAACGGGGAAGCTTCTTAGAAATACCATTAATGATAAACCCTCTGTAAACTGGAAAGGAAAATAAAATGAAAATATGCTTAGCTGAACATGACTCACCTTCATGACTAAGCATGCTGAATAAAGATATATATATATATATATATATATATATATATATATATATATATATATATATTTATGCGGATTTGAACCCTCAAATACATGGGGTAAATGAAATTTGGAAAGTATGGCCTTAAAATTTTAGAAAGGAGAATGATCTAAAATTAGGGCCAATTAACAATAGCTTCAGCTTTTGAGTAATTCATTATATCCATAGAACTATTTAAGAAAACAAAAACATTTTGATCACAATTGAATTATAAAACTGTTTTATCCCTAATTCTATGCTTAAATAATTTTTTATGTTTATATACAATGTTATTTTACTGTTGGTTAGAATGCACGCCTTGAACCTTTTTAGCTCAATATAATGACTGAAATTTAGTCATTTTATTTTTAGGATGTTACCACACAATAAATATAAATCACATTGAATCTCTTTTCAATGAAGGAAAAGTGACATATCCTTCGAAAATCTAATCAGATATGTGATTGCTGGAAAAAGAAATTATCTGAAATTATTTAGAAACTTTATGGTTAAATAGTTTCACTTTCAAATAAATTTCATTACCTATTTTGTAACACAAAAGTATTATTTATAAATTTCAAAGGGAGATTTAACCAATAAAAGTTATGCTTAGCAATTTCAGAAAATAATATACATTCTAATATTAAGGGTAACATTACTGAATTTCAAAGAAAAACAAAATTACATGTTCCTCCATTTTCGCATTTTGCAAGTCATCATCGCATTAAAAAAAAAACTTAATTCCAAAATAAGTGAAATCTGCTGCTAAAAAGAGATTTATGATATCCATATTCATGATGAAATTAAACAAATTGGACATGCCAGAAAGAGATTAATCAAATGCAAGTTTAAAAATTTTTGTGTTTTAATAAATGATATCCTAGTAAAAACATCAGGATTTTAAAATCATATAAAATCAGTGACAATAAATTCTGAAAGATCTATTGAATAATTGTGTAAAATACAAAACAATCAAGTGTGTAATTAGAATTTTTTAAAATTGTAATGATATGGTATGGAATAAATATAGCAGGATTTTAAAAACTATGAAGAAATCAGGAACAATAACTGTGAAAAAGTCTATCGAAAAAGTAGTGGTATCACCGTGTCAAAAGATTAGCTAATTAAATGTGCGAGATTTTCATGTGTCCTTATAATATTAAAAGAAGAAAAAATTTAAAAAACCTAGGGAAAATTGGCAGTCCATTTTGCAAAACATTAAGAAAATGATAATTTGAGAATGATCCCTCAGTTCAGTGTTCTTAAAAATTCTGGGGTCATTGGATTTTTCAATATCAAAATGGCTCGACAGCCCAGGGTGGGCCTTGGCCTTCTCAAGAAGTTTTTTTCAGGCTAACTTTTTTTTTTGCTAGTGTTTTCCAATTTTTATGTTTTAAGACCAAAAGGTCCTTCTCTAGGCCATCTATCCATCTCAAATTCGACCTGCCTCTTTTTCGTGTGCCAACTGGTCTGGCATTGAAAACTCTTTTTGTGGTATGGTCTTCGTTCATTCTGATAATGTGGCCTGCTCATTTTATTCTTTGTCGTTTTACAAAGTTAATAATGTCAGGTTCATTATATGAGTGATAAAGCTCTAGATTTGATCTTCTAACCCACAAACCACTTTTTTTTTTTTTTAATTCCTCCAAAAATACTTCACAAGACCTTTCTCTCAAAGGTACCCAACATAGCTTCATCTGTACAAGATATGGTCCAGGTTTCACAAGCATATGTTAAAATTGATCTTATAAGAGGTTTATATAATAAAACTGGAGATCATTGGATTTTTAATTGTATAAAAAATGCAAATAGAGCTCAAATCATAATTTTAAAAACAATTTAACTCCATCAACCAGAAGGAACTCACATTCTATAAATAGTAAGAATGTATATGGCCATAATTCACCCTTATAAAATGTCATTAAAGAAGAACTTAAATGATTAATTTTAATTTTTTCCTATTTTTTCAAGCGCCCCCTTAAAAAAAACTGAAACTAATTAAGTAGAATGCCTAAATAAGACAATTCAATCACTTTATACAATTTGTGAATGCTTTTCCAATTTAACATACCAAATATTTGACACTTGAGAATAATTAATTTATAATTAAAAACGAGTAAAAAAAAAGTGGAATTCCGTGGAAACGCAGAAGAGGGTCACCTTTGATAAAGCAAAAGAGCCTTTTTGTTCCAATTTCCTAACTTAAAAAATATTGAGTTAGTGCATGTAATGACATTGAAACCCGATAACTAGATCCAAATTTATAAAGCTGTTTTGCTTCTTATTTTGCAAAATGCGCTAGTTCATGCTTCAAAATGGTCACTTTACTTATATCTAAATTCTTTACTAAAATGAATTCACTTTAAAAGAAATTTCTTACTGAAGAGAGGTTGGAGCACTGGTTACTCTAACTATTCCACGCTGGTCCAAGTGATTGGAAGAGCTAGTTAGAGTTTTATCCAAATCTAATTCTTGTTGAAGTTGAGCTCCATGCAATGACCAAGCTAACCTTGAAGATGTTGGTTTTTCAGGAGGATCATTCACAGATGGACAAGAACCAGCAGGTGTTGTTAGCTGTTGCTGATCTAAGCTCAAACTCATAAACTCAGAAGGCAGACCTGTCTTCCTGGGACGTTTCTGGGAAAATTTAATTTAGAGTAAAAAGGCTGTATTGAAATGACACCATATTAAAACTGAAATAGAAGCCAACTAATAAAAGAATAAGATAAACATTATAAACCTTCACTGAATGTTATACAGAAAAACATAAAAATCATTTTTAATTTGCTAGATACTTCCAGTAACCAACTCAATTCTTCTAACACAGAATATCACCGAAATTCGATTGTAGGTTCAGATGCACCGATGCTTGTGTACCTGAACTTTATACATCATACCTGCCAATCCCAATTTTTAAAATTGCAGGAAAAAAAAATCACATAAAGTACAGAAGATTTCATGAAGTTCAAATCTATTGTAAATTTACAGTAATTAAGTATTAAAATATTAAATCATGAAATGTCTATGAGCCTTCCATTTTGTCATTTTATTTTAATACGAAACGACTGATTACATAATGAATTTAACTTTATTTTGTTATAAATGAGAACCCCTACCATGATCATTTCAAGTAATTTGGGCAAAGAAGCGGAAAGTTTCCGCAAAATGCATAGGTGTAGCCATCATGTAAAAAAAATAGGTTACTCAAACTGTGCTTAAAACAACATCTAATAGGAAAAGTCTTCAAGGTTTATTAAGATTGTTAAGCTTGTGTTAACAGCTCAATATTAAAGACAGCCTTCAAAGTAATTAATTTTTAAAACCTTCTATAGAAAATTGATGTAATAATCAACACATAGTGTTGGAATGGAAAAGAATAAAACTCTAACAATACCCATTTAACAAAATTTGTTACTTTAAGCAGGTAAGGAAAAATCTGTATGCCACAATTACACAAGAGAAAAAAAAATAATTTATAGGAATAAATTTCTTTTCTACAGATCTAAAATATATATCATAGTATTCTGAAACCAGTCATGCTTATTGATATGGTTGTAATTTGTTTGGTTCTTACTCAAAACCATATCACTTAGGAAGGTGGAAACATATTAAAGTAAACAGCATAAAGATATAGAAATTTTCAGTTTATGAGGCATCTTATGTGTAATCTGAAATAACATTAATAACTAATAAGACTTAGTTGTATAGTGAATAAAATTTGCTTTAAGGCAGATGAAGTCTGAGAGAACAAAAAAGCATAGCATTTAATAGTAATAAAATCAAATGAATTTTTTTCAAAAAAAAAAAGTATTAACCATTTAAAGAAAACTTACTTTAGTTTTTGAAGAATCAGACACTGGCTGAGCTTCTGAAACACTGCTGGAGAAGAAGTTACACCAAAATTAAAATTAGATTTGTTAAAGGGAAAGAAAAAAATTTTGCAAGCAATGCATTCAAAATATAATACCATTCTCTTAAGGGCTTTCAGCATTAAAATTATTTTCGATTAGTTCAATTCATTTTGCAATTTTTTTAATATGATTTTCTTTCTTGGTAATTTTAAACACTTTATTTTGAATTAAAAAATAAATATATATATATATATCAATAAAATAACAAAAACTAGTTTTTCACCTTTATAAATCTTAATAAAATACTGTAAAGCAATTAAAATGAGGTGGAAGAAAAACCTTTCTATAACATGATAAACCTTAAAATGTTACATGTTTTAAGTGTTTTGTTTTTTAAAAAATAACCTATAAATGGTTTAGTTTTTACCAGTTAATATAAAATTGCAAAATAATGTAAGCTATTTTTTTTAAAATTCAAAGTGCTGTAAAAATGGCAATGTATGGAACTTCTATGAACTGCAAAAGTTTTTTAAAAATACATATAAACAAATAAAAAGGTACTCAAGGCAATTCAATTCTGAGCATTATGTTTTTCCCTTTTTATTTTTAAATAGCAGCAAAATAAACTGAGCAATACTGAAAGCTATATACAATATTAAAAATGTTACCTCAAACAAATTACATTTTAGATCCTTTATTTCTCTTATCTGTGTATATTTTTAAAAATTAAATACATGAATTATACAAGAACATTATAACTGCTAACTATATAGAAATTTAAAAGTTTTTTAAGGAAAAGAAAAACTAAATTGTGTTTAACATAATTCTTTTTTATACTTTTTTTCAAAAAGAAATTAGACAGAACTTTTACACAAAGAACTAAAAAATAAAAAGGTATTCAACATTTTGAGCTCTGCTAAAATAAAGATGTGTTTTGTTTTCAGTACTAAGATCCCAATTTTTATGCAACCACACACACACACACACACATATATATATATATATATATATATATATATATATATATATATATATATATATATATATATATATATATATATATATATATATATATATATATATATATATATATATATATATATATATAAACTTGATATATTTAAAAAGTGGGATACCCCTTTAAATAATTCAGCAATAATTCAGTCTTTGATTCTAAATAGAAAAACTATGTTTATGTATTATTTTATGTAATGATAAAAATTAAGAATTGAATATAAATGAAATTATAGTTTATAGTTTTCCAGTGAGAAAAAAAATGCAAAAGACAAAATTAGAAGTAATTCTTAATAAAAAGCAAGAAATACTTACCTATCAACGGGAGAGGAGGAGCGTGTACTAGATTGACTGCGTGGCGCTAAACAATTTTAAGAAAATTAAATATATAATTAATACATTAAAATAATGATAGATTAAATACTATATTTAGAATAATATTAAATTCAGCGCAGTTGTTTTGGCAGAGTTATTTTGAGAAGTGTTAATTTGTTAAAAATTTTTATATAAAAATGATTTAGCTTTTGAAAATGCTAAACATGAGGCTTCAGTAAAATTTTTATCATTATCATCAACCAACAATAGTCAAGCACGTAGTTCCATTTTTATGGCTTATCTTATAACAGTAAAAGAAAAAATGAACAAAAATAAAAAGATAATAATTTAATTTCCTTATCAAGTTGAAAAATTCAATAAAATTAAAATTATTTAAAAATAGTTCATTTTCACAAAACAAAGAAAGTTTTTAGTTATTTTAAGCAAGGAACACATTTTAGTTTTGAACATCTTTTGTAATTGACAAGTTGCTAAGTAGTTAAAATGTAATATTTGTTCTTGGAAAACAAATTTACAGAACAAAACAAAAAAAAACAATTTCTTTTGTCAGTCATAAATTTTAATAAGCTATAAAAAATTTGCAACATACAACTAAACAAAAATAAAATAATTAAATAAGTAACATTACCTTCATCAAGATAATTTGAAGTGGCAAAATCCAGTACCTCTGTGTTTCCATCTTCAACAAGACGCTCCAGAAACATAAGGTAAATATTATTACTGTTAGTAGATTGATTTAATTTAACTTCAAGCTCTTTGATGGAATTTTCTTTTTGGAACACTTGAGTAGTCTGAAATGATTGTATCTTTTTAACAGCAAATTCAGTCATAAAATTAATGTTCATTAATGTAAACATAAAAATAATGTAATGTTTTGAAAGTACATTACAAGAATTTATTTTTCATTTATACCTACAGGCTATATTATCTGAACAATGATTCTGCTAAATTTTTGAAAACTATGGGTCCTCAGGACTTTTATATTTCTGCATCCGTCTTCATCAAAAGCAGGTGTTAATTAATTACATTATAACTAATTTAAAGATCCACATGAAGAGTGAATATTTTAATTTTATCAAAAGATGTTATTTTTACTAAAAGTTAGTTTAAAACTTTCTAAAATTTTCTAAATAACAAATTTCATGTGAAATAAAATTAATTTGCAATTTAAACAATGTTTTTAAAATTAATATTTTTTTAAAATTAAAATGTAGAAAAAAGGGGGAAATGTATTTTAAAAAAAGATAGAAATGATCTGTGATATTGAGAAGATAATAAATTTTCTACCTCTTTATCCCACTAACTAATATGCACATTTAAAGACATTCCATCTTAAAACAAATCAAGAAATGAGTTATATTTGAAGTTTTGTTCATACATAAGAGTAGAAAAAAAAAATTTTTTTCTTCCCTTTTCAAAGGTAGTTTAATTTTGCATAAACCAAATAAATTCTATGGAGCTAATTTTTTTTTCCTGTTGCGGGAAATTTCATTCATCATAACTTCACCTTTGCATCCTATCTGCAATTTTCGGCGTATTTAATATGCTACAATGTATAAGTAGAGTGATGATATATTAAAAAGATTTCAATTAATTTGGAAGCATATATAATTTACCATTTAGTATTAATAAACTACAACTAAAATTTTAATATTTATTTATTTTATTTTATTTTTTTACAATTTTAACACTACTATGGTATAGAGGAATAACAGATTTCAAACATATATTTCAGCACTTTCCCCAATTTTGGTAAGATTCTTTTAAATAGAAAACAGAGGATAAAAGACAACGTACTTAATATCTTGCGGTTCTGATAGCATTAACAGTCACAAACAAAAATTTACATTTGAATGATAGTTAATCAAGATAATTTTTTTAAAGCCACTGTTTTTGCAATGAATTAAATTTATAAAAAAGATATAAACATGTTCATAAAACCTTAAAGAAATAATGGTCATTTTACAAATTATTAGAAAAAAAATTACCACTTAATTGCAATGTTGATTTAAAATCTTACACAAACTATGACATTTATTATTAAAATGTATAAAACATAGTTGCTTTGGCTTAACATGTAAAGGTTCTTTTGCTAAATTTTTACATTAAAAAAATAAAAAACAAAAGTAAATAAATACATTTGAAAATGTTTATGACGAGAATAGTGAGTGATTAGTTAATACCTGGTTGATTGCCATATTCACAAGTTTTGCTAATAAATACTTAGACTCCTGTTCACCAAGTTTCGAAACAAAGTTCTCAACATCCTGTAGGTCTATATCATCCTAAAAAAATTCAATAAAACAATGACAACTAAATAAAATATAATGTTAAAATAAAAAAAGATTTTTTGTTAAAAAGTAAAAGAAATAATTTGCGAGCAACCATTTGGAACACTTCACATAATTTTTTTAATAACCCATTATATACTAGATTGCTAAAAATTAGAACTACTGTGTACTGCTTTAAATGTTAAGTTCTTAGTATTTATAAATAAAAAATTTATAGTTTAAATAAAAATATATATTTTAAAAAATTAAGCATGAAATTATAGTTAAATATAAAAATGTCATTAAGTGTAAAACAATGAAATTCGCTGAAGACAATAAAAAAAATTTCCTGATAACCTGTTAAAACAAACCTTATAATAACAAAATTTCTAATAAAGAAAAGGTAAAAATAACTGAATCCTATTATTTAAAAAATTATTAACAAGATATTAAAATTATGATAGTATGAAAACTTACTTCGGCTTGTTCCATTTGAACAATATTTGTTTGGCACTCCGTTATGTTTGCTTGACAGTAATCAATATTAGCTTTTAAAGTTTCAATATGATCTTCATAATCTTGAATAATTTCTGGTTTCTAAACAAATGAAATTTAATTGAGCAAATATGGAACAAGATTAAAATTACATTTTTATTAAATTGTAATAAAAAGGTACAGGGTATCTGCTACATTTTAGATTTTCAAATTCATGACTTTTCATGATTTTCCATGACTAATTCCAAGAATTTTTCATGACTATTATAAAGTTACTATTTTCTCCGACAAAAACACAACAATAAATTTTAAAACGCATTATAGAAAAGCATTAATTTAAATAATAGGTATACCTAAAACTGATATACTATGCATCTTCATATTTATAGATATTAAATTTAAAAAACAGAGTAAAGAAAGAGTTGAAACAATGAAATAGCTGAAAAAAATACAAAAGCATATAAAAAAAATTTCTCCTTTTTCAGCAGAATTTTATTCTAAAGATACTTTTCTTGTTCATCAGAAAGGAAAGAAATACTCCAGATTTTTCTGCTTTCATTTCGGAATTAAAAAAAAATTCCCCAATGCCTCAGCTAGAATTTTAAATTAATAAAATAATAATAAATAAATAATAAAAATTCTTAAATCACAGAAGTTTAAAAGATAATTCGCTCCAGAAATTATGTTTAACTTTCATTTTTGAAAGAACACCATAATTTTTAAAGAACATGATAAAAACATTTTATATTCTAATAAAACATGACTGTGATGATTTTGTTATGAATTCAGATATTCGGAACAAGATGAAATGGGAGGGGGGATTCCATTTTAAAAATTAAATTTTTCAGCAATCTAATTCCATGATTTTTTTTTTTTTTTTAAATAGTTAAAATCATGACATTTCATGACAAATTTTGTTCAATACTGAAGTTCATGACTTTCCAGGTGCGCGGATATCCAGTATCGCGGATACCCTGATACCTGAAGGTAAAAAAAAAATTTTTACATAAAATTTAAAAAAATAGTACCAAAAAGAAATACACGAAAATAAGAGTGCATACAAAGTAAAGAAAAGTACAATCGATCCCTAAATATCTAACAGTACTCCAGAAATACATTCTTAATTTTCTTCAACCTCTATTAGGATTCTTCATAATGAGTAATAATAATGATTCTTAAATCACCTGAAAATGAACTATTAAATCTCATAGAAGTGAGATACATAATTGTAGGAATATAAACTGTAATGTTTGATTCATTGAGAACACAAATAGCAATGTGTTATTTTAAATTCCCATAAAAACTAAGTAAAGAGTGGTTTAGAAGTAAAGAAAAAAAAAAGGTTAGATTGATATAAATAAATAGATGAATAAAAAATAAATAAAAAAGCAGTCTAATATAGCGTTTTAAAAAAAAGGACATTTTGTACCTGCTTTTATCATTTCATCTCATTTTATATACTTTATTCTTATTTTATAAAATAATATTTTCTAACTTAATCGTCGATGAAGATTGTGTATCATAGTTCTGAAGCTCGAGTTTGTGGAAGATATATGAAAAATTACAGTACATAAAAATGGAGACACTTTAAAAAACAAAAGAGAAATTGTACCTGTTTTTTCAAAATGGCATCACTTCTTTTCTGCTTAAACTGTTCTAATTTACGAATTAAATGTTCCCGTTCCTACAAAAACACAAACAAACCAATACTTTGTTTTACACAAAGAAGATAATAGGAATAATTGAATAAAAAATAAGAATAAAATATAGTAAAACATAATATTTTAACCAAAATGGGACTTTTTAAAGGTAATAAAATTTAGATAGTAGAAAAAAATAAAACTTATCAAAATGTGTGTACATTTATTTAATGGATGATTTTTTAGACACTTTTAACACAATAAAAATAATATATATTAGTCAGATCTAGAATTTCTCAATAAAACTAGTCAGAACTGTGCCTTTATTAAACAATAAAATATCAGTAAAGACTAGAGAACTGGAGGAGACAGAATTATAACTTGTACATTTATTAAATTTTTACAAAACTATAAAACTTAAGATTTTCTAATGCTTTTGTTATTTGTTAAGCATCTAATGAAAAACTATAAGATTTAAAGCCAGCCTAACAAGAGCTGTTCTAAAGAAGTCTTAAATTGGCAAATTTGATTCTTCTAGATTTTATTTCAGAATTTTAGCTGTAATTGTAATAAATTAATTTCTATCACTAATGGCTGCAGGTATCATTGGAAAACGATAGTAAGTTTTTTCTTTCTTTCACTTATTTCCCCTTAAACTTTTAAAAACTTACTTTCAACTGAAAAGTACTAAATAGTAATAATAACTTTATTACTAATTTACTACTTAATATATAAATGAAAAGGAATAAGTTAAGCACCTACTTGGTGACTCAAATTTCAATCCTTACATACACATAATTTTATACTCATTTATATAATGATAAAATTAAAATATTTACTTTTAGATATCGCTCCATATCTCTCTCCATATTATTTATGCTTTGTCGATTGATAACTAGCTGGTTGATCTAAAAATGATAATTAAAAAAACAGATATGAGTCATTAAAAATAGAAATATTTTTTTTATACAATTATAGATATTTTAATTTTATCTAATTCTAAAATATCAATTGGAGTCTGTTTCAATACCACTCAAACCCTTTTTTTTATTTTTCCTTTTTAAAAAATTTTATGAGTACAATTTTAAAATTATAAAAGCTTAAAAATAATATAGCTTTACATAAGGTAGAATTCCTGATAAAGATAAATGGAAAGGATGAATTGTAGGCTAAAGACTTCTTTAACCCAAAAGAAGGTTAGAAAATTGTTGTGTTCTTTTTCATACAAACATTTCACATTAGCATGGATAAAGGAATAAGTAAGGGGTCAGCAAACCCTTATTAATCTTTAATTATTATAAATATTTTATACTACCTGAAATGTTTCAAATAGCTTAATACGATTATGTGTTTCATGACTATTCACTAAGTAGACCTGAAAATAATCACTCACCAAATGGCGAGTCAACAATAAAACTAGCGACTTTATTTAAATAAGCAACTGTTCACTTTTTCCCATTGCTTACATATTATTTATTCTTTTTTAAAAGTAGTTTAACGATAAAAGTACATCAACACAGAAAAAAGCAGTTTATAGTTGAATTGACTTGCCATAGAATATTTCTAACGTGTATTTTTTTAGGCATATAATTTAATCCAAGCAACAACAAAAAAAAAAGATTGCAAAAAGGACCTATAGATAATCACCAAATTATTAGGTTTTAGAAAAAAGTGACTACTAAATTATTCGAATATACAGCCACTGGCTACAAACTGAAATTTTAAATTTTCATGTCTATCAGTAAGTATTATTAAAAACTTAAAAGTGGTATTCTAGACATTATATTTAGGAGTTTCGTTCCTGACTCTTTTACTTTTATTCAAAATAGAGAATGTGTGATAGTTATTGGAATATTTCAGAAAATTGGAAAAAAAATTAATCGCAGCATTTAACACAACATTTTCATTATAGCTTACTTCAACTTGATAAATGATTAAATAATCTAACATTTTGCATTTTGAATAATTTGACCCAAAACCAAAATAAAAGATTACTAAGAATTTTTGTTATCAAATTAAAAAACAATTTTGAGATACTCACGTAACTTGAATTAAGTTTATAATACATGCTGAGAAAACAATAACGTAAAAAAAAAAAAAATAGGTACAATATTAGAACTTACGCTTTTCTCAAGGCTTTGCCAACGTGATTTTGCAACTTTCGGAGATTCACGGAGTCTTTTTGGAATAATAAATGCTAAAATATGTAAGAAAAATCATTAAAGCAAAGAAATAAATAAATAAACTTAAAATGCCATTATATTAAAATAAAGAATCTAACTCTTTTACTATGCTTATAACATAATAAATAGAAATTTGATCTTCTAATAAATAAGATATTTGAATAAATGCATTCTTTAAAACAAAATTGGAAACTAATAATTATAAATATAGCAACAAAATTTTTTTTATCTCTTAAGAGTATCACACACATATATGTAACAAATCACACAACCACTATTTCTAAAAAAAAACTTTTTATAGCACGAAAAAAAGAAAAAAAATTAACTATAAATTTTTATCTTAAAAACTGTACATAAAAATTTTGCTTAAATCTAATTAAAAAATTTTTTTACAAATAGTGCTGACTTATATGGTTATAATTTAATAAAAATTACTACTGCTATTATAAATAATACTCCTAACTAAAATTGCTCAATTATATATATATATATATATATATATATATATATATATATATATATATATATATATATATATATATATATATATATATATATATATATATATATATATATATATATATATATTTATACACATAAATTAATTTTTGACGGGTTATCAAAAATGTGTGGTGGGGCTGGCGTTATCATGATGAAACATAACTCTTTTGCAATTGGCCAGTTCAGGTCGTTTTTTCTTGATTTCTTCGTTCAATTTCAATAGTTGACGACAGCAGACATTTGAATCAATATATTGATTCCTTGGAAGCAGCTCAAAGTAGACTATACCCTTGCAATCCCACCACACAGAAAGCATAATCTTATTTTGGTTATATTGGCTTTAGATGTCGATGGTGGGGGTTCATCTTGCTTGGTCCATGATCGTTTTCGGACTACGTTATCATAAACAATCCATTTTTTAGAAATGGGTCGTTTTTGTTACGATTCAGCAAAGATTTGCACATGTTAATGCGTTTGGTGAGGTGGATTTCCTTTAATTTGTGAGGAACCCAAACATCCAGTTTGTTTACGTAACCAAGCTGTTGTAAATGCAAGTAAAAGGTTGAATTCGATATGTCGAGCTTCTCTACTATCTCTCGAGTTGTCATAAGCCGGTTAGCTGCGATTAACGCCTTTATTTTGTCGTCATCAGTAGTTGTTGGACGACCAGTATGTGCAGGGTATCTGCTACATTTTAGATTTTCAAATTCATGACTTTCCAAGAATTTTTCATGACTTAATGAAGTTACTATTTTCTTCAACAAAAACACAACAATAAATTTAAAAAAGCATTATAATGACATTAATTGAAATGATAGGTACAAACAAAACTATTACACTCTGCATCTTTATGTTTATAGATTTTAAATTTAAAAAAAAAAGAATAAAGAAAGAGTTTAAGCAATAAAATAGCTGGGGAAAAAATACAAAAGCAAATAATTATTTATTTTTTTCTGCAGAATTACATTCTAAAGATACTCTTTTTAGTTCCTCCGAAAAAAAAGAAATAATCCTGATTTTTCTGCTCTCATTTTCAAATTTAAAAAAAATCGCCAATTACAGGCTTGCTTCAGCTAGAATTTTAAATTTATAAAATAAAAAAATAAATAAATAATTATAATAATTCTGTAATCACAGAAGTTTAAAAGATAATTTGCTCCAGAAAGGTTTTTCTTTCATTTTTTGAAAGAACACCAAAATTTTTAAAGAACATGATAAAAACATTTTATATTGTAATAAAATATGACTGTGATTGGAGATTTTGTTACAAATTCAGATATTCGGAACACCAAAAAATTGGAGTGGGTAATTCCATTGTAATAATATAATTTTTCAGGGACCTAAATTCATGACTTTCTGTGATTTCTTTTAAAAAATAGTTAAAATAATTAATAATAAATTTCATGACAAATTTTGTTCAATACTAAAATTCATGACTTTCCAGGTGCGCGGACACCCTGTCTATACAATGGGAATTTGAGAATCTAATTTGAGTAATTCAAGCAGAATGGTCAAAATAAATCTAGTCAGGATGTTTCAAAAATCCTGAATCGTATATTATTAAAGAATAGTAATGTCGCGCGTTCAATAACAGAACTTGTAAGGCAGAACAGAGTGGCAGGCACAGCAGATTTATTTCTGCCTAGCGAACATTTATATAAAAAAAAAAAATATGTAGAAGACAAATAAAACATAAAAATAAAACAATTGCTGATAAAAATAAGAACTTAAAACACAACTTATATTTTCTGTGTTAAAAACTTACTGTTCCAGGGTTGCCACAGTAAAAAATGAACCAAAATAGTTGCTTTTAGTAGCCTCAAGCATGAAAATAGTTGCCTAAAACTATGAAAATAGTTGCCTGAACAGGAACAAAAATTTATCAAAAATAGTAGCCAAAAAACTAAAATTGTAGTTTAATTGTCAAATACTATGATTAGGACTGGTTGCTGTCAGAAATTTTAAATCGTGATACATCATCCGTTAGACATCGCGATGTATCGCGATTTAGCATATGTTTAGAAATTACCTATGGGAAATCTATTATTCTATAAATCTATTATTCTGTACTTAATAAATGTAAAAAATTTTTTTACTTATTTATTATTATTTTCGTTTTTGAAAATAAAATTGACTTAAGATTTTTGTTTAAAAATGACACTGACTATCTAACAAATTATAAAACAAACAAGTATTGAAAGAATTTTAATAAAAATTGAAAAAAAAATACTCCAAGTACTAATGTTAAATTATTAAAAAGTGTCAAAACATTACTAAACTCTTTATTTAATTTTTTAAAAAAAATTCGTTTTAACAATCAAATTTTTTTAAAACTTTCCTTTCAGTTTCTCAAAAATAAAAGCAAATTAAATAAAGGTAAGCTTTGTTTTAATTTTTTTATAATTAAAAACAACTGAACATTTATTAGTTTAAAAACAATCAAATTATTATACTTACCTACAATAAATAAATTTGAAAAAACTAACTTTTTATAACAAAGTTAAATACAAAATACCCCTATTAAATTGTATCGCTTGAAATTAAAAACAATAATTGAAAAAAACCAATGAAGAATCTTTTTTCTATTTATATTTTCTTTTCGTTGATCTATTGAGCTCAGAACGAAAATTCAAGATAACAGCGATTGGGCAGCAATTGCAAAGTAACAGTAGGTCTACGAACAATAAGTATAAGTATAAAAATAACTTCGCTAAGAGTAAAAAAGTCTCCCAATAGTCTCCTATTCCTGAAAATAGTTGCTTTTTTAGCCTTTTCAGGTAAAAAAAGTCGCCATAGTCGCCTAAGGCCGAAAATAGTAGCAAATAGTCGCATTTTAGTAGTCTGTGGCAACCCTGCTGTTCATTTTTGGGATTAGGTTTCAATTAATTAATTAGAAGTTTGTTCTTTTTTTTCTTTAAATAATACTGCTAATAATCTATCGTAGTACTAGATATTCTTGCTTTTTAAAACTTGCAATTTATTGAGTTCAGCATTTGGATACAACATACATTTTACCACATGCTCTGCAGATAAATTAAGGAATTTTTCCATGGTTTTGATACAAGTATTACCTGAAAACTGTGAACTGGATAACTTGAAAAGTGGGCAATCAAGTTCCACAATTGACACATTTCTAAATAAAATATTAGCTGTTTTTTTTTCCTTCCTTTAAATAAAAAATCACACTTACTATTATTGATCTCTCTCCTTTGACCCACACGCCCTGCAACACGTTCAAATTCAGATATTCGGATATTCACAATTCACAAATTCAGATATTCGGAACACCAAAAAATTGGAGTGGGTAATTCCATTGTAATAATATAATTTTTCAGGGACCTAAATTCATGACTTTCTGTGATTTCTTTTAAAAAATAGTTAAAATAATTAATAATAAATTTCATGACAAATTTTGTTCAATACTAAAATTCATGACTTTCCAGGTGCGCGGACACCCTGTCTATACAATGGGAATTTGAGAATCTAATTTGAGTAAAAATAAGAACTTAAAACACAACTTATATTTTCTGTGTTAAAAACTTACTGTTCATTTTTGGGATTAGGTTTCAATTAATTAATTAGAAGTTTGTTCTTTTTTTTTTAAATAATACTGCTAATAATCTATCGTAGTACTAGATATTCTTGCTTTTTAAAACTTGCAATTTATTGAGTTCAGCATTTGGATACAACATACATTTTACCACATGCTCTGCAGATAAATTAAGGAATTTTTCCATGGTTTTGATACAAGAATTACCTGAAAACTGTGAACTGGATAACTTGAAAAGTGGGCAATCAAGTTCTACAATTGACACACTTCTAAATAAAATATTAGCTGTTTTTTTTTTCTTCCTTTAAATAAAAATCACACTTACTATTATTGATCTCTCTCCTTTGACCCACACGCCCTGCAACACGATCAGACATTTTGGGTTTGGCTGAATTTTTCAGAGCAATAATTTCTTCTTGTTTTCGTCTCAAAACATTTTCTTTCAACCGTTTCTCAGCTTCTAAACTCCGAATCTTATTCTCCTTCAATCTACTCTGCTTTTTAAGCTGAGCTATTTCTGTGGTTCGCCTTTGTTCAACCTGTTGGTGCTTGTGAGTGTCCTCTTTCATTTTATTAATCAAACGCACCTATAAAACAAGTATAAAAATAACAAATGATAATTCCAGACCTTCATGAGATTAATTATTTGATTTAGAAAAGTCACTAGTTTCAGCAGGGTCTTTTAAAAATCCTCTTCCTGTACAGGGTTTCCAAGATTAATTTATTGAAAAAGTTTGCAATTTTTTTTCCACCATTTATTTCTAAGAATGAATAATTCGACATTTTTCTGTGCTTATTTATTAATTTTTAAAATTTTATATTGTAATATTCTTTCTACGATGAGATTTTAAGCATGGAGCTTTTAGAAAAGGAAGGATTTTGCATTTATGGATCTCGTAGAAATAAGCATCTTGAAACGTTTAAATACTAAAAAGATTGTTTCATTATTAAATATCATTGGCGCAGTGCTCCATTCAGCTCCAGAAATACAGGGCCTTTGCCCTGTATTTCTGGGGAAATACAGGGCCTTTGGCAAATGCCTTGTTTCCAAAATCTTTATGAGGATTTCAAATGGGTTTTATAGAAAACAAGAGTTCATTTTTGTTAGTCCCATACAGAAAATTAAAAATAATACTTTTAAAAAAAATACTGAAATTAGAACATTAAAACTCCTTCAAATGATGTTAAAATGATTTCAATAATTGGACATTCCTATGCTTTTCAAAATTTTCTGTAATGAAAACAAGTATAAAACAAATAAAATTAAAAGATTTTTTTTAAATACTTAAAAGAACTAAAAATAAAAAAAAATTTGTCCCACAAAGCTAAAAACCACTCATCATTTAGATCTTTTTCTTTTTTTTAAAAAAAAAAAAAGACCAAGTGTGTAAGACTTCAAATGTTTTTAAATTTGAAAATATCCTTTATAAATAATACACTTCCCTTATAAATAATGCACTTCATTTTTAAACTTTAAAACAAGCTGACATTTCTCTCTATTCTAAAAAAAAGTTTTTGCAGTTAATTTTGTCCCCTGAAAAACTTTTTAACTACGTGATGAAAATCTAAGATTAAGGAATCAATTCATTCAGAATCTTTCAGGGAAGACATTTAGGGCATTCAAATCTTTTACATAATTTTAAATTTTTATTTATTTTAGTTTTAAAGCACGATTTTGCAGTTAATAATGAAGAATAACCGCCGTTCACAACAGCCAATCACATGTCTGAAAACGGCAAGCTTAAAAAAGCGATTTACAAGTCTGAATTTTCTTTTTCAGAGATGCAACCAATCACAAAATAGTTAGAATTTCATTCTTCAGTTTTACAACATCTCAACTTATTTCGTATTGATATATTGATTAATCTGATTATTTGTTTTCTAAAACGTTAATTCGTAAGTTTAATCTGGTTTTAAATCTTAATTCGATTTGTTTATTTGCAAGTAATGCCTAAAAAGAAAAGACCTAACATTACTAAAAAGTCGCAACTCAATGCGAAAGCTAATCGAAAGCGGGAAAAACGTAAACGTGGCGAGCGTCAGCGAGCAGGGGGCGGAGCCCTCTAGTTTCTTTAAAAATTAAGATTTTATAAGCTTATGAAAAAACAAAATTCCTTATAGCCTTTAAAACTATTTTTTTAAACAAAAATTCTTTCGGAAAAGATTGTTGACTCTAAAGTAGAAGGAGGAAAATAAAATCAAATACAAATGTGAACTCACAATTGTAACATTTAAAACAAAATTTTCACTGATAATAATATCTCAACTTAAATACAAGGAATTTATTTAAAAGAAAAATGGTAATAAGAGCAAGAACCCATGTTATGAAATATTATGTAGGTTTGTTCCAAAAAATATATTGACTATAAGATGAAACAAGATTAATAAAAAATACACACTTTTGTTTTTTTCATCTCAGTAACTTCATTCTTAAGCTGTTGAATTTGTCTCTCAGACTGGGCTTGATGTCTCATTGCTTGAACATGTTCTTTTTTAATGACCTGCATTTTACGAAGTTCACTTTGGAGAGAACTCAATTTTTTAGCAAACTCTTCTTTAGCCTTTTTTACTTTCTCTTCTGATTTATTGTTTTTATTGACTGAAAAGCCAAAAAATAAAAAATTCAAAAATTTATTATAAATTTTAAACTTATTTCCACTATAGATTAAAAACGCAAAATATAATACAAACATTACAAACTAAAAATTAATTGCTTTTATTAATTTTTAAAGAAATATAAATTTTTTTGTATATTTAAAATTTTTGCTTTTATTCACCAAAACATATTAAAAGTCAAAAGTTATTACTTTCATTGATTGTAAAAGAAAAATGTATAAGAAAATGACACATTTAAATATATTACTATTATTTACTGAAAAAGTAAAATTTAAAGACAAAAATTTAATTTCATTCCTTTCATTGACAGAAATAGTAAGATGAATTATAAAGCCAAAAATTTAATAATTAAATTAAATTATAAAGCAACATATCTGTAGCTTTTATTCTTTGTATGAGAAAAATATATTACTTAGCCACACATTTAAATTTATTGCCTTCATTGACTGAAAAGCAAAGTATATTATAAAGCAACAAATTTAAATTTAATAACTGAAAAAGCAAAGTATATTATAAAGCAACAAATTTAAATTTATTAATTGAAAAAGCAAAATATACTATAAAGCCATAAATGTTATTTTTTTTCTGTAAGATTCAAAATCAAACAAATGGTAATTCAAATTCACTAAAAATGAATACAAACCACTTAAATTAGCAAGAACACGATCTCTTTCAGATTCTGTTTCCTTAATTTTGTTTTCAAGAGTTAAAAGCTTCTCTTCATAGTGGTGTTTCATCATCCGTAAACGTTGTTGACTCTGTTCTAAAGCTTCAATTAATTTCTGCTTTATTGAGATATCGTTAGTAATCTGAGCTAAGTCAGCAGTGCAGGTATCTGTTGCAAATAGGAGAAAGAAAAAAGCATTAACAATTCCATTTAGCAATCTAAAACAAGTTGTCATTGCTCAGCAACATGAATAAAAATACCTTTGATTTATGTAATCACATTAATTTTTTTGTGTTTGTTTCTAATAAAAGTATATATCTTAAAAAAATGTCTTTATGTTTCCTTAATTCTCATTAGACAAACGAATCACATACAATAATCAAGGATTCAGATATTTTTTGCTGGCACTGGCACATAATTAATAAAATTTATAATGGTAGTTACCTGTTATTTACATATTTACACCTGATTTAACTGCATTTACTGGTAATATTTATTCATTAGTGTTAATACTTGTCTCTATTGTAACTTTTTGATTATTTAAAATAAAAGGTTTACAGCAAAAAGTTAAGGAAATAAATTTTCACCCAGCATACAAAATTTACAAAATAATATTAAATTTTAAGGCAATATAAAGAATCAACTTTTCATACTGTTGCTAAAGAATCTATTGAATAAGATTATAGTGAAAGAGAATATAAGAATTTAATGAAAAATATGCAATGTTTTTTTTTTTTTTTTTTTTTTTGTAAATAAAAATTTTTTAAAATTTATTTTTCTCAAATTTATTTTTAAAAAAATTTAAAGAAAATAGTTAATATTTAAATAAAATAAGTAACCAAGCACAATGATTGGGTTTGAATTTTACCTAAGTAGATATTAAGTTTGCACTACATAAATTTTTTTGGGATCTTTTCATTTAATAATTTTCATGTAACAATTTGCTCATCACCAAGAAACAAAAATAATGAGAAGCAATCATAAAAGTAGGAAATCAAAGTCTCCGAGTACTGTCAGAGAGTTCCTAGTACTGGAGAAATTTATAATTATTTTAGAAGTAGCTTTGTTATAATTCAGAAGAAAAAGTTTAAAAAAAAAAAAATTAGAATCCTTACTGATGTTCAAAAGAAAAATACATAAATAAAACTTTGAAAATTCTACTAACACATTTTAATGGTACTTCACATGTTATCCTGAAATTGAAGTGCCTGAATATAAAAAGGCCTTTAAACTATTTTGTAACAGACTCGTCTTAAATTTTAAAAAATCATTTTATTATTAAGTTTTAAATTATTTCTTTTATTAAACCTCGAATAGCACTCAAGGCATGAATATACACAGCACCATTAATTTAAAATAAAAATTTATACACTGACTGTACGAAAAGGTAAGAAAATATTTACTATTTTTATAATTACAAAATATAAATATCCTATAATAGGAAAATAGTCCCTCCCAGTTTTTTTTTTTTTTTCTAACCATGAGAACAAAAGAAAATTTACTTTTGTATTTAAACTACATAATGTTATTATTTCCACTTATAAAGCATGATTAATCATCAAAAGCACCATAATTCATCAAGCATCATCATAATATCTCAAATTTAATTATTAATACCATTAGTATTCATCTCATCTGAGTCGGACTCTTCAGAACTATCATCATCATCGTCATCTGAGCTAACTCCATTCATAAGATCACCATTTACATTGCAATTCGTATCCTAAAAAATAACAATAGTAAATTATTATAAGATCAAAACATTTACATTAAAGTTATTAAATTAACTCTAGACATGGAGTTTTAGGATGGGTCAGACAGTTTGGATCGGCAGATCAGAAGTTACTCAATTTTAAAGGTTTAAGAAATTTTTCATCAGTTTATTTCAGATTTATAAAAATTGTAGTCAGTCCAAAAGCATATGAAAAATAAAAATCTTGTTTATGATTGATCTATACAAATGAATGGTTTAATTTGAATCTTTTTTAAAAAAAAATTATGCAAATTAAACTACAAGTAATTAAATATCATATCTAAAATATTTGATAATCACAATTGAAAATCTTGTTTGCTAACACAATTTTATGACTAGATAGAGGAAAAAAAATAAAAAAGTACTATTTTAATGGTATCCAAAGTGTCACAGAAATGAATGCAGATTTTACTAACACGTAGTCCACAAAAGGACATGTTGCACCAAACAAACTGATTTAAAAATCAAATTGTCACTGACAATACAGCTAGTTTACTTGATTAGGAAATAATGTATACAATTTTTTTTTTCCTTATTTGCTTTGGTTACAGTGTTATAAATTATTGTATAAAAATTCAAATAAAAAAATTTACGAAAAATTGCTGAAATTTTTTCCAAAAGCACCATAGAAATAGAATTGGAATAATCCTTTTTAAGGCACTTAAATATGAAATTCAAACAATTTCTCTAAGTTCAAACATGGCCAATAAGTTTTACCTTAAAAAATATTTGCATGAACTTTAGACTTTAAGACCAAGAAAAATAGATTTTTAAATTTAATCTTTTAGTTTAAGCTCTATTTTAAAACACAAATGAAGTGTTTGAATAAAGAAAAAATAGTCTTAATTAAAAGTAACCTTTCATAGCCAACAATGCCTTTCGTCCGCAGGACAAATAGATCTTGCAGGGGTGCTACTCGCAAAATATCAAATTGTCTCACCAGAAATTGCATTTCGTCTCAGTTAAAATCTCTTTTTGGCTCAGTTTGTCTCAGCTAAAATTATTTTTTGACTCAGTTTATCTCAGCTAAAATGACTATTAATCAGTTTGATAACAATATAAAGATAATTTTCAGGATCCATAAAACCATTAATAGCATACTAGGAGTACTACAATTATACATACATTCACTATTTCTAGGATTTTAAAAAACCTGCATATGATTGATTATAAGAGTCCACAAAATTGTTTTGTGGACTCTGTTGTTTTCATATATATTGCATTTATCATTTATGCCAATGAATAGTATCTGTTCTAGAATTTTACAAAGTAAATTTTAACTTTCTTATTTTTTAAAATATAATGGTGTAACCTTTCTAAAAAGAAATATCTATTTAGTTTTGGTAATTCAAAAGGGAAAATACCCATTTTATTTTGAGCTCAAATTTCATCTCAAAACATATAACTATTCAGTTACAATGGAAGGTCTACAGATTTCAATAATTAAAAGAGAAATTCAGTAATTAAATAATGAGAGTTTAAGAAAATGTAAATAACCCAAAAAAAACCACTCTTTGATAGAATTCAGGAGGTGCAGTGAAATTTTGAAATATTTTAGGTAGGAATTTTTCAAGAAAATTTTAGGGAGCCAAAAATTAGAATATATACATTTTTATATCAAAACAGAAATATATAAAAACTATTATAAACAATTAAAAGAAAACACATATAAATATACTTTTCTTTTTAAAATGATTCGCATCCTTTATTAAGTATAAAAGTAAACTTTTTAGTTAATTGGCATTGACTAGTAGATTGTACTCTCTTGCATTCACAAGATCAGTTAGTTGACTATGTTCTTTTAATTTATGTAGCTAAATATACAATCATAAAATGTAATTATGAATGCACTTAGTAATTGTTTAAATGCAACAACTGTAGGAAAATATATCATATCTTTACAGTAACTAATTCAAGAAAAAACTTAATTCTACTTCTTTCTAGAATCGTGATACTGGATTTTAAAATCGCGTGAATATGAATCGCGATATTGGATTTCAAAATCGTGTGAATATGAATCACGATATTGGATTTTAAAATAGCGTGAATATGAATCATGATATTGGATTTTAAAATCGCGTGAATATGAATCGTGATATTGGATTTCAAAATCACATGAATATGAATCATAATATTGGATTTTAAAATCGCGTGAATATGAATCGCGATTTTTGATTTTAAAATCAAGTGAATATGAATCACGGTATCGGATTTTAAAATCACGTGAATATGAATCACGCTGTTGGATTTTAAAAACACGAAAATACAAATCACGATATTGGATTTTAAAATCGCGTGAATATGAATCACGATTTTGGATTATAAAATCACGTGAATATGAATCGCGCTGCTGAATTTTAAAAACACAAATCACGATATTGGATTATAAAATTGCGTGAATATGAATCACTATTTTGGATTTTAAAATTGCGTGAATATGAATCGCTCTGTTGGATTTTAAAAACGCGAAAATACAAATAGCAATATTGAATTTTTAACGCGCGTAAATAAGAATCACGATGATTAATTCTTAGATCACGTGAATACGAATCGCAATGAGTAATTTTTAAATAGCGTACAATTACGAAAAACGAGATCTGATATTACAACTGCGTGATAAAGAATCGCAATATTGGATTTAAAAATGCGTGAATACGAATCGCGACGTTGGATTTTAAACTCGCGAGAATACAGATCGCGATATTGAATTTTTAAATTGAGTGAATAGGAATTGCTAGTACGATTTTTAAATAGCGTAAAAAAATAGCAAAACGCAAGTTTTAAATCAGTTAATACGAAAATCGATGATTGATATTAAAATCATCTGATCAAAAATCGCGATTTTAGCATATTCCAGCGCAGTTCCCTAATATTTAAAATTCGGAAAATCAGCCAAACAAAAAAAAATCAAATATCGACGGTCGAAACGAAACGCTTAGACTCCTTTCCACTCTATAGCGGAAGTCGCGGTAATCCAACTACCGTTCCGGCGGCTTGGGTTTCTCTACTTGGACTCCCTAAAAATTTTAGTTTTTGGAACATGGTCAGAAATTTTAAAAATTGGGAGGAAAATGCGGATTTCCGCTTTTTTGCGAAAGTCTTTCATCCCTGAATTGTTATGTGCACTGTACAGTTTTCTAAGAAAAAAAGCAAGATAATAACCAATAGTATAAGGGAAGAATACCCTCCTTTTTTTACAAGATCATGGGCATACGATACTGATTGCTACTCACTGTTGTGCATAATCCAATTGTAGACACGAAACGCATATTCTATATGCATTCCAATAGCTGATTCGCCAAACGGAATTTCTGACATTTAAATGACGTATGTAGGAGGCGTGAACGGCAAAATGCTCTCTAATGACTCACGGCGATGCGGATTAATATTTGAAACTGAATTCAGGTTTGTCAAATTTTGGGCGTTTGTCTCAGAATGGCGCAGCTTTGGCAGAAACTGAGCTGAATGTCGCAAAATGGCGCAGTAATGCCGTTTTGTCTCAGTTTGTCGCAAATGGCGCAGGCGTAGCACCCCTGATCTTGTAAAAAAGGTATTTTTATAATTTATAACTTATATTACTTGAAAACAAACTAAATTTCTAACCTACTTTCTTCCAAATTTAATTTTCTACCTAAAAAATCAGACTAGAAAAAAAAAATTTCAGGTTATTTGATGAGTGTCACTTTGGGTACCTTCCTCGCATTAGGAAATAAAAAAATTTTTTATGAACTTAAACATTAAAAAGAAGCATACACTAACACATAATTAAAATGTTAGTTTTTTTAAAGTTCGTAAAAATAAAAATAATTAAACTGCATTCGACAAGATGAAATTCAACTATTTAATTACTTTTAATTTTACTATGGAAAAGGTATTACTTTTAATTATATAAACTCTTATTTGAAGAATAACGCAAAGCATGAAGTAATAATAATCTTTTGCTACAATGTAAAATAATTTGTAAAATCTATCTTTTTAGGAAAATGTAGGAGTATTACTATACAGGCATTTTACCTGAGTGTCACTGTCCTTTTCTTTTTCATTTTCATTGTCTTTCTTAAGTTCTTCTTTACTTCCATTTTCTTCAATACTAAAAATAAATGGAAATTTAAAATTAAAGTTTAAAAGAAAATTTAATAATATTCATCCACTAAGATAATTTTTCTTTTATAGCAAAAGTTATACATTATCAGTCCCAAACCAAAGCAATCAATGTAATTGAAACAAAAAAAATAAAAGGACAAAACTAATCAACTTCATAACTATAACTACATCAAAACGGGAAAATAAAATAATATATGACTTCATTAAAAGAAATTTAGTCCTTGGATGTCAACTGCTTAACACTCTAGCTGGCTATTATTGACTGTATAGGTCAATAATTCTTAAATAATTCTTTCTATGAGAAACATTTCTATCCATCTCAAAATTTTGATTGCACTAAGTGTACAAGAGATTACCACGCTTACCAATGCCCCGAGAGTCAATCATACGCAATCTCATCAAGCCCATATTCACCACTGACCCTAACCCTCAGTCACAGTTCAAAACAGGTTTTATGAGTGCAACTCCAGGTTAGATTCCAAAATTTCATTTCACCATGTACGTAGCTGCAACCCAGAGTTAACTAACTTTAACCTGAAGATATTCCTGGTTTGAGTAACCGCGGTTGAGCAGTAGGCAATTTTTTATTTATTTATGTTTTTAAAAATAACACTTTTGATAACTTTTATTTATTTTTTTAAAGGAAAAGAAACAATCGATGCTTGAAAAAATATAAAATTTAAAAAAGAAGAATACAATCCATAAAATGATTATAGATTTTGATAATATCTTTCAAGATGATAGATCTTACCCAGAAAAAAAAAATAGTTTAGAGATGAACAGGCAAAATAATGTGCAATATTTAGATATGAAGATAACGAATAGCATTTTAATTAATTTTTTTTTATCCATAAAATAAAATTATTAATAAGAACATATATATTATTTTAAATATATGTTAAAAATTACGCTGAAATAAATATTATGTAATCAATACAAATTTTGATCTGAGGTAACATTTAAACTACACAATAATCTGCATCAAATAACTTTTAATATCAGGAAACTTAGAATTTTATAACCATAAAATAATCTGCTGAACATTTGGAAAAAATAGGATCATTTGGAAGAGATTAATTGCTTAACCCACTGACGGTTCTGCACGTAAAAAGTCACATTTTAACCTGCATTCTTCTCTGCATAGCAAAACCGGTTTTCCCATGTTAACTGATAGGGGAACTGTGTGTAGGGGAGAAACATTCTCCCAATTTTGCCCATTTCCTTAACCGCCAGTGGGTTAAAACTAGTTAAAATACCCGTCTTTAGTTGTCTTTTTTAATATATGGCCTGGCTACTTTATGTCATCTGTGGCTTATATAAAACTGATATATTTCCAATTACAATTATTTAAATAATTAAATTTTTGATTTTCTTTTTAAATTTTAAAAGTTTTTGAATATTTGTTCTGATTATGACATACGCCTTTAAAAAAAAAATTTTATCTTATTCACCATATCCCCGAAGGGGATTCTCTCTATCATCAGCAGATGGCAGTACAATAATTGTCATTTATAATTTCTGAATAATAGGAATGAGTTGATTTATGCTTATCTGAGTTGAGAAGTTTATTTTCTACAATTTCATTTGAAGTTTTTAAGAAAAGAAAATTCTTCTTAATGGTTTAAGTTATCGATATGTTATGAAGGGAATAAAAAGATTAAAAATTCGAATAAGGATGAGAATGGTAAATAAAATTTTTTATCAAAAGATATTTAATTTACTCATTCATTTATATTATTTATTTATTTTTAGAGTAAAAAAATAGATTATGTATTATTGGTATACGTTTAGTTTCAGCTATATTTCTTATATCATTGACCATTTTAGAAGTTAGCAATCCAACTGATTTAAAACTGTTGAATACTAGCGGTTGACTAAATAGATTTCACTGTATTTAAGGCTTAAAATGAAAGATTTACCCCTCTTTTTCAAGGGCTCGGACATGTTTAGTTAAAGCTTTGACATCTTGTTTAGCTTCTCTAAGAATTTCATATGGTGATTTAACAGATTCTTCAAAATGATAGTCCCTGTTTAACATAGGAGAGCTGCTCATTCTGCTTTGAGATTGATTTCTTTGGACTTGCTTACGAAGCTGTGAGCACATCTCTTCAGCTGCAACAAGCTGTACTCTGAAATTATGCAAAAAATATCTTAATTTTAAAAAAGGAAACAAATATAAATGAACAATAGAAGAAGAAACAATCAAAGATAGAATGAACAATAGAAGATATAAAAGTAATTGTCAAAATTTAATCTATAATATAAAGTTTAAATAAAAAAAACAATATCTGCACATGATTTATAAATTATTATTTTAGACTTTTTAAACTTTGATCATCAAAAACTTACTCACACTTTTTAACAAAACCATGTTATGGTTAGAGTTACTTAGTACCTCTGTTATATTTATAATTTAGATAAATTTAAATAGACACATATTAAAATATTTTGGAAATGCTCCATTTCAACAATAAAAACTTTTTGCGAAAAGTTTATTAGCTGACCAAAATTTCTTCGAAAATGACATCAATAGTAAAAACCACAATAGTCAAACCTGCCTACTGAAGCAATAAGGAAAATACATGTAAAAGAACTAGAATGATAACTTTTATATATCTTTCACAAAACTGAAGCAACTAACTTCACTAACTAACAAAACATGCACTCATGCAGTACAATGAGCATTATTATTGAAATTGGGGGAAAAAATAGCTATGCATATGTAGAAAAAACACATTTGTCTTAATTTTAATTAAGAGTATAATTCCCATAAAGGAGGTTCAGGTATTAAAGTACTGCTTTGAATGCAGGTTCATGATTTATAGTTTTTTTTTTTTTTTTTTTTTTATGCATAATAAAATAAACAGTAGAAACCTATAGTTATCTTTGACTGAGTTAGTCAGTCACAAATGGTTATTACATGACACAATTTTCAATAATTGTAAAAGAGTTTTGTTAAAAAATCAAAATTAATTATTCAAATTAAATAGTAAGAAAACTGTTCAAATTTTCAAACATTCAACTTTGAAGCAATTAAGAAGGTTGTCAATATAAATAAATTACCTCAGTTCTTCAATTTCCTTCATATAACCTTGTATAAGTTCTGTTAAATCAGGCTGTTGTTTATTTTCTCCTGCATGCACAATTTAATTAAAAATATTGCATTATAAAGCAGTTAAAATTAGTGAGTTACATTAGAGTAATAACAGGCAAAAACTGATTAGTAAAATACTAAGATAATACAAAAAGTAAAAAGCAATCAATATTATTTTTCAAGCAATCCATCAGTATTTTTTTAACTGAAAGCATACTGTAAATAGTATTAAATATAAAGATTTTTTTTTTTTAAATGCAGGTGCAAGTTAAGATTATTTATAACACAGTTTCATACAAGTACATCCTCATAATCATTATCTACTAAGACATAATTAAATTATAAAATTACATTATGTAAGCTTAAATAAATTGAAAAACACCTTTATAAAATTAAATTTCTGTGCTTATTTAACGCTTTTAATTACTGTTAAAACAATGTCAAAAAGATAATGGATAATATTGTCAAGGTTTAAAAGAAAATTAAATATATTTATAAAGTAAAGTAATAAATATATTTATAAAGTAAAGTAATTAATATATTTATATAAGTAAAAAATATTTATAAAGTACACATTTTCAAAATGAAAATATAATCTAGTTTATTTATATTAATTGAAAATGTGAAAAAGAGCAATATGTTTTAAATAAAAATAAAAACCTCTGTAATCTTGGATTAAAAAAAAATCCTGGTCTCTCTGAAATAAGAATCAATACACATGTTGCAGATAAATATACAAAAATAAAATCAAAGGTTTATTTTAAAGTTGAAAAGAAAAGCATGGAAATGATTAATTTATAATTTTTAGATATTACATTTATAATTTTTAGATCTCTTTTATCATTAATAGAGAGTGACTCGTTTTTATAAAAAAAAATTATAGTGGATCTTATATTTATGGATATGTTTAAAGGATTAAGGTTTTAAATTTTCTGATTAAAAAACTGCCTCATAAGAAAAATATTTTTTTAAGGTTCTGTAGGGCAAGAAATGAGAATTTAGATGATATGTTTAAAAAAAATTGCTCAGTGGCAATGAGCACATTCATGCTAAGAATAGGAATACTTTGAAAATTGGGCTATATATGATATTTCAAAAAGCACATAACTAAATGAAAAATTATTGTTATAATATTTATATGATGTCTGGATTGTTATGAACTGATAGTGATAAAATATAACTGTGACTGTGAGTAAACTTTCAGTCGAGTTTACTCTTGTTTACAGTTACTGTTTACTGAGTTTACTAAAATAAATTATAGAAACTTATAAATTTTGACAACAAATAAAACAAAATATTTGGAATTCGTCTTAATTTTATAGCTGAATCATTTATGTAAAAATATACAGAGCACATAGTAACTATTTTAAAGAAAAAAAATATGTATGTTAATTGTTGTACACAAAATCAAAGACATTTGATTTGTTTTTATTTTTCCAAATTTGAAAAAGGCTGTATCAGAAAAATGCAACGTATTTATTGTTTTGGATTAAATTGCTAAAAAAAACAATACTTCTTTTTATGTACCATAGTTTTTTATAACAAGAATTTCTTGGTTTCTACTTTTAATTTGGTAACAAAATATGACTTTTAATTGAAATATAATTCATTATGGTTACTTTATTTCGCACAATTTTTACACCTTTACAATTAAAATAATTTTTTCATCAAAACTCAACTTTAAATTCATTATAAAATTATAGAGAACAGGCAACTTAGTGTTCGGAACTTTTGTTTAGCTTGGAGCTAAATCACTCATAGAATTGTAATTTAAGAATATGTTATATAAAATGCTCTATGCTTGTTATAAAATTAAAAATTAATAAATAAAAGTGTTAGTAGTTAGGATCAAAATCATAATACTTACTTTACAAACATTAGAAATTATATGGAACAAATTAGAAAATTTTCATTAAAATTATTAAACAAACTATAAAACATTGAAAGATATCCAATGAATTGCTTGTTATTTCAAAATTAGTTTATTATTTTAAAATTTGAAAACAAACAAAATGTGTGAGATGCAAGGAATAAATGGATAACAATCATAAAAAAAAAAAATGCTTTATAATCATGCTGCATGCATGTAAACCTCAAAATTTTGAATCTCAGACAAAACTATATTATCCAGTTTCCCATAGAATAATCATTCATAGAATATTTGTCTGTGGGTAAAGCTTCAGACAGATGCTAAATACATGAAAAGGGAAATCCAGAATAATATGTTCGTTTAAAATTTTCACAGTTTCTAAAACTAATTAAGGGCCTCACAACTTCAAATGTCTTTCCGATTTATCTAAAAATTGAACAGGATGTCCATTATTACAATACCTAGCTTTGAACATAGTTTAGTTTTTTAATTATCTTGAAGATATTGGCAATATACTGAATAAAAATTCTTAATCAATCAATTAATTAATCAAATACAATAAATGTGAACACTATTTAAGCATACTCAAAACATAATTATGGATTGCTGGAAGAAATTATCTGAAATTTTTTTTAGTTTTTAGTTTTCTTTTCAATACTTTTTTTTTTTTTCTTGTACATAGATTTTTAAGAGACTGCCATTTTTATCCACAAAAGTAACATTTACAAAATTTAAAGATAGAAATTTTTTTATTTTATCTAATAATAAGATTGAAACACAGATTTACGATGATATTGAGTGTGTTGAAAAGTGATTATTGAAATATGAGATTTCCATGTCATTATAAAATAATTCAAATTAATTTGATCTAATTGTAGCCAAATAAAAAAGGATCATATATATATAACATAGATTAAGTAATTTTTCTGTTGCAAATCGAAATTTTTCACAAAATTGTTACTCATTCAAATATAAGTTGTTAAAAAAAATAAATAAAAAAAACACTATATTTCAGGGATGAGAGTAGTCAGAGAGTAAAAAAGAGGAAATCCAAGAATATATATAGATATATAAAAATCGCACTTTTTTTGTCAAATTTTTGTTTAAACTTGTAATACATGTGATTATAAATTCCGAATGAGGCTTTTAAATCACGTGAATATGAAACTCTACATCGAATTTAAAAAATGCGAAAATACAAATCATGATGCGTAATTTTTAGATCAAGATGCATAATTTTAAAATCGCGCGATATTACAACCGCAAAAACAAATCACGACATTGGATTTTAAGCACGCGTAGCTACATAGGGTTTTAATAGCTCGTAAATACAAATCGTGATATTGGTTTTTTAAATCTCGTAAATAAGAATCGCAATGTACAATATTTAAATGGTCTGAATAAGAATCGCAACGTTCAACTTTTAAATCAGGTAAATACGAAAATCGATGTTTGATAATAAAATCGCGATTTTAAAAATGCAAAAATACAAAACACGATATTAGATTTTTAAATCTCGTAAATACGAGTCATAATGTGCGATATTTAAAAAGCGTAAATAAGAATTGCAATGCACAACTTTTAAATCAGGTAAATACGAAAATCGATGATTGATATTAAAATCGCGTGAATAAAAATCGAGATATTTGCAGAGTCTGGACTTGGGATTTCTAAAAGGCTTGTTTTAATTGTTTTTTGTTTACACAATAAATAAAAATTTACAAGATTAATTGAATGAGCAAATAAATATTTTCACCACAAATCCACCTCTATTTTTTTTTCGCTTTTTTTGTTTGCTTTCTCTCCAGAATACAAGAGGCAGCGACGTCTAAATTACGAAAATACGAGCTATCTCGCCGACGGATAAAAAATACGGAAAATCTTATTTTCTGTGCGTGAAATCGGAGAAATAGCTAATATAAGTAAACATGCGGAAGGATTAGCAGCTAGGACGTAGTTTGAATTTTCTGTTTTTCTTTGAAAATCGTAAATAAATATAATAATTTGACTTCAACAACTGAATTTTTTAAAAAAAAACGAAACTTTTAAAGAATCTGAGTTTTTGATAAAAAGGCTGAAATTCGAGAGACAAAAGCGAAAAAAATCTCATCCCTGTATAAAGATCAACCAGTTTTATCCCAAGGAAATGATTTTTGGAGAAACTTCAGAGGGAGGAATGAGGACTTCAATAATTTCGCTCCGCGGAAAATTTAATTCCTCATAAAATATTTTAACTTGAGCAAAAAAAAAATTTCAGCGGAAATTAGAGGGGAAAATGGAAAAATCTGAGAAAAAGCGGAAATCCGCGAATCCGCGGAAGAATCTCATCCCTGATATTTCCTAGCGAAAAATCTTTTAAATGTTTACCTTTTAGGAATAACTTTTAAGACAATTTTATACTTCTGCATTTGCCTTAGCAGTTTTATTAATTCTAGCTAAAGTTATTAAATAATATTTTTTTTCTCCAAGTTAATCCGAAATCACATTTTTCTCTAACAAACGTGCGAAGAAGAAAAATCGTTATTGAGCATAAATGAGAACTGTTACTATGAACTAAGTAACAAAAATTAAATTTTAAATTAGTAGAGCTCCAAGAAAATTTTGTCAAAATATAAAGAATTGATTCCCAGAATTCTGCGAAACAACGGTCTTGAGATTTGCGGAACTTCGCAAATTAGCAGAAGAATCACATGCCTGCAATTACTTTAAAATATAATAACACGCACAGATAAATTAAGGCGAATCAAAATAAAATTTGTAAAGTTATAGTTATGTTGTATCAAAAAATATCATTTAAAGGTTCAAAATCTTACTCAATGTAAAATTTAACAATTCATTCAATAAGTGTCGTATATTTCAGTTTTTACATAATATAAAACTTAAACAAGTATTGAAAAGTCTTCTTAAACATGACACCTCGCTAGAGGAGGGGCGCAGAAGCTTCTCCCAGGTATTGTAAACCATAGCTATGCCTCTGAAAACAACATGGGTGGAAGCATGTTTATAGATGGAAGGAAGCCATGGATTTAAAATTCTGAAGGAGCCATAACTTTCAATCGGAGTGTTATTTCAATCTAAAACTCATTTTGTATACCTGAAGTTATCCATGCACCAGCAGCTTTTTCAGCCAAGAGTTCAGTAACCCTTTGAGTTTGCCTGTCCAATGTGTCTTGGAGAGCCTTTAATCGAGACCGGAGATTATTGTTCTCAGACTCTAGGAACATATTTTCGTGAAACATGTCATTGATCTGTTCTTCCCCATCGTCGCCAATTTTTCTCTTGCCCTATGACAGAAATAATTTTACTTCAGTAAAAGTAACAGAAATAAATATAATTTGGAAATCACTATCTTGAAATTAAAATAACACCGAAAATACAGAACAAATATTTCAATTCAAAAAAATTATTCAAAGCTGGAAAAGAATACAAATTCCAAGAAAAATAAATTTTATAAAAAGCATTTTTCTTATATTTACTTGTTTATAGTCCATCAATTCAAGCTGCAGTTGTTGAATTTCTCTTCTTAGCAGTGATATAGTTTGACTGCTCTTATCTTGATTTATGGATATTTTATTTCTTATATTTTTAGCTCGATTAGCATATTTTAAAGTATTTAAAGTTTCCATGAAGTCCCTGTCTGACGGGGACACGCAAGCAATCATCAGTGTTTGACTAGAAAGAGAAGGAGTTTAAAATCATTTCCATGTTTATACATAAAATAAAGTTGAATATAAGACTACCTAATCACAAATGATAAGTACCTATTACCACCCAAAGAATCTTGTAATAGCCTGGTAAGTTTTGAATCTCTGTAAGGCACGTGAGTAGCTTTTTTAGTTTTATCACCCAAAGCTGATATTACGTTTCCAAGAGCCAACTAAATAAAACATTTTGATTAATATAAATTTTTGAATTAATAAATAAAATTTTCACACTCAGAAATAATTAAGGAAGAATTAAAATTTACATTAGCAGATAGACAGAGAAAAGTAACCAACAACATGCTTCAGACTTAAGATGTCTATACTTTTGAAACTGCACTATTAATATAAATGCTATGCATAAAGAATTTATTTATTTTGAAAGCTTGCCTTTTTTGGTAAAAACACATTTTGTTGTTAATTTTGTTTCCCATTTTCAAGAAATTTTGTGAAAACAATCAACAATAAAATGATTCTTTATTAATAAGGTATCACAAGAAGCATTTTCATTTTAAATACAAAACACTTTGATTTTAGATTTAATATCAGGGGTCTGTCCAGGTCGAATTTACTACCGTTTAGCGGTACCTTCACAAATTCAATTTTAGGTAAGACGGTAGTTTCACAAATTCAACTTTAGGAAAAACGGCAGTTTCACAAAATACTTTTTATTAAAATTTTATTTTTGTATCCCTTAAGAAACAATAAATCTATATTTTTACCATGTTTTTGTGTTGACTTTTTAATATAACTTTTAATTTTTCACAAATTATGTCAAAATTTTCACAAAATAGGTACCTTTCAGAAAAACCTAGACAGACCCCTGAATATAAAATATAAATAAACATATATTTATTACTTAATCATGTAATAAATTTTCATATTTTTCCCTTCAAATATTAGTATGAAAATTGACAAAAAACTAAAAGACTGGTAAACCAATATTATGACTTAAATTCAAAGTTGAAAAAGAAATAGCTTATATAACATTCAAGGTATCAAATTATACTTGAAGAAAAACTAACCTTTTAGCATTACCAAGGTTATAACAATCTGTTTACATCATTTACTAATAGCTTTAAAAAATAATGATTTTTGTTGCTAAATTTTTTTAGTCTTTAGGCATTAAAACTTACCTATGTAGAATGCATTCAATTAGAACATAACATTTTCACCAAAAAGTGCCAAATATAAATGAAAATTAATAGCTCATAATTAATTTGCTTACAGGAAGCAGCAATTTTTATAGGATTTTTCGACAAATAAAGAGTATAATTACAAATATTATAAGGACATAGGCTAAAATAACCATCCATATCAGCATCTTCCATAATAAAAATGCAGCAATGTGATTCAGTAACTCTGAGTTCAGAAAAGTACAAACACAGAAACATGCAAAATATAGCTTAAAATAAAATTTTAAACTGTAAGAAATTTTAAACCGTCTTAAATATTATGCCAAAATACAGAATGCATAAAACAATAAAAAGACATTTGTGGAAGAAAAAAAAAAGTTTAAATATTTAAATTTGTAAAAATAACAAAACATTTAATAGAGAGGAACTGTATGAATAAAATACATATAGCAATGAAAATTTCTGTATATTTCAAATATATGAATATTTTTAATGCCTCAAAAGCTGTATAAAAAAATTTAAATATAGACTAGCAAGTAAAAGAAGCTGAAATATGAAAAGGGATTAAAAAAAAAGTAGCAAATACCAATAAGTTATTGCGTTTTGTTTTTAAATTTGATGCTTAAAAGACTTAACGTATTACAAACTCAAGAGAGGCAGTATTTTTGCAAGAGATCATATAAGAACACATCTGAATATTATTAAATATCTAAAGTTTCATCATCTTTTCTCATCTTCTTGTGTTCTCATCTTTCTGAATTTTTAGTAACTTATATTTACAGAACAAACATTCATATAAAATCTCAGTATGAATGTTCCCTACATAAATCGACAATTCTAAACAAAATTACACCAAATTTAGAGTATATTCTTTTGAAAATCATCGTTGTCTACTTTAGAACTCTTTCTGATAACGGAGTAATATAAGTTTTCTACAAGATTAAGTGAATATTTTCGTATCAATATTTTGCTAAATTGTAGCTCTTTTTCATTAAAAATAAGTCAAAGTGTTTATAGCATGTTTTCATTAATTATTTATCTTTAGTTGCCTATTCTAAGTTCATCAGTAGTAAAATCAACTTAGATAACTTTGAGATGCATAAAAACCACATCACTGAATTAGCATTAAGAAACATGAAAGTAAGTCACTTACTCTTTTAAAACATTAAAGTTCAAAATTTTGATTAACCAGAATAGAATAATACTATGCGTATATTTAACTTCTCCTTTGTTGAATTGAACATCTAAAACCATTTTAAATAAATATAATCATGTAAAGCAAACAGGAAAAAATTATGCAGTATTTGCTTACTTAGCAAAATTAATAAAATAACAGGGTGCATAGCCAAATCTTTGAATCAAAAATAAGCACTTTTTAAAAACTTTTCAAGCACTCAAAAAATTCATATTGAATCAATGATATTATTGAAAAACAAAAACTTTTTATGAACAGTTTTAGCATTAAAAAAAAACTCAAAAAGAAACGGACGTAAATCGAAACGATCAGTACTTTCCCACATCACCGAGTGAATTCAACTTGACTCTGAACAAAAGTACCCTTACCCCCTTCATCAAAAAAGTGTTAGAAGTAAAATAAAATAAACAAGAATAAAATTATAAATTAAAAAGAAAAACATTTAATAAGGATCTGACTCTATCCGAATTGGAGCAGTCGGGTTTCAGTTTCGAGTGTGCGCGCATGCGCAAGTCATAACGTGGGTATGGCATGAAGTCCGGGTGAATGATTACGTAGCAAACGCCCCATTTTTCGTGAAATGCAAGGGATCCGCCAGATATCACTGAAGGGGGAAAAAAATATTCGTGAAAAAAAAGCACTTTTCAAAAACGCCGGCTGAAAAAAGCACCTTTAAAAGCTTTTAAAAACAAAATCTCCCAAAAAGCATCTTTAAGTACTTTTTACAAACGCTACACACCCTGAATAATGAAGTACTCATGTAAGAGAATTTCATACTGCTAATGCTGCATGCACTTAATCATAAAAAAGTTTTGTTTATCTAAAAAGTGTGGGGTAAAGCTGCTCATTATAAACAACAATAATGTAATGTTTTCAATAAATATTGATTAAATGAATTGTGAAAAAATACAAAGAAACTTTGGCCACAATTTAGACAGCATGATGGTCACAAGCTTATTCAAAAGTAGCTAGTATCAACTTTCTTGTCGGTAGGAGCCCATTTCAAAGTGTAAAATAAAATAAAAAATTTAAAAATAAAAATAAAAATTAGAGCACATTTTGAATTATAAATATTCAGTTTGCTTACTTATTGAGATTCTAATGTTACTAATTAAAGTTGTACTTTTTTTCTCAAAAAACTTTTAACCAAAAATATTAAAAAATGGAGGGGAAAAAATGATTTTTGTTTCAACTGAAACTACACTAATTATGAGTTTCTTCTACTAAAGTAAAACAACTCAAAACTCGAAAATTAGTAGCAAAACATGCAGTCAAGTATTAAAGAAATGCAATATAAGCTGATTTATATTAGCTAATATTTTTATTTAAATAATTCAAAATAAATTATTTAATGGGAAGAAAACACTGATACGCATTGAAATAAATATTTTTAAAAACATTTTTACAAGCCAACATTTGAACAATTAACATAAGCCTAACACACGACATAATTAGCATAACAAGAATAAAACTTTAAAATAATAAAACAAAAAACTTACCAAGCCACAATTAATAGAGATGCCTTCTCTAGCTCTTTCGCCGGTGGCTCCTGTACGTTTCAAACGTTCTGATCCTGCCAGATCAACAAAGTGAAGCTTCGAATAAAGGGTATCAAACTCTTCACCTGCCTCCTCATTTTCAGATGACTAAAAATATTGGAACATTAAAATTTCACTGTCTAAGGGCAGATAAAGTGATTGTGTAAAATAAACAACATAATTTTGTTCTTTAAAAGACAAAGAAATAAATTAAAATCGCTTTAGATAAATTACGAAAAATAAAGTTAATGTGAATAGCAAATATCAAAACTTATAATAGATTTAACATTAATATTTTATAATATATTTCTCTCATTTTAAAAGTTTCAGTTTGAATTTAGTGATAAATTGAAAGTCAACATGAAATTGAAGGTGCAACAAAATTAAATTTTACCATCTGAAATAAATCAACTGAAGTCACAGTTCTAGATATTGGTCTCATGGAAGACATTTACGCGCTATAGCGCGTAAAATAAGCAAAAAATTGAAATCGGACGCAAAAAAATGATCGCTACGCGTCCCGCGGGACGCGTAAATTTTTGAAGAAAGTTTATAAATTTCCAGACTTTTTAATTTTTGATATCGAAACATTTTAATAAAATCGAAAAATTGGGACGCAAAAAATAAATCGGTATGCATCCTCGGTATAAAAAAAAAAAAAACCTGTCTCCAGAGTTAGACCAACACATGTTAGACACACAGGTGGGAAACCAGTTCTATGACTCAAAATGTTGACCATTATAGCAGGAAACATCCTACAAGACTTTCCCCCCCAAACTTCTTTTCTCTGCTGAAAACAGTGACGTCATCGGAACTGAGGGACGCAGGTGTTATTGAATGGGGGGGAAATGACCGTACCGGATTTAAGTGACCTCGAATGAGCAAGTAGAAAGAAAGAGGTTGAAGGGGTGGGAAAAATTGAAGGGGTTTATTTTCAAAATATCATAGTACACACGTAGAAGATTAGGGTTGATTGGTTATTTAATACCTACGTCATGCAATCACATTTTTAGTGGCCCCTTACCCTTTATTTTCGAAGGAGGTACTTACGCACCGTTATATTAAGCTATATGTTACTTTTAGTTCAGTTAGAGTCAAACATTTTTAATGACCTGACCTACGCATCCAAACTTTTAATTTTGTTTTATAATTAATACATGTGCAATAATTAAACGATGCCTAAAGTACGTAACTTTAATATTAGGTGGAAAACTGAATTTAATTGGTTAGTCTACGAAAATGGTAAAATGTTTTGTGATATATGCCGCAAGGCACGAATAAAAAATGCATTCACCACTGGCTGTGAGAATTTTCAACGTAGCGCACTAGTCCGGCATATTGACACATCGGGAAAAGACTCTTCTGCTCATCATTTACATGCTCTTAATATATTAGAACAGCAACGGTCTTTTAAAGTGTCATCTGAAAAACAAATTGCTAATTGTGTTCAAGATTATTCACAAATGCGAACGGTCTATTGGATGGCTAAAGAAGAAATAGCAGAAGCTAAGTTCCCCGCATTAATTGAATTGCTTTTATTTTAATTATTAAAGAATTATAATTTACAAAAATTTTTATGTTTATACAAGTAATTAAATAACAGTTACGCAAGGGCCGTATTATACGGTTTGAGTCGTGACCACATGTCAAATTTCTTTTTTAAATATTAACTTAAATGGTCATTTTAAGTATAAATTAGAAAAGTGTAATAGGATATATTTTATTTAATGCTATAAATATTAATTATTTTTGTATTTCCGCACCACAGGCCGTGATACGGAATTCAGCTTTCAATTATTCAAATAAGCGCCACTTTTTCTCTTTTAGGGTTTCCTTATAAAAAAAAACAGAAAGATAGTTTTCAAAAATAATTAATTATAAAAGAACATAGTTTCACTATTTTGTCTTCTCTGTAATGCGTATTTTTATTAATTTTTGAGTTTTTTTTTTGTTCGGTTTATTGATTGGGCCGGTCGTTTACAATAAATAAGAATCGAATTGTGCCATTTTGTCTTTGCTGTAATGCGTATTTGTTTTCTCCCTACGATTTCGCTATAAAACTTTGGATTTTTTTTTTGTGGGATTTTTTAAAAAGGGCAAATCGTTTACAATAATTAAATAAAGGAATTGCGCCATTTTGTCTTACACGTGATTTGTATTTTCATTCTCGCTAAAAGTTCTCTATAAAAACTTTGAATTTTATTTTTGTGGGATTCATTAAAGGGGCCGATCATTTATAATACTTAAATAAGAATGGAATCTCACCATCTTTTCTTCTCTGTAATGCGTATGATTATTCTAGCTAAGATTTCTCTATAAAAAGTTTGAATTTTAGTTTCGTGGGATTTATTGATAGGTTGATGGTTTTACCGTTTTTATCTTCGTTGTAGTGCTTATAGATTCTGTGTAGATTACATCATTTAATGATAGTTTAAATAAAATAATTGATTAAAAAAACTTATAATAGTTTTATTCCTCTAAGAAATGAATTATGTCATTTTATTTTTGTGATTAAAAAAAAGTTGTTTTTTTAAAAAAAAGTCAATAATTGGTTTGCAACTACTTATGAATTAGATTAAATTTTAATAAATTGACTACAATGAATAAGAAATTTAAAGTTAATTATTTTTTTGTACACTGCAAAATATATAATTCAATTTTAGAATTGTAATTTTTTTATTAATAGAATTTTTTTTTTTCACTTACACTTAAAAAATTTTTTTATTATTTTGATTGTTTTATATTTATTACGACACATGTTTGGATAAAATAATTTTAAAACCCCCCTTTTTTTTAAATATTCATATATATTTTTTTATTTCAGAAAATGAATGGGGTGAATTTTCAGACTAGTACTTACCAATCTAAACAGTCTATCTCTGATATGACATCAGCATCCGCCCAAGCTATTGAGGAACTTTTGATACAGAAATTTAAACCATCATCTTTTTTCGGAATTATTTGTGATGAGTCGTGTGACGTTTCAAATTTTAAAAAACTTATTGTGTATTTAACTTACATAGATGAAGATGGGTATGGTAAAACCGCGTTTGTGGACATATTAAACATAAATGATGGAAAGGCTGATAAAATTGTCAATTCTTTAAAATCTACAATGGAAAAATTAAACATTGATTTAAATAAAATTGTTGGTCTTGGCACTGATGGTGCAGCAGTAATGACTGGCTGTAAAGGAGGTGTTGGTGTGCGATTAAAGACTGCTGGTGCAACGCATTTGCTGCAAATTCACTGTTCTGCTCACAGGGTTTCTTTGGCCTTGTCACAAGCAGCGAAAAATATTAAACAGACTAAAGACCTGGAGAATACTTTGCAGCAACTTTACCATTTTTTCGATGATAGTCCTGTCAGAGAATCTGTGCTAAGTCAAATTTTTCAAATAAATGAAATATCGGAAATAAAATTGAAAGAACCCAAAAATGTTCGATGGCTGAGCTTGTATGAAGCGGTGAGCGCTGTAATACAGTGCTTTGGGTCCATTGTAGAGGCACTTGAGCATATCGCCGAAAAAAAGAACGATTTAAACTCTGTAAAAGCAAAAGGTTTGTTGTCAAAAATAAAGAATGCCAATTTCCCATTTTTACTTGCGATCATACTGGACGTTTTAGAGCCAGTAAAAAAATTAAATGTATTATTTCAGCATCAAAATGTGATTTTCTCTAAGGTGAATGTAATGGTATCCAGTTGTATAAGTGTTTTAGAGAATCTTAAAGGTAATAAGGGGGAGCATGAAAATAATTATATTGAAAATTGTACTAATGATGAAGATGATGTTGTTTATCAGAATATAAAACTTGGAAAGCAAACTTTAAATGAACATTTTAAGTCTAATTTTATATCTGAAGTTGTAGGTAATTTAAAGTTTTGTTTCCCAGCGGAGTCATTAGATGTATTAAAATCACTAGATTCGATGTTAAACCCGTTTAATTATCCAACGAATTCAGAGGAATTACTGAATTATGGGTCAGAGGATATTGATTTATTGATTAGAACATTTGGAGAATTGATTTCTGGTGATAAACTTAAAAATAACTTTCAGTATTTTAAACAGATCGTATTAAACTTTAAATCTATGAGTATGAAAGACTTTCTTAGAATCTTCATCAAACAGTATAGTGATGAATTTCCAGAATTTTCTAAATTAGCAAAGATAGCTTCAGTATTGCCAATTTCATCAGCTGATGCTGAGAGAGGCTTTTCAGCCATGAAAAGAATAAAGACATGTGCTCGAAATAGGATATCTGAAGGAAAACTGAAAACATTAATGATGATTACACTTGAAGGGCCAGATATGTCAAATTCCCAAGATGTAATTATAAGAGCACATAAGATATTTCAGTCTTGTAAAATACGTAGAGGGGGAAGCAGTGTAAATAAGTAGAGAGGGAAGCACACTAATAAAAATATTTTACATAAATTTAGATTTTGTTTTATTTTATTTTTCTATTATATTTCAATATTAGCATATTACAGCATTATAATTGTTATAATTCATGTACTAATAATCTATTAAGTATTTTTCAGAAAGATTATATTTGTTTAAAAATTTATGTAAAGGACCCATTTTTTTTTCAAAAGGACCCAGTTTTTTAAAAGTCATGGGTCCCAGGGACCCGGGATTTTGAAAGCCTAGTGTCTTCCCTGGGTCTCCAGAAATGAGTAATCTTTTCAAATAAATTATATTTCTTTTAGCAGCAAAGAATATTAGATAATTTTGTGAACAAAGATTTACCAATCGAAACAGCTATTATAAATATGTTTGCTATTATAATATATATAATGCTACACTAAGGATGCATTGCTGGAGGTCTATGGGGCCAAATATCGTTGAATAGCCAATGCATGATTCCTTGCCCTTCAATTCAACAATCAAAAATCAATTACAAAAAAAAAAAAAACTACTTAATTTATAAGAAATTTTCTAACTGTTTTCAAAGTCTATTTCAATTAACACCTCTCTTTTTTTTCCTTATGATAAAGAATTCGTAGCACAGAAGATCAAAATAAAATAACATTAAAAAGCAAGCTATTTAAAAACTCCAAAAGTATATCAATCTAACGATAAAAAATAAGTATATATATATATAAGTAAAACTAGGAACAGAATTGAGTAGATTTTTAAATGAAAACATCTGTAATTTAAAGTGAAACAAATCATATCAGCCGATATTCTTTTCAAACACCATTAATGTTTAGCTCTTAGTAATAGATTATTTTTCCCACCAAAGTTACGGATCACTAGACTAAAAAATAGATAAACAGACGTCCACAAATGGGAATTTGCATGGCATGAATATTTTTATTAAAAAAAACTTTAGTACTAAATCATTCATTAATATAAAGAGAAAGGTCATTGAAAACAAAAAAGTTTACCTCAAACTGCACAACTCTTTGTTGCTTTATGTGCAAGGTAAATATAGCATGTGATCTAGAAGACTGGACATTCATCTTAGTGCTGGCAGTAGTACGGGATAATGCCCCTATTTTGAGGCACTGTAAAGTCTAAAAAAAATAATAAAAAAGTAAATAAAAAAACACATTTGTAAAATGAAATTGTCTTGAAATGAAGTTCAAAGAAAGAAATAAGTTGAAATATATAAAAAGAAATTACATAGAACACTTTAACTGATTAAAAAAAAAAGGTTACAATTTTTTTACACCTTCCCTCAAACAGAAAGCCCAGTACAAATTTGCTTGATGAAACATTGTTTAAAAGAAAAGAACATTTAAATCAACCAATTAATATAGAAAGAAAAAAGAAATGTAATACTTTATTCAATGTATTATATAGAACAATCTACCTTTTTTCGTTGGCCAGGAAAATTAAAATTAAACAAAATATCTGAGAAAATAAAATCAGTTCATTATAATCATTAAAAAAATAATAATTCAGATAAATAAAACCTATTTCGGTTCAAATAATTAAAGCTATTTTTCAAAGGCTCAGCAGTCTCATTAAAAAAAAAAAATTCTAGAAAATAATGTGTTATTATCATTACTGTTATTATTTAGTAACAGGTATATATGTATATTAGGTTAAGTTTTGCCAATCTTTAGTCAAAGTCCTCTGTGCTGATTCTAAAAATGCTTTTAATTTGAAGAAAAATCCGAATTTTTTAAAATGAAAAGCATTTGTGAACTCTATTTTTTTTAAATATTTAAAAAGTTACTTCAATAGTGTATTTTCTAGACTCATAAAAATTTGCAAAAATCGAAAATTATTCATTGATTTTCATCCTTGGTGGATAATGATGATTTTTAAAAATGTTCACTTTGCATCAAGCGTAGGGTGCTTAAAATATAGCTCTTTTTGGGTTTTTTATACGTAAAACAGCTTTGACAAACAATTTTATATGAAATTTCATAAGTTTTAATAATAATCTTAAATAATTGTATAAGTGAATTATCAAATATTAAGAGAGAAAAATGCTCACTTCACTGGCTGTAGAAACTGCTCGAGAAGTCAGACCAACAGTTATTATTTGCCCATCTGCATCCTCATGTATTTTAACTCCAGATTTTTTGTTCTAATTAAAAACAAGTAAAGAAAATAAAAAATACAGATCTAACATTTTATTTATATTAAGTTTAAAAATCACATTACAATATGAGCATTCTGAATGCAGAAAATAAACAAATAGAAATTTATAGATTTAGGGCACTATTTCTATTAGGCCAAGAGGAATAGGAGCAGATAAAATTAAGTGTAAAACAATGTTTGATGTTTGGAAAATCAATGTTTAATACTAAATTCGGGATATTGGAATTTTAAATCTCGCAAATAGGAATCGCAATGTACTATATTTAAATTGTGCGAATAAGAATTGCAGTGCACAACTTTTAAATCAGGTAAATATGAAGATCGATGTTTGATATTAAAATCACGTGAATAAGAATCGAGATGTTAGCAGATTCTGGACTTGGGATTTCTAAAAGACTTGTTTGTATTGTTTTTGTTTAACCAGAATAATAAAAATTTACAAGATTAATTAAATGAGCAAATAAATATTTTATTGGCAAGTCCACCGCTGTTTTTTTTTCTTTCATTATTACTTCGTCTACTTTTGCGCCAGCAAACAAGAAGCAGCAACGTCCGAATTACGAAAATACAACTAGTGGGAGGGTAAAAATACGGAAAATCTATTTTTCTGAGAGTTAAAGGGGAGAAAATAGCTGAAATAAGTAAAAATGTGGAACGGTTGGCAGCTACGTAGTATGAATTTTCTGTTCATCTTTGCAAATTGGAAATAAAGATCATTTTACTCCAATGACTGAATTTTCAGAAAAAGCGGAATATTTAAAAGAAAACCAAAACTTTTAGAGAATCGGAGTTTTTGATAAAAAGGCTGAAATTCAAGAGAAAAAACAAAAAAAAGTGAAATCCACTACTAAGCGAAAAAATCTCATCCCTGTAACAACTTAATTTACAATTTTCAATACATACATGAATCCAGATATAAAATTAGAGAATAATGCCTCTATTCCAATAATTTTATAATCAACTTTAAAAAATATAAAAATTTCATCTCGAGCATTTTTTTTTTACAGTTCAACATTTTTTTGTAACTTCAAATATGCTGTTAAAACTCTTCCTCATGGCAGGATTGAATAGTTCATCATGCAATAAGTTCAAAATGCGTAATTACCTTTTTAGAGGATATAAAACTCGGAAAAACTCTCCCTAATAGAAATTGAATACTTTTTATTAACCTTCTTTCCTGCCATATCTAATGGTCAAAATTACACACTATACTCTTGTAAACCTTACTACAGGAAGACAAGAACTAATAATCAGTTCATGTCATTATATTCATGATCGATCGATAAATATGTCCTCTTTCAGGAATAATTCTCACAGCTGAGAACAATGTAAACTGCTTAGGCATCAATCTCGCTGCATCTACTTACTCCTGCGTATGAAAATAAAATCAGATTTAAATAGGTTTTATCTGTGATCTATGCCTTTTTCGTAATTCGCATGTGAAATGACACAAATTATTTTTAGTGTCTCCTAAAACAAAATAGTAGGGTTCTTCATATCTTATATAGTAGCATAGCTATCTTTCAAGATTTTCACCTAGAAAGGATAAATGTCAGACTTTGTAAAAATGTAAAAGGAAAATCCCGAATTACAGTAACAATTGCCAGATTTCACAAAAACGTGCCCATATTCCAGAGAAACTATGGGAGTTCCATAGATGTTGGCACTTTTGGAAGGAGGTTAAATAATTTAAAGAAGGCTCATATTGAAAAGTCTTTCAAAAACAGCTTTTTCAGAGAATATAATATTTACATTTTAATGAAAAAAAACTTGGCTAGAACACAAAATATTTTACAAAAGGTCTATTATACAATTTAAACTGCAAAATAATACTGGCAGAAGAAGTTAAAACAATAAAAGCTTTACTGATATAAATAACTTTATACAATCCAAGTTAATGTTTTGTTCAAAAACATCATGTGAAAATAAATGGAAGAAATTGAAAATAAGATTTTGCTTACTTTATCTTCTCTATCTTGAACTGGATCAAGTAGATCAATTAACTCTTCATTGTAGAGCTAATAAAAAAAATTTTATCATTAGAAAAAATTCTATGTAAATAAAGCGTAATGCAAAAAACTCTTGCTAAACATAAAAATTAATCATTCAAATTTTTCCACTAGATGTGAACCCAATCCCACCTTAATAAATAAAAATCCATTTTAACTCAGGTTAATTTGCTACTAGATAAAACATTTCTTGCTATGAGCATAAGTTAATTAACAAAATTCAGATTTATGATTTAAAAGCTTTAACACTGAATTTGCCATAAAAATTAAACTATGCAAAGTATTTACAAAGAATATGTATATATTTGAATTAAAAAAAAATACTTAGAATTGTCCTTAAAAAATTAAATAGAAGCTTTCCCTACTAAAAATTTTTTACTACATTTAAATTACTTCGATAATTTTTTAATTATATTTGAACTACAGTTGTTTTAGTGAAAGAATGTTTTCTTGAAACAAAAATAATTTTTTTTTTTGGATGCCATGTATTAGAACCTCAACAATTTGGAATTTTAATATTATTGTCTAAGGTTTTTTTTTTTAAAGTTTTTAAAATTTGTTACAAAATACTTATTTATTTCTTATGCTATAAATATAGGTGTCTCAAATAAATTTTCGATGGCAAGGCTATCAGTTGCACTTATTATTGAAGGACAGCATTTAAATTAGCCTTGCAAGAACAATGTCTAAACAGGTTGCTCATCCCTACCTTACATGGTAAGAAAATTCCTCCGTCTTTAATAAATTTTGTATTTTTTAGAAAATATTATCAGATTTTAAATCATTAATTTATACATGAAGTACTGGATAGTTTGAAATTAGAAAAAAAAAACTGGCATAAAAATTAATTCACAAAAATATGAAGGAAACAATACTACCTCCATAAACTGTGCTGTAACTTTAAATTCTGGAGGAGTAATTTTTTTGTTTTGAGCATCATTTTGTAACTTGGCTATACCACTAAATAACTGATTAACAGCTCTAGGTATTACGCCAGTTTCATCTTCAGAGGTAGAGACATCAAAACCTGTACCCATAGTATAGGTTTTTCCAGAGCCAGTCTGAAAAGGAAAAATAAAATAATTAATTCAGAAAATTAAAAATTACATAAAGGGAAAAATAAAACTGATTTGAAAAATTTCCTTGCAAGACTAACAAGGAGGGAAAAGATCCGTCAAAAAAAAAAAAAATATATTAAAATGTTATGTTCAAGTATATTAAGAACAACATTCAATAAGTAAAATTTTAACTAAACTGCTAACTATGCAAAATTTACCATGCAATTCATCAAAATGTAAGCACAGGCTTCATAATGGATCAACAAAATAAATCAGGACATTTTGCATGTATACATATAGTAAACTACTTTAAAAAAAGGAAAATTAAAAAGAGGATAATTTGTCCCACTTAAGTGTAATAAAGGCAAATTCTACTGCAAGAGAATAAAATATACTATTTTTTCTTAGAAAAAGAAATAATGTGAATAATCAGTTTTTAAAATAATTTATGCCTAGAATGAAATGTAATTAAGGACCATTTTAAGCATTTAAAATTTATTTAGAGTGCCATTCTGAACTTTTTTATTCAGTGAAATTTAGTTAGCAAATAACTAAGCTAAATATTAGCTTTATTTTTATCTCCCATAAAGCATTAATAAATTATTTTTATTTTTAAATTGCATAAAATAATAAATAAATTCAACAAAACATCCAAAGTTTGTCACAATTGCAAGTAACTTCTAAATTATTCACCCAGAATATTACACCTCTAAATATAATTACTATATTGTTCATTGGAATCAATCATTTTTAAAGTCAAATAAAAGAGACGAATGAATAATTATGAAACTACAAAAGATTTCAACCCTATAAAATTCGTTACTGCATTTGTTGAAAATACTACCCTTTAAATCCTAGCCATAATAATTTGATAAAATAAAATTGTTAATTGAGATAATTTTTCATAGAATGACTTAATTATCAAAAAGGTTTAAACAATGAATCTTGAGGTAAAGTATAGTAGACAGAGCCTAAATTTAAACAATTAAATTTTGTGATCTTTACTTAAAATGAAGTTTGATCGAAGATTCAAACCTTCCAATTCTACAATCTATTTTTCAAAAAATCCCCAATTGTATTTTGGAAAGGTGAAAGTTCTGTTCTGAACACATAAAAAAGCTAAAAATCAGGACGAATAAGGAAAAAATATTTTTATCCCAAAACCAAGAAAACTATAAACCCTTCAAGCAGTTAAAAATAATTAAAAATCTGAAGATATAATATATTGACATTTACCTGACCATATGCGAGAATAGTGGCATTATATCCTTGGAAACACCTGTAAAAGATAAATGTAGTTAAAAGATAAGTCTTTGTAACACAAACTTAAAATTATATATAAATTAAAAGAAATGATAAGTGATAAGTAATCAAAACCAAAAAGAATAAGTAAGACAAAATTAAGAAGAAAAAAAAATTCACTCTATTTTCGTAATGAACTAAAACTGGGTGCTCAGTAAACCAACTCAAAAGCTTTTTAGAACCTAAGAAAACAAAACATTGGTAAAACCTTATGCTCTCTCTAATGAAATATGAGTTTTGTTAAAGAAAACTTCACTACAATGTGGTATTGCAGATTTATTTATTTATTATTTTATTGTATGAAGAAAAATACTTGACCAAACTACGGTCTTAATATGCATCACATTACTTTCCACTTTCAAAATTTTTTTTATTTCATGAAATCTGAACTCTGAAATCTATACCCATTTTTTATATTATCATACAAATTCAAACTTTAATTCAAAACTATGAAAGTTTCACCCAAAAAAATCAATTTTGCAAGTCATTCAAGAAGTGTGAACGGATATTTTTACAGGGATAGATAATTATGCTGCCTGATGCAAAATTGAAATGCAATTTTCATTAGTTAGCACAAACCTCACAATTAAAAATTCAGGATTTACAAACAATGAAATTTGGTAGCAACAAAACTTTTTAACCACAATTTTTTTTCCTTTTTTTTAATTTAAACAAGCTACAAATGTTTGAGTATACATAGAAAAATAGATGTTCTAATTTTAAAAATAATACAACTAGAAGTAATAGAAATTTCTGCAAAGGAAAATAATTATTGACTTAAAAAATAATTTAGCGCACTTGTATAAAGCATATTCATTCTGTACATTGCGGAGAATAAAGCAAGGCCTTGCTATCAAACGTAATAGGACCACTACTAGCAGATTTAATAAAAAATATAAACTTTAATAAAAAATTTTGACATTTGATTATCTTATTTTTATTTTCAGAAAAATCTCTTTTTATCAATAAGAGTTAAAAATAAAATGAAATAAATTTATATTTTAAGCAATATCTCCCTGCAAGTGTTCGTGATTTGCATGCAATGTAAGAGAATCATAGCAAATAAATTAGAGAAAAAAAATTTATAATTAAATTTCAGTAAAAAAAATTACACAGAATTGTATTTATAATATTAAATAATTAATGGTCAGACATGAATAAAATTTAAGAGCTCATGCATTTTCCATTTGTTCAAAAAAATACATAAATAATTAAAATAATGTGGAGAAGTTAGAGAATAATGAAAATTTATACTTTTAAAATATAAGTTACCCAAGATGTTATAGCTCATGGGTTTTTATTTACTTTTGGCTAGAAATACGCATGACAAAGTATATTTCTATCTGAGTAATTAAAAGCATATTGAAGAATATTAAAAGTAAAAAAACTTAAGGAAGCAAAATTTTAGCACAATCTATTTGCATACTTTATGTGTATTTTTTTTAAATTTCAGAATTAGCAAAAATTATCACTCTTATGTCATTGATATTCAAAAGTTAGTGCAGTTTTATTAAAAAATATGTGTACAGCAATACATGAGACAGAGCTTAGTATGAAGTTGTATACAAGTTCTAATTCAGCTTAGCAACTGTTCAAGTTTTGGGAAGTCGAAATGTCAAAGGAAAAAAAAAAACAAAGATAAACATGTTTCAAATTCATAGCTTTCTGAGAAGAACAATCTATTATAAAACTGATTTTAATTACAAAAAAACAAAAACATTTTAAATTTTAATCATGTAAATTTAATAATACGCATATCTTAAGCTGACATGAAAAATTAAGCAATCCTAAATGCAAATAAATAATTAAATAATAATAAGATCTGAATACAAACCCTTCAATCAAGTCTTGAATGCAGGTAAGATACACACTTTCTTGGGTAGTAGTCATATTGTAGACATGATCAAAAGTAAAGGCTTTATCGTTTCCCAACCACACTTGTGGCTCCCCTGGTGTCACAGATGTGCAAACATGGCACATATCAAAAACTTCACTTGATATCTGCGGACGGATTCTGGCAAAAATTAAGTACGTGTTAGAGTGGTTGTTTAAAAACTAAAAGTAAATATCTCCCTAAGTCTCATATTCTAAAATCCTAAACAACATTTTAAGTCTTCAACTTTATGTTATTGCATTTTGCTCGTTTAAATTTTGAAAGGTACTTAGAAGCAAGAATAGAAAGTATCAGGGGTCTGTCTAGGTTTTTCAGAGAGGTACCTATTTTGTGAAAATTTAGACATAATTTGTGAAAAATTAAAAATTATAGTAAAAAATCAACACAAAAATATGGCTTTATCGTTTCTGGAGGGATACAAAAATAAAATTTTAAGAAAAAGTATTTTGTGAAACTACCGTTTTTCCTAAAGTTGAATTTGTGAAGGTGCCGCTAAACGGTAGTAAATTCGGCCTGGACAGACCCCTGAGTATGATGCAAAAAAAACTATCAAAAATTAACTGCTTAACACTTCATTTCTATTAACTTTAGTGCTTTTTGGTCTGGCAGGTGCAATGCAAAATCTTTTTATTTATGATTTTTTTAATACCTATTTGCCTTACGCTTACAAACAAATAAATAAATACCTAATTGAATTAGCTTGCACTTGACCCGAACCAGGGTTGGGTTTTTGACGTCAAAAAATGGTTTTTCACATGACAAGGGTATAATACTGGTTTAAACCGTCAAAAACCCGTCAAAAATGTCAAAAACTGAAGTTTGCCAAGAAAATATATAAACTTCAAAACTACCAACAGTTGCCATGCATTACATTGAAATTTAATTATACTATAGGTAATCAGCAGGTTTTAAAATATTTTTTAATTAAAATTAAGGTAAAATAACAGATTTAAAATCTCAGAAATTTATATTCAAATGCATGTGCAGAAAAATTTTGCACAAAAATTGCTTAAATATTTATATTTAAAAAATTTTTTTTTGATACTTAAGAAAATTAAAAGTTTATTACTATGCATTCTTGACATATAAGGAACATATAACTAATATTTATAAGGAACTTACAAGTTATGTTGTATAAATACAAACTTGATACAAGTGTATAAAAAATTTTTTTTAATGTTTTACCGGATATCTTTATTATCCAGTGTGTTCATTTGAATTTAAAAGTAGTTATATTTATGAATAATGATAAATATAATTCATATTGTTTATTATATATATTTATAATTATTACACTTATCATTTTAAAACAATTTTTATCTCTTAATTTTTTTTTCTCCACTTGTATTAAGAATACAAATAATGCATATCTTGCATAAATCTAATGCATATATCAAATAATGCATATCAACAGCTGAATATTTAGATATTCAACAAAACTATATCGTATTCAGCAAAATGAAATTCACAAGTATTTGAAAAAACTAAATTTTCAGCATAGTAAATGAATAGGCTGAATATACTGTAAATCGACACTAACTACTCTGTGTATTTAACAGAAAGCACTTAAATTTGTATTGTCTTATGTTAAAAAGATTATTAAGAAGATTTAAAAGAATATTAAAAAGATTTTTCTTTAAAAGAAGATGTCTAATGTAAAAAACTGCTAATGTTTATCTTTAAAAATGTCTAATTTTTAGTATAATCTATACTATACACTAAATTTGGTTATAAATAAATTTCTTAATAATATCACTGCAGATTTTCAATAACACATGAAAATGAATACATAATACTACAAAAGATGTGAGTTTTCAAAAGTACAAGATTTTGGTTACTATTCAAAATATAAGTGTTTCTTCAAAATTTTAAATTTATTTTTTCTAGAACATATTTAGAAACACTATCCTTTATAAAAAATATATAAATTTTATGTATTAATTAAATTTCACATATAAATATAGGTTTTTGACATTTTCGACATTTTTGACAGTGAGGTTTTTGACGTGACGGTTTAAACCATGGTTTAAACTGTCAAAAACTGTCACATGCCAAAAACCTGCCAACCCTGACCCGAACTATCAGAAAAGTACTAAAACTATTACATGGTATATTTTAGAGCAAATAAAAATTAGCTACAAGATAAAAATTAGACAAGCTGAATTTTGTTGGTGAATTTAACAAGTTTTTAGAAAGCTATAAGAGATTATGGCTTACATGTTATAGTGAAGTTGTGGTCCTCAATATAATATGACTCATTTTTCCTATTGGTAAGAGTTTTCTCTTCTCATTCTAATATATATATATATTCATGCATAATATATATGTGTATATGTATATAGATATATGAATAGTATATATATAATATGTGTATAGATATACATATATACAATGAAGCATCGTTCATACGACATTTTAGTGTGGTCCCAATTCATTCCTATTCATTTTAATGTAAAATATATAGTTTATACGACACTCAGAATCAGTCCTACGTCTGTGTTCTATTTTGTAAACGTTTATTTTATTTTTTCTTGTGTACTTTAAGAATGGACCGAATTTGCCAATATGAATGACACAAAAAAGAGAATGTGTAAATGTAGAATGTAATAACAAAACAAGTGTATGTGAAACGGATTACAACAGGCCTACTTGAAAAACTCTATTTTGTTTACTTAGTATATATTTCTGATTTTTTGAAGGTTGATGTTAATATTTTAATGAATTATAGCAATTTTAATTTATGAATTAAATGAAATAAATAAATTTGCCTGCCCAACGATTAAAATAACAAATTTTAAAAAAGAAATTCTGAAACAGATAAACAGCATTTATTTAAATTTTTTTTAATTGTTGAATGGGTACATTTGGGGGCTTCCAGGAAAACAAGACTTTAAATATAGTAAAATATTATGAACAAATAATTGGGAAGAAAAGGGTTAATAGAAATAATCCGAATGTTTGCAACTCTACCTAGTAGTAAACACATATGACACATAATATAAATACTATGTATTAAAATGTACATAATATACAGAAATATGGATTCTCAATGTGCGTAAGAAAACTATTTGTTTTCTTCTCAGTTAATGCTATTTAGTCAATGGTACAAAAACGTTTAATGGTTCATTTTCACATTTGATTGATTGGCAGTTAAATATACAAACGCGGACTGAAGAACATTATTTCGTTCATTAAAATTCAAGGGAAATTTAGTTTAGCATTTCGTTAGTCATTCATTAAAATAAAATAAAAAATATTAAGGTTAACATTGAAATAGAGAATCAACTAATTTTCGCTTTTTTTCGTAATCAAATGCACATATTTACGCAGATGTAAAGTAAATTTCAATTTATAATTAAGAAAAATATGATAAAAATATAATGAAAAATAAACACAAATGATTAATATTAATACAGTATATTTTAAGCAGAGGATATTATTTTTTTTTTTTTTTTTCAAAATTACTTAAGAAATAGGAAAAAATTTTCTTACCTTACTGCTACTCGAACAGAAGACTCCATGTTTCGAATATATTTAAATATAATGTTCAAATACAAGCAAACATTACTAATAATTTAAAGATATATTTCAGAATCGAAATTTCAAACGACAAAATCTTGTTGGTTGACAATTGACAGACGTTGCCAGTTTTATTAATCAGAATAAAGGAAAGGAACAGTCTTAGCACCAGAGATTCTATTACACTAACCCTACAAATCTGTGGCGCGGGGAGCGCCAAGGCTGTTCTCAGGCCGAGTTTCATTCCACTGGCGGCAGTTGTATATTTTAATCACGAATCTTTTGTTTGTATTTCTTTTAAATAACCCTTCATATGCCTCGTTTGTATGCTAAGGAATTTGATGACTAGTTTTTTTCCTCTTGTCTCCTTTTCGATGTCAAATGTTGCCGATTGTTATTGCTGACTAAAGCTTGTTATTCATATGTTTAAAATTTCCATTCAAAAAATTATGACAGTATTTATATTTAATAGTGTTTGCTTTGATAAATTGTTGTTGTTGTAGTTCATTTACGTCGCACTAGAGCTGCACAATAGGCTACTGGTGAAGGTCTGGGAAACATCCCTGAAGATGATCCGAAGACATGCCATCACAATTTTGATCCTCTGTGGAGGGGATGGCACCCTCCGCATCGGTAGCCCGACGACCTGCATACGAAGTCGAGCATTTTGCGATGGAACAGTTTAACGAGGTTCAATACCGCACACCCTTGGTCCCTTCGCAGACTAATCCATCCCACCCGCACACTCACCGCAGCCAGTGATGCTTGACTTCGGTGATTTGCTGGGAGCCGCGTCTTAACGATCAACCCACTGTGGAACTTGATAAATTGAAATCAAAAAAAAAAAAAAAAAAAAAATACGTTTCAGAAGTTTAAAACATTAAGATTGCTTAACTTTATTTTTAAATTTACTTATATGATATTGCAAAGGTTGCATACAAACTTATTTGAGTTTGAAGTTGTGTTTTAATAAGATGAGATTTTTTTTATTTGTATTATGTTCAGTGAAATGTTTGTTATTTCAAATGAATGAAACAAAGTGGTATTTCCGGAGATTTATTTATTTTTTTATTGCTTCTATCAAATATATTTTTTCAAGTTTTTTCTTCTTTTTTGTCATGTATGTATTTGTAGATAATAATCTACTTAGGTGCTTGCATGATCTGCTATGAGGAAAAGATCACTGACTTAATATGGCTTCAACAGGGGTGTTTACAATATTTGAATCAACATTCTAATTTGGAGCCCTTCTCAGGTGAAATTTTGTTAACAAGAAGAATGAAATTAGGCCAAAACATTATGTAATTGATTTTACGCGTAGATAATCGGTAAGAAAGAATTGCCATTTTTTTTTCTTCTTGAACAATGAATAATTTATTGACAATGATTGTTGAGCAAATTTTAATTAACTAAAACTAATTAACTGGAACTAAATTTTAAAATTTGCAGCATAGATTTTTTTGTTTTAATTTATTTCAGTAGTCTTATGTTCATTGGAATGTTTCTTATCCCTGTTACTTCATGCAGTTAAAGAGGGTTGCTTTATTAATTGTTTCGATTTGTATTTCTTTGTACTTCTCTTGCTTACTTTATATGCCATGATGAAAATATCACTGACTTAGTATAGTTCCAATTGGGGTGTTAATAATATTTTAATTAACGTTCTTATGCGATGCCTGTCTCAGTTGAAGTTTGTTCAACAGCAGAGTGCCATTGGGCAAAAATTTGTGACTGGTTTTTCAGATAGATATTCGATAAGAAAGAATTACTATATTTTTTGTTCTTCTTCTTGCACCGTAAATAAAGTATAATCATTTGACTTTCTTTAAAGTATCCAGATTTCAATATTTAAGGCACGGGCTTTTTATTTTTATTTTATTTATTTCGGTATTGGGTTTAGTGGAATGCTTCTTATCCCAAACAGATGCTATTAGGCGCAAAGTTAAGGATTTCTTTTATTAATTATATTGTTTTAAATTGTATTTTTTGTTGTGTATATATACACATATATTAGGGGGGCCGAAGAGTAATGTCGTTTCGGTGCATTTGATATTTTATCAGGATTTTATTTTTAATCAATAATGTATTCACCCAGGGCCGTTTTATCCATTAGGCACTGTAGGCAACTGCCTAGGGGCCCCGCCACGTTCAGGGGCCCTGTGCTACAGAGAAAAAAATTGACAATGTTTCTTAAACAGTAAAAATTTAATTCGAAATTTCAATGACGATTGTCTTGCTCTGTACATTACATCGACGCTATTTTAGTACATTTCTGAACACATTCCAAATTAGATATTAATATTATGGTCGTTAGTTCATATATAACGCAGTTATATAATCGCAAGCAATTTTATCGCGGTAATTTTAATGCCGACTAATCAGATGACTATACAGCAAGAGCAGCTTTTTTAACACAACATGCTTGAAAAACGAAACTTTTCCAAATTGAAATTAATTAAAAACTGTCTTCGTTCAACTATGTCTCAAAACCGTTTAAATTCATTGGCCATAATGGCAATTGAAAATGATGTATTGGAAAATGTTAACTTTCAGGATGTCTTGAACGATTTTGTAACAAAAAAAGTTAGAAGAGTTAATATTTAAGCTTATTGTATGATTTTTTTAAAATGCATATATTAATTACTTATATTCTTTTCGTTTGATTCAATATTTTTATTGAATAATGTGATAATATACCTATGTAGTAAAAAACAGCGTAATTATGAATAAAGTGTTGTGTTAGCGAAAAAATATATTAGGAAGTTAGAAGACGGTAGGGGGGGGGCCGAGACGAGCATTGCCTAGGGGCCGCGACATGCATAAGCCGGCCCTGTATTCACCTCCCTTAGTAACAACCTTTCAATACCGGGTCGAAAGTGAACAGAGCCTGGCAAAGGCAGGGACATACGGGACAGTTGCCTCAGCCCCCACATCAGAGGGGCCTCAAATCAAATAGAAAATTTAGTTTACATTTCCTTCTTTAATGAATTTTTTTTAAACAAATTATCAGTACAATGTAAAATCCGTTAGTTTTACGTCAGCTTCTTCATTAATCTATCATATCAACACAATCTATTCGTAAATCCATGGCTTTCTAGGATGGAATTCAGCAAAATTTTCGCTATTACCATGGACAAACTTGGTGAATAAAAAGCCTGTATTTTCAGATATTGCAAAATGCGATATGTTTACAAAAATACAGGATTTTTATTGGCTTAATTGAGCCATCGTAATTTCGACATTTTAGCTTCCGCTCTAATATCGGCAAGGATATGAATTTTCCACAGTTAAATGACGAAGTTAGCAATCAGAAAACTGCATTCGGTATGATGGTTGTTGTTGTTATTCTTGTTAATTTACGTCGCACTAGAGCTGCACAACGGGCTATTGGCGACGGTCTGGGAAACATCCCGGAGGATGATCCGAAGACATGCCATCACAATTTTGATCCTCTGTGGAGGGGATGGCACCCCCGTTTCGGTAGCCCGACGACCTGCGCGTGAAGTCGAGCACTTTACGGTAGCACAGTTTAACGAGGACCAATACCGCACACCCTCGGTCCCTACGCAGACTGATCCAAGTGGTCACCCACCCGCACACTGACCGTAGCCAGTGATGCTTGACTTCGGTGATTTGCTGGGAACCGTGTCTTAACGATCAGTCCACTGCGGGACTCGGTATGATGGACATAGAGCTGTTAGAAAATCAATAAAATGGACAGAACGACATTTCGTCTGACATTGGAGAAGGGGGGGATTTTTTTTACTCCTGCTGTGTTACGTATAGTCTTCAAATAGATAAGAAAATGAAGGAAATTTTCAGTGGGGAAGAAGCATTGAGAGCATCTCACGTCAATCAACTAAGACGTAATTTCTACTTGAGGAGTCTCATAATCTGCGTTGTTCAAAAGATCAAAAAATACTGCTGTTCGAATTATATAACAAGAACAGTATCATTTTCTCTCCGTTCTTTGCATATAATCTTCTTATAAGGCAAGGTGACAGGAGAAAGATTGATTCCTTAATCATGAAATAGCTTAATAATATTTTTAGTTATGACTAAGGCAAAAAATTCATATGCTTTAAAAATGCTGAGAAGTTGCATAGTTTTTTTCCTTGCATTTAAAGCAGAATTTTTTTTTTCAAATTTGGGAAAAGTAGGGTCCAGTTTTAAGAAATAGAAAATAATGTTTCAGGGCAAAGATGACAGTCCGTGTCTGGTTACAGGAGTGTCCGCTTTGAGGAGAATGTATATAATGGCTTATTCATAGAGGATTCCCGGGGAATTAAAAATATGTCAGTATTGATAGTCCTACTGACCTCATCCCGGTTTAAATCTTATAAAATGTATATTTCTTTTTAATCAATATGCTTAAGTATGAAGTTTTAATAATTTTCTCATTCATGTTAAAATATAAAGTTGATGACCTTTCCTAATTCATGGATGCCCAGCTTAACTACAACTATTAAACTTTCTAGGACCGAATTTTAAGAATAGCAAAGTATCTGTATGCTTCTTAATTTAAAAATGTTTTTTATTCTTGTCTTTATATTTACAGATTATAAGATTAATAATTTTATAATATTAAAAAAATTATAAAAAATATCTATTTTTAAACATTTTTTTAATACTAAAATATGTAAAAAATATATATACTAAAATTTTTTTTAAAATTTACCGAACTGGAATAAATTTGTATATTCTTGACTTATCATTATTAGTAATACATATATTCAATAGGATAAAAAAGGAAACCAAAGATATTTATAGCCAGATGAAAAAGAATAGAGTATTTTATTATTTTTGAAGTATATTTTTTAATTTTGGTGTTTCTGATTTAAAACTTCCGCTATGGGACTTTAAATTACAAATGTATCTCGAAACTTATCCTGCATGATTTCCCTACTTATTAAATGGTCTCATTCATTTTAAAAATATTTTTTGAAGCAAAACAATGCGAGACAAAATAATTCTGATAAAATTGAAATCGAGGAGATAAAAAAGGCAAGAATGAAGGAAAGATACAATAGATATTTACATCAATGCGTATAGAGCAAAATTCTGTACCTCTGGTAACACTTCGCATGCTTTCACCAGTAGCGCGTGGAGAGTCATAGAAGAAGGAAGTACGTTAGATTCTGTCTTGATTTTCAAATAGAATAAAGTCTTTTAAGTTTGGAAACTATATGGAACTGACAGCTGCATTAATCATAGTTCTAAAAGAAAGCGTCATAGAAATTTCGAAAAATGTTTTTAACAATTAAATACGAGAAATATTAAGAAAAGGAAAAATATCGTAGTACATTTTTATACAACTGAAAAGAGGAGGAGAGGGAAGGGCCAAAGGCATGGAGCCGCTCTTCTCCCCAGATGGCATATTCCAGCTTTGCAATCCCCTATAATATTGAAATTAAATAAATATTATTAAAGAATCCTTTAAGATCTATCAATCGTAATAAAAGGAAAGAGAAGAATAATCATATGGATTTGGAGCCTTATATTTATGGGAAACACATTCCTCTCTTTTGCGAAGTACAATGTGCTGAATAAAATTTGACACCTCGTTCTACTAAAATGAAAAAAAATGGCGGTGTTTTTCGGACGGTATGTAAATGTTGCTTGAGAATGTGTCCACGAATACCAGCAGCGTAAAACTCACATCCACTTTTAAAGACGCTGAAACCGTAGCCAAATCCCATACGCATGAATAACGATTAAGCGATAACGGTGCTGACGATGATTAAGTTGGCCAATAAGATTACTCTATTTAGTTATTAGTCTCGGCTGCTAAGCAACGATCCTTAAGCACTTGTGAAGTTTTTAATGTTTTAGATTTCAGAAATTTGGCAACATTTTCATGTTTAAAAAATCAATAGATCAACCAAGTAAATTGATTACAGTTATCATTTCATAAATGGGATCATGTGGCGGGAACACTAGACTCCACGCGGGAACATCACTTTTGTTTATTTACAAAGAGCATGCTTAAATAATGTTTTGAGGAAACAATGTAACACCATCAAACTGACAAATCATAAAAGTTTTATCTGTTAGAAAGAATGTTACTATTTATACTTCATATTTTTCGATAACGTGTGCTTTTGTTTTCATTTCTTTCATATTTAGGGTGTAAGGGACGGGATGTTATTGCGCAATATTTTGGGGGCGTTCCGTGGGCCAAATGGAAAAAAGTATAATCATTTGGGTCCTACGCAGTTTAGTCAGATATTTATTTTAAAAGAAACAATGACAACGTGCGTTTACGAGGTACGAATTAAATTACCATATATTAGTAATATCAATAGTTATTCTTGTATCTGAAATAGTTCAATTAAAATTTTACCGATCATTATTAGTTCAATTAATATTAAAATGCATTAATTAGTTAATTTCCTCCTTGAAGTCTGTTAAATATTTTTTTAAAACAAAACATTTTATAGATATGAATATTTTTATACTCTAAAATTTCTAAATTATGACTAAACCATTAATAAAGTTAATTAATTAGTTAGAAAATATAAATTAGTTAGTATTTTCTTATAGTATAAATATGTTTCTTATAATATAAAATCTCTCAGTATAATATGTGTTTCTTTAATTATGTTTTTAAAATTTTATCTTTTTGTACTGGCTTGTGCAATTTGTGCCATTAATTTTATCTGTTTAATTTTTATGTAAAATTGTATTTTCATCTAGCAATCTTTCTATGATCAATATAATAAATTTGCACTTTAATGGTTCGATGTGTAGGAAATCCATATTTTAAATCGTTAGTAACTCACATGGTATATTGCAAAATTTATGATAAATAAATTTAGCAGTTTTAATTATAAAAATAAGATGAGAAAAACTTAGTTATAAACAAGCATTAAATTTAAAGATGACAATCAAGACTGTTTTTATAAGTTTAAATTTTCACACTGAAAAGAAGAGGTAAAAATATATGAATATATATATATATATTTTGTTAAAAATTTGAAATATAAAATTTTTTAAGCTATTTGAATTTAAACTTTTTTTCATGACATTATTTAATTTTTTTTAAATGTAAAGTATTAAATATTTTTTAAATGGAATTTTTTAGTTTGATTACTAATTTTATCTTTTATTTGTTCACTGTTACTAAGTTTTCTACTTAAATTGAATTAAGAATCATTTATTTTCAAATTTAATAGAACTCCTATTGATTATCTATTTTTTTTCTTACTGTATTTATTTATAGTAAAATGTAATTTCAACAAAAAAAAGAGACATAATTAATAAAAGATTAATTTTAATTAAAAAGTTAATTAAAATTGAAGATTTTTAAATTAAAAAAGATATTTATTATTATTTTATGAAGGCATTACAATGATTTTTTTTTATCTCAACAAAAATTAGAGTATAGTCTTATTGAGGCATTATTCCATTGATGTTACAGCTATAAGTTGCATATTAAAAGTGGTAGAAAATGTTTAAATAAATTTAACTATTTCTTATCTTCTAAATAGTGATATTAATTGTTTTCTTTTGTATGGAATTGCAACATGAAATGCACCATTGCTTTACCATTGGACAATTAATATTTTTATTCTTTTTTATACAATAGAAAGCTATTGCTGCTTTAAATGGATTACAAAGCAATGCTGCCTATCTTCAGAAAGCTAGAGCAGAACGAAGCAGTAAAGCTTATCAGAACATTATTGATACGAAGCATCATTTAGAAACACTTCATATAACAGTGAGTTTTGTGCAATGTTTCGTTCATTTTAATATTTTTTTAGATTGAGTTTTTCATTGAATAAAAGTTTTAGCTTTTTAAGTTAAAAGTTCACGTGTAGCATAAAGCAGTTTTAAACTTGCCTGCTGAATCAGTAAAAAATGAGTTAGGCATAAGGTTGTGTCTTATGAATTAGGAGTGCACAAGTTGCAGTCCAATTGCCAAATGTGTTTTGAATGGTCAAAGTTTGTCCCCTTGCCTTCAGCCAAAAAATAATTAGGAAAACTACAGTGTTAATGCAAGAAATTTTATGACTGTTTTTGTATCGAACTAACTTATATGAACCCAAAAATTTTTTACATAATTATAGCATTAAAAAACTAAAATGTAGAGATATTAATTGAATATAAGTATCATATGATTTATATATCTGTCATTTTGATAGTTTTTAAAGAAATATTTCTTTAACCAAAACTTGTTCAAAATAAATATATTTTATAAAATAAATAAAATTTTACAATAAATTTTATAAAATGAAAGCTATATGTTATTTATGCTATAAAAATCTATTGAAATTAATTTTTCCTTATGAAAATGCTTTTTTTTGAACTTTTCTTTTAACTTTGAAGTTAAATTGATATTGTTTTTACTACATATATGAATAACTAAGTTTTAAACAATTGATTATGGTATATAGAGTTATTAAATCATAATTTATTGCAATTATAGAAGTAAAAAATAATAATAATCTGTGTCTTTCTTAAGAAAAAAGTTGGGCTCCACTGTTTTATAGGTTGTTTTGTAGGTTCAGAATATTGTCTTGTCTACACTTAAAGAAATTTAACAATTTTAAAAGTTGCACTTAAGACCAATTACTTACATATTAAAAGTAGATTTTTTTTCTTCAAAATTATATTAAATGGTATTACTATTTGTTAATACATATACTCATTTACATGAATTTTTTTAGTTAAGTGATGTAGATTCCTTGAATATTATTCATATTGCTGGTACCAAAGGAAAAGGTTCAACATGTGCATTTACTGAAAATATTCTTAGAAATCATGGCTACAAAACTGGATTTTATAGGTGTGTATCCTGCTTAATTAATCAGCAATTTTTAGATTTAAATTTTTTTCTTCAACATTTTTATGGGATAGTTGATAAGTAGGACAAACCATTTAAAAATAGAAATAATTTGTTGTGTGTATCACAAAGGAATCTGTAAAATAATATTCAAAAAGTAAAGTAACAAAAAGTAAAGTATTCAAAAGTGGTAAAGTAAAGTTTAAAGTAAAATAAGCAAAAGTTTTCTGATAGTTCACTTTCCGAATTAAATTATTTTCATAACTATAAAAACCAACTTTTTTGATTAACTTGTTTTCTATTTTACAATAGCTCAGCTGAGAATATTTAAATTTTCCTTTGTTTGATATAGCACTATAGAAATTCTAATTTACTTACACTTTCATCTCTGTATAAATTTTTTTCTTCCAATTATCTTGTTAAAAGTTTGTTATCATGTATGAACATTAAAATTTACATAAATTTTGTTCCATTGAAATTCACTTGCTAAAAGTATTATTATTTTTTTTGCTAGGTTCTTGTGTGTTCTATTTACTAAAATTTATTTGATTTTTTACAAGATTTTTTAAAAGATAAATTTTTTCTAAACATTTTTATTGATTTTAGCTCTCCTCATTTAATATCTGTGAATGAAAGAATCCGTATAAATGGTAATCCATTATCCAAAGAAAAATTTGCTGTTTATTTCTGGGAAGTTTATGATGCTATAAAATGTAATTTAGTAAGTTGTTTAATTTTTATTGATAATATTTATGACCCTAAATTTTTCATTTTAAATTATATTATTAATTTTAAATTTACATTGTTTATTTTTAGAAAGAAGAGGAAAGAATGCCATCTTACTTTCTCTTTCTAACAGTAATGGCATTTTATGTTTTTATAAAAGAAAAAGTAAGTTTGCAATTAATTTGTAAATCAAAAATTTTTTTTTCAAGTACTGATTTATTATTCCTTTATAATGTTTTTGACTTTTTTTTAAATTTCAAATATCTTGCTTGGCTTTCTTTTAAAATTTTTAGTTAGTGATTTGGCTAAAATGTATTTTGAAGTGAATTATAAGCTGAACATTTAACCTGGGGCCGAGATAGCCTGGTAGGTAAGGTGTTGGACTCAGGTTTGTGAGAATGGGAGTTCAAATCCAGCTGGCTGTAGAATGCTCGTTTGGTTGCGTGTGCATGGTGAATAGTGATTGGTGCAGGTTAAATCTGTATGGGTCATGTCCAAGTTCCTATAACAAATTAATACTTTTGGGGGTACTGAAATGGAGATTGATAGTTCTCTAGTTCCAGTCAAAATTACGTATGAATAGGTCCGCCTTGTAAAAATGTACTGGGAGGTGTGTGTGGTTAAAGTCTTGTTCTTTCCCATAGATGGCACCACTGAAAAACAAGAAATGCACCCTCTGCCTTAAATTTGCTTGATTTTCCAAGTAGGCAATAGAAACACCAACAAACACATTTAATGTATTTGAAGTGATTTTTACCCAAGTGAATTTGTATGTTATATTTCCAGAAATACTAAACATATCCTCTATATCAAAATAAATGTTTATTTAAATGATTTAAAAGGATAGCTTATGTTTAAATAATTATTTATTGCATATGGGTTTGTTCACTGTTATGATAAAAAAATTTTTTTTTCTCAAATATCAAATACATTTTATTAAAGTGTAAATTTTTTTTTGTTCATGAAAGATTTCAATTTTTTTTTGTTGATAATATCAATATTTGAAAAATCTGTGTCTGGTTTAGTGCCCCTGTAGTTTAGAAAACTAAATAAACTATAAATTTATAACAGATAACTTATGATGCAAGAAGTTTCCAAAGTATTTTGGGAATTTTGGCTGCTCTTTTAGTTAAAGGGCATGACAAAAATATTTTCACAATAACTATTTAATAACACAAAATTAATGTACACAACTGCTGACGCAATTCAGACTTGATCCTTTTTCAACTCTAGTCTACGTATGGATTTATATTTGATGCAAAACTTTGGTTAAAAATTTTAGAATCCCCATTTGGGTGAAGGTATTGAGATTTGTCTCACGTATTAATTTATCGTGGAGGGTAACACATTTAGAAAATATTTTTTCTTCTAATTTTGATTAGTTACAAATTTCTATCAAAATAACACGTCTCTTTGTGATTTTCTCTTAAAATAGTAATAAAAGTAATTCTATGCTTCAGTTATATTTGTTATTAAATAAAACCTTATTGTCATGTATTTTTGAGAGTATTTAATTTTTTTCACATTCTTATATCAGAATATATTTGGTAAACAAATCATTTATTTATTTTAATAATACCCTTTATACAACATTATCAATGGTGGTGTTCCTTCCCCCTTTCTTTTAGAAGTGCTTTAGAGGCCTTTTTAGTTTTATTTTTATATACAAAATGGATTAGAATTAAGTAACTCTCTGAAATTGCTTTATACATTTAAGTTTTCAGTTTAAGCAGCAACTGTTGTGTTAAGTGAAGGAGTTATTAGGCCAATAATTTAAGAGAATAACTCTAATTTAATAATCTCATTAAATTTTTAGCTTTTTATCCTTAAATAAAAATTAAAAAATAGTATCTTGAATAGTAAACATCATGATGATACGGTTACATACATGTTGTAAATAAAAGCTTAAGAAATAGTTTTGTCATATTCTAGTTTCACAAATTCATTTAAAAATGTTTGAAGGTCAAAATTTTTTATTCTCATAATGTAAATGAAACTCTTTGTTTGCTTTTAAAATTTATGTGTTTGTTATTCTGGCTTTTGTTTTTATTTACTTTCTTGATTATTGTGTGTACAAACTGTTTTGATTTTATTTTTTGTTTTAACCTTTTATTAAATAAAGGTAAAAAAGTTATGCAAGTGTTTGAAAATATAAATATTTCATGTCTTTATGTAGGTTGAAGCTACAATCATAGAAGTTGGAATTGGTGGTCTTTATGATTGTACAAATTTTATCAGGTAGAAATTAATCCTTGCTAAACGAGTTAAAATTTTTTATTTAATATTTAAAAAATTTTTTTATTTAATATTTTTTTATTTTTTTATTTTCCTATAAAGCTTACGTCTTAAGAAAAAAATAGTGTATTTGTTACAGAATTTTATAACTTTTCATATTCTATTTAATAACTAAAATCTATCACTTATTTATGTGACCAAAACCCTTATCTTATGTTAAATTATACAATCTATTTAATAAAGATTTTTAATTATGGCATATTTCACCTGAGGGGGACCCTCCACTAATTGTTTAAACTTTTTATTTTACTTTATAACTTATAAAATTTTCAGTGCTGAGGTAGTATAGTTATTTTACTCTATATTATTTAAAGGCAAGAACTTAAAAAAATGTTTGAAGTCAGGCGCTTTTCACTATCTTAACATCTAACAAATGCAGTAAAAAAGTCTTTTGTTAATTCAGATTTGTCATTTCAAGAAACTTTAATTTTCTCTTTATTATGATTTGATTTAAAAACAATAGAAATAAAAATTCAATAAAATTAAAATTTGTTAAGTACTATGAATTTAGAGGGACTCTGTAATAAATTATTTGTGACAAAAATGTTTAGCTTCAATACTTATTTTAACTACATTGTAAATTTTTAAAATTTTTTATTTGATATTTAGCACTCTATAAAAATAACCTCAAATTGATTTGATATACAATTTGAGGTTATTGTTATAGAGTGTTAGTAAGTTTTTTGTGTTTGTTGCAAGATTGTTGAGTCACACTTTCTATGTTACCAAGTTTAATTATTTTTTGGTAAAGTTCCATTGATTATTTCTTAAATCCAATTATTTGTTAATTTTGTTGCAATGAACATAACAAATGTTTTTTTATATTCTAACATTTATATATTTCATAAAAAATGTGATAATTTTCTATTGATAAATATCAACTTTCAAGAAGAAAGACAAAAAAAAAAGATGAATGAAAGGCTGGGGTTGGTGAGAGGAGCAAGCAGGAGGCACAGCCTCCTAGTAATAAAAAAAAATGAAAAGGAAAACCATTATATTAACCTATGAACTTTTTGTATGTTTTGTTTTATTTATTGGTGATAGTTAGTTATAAAATTCGTTAAATCTAAATCGTAATTATATAATTTTGTTCTGAAACTGAACAAAAAGTTCATTTATAAACTTTTTTTTTATTAACTAATAATGCTAACATTTTAGAAAACCTGTTGCTGTTGGGATAACTACATTAGGAATAGATCATGTAAACCTTCTGGGTGGTACAATAACAGAAATTGCTGAACAGAAAGCTGGAATCATGAAATCAGGTGTCCCTGCATTCACTGTTTCCCAACCAGAAAATGCCTTAAGAGTCCTTCGTAAAAAAGCTCAAGTTGTCCAGGTTGTTTAACTATTTAATTTTCTATGTTAAAAGCTTTTTTTTTTAAATTACCAAAAATTGTTAACTGTTTCTCCATTAATGTTTTTCCTTTTTCGTACAATTTTTGTTAAAACATGTAGAGCTATACCACATTATGTTTTTTTTCCCATTGTTTAATGTCATCATTTTTTATTTTATTTTATTTATCACATTATTTATAAATAATAACTATACATAATTAAGAATTCATCAAACTTACATGCCATGATATGTTAATTTCAGTGTCCCCTGGTTTTATCACCTCCATTAGAGTCTTACGAGAATAAAATTTCTTTAGGGATCCAAGGAGTCGTTCAAAGTGTAAATGCCTCCCTTGCCCTTCAGTTGTCTCATTGTTGGTTGACTTCAATAAAATTTATTGGTTTGTATGATTATACTTTTTTGTCCTCTTGACAATGACAAACATTTTCTCCACTTAGAATATTTATTAAAATTTTTAGTAATTTCCTGACAATCTTTAAATAAACACAAAAATTAAAGACTCCAGTCAAGCAAAAGGTTAATTATGCGCTTCATTTCTTGCTTTTTTAATTAAAATAATCTAGATTTGTACTCTATATGGATGAAACCATAAATATCTCTTATCTAATCAATCAAAAGATAATGAGACCCATCCCAAACTTTAATTCAAAGACAGTATTGGGAAGCATTCTTATTTTTGAAATTTATGCTTTTGCATGATTTAAAACAATTGTTTTAAACTTATTGTATAAAATAGTTTAGATCAATTGTAAGGCTAGGTGCGATGTAGGTAAGGTGTCCTTTAGAAATAACACATTTTATTACTTTACTGTTCCAATACTTAAAATCCTATATAATTCATGAATATTTATCTATATTATTCCCTGTATCTTTTTTTTTTCTTTGAAATTATTTTTATATATCCTTATGTATACATTTTTATTTTCTTATTTAGTTCATACTTTTGAGAGAAGTTTCATGATTTCAATTTGTAATGGTGAAACGCAGTTAAAGTTAGAACTACATTAACAATTTCAATTTCTGTCCCAAAAAGAAAAATCCTTCGAAATAAAACTTTTTTTTCTTCATAAAAATGTAATTAAATTAATTAAGCAAAATTACTTTACCTGCGAACTGTGAATAAAATTTATAAAAATTTATTTTATAAGCAATGTTTCTACATTGAATATCAAAGATATTGTGTATCCAATCCTAATTTAAGCTGGGAGTTAAAAGATTAAACTGACATGTAAATTTAGTGTTTCAAAATTACATTGCAACTATGTCTGAGTCCTTCAATTTTCTACAAATATTTAAAATGTATCATAATGAAACATTTTGCGGCTGTCAAATATAAAATATATTTAATTGTAAACTCCAAAAAGCAGATTAAAAACTTAGTAGAAGTTTTAAATACATTTTCATTCCTAATGTCTACAACCAAGAATAGGATACCCTATAATTGCTATTTTTATTCTTTTTTCCTTAATTTTCAGAATAATCTTAATTTTCAATATCCCTATGAGCATGTCACAGCTTTTTCCTAACTTCCAACTGATTGCTCACCTGCATCAAAAAACTGATTTTCCCCATCTTATTTAATGGGAAAGCAAGTGCATTGCAGTGAAATTTTAATACAATTTTACCTAAGGGCTTTTTGTTTAGGGTTAATTGAATTAATCAAAGAAAGTAAACATATCAAGTCGATATTTTTTTTATAAATGTTATGTACTTTAATGTTGAAACTCGAGTTCTTATTTTTTCTAATAAATTTTTGTATTTTATTATTAGATCAAAACTCTTCAAGCACCCAACAATTGCAACACTTTGAAAATTTGTATTTAAATGAAGAACTTCCTCTAATGATTGCTGATACATTTTTTATTAATAAAGAAACACACCTAGGTAATATCCACCTCCCAAAACGTAAGAAACAAACTTAGTTTTTAATTTTTAACCTTATTTGTATAATTTAATTGTAGCTTTAGAAAACTGTATATGGCCTGGCAGATTTCAGACACTGGAAAAAGACCGACTAACATTTTATCTTGATGGTGCTCATACGCATGAAAGCATGAAACACTGTGGAAGGTGGTTTGAAGAGGCAGTTCTGAAACACAATACTAAATTTAAGTAAGTTACCTTCTGATTTCAAATAATAATAGGTGCAGTTATTTTTATGTTATATTATTTTTCATGATGCTTAATATTCAGTGATGCTTAATATTCACATTTTTTTGTGATGCTGACATTTATATTTGTGTCAATGTTATTTATTTTTCATTTGTGTCTATGTGGATGGTAACTAGTGCGGTTTTGGTAGAAAATAATTTTTCAATCATGCACAGAGAGTGTAGTAGAAATTAAAAAAAATATAATTTAATAAAATAATTTAGTAAATATAAAACAAAATAAAAGATAAAATAGCTACTGAGCATTTGTAAAAGTTCAGTCCATTTCATAAAGTACAAAATAAAATTGGACAACTTGAAAATGTTATAATAAATGAAAATAATGAATAACTGTTATAAATAAAAATTTTACAGTCAGTAATCAAATAAGCTTTTGAATTTCTAATTTAAAAAAAAATTTCATTAATATTAGAATTAATTCTTGAACCTAATTAGATATTATTATTTTTCAAAGTACCTTTGGATTGCACTGTTAAAAAAAACTCTGCAAAGCCACAGTGGCTCATGTTCATGTTTAACCATTTATGAATTATGTAGGAATTTCTAATATTCCAAAAATAGTTGAATGTAAGGATGATTAAAAAACAGCTACATCTGTTTTCATTATTTTGAAAATATTAGATTTTATTATTTCTAATCATAGAAAATGAGTTTCTTTCATCGAAGGTAAGTTGTCCATAACATTTCTGAGAATGTCATAAAGTTTTTATATAATTTAGTGCAAAATAAAACTAAAAATTTTCTTTTCTCCTTTTAAACCTAGCATTCATTAATGTGTATCTTTTAATGCTAACCCATTTAATCCTTAATTTTTTCCCCTCAACATTTTTACTGGCATATAACAATGCCAAATATAAAAGCAACCAAAGTCATTGTTCCAAAAGTTCTCTAAAATGCTAGTAGATTGCCATTTCAAAATCACCAAAAAGTTATGCATGTTGACAGAGAAGGTCTCAATTCAATGGATCTACTAAATAACAAAGGTGGCAGCCAAAGTTTAATTTTTTATTTTATTTGATGGAGTTGCTCTACCAGGCAGCCATGGTCAGTCAGATGCTGGATTGGGTAGCAATATCTGGATGTGGGTTGCAGTGCAAAAGATTCTGAAAACTGTGAGCTATGTTGTCATTGCAAGATTGTTTTGTTTTAAATTTAATTTTTTTAAAAAAAATGTATATCATTTATTTCTAATATTGATTTGTTTTTTTTTTTTATTCAAATTAAGTTGTGTTTGATTTAGAAATTTTTTAGTTACAAGATTTTAAGTTATTTACCTCTATTTAAGAACTATTATTTTTGTAGATTATATTGTAACCGCTTTACTAAAAGAAAACAAATATTTTTAATTCTAAATAGATAAAACTTCTTTGAAAAAAACGTGCTAAAAAGCAGCAGAAATTTCAGAAAAAAGCATCAATAAAGGAAACGGAGGAAATAAAAATATGACCACCGAAGCCGACGTCTTCAGGGGGTACCGGCCCCGGTAGCCATAAAAACGAAACCATTGTTTTTATGGCTACCGGGGCCGGTACCCCCCTGAAGACGTCGGTTTTGGTGGTCATATTTTTATTTTTATTTCCTTCGTTTCCTTTATTATAACCGCTTGTAATTAGTGCTAAATTTAATTATTAAAACAGGAACACTGATATAGATCGTACGGAACAGATAACATTCATATAGGTCATACTTTATATTAAGTACATTGAAGGCCAAATGTAGTTACTAGCAATTTATATTTAACAGCAACATCATAATTATTGAATTATTTAAATAATTTCTTTTGCACTAAATAAATCTGTATCTAGCTTTGTTTTTAAATGCATTTTAATGCTAACTAGTAAAATTAAAAAACAAAGCAGATTTCTATGTATCCATTAATTGCTAAGCAAACAAATTGTAATGAATGGGTATTTCCCCACCTTTTTCTGTCTAAGCTTTTCTATCACTGGATGTGAAACATATTTACTCTATTATAAAGTTTCTCTGATTTCTGTTCTTGTTTCTCATTCATAACTTTTACTCAATTGCTGAGATAAAAAAAATTGCTATCAGTTAAATTGTTTTTGTTTCTTTAACCTTTGAATTATCAATACATCATTGCCGACCCAAATTTAAGGCTAGAAACAATGGATTGATCTTTGGTTTCTAGTTGATATGTAATCTTTGTGTCATTTAAATATCTTTTTTTATTATTATTTCTTATCTGAAAATGGCATCACAAAACATATAATGCCTGCATTCTTTTATTAAAATATTAGTGGAAATAAATGGAGAGATAATACTAAAGAATGTTTACAAAATATCAGAAGTGCATTGAATAAAATTAAAAAAAAAATATTTTTCACTTTAAAGTAAACTTTTCTCAATGTGTGTTCAAGATGAACTGTATAGTTACTCTATTATTTAAATGTTAGACTTTGTCATGTCATAATAGATCTGACATATTTCTGAATTTTATTTAATACAATTTATTTCTTATATTAATATTTAATTCTCTTATCCTTTTTTTTTTTTAAAAATAAAAATAGCGGTGTATTTATTATTCCATGTAGTAGCAAAAAGACAGTTGTTAAATTTTAAAATTTTATATTGTTTCTTTAAGCTCTAACAAATTAGTATATAATTAAAGAGATGCTCTAAGTTTTGGCCATGCACCTGAAAATAAGCATTGCATTGACATTGTAGCAAATGTCTCAAATATACTAGAAGTACTTTGAAATGCATCCTTCTGCCATAAGAAGCTGGCCAAAATTTCTAGCATATACTGTAATAGCAGCAATGGGTGTAATATGTTTAAAAGCAATAAATATAAAATGATATAGAATGATTTTTGTTTCTTATTGTATGTTACATATTAGATAAATTTTAATGTATGCATGGGAGATTTGAAGTGTGACTCATCTAGTCAAAGGTCTTAAGAAGTATATTCTTTTATAGAAAAAAAAAAATAGCATGTATTTGTGAAAATTTTTTTTTCTTGAGCTGTATTGCTTATATAATAATCCAGTTATCATTAATTTTTTTTAAAATGTAAAAGGTATACAGGCCTCATTTTCAGGATGCAGGAAGATCGTACATCTAAAAACTATTCAATATTTGAAAAGTTTCTAAAAAAAATAAAAATTTAAATTTAAAAATGTCGTATATTTAAAATTTTAAATAATCGAATTTTTAAAATTCGATTTTTCAGGAACTTTTGCTCAAATTTTGTATTTCGTCATGTAAAATTAGATACTTTAAAATTATGAAAAAATTTATATACCTTACAATTCAAAAGTGTTACGACTGTTATTAAATAAAATAATAAAAAACAGTAAATATTTACAAAATTTTATTTTTTGTATAGAATTATTTTTGAATAAAAGAATTCTATAATCATGTGAAAAGATTTTTCAATTCACTTAAGAAGTTTGAGATACGGCAAAATACGCAAAACGTAAAATTTACATTAGGGGGTCCAAACTTTGGATCACTCTGTGACCAAACTATGGGGGCCATTTTTCTAGCCATTTTCTACCTTCCTGTATTTTGGGGGTCAAAAATCTGAATATGTTGAAAAAAAAAGATAAGCTTATTTAGAGAAAGTAAGTTTTTGTGTCTGATTTTGTAACTTAAAATATCATCCGTACCAAATAATTGGCATATTTGAGGTCTTCCCTCAAACCATTATGATGGTGTCTTAGAGCGTAAAGATCCGATCATTAGATCAAAAGTTATCCTGTGTGGTCTGTTTTTTTTTTGACGCACTGTACATATCTTGCAATGGTAAATCATTTGTTAAAATTTGCTTACAGGTTGCCTGCATTGAAAGTTCTTTATTTTAATTGCACTGGTGAGCGAAGGGCAGAAAGTTTACTTGATCCTTTGGCTGATATTCACTTTGATGTTGTTCTGTTTAGCCCTAACAAAATTTCTAACATTAAAGATACTGCTTCTGGTATGAAAACTTTTTCAGTATATTTTTTCCCCTTGTTATTTCTTAACCTTAAGTGATATTTCTATATTTTCCTTTAAGTTATTGTACTGCTAACTCTTCATAGTTTTATTTTCTTATTCATTGTGTTGCATGTGGCCAGTTCCAAATTTTGTTTTAATGGCTAAACATCTAGCCCATGTTTTTATAGCAGGTCCATATAATAGGAAAATAAGTACCAGACGTTCACAAACGCATTTAATAAGGAAGACTCAGATACAAAGATACATGGACAAGAAAAATAACAAACAAAATTCCGAGAGCTCTTCACTATCTAAAATCGTGAAGCCATCTGCCCATTCAATGTTAACGCCTGCATGTGTACACATAACTCAGAGTGAAAAATAAAACCACTCTCCACACATTCATTACTCAAAGCCTAGCATTCACGATCAAAATTAGTATTTTTTCAACGCATAGTTATACAATAAAAACTAAGTATGTTCAGTGTTTCCATCAATTACACGATATCCATCCTATTCGGCCAGATTTTTAATACTTGGTTATTACTCGTACTCGCCAAAAATGTTTTTACCGGGTACCCGGGCTTAGTTTTTAGTCTTGAGACCCAACACCATATCATTTTACCAAGTATCTAGTGCCGTGTATGTTCAATACAACCAAATTCGGCCTTTAACCATGGCAACTTTGTAGTTTATTAATGTAAAGTGCGAATATGTGAGAGAATGTAAAAGGGGAATAATGCAAAGTGAGAATATATTCTAAAATTGGTTTACATTTTCATTCTTTAAAGTTTGTAATTGTGTATTTTGTAATTTATTAAAGTAAAGTAAGAATATATCCTAAAATCATCCCACTCTTTCATTTTTTTAAAATTTGCAATACTTTAATGTAAAGGGAGAATATATCTTAAAATCATTTTACCTTTTTATTTTGTTTAGATTTGAGTAATTTTATGGTTGAACCTGCTCAAGAAATGCAACAGTGCATTGCAAACAATGAGATATGGTGTCACCTGATGAGAAGTTTGTATGAAAACCAGTTGAGTATTTCTAACTATTCCAGTTCAAATTTTGCTGGAAATGAAGCCTCTATAGACTGTGATAATACTGTGATATTTCCTTCCATAACAGACGCTATTGACTGGGTATCTTCTTCAAACTATCAGAGGACTGATCAAGAAATTAAAATTCGAAAATTAAGGGAAACTTTGTTGGGTGCTCATCATGTACACGTATTGGTTACGGGCAGTTTGCATCTTGTGGGTGGAGTATTGTCTTTAATTCAATCATAAATTGTTTTTATTTTATTTAAGCTTATTGTGCTTTATAATTGTGGAACAACAAATTTCAATTTTTATCTAATGAAAATGCAACGATTTCTGACTCAGAAACTAAAATTAAGTTCTTGTTATTAGGAGTAGACAAATCCAAAATTGGCATGTTGCTTAAATGTTTTGCGCTTTTTATTTTTCATTTGCTAAATAATGTGCCGGCAAGCATAAAACTATGTTAATACCAAACATACTTGTTTGTTTCAATTTCTTAATTTATAAAAAGTTTTGATACCACAGTAAAAATTATTAAAAAATTAATCATATGTAATACTTTAAATAATTTTCTTATATTAATACCGAATATACTTGGTTATTTCAAATAATTTTTTTTTATCTACGTATGATTCAAAAATTTAATGGATACCACAAACAATGTGGAGTATTGTCTTTAATTCAATCATAAGTTGCATTTTATTTAAGCTAATCATTGTACTTCATAATCGTGCAACAAACTAAAATTTTTATCTAATGAAAATGCAACAATCTGACTCGGAAACTAATATTACATTGTGGTTATTAGGAGTAGACAAATCCAAAATTGTCATGATGCTTAAATGTTTTGTATTATTAGTTATTTTTCATTTGTTAAATAATGTGATGGCACTTAAAAAATTGTTTTATTTATAAAAATTTTTGTATCACATTTGTACTTAAAAATGATATCCGTTCATCACTTTGTACAAATCTCAATTTTTATTTTATGATAAAAGGGCAACCTGTACCTCAGTATTAAACTGAAATGTTTGTTATTATAGTTGGACAAACCAAAATTGGTGCCAAGATTTTGCACTCATTTCTCACTTGTTAAATTATGTGCAGGCACTTAAAAAATGTCCTACTCATGTTGTTAAATATTTCATTTGTACTTGAAAATGATTCGTATCCATCACTCTGTACATGAGAATATTTATTCTTTTTTCATTCTTGGTATTATTTGTTTAAATAAATTTTTATTTTATTTTAATGAGGCTGTATGTCTAATTTCACTTTTAATCATAAATGTTAAAGAATTATGTATTAAATCTGATATGTAAATATAGCTTAAGATGATGTCATCTTTAGTAGCATTGGAAGGGGATCGGTTTCACCTTACAAAGGTCTATCAATATTCTTAATATTGTCTAGAAAGATATAAAATTTAGAAAGAGAGTATTGCAAAATTTATTTTCAGAATAAAACTTTATTTTTACAAATAAAATCAAAATACTTTCATACACTCTTTAAAACATATATTAAGTGAATATATCTATTTACATAATGCTGTATCTCATCTCTATTTGTGGAAGAGAGCAAAAATTACATGTTTAGGACAAAATCTGGGAAAGTTTAGGAATCATTTTAAAAATCGTGTATTCGTATACATTTCATATATTCTGCCGAGAAAATTTGTTTTTTCCCACATTTCTTAACCTGTGGTTTCCAATCTTTGCATCTTATAAATAAGTGCTCTGTTATTGGATGAGGAAAGTTTCCTTGTTTTTTCGGACACTTGAACCACTTTCTAACATCCCCAGTTTCTTTTATGATGCAGTCAACATCATGTTTTTCACAATCTGTTTCCGGAGGTCCGATAGGTTTCGGGGTAGTGTGAGTATGGTTTAAGCAAGGATGAATTGTTGAATGTTGATGTGTAGTATCGCTTGAATCATCTGGTGAACTGTTTGTGCTGTCTGTTACTTTATCTGTGTTATCTGTTTTATCAGATGTAATTTCAACTGGTGTGAAATCTGAACCTGTTTTGCCATCAGGTGTGCTGATTGAGACAATTTTGTCTTCAGGTGTATTACTTGAACTGGTTATGTCATCAGGTGTGCTGTTTGAACCTGTTATGTCATCAGGCGTACTTTTTGAACCAGCCCTATCATCAGGCGTGCTGTTTGAACCTGTTATGTCATCAGGTGTGCTGTTTGAACCTGTCATGTCATCAGGTGTGGTGTTTGAGCTTGTCATATCATCTGGTGTAATGCTTGAGCCAGCTTTATCATCTAATGTGCTTTGATTTTCATCTGAAGTGTTTTCATTGTTAGTGCTGCTATCCGTTACAGAATTTGTGTTCGTGATATCACTTGATGTAAAACCAGAAGTAGGATCATTTTCTGTTACATCTGTTAGTGGAGTTTTAGAATCTTCCGATCCTTTGCCTTCATCATCTGTACTAATTACTGTTGGTGCCAGTGTAGAATCATCTATCAACTTAGTGTTTTCAGTGATCGGTGTTTCATCCTTATTGGATGCAGTGCTAATTCCGTCATCAGTAATTGGTGATGAAGTAAAAGTGGAGTCTGTATTTTTTGTACCTGGGTTTTCTGTTCCACTTGGGGAAATACTGTTTCCATCATCGCTTTGTGCTGTTGTAATTTCAGAGACATCTTTTGTAATATCACCAGTTACTTCTAGCTTTGTACTGGCAGTTACATCTTGAGATAAGTTTGTTGTTTCTTCCGTTATTCTAGTTGGCTCATTTGTTTGAGTTGGCTCATTTGTTTGAATTTTATCATTGGTCACACCTGTTACCATTGTGGTGTCTTCAATTAATTTATCATTGATCTTTGTTGATATTGTTGATTCATCCTCAGTTGAAACTTTTGCTGTACTTATCTCTGATACTTCAGAAGTGCCCAGGCCATCGGTTACTGTCTTTTTATTGTCTGTTGCAGTTGAACCATCATCAGAATTTGTTCCCATATCTCCTGTAATAGGAGTTTCATCAATATCAGTTGAAATTGAATCTCGTGAAGATGTCTCTTCATCACTTTTTGTGATTGGAGTGTCTGGTAGTGGCGTGCTTGGCTTCTCTGATGACTCATCATCTTTGTTAGTTTTTGTAGAAAAGCTTTCAGTATTAGTGGATCCTTCAGTGGGATTATTAGTACTATCTGTTGGTATATGGGAATTAGTATTTTCCTTATTAGTACTCTCAGTATTAATATCTGTGTTAGGTTTGCTTGGAGTTGCGTTATCACTTGCAGTTATTTCATCTGATTTAGTTGGATCAGTGCCTCTTGTATAATTTGTACTGGGTGATGAGGTCCAGTTGTCTTTATTTTCTGTTGTACCTTTTTCGGTCGCTGTTACTGTATTTTCAGAAGTTGGCTGTGTATTTTCAGTTATTTTCTCTGTCTGTAAACTATCTCCTGTTATTTCAGTACCTCCAGTTTCTTTTTCTGTTGGACGTGTTGTCCCTAAAATAATAAAATAATTATTAGCTCATAATAGTTTACTGCTGTGTCTATGTTTGTATTTAAAATTGAAGCAAACTTGTTTTCATAAAGTTATAGCTTAAATAAAGTAAAAATAATTTTAAGAAGAATTAATGCACGGAAACTGAAGGTACTGAAAATTAGTAATGTTCCTCGCATTATGCATGTTAAAAAAAAGCACTCTCGTATCAAACACTTGTAGGCCAGGAAGTTTATCTAGACTAAGGGCCCATAATTTCCAGACTAACAACATAACAATGTGGTCAGCATTGCTCACTTTTACTTCCCAGACAAGCTGGTATTCAACAATCTGAACCTGGGTGGGCTTGAAGCCACACCTGGGATAGAGCCCCAGTACTTCACAAGGACAGCTCAGTGCCTTCACCACTGTGCCACTACAGCTAGATTGTTATGCCTGCTTAGGGTAACTTGCACTTTAAATTCCACAACAACTTTCACATTTTTAGGGAAAAAATAAAAGTTTTTCTTCTTCTGTAACTTAGAATAAGTCAAGTTTTTGTTTGCTCTTATACTCCTTTGCTGCATTGAATAGGTAAATTACTGAATGCAACAGGGTATTATATTCCACTACATGAAAGAATCAATAAAATATAACAACTTTTAATAGATGTACAGTAGAGCGCTGATTATCTGAACGTCCAATTATCCGAACTATGTCTGATTTCATTTTTTTTTTGAAGTTTAGAATACTTTTTAGCCTATCGACAATTTTTCTAAATCAAGAAGAATAAATTATATCCCCTACATCTGAAGACCATATTTAATTTACAACCTTTTTAGCAGTTTTCTTATAGTAGCCATACATACATGCATTGTGATACAATTAAACCTGCATACCCCTTTAACCCTTTACAAAAGAAAATTATCTTCCAAGAATGTAACCTTCATTTTGATAGTCTAGAATGGTTGGAATGCAGAAGGAGTTCATGAATAGATAAGTGCTGAAGTTCTGTAATTGGGGAATGGGTAGTTGACACTTATGGTTAATGATTACAGTGCTTGAAATCTTAAATCTTGGAATAAAATTCTTAACAGAAAAACAAACGAAACTGAAGTTTCTGAGCCCATAGATTTTTCGGATGAAAATGATGAAATTGTTACTGAAATTTTGAATGAAAATCGGAACTCCACAGACGAAGAGGAAGAAGTAGGTGATCAAGTTCAAGATAGTGGACCTTCTCATATAGAAGTGCAATTCATTAGATTTTGCAATGAATTGGCTAGAACGTCAAAATGATCTTGATCCAGTTCAGTTGATTTATTTAAAAAGAATAAGGGATATATGGCTGCTAAATAAACGCGTCTTCTTTGAAACGATATCTTTGCTGGATTTCTTTTGCAATGGAAAATAATGAAAAAAGTGGTAAAATCCGTAATTGACAAAAAAAGTATTAAGAAACTGAAATATGATAAAAATAATTCTAAATAAAAAAAAGTAATAAAATGTTTTTATTAGAAATATTTAAAAATTGAAAAAAAAAAAAAAACTTAAACCTGCCAGAGCTATTTTAGACAGTACTGCCAGTCCTAAGCCTACAAAAGGTGCGAAGGGAAGTTAATGCAAAAATAATAATCATTTAAACTAGATTTTAAGCAACTTTCCAATTATCCGAACTTTTCATTATCTGAACCATGTTCGGTCCCGAGCAGTTCGGATAATCGGCGCTCTACTGTATTATATCACCATATTTTATGCAACATTAAGTTGGTTCCAACCTTATAAGATATTTTACTTTTTATAAGTTTTATTATGCCTGCAATTAGCAATAATAATTGTAAATATAGATTTCTTGATGTTCACGAAAAATTATTTAGAACTACTTTTTATTTAACCTCTGTTAAACAATATATAATTCCAATTTTTTTAATACTTGATTGACTGTTCTATATAAATTTCCTTATCTGTGTTAACTATATTTTCAATTTAGTTGTAAAAAAAAAAAAAAAAACAACTTTCAAAAATTTGCAATTGACAACAGCTGCTGCGAGTTCTGTATTTTAAACATTCAAATCTTTATAAATTTTTAATGAATTCACTAAAATTTATAACATTTTTCTTTAATAATTGATTTTAATTTTTACTTTTGAAAAAGTTTATTTTTAAAAATTATATTTTTATCATGTTGATTACAGATGTGCGACATATTTGCATTCATGTAACTAACTTCAAAATTCGTTCCAAAAATAATCTTTAAATTGATAAGAATTGAAAGAATTAGTTCAAAAATTTTAGTATCCATAATAAATAGGGAAGCTACATCTAATATTTTTTTTATTGTAATAAATAAACATTTGTAAAAAAAAATCATAAGAACAGTAATTAATATAAATATAATAAAATAATTTATTTAATGCAGTGTAACAATGACAGGAAGTATTTTCCCTGAGAAATATTTTAAGTAACTTCCTGATTAAATACATGCTATTAACATTAAAATTATACAACCGTACCTTCATCAGTGCTGTTGTGAATTGGAGTTGTTAACGTTCGCAACCACTCGTCACACTCATCTGGTGTTTCAGTTGTTTCTATAAAATAAAAAAAATAAATAAAAAACTATATTGATACCAGACATGCTTGTTTATTTCAATCTGTTAATTTATATCAAGTTTTTATTTGGTTAGATGCCACAGTAAAAATTATTCAAAAATTTATGCATTTGTAACACTTTGAATAATTTTATATATTAATACCGAACATACTGGGTTATTTTAATTAATTATTTGTATCAAATTATGATTTGAAATTTGAATGGATAACACAAAATAAATATACAAAATGCTATGCATTTTTAGACGTTTTAAAGATTTTTCCAAATTAGTTAAGGAAACACTTGTTGATTTCAATATTTTTATCCACTTCTGATTAAAATGTATGCCTCTAAAAAAATAAACCAAAATTAATGCATGTTTTTGCATTCAAAAAATTTTCTGTATTAATAATGAAAACACTAATATAGAAATGGTTCAAACGATGCACCATAAAAAGAAAAATGATACAAAAGTAAATAAAAATTAATGCATGTTTAAACATTTTTTAAAAATTCTCTACATTAATGCGGAAAGTATTCGTCCATATAAATTAGTTATTTATATTATAGTTTTAAGGCCATACCGTTTTAACGTTTAACTTCAAAAATAACTATTTTGATTGTTTATATTTCCAGAATCTTAAATTTTAATCATTCTTCATTCCGCAACGCAACCCCATTATCTAAAAGTGGCAATTCTGTTATTAATTTTAATGGTACACGAATTATGCTAATATTTATGGTAAATGAAGTCTTAAAAAACCTATAGATTATGTATTGCAATGACGCGTTAGGATGTTTTAGAGGACAGCACTTCTATTTAAAATATTAAGCATTAAAGGGACTTACTCGGTGGCCGGTATCTATCGCCACAGTTTACTTTGTCTTCCTCGAAGCAAATTCTCATGACGTTGTCAAAAAGTGTACCGCTGGGGCATTCATTCTCTTGGAATTCACCGTCTTTGCAAGTGTAATACAATCTGCAATCTTTGGGATGGTGGAAGTCCCCATCTTCTTCTTTACACTCATCTTTAATTGGCTTTTCTGTTGTTGTACTTACTCCAGTAATTGTTGAAACTTTAAGAAAAAAAGTTAAAATGTGTTTCGTCTGTCGAAACTAGAATAATCTTGCACATTGCGCAAAAAAGAAAAGAAAAGAATTTTAATAGGATAACAATGTATCACTATGAATAACTTTTTTTCTAATCATTGAATTTTCCCGAGTGCCTATCTTAATGCTTTAAAATGGTGACTTCAAATATGGATATTTTTTTGGCCAACCAATATTTTAAGTCATCAGTTCATTAAAGGTGTTCCGTGTAGCCTTTGCTCTATGTTCCCTATACGCCTGTGTGTTTCCTATGTATATCTAGGGAGGTCCTAAATTATCCTTTTAAGGGGTGCAATGGGTCCTGATTTCATTTTTATAAACGACACCACACAGAGCACTTCTTGTCGACCATTTTCTGGTTATTGAAGATATTCGCTGGATGTATTGGCCAACCAGATCTCCAGACCTCAGCCTTATAGAGCATGCCTGGGAAGCCTTAAGGAGGGCAATTGCAGCACGTAACCTCGCTCCGAAAACCGCCCAGTATCTGAAAACAGCGTTATTGAACGAGCAGGACAAACTGCCGCAGGAATTCATTAACTCTCTTATTTCTATTATGAAATCACGATGTGAGACCTGTATATCCATACGAAGGGCCATACCTCCAATTAAGCTTTTTTTTAAAAATTCAATTCTGTAACCATTCATTGAAACCATTCAACACTGGTGAAGTTAAAATTGTACTAGTTCAATTAGCGTGCGAAAAATCAATCTTAATGGTTTCTGGGGTCAATTCAAATATGCTAATTAATTAGTAAAAGTCCTTAAGATAATAAATTTTAAGCCTAGTGTCCTTTTAAATAACGGTTTTTTCTTCACAAAAAAAAGTTGAACACAAGTGTTTTATAATTGAGGTTATTTTGCAGAAACAATATAATTTAGTTTTGCATACCAATATACATTAATATAATTTAGATTTTGATCTGAAATCAAGGCAGAGTGTTTTTTTGAAGCTGAAGTGCAAGAAAACAGAAAAAAACAGCATAAAAAATTTGTGCAACATACCACACTTTTTTTTATAAGTGTCTTTCATATATTGACAACTTTTGATAATTGAGCTACAACTTTATAAATAACTCAAACTTCGTTTTTTAAATTCGTTGAAAGAACCCTGAGTGCAAAAGGTTAACGTTGAACAATTAAATTCGCAGATTTTAAGCAGTATCTTGTCTAGTTCTGAATTTGTTTTTGATGTAAGCATAAGTTAGAAGTGGATAAAGTGAACAAAAAGTCTTTCAATTGTTAAGCATGGTTATCAGAGTAACTTAATTCTTTTCTTGAATTTGGCAGGTATTTAGAAGTACATAAAATCTTTCTTTTTCCTAACTCTGCCTCTCACATGGTGTGAGATGTGGGGAACTGCAGAGATGCATAATATAATCCTGTGGGCCTTATTCAGCGATGTAACAGTTAAGATAGACGCTGACAATTGCACTCTAGTAAAGTTGAATTCAGAAAGAAGTGTACTATCTTGCAGAAATTTAGGATTTTATCAATTACAATTACATTGCTTAAATTTATGCAAAAAAACTTGAATATTTTTTGGTTCTAAATAATTTCGATTATTATAAAAGAGAAAAAAATTAGAGGTTTTTTGCGGAATTAATAAATTCTATATTAGCAAGTCTAAATTATTGCGAATAACCTCAAATTTTGAAAGTCAAAAATACGAAACTGTTTAAGAAGGGAAAGTTTTCCCAGAGAAAGAACGTTATTATGTTTGACTTCATAATTTAAAATATCCATATCGCATATCTCCTACACTATTTAAATAGCATATTTAAAGCCAATCCCACCAACCATTAAGATTGTCTAATGAATAACCAATCCCACATATTAGGATTACATCTTATGCTAAAATCTGATTATTAGATAAAAAGTTATTAAGAAAAGTTGTTCTTTCTTTTTATCACCATCGTAATCGATTAGTATATTTTATGACCAAGTTACAAAAAATGTCAGTTATGAGTTGCAACACAATGGCATTAAACACACTATTAAACACATTATTAATGGCACTATTAAAAATTCGAAACTAATTTTCCGCATGTTACGTTATTTTAACTAAAGTTATCAATGTAACTTAAAATCTCCTGGTTAAAAGCCTGTTAATCTTAAATAATAAATTACTAAAATAAAATACTACTTACATACTGGCCTTTTTCTAGAATCACAATCTACCCAGTCTTCTCGATAACATTTTTTGACCATTCGATCGAAAACAGTGCCTTCAGGACACTTCATGAGGCTTGCCACACCATCTTTGCACTGAGTATAAAGTTCACAATCTTCCTCATGCGGGTAACTCTCATCCTCGTCATTGCATTCTATTGGGGTGACGACGGTGAAAGGTGAAACAGATGACTTTTCAGAATTTTTGTCAGTTGAAGCTGTATACTTTGGAGTTGAAATTTTTCCTTCCCTGTCATCAGTGGCTCCTGTCCCTTTTCTCCCGTCATCAGTAATGCCTGTTCCTTTCTTTCCGTCATCAGTGGCTCCTGTTCCTTCCCTCCCGTCATCAGTAACACCTGTTCCCTTTCTTCCGCCATCAGTGGCTCCTGTTCCTTCCCTTCCGTCATCAGTGACTCTTGTTCCTTCCCTTCCGTCATCAGTAACACCCGTTCCCTTTCTTCCGTCGTCGGTGGCTCCTGTTCCTTCCCTTCCGCCATCTGTAACGCCTGTTCCAGTGTCATCAGTGACTCCTGTTCCTTTCCTTCCGTCATCAGTGACTCCTGTTCCTTTCCTTTCGTCATCAGTAAAACCGGTTCCCTTTCTTCCGTCGTCGGTGGCTCCTGTTCCTTCCCTTCCGTCATCTGTAACACCTGTTCCTTTCCTTCCGCCATCAGTGACTCCTGTCTCTTCCCTTCCGTCATCAGTACCACCTGTTCCCTTTCTTCCGTCATCAGTTACACCTGTTCCCTTTCCGTCATCAGTGGCTCCTGTTCCTTCCCTTCCACCATCAGTAACACCTGTTCCTTCCCTTCCGTCATCAGTAACACCCGTTCCCTTTCTTCCGTCATCGGTGGCTCCTGTTCCTTTCCTTCCGTCATCAGTGACTCCTGTTCCTTCCTCTCCGTCATCAGTTACACCTGTTCCCTTTCTTCCGTCATCAGTTACGCCTGTTCCCTTTCTTCCGTCATCAGTGACTCCTGTCCCTTCCCTTCCGTCATCAGTAACGCCTGTTCCCTTTCTTCCGTCATCGGTGGCTCCTGTTCCTTCCCTTCCGTCATCTGTCGCTCCTGTTCCTTCCCTTCCGTCATCAGTAACGCCTGTTCCTTTCTTTCCGTCATCAGTGGCGCCTGTTCCTTCCCTTCCGTCTTCAGTAACACCTGTTCCCTTTCTTCCGTCATCAGTGACTCCTGTTCCTTCCCTTCCGTCATCAGTACCACCTGTTCCCTTTCTTCCGTCATCAGTGACTCCTGTTCCTTCCCTTCCGTCATCAGTACCTCCTGTTCCCTTTCTTCCGTCATCAGTGGCTCCTGTTCCTTCCCTTCCGTCATCAGTAACGCCTGTTCCTTTCCTTCCGTCATCAGTGGCTCCTGTTCCTTCCCTTCCGTCATCAGTAACGCCTGTTCCTTTCTTTCCGTCATCAGTGGCTCCTGTTCCTTCCCTTCCGTCATCAGTAACACCTGTTCCTTTTCTTCCGTCATCAGTGACACTTGTTCCTTTCCTTCCGTCATCAGTACCACCTGTTCCCTTTCTTCCGTCATCAGTGACTCCTGTTCCTTCCCTTCCGTCATCAGTGGCTCCTGTTCCTTCCTTTCCGTCATCAGTAACGCCTGTTCCTTTCCTTCCGTCATCAGTGGCTCCTGTTCCTTCCCTTCCGTCATCAGTAACGCCTGTTCCTTTCCTTCCGTCATCAGTGGCTCCTGTTCCTTCCCTTCCGTCATCAGTAACACCTGTTCCCTTTCTCCCGTCATCAGTGACTCTTGTTCCTTCCCTTCCGTCATCAGTACCACCTGTTCCCTTTCTTCCGTCATCAGTGACTCCTGTTCCTTCCCTTCCGTCATCAGTACCTCCTGTTCCCTTTCTTCCGTCATCAGTGGCTCCTGTTCCTTTCCTTCCGTCATCAGTGGCTCCTGTTCCTTCCCTTCCGTCATCAGTAACACCTGTTCCCTTTCTTCCGTCATCAGTGACTCTTGTTCCTTCCCTTCCGTCATCAGTACCACCTGTTCCCTTTCTTCCGTCATCAGTGACTCCTGTTCCTTCCCTTCCGTCATCAGTACCTCCTGTTCCTTTCCTTCCATCATCAGTGGCTCCTGTTCCTTCCCTTCCGTCATCAGTAACGCTTGTTCCTTTCCTTCCGTCATCAGTGGCTCCTGTTCCTTCCCTTCCGTCATCAGTAACGCCTGTTCCTTTCCTTCCGTCATCAGTGGCTCCTGTTCCTTCCCTTCCGTCATCAGTAACACCTGTTCCCTTTCTTCCGTCATCAGTGACTCTTGTTCCTTCCCTTCCGTCATCAGTACCACCTGTTCCCTTTCTCCCGTCATCAGTGACTCCTGTTCCTTCCCTTCCGTCATCAGTACCTCCTGTTCCCTTTCTTCCGTCATCAGTGGCCCCTGTTCCTTTCCTTCCGTCATCAGTAACGCCTGTTCCTTTCCTTCCGTCATCAGTGGCTCCTGTTCCTTCCCTTCCGTCATCAGTAACGCCTGTTCCTTTCTTTCCGTCATCAGTGGCTCCTGTTCCTTCCCTTCCGTCATCAGTAACACCTGTTCCTTTTCTTCCGTCATCAGTGACACTTGTTCCTTTCCTTCCGTCATCAGTACCACCTGTTCCCTTTCTTCCGTCATCAGTGACTCCTGTTCCTTCCCTTCCGTCATCAGTGGCTCCTGTTCCTTCCTTTCCGTCATCAGTAACGCCTGTTCCTTTCCTTCCGTCATCAGTGGCTCCTGTTCCTTCCCTTCCGTCATCAGTAACGCCTGTTCCTTTCCTTCCGTCATCAGTGGCTCCTGTTCCTTCCCTTCCGTCATCAGTAACACCTGTTCCCTTTCTCCCGTCATCAGTGACTCTTGTTCCTTCCCTTCCGTCATCAGTACCACCTGTTCCCTTTCTTCCGTCATCAGTGACTCCTGTTCCTTCCCTTCCGTCATCAGTACCTCCTGTTCCCTTTCTTCCGTCATCAGTGGCTCCTGTTCCTTTCCTTCCGTCATCAGTGGCTCCTGTTCCTTCCCTTCCGTCATCAGTAACACCTGTTCCCTTTCTTCCGTCATCAGTGACTCTTGTTCCTTCCCTTCCGTCATCAGTACCACCTGTTCCCTTTCTTCCGTCATCAGTGACTCCTGTTCCTTCCCTTCCGTCATCAGTACCTCCTGTTCCTTTCCTTCCATCATCAGTGGCTCCTGTTCCTTCCCTTCCGTCATCAGTAACGCTTGTTCCTTTCCTTCCGTCATCAGTGGCTCCTGTTCCTTCCCTTCCGTCATCAGTAACGCCTGTTCCTTTCCTTCCGTCATCAGTGGCTCCTGTTCCTTCCCTTCCGTCATCAGTAACACCTGTTCCCTTTCTTCCGTCATCAGTGACTCTTGTTCCTTCCCTTCCGTCATCAGTACCACCTGTTCCCTTTCTCCCGTCATCAGTGACTCCTGTTCCTTCCCTTCCGTCATCAGTACCTCCTGTTCCCTTTCTTCCGTCATCAGTGGCCCCTGTTCCTTTCCTTCCGTCATCAGTAACGCCTGTTCCTTTCCTTCCGTCATCAGTGGCTCCTGTTCCTTCCCTTCCGTCATCAGTAACACCCGTTCCTTTGTTTTCATCATGAGTAGATCTCGTAGAATCGTTTTCATCGTCGGATGTAACTGTTCCAGTTGGTTCTTTCGTTGCTAAAATAAAAATATTATTTGTTTTAACTCTTGTCATTAATAATTTATAATTTTAATTGAATGTTTGCTTTGGGGGGAAATTTCCTGGGTGTAGGTAGGAAAGGAGATAAAGAATGATTTACTACATGGAAGTAATGTACAGTGAGCAAAAAAGAAAAAAAAACCGGAACACCTTCAATTTCTTTTTGATTTCGATGTATATCAAAGAGAAAATATGAAAGATTTTTAGGCGAAATGTCCTATTAAATCCCAACAAAAACTTAAATATTCATTATAATTCATAATAATTTTACAAGCAAAAGAAGGAATAATTTTCTAATAAGGAAAGAGGGGCTGACCACAAATATGTTAGTTAGTTAGTGTAGACGATAATTTTCATTACGAATTCAGATGCAAAAAACACTCTCCATCATTGAACATGCCTTTTCTTTCGCTTGGATTATGATTCCTTACCTCGAAAATTAAAGGGGAGACGCAATTCGGGAAATATGGCCTCAATTGTTTGGTCAGGAGAGCGTTCGAAAGTTTGGACCCCTTAATGTAATTTTTTTTTATTATTTTCGCAAACAATTATTTCGTGCAAAAATTTTTTTAATAATTATTTATTATTTTTTATTATTTTATTTAATAAAAGTTGAGAAAATTTGGATTTGTAGGATATACAAATTTTACATAATTTTAAAGAATGTAATTTTATATGACAAAATACAAAATTTGAATGAAATCGATAGAGTAGTTATGAGAAATCAAAAAAGTATGAAGCTGAACTATGAAAATCATTCACATAAAGAAAGTCATCTTACAATCTTACTTTTTTAAAATTCGATTTCTCTGGAATTATTCGTCGACCAATTTCGATCAAATTGTGAATTTCGGTATGCAAAATTAGATACTTTATAGTTATTAAACGTTTTGAAATATATATATATATATATATAAGTTCAAAATGAAGAATAAAACAAAGAAAAATTATAGACATATGAAAAAAAGGGGGTGGGAAATAATAAGTAAAAAAAAAAAAAAAAAAAAAAAAAAAAAAAAAAAAAAAAAAAAAAAACAACAAACAATATTTTATTTAAAAAAAAAAAAAAAAAAAAAAAAAAGTGAAATGTTAATTAAAAAACCGGAAAAAAAATATAATCTTTTCTTCAGCCCACACGATTATATCCACAAAACAGAGTGCTTTCTGATATTGTATCAATAAAGCCAAAGCAAAATATATTAATACAATAGTGTGAGGAGCACTCAAAAAAATTTTTATTAAATAACTACGTAAAAATAGATCATAAAAAGTAAATATAACATGTAAAAACAGATAATAAAATAAAATAAAAAGAAAAAATAAAATAAAAATAAAAAACATTAAAAAGGGGGGACTATAAAGCGAGTAGCAAAATCATAACAACTTACTTGGACAGTTATTTTTCAAGAATGATTTAAAAATGTTTTCGCAGAAAGATTGCCAGATTACAAAATATGAAAACAAAAGATGAAAACAAAAGCGCAAATTGAGTGTAACAAAAGGGTTCTAAAGTGTCGTTCTTACTGCACTGCTGAAGTGATTTGTTATTCTGAGTTTTGATTTGTTAGTTACCAAGGATGGGCCCGAAATGGATGTGCACAAGGTAATATTATACTGGATAATTTTAAAAATTGATCATAAATAGTTTTAGAAGATAGATGTTTATTTAAGAAAAAATATAAAATAGAAAAGAGAAACATAAATTGCCTGCTTTGTAAATAATTTTAGCCGCGGATTTGCACGATATGGATTAGTACATAGAAAAATTATTTAAATTATCAAAGAAAAAATTTTAATAGATAATTTTTAACACGGATTTGCCCGAAATGGATTTGCACATGGAAAAATTTTCTTAATTTTCTTAGTGTTTTCTTGTATTTATTTATTTATTATATATATATATATATATATATATATATATATATATATATATATATATATATATATATATATATATATATATATATATATATATATATATATATATATATATATATATATATATATATGTATATATATATATATATATGGGCGAATCTCAGGAATCATTAACCTATATGTCTTCAAACTTTTCTTATAAATACATAACATAATAAGCGAAAACTAATTCTAATAAAATTACAGGAATAACTCTGCATTACTAACTTTAAGATACGTACAGTTTTGATCGCGAGTAACTTGGTTTTGGCTTTTATTTCTTACTTCAATCCTACATTTGACAACTTTTCATGAGTGTAGCTTAGAGTGTTTAACATATTTTTTTTTGAATATGTATTCTGTTTAACAAAAACTGAAAATCACTAAAAACATAATTTAGTAGCCCAGCTGTACTATCATATTTTCTTGAATGATATTTTTCGTGAATATTGACGTTTGCTAACACTTAAAGTTTGTCGCCAAATTTTGGCACGTCAAACCGTAACCAGCGAAAATTGAAAAAAAAGGTATACAATCCAATTCTGCGAGTTTTATGTTAGTGATATTCCAAAAGCTTATTTAAAGTAGAACAAACTTGTACCATTATTATAGATAAATATTTTTATTTGCAGTAATTATAAATTAATCGAATTTATCACTAACTGTCATTCGGTGAGGTAACAGTAACGATGTCAAGACCGAAACCAGACGCAGATCTGAAAAGTAAATGTTAAAATCAAAATTTTGATCACACGTTTGCAATAGCCTAATTTATTTTCTGTGTTGTGTGCTTTGCATTGCGTTGCATCTGAGTAAAGTTTTCGATCTATTCCTTAGGTTGTCCAGACCGTAACCCTGTCAAACCGTAACCTCAGGATTAATTAATTGAATTTAACATATTAGAACTTAGTTTTTTCCCTATGTTTTACTAATTGTTTTTTTTTACTGAAAATAATTAAAGTAAGCCTTTTTATACATTTTATAACAATTTAACTTAATATTAAAATTTTTCAATTCATTTATGATACTAATAATTTTTAATGAAAAATGAAGGGTAAGTATGGAAAATTCAAAAATTTTTATTTTTTGTTTATACTTATAAGGGCATCAAAATATTCGATGTTCACGATTACTTTCTGATATTTTATACATTTTCAAACAATTCTGGAGGTGTAAAAATAGTGTGCCTATTATTTATTATTATTTTTTTTATTATCAAAAGTTAAAGGTTCTAGAGATCTGCCCATATATATATATATATATATATATATATATATATATATATATATATATATATATATATATATATATATATATATATATATAAAAATCTCTTGTCACAGTTTTAGTGGTTAAACTCCTCCTAAACGGCTGGATCGATTTTGATGAAATTTTATATGTATATTCAGTAGGTATGAGAATAGGTTTATAACTAATTTTTTTTTCATTTTTTGGACAGATTTAACGTATATTTTAAATATATCTTTATTTAATCATATTCCAATCCAAACTAGACATAGAAATCTGATAAATCAAAAAGTAATATTCACGCACGTTGCAACAATTCACTTTAAACTCTAATACTTATGCTCGCCCTTAAAAGAAGAGCATCAAATATATTTGCAAGTATGTAAATAAAGGCAGTGATACGGCAGTATTTCGAGTTGAAAATACCAATGTGACCGCTTTTCCAGTGAATAACAACGACGAAATAACGTTCTACCAAATTGGCCGGTACATCAGCTCCAATGAAGCTGTTTGTCGCAACTTTGGATTCCCTATTCATGATCCAACCGTTAGTCATTTAGCCGTCCATCTTGAAAACGGTCAGCGCGTATATTTCATTGACCGAGCTATAAATCCACCAAGAACTACACTCACCGAATTTTTTGAATTGTGTAATCGTGCTGATCCTTTTGGTGCTTTTGCACTGACATTACTTTACTCAGAAGTATTTCACTATTCATATTATCAGAACTATCTCAGAACTATTTCATATGGTCTCAAACAAAAAAATGGATACCCCGCAAGCAAGGCACACCGGTTGAAGCATGTCCCGGTTTATTCAAATCAAACGCCTTGGGGAGAGTATTTACAGTCAATCCAAGGCAGACTGAGTGCTTTTATCTTCGACTGTTGTTGGTTAATCTCACCGGCTCATTGTCATTTCGCGATATACGTAAAGTCGATGGGCATCAGCATCCAACGTATAAAGATGCATGCCTTGCACTCGGCTTGCTGGAAGATGACAACCAGTGGGAATGTATGCTTGCTGAAGCAGCATTGAACTGTACTGCTAAGCAAATTCGTGTACTATTCGCTATAGTATTAACTACATGTTTCCCGGGCAGAATAGAAACTTTATGGGATAATCACAAAGATTCGATGACTGATGATATACTGTATCACCATCGCACACGTTGTAACGATCTAACGATAGCATTCAGCGATGCTATGTACAATGAAGCACTGATTGCTATTGAGGATCTTTGCATTACTATTGCCAACTTGCCTCTCAGTCATTTCGGTATGCTTTCGCCAAATCGAAGTGCATCTGATTTTTTAAACAATGACATGAATCGTGAACTTCATTACAATACAGTAGAAATTGCAGCTATTGTGACTCGCAATGTTCCACTGATGAATGAGGAACAAAGAAACATATATGACCGCATTATGCTCGCAGTTTCGGCAGGTCAAGGTGGATTTTTTTTTTGGAAGCACCAGGTGGAACTGGCAAAACATTTATTATTTCGGTAATTCTCGCTGAAATACGATCAAATAATGGCATCGCGTTGGCCGTTGCATCATCTGGCATTGCGGCAACTTTATTGGATGGAGGCAGAACAGCTCATTCAGTATTTAAGCTGCCACTAAATATTCAAAACAACCCGGACGCAGCGTGCAGCATAAAAAAGCAATCGTCTATGGCCACAGTGTTGAAACACTGTAAAATTATCATCTGGGATGAATGCACAATGGCACACAAACATTCGCTTGAGGCGTTGAATAGGACATTGAAAGATATAAAGAACAATGACAAATTATTTGGCGGCACTCTGCTACTCCTTTCAGGTGATTTCAGGCAAACACTTCCCGTCATTCCGCGTTCAACGTACGCTGATGAGATCAATGCTTGCTTGAAATCATCTCCACTGTGGTATAATGTTGAAAAAGTTCAACTAACAGTAAATATGCGAGTCCAAATGCTTCAGGATCCATCTGCTGAAACATTCTCAAAACAATTGCTAGATATCGGTGATGGAAAAGTTACCAAGGATGAGACAGGATGCATAAAATTACCGGAGGATTTCTGCACAATCATTGATTCAAAAGATGCTCTCATTAACCTTATATTTCCCGATTTACACACGCAATACATTAATCATGAGTGGCTTGCAGAAAGGGCGATTTTAGCAGCAAAAAATGTGGACGTCAACGAATTGAATCTGAAAATACAACAGTTATTGCCAGGTAACATGGTGACATACAAATCCGTTGATGCAGTTTGCGATCCTATGGAAGTTGCATATTTTCCAACAGAGTTTTTAAATTCATTGGATTTACCAGGCATGCCACCGCATAATTTAGTACTTAAAGTTGGATCTCCTGTTATTTTGCTTCGTAATTTGAACCCACCACAGCTGTGCAACGGCACGCGATTGGTCGTTAAAAAATTAATGAACAACGTTATCGAAGTCATTCTTTTAAATGGAAAATTCCGGGGTGAAAGTGTATTACTTCCACGAATCCCTATTATACCCACAGATGTGCCAATTCAATTTAAACGCATTCAATTCCCCATTAGATTGGCATTTGCAATGACTATTAATAAATCTCAAGGCCAAACAATGTCTGTTTGTGGCTTAGATTTGAGCACACCATGTTTTTCACACGGACAATTATACGTGGCATGCTCTCGAGTGGGTAAACCATCCAGTTTATTTGTGTTAGCAAAAGACGGAATGACAAAAAATATTGTACACTCCATTGCACTAAGAGATTAATATTGTTTACTAATATTTTCAGAATTAGTTGTATTTATAATTTATAAAAAAAAGTTACAATAAATTTAAAAAATTATTATTTGGTGTGTTGTTATTTTCACCTTCCGTCATCGTTCACAGCGCTCCATGCCACTGCCACTCACATACCACATACGCACACACTTACAATAAATAAGATATATTTTCATACTCTAGAAATAAATCATATGGCAAAACAACGTTTGCCGGGTCAGCTAGTATATATATATATATATATATATATATATATATATATATATATATATATATATATATATATATATATATATATATATATATATATATATATATATATATATATATATATATATATATATATATATATATATATATACAGAATTAGAATAACACAGTTATTCTGCAGTTAGAAAAAATTCTAGTAATATTACCTTACTGTATGGTAATAACATTTCTGGTAAAGAAAAGAAACTATAATTCTGGTAATAAAACCAAAATCTAAAGTTTTTAAACCATTCATTTGGTAGTTTTACCACTTATATAGTAATGTTTTGCCTGAAATCCTGGTTTTCAAAATTAGTCCTAATTAACCCACATTTATTACAAAACTGAAAGATAAATTTAACCAAAAAAATTTTTTGGTTACGCCATGATCTTAGGTACCATAATGAAATGTCAAATTTTATCACATATTATAAAACCATATTTTATTGTTAATTTTACCAAAATTATTACTAAACCATGCTGGTAAAAATTACCTGCCTTTTCGGTAAATTTTACCATATCGCTCATGGGCTGCAATAGCGGCACAACTCAAAAAAATCATGTTTTGAGATAAGTGGGTGTAAAGTTTTCATTGCTAAGGAAAATGCGTAAGAAATGCTTTAGTTTGCTTAAACGAAGATTACCTTCAAGTTGAATTATGAGTAGTGCTAGTATTGCTGCTGAAAGAATGTGTATTTTCATATTTACACCTGTTCTTAATACAAAACGCAGGTGTTTTTTAGTTGTGCCACTAATGCAGCCCATGAGCGATATTCTGATTGTTTTGACCATATTTTTTTCTTAATGTGGATGATTTCTTGTTTTTCTTCACTTTACAGTTTTAAGTCCTAACTTACTCTACTTATGACAGGTAATTTACTTTAAAACTATAAAACTACCATAAAACTTCAAATCTTCTGAACTACTCGATCTTTTCCATCCCTTTATTATGGTTGCTGCATAAATAGAAACATTATTTCAAATTAAATCAAATGTTTTTTCATCCACGTAAAGAATGTTTTTATTACTAGAATTAACTGAGGTATTTGTCTTATTCATAACACTGACCTTCAAAAGCAAAGATTTGGCGAAGCATTTAATCATGAGAGTCAATGTCTCAAAAGTTCCTTTATTTTTTCTTAAAATTACAGGTAACGGAATCCAGTTCTTATGTCTGATTAATTTCATAGAACTATAAAAGTATTTAGCTACTAGGATTCGGCATGCTATTATTATTTCAGTAGATGAGGTAATTAGAAATGGGGAAAAAAATGCATAAACATTATCATTTTGAGCATGGCGATTACTTATAGAATCGATCTGTGCTAAAAAAATGACTTTATATTATAAAGCTGCTTTATGTTCATTTACCCAATAGAGAATCTATTAAAAAGAAAATTCCTTCTTTTAAATATTCTCGTTCGTCAAATTTGGTTATGACACTCCTTCGATAACCTGAGCTTCAACGTAAATTGTTTAACTGTTTGTGAATTCAAACGGTTTCCCTGAGAAAATTCGAATCCTTTCTATTAGCGATCTTTTTAAAAGTAATATAAATCTTAAATCATATAATTGCTGGTTTTAATTTAGAAACTGTAAGAAAACATTTTGTTTTTGAAGAATTCGTCAGTTTCTAACAATCATAATTAGCCAATCAATGAATAATCTCTAAGATTAAAACCATCTTCAAATTTAGCAATAATAACAAATACAGAACGTAAAATTACCTCCCAGTATTTTTTATTGTTTAGATGTTTAGATGTTGAAGTATCTAATTCTGGAAATTTTAATATTCCAACTCGATATGAAAAATGTTTTTTTTTTTCCGTGCTTAGTCTGGAAAACTTTAAAAGTTTAAAAGAGTTAAAAAAAAAAAAAAAAAAAAATCGTTTAATGCATCGTACAAAAATTTATGTTCATAGTTTTGCAAAGGTAATTGATAGGTGCTAGTGTAAAAGGAACATATGGATTTAAATAAAAATATAAAAAAATGAAGTTTATATTTTGTCGACTTCTTTGTTAAACGACAGAAATAAAACTCAGACTGAATCGAGTTTTGAACCTAACATCTATTATTTGTCATCATGTACAGTCCGCAAAAAAAAAAAGATATCACCCTGAATAACTTTCGTTCTAATGATCCGATTTTCGCGAACTAAGTGTCAATCTTAATGGTTCCTGGGGGTGACCTCAAATATGCTAATTAATTAGTGCTAACTATTAATTAAGTTACGAAATCAGACACAAAAACGTACTTTCTCTGAATAAACATATATTTTTTTTTACATATTTGGAATCTAGACACTTGAATTAGGGGGGGTAGACAAAATTTTAAAACAATTGGGTCGTAAATTGGGTTGCAATAAAGGTTTATATATTTGGCGATAGTCCAGAAAACCGCCAAAAAAAGTCGCCTGCGCAAATAAATATTTTAAGATAACCCTTGACTGATTCAAAAGAGAAACGCTTAATTTTACTAGGTTGCTAGGCAACCAATTTCTGACTGTAAAAAAATTTAAATAATGTTTTGTGATTGCTCTGAGAGGTTTAATTAATAGTTAATAGAAAACACCTCGAAGTTTCTAGGCAATAGACAATTTTTAAGTTCATTTATGTCCAAAAAGCAAAATAAATAAATAAATAAATAAAATAAAAAATTATTTTAATCTCTTTTGAAAAGAAAATTTGAATCGATTTATAAGTTTTCAGAATTTAAATACATGAACTTTTTATCTGATATTATTTAGATTATGCTATTTTTGCTATGTTTATTCGAGGATTTCATACTAAAATCAAATTAACGTAACTTATAATAGCTATATACAAAATTTTAGGGATAGAGATTTTTACAGCTTTAATCGAGTCTTCTAGTCATAAAAGTTTGAAGGAAAAAAAAGTGCATGAAAAATAAAATGTAGATTGTATAGTAATTGTAATGCACATTCACAAGGTTTTCTGTAATTTACGATTTCTTTTTTCTATAACTCAATGAATTGCTGAATGTTTAGTGGCATTTTAAAAACATTGAAATATGTTATGTTTAAGAATAAGATATAGAAATAATATGTTGCATATTGTATGATTCATTCAGGGCCGGATTTACGTATAAGCTAAATAAGCTGTAGCTTGGGGCCCCGAGATGGCAAGGGCCCCCAGATCCAACTTTTTCCTTCTTTTTTTAAGGTTTTATTCGGAGCTGGAGCCCTCTGAAGCCTAAAATAATTTTTTTTTCTTTTTCACATTGGCGAACGCTTTTCAAAATCTAATAGAAGTGTTTACAAATATAAAATAATTGTTACTCTTCACTTTTTTAACCAAAACAACAATAAAAAGGCCTTTTGACAGATGAAAATATCCTGTAGCTTTCGTAGCTAGCAGTGATGGCAGTAGTCCATGGATCTTAAAAAGCGGTACTCCGTGGAGTAGTCAAATAGCAGCCTCAATTTTCACTGTGGGAAATGTTTTCAGTTTCTTTAAATTGCTGTGGGCTCTTCTGTCCACAGAAACACCCTTTTGTCTGATTTCTGGACAAAAAATTTCTAGGGCTGTGGGAGAATCTTGTTTAGGGTCACTCTGTTTCGAGATTTCCGTTGTGTCTCATTGTCGTTAAAGAGCTTCTCGTTTAATTTTAACTTTTCTTTTTTGCAAAATTTATTATTTCCAATTTATTAGAAAAGCTTTTTTTCCTTTTAATTATCCTAAATGTTTTAACTAGCTTAATTGTTTAATTTACTTAATTATTGCAATTGATTTTAATTTGTTATTTTCCAAATTAATCGTACATGAATCCGTGAACTCCTTTCTTTATTTATTTAAATGGTGGGCCACTATTCAATTCCCTCTTTGACAGGCCTATCTGCCAAAATTCTTGATTTGGTTTATTTTGAATGAAATTGAGATAATAGATGTGGTTTTACTTTAATTTTACTTACTGCTAATAGACAGAAGCAACATGTGATATTGCTTGATAGAGCATAGAAATCAAGTGATCATCAGCTAAGCAAATGTTTAAATATATATGTAAAAAATATTGTTCAAACCTCCTGTCTGACCAAATTTTCCATGTATCTCCAAAATATGAATTATGTTTAATTTGTAAAATATGATATTTCGTACACAAAATTCATTTATTTAGTTAGCTTATGATTTTATTGTTTATTGATCATACTTGTTTCTATTTTTAACTCCCTGATTTTTGTTGTTATTATGTGTTTAAAGTTAATAAGGCATCTAAATTTTTAATTTATAAGGATTTCAAATTTTTAAAGCAAAGTCGAAATAACTTCTTAAAATTGCAAATTGAAACTAATAAAATTTTGGGAGATTTGTTTTTATTTTAAATCTGTGCATTTAATTTAATAAAATAAAAAAAATAAAAAATAAGTTTGAAAAATATAAATAAATGACTAGATAAAATATAAAACTGTGTTGTCAATGAAAAGGAACATATCTTTTAAACAATATGAGTATTAATAAATTATTTAAAAATAAACAATTTTAAAAGGTAAAAAAGTTTTTTGATTTGTTTAAAAGGCAAATTTTGTCCCATTATTTGATCAAGAGACTATTTAATATCCGTTTCTAAGAAGCAGTAGGTCACGTGTGGGTGTGTGGATGATGTAAGTAAAAGAGGCATACAAAAAAGCCAATTTAACTTCAGTTATGGCCTCGATATTATATTTTTAAATTCCTCGCAAAAATGTAGTAAAAAAGTTATACAAATTAATTGTCGCAAACAAATTAATCTTAAGTAAGAACGAATCAAAAATGATATCGAAATATGCTGAATCACTAATGAGACAGGCGGGATGAAAGACATCGAAACCAATTAGATTAATTAGTAAAACTAGAAAGTGTTTCAAAAATCCGGACATGTATCAGGCTTAAATTTTTCTTTTCTGTCACAAAATTTATCAGGGACAATTCGTTAGATTTCAATACGGGTTATGTTTTTTCTTTAATTAAATATTATTAAACAATAACTAGTATTTGTCTTTCAAAGCTTTTCATTCTGTAATAACGAATGTCAAGCATTTAAAGTATCCAGTTCAAGAATGTCAAGTATCCAAATGACTTCATTTATTAAATTTAAAAAATAATAATAATAATAATAAATAAATATCCGCAAGGCAGGTGTGAATATTCGGGGCTGATGATTATGAAATCTAACAGAAAACTGTGAGATCGCGGGTTCTATTCCAGCTGATGACAGTTTTTAATTATTATTTCTTAATACTGAAAAATGTATTTCTTATTTTTTTTTAAGTATGCATGTTAAAAACTAATAATTTAACAAGTATTTAAAAAACTAGAAAGCTGCACCCCCTGTTCATTTTGCACACTAACCCTCATGGTTGCTTCTGATTAATGATTGCAGATTAAGAGGAAAAACGGTTTATTTCCATCTTTTTATTCTACAAAAATTACGACTGAATTTCTACTTACATTTTGAAGATGACTAAAATTTGGCAATTCAATAAAATTGGTACCTCCTGCAGAGTTATTACCCAGTGAAGATGGACTCAAGGGCACTGAGTTCGAATCCCAGTGTTGACTGGTCGATACGAATTCTACACCCGGCTTACAGCAGCCACTGTGCCGAAGTAAAATATCCTCAGTGGTAGACGGATCATAGGTTAGAGTCCCCTTATTGTCAGACTGACAGTAGAAAGCTTTTGTGGTTTTCCTCATCATGTAACTTAAATGCTGGTCAGTTCCATCAAAACGTCCCCCTCCAAGACAAAAATTTCTTCCAATACTTGATCCTGGAGTTCCCTTGTGTTCTGAACTGAGTTTAAAATTAGAAGTCTAATAAGTTGAACATTAGTAGTCGTGAACTCGAAATTAGGTTGGCTTTTCAATGACTATTATAAAATAAACTAATAATTTGGCGGGGATAGCCTGGTTGGTAGGGCGTTGAACTCGTGTTCGTGAGAATGGGATTTCGACTCCAGCCGGCCGAAGAATACCCATGTATAAAATGGTGACTGGTGCATGTTAAATCTGCCGTGGTCACAAAGTCCTCTAAGTTCTCACAACAAATCAATACCTCTGGGTACTGATCCAATTCTCTTGTGTTCTGGATTGAGTTCAAAATTATAAGGTGATTATTCAATATTATACGGAGTTAAACACTTGTAGCCGTAAACTCAAAATTAAGTCGGTTGTTCAACGGCGGTTACAAAAAAAAAAAAAAAAACTAATAATCAAATTGTATTTTCTTATGTTCTTTCTAACTCCTTGCTTATTTTTGACACACCTTCATAATTTAATGTTCCTAAGTGATAGAGCAGCAAAGCGAAATGTAACGTTAAAGAAAAAAAAACACAATTTAGAAAAAAAATTCGCAAAAAAAGGAAAAGAAAAAAAAAATCATTTAAAATTCCAAATAACATATATTCATAATTTCAAGGAAAAAAAAACTCTGTTAAACATATAATGGTTCTTCTAACATGCCAAATCTTTACTCTGAACTTATGATGTTCTTAAAAAGAGTTTCAGTTTTTTTCCTCGTTCAAAAAATATGTGCAATAATTGAAAGGCTCTATATTATAGTCCCATCACAATCAATATATTTAACAATCAAGCAATATTATAAAATTTTTAATAATATAATGTTAATATTCAGCAATAAAAAATACGACAGTTTACTTTAGGTGTATAGAAATAGAATTGATCTTAAAAGGGCCCCATCATTTTCAGTAGCTTAGGGCCCCGCCAAGCTTAAATCCAGCCCTGGATTCATTGTTTAAAAAATTGCTTTATTTTGCTAGATATTTACGTTACATGGTTTTCTTTGGATAAAGATGATTAGCAAATAGCATCCACATGTTTCGATACATTCTGAAACTTACGTTCGCAAATTCACCATAAAATGTCGCACAGCATATTCTTCAATTACGATAAGCTACATTTACCACCAAATACTGCTACTATGATTATTTTTGTTATATATATATCAGATATATATATATATATATATATATATATATATATATATATATATATATATATATATATATATATATATATATATATATATATATATATATATATATATATATATATATATATATATATATATATAACGTCGTTGCCGAGTGGAAGGATTAAAACAGGTCATAGGTCGGGAAGGAGGGTACAAAATTTATTTATTAATTATTAGACAAGAGCAGTCATGAGAATGAGTGAAAGTGCACATGAAAAGTTGCGCTCCTTGGTTATATGTTAGAGAAAATCTTGCAAAGTAAAATCCGTAATATGTCTTAATTTAGGGAAAGAGGGAACTCTTAGTAGTTGCTATTGGTTTATGAAATAGATCGAACGTTTCCCACACAAGAGCAAAGGGAAAAATGTCCTGCTCTTAATTAAATGCATACTTGAGCCAAAAATAGATTTAAGAACAGGATGTGGTTTTTAAAAGTGTGAGAAAGCATTTCGTTTAGAATAATTAATTAGGATGAAGTTTTATAGCAAAGAAACTAACATAAAAAGATTAATTGAAGCTTTTTATGTTACATATATATATATATATATATATATATATATATATATATCTTATACACTCTCTTTTTAAACAGAGCTCGTAAGGCCCTTAAGATACTGAAATGGGGGCACGAAAACTTAAAAGATTTTTTTTTCCTAATGCCCGCCTGTGTTAACATCAGTCAATTCAGGCATCTACAGGGCGACAGATATCTGTGTGGCCTAAGGATTCCTAACGAGCATCAAACATTCTCAAAATTAAGTGTTCATTCACTGGAAAATTTAGTATTTATTCAATTTAAGAACTGTTCCTTCACATGGTTATCTTACTACTTATTATTTAAACCACCAAAAGCTTAAAACAATATTATGTAAGTTATCTAAATTTTTTTTTACATAATTTGCATTTAATAACAAATATGTTGACATGCATTTAATAACAAATACGTCATTTAGCTAAAATTACAAATTTTGAAATTTTTATGATTTTTTTTTTAAAGACAAGCTAAGCTTAAGTATTCCTTCACTGGTTAGTTTACCCTATAAGATTTTGAGAAATTTGCGATGTTGTGAGAGATGCTTAAAAATGTTAACTGCGTATTTTTATTAATATTTATAAAATATATATTCAAGAAATTGATGAATATTTTATTCCAAATTTATTCATTCGTATGTATATTATTGAAATTTTATCAGTTATTGAGAAAATAAAAGAAAATCACATTAAAGAAGCACAATCTGTTGTATAATCATATTCTATCAGAAGCATGCTTTTATAAAACTCCACATTCTCTGAATAAAGTATATTTTATTCAATAAAATGTTTTATTCAAATTTCTTTACTAAATTGCAAATAGAATTTTAGGCGACTAAAGAAGAAACATCGTATTTTATAGCGTAAAAAAATAAAAATGAAAAGATAAGCAAACGATTATTAGCGAAAAAAATATGAATGAAATTTTATGCTAAGCGCGCGAAGTCAAGTTCCTCGCAAGTTTATCACATTTTAATATTAATCGCTCCATTTAATCATTTCTTCATTGTCGCCAAATTATTTTTTTAAAAATAATTAATTTTAATTTTTCTCAGCTTCTAATAAATAAAAACAGTTGAAACTTTAGATTTTTCAATTGAAAAATATGTAGATTAATATGGTATAAAAAAACTCATACCTTATAATTCAAAAATTTTTCAACCTTAATTTAATTAAATAATAAAAAATAATTAACAATTATTAAAAATTATTTTTTTCGTGAAATTATCTTTGGGTAAATGAGTTTTATGACTGGGTGAAATTTTCTTCGAATTGCTTTATTAGTTTTTAAAATATGACTAAAAACGTAAAAAGTGAAATTAACATTAAGGGGTACGAACTTTGAATCGCTCTCCTGACCAAACTATGGGGACCATATTTCCCAGATTGCGGCTACCCCCTATATTTTGAAGGTTAAGAATCCAAATGTGTAAGAAAAAATATATGTTTATTCAGAGAAAGTACGTTTTTGTGTCTGATTTCGTAACTTAATTAATAGTTAGCACTAATTAATTAGCATATTTGAGGTCACCCCCAGGAACCATTAAGATTAACACTTAGTTCGTGAAAATCCGATCATTAGAACGAAAATTATTCAGGGTGATATCTTTTTTTTTTTGCCGACTGTACTAAAGATAATTTAAGATATATCTATTAGTATATTTTTCTCCTTTCTGTTATGCAGCATAATACCGTGTTTCTTTTTTTTTTCCTTTTATCTTTTTTTGTGAATAACTTAGAAATCATTTAAAAGACCTTTAAATAGAACAATCAAATTCAGCACTTCGAAAGTAAAAAAATTTTGCTCAATGGCAAAATTTAATATTTTTTTTGTGTGCCATTTCTTTGTTAGAGACGAGATTTCTTTTCCTTTCTCTTTCTTTTTCTCTCTTACCGAATTATTGAAAGCAGATTGAGTTGTTATAGAATATTCGATATATCTTCGATGCTTCATATTAGATTATATAGAGAAGAGAGAGGTACTTCTTCAGAGGTACTTACTTTCTGGGTCAGTTATTCTTTTGTCACAGACAACCATCCACCATTCCAAGCATTTATTTCTCTCAGAGTCGAAGTACCTGTCTCCAGAACATTCTCTCACTTCTGATCTATTATCATGGCAATAATAGTACCACTTGCACATCCGCTCATGTGTGAAGCAGCCATGCCGATTGGTGCAATTGAATTCAGATTCTTCTTCCACAACTTTGTTGTTTCGATCATCTGCACGAAGACATAATGTCAAGTCAAAAGAATGAAATATTTAATGAATAGGTAAATAAATGAATTAAATAATAGTGGTATTGAATAAATTATTTTTTATCGAAGTTGTCGCATATGTGACAGTATAGTAAAACTCTACATTCATATTTTCTAGAAAAATGCGTGGTGTTAAAATAAACTTTAAAAATTTGAACAAATGGTAGAATATCTAAATACCAAATTTTTTTATTTTCCTTGTTAAAAATTTAAATTTGAAAAATGATTAAAGTAATGCAACATTTGTATCTATTATATTCTATTACCTTTATGATAGGACTTACTAACTCCCTAACAGAGCAAAGGAGTTTTACGTTATTTTATAAGTTCTTTTTTTTATTATAAAATTATTAATGCTGATTAGATAAATTTTCATATTCTTCACAAGTTTCGTTATATCTATAAAAATTAAGTGGAATGTTTATGTGCATGTGTGTAGTTTTTTTATTTTTGCATTTTTATTTTATTTTTTAAATGGCGGGCACTTGGGTTTGTCCCATTGACCACAGAAATGCCAGAACTGCTACTCTCTTCTCGTTACCCAGTGGGCACCAGTGGCGAAGCTACGGTGGCGGAGCAGCGTCGCCCACGTCACGCAACCACAAACCCGTTTATAGGGTGGGTCACATTCACACAAAGGAGAAAGAAACATTCATGCCCTGAGCAGGATTCTAACCCGCGACCAGCGGCTCCGCAGTCAAACACGCTAACCACTCGGCTACCTGGTCGGCTGTATGTGTGTATATAATATACAAATCCGCTATTCTGAACCAATCCGCTCCAAATTTGGTGTAAATACATTTGATAACGCGGCGGACCTAACTGTCAACTTTAAAACTACATCTCAAAGAATGAGTTTCCCATAAGATTTGATGCATATTTTATTTTAAGGCGGTTTGGTAGCTTGCAGGTCTAATCAATCAAAAATTAGCTTTATTGCACATTTTTATGAATTATTTATCATTGGTTTAATATGTTGCAGATTATTACAAGTAAAATCAACGTTAAAAATTTCAAAATGTATGGTGATGACGTCACCGATTCGTATTTTATACGGTTGAAACCACAAGTTTCTTTCATTGATACTTGTGACTATAAAACGTGTCTCTATAAACTTAAACATTGGAAACTCAAGGTATACTAGTGAAATAGAATTGAAGTTACCATTTGAGCCATGGAAAAATTATGGTTAAGTATGAGTATCTCATTTTAAATGATACTATATGTATAGTTAATCTCTTTTTAGTGAGTTGAACGTCTTACTTATTTTATAATAAATATAATATTATGAAGTCGTTGCGAAATATACAATCAATAGCAGAAAAAAAATGGTTATGTATGTGTATTATGGTGATATTGGGGTACTCATCAGTTTCGGAAGACGGCAAAAAAACCTTTCAACACAGTACCTATGTTGGTTTAATAGGTTCTCATTACCATATCACCTGTAAAGACTGTAAAAGTAGTATTTAATACCATATTCAATTAAGCATTTATGGCACCAATAATACTTTCGTAATTTTTTATGGCATTCGAAATAAGTACCGATGTTATTTCATTCACCAAAAGTGATCCTAAAAATATTAATGTTATAAGTTGCTTTCGAAAATTACAATTATTTAATTTTGGTGAAAGGTACAAAAAATTAATGGAGAAATTAATGGTGAAAAGGTACTTATTCATCTAGGAAAACCACAAAAAATAGCTTTATTGTTGTTGATGCCAACTTCAGCTAACTTTATTAATATACACAACTGCTATTGTGTTAATTGAAGTTTTTTAATAAGCACTAAATAAACTACGATTGGTATCAAGATACCTCTGGGAAAATAGGTAAATAGGTTTTTACAGCACACCGAAATGGATGTGTAAAGGAGAAAACTGTTGATTCGGGTAATTTTTGACTATCAGGAGTCGACATCGAGCATTATGGAAATGACTCTAAATGTAATTAATATTTATTTTAGAGAGATGCACTTCTATAATGCATGTTTTGCTTAATTTGATAAACTAAAGCTGCTGGGAAGGGCAACAATATTTTTTTTTAAAAAAAGAATTGTTTTAGCATAATTTATTGTTTCAGTATATGTCTTTCAGTTTCGTGCCTGATTTCACAGTGCTGATTAATACTGATTTATTAATTATTAACTTTTTTCCACCACGTACGAAGAACGGGTATTCAGCTGGTTTATAAATATAGTATACAAGTTGTTTTATCACTATTATGCACATAGTTTAGGCATTTTGTATATCTCTATAATATATAAAAAAATTTACAATTTACCATATTTTAATGTATCAAAAATATGAACAGAAACTTAAACAGAAGACAAGGATCTGACCATTTTTGAAGTCTGAAAACTGTTTTGGTTTTAGGCACTACTGGAGAAAAAACGGAACAGTAAATTTATGAGAATAACATTGGGGATTGCATTTATACTAATACTTGATATTGCTTAATTCGGGTAATAATTTCAAATATGAAATTAGCTTTGCCCCTAAAAATACAGATCTTTTTAAATGACATTTTTAGTCTATTTTTTGTTAAGATGTAAAAGGTTTAAAGCGTTATATATAACAGGAGGTCACGTAAATGTTGCGGTAAACTTCTAAGGGAGTTAGGGACATCGTTTGGACTAAAACTTAATAAGAGCCCATGCCCGGGAATGTTGTCGTAGGAGGCTAAGGAAGCGTCCCTATTATTACCTATACACAAAGAAACAGTTCTTAATAGAGAAGCTCCTCTAGTATGGCGACATTTTTCATGACAGGTTCCTATGCAATTTTGGTTTTGATGATGTACCCTAACTCCCCTAGAAGTCGTAACATTTAGGTGACCTACTATCATGTATAACGTGTTTAAAAAGTTTGTACATTTCGACAAAAAATAGACTAAAATTGTCGTTTAAAAAATGAATAAAAACTAGCTTGGAGAGAAAAACCGATTGCAGATTTGAAATCAGATATGTTAAAATATTCAAGATCCGTTAAAAAAAATCTCATGCAACAGATAAGAAAAAATATTGTTCCCCATCGTAATAGTTACGAAAAAAGTCGAATAATTATATTTAATCATCTGTTCTTCCAATTAATGCGCATATTTTTGATTAAAAAAAGGGCCGCCTTTATAATAACTCAGTCTTGTCTATGAGGTAAATGTTCAATAGCCAAAAGGTTTGCGCTTTTCTGTCATCAATTAAAATATCAAAAAGTTTAAGCAAAGTTTCATTAAATTTAATAAGTTTCTGAGAAAATTAAAGACCAGATTTGTTGATGTTGATAAACGCAATCGTGTTCATCACAAAATATTTAAAATGATAAGATACATGACTTAAGTTTGCATCTGAGCTGTTAAGAGTTTTTTCTTTAGAAATGTTAGTTAAAAGAGGCTATTCAGCACTCTTGTGTCCTGCACCAATAGACTATGTAGCTTTTTTCTCTTGCAGTGCTAGCTTATCAATTATTTTACAAAAAGTTCTTTAGGTTTATTATAATTCAGCATTTTTTTAATGTTTTTTAAAATGCCATCGAAAGAAATCATAACCCATTAAAAAAAAACGTAACTTTTAAATTTACTAATCTTTAGCTTTGAGCAATCTGTCATACCTTTAGGGTGTATACGTTTTCCACAGGTAGTTTCTTCTTCGTCGATGCATTTATTTTGTTCTAAATTGAAAAGTTCCTTATCTGGACACAGTTTAGTTTCGACCACTCCACCTTTGCACACATGGTATTTCCCACAGTTTGTTTCGTGTGGATAAATTCCGTTTTCTGTTGGACACACAAACGGTGTTTCTGTGGTACTGCCTGAAAGAGATGCTTATGGAAGTCAGATACATTTAAATTTTCCTTTAGCTTTAAATCCAAGTTTACGTTTTTTCTATTTGTCATTGATTAAGAGTAAAGTGAAACCCGTGTATGTAATACCAACATGATTTATATCATGTCATTCCTATGTATCCCAATAAATATAAAATGCATTAATTTTTCTTAACCTGACTTAAAAATTTTACTTAGCAAATACCACATATATCTTAAGAAATAACTGTAATTACCTCATTGTGAGATATTATGAGATTAATTATTGGAATGAATTACAATTAGTAATATAAATTTAATGCTTAACTGGATATAGTTAAAAACCAAAAATGATATGTTTTCACCTTTTATTCCTGATGGAGGTTCTCTCTGTTATCAGCAGATGGCAGTACAATAAGAGGCATTTATAACTTCCTCTTGATGATACGAATGCATTGATTTACTCTAATTTGAACTATGACGTCATAGGTAAACTGCAAGACTTCCGGTTTGATAATTTTTTTTTAGGATACAGAGTGAATATTTTATTAGTTCTATATGCCAGTTGCTTTCGTATAGTAAATAATTTCTTAAAATATCGCAACTAATGAAATTCGACTACTTTACATTCTTTATGTTACACTAAAATTTTGTGGCTTAATCGGATAAGCCTCAAAATTTAATACATAATTATAATGAAAGTACAAAAGTGAGCTGCAAAATGTACAGGGAGTGCGATGAAATGTTGCCAGATGCTTAGATGTTGCTAGATCTTCATTTATATTGAATTTTTTAATAAATAAAAACGTAACTCAAGAATGATAAAAAACTGTTACCTACAAGATCTTATATAACGACGTTAGGATATCGCTAACGAGTAAAATTACTTCATATTGTATCACACATTCCGTTTTCTAAGCTTAATTTTTTTTTATTAAGTACAGTTTGTAATTTTTCTAATCCAGGAAATCATTCATTTCATTTCGATTAACATTTTAAGTAAATGTTCGTGCATAAAATTATGTATTTTATAAGTAAAATGATATTTGCTTTTTTGAAAAGGAGCGGAACCACCTAGAATTTATTGCTTTATTATGATTATTTACTAATCAATTGCTATACAAGTCCTTAATAGATTTCCCCTGCGTTACACTTACCACTGAGTTTGTTAAACTTTCAATCCGATTTCCCCAATCCGCGGAAATGCTAAAGCATAACATTGAATATTTCCAGAAGTTTTTTTTCCCTTCTCGTCAGCAGATAAAAGTTGAGGATAGCAATTCAATAGCATTCTTAGATAAATATGGTTTATTTAAGCGGTCAACATGCAAGTAAGACGGGTGGTCAGGTTACAAGGACTTTGCTCATTTTTATTACATGCACGGAGAAAAAAATTCTTTTAAAATTACCGTACTGTATAGTAATGACATTTCTAGTAAAAAACAAACAAACATTGTTCTGGTATAAAAAGCAAATTCAATCGTACGTAAACTATTCATTTGGTACTTTTTTCATTCATATGGTAACGGTTTACCAGAAATTCTGATTTTCAAAACTATAGTTTGTAATACCACACGTTTAGTAAAAAAATACAAAATTGAGAAGTCAATTTAACTTAAATGATTTTTTCGCCATTCTCTAAGATATGATAAAATTACCAATTTTTTTTAAACTTTTACCAAATTTTATCAACTGTTATAAAACCATATATCATGATTAATCTTACCAAAACCTTTACCAACCAAAGTGCTTTGGTAAAAAGTACCCAGCTTTCTTGGTGTTCCCATATTCTGGTAGTTTTGGCAATACTTTTTTCCTCAGCATATAGGATCAATTCGGTTTTATTGTATCTATCAATTAATCTAATACAGAGTGTAAATAAAGTCAATATGTAAAAACTGATACAATAAAGAGAAAAATAATATATTTTAGTTACGTATACTATTTTTCTCTTTATTATACTATTATTCTTGCGCTGTAAGTATACTATTTTTCTCGAGTTACATTACCTGGAGTAGTTCTAGTGAATGGATAAGGAGTAGAAGTTCTTCTATCTTCATAAGTGCTTTGGAAATCATCAAACGTATGATCAAGTTCTAAAAGAAAAAGATTATTTCATTTATTTCAGTTTATTTTTAACCTCACCCTTATTTTAATTCTTAATTACGAAACCATTTTTAATATTAGCTTAAAGTATTGCAACCACATAAATTTGAAGTTTAAAAACCTTGATGTAATTGGTTTTCACTTCATGTCCTGTGGAATGATTTATAATTAAAATATGTATTTGTAAAAACATTTAGTGTATCTTACCACGAAAAATGAATTACTACTACTGTAAATTAAGTACTACGGCAACTACTCTAAATCTTAAGTGGCGTAGTGAAACTCCAGGAATGTTACCTTTCACCACTTTTGGTGTCTAGTAGTTTACCCATTTCTGATATTTTGATAACACTATGTTTCAGTAACACTAGCATTTATAATTATAATATAAGATACGCACAAGAGTCAATAAAATTATATTTAGGATACAATTTAAAGTAAGAGCAATTTGTTCAGGATGCAAGCACACACTAATTATTAAAATAAATTTAGTTTGTTAATCAATGAAACATATAGTAAATAAAAAATATTGAAAGCTCGAATTAGGCTTAACAGAACGGAAGGAAATATAATTTGATTATAATAAACTTAATTAATATAATTGACAGAGATTTGAAAATTAAAGTTTAATTATCCTGTAGCGTATCTACCACTACAAAATTACAACTACAATTCACTAGTATTTAAGATATGTTAACTCGTTTCTATATTGGGGTACCTTTTCACAGATGAAGGTGGGCATTTTCGATAACTGCTACTCAGCGTGTTATACACTTTTGTATTTTAATTTATTTTAAGTTAGTCACTCAGTTTTGTGACTGTACCTTTTTCCGGAAAATAAATATTTTATTTTTATCCTCTGATGTATTCATATTGTCTTTGGTTCCCGAAAATATGAGAACGTTATTCTAGTTTCTACAATCCTTACTGTGCAACTAGAATCATGTGTACATTTTGTTACAGTAAATTTCCATTTCTGCAAATGTAGAGCATAGTGCAAGATAATAAGCTCATGCCATTTCGTAAATCTACTGAAGATATTCAAAATACACCAAAATGTGTACTAATGCCCGAATGGTATGAATGCGCACGAGCTAGGTACAAGCATTCTTAATTATTAGTGATTAGATTTAACTACACCCTACTAAACTACTAGCCCTCTAACAATTAAAATGTATATGAATGCTCGATTTCATGGTAACTTAAAGTAAAGAGTTTTTTCACCTATTCAACTCAAATTCGGAGAGGTATTGCACGACAGTTTTTACAGTGAGTGAAGATAATTATAAAAATATTACTTTACATACCATCAGGTCGAAGTCTGTTTCCACAATGTACCAAGTACCAATCTTCGCAGCGTTCCCTGTGACTATCAAAAGCTTGACCTTGAGGGCATTCTTTTAGAACTGCCTTATTGTTTTTGCAAGTGTAATAATAATTGCAGTGTTTCTCATGAGCAAACAATCCATCAGTTTCAGCGCAATCATAATCTGGGTTTTCATTTATTACATTATCTTTATTTTTATCTGTCAAAAGTATAGAAATAAAACATAAATATGATTTTGTATTTAATGAGTAATTTTTAGAAAATTAGAAATGATCAATTTTTAAATTTAATGAATGCTTTTTAAAGAGTTTTTTTAATGATGTTCGCACTCTCTCATCAGGAACAGCTAAGCATTTCTTTGCTTCAATAAGCTGAATAATTTTTCTGAAACTCTTTTTAACTGAATTGTGTCATTTTAGTTCTTATAAATTAAGTGCATATGTAGTTATAAAAAAATCATTGAAATATTATATGTGAAATGATAATTATTTTTTTTTTTAATCGAAGTATATTTTTTAAGCAAAATCATTTAGTCTGTGTCAAGTACTTTCAATGCACAGTAATACGGAAAACACTTCAAGTTTTATAATTCTATGCAGGATACTCCATAAATATTGGTAGGAACTTTAAGGGAGGTAGAAGTATATCGTAAGAATTGACAGTTGCACTGTAATCCATGGCCGAAAATTCGTCGTTCGCCACCAGACGTACCTCTGTATTATAGGCTAGTGCGTCTAGTGTTAATTTTAGGTTTTCTACTAACTATTGTCGGAAATTGCTTCAAATAGGCTCTATAAAAGTTGTTTTATATCAATATAATTATTTTGGGGACTCACTTGATAGTTGTCAACTCATCATCCTCAGTCAAATTTTGCAATTTTCAATTCTTATGATGTGCCCCAGATCTCCTTAAAGTTCGTATTAATATTTATGAGACACCCTGTATAGCATTAAAAGATAGTGATCTTAACTGTTTCTCGTTGTTGCATGGCGCATTCTTATTAGGTAGAAAAAGCCATTTAATGAGATCCTTAACTAAAATAGAATATTCGGAAATCTTTGGCTGCCATCAGCATAAAATTAATTTAAGTAATAATCTCTTTTTAACTGTGAAGTCCTTATCATCTGTAAAATATTTATTTCTTATTCAATGTTGTTTTTGTTTTATTTTATGTGATACGATGTGGCTAACATAGTCTACACATAAACCTGTGACGGACAAAAAACTTGTAAAAGACAATGATTAGGTACCTTTATGCCTATAAAACTACAACCGTATTGCTGAGACGGACATTGATAGTATTGAAAATATGGATAGAATTAATTTACCAGTGGAATGTATGTCGGGTCACCATGGGCTTACGTGTAAGAATTGTAGTAAGTAACTATCTGAGCATATCTTTCCGTACCTTTCTACCATATGTACCTCCCACCTTTGTACAAATGGAATTAGTTTACTAGTGGTTCGTGTATCGGGTAACCAAGGAGACGTAGAAGGTTTATACTATATAATAGAAATTTGTTGAGTGTACGTATCTTTTCATGTATCACCTGCTCTTGAACAGAGAGAATTATTTTTCCAGTGGCGTGTGTGTTGGGTAACTAAGGGACACGCAAGGTGAATGAACACCTTGATCAACTGGATCTAAAATATCAAAGGGTTTAGATTTATAGCATAAAATAGAAACTTGGTGAAGGTATCTTTCATGCATCACCTGCTCTTGTACAGACAGAATTAGTTTTACCATTGACATGTGTGTCGGTAACTAAGGGGCACACATTGAAGATTTAAAGCACAAAACAGAAGCTTTCCATGAATCTTGTATCTTTCCATGATTCATCCATGAATCTTTCCATGAATCATCCATGAATGGAAGCTTTCCATGAACAGAAGTTTTGGACTGATAGAATTAGTTTACCATTGGCATGTGTGTCAGTAACTAAGGGGCACACATTGAAGATTTAAAGCATAAAACAGAAGCTTTCCATGAATCTTGCATCTTTCCATGAATCATCCATGAATCTTTCCATGAATCATCCATGAATCTTGCTATGAATCATCCATGAATGGAAGCTTTCCATGAACAGAAGCTTTGGACTGATAGAATTAGTTTACCATTGGCATGTGTGTCGGTAATTAAGGGGCACACATTGAAGATTTAAAGCATAAAACAGAAGCTTTCCATGAATCTTGCATCTATCCATGAATCATCCATGAATCTTTCCATGAATCATCCATGAATCTTGCTATGAATCATCCATGAATGGAAGCTTTCCATGAACAGAAGCTTTGGACTGATAGAATTAGTTTACCAGTGGCATGTGTGTCGGTAATTAAGGGGCACACATTGAAGATTTAAAGCATAAAACAGAAGCTTTCCATGAATCTTGTATCTTTCCATGAATCATCCATGCATGGAAGCTTTCCATGAACAGAAGCTTTGGACTGATAGAATTAGTTTATCATTGGCAGGTGTGTCGGGTAACTAAGGGGCACACATTGATGATTTAAAGCATAAAACAGAAACTTAGCGATTGTACGTTTCCTCTCGTGTATCACTCGCCTTTATAAGGTGAATGCTTTGTACTGTTTGAAACTGGATAGATATTTTAGGGTAACCTTGTGATTTCAATAATCCATCGTTTATTATCACTTACCTAAATGGGTTGTTGTTTCGGGAATTATTGTTGGAATGATTTCAGAAGCAGTAGATATACGATTTGTGATTTTTGATGTTTTTCCTTCAGTTACGATTCTTTTAGTCGTTGCTTCCTGCTCTGTTTGAGTTGAAGGTACCTCTGTAACAGTAGATCTATCTTCAAGAGTTGTTTCTGATACTTTGGTTACAATTTCTTCTGACGTTCCTCTCTCGGTGGAATCTGTAAAAATGTTCTTAGGGGTAGGTGGTACATCCGTTAATGTTGTTTCGGTTGAAGTATTTTCTCTCGTTGTGCCTAAAAAAAGACAGCATTAAAAAAAAAAGAAAAAATAGTTTTATAGCAAAAGAGAAAGTGTTCATATGCCATTGTTATATATACCTCACATGTCGTTAAGAATTTTTCTTTTCATAATTAAGATAAATTAAATGTTTTTCGTATAAAGTAAATATTCATTACAAACTAAATTTATTTTTCTTTAAAAGCTTAATCCCGTTCCTCCCAGTAAAATACGTCGCAATTTTAATAATAATAATAATAAAAATAAAAAAATACACGAGGCATAACAATGTGTTTTTTTAACACTTTTTACTCAACTAATTTCTAACCCCTTTATATATGTTTTTTCTGGATCGCTTAGTTCAAGCAAAAATAAATAGGTAGGGTGATTTTTAATTATTAAAATTGTCTAATAGTTACTGTAAAAAATCTGTTAGATTATCGGAATTATATATGTACTAAAATATAAAATCCGGAAAAAAAGTAGTTTGAAAAGTTTTTTTTTTGTTATATTCAAAAATTTATGAATAATTGATTTTGTAAAATTAAAACTTTCAATGATGAATAACAATTTTTTTAGATCCAAATAACTACAAATGAGCTCAAATTATAAAAATTATTGTTTTGAAGTGAACCGTGTTTGGAAGATTTTATCATTTTCTCTGAAAAAGAGACCAGTGTTCCATGCTGTATTCCATAAATATAAATTATTAAGAAGCTCAATGTAATATTTACCCCTTATTTTGACCTAATTTAATACAAAAGAATGAAACAAAGTATTAAAAATATGTTTAATAAAAATTTTCCACCAAAGGGTTAAGGGCCCTGTTAGCTCGCAGCTGTATTTTGTTAAAATCTTTAAGATTAAATATTTGGATGCAGATAGTTCATTCTAGCCACAATATTGCATTTTTATTCACAGTTCATTCTAGCTACAATATTGCATCTAGCTACAATATGGCATTTTTTCGTAAAAATAATTAAAAAAAAAACATTGAGAGCTACATTTACATAGTAGCAATAAAGGTAATCAATTTTACAGCAGAAATCATCATGAAAGAGGTTGGAATAACCATTCAATCCTACACATTTTGGAAAAAGTTTTGATAAAATCTGAGTAGTTGAGTTTCTGAATAGTTTAGAGACACTGAATCCTTGCATTTATTCCAAAACGAAGATTTTTGAATTGGCTGGGAGCACTGCAAAATGACGGTGCGAATAAAAAGAGAGATAGATTTTTTTAAAATTAGCCTAAAACAAGCGTTTTGGCTTGCATCTTATAGGGTAAACCAACCAGTGAAGGAACACCACCCAGTGAGGGAACATTTCATATATATTGATAAAAAATAAGAATTTGAAAGTTTTTCTTTAGATTAATTGGTAACAATAGCTAACTGCCAAACAATAGAAAGTCATCTAGCAATGTTTTGGATTACCTAGTCAAATAGACTTCTCTGGAAAAATTTTTGAATTTGTTATTATCTCTGCAACACCTTGTTTCTTTGAAAAAATTATAAGGTGAGTGTTTGTATTCATATGTTTGAAGTGGAATTAATTGCATGTAATAGTTTTATTTTTTTTACTGTGAAAAAGAGAATTCAAAATATAGTTATTGAAGTTACGTTTTATTTTTTTTAAGCATTATAGCATGATAAAGTACTGAGATAAGTTGGTGTTTATTCACTGGATCACCAAACGATGAAAAACCAGTGAAGGAACAAGTGTTCCTTTACTGGTTTTTTTTCTAAGTTAATGAAAATAAAGGATAAACTTTAATTTTCTTGTACCTTTAGTGATGTTCCGCATCAAAAGTATGTTAAAAATACGAAAAACAACTTTTAACCAGTGAAGGAATAGGCATGTTCCCTTACTGGGCATAGATTTCCCAGGGAATGAACAATATGTGTTAATATGTTGACACTTTAATTTTCAATTCATGATTACAAAAAATAGTTAACATTTTCCAAGTATATATGTTAAAATTTCAAGAATAGGCTTGTTTTTAAATATTTGTATGGCTTATAAATTCATAAAGAGCATTAAAAAATAACCAAAATTAAGTGTTCCTTCACTGGGTGTTCATTCACTGGTAAGAGCTGTTCCTTCACTTGGTCTTCTTACTACTTGTTATTTGAACCTCCAAAATTTTAAAACAATATTATGTAAGTTCTCTACAATTTTTTTTACATAATTTGCAATTAGTAACAAATATGTTGACACTGTCATTTAACTAAAATTACGGATTTTGAAATTAATATGATTTCTTAAAAGGCAAGCGAAGCTTAAGTGTTCCTTCACTGGTTAGTTTACCCTACATTTGAACAATATTTAAATTTTTGACTCATCATTAATGTCACCTGCAAAATACCTTCCACTAAATTAAAAGATTTCTACACCTTAATGTCAGAGCTGTGGTAAGTCGGTAATTGGAATTAAATATTTGTTAATTTCAAGCACTAGATACAAGGTGCGGCAAAAAATAAAAAAAAACTCATACAAAGTTATTGAATCACAGAGTAGAAGTTAACTAATTTCTTTTTAATTTGCGTCATTTCTTTTTGTCCACCAGTTTAATTATAAAATAAACTATATCTCTCAGTTTGCGTATTTTTTTGTGTGACTTTTTTTAGAATATCAAGCAAAAGATTCGTTAATTTAGTTGTTTAGTTGTTGCTTAATGAGTTACCTCGGCAACCTGCACTAAACCCCACTAAAGTTTGGACTATCTAAAGTACTCGCTTCAACGGGAATGAGATAGATTAAAAGAAGAAGACTTGTGGTTTATTAGCACACTAGATTGCCCAAGGAAGTCATTATGACTGCTTTTTAATTTCAATTAGAAAAATAATGATGTATATAATGACACAATTTCTTAGAATCGTGAGACTTTTTTGTACAACATATAATTTTTTTAAATTAATATTTACTAATAACTTGCTATATAACTGTGAATACTATAAAAAATATTAAAAATTAATTTTGAAATTTTTTTTACACAATAGTTATTCTTTCACAATCCAATTTTTTTTACTGCTTCAGGGGAATATAGGTATATATTAAGTTTCAGTCTTTCTATTGTGTTAATGAAAATTTCAAAATGCGTTTGTGCCTCTGAATCGTTGCAAAAGGTGGCTACTTTGAAAGTAATTAAATTCATTAATTAGTGGACGCCTATTTTTATTATTATTTGTTGCATTTGTTAATTTATTTATTTTTAATTAAATTATATTAAAAACTATTTGTCCTATTTTTTGGCCCACCCCGTACTTCTATTTTTTTAATGCTCATTTGCATCATCAAAAGCACTTCATTTAGAATTACATTTTGTATTACAATATAGCAGTTGAATAAATACATTTCTAAATATATATGTTTATACCATATTTGAAATTGTACAGAAACGGAATAGTAGCTAATTACCAATATCTCAGACTCACACATATAAACGTCTTATGTCAAAAATTATTTAGTGAATTTTCATGAACTTGGAAACTATTACATTACGGTATTTTTAAATTCATTTGCATATTTTTCAATAGCTTAATAGCTGAGCTAAATAAGTTTGTTTTGGGAGTTTTTAAAGTAAAAGATAACTTCAATTAATTTTCCGGGTTCTTTTCTAACCCCTTAACTGTCGCATTATTTTGAATAAAACGGTTTTATAAGTGTCTATATTTTTTTATTCAAGAACATCATATAAAAGTGCATGTACAATATATTCATAGTTTTTTTAGTTTTTGGGCTAATTTTTGAGTTTATATTTGATGAGTGCTGATAACTAGACTAAATAAAGCTAACTATCTCTAAACACATTACAAATAATCCGGTACTGCTATCTGGTGTATATATTGAGAAATAAATTCTGGGCTTAAGAAATAAATTGTTTTATTCTTCCTGGTGTTTCACTTTTATAGTTTTTTTAAAAACTCAAGCCAGGGAGCAATATAGGCGTGAGAAAAGAGCGCTAGGGTGACACAGTTGGTTTAGGCATATCTCACACCTCTCGCTGGAGAGCTAGGGGTTTTGAGTTCGATCCTGATGGCCGCGAAAAACGACCGGATTGCATACGCATCAACGTGCACGCTAAATTTGTTGTGGCTGATAATTCCTCTGAGGAAGTTTGGAGAGAGGGGTACCAGCTCAGTCGCTGTTCACGTCGTCTGGCTCGAGTCAAAATTATGTGGCATTCTTACCACGAGGCCTTTAAAATATAGAGCCCTAAAAATGGGGCTAGGTGCTTGGTCATGGTTGGATAATGATGGGCACGAGAAATAGAAGGGAAAACTTCATCCCGTCATTGTGATAGAGGCGTGAGGGGGTTACTAACTCTGTTCATAGGCTCAAAACTGTTAAAATGCAATTAAGTTTGTGATGTGTCATAATTTGAAAAATTTTCATAACATTTATTAGAGTGATATTTTTGTTTACATAATTATAAATATTTATCTAAATAATTTGTGTAAGATCAAAATTTATTTTTTACCCTCTTTTAATCTACAAGACCTAACTTTTAATTTGTCGGAGTAGCGTAAATTATTTCGATTTCAACTCCGACTCAGCAACCCTTTTAGAAACCACTTTATTTAGTTGGACTAGATCAGTGTTTCCCAAAGTGTGGTACGCGTACCCCCAGGGGTACGTTCTTATGCGAAATATCTTGCAACAAACGAAAATTTCAAAAACTTTAATTTAAAAACAAAGCTAGCCATGAAAATTTACGATTACGTATTTTTCTATTAGCTATTTTTTGCAGAGTTAACAGTTAATAATTAGTGGTGTCAACAGCCAATTGTGATTTTTAACTTTTGAACAATTTTTTTATAGTAAAAAAATACATTCATTTTTTATTAGTGGTACACAGCGTTACGAAAAATTTAGAAAGGATACGCATAAGTTTGGGAAACACTAGACTAGATTAATGACTTGTTAAGTGTGAAAAGATTGACTTATGTCTTGTAAATTTTACATAGTCCCAAAATTTTTTTTTTTCAATTGAAAGACTATCTTGTGTAATTAATGTAATCATTATGACACCATAGCAATGGTGTTTGAATTCTAGCAGTAACCTTCGAAAGATATACTAAAATAGATTTAGTATACAGCGAATATATGAAAACAATAATGATTGCAAATGTTAATTACAAATTAATAATGATAATAATTGCAGTAAAAGTGTTTTAATTTACCTTTGTCTTCTGTTTCAGTAGGAATAGATTCAGTTGTTGTTGTAACTGTTGTTGGAGACGTAGTTGGCTCTAGAAAAAAATATTCATTATTTCCCATGCTTAATGAATGATAATTTGTATAATTGATACGAACTTTTTATGCTGGTTGTTTAATTTGGTATGCACCTAATACGTATCAATTCAAATCGTTTAAATAAGCAAATTAAGTACTTCAAGACCAAAGTACTAAAGCAATGCAATACAGAACACATGATACATAAAAAAGACACAATATGCAATATTCTGTAATAAAAGGTAGGTAAACTATTTGATTTGCGCTCTTATCTCTGAGTAAGTTATTTATTAGCGAAAATAACGTGTACTGCAAGAGTTTTTTATTGTCTAGTGTGTGATATTCATTTTTAGTTTTTATTTTGCTGCACATTATACTAAAATACGTTACAAATTTGTAAAATACGAATAAATAGTTAAATTTGTTTTTTTAAAAAAAGATGGTTATTTATTCTTTCATACTAATTTACAAGAAGATGATGTCGTTATAAAAGTAATATATTCCTTTATTTCTTATAACTTATTTTTTAATCAATAGAAAAACGGCGGATATCATATCTGAGTTAGAAATAATTATTTTCCATTTGTGTTAAATGAAATTAATGTAACACAACACTTCTACGCGAATCAATGTTAGCAAAGTATTCGCGCAACAACCTGTTAGGGGACAGGGGAAAGGAAGATTAAGGTTCCGCAGTTTCACCAACGGTATAATTGTAGCATTGTAGTCATCACTGCATAGCGATCACCTTACTTCCTAGAAAAGCTATCACCGGGGTATGAACTTCTGTCCCTCACAATGACTCTTAGTGCTTTAACCACTGTTCCATCTCTGCTCCCGCAAATCCTTATTTGAGAATATAAAATGATATATTGCATTTGGACATGGAAAAGCAAACGTTTGAAAATAATTTTGGAATTGCGAACCGGATTAAAATATGACGAATAATAAGTCATAGTTTCTAATTAATAAAGTGAGGGTATCGTTTGACCAAAAAGTTTGGACAGACATTCAACTTTGTAATTTTGAATAATAAATAGAAATTAATAATAAATCGAAGTAATTAAAATGGCATTTGTAAAATAAACCACTAAAAAACATTTTACCTGGACGTATTTTTTTTATATCTCAGGAGTGATAAGATAAGAACTGTCTTTTTTACTTTTGGAACCACCGAAATTTAAAAAATCTTTATTTCTTTACAATCAAAATTTTTTTCTATATTCAAGTTGACCACAGCTAAACCTTTCGTCTTAGATATTCTAATCCAAGACTACAACTGTTAGATTGAGTCTCGACAAAATTAAAGTTTTTATTCAGCAAAAGTTTAAAGAAGTTCAGACTTAAATTAGTATGCAGTGATTTTAATATGATGGCGATTAAAAAATGCCGCCAAGCTCTTATGAAGATGTTATAGGGGGGTCAACAATCTTTTCATATTAACCGAAGTAGAATAATATGAATTCTTTCATATTAACCGAAGTAGAATAATATGAATCCTTTCATATTAACAGAAGTAAAATACCGTCACATAAAACATTCAGCATGGTATCCAAATAAAGAGGCCTTTTTTATTTTAGCAACTGGAACTTCAATACTAATAATTAAAGTGCTAGTAAGTAAAGGTAAAGCTCGCTAATAAATTTTTTCAGAGTCAACTCGTCGATCGACACTACTCAACTCATCGTTATGGCTCATCTTGAGTTCAGTTGGTTACGTCACCTATTGCAATCATAACCCCGATTGCTACCTTAGTTCGAGAAAAAAATGCATTTATTTCTCTTTTTCAATGAAGAAAAGTGATTAGTTTGCAAATAAGAACGCAATGAAGAGTTTTTGTTTCAGTAAGTGTAATATGTGCTTCGTCCTAAATGGGATAAAACTAAATGGGTATTGTATGTTCGCATTAAAGGATTTATTTAAAATTGTTGCTCAAGTTAGCGTGACAGGGAAGCTTTTTTGTTGTTGTCTTAAACGAAAATTCGTGTTAAACGATTTTATTTGATTGTAAAATAAAAATTTCATATGTTTCAAAACAGTCTATTGTATTTAAAACAGAGGAGTTTTATATGCCACTTTTTTATTACTGTCGTTGAACAGCCAACTGAATTTTCAGTTTACGACTACTAATGTTTAACTCCGAATCCTTGCAAGTTTGAACCCAATCCAGAAAACAAGGGAACTCCTCGATCAAGTATTAAGAGAAATTTGACTTTTTTTGATGCAACTAATCTGCAATTGCGTTACGTGGAGAGGGAAATCACGAGAAAAAACCTCCCACGGTTAGCCTGACGGCAAAGGGACTCTAACCCATGATCCGTCTACTACTGAGGATATTTCATGTCAGCGCTGCGGTCGGTGCGAGGTGGGTGCGGAATTCGAATCAACCTGCCATCGCCAGGATTCGAACCCGGTTCACCTCATTGGAAGGCGAGTGCCCTGAGCCTCCACAGCTCTATATGCCACTTATATAAGATTTCAGGATCTTTTAAAGAACAGCGGAAACATAATAGCAGCTCAAATAAACAGCGTGAAAAGTTATAAATTTTACACTTGCAGGAGACTTTAGCACGCAACTGTATGTAAAGAAAATAATTTTTTGTTTTTACTTTTAAACTTACCAATTATCTCTGTTGGAATAGTTTCTGTTGTAATTTGTTCATTTGATAAATTAGTAAATTAGTAACTGGATACATTTACAAAACTGATAAATCAATAGTGTTTTAATAAATTATAATGAAAAGAGTATTATTCAACGCTATTATCGATAAAGTGTTTTTTTTGAGATTTTCCTTTTTTTTTTTTTCAAATTGGAATTACATTTTTATATGTTGAATAAAAAATTAAATGATTACAAAAGAAAAAAAACTTACTTTTACTGAATTTTAAAAATAGTTTTTCTGCAATAAAATTGAACATTTATAAGACTACTGCTATTCAATTATTTTTTTTATTAATTTCAAACCATTAAACATTGTATAACACATATTTGTACAAGCTACTTGCTGTAAAATTCATGCATTAATATTTTTTAATGTTTGATATGATGTATTTCATAAAATTTGAGCATTACTTACTAAAAATTTGGAAAAGTTTTTCATATTTATACAAATTTAAACAAAAATGTAGGCAGGTGAATTACAATTTTATTGATTAGCCATAGGTAAATAGCATGATGCCTAGGCATAGTGGGAAATCTTATTTTAAATCTAGTTACTAAAATGAAAAAAAAAATATTTGTATCAATGAGGAATTGATTATAGAAATTTACAAGTGTGATTCATGGTGGCTCAGGGAATGGAGTATTTGCTTTACTTTCCATCGAATCCCAGCGATGACTGGTTGATACGATTTCCGCACCCAGTTCACACTGACCACAGAGCTGACGTAAATTATCAGTGGTAGACGGATCTTGGGTTAGAATCCCCTTTCCGTCAGGCTACCCGTGGAGTTTCTTCGTTATTTTCCTCTCCACGTAAAGCAAATGCGGGTTAGTTCCAACAAAAAGTCCTCCACGAAGGCAAATTTCTCCAAATACCTGATCCAGGAGTTCTCTTGTCTTCTGGATTGGGTTCAAAATTACAAGGCTACAGAGTTGAACATTAGTAGTCGAAAATCCAAAATATTGGGTCGGCTGTTCAACGACTGTTATAGAAAAATTACATGTGTATTTAAAATTTAAAAAAATATTTTTACCAGTTGGTTTTTCTCTGTCGCCACAGTTAACATCTTTTTCATCGTAACATTTTTTCCTATAAGAGTCGAAATATTTTCCTTTCTTGCATTTACGCAAAGATGGTTTATAATCGTGGCAGTTGTAATACAAGTTACAATATTCTTCATGAGCCCATCTACCGTGATTGTAGCAGTTGTAGTCTGGAACATCCGGCTCAACAATTTCGTCATCAGGGTCATCAGGAAACACTGCAAAGAGTTTAAGAAAAATTAGTTTGTAAATACTTAACAAAATGCATTTGGTTATGCCAGTGGAATGCTATGAGATATAAACTCAAAAATTAACAATGTTTTAATTTTCAGAAAAAAAATGTTGTTCAAAGATCCGTCTTTAATTAAAAAGGAAAAAAAAACACGTTATTCAAAATGTTTTAACTTAAGATCCATCTTACCGATTGCCTTTAAATTTTGGGTTAATAAATAAGAGGATTGTAAAAATTTGTATACTTTATAATTCAAAATTGTTTCAATGATTATTAAATTAAATAGTAAAAATAAATTAAGTAATCAAAAATGAATTTTTGCATGGGATTATTACGAGTTTCATAATTGTGCTTAAGAAAAATCTTGATTTAGTTAAGGTTTCTTGCCTAGAGGTCTGACTTGAGTCTCATTTTTAGCATTTTCAGTGAAATAGAAGGATAAGTTGTATAATTATTTTATGGTTTTCTTTCTTTCGGATAGATTTTAAATACTTTCTAGCCAGAAATAATTATAAATTAACATGTGATAAATGATGGAATGATGGCAATGCACGCCAGGAACCGATGGACTGGTGCAGCTTGATCTTCATTCTGTATAGTCTGAAACAGATGAGATTAAAAATTCACAAATAACGATTATGTAATTGCAGGGTTGCCGCAGTAAAAAATGAACAAAAATAGTTGCTTTTAGTAGCCTCAATGAAAATAGTTGCCTGAACAGGAACAAAATTTCTCAAAAATAGTAGCCAAATAACTTAAATTATAGATTAATTGTCAAATACTGTGCTCCAATTTAAAAAAAGTTTTGTGCAAACATAAAAGGTATACATATTAGAAAATAGGTACCTAAATAAAAGTCGAATTACAATAAAATATGAATGTTAATAGAAGGAAAAAACAATTAAAAATAACAAATCTGCCCCTCAGAGAGAAAATATAACAAGTACTTTATAAAATCTAATGAAAATTTAAATATTTGGCTTTTTGGACATAAATGATTGTATAAAAGTTTGCTTTCTTTTATTAACGTTCTGAAAAGTATCGTTCATTTTTGCGAAAAAACTTCGCTAAGAGTAGAAAAGTGTCCCAATAGTCGCCTATTCCTGAAAATAGTTGCTTTTTTAGCCTTTTCAGGCAAAAAAAGTCGCCATAGTCACCTAAGGCCGAAAATAGTAGCATTTTAGTAGTCTGTGGCAACCCTGTAGTTGCTTAGCTATGGTTTGAAACAAAAAAAAATCTGCAAAAATGTTATTTTTTTTTTAGAAAATGGCAGTGATTTTTCAAAAAAGAAACTAGCACGAATAAATTTTTTTGACATTTAAACGTAGAAAAATGTCATCGAAATTTCGGAGAATGCTTAACTTTCGTTGATTCCAACCAAAGTCACATCAATTTCCAAAGTGATGTAAATCTATCGAGTAGTTTTTCTGCTATCCCAACGCCCAACACAAAAAAACAGGCTTTTTGAGAAATTGTGTGCAAAGTATTTTTTTGACGTTTCCTCCCGGTTTTAGGGTATTTATCATCAAAAGGTGATACACCACACAGCATTTCTTCTTCCTCGAACTGATGCATTTCGTCGACGTGCTCTGCTTTCTCTTGGGCAGCAGATCTGGCTTTTTTGATGCAAATCTGGCTTCGAGCGTACGAGGTGATTTCCGTTGCACCTTTTGTAAACTCCAAACGTTCTGTTGCCAATTCGAATATCCACGACGCCCACTATGCTGCTTACCTGCATGAAACCGTCGTTGAGCATTACCGTGGCCAAATAATTAGCAATTTCGTTTGTTTCGTTTTAACGAAAACGACCAGATAAGCGAATTTAGCGATTTCTTATTGTTTTAGGGTTCACGCCGACTCATCCATCCAGTAAATTGTCATTTGACAGGTATTCGAATATATGTCAGATAGCTTCCTACATTGATTGCCTCATGCTCTGTCGGTGAGTCCTCGACGATGCGGAACGACAATTCTGATGATCGCTTTTTTCAACGATATCATACACTTTCCGGGCAAAACGCTCACATATACCCCATAGTATCAGATATCGAAAAATACAATAAAAAATCAGTTTTTTGAAATTTCTGAAACAGAAAACCCCTAAGAAGTTACCGAGATGGTGAAATGCGAGATCATATCTTACAAAGAGGCCATATTTCTGGGATTGCGAATTTCCAGAGTTTTTTCAAGTTAATAATTTTTACAAAATTATTACTATTGTGGTGTACTTAGCCGTTTGAGGTTATGTATGTTAACTATTATATCACGCATGCGTAATCGAATCTGAACTTTCTTTCCTCCCACTCGGGATATTACGCTTTAGATTTCTCACCAGATAGTGTTGCGTTATGACGCATCTTCTGTATTCAGAATTTTAAAAATTGTAAATTGTGCTTGTTAAATGAAAGAGTGTTTAATCCTAAGAAACAGCTCAACTATTTAGTTGAATTAACCAAAAGAATATAGAAAATTCCGTTTTTATGCGATCTACTAAGAATACCAGTTGTTCTTTTCCCCCAAATTCCACAATTAGATGCAAGTTTTGTAACAGAGTTGCCAAGTTTAAAAATTCTGAAACAATGCTTTTAAAATAACCGTGACATGGTGTAGTTGTGATTAAAATTAATTGATGACCCAGCAAAGATTTTATTCGGAATGATCTAATGCGCAGAAGTAAACAATGTTTAATAGTTTTTCAGTCAGCAGCACCATCTGTTGACAAACTTTTCAACTAATTTTAAAGCTTCCTGAAAGTTAATAAGCAGAGGGTAGCAAAATGTGTAACATTCTGTTTCCATTTTTCCTTTGATTGATTTTTCATATTATCGACCATTTTCGGGACAAACGTTTTAGGCAGGCCCGGGAGTGTACATTTAAGTATTTTAAGTACATTAAGTACATTTGAAAATTATCTCATCTTTAGATGTTAGTTTTTGGTATAAAATATAAATTTAAAACTGAATTTATATTAACCAATTAACTCATTTAACTTATCATTGATATTGGGCAAATTTAAAAAAATAACCAATGTAAGACAGTTTGAAATTTAGCACAAATAAAGATAAAGTATTAAAAATAAAAGATGGCCTTACTATCAGGATGCACTCTGCTTCCACACTTGGCATGCTTATCTGGCTCGCATTTCCATTTTTTGTCATCAAAGAGTTGGTTTTTCGGACACTTGTGCTCTTTGTGTTTTCCTTTTTTGCAGTCGTAAAACTTACTGCAATCTCTCTCGTGAGGAAATTTACCCTCCTTTTTAGGACACACGAATGGGGCAAGCGTTGTTATCGTCTCTAAAAATTAAATAAAAATAGTTAGTAGCTTAAATCAATGAATTTTATCTAAAGAATAAAATATCAAAATATTTCGAATACTTATCGAGAGAAAATTTTATTTACCTGTTGATATTTCAGGCTCTAATTCTGAAAATAGACAAAAGTTTTGTTAAGAAATATTTTGTTTATTTCTTTGACAGTTAATGAAAGTAGGCACACTGATATTTATTTGTACATTTTATTTTATTTTCAGTTCATGTTTGTAGTTTTTATCAATTAGTGACCATTTTTTTAGAAGTTTTTATTACATGTGTCTGGGGAGCCAGTTCCATGTTTAGAGCCTTTCACTCTCTTCTCTCTGCTCAGTTATATTCGAATAAATTACGATTTTCCCCTTCCTTAATACTTTTCGAATTTAGAATGTCTAAAATTTTTTTTTTAAATTTCCAAGACTTTAAGAACCATGTTTAAGGCAGTTTTAATTTCCATACAGTTTTCAAACTTAAACATTTTTAATCAATTTGAAAATCAAGGCAGACACCAGCGTACTTCCTACCTCTATGACTAACTACACGCTAACAAAGAAAGTATGTGCTATTGATAAAGAGATTTGTCTTATGTTGCTATTCATCTATGTGCCCTATGCAGCCTATCTCGATTACCAACTTTATACCAATTTATTTTTTAACAAATGTGTACTTAAATTTATTATTTTGTGAAAAAAAAATTGAAACCTAAATTATATCCTTATTAACTTGCATATCTCGTTTTAAAAAATAATTTTATTTGGCATAAAATACAATATATTGTAATATTAATTGTTGTGCACGATATGCCTACCTTTACACATTTCATTAACGTAGAAATGCTGAGTAGGGGAGAGTGTTGTACTTTTGGATCACATTTATTTCGATCATCGAAAGGGTGAAATTCTGCATTTAGTATAAGTTGTTGATAACTGTAATAGCAAGTTCCATCTGTTGTGTTAGGAGCCAATATAAGTTTTTCAGTCAAGTGTTTAATAACTTTTTTGTTTGATTTTATAGTTGCTGCGTAACTTTTTCAATCAATTTGATTGGAAAATAAAATCCTATAGAACTTAGCCTTAATAATGATAAATACCAAAATTCCATTCTCTATGAGATAAAATACCAACTTTTTCTTTTTGTTAGGTTTACCAAAAAAAAGTGCATACTTGTATCTTGGACCAGTGTCAATGTTGTACTTTGGACCGGTCTAAGGTAAATGCTACATGTGCGTCCGAACAGAAATATATTTCTCTGTAGACTTTCCTCTTAACAAAATATCCAAACATTTTTGCGTCACGAATTTTTATGTAGAGTTTCAGAAATTTCATTAAAAATAAGTTTCAATTTTATGAATATTTAATTTCAACCAACTAACAAGTAAAAGATAACCACTCTGGGGCCTGGATAACCTGACTGATAGGACGTTGGTCTCGTGTTCGGGAAACGGGAGATCCCACCGACCAAAGAAACCTCATGTATTAAATTGTCTATAAACTGTTATGGTCTTAACAACCTTTGATTGTCAGAATTCATAACTATGTAAGAGATTTTACCTCCAACCAAGCCTTACATTCGAGCTAATGTTTTGTAAGTATTAATTTAATTTGAAAGAAAGTTAATTTTTCACGTAGGCAATACTTTTTTTAGAAACATTTTTCTTTTTCTTTAAAGTATTGTGCTCCTTTTTCCATGTTTATGTTAAAACCAAACTATAAAAAATGCGTTTTTTAAGTTAGCTTAAAATTTTTTACAACTGGCTAATGTAACCATTTACAACTAGCAAGATTTCAAAACCTCAAAAAAAGTAATTTAACTGGATATTGGAGCTAGGCTTTTCGTTAGGTAATGGACATATGACTTAGGTAGTGGTTGAGAACCGTGGAATTCAATTTAATTTGTGTATCTGCTTGTTTCATCAATGTTAACACTCGATTGTAATAGATAGGGAATACTAGACTTTTTTGTGTTAAGCAGTTTTTTGGTTCTGCCATTTATGCGTGAATGAGAGTATCGTATTCTTATAGTCCATGGTAACAAATTGGGAAGTGCAGGATATTGGAAACCTTTTCTGAGTTGAAGAAAATGGAGGAGATTTTGTGGTGTCAACGCTGTGACTCGAATCCCCGATATAGATTAGCCCTCTCGTCATTAATATGTACCCAGCTACAAGGAAAGTTAGGTGGGCCTAATTAAAGCGAAAAACGTTTTGTTTAACAGTTTTAGGTTAACGGTGTTAATGAACGGTTCTCTCCCAGTTAACAGTTTGAATATCATCTTATTTATTCTTATTTGACTGTTTTATTTGAATATGGTAAAATAACAGTCAAATAAGTTGCTATTTAACCTTTTTTTCCGAGAAAATTCTAACAGTTAGAAAAGCGTGAATATTTAGTTTCTGCCGAGTTTTCGCTGTTTATTTCCTCGATTCTGTGGGATTGATAAAGTGCTCTGAAGATCAGATTCACCTGACTATTTTATACTAAACATTATACGTGATTATTTTCTATTATACGTCACAACATTTTCTTAAAATGTGATGGTTCTATGTCATAAAAGAATTTTCTTAAGTCTAAATTTGTCTTTAGAACTTTGTTGCAGTAAATTTCACACTCCTGGCATACAAAATGTCACTCTTCTGGCGTTTTTCAAGCCAGAAGATGGACTTCACAGCCGAAATCGTTAAAGTGAGTTCTCTTTATATTTCTCTTATAAACTGTCTTTTTTGTAAGTATGAATTTTTCCAGATTTTTTAAAGCATTTTAAGTTTCAAGAATTTGTGATTCCAAAATATCAAGGTTTTAGAGAATCTCCGTTACGCTTTTGCTATCCTAATTCATGCCCATTTGGGGCTTCTGACAATTGCGTTTTTTGGGAAGTCCTTAATTTAAGCAAAGAGTATGCATTATTCTTTTATATATTACTGAATTACTTTTAAATAAATTGCTTTCATAAAGTTTAACGTTTATGATTTTCAAATAAATTAAAACAAAATATAAAATGTAAAATCATTTTACCAGTGGTGGTCTTCACTTCTCGATCTGAAAAATACATAAATATGTTTACAGATATTATGCGTACTTTAAAATTTTAAACAACTACTAGTTTTTAGTCACATAAAAGATTGCCAATACTATGTGCAATATAGGGTGATTCTAACAGAAGTATACAGTTTCAATGCACTAACAATCAAGAACAATGCATGATATTATATGTTATCTGCAACAGAATTGTATGAAATTAAAATCTTGTTTGAGACAGTTACAGTTGTTGTATGTGTGACCACTTAACAGCACGACACACATCGAGCAGGTAATCCATTTTCGCCCCTAACGTATGTTGAGATATATGAATTAAGTCCATCAATAGTGATCAATTACGTTTAGTTTTCACCAAATGATGCTACATTTCACGTCAATGGGACGGTAAACAAGCAAAATGCTCGCTTTTGGAGAACAGAGAATCTCAAATTGCGAGATTTGTCCAAGGTAAATGTGTTCTGTGCGCAGTGTCCAGAAAGAAAGTGTTCAGCTCTTTCTTTTTTCCAAGACCAAACTGTCAAGGAAGCCACTTTTTTTTATTATCTTAACTCTTTGGTTGATGCCAGAGTTGCAAGATTTTTATTTTATAATCATCGTTGAACAGCTGATCCAATTTTTCGGGTTTACGACTGCTAAGTTCAACTCTGTAGCCATGTAATTTTTAACCCAATCCAGAAGACACGTGAACTCCTGGATCAAGTATTGGGAGTAATTTGCTTTCGTGTAGGACTTTTTTTCGGGAACTAACCCTCATTTGCGTTATACGGAGAGGAAAACCACGAAAACCTCCCACGGTTAGCCTGATGGCAAGGGGACTCTGACCCTTGAGCCGTCTACCACTCAGGATATTTTTTAAGTCAGCACTGTGGTTGATGCAAGTCGGACGCGGAATTCATTTCGACCAACCATCGCTGGGATTCGAACCCGGTTCACCTCATTGGTAGGCGAACGCTCTATCACCAGAGCCATCATGGCTCACAGGAAGACATTGGCAACTTCATTCTTCAATTGGAGGGTATGCGTGTGAGTTTACCTTACCTCTCTCATGGATTTGGCGAACCGTGGACTGCAACATGTCTCCCAATTACCACCCATAAGTCCGAACCTAATCTCTAACACCTTGTGATTTCTTCTTGCAGGTTTACTTAAAGGACAAGGTATTTGTCCATCTTCTTCCTGTTTTTCTATAGGAGCTGAAACAGCGTATCACAGCCATTATCAATGTATTTGATACAGTTACATTAACAGTAGTTTGAACCGAAATGGATTACAGACTAGATTTGAGCCGTGTGACATAAGGGATCACGCGTAGAACATCTGCGACTGTCGCTGATAAAACTTAAAATATTCCCATACAATTATGCTGTTGGCAACATATAACATCTTACATTGTTCTTAATTTATTGTGCATTGAAATTGTATACTTCTTTATAAACTACCCTGTATAATCACGTTGTCGCATCACTATCACAATATAGTTGTATTTAGATATATACAATCAGCAAATGCGTGTTTTTCGAATATCACAGCCACAAAAATTTAAAATTATTTTTTGGGAAAAATTAATTTTGAAGATAATTAGTTTATGAATTGTGAAATTTATTTTCTTATAAGATATCGAGCAAATTAATAAGCAGAAATAAAACTAAACAACCAGATTTAGCTACTTTAACAGCTGAATCGAAGAAAGTATGCTGCTACGGAATTTCCGCTTTGGGCAGAGATTAACAGGAAAAAAAAATCGAAAACAATTTATGAAGAAACAAGCTGTTTTTATTTGTGCTTAAATAACTTCTTTTATAATTTATCGCATAAATAAATTATTTTATTTTGCATTTTTAGTGTCAGGTTCATTTTTATTGCATTCTTAAGTCACTTAATTGTCTTTTCTCACAGTAAATTTAACAGTAGAAGGACTGAAACTTAGTATATATGTCCTTAGTGATATTGCCCAAAAGCAGTCAAAATGACTGGATTGTAAAAGAATGAATAATGGGTAAAGAAATTTGTTTATAAAAATATAAAAAATTAATTTTATTCTTTACAGTTATATAACAAGTTATTAGTTAATATAAACAATAAAAATTTATATGTTGTACAAAATTCTAAGAAATTGTGTCATTATATACATCATTGCTTTTCTAATTGAAATTAAAAGCAGTCAAAATGACTTCCTTAGGCAATCTAGTGTTAAATGAAAAAATTTTTTTTGCAAAGAGAAGTTTTAAATGCCTTTTGCAGATAGCAGTTCATGGTGATTAGATTTTGTAAGTGATTAATAATTTGATGTTCTATAAACAAAGAGACAGAACGATGTATAGTAAAAAGGTTTACAAAATAATGGTAATAGATTTATTCTAGTTCTAAGAAAACCAATTTTTTGAGGAATCATGTTGTTCGGTACAAGTTTTCCTATTTCGATATCAACTCAGTGCTTTTGAAAATACATCGCTGTTACGATCTCTTGGAAAAATTTTTAAAAATCATAATATTTGCAAAGAATCTACTTGATTTTTTTTTAAATTTCCAAAATATTTTGGTTCAAATCCTAAAAAATACCGAAAAAAATAAATGGCGCAACTATATACGAAGCTTAAGGCTCCTATACTATCAGAGCTGACCTATCAAGCAATATTGGAGCAAAAAAGTTCACAAGTATTGTGCTTATGTTAGCACAATACTAACATAAAAGATACTAATAAAATAATATAAAAATAACTTGGAAAAAATGCGTGACGTCACAGAGTTTTCTTATAGTATTGCTAATAGAAGATCGAGATTTGCAAGCAAGATCTTCACTTCGCTAGCAAACACAAAAGGTAATTAAAGTAAAACAAGTAGAAGGGTCTTTCTTCGATAACATTTCACAATAGTTTTATTACAATTTCAAGGAGAGATGAGAATCAGTTTGTTAAAATTAATACTAATGAAATTTTTCTTTTTTAACTTTTGTCTTTAACACACAAAACCTTTTACACCTAATAAAATTATCGTTACCTTCGGATGGTTTTCTTCCGTCACAAGTCACGTCCTTGGAGTCAATGCATTTCCTTTTATGTGAATCATAGTATTTTCCCCTGCGGCATTTTCGTAGAGAGGATTTTTTATCGTGGCAGTTATAAAACCAATCACAGTATTTGTCATGAGTATACCGACCATAATTTCTCTCGCATTGAAAATCTGGATTTGGATTGATCACTTCATCATTAGTTTCATCAGGATCCACTGAAAACAAATTGTCACTGTTAAAATTATGGCAAATTTATTGGCATGTGTACACTGCGCAAAATAAAAAACTTGAATAATTTTTAATCTAATGATCTTCACGTTTCAGGATTCAATCTTAAATGGTTCAAGGGGGTTACCTCAAATAATTTACTTAATAATTGCACACGATATTTTGATTGGGGGTGGATGAATGAAGAATGAATGGGTCCGCCGTCCGCCCTATAAACGGGTGTGATGTACGGTGTGGCAGAGTTCGAATTCTTGTCCATAGATGGCGCCACTGAAAAGCAAGAACAATCTCATCCCTCTGTCTAAACAGGCATACGTAAACAACAACACGATATCTAAAGTTACTAAATCATTCACAAAAATGTATTTTCGCCAAATAAACATACCTTTATTGCGACAGATTCAGATTTCTGATCCCTGAAATATAGGGGTAAACGCAATCTACGAAATATGGTCTCAATAGTTTGGTTAGGAGAGCTGACTCCTCAATGTTAATTTTGCTAAGACTCCTCTACTATCAGAGCTGACCTATCAAGCAATATGGGAGCAAAAAAGTTCACAAGTTAACGTTATGTTAGTATTGTGCTTATGTTAGCTCTTTGAAGCAAAAATAGATGATGAGTCGGCCTGCTTTTCGCGTATTTCGTCATACGAGAATTTTATACGAGAATTGAAAACTTTTTGCACACAATTAAGACATTCGTTTTGCAAAGATAATTTCATGCAAAGTATAACTTAAGAGAGTATTTAGTATTTTATTTAATAAAAATTTAAAAAATTTTGAATTGTAAAATTTTTTTATGTTATTTTGAAGTATGCAACATTAAATGGCAAAATAAAATTTTTTAATGAAATAGGTCGAGTAGTTCTAGAGAAATCGACTTTTAAAATAGTCGTTTTTTAAAAATATTTTATTCCTCCGGAAATATTTGACCGATTTCGCTCAAATTTCATATCAATAAAATTTTGTACCATTTAAAATTACGTTCTTTAAAATGATGTAGATTTTCTTTTTTTTTTTTATATAATTCAAATCTTTTCGACTATTTTTTAATAAAATAATAAAAAATAATGAATGCTTACTAAAAGTTATATTTTGCATGAAATTATCTTTGGATAAACTAATTTTTTAATTGTTTGCGAAATTTTTTTAATTCGCTTAAAAAGTTCTCGAGACAAGGTAAAATACACAAAAAGTAAACCCAACATTAAGGGATCAGAACTTTGAACCGATCTCCTGACCAAATTATTGAGACCATATTTCCTAGATTTAGGCTATCCTCTATATTTTGAGGCTCAGAAATCAAATTCTGTCGAAGAGAAGGAATATTTATTCTGAGAAAGAACGTTTTTGTGTCCAATTCTGCAACTTAAAATTTCGTCTGCACTTATTAATATACTTATTTAAGGGTATCCGTAATATCCATTAAGATTGAGCCCTAAAATCATTACATCAAAAGTTATTCCGCTTATTTTTTTGCGCATTGTGCATGAAAAGTTATAACTTAGAAGAAAAAAAAAATGAGTAAGGATGCATGAAGCTTAATTTCCAACGATTAAGTAATGTGCAAAATTTTACACTTGCTTTGGTTATCTGTTTTTCATTAAAAAATTAAGATATGTGTCTGGAATGAACTTTAACTTTCATTCCAACTCTTTTAATTGCTTCAGCTATAAAATAAATTTCTTATATGTAACAGCGATTAGAATTTCCCTTATGAAATCAATTCTATGAGAAACATGATATTGTGGAGTTGGCGTTAACTTGATACTTATTAAAGTACTTAAAATTGTCTTGGAAAAACTTAGAAAAATTATTATAATGTTTTCAATTCCAGATTATCCTTTGAGATGCAGAAATAAACTGCTTTTGTTCCATTTTACAAGAAGAATTTTTTTTTTAAAAAATAAAACGAGTTACTTATATTGAACCGTAGATGATTGTGGGTAGCGGACTAGTGTTTTAAAATTTTTCCATAATTTGTATTCATCAATGACGGTGATGCAAAAACGGGACTTATTTTTTACAACAACAAATGTTATGGTTCGAAAAAAAAATGGAAATGATGTATGTAATTGCATATGTCTCAATTAGTTTACGTGTAGCTTTAGAATGAAAATTAGTTTTCTTTGGGAAATTTCTTTTCATAGTTATTTAAAATTCTTAAGACGCATAATGTTTCAAGTTTAAAATAAAATGGTGCATGCGCAGAATCTCTTCGATTAAGTTTTTCTTTTAGAAGGGTTTGTGGAAACATCAGTAGTACTTTCAGTTTTGAAGTTGCCCTTAGTTAAACCTGATTTTAAGTGCAAAAAGCCGTAGCAGAATGGAAAAAATTGTATTATATCAAAAACGATGTTCTTTATTAAAAAAAAAAAAAAAAACAAATTTCAAAAAAAGAAATTTACGAAAAATATTTATAACTAAACTCCCGTTTAATAAAACGAAATTATCCTATGTACTACAGCGAAGAATGCAGTTCTATATTTGAAGAAAATTGGCAAAGGCTTGTAGAGTTACGAGTTAGATTTACTGCTAACCGGTTATACGTTTTTAAAAGGCTAAACAAATATTCAGAATTCGAGCCTCAGATATTTTTTTTTGGTAGTAGTAGCCAATAAAAATCGTGGGGATAAGTAGTTTGGATAAATTGCTGATTTAGAAAGGATAAGAAAACAAGAACGATTTGGTACTTGTTCTTCAAGAAGAAGAGGATCATAGATACCCACACATGTGACCTATGACGTAAGCTCCAGCTGATCGCTTATAAGCAAAATGGCGTGTTAAAGTTTAACTAAGTGTCTCCACATAAGTTAGAATGTTAATTAACGTGGAGTTTATTAAATGCAGCACCTTATCGCACATCGAATTAATGGAAATGTAATTCTTTCTCCTCTACATGTTTTAGTTAGATTTATTATTTGCTTATGCATTTTATTGTAACAGTGATATATTTATGTTTTGTGTACTTGGCAACTTCGTTGCATAATTATTTTATTTATGTTTTACGTGGCTTCAACCCTGCATTTATGTTAAGTAAGAAATATATACTGAAAGAATTGAAATCCTTGTGAAAGAATCCTTGTGTAAATATAGAATGCGTCACTTTGAAAATCGATACATGACGGGCTTGGCTTACTCGAAATAGAATAGAAAGAATAATTGCTAGCGTAAACAAATGACACGATTTAACAATCAATCAGGATCGAGATACCCACACTACGTCACTTGAAGGTATCCCATTTTCTTTCTCAAAATTTTAGCGTGATCTTAACCTTTATGGAAATTGATGATTTTAAAAACCAGTAGGGCAATATAAATAAAAGATCAGAGTAAATAGTTAGAATGAACTTACTGTCTGGATGAATTCGGTTACCACATGATACTTGCACTTCATTTGCGCAACTCCTCCATTTCTCGTGGTACAACTTTCCCTTTGGGCAATGCACCAGCTTGTGCTTACTTCGTTCACAAGTATAGTAGGCTCCACAGTTCCGGGGATGAGCATACTTACCACTTTTGGTGGGACATACGAATTCACGTGGCTTAGGAGTGGTAACAACATCATCTGAAAAAGAAAGATTTTCTTTGTTTCGGTAGTCTTCATTAGAAAGAATTATTGATGTGCACACAATTATTGATTTAAGTGTAATACAATCAAATGATATTATCCTCACAAGCTTTATGTGGTTAGTGATAAGTAACTGATAGAAGGTAATCACGTCTGCGTTGATAATTAAAAAAACTAAACATCCATATTATGTGTTAGAAAAATGAAGTGAATAGTACTTACTGTGCTGAATAATACTTACTCTTGAAGAGTTTTGATAACATATTAATACAAGCAATAATTTGTTAATGCAAGCTACAAGCTGTTATTAATACAAGCAATAATATGTTTATATAATAATTATTAAAACTCCAAGAGAAATCATAATATGATCTCTATTAGATTCATGCAATAATCTTCCTTAGATTTATAATACTCATAATTACGTTAAGACTCATGCAATGTCATTTTTGGGAGAAACTTTTGTTTGGATAATTTTTTTTATTTTTAAAAAAATATAAAATTATGTTACGAATATTATTAAAATTTTGAAAATTAACTATTTATTTAAAATTTATTACATCAATGTCAACTATAAAATTTAGCTTTTGTTTGTAACATTTAAGAATCGAATTATAAAAATGTTAAGCAAAAAGGATAGTTTCTTAAAAATTAGTTTATGAAAAAGAATGAAAGATTTAAAAGAAAAAACAAGCAATTATCCAAATAACTTTCTTTTGTTTAACATTTAATGGGATTATTTTCTTCCTAATATATATTTGCCAGTTAATAGTTCTTCATACATTAAAATAGAAACTTAAAATCTGAATAATGAAAATAAATAAAAAACCAATTTATTTTATTCAGCAATTTTTCTAAATTAGTATGCGAAAGATTTTTAATTTAAAAAACTTTTTTCTAAAAGTTAACATTTTTGTTGACTTGAGTGTTTTAAAGTTAAGAGTAAAAAATACATAAAAATATCAAGTTTTGTAAATTTTTATTTCTCTTAATAAAATGCACTTGTTAGCGAATAAAAACAATACTATTTAAAAGGCCAATTTAAATATTGGTTTTGAAATATAATTAATTATACGAATTAGGCAAAACTGGTAATGGAGTTGAAGTCACCAAACATAAAAAGAAAGCAGAATTAATTTTAATATTTCACCAAGGATACTTTAAAAATTAAAATTTTGAAATATTAAACTTTTTTCTTGAATTGTAGTTAATTTAGCCTCGCATAAACTGTGTAAAATGTCAAGGTTGTTTAATATTGGTGTTAATCCAATTTGCTTGCAGAATGAGCCATTCTTAATTTGAAAATTATGCGCGTCCGATACCTTACTATTTCCTGATGCTATTATAATGAACAACCTTCGACAAGGTTTTTACCTTCCTTCGGCTTTCTCTTTCCGCAATCCACTTCCTCATAACATATGTTCCGATCGCTGTCGTAATATTTTCCCCTGCGGCAATTGCGGACCGATGGTTTTCCATCTTTGCAGTGATAGTAGTAGTTGCAGATTTCTTCGTGGGTAAATCGGCCATGTCGTTTGCTGCACTCGTATTTAGGATCAGGATCTACTACATTGTCTCCTTCTTCTTCTTCAGGGTCGTCTGCAAAAAAGATAGAGTTAGCTCTTAAGATTTAATCTATAAGTTAAATTTATAGTCCAAGTGTTAATCGCCTTAATAAACTTATATCTGTTGGTGATTGGGAACAAGCGAATGTATGTCATATTTTGTCTTCTTTGAAATGGCGCGTAAGGACAGGCATTAACATGCATCATGATGCATCGGAATTGCAATAGATGTTTGAAGGGCATTAAGAATAATGTCCATGTTCACGTTATTATAGAAATATTATATAGGATACAATCACAATCTATGCAATGAATAGGATACAATTTATAGGTTAAAATTATAGTCAAAGTGTTAATCGCCTTAATAAACTTATATCTGTTGGTGATTGGAAACAAGCGAATGTATGTCATATTTTGTCTTCTTTGAAATGGTGCGTAAGGACAGGCATTAACATGCATCATGATGCATCGGAATTACAATAGATGTTTGAAGGACATTAAGAATAATGTCCATGTTCACGTCATTATAGAAATATTAGATAGGATACAATCACAATATATGCAATGAATAGGATACAATTTATAGGTTAAAATTATAGTCAAAGTATTAATCGCCTTAATAAACTTATATCTGTTGGTGATTGGGAACAAACGAATGTATGTCATATTCTGCCTTCTTTGAAATGGCGCGTAAGGACAGGTATTAACTTGCATCATGATGCACCGGAATTACAATAGATGTTTGAAGGACATTAAGAATAATGTCCATGTTTACGAGATTATAGAAATATGAGATAGGATAGAAGCACCAGTATATTTTGAATACTTACAGTGAAGCTTCTTTGCATTCCAATGACGTGATTGGCTATAAAACTTAATTAAACTAAAATTTAGCGACCATGAAATGTATGCTCTTATAGTACTAACAACATATCCAGATGCTTTTTTCTTTCACTATTGCTTTGCGCCGCGTCTGGAACTATGGATTTGGGTTTCTGAATAACTGTGCATTCCGTAGCTCTAATCTGACAAGCAATGTATCATCACTTCTTATCACTATTGTACGATTGTTAAGGGAAGGACACAATTTTAAGCGATGCCATCGATTTGTTAAAATGAAAATAAAATTTAAACAGCCATGCTATTCAAGCAGAGTATATAAAGAAGAAAATAATTTTATTTTTATCAGTTTCGAAAAATGCGAGAAGTTTTTTTTCTGGAAGTGGTATACCATAGAATTTTCGTTTAAGTCTGACAAAAATAAAATTATTTCTTCCTTTTTAATCTTCGTGAAAAACTTGGCTAAATTGAAAGAGGTCACATTTTCGGTTGGTGATAAATTACGTTTTTACCATTTAAGACGTTTTACGTCTGTACCGTTATTGATAGATATAGGATATAACTAAAATTTTTTTTCTCCAAATAGTACAAATAGCCTGTTAAAATATGAGAACACTACATGTCGGAAAGTGGACAAAATTTTGATTTCGGGTAAACTCCTAATGTCAAAAATGTCTGATGGTGATGATGGGATAGAGCGCTCGCCGCTCAATGAGATGATCCAGTTTCGAATCCCAGCGATGGTTGGTCGATAAAAATCTCCGAGCTCTCACCGACCACATGCTGATACAAGATATCCTCAATAGTAGATGGATCATGGGATAGAATTCCATTGTTGTTGGGACAAGCAGAGGGTTTTCCTCGTGGGTTTTCTCTTCATATAGCTTAAATGTGAGCAAGTTCCATCGAAAAACTTCCATAGAGACTGGTTTGTCTCAATGCCTTCATCCGGGAGTTCCTTTTCTTCTGAATAAGGTTCAAAATTACAAGGGAAAAGAGTTGAACATTGATAGTTACAAACCCAGAACACGAACTAACTGGGCAACACCGGTATTAAAATACAATGAATACTGCCAGAAGCGATCATGAAATGGTTCAAGCTTGCATTGGTATCAGACACCAAATGATATTTGAGCATTAAATTCAATCAAAAAGTGGTTGAATTTGATTGACAATACAATAAGGATAAATTCTGCTTGTAGTGGAGAAGAACGATTGAAAGCTGCGTTTTCATCACGTACGGAACTCTAACCAAGATTTGAGCACTTCAGCTAGTCCAAAAGTGGACAAAATTGGGATTGGACACCCCACACACACGGTAGCGACCTCCGTACAATAAATTTCAGTACTGTATATGAGCATTAATGTATTTTGAGTACATAAAATGAAACTTGATTATAAAACCAAAAAACTAAACCTTAGTGATCTTGAAATGTATGTTCTAATTAAATCAATAATCTATTTACTATTTAATGATAAATCAATGGTCTAATTAAACCAAGGATCTAATTAAACTAACCTGTCACAACGTGGAGTATATAGTTACAGTATGCTAAGCTGTCTGTCCCTCCATGTAACTATTCACGGGCTTAAAATAGACATTTGGATCAATTTATCTCATAAATTAACTTAAGTTCATTTTGTACCCATCTCACTATTGCATCACTCTAGCTTTTGGACCCATCTCAAAGATTGATGAAGTCACGCGGTTTAATTTGTCCCATAACAGTGAGTTAGATACAAGGCAATAACTTGTACCTCTCAAATCAAACCGTCAAATTTGTCTCGATCGATTATCTTGGTCAAATTTGTCTCATAAGAGTGTGTTAACAGAATGCTTTCATTTTGTTCCTATCTCAATACGTCAAAACTTGATGATGCCACGTGGTTTGATATTTCTTGCAAGAGTAAATTAGTTATAATGCATTCATTTTTTTTAACCAAATATACGCTTGAAAATAAATTAATTTTAGACAAAATAATTTAAATTAATTTCACGCAAAACAATCAAAGACATATCTTATATGACAATATTGATTTTGTACTGTTTACCTCCTGGAAGTATCCTTTCTCCGCATGTCACATCGTCTTCATCATTGCACGATTTCCAGTCTGTGTCAAAGAGTTCACCTTCATCGCATGTCAAATGCTGAGCTTTACCATGTTTGCACTTGTAGTAAGAACCACAATTCTCTTCGTCTTTAAATATACCTTCCTTAGCTGGGCATATGAACTCTTCATCTAGGAGAATTTAACATGCATAAGATTTATTGGGAAAGAGTTAAAAAAATTCGATTAATGCTTTCCTAAGTGTATATTATTAAATTTTAAGCAGCTTGAATTTTCGCCTCTTTGCTAAAATTGGATTCTCACTTTGAATCAGAATATAAAAATCATTATTTATCTATAGTTCTCTTTTATACTCGATGATATAGAACTTTCGGTAAAAATTCGGTTGCATTTTAAAAATTTACGCAATAAATAAAAAAAACGATTAAGAACTGCTCTTTTTAAGAGGACTAAAAATTTGAAAAAATTTTGTTTTTCACTACGCCATAAGTGTGGAAACGTAGGACGCATCACTTTCGGAAAAACGCGAGGGAGATTTTCGGTGAATTAATCACTTTTTAAAAATTTAATGCTTCCTATGACTTCTGTTTTAAAACAAAATAAGAATTATTTTATTTTTTTAATAATAAAACGAAGTTTTTAAAATTTTTATTTTATTTTATTATTTGATCTCAACTAAAGTTATATAGTACATTGATTAAGACTTTAATAACATTTATTAAAATAGAAAGAAAAATATATAAATAATTTTTGCACGTGATTTATGAATTGTAATATTCAGCCGTGTATACCAGAATCCTGAAAATTTACGCTATACTTTCTTTACGTAAATCATAACTTGAATTATTTTGATACTTTAAAAAAAAATTGTTTGCGATAGTTAAATTTATATCGAATTTGAAAAGAATTTGAAGATTCAAAAAAGTACCTTCTTCATCAACAATTTCTCGTTCACATACTACTTCTGTCTCTTTTTTGCATGTCTTCAGTTTTGAATCATATAATTTGTCTTGGGGACATTCGTACAACTTAGCATCACCTGATTTACACTCGTAGAACTTGGCGCAGTCTTCATGTGAGAAACGACCCTTATTGGCTGGACAATCGAAATCTGGAAATTCTTCCAACAGTTTTGGTAATTCATCATCTTCGAAATCTGAGAAAATAAATAAAATAGTTAAGAGTTTGAATGAAATTTAATTAATTGTTTTATAGATTGCGAATCGCCAGCGGATACCAGATATTCTGCCTAGATGAACCTTTATGTATGTATGTACGAACTCAACGATTCGCGGTTCCACCTTGTCCTAGACCTGCACAAACACGCCGCTTCACGGCTCCGCGTCGGTTCCTGATACCTTTGGTGCCATTGTCCTAAATTCTCGGCATTAATGTAAGAGCTAATAAGCGGGCTAAAACTCTTCCTCGGACTCGTCTGTGGTGCACAGTGGGCCAGCATCCAAGGTTTCGTGGACAAAATTAGTATTTCGATAAAATTTGTTTCAAAATTTGGGGGGTTTTATTTAGGGGTTTTTATGTGCAGGTAAATTGAATTCATAGTTGAAATTTTGAAATACACTCAAAATACCCCAAAAAACAAAATGGCGGCTGAAATATGGCTAGCAAAAATAAAAAAAATAATATAATACTTTTAAATAATTAAATATAGCAATGAAAATATAATTTTCATAATTTTTTATTAAAACGGAAAAGCAAATTATATTTCCGAAGTAATATTACAAAATTACGCGAAAACATGAAGAAAAACATAATTTTTGTTTTTCGGTACATTTAGTCCACCTTTGGAATGCGGGCAAAATGGGGCAGGTTTTTTCGAAAGAAGAAACAACAAAGAAGACAATTAAAAAAAAGTTTAGCTAATTACCTCGTGGAACTTTTTGGAACTAAATTTCGAAAGTCATTCAAACATTGTAAAATGTCAAATGATAAGATATAAACTATAAATTAGTCAAGAGTATTAACTAATCCAACAAACTGAAAAACTGTACAATAATTTTAGACTAATTACTCTGATAAAAATGTAACAGTAAGGTGAAATTCCTATATATATATATTTCGGAAATAAAAATTAAAAGTTAAATTTAAGAAAAATTTTTAAACATATTTTTCATTACATCGTACTCTCGTCGGTTCAAAAAGTAAATTATAATGTTTGGAATGATTATGAATACTTAATTTGGGCTATATTAAAACTGCTTACACATATTTTAGTTGAAAATTTAATTTTAGACTTTTAGCCAAAGATCATGGTTTTCTGGCTCACAGTGCGGTGGTCAGTCGTTCCGCCTAAGCAAGCTCAACACTTCGCTGCTTTACATAGTTGATAGTTGTTGATAGTAGTATGAACTTACTTCCTTACCGTTTAATGACACATAAGCCGTAATTAGTAATGCTGCCCCAAACACCTCGTGTAAATTCATGGGTGTAAATTTACCATAGTTATGATAGATAGTGTAAATAGTGCAATTAGTGTAGGTAGCCCTTAATTACTCCAATAATTACAAATTATCAAGACCCATATTTTTGTTTAAGTTTTCTTATAATCCCATAAAAAGACATTAGCAAAAATCTTGACATCTACCTTGGTAAAAACGCGTTATTAAGCATTGCTGTCAATTCCCCTAATTACATGCAATTACAAAATATCGAGAAAATTTCTTTTTTAGTTTTTTTTATACATCGCATAAAGAATCCATGGTTTAAATTTTTTAGCTTTCTAACTTCATGTGAATTGGGAGAATCAATGATAAGCGAGTGAAACATTAGCTACTTTTTTAAAATCCAGATTAGTGAGTTGCAAATTAATCTTTTTTATTTTACGGCATTTGCCGTAAAAGTCTTTATATATTTCTCTGTGGCTATATTAGTAATTTTTAAATTTGAAAAAAAGAATTACCGTATGGATCTTTTCTGTCTTCACAATGTACGAACTCCTTTGAACGACATTTTTTGAGATCTATATCGTAAAGAGTATCCTTTGGACAAACGTAGACATCTCCAACGCTGAACCAGCATCGAATAAATTTATTGCAATGTTTTGGGTGAGGGTACACACCAGAACTCTCAGGACAGCTATAGGTATCTTCGCTGGAATCGGGTTCAACCACTTCACTGCTATCATCCTCTGAAAATAAGTAAGGATTAGACAGAGAATATTTACATATTAAAATTTACAGGGAAATTTATATTCAAGGGTACTTTACTACCAAGTGTTTAAGGAAAGTTAAAGATCTGGAAAACTAATTTTCGAAAAATAATGCTAGGTGCTAAAAAAATTCACAGCTTGCTATGTTCTGTTTTGAAAATCTAAAATTCTTTTTTATCAAGTTAGTTGTAGGTTTAGCAGATGCACGCGCAAATATTCTAATCGGAATAATCTGACATGCAACAGAAAACTAACATTGTTTTTAAGTCAGCTGCATGATTGGCGAACTTTGTAGCGAGTTTTGAAAAGTGAGTGGAAAAGACTAATCTCCAGGGACCGATCAAGACAAATTCAGGCCAAAGGCCCTCCAAATTTTCCGGAGCACATTACGAAATATTTTGAAACTAAGTTTCTGAAGAGTAGTCCTAACAATAAAAAAGTATCCATTAAACTGCATGATTCAAGAGAAGCATTCTGAAAAATTTTGAAAGCAGTCAATTGAAGATCATTTTACTAAGATAAAGTTCTCGCATCTATATATTAAAGCAAAATATAAAACAACAAAACAATGTTGTGTCAAAATAAAAATAGCTTGGTTACCACAAACAATTGAAAATCAGTGATTGTTGCTAAAAGTCACTGATTAGTAGAATTATTTTTTATTGTAAGCAGTAATTATTTTTTTTATTTAGTATTTAAGCCAACACAAAGCTAGCCGACTTTTCATTAGATTTAACGATAAGTTCAGCATGTATGCTAAGATATTAGGGTCATTAATTATAATTTTTATTAAAAAATACACACACAAAATATTCAAAAGAGCCAAAATTATAGCTACTCATAGAAAATTAAAAACACATTAAAATAATAATTTATTTAAATATAACACTTTAAGAAAATTAAAATTCATATTCAGTGCATTCACTTAAGCCGTTGACGTAAAAATTGCACCAATTCAAATTCAGCTGTACTTTCGAATTTGATTAGTGCAATGTTTACACGAGTTTGGTTTATCACAATATAAAGAAAATTTGAAAAAAAAAGTGCATTCTTTGAGAAAAACTGTTTCTTTCAGTATCTAAAATTTACTAATTTTTGAGCCCCCCCCCCAGAAAGAGCGGGCCCTAGGCCCGTGCCTATTGGGCTTAGGCGATAATCAGGCCCTGCTAGTTTTCTAAGCAAAACGCAGAAAACCACACACTTTTATCACATTTTTTAATGACTTTTAAAATCGTTTGACATTTTTGGGACTACTGGTATAAACTCAATAATATAAGAAAGTATTCCTTTATATTTACCATAAATATCGATTTTCCTGTTGCAGTCGACGGAACCTCTATTAACACATTTTCCAGCCTTGGTGTCGAAAAGCAATCCAGGAGGGCACATCATCAACTCGGGCTTCTTTGACTGACAGTTGTAATAGAGGTGGCAATAGTGCTCATGAGCATAGAAACCACTCCATTTGGGACATTTATAGTGAATGTGCCCTATGTGTTTTTCCTCACTACTATCTGTGGAAGAAAATAATTACGTTAAAACAGCTATGGATAAGGGCAATTATTATAGATTTATAGCATTTCAAAAACTTGACATCTATTATTTTGTATCGTATGTATTTTAACCGTCGTTGAACAGCTGACTCAATTTTATGGGTTTACAACTACTAAAGTTCAACTCCGTAGCCTTGTAATTTTGAACCCAATCCAGAAGACAAGGGAACTCCTGGATTGAGTATTGGGAGAAATTTGCCTTCGTGGAGGACTTTTTTGATGGAGCTAACCCGCATTTGCGTTACATTGAGAGGAAGACCACGAGAACCTCCCGCGGTCAGCCTGATGGCAAGGGGACTCTAATCCATGATCCGTCTACCACTGAGGATATTTCACGTCAGCACTGTGATCGGTGCAAGCCGGATGCGAATTCGTATCGATTGGGATTCGAACTCGGTTCGCCTCATTGGAAGACGAACGCTCTATTCCCTGAGCCATCGCGGCTCCAAAAAGGAACCACCCAACGTGGGGATTGAACCCACGACCCCGAGATTAAGAATCTCGCGCTCTACCGACTGAGCTCAATTCCTTTTTCTCATATTGCCTCCATTTTATATTAAGTTTTCAATAGCTTAAAATGATGAATGTTTAAAACTTTAAATCGCTCATATGCGATATGGATGAAACGATCCTACTTACATATTTACATATTTTGAATAAAAATGGAAAAAAGTGATTTCAATTTAACAAGATTGGTATAGTTCAGTTAATATCTCTAATAATATAATTTCCTTTATCATTTGAATTGAAGTAGGTATTAGGCAATTTAGTTGTTTTTCTCTGAAAAGCTGTAATGAAAAAAATTTTCAACATCATTTTAATTATGGAATACTACTACTTAGCATTAAAATTACGAGATGTATCTTATTTATTAGATAATTATAAAAATATACTTATTGCAAAAATGTATTTGAAATAACATTATCAACAGAAAAAAAAAACTTAAAGTAAATTCTAATCGTTTTAAAAAAATTATATTTCTTTTTTTGCTAATTTTACACATTTTACATATTTAATACTTGAAGTCTATTACTTTAAGGTAAAATAACTTAACGAGAACCAATACTCGCATCCTCGGTCCCTTCGCAAGCTGATGAAGGTGGTTAGTGTCCTCCTCACTGACCGCTGCCAGTGATGCTTGACTTTAATGACCCTCTGGAAACCGAGTCTTACGATCCACTGTGGGACGCAGGTTTTCCGTTTTTTTACAATTATTTTTAAAAAATTAATGATTTTTTAAAAACGCTTTGCTAAATCTAGTGCCTGCTTCAAAATTCATAATTTTTTTTTTTTTTATAAAATTGTATTAGTTTTGGTCCAAATAATTAAAAATGAAGAGCAAAAAATCGAAAATACAAATAAATATTTCTTCGAGTATCATTATAAATATTTATAATAAAGTGAAATTATTAAAAAAAAATTGTTGAAAATTTGTTTTGAAAAATTTATTAAAAAACCAATTTTTTTTTTTTAAATTTTCAAAATGAATGAAATAGTTTCTTTAAGTAATCGTTAAGTAATAAATGTAATCGTTTCTTTAACTGTTACATAATTCTCCAAAATGCCAAACCTTCGCATTCACATAAAATTTGGTTAAGTATGTGAAATTTAAGAAACCAATTCACGGGTAAGTTTAAACTCATTTATCCAATTTTAACCAGTTCGAATGCAACAAATGTGCCATGAAATTACATTCAACTCGGTTCTGATCTTTTCTGTGTTAAACGTTTTAAATGAACGTGTTTAGTATCCGCACAAAACTCATATATTATTCATACATAACTTTATATGTATTTGGATATTTACTGTTTCTGTATCTGAAATACTAATTTATTTAGATTCCATATAACAAAATGCAATTTTTTTTAATTAAAACTCGACCACGCTTAATTATTTTGATAATGTACAGTGTTCCGATGTCACAAAGATTACAGACACGATAAACATTTGTCATATTTTTTCAAAATCTATGGTGGTTTTTAGTTCTTTCGTTTTAATTTTCAAAAAAATTAAATTTAAATTGAATTTTATGGCAAAGTTTAAAAGCATTAAAATCAAACTTTAAAATTGCTCAAGGATATTCCTTAATCACTTGTATTATGCAGATTCTTAAAATCTTTATAAAAAATAAAATAGCGTACTTTAGGAGGCGAAATTTATATTTAATTTTTAATAAACCAAAACCAAACACTTTATCAAAAACTGACGAAACATTATTAAGGTGAAGCATAGTCAAGAAGGCAGGAAAAAATTCACAACAAATTTAGTTATTAGATGTAATAGAAAAGTAGAAAAATGCAAATTAGCTTAATTTATTTTATAATATGAGCAGGTACTAATTTGGACAGGAACTAATAAGGAATGTTCAACTATGTTTCGATTATAAACACGTGATTTTACTTTGCTGTTTGCTTATGTTCATATTAACATCTAAAAATTTCGATTGCAGAGAACTTTTTCTTTCGTGATCTCTTAACACACTTCCTTTAATTTAAATTCATTGTTGCAACTTCATGATAAAAAAAGCAATCACGCTAATGTATTTTTTTACTATACTACTGACATCAAACGTGTTGGAAATATGAAAACATTTAATACTGTTTTGACTATAAATAAGGTTAAAAAATGAAAAAGATATGTTAGCAATAATACATGGGATACCATTTGAATTCTAGGTGACACTTATGTGTTATATCTGATGGTGAAACGAACATTAAAATTTTGTCCACAATATCTACTTTTATCATGCTTATTCAAAGTGTAGATATTTATCATACCTATATTCTTTTAGTAATTTTATGGCAAACGTATTCATATGTTACAAATAATGCTATACAGCAAAGATAATTTGTTATTCTATACATCGCTTAAATGATATTTTACAACCATTTGTTCATTTTAATAACAAATGGTTCATTAAATTGTTACAATTTCTTATTCTTGATTTACAAACGGGCTTCCCAAACTTCTTAAATCATTTCACATCAATTAATAACTAAAATAGATATGCATGTCATGTAATGATTTTTAGTTTCAGTTCTGAACATTATACTTCTAACTAAAATACAATAGGTATGTTGCAACGGTGATTAAATATGGAATGTTGCAATGTAATTATTACATACGTTACATTATTTTGGGTAGAGTTTTATCCTACGTTAGGCTACATTTTTAAACGCTACTCTTACATTGTCTGTAACGTTAGAACTTTTGATATTAGAGAGATCCCGCAGTATTATGTTAGATTTCGTACGCACTCGTACGCAAGATTTGAAGCAACTACTCATGCTCGCTTTTATTTTTGATGCTACGTATCTTTACGCTATATTGGCGTGATTAACGTTTCGAAGACAAAGCTACAAACACCCTGCTCGATGCTATAGCTAAGACCATATTAAGTATGGTTTTCTGGTTAAGTCTACCTTCGAACTAAAAACATGCAAATAGAATGCAAATTTGAGGAAAATTGATGAAATTTAGAAATGAATCGTATCGTAGTACAGCAATTTGTTGATTTAATTATAAATTGTAAATGTTTATTTTGATTCTCTGGTCAAAGTTAAAAAGATATTCAACTACATTAGCGTTTTTAATCTACGAGTTCTTGTACAATCTAATTTTTTCATTTACCTAGGTTTGATATTTTTTTCACGGGCGATAACGCATTTCACTTGAAGTGCGCAATTGCTTCAAATCTTACCGTACGGGAGTATACGGATGCTAACGTAAATTTGCGAAGTCACTCAATCAATTTAAATATCCTTTTGTTTTCTTAATTCTTAAAAAATCAAATTAAAAAGCCATTTCATCGCCTTTTTTCTGTATTTTGTACTGATGATACTGTTGCAAAATTGCATCGAAACTTGCATGCAATTTTAGTAACTGAATATTTTTGATATGTGAATTTTAACGCTGGCTTTTATCTTTATGAATGATTTCGGTGTACTGCACGCATTTTAGAAATTAGCGTTTTAAATACAGTACAGAATCCGTTATCCGGAAATCAGAAAACCGGAACGAAGTTTGATAAATTTTCCCGCAATTTTTTAAAAAAAAATTTTTTTTACTCATAAGATTTTAAGATTTTTCTTTCTTTTTTGAAAGATGTTTACCTTACCAACATTTCAGAAATAATCATTAGTGTATTACCTCATCGTTTTTTCTTATTTTTAAGATTATTTCCAAATATTTTTTTTTTTAGTTAGGTTTAACACTAAAAAAACGGCTTTTTGTAGCGATTCAGAAAACCGGAAAAATCAGTTATCCAGAATAGCGATAGTCCCGATCGTTCCGGATAATCGGTTCTCTACTGTATTAAGAACTGCGTATCATTTAATTTAACCAGCTGCTTATTCCTAAAGAGAAACCTAAACCAGTAGTTATTTAGAACTTAATAGATGACGCTGACGTCTGCATTAAAAATAAATTTTGGCATTCGTACTACTTTAATTTAGACTGTGAATTAAGGGCAGTACTCTTTGCCACAATATGCTTCAAATGCGCATGTCATAATTTATTAAAACCGTTTTGGTAAATAATTAGGATTTCATTTTCTATGATATACCTTATAATTAAGAATAAAACCTGCAAATTGCTGTAAGAAACAGAGAGGAGTTAAAAGGCAATTATTAAAAACATCTCGCTGTTTTCCAGGCCAGTAAGAATTTGATTTTGATAATACTTGATTAAATAATTTCATTCGCTTCAAAAATATACAGATTGGAAATAACAGTTGACAACATGTCGACTGTTATTTCGAATCTGTAGATTTTTGACTGACGTCTTACTAGCTGTTAGGTAGATTTCGATATCGTTTTTTTTAAAGGTTAAATGTTACGAACTTTCAAGTCCGTATTTTTCAATTTAATTTCAAAATTACATGGATTAAAGGCGGTCAGTCTGAAGGACCCCGTATTTTTTTGACAGTCAGTTTGAAACACCCCGTACACATTTGATGAAAAAATAATTTTTATATTTTTACAGAACTCTTTTTACACACTACACTATAATTTGTCCCCCGTGTAGCTGAACACTAAAAATGGCGGCAACTACTTTGAAAGTGGGGTTACCACCAAGAACCAAGGATAGTTCCTGGTGCAGTGAGTCACTTAGAATCTTCTTTTGCACTACTTGGTATAAAATAGCCATCAATATGTTTGTTATTCAGTAATACTAAAATTTAGTAGATATGATACACATAATAATCAGTAAAGTTATTTTTACTAGAAATTTATATAAAAATAAGAATCAGTAATTTAGGTTGCATACATATACTTTATTTTAAAATAAAATAAGTTTGTAAGTCAAGCATGCGTGTAGCACGGAGAATATTAAGACTAATTTGAACTAGGCTTAACAGAGTAGAGTGTTTAGAAATCATACATTATAAAGGACTTAAAAATTAAAATATAAATATTTTTTCTACACAACTAAAACATGCACTCAAAAAACTCTGTGGTGTAATATCTTTCCAACTTTGATATTGAACAACACTAAAAATTTGCGTAAAGGAAACTACTTTTTAAGTTAAAGGCCATACCAAGCTTTCATATAAAATTTAAATGGTGTATAAAAGCTCTAAACACCTAAAATGCAAATCGTTGACACCAAGATAGCGCTTCTTTACACCATACATTAAATACTTTCTCTTCCGAAACTCCGATGCTGGCGCGTTTTGGACATCTTCTGCAATGGCTTACAATTACTTTAATGCTGCTTTTCAACTACAAAAATTAAAATTCGCCTTTAAAAAGATGCGTGAATGTTTTTTAGTTATGTAAGAAGGATATTTATATCTAAAATTTTAAGTTTCCGTCAACTATTTTCAATAATTTTATAATGTATAATTTCTTTCTCTTTCTTCTCTGTTCAGCCTAGGCATAAGTCGCTTAGTATTCTCTCTGTGCCACGCGTATATTTGATTTGCAAAATAATATTATTTTAAGAATTAGTGTATGCATGCCCGATAAATTACTGATCATTACTTTAGATAAATTTCTCCTAAAAATAACTTTACTGATTCCTATGTGTATTATATCTTTCTGCTATTGAAGCTCTTTAAGAAGCTCTTTAAGAGCTCTTTAAGAACAAGCATGGAGGCGATTTCTGTACACCAAGTACACATTATTTGGTGTAAAGTAGCCGCTACCATGATAGAATCTAGATTATTACTCACCCAGAAAAAAACTTTCTGGGTGTGTAAAATACTAGTACTATGATGAACATTCTAGAATAATTTAACATGAAAAACAGGGTTCCTCCACAAAACTTATATAGGTTTTTACAACTTTAAATTTGGATAGACTTAACAGCTTTTAATTTAGAGGCAGTTCTGAGAGAGCTTTGGACGTAATAGTTGTGTTTACTTATTAAAGAACATTCTGGAATAATTTAACTTGAAAATCAGCGCTCCTTCGCACAATGTTTAGGTTTTTTTTTACCATCAAATTCAAAAAAATATTGCGTAACAGCTTATAATTTAGATGCATTTCTTATAGAACTTTAGTTACAATAATTGTGTTTAAAACTATCGTAGAACTAAAAATTGCCAGGCAAATTTCAGGTTTTTTCCTTTTTAAATTCCGAGAGATATTGCGTAACAGTTTATAATTTAGATGCATTTCTCACAGAACTTTAGTTACAATAATTGTGTTTAAAACTATCATAGAACTAAAAATTGTGTACAACTTTTACGTTTTTCTTTATTTTCAAATTCGGAGAGATATTACGTAACAGCTTATAATTTAGATGCATTTCTCTCAGAAATTTAGACATATTAGTTGTGTCAGTGACATAATAATAAAGGAAAATTCTAGTACGATTTAACTTGAAAAACAGCTCTCCTTCACACAATTTTTAGGTTTTTTTAACGTCAAATTCGAAAACAGCTTATACTTTAGATGCATTTCTCATAGAACTTTAGATATAATGATGTTTAAAACTATCATAGAACTGGAAATTGCATACAGCACTTAGCTTTCTTCAACTTCAATTTCGAAGAGATATTACGCAGTAGCTTATAATTTAGATGCAGTTCTCATAGAACTTGAGGCTTAATAGTTGCGTTTGTGACATAATAATTAAAGAAAATTCTAATACGATTTAACTTGAAAAACAGTGCTCTTTCACACAATTTTTAGGGTTTTTTTAACGTCAAATTGGAAAACAGCTTATACTTTAACTGCATTTCTCATAGAACTTAAGATATAATAATTGTGTTTAAAACTATCATATAACTAAAACACCATACTTACTTATACTTTTCTTCCTCTTTCCGCAATCAACTGATCTTGATTTCAGGCATTGTAATTTCTTAGAATCGAAATAGTATCCTTTCGAGCAGCTGAAGACATTACTTTCTTTGCCATCAAAGACATAAAAATACTGGCAGTATTTTTCATGTGGCAGGAAAATGGCGTCCTCAGAGATGGTAACTTTTTTGTATTTGTCATCCTTTTTTATGTAAACATCAGCTTGTACTTTATTATAAACTTGAGGCTCTTCTAAAGAATTATTCTCTTCCACATTATTCAAGAGAGATACAGCATCGCCATAAACTGAAAGAGTAAATTTTTAATTTCATATATTTTAATAAATACAGGGAAAAAATCGATTTTCACAGGATCATAGTGGCCATTATTGACTTAATTACTGTTTAGTGTCTTTTTAAAAATACTTCTCATGAAAAAGCATATTATCTTTAATGATCTATGTTTTTCGATTCATAATAAAAATGTTATTGTCATCTTATCGTTTCATGCATTTTCATTGGACAGAAAAATCACATGATATGCTCAATAATAAACAAAAAAGATATAAATATTTTAGGTTGTCATTAGCATGAAATTTAGAACGGTATATACCTCTTAATTATATATTTATACCATACCTAACAATATTTAAATACAATATTTATTCACCATTTCAATTTAATATTACTCTCTGTTAATATTATGTTTTTGATTTAAATTGTTATTATGTTAATTAAAACTGAAAGTGTTGTTCTTTTATTGCAATATTATTTTTACTGTTTTATTAAATTTTTCATTAAAAAAAGTATTCTTTTTTTATTTTAAAATTGTCGTATAATAAATCTTTATTATACTGCATTTGATGCAACAAAACATTCAGTGATTATTTTACACTTATTTAATGGTAAATAATTTATTCATACTTTGTGCTAAATTTACTTTTGTAATAAATTCTATGGAAAACTGTGCTCAGTCAACGCATTTAATTAAAATAATAAATACAAAATAGATGTTTAAAATTCTAAAATATGTTTAAGAATAAACTTTTGCTCTATTAGTTAAGTAATCTCGTTGGTGAGAAATATTTAACGAGTTTTTATAGTTACTTAAATTTAATTATGTACTTTAAAAACAATGAACAAATGAAGCTGCAATGGTAAGCGAACAAAAATATTAGGTTTAAATTTTATCATAATACAAATTTCCGACACCTATTTGTTAAATAATTTTTAATTTTGGTATTACAATTTGCTTATACTCAAGAAACAAAAGGGATTGAGAAGCAATCATGGGCGTCTGTGAGAGAAGCGAGTCATTGCCTTCTAGTTAAGCCATAAAAAGTATTTAATTTAATTTAATTCAATAATGCATTTACCTGAAAAATTTTATTGAAAAAAAAAACTTTCTTTAAATGTTATATGTTCTTTTGAGAGGATGATTATAAACCAATGTTTCTTGTAAAATGAATATATTATCATCGATGTTTTAAATATTAAATGCATATTTGCCTAGAAAACTGTATATTATAAGATTTTTTGTATTGATTTTTCCAAAACGTAATATGACTATAATAATTAAACTCAATAATGACATTTCTTCCTTTTTTTTGAAAACCATAAACTATTCTTCAAAAACATTTCAAATCTTAGAAGTTTTTTTCAATGATCAATGAGATGTTGCATAAACAAAATAAAAAACGGTTTCAAAAATATTTGTTTAAATCAGTATCAAATATTCAGCCAATGATCGTATATTGTACTAATAAATTGTTTAAATATTAAATTAAACAATCCGTTTGATTATTAAGAATACATCTACTCATTATTCTGATTCCCCATATATTAGATATACATAACAATCCAATTTCTCTTTATAGAAATTCAATCATATTTTGGCATTCAAAATCATAGATATCGTATAAAAATATAAAGATTTCAAATGCAAGATGTCTGCCTGTAAACTTAAATTTCTAGGAAAAAAAACGTAGTTCATTTATTATTTTAATAATTTATTTCTTCAAACTTAATATTTTAACTAACGAATACGTGAAAAGTTTATTCATATCTCGAAGATGATTCTGAGATAATTTACCTAAAGTTGTGCCCATGATTTCTTTGTGAGGTAAATTAAAAATAGATCTTCCGTTTTTAATAAATTTCTTTAAGACGAATTCGTTATAAAAAAAGGTAAATAAACGTACATTATTAAAATATCAGTAGAAGTTTTGTGCGATAAAATTCTATTAAATAAAATTTTATATTATAAATAAAAAAGGAATCTTAATTTTTTAAAATGTTCCTTTAAAATGAATTCGTTGATAAACAAAAAGTAACTAAACGTACATTATTAAAATATCAGTAAAAGTTTTGTGGGATAAAATTCGATCGAATAAAATTTTGTTTGATAAATAAAAAGGAATCTTTCTTTTTTAATAAATTACTTTAAAATGAATTCGTTGATAAACGTACGTTATTAAAATATCAATAGAAATTTTGAGCGATAAAATTCTATTAAATAAAATTATAACAGAATTACAATTTTTCGTTAAATAAAACTTCGTTTGTGGAACTCATACATAAATTTTAAACACAATAAATATTTTACTGTGCATCAATTAAGAAATTTTTCAAGCAATAATTTTGCTTCATAATTTTTTTTTAAAATTTCAAATAGCCCATTTTGATTTTAAGTTTGCGTAAATTAGACTGAATCTCTTTTGTGTTACAGAAAGAGCTCAATCATTTTTTAAACATACTTCACATCGTATTATTATAAGTTTACTATAAATTTTAATTACCACAGCACATTTTACAGTAACGCGATTTTTGATTTTCAAATGCCTACCTGCGATTAACAATATCATCCATAGTGGAACTAAACGTTCCATTGCGTAGGCTGTGGTTTGCAGCCTGTAACAGTTTCTAAGGAAAAGAACGATTAACGATAATTTTGCTCTCTTTGTACTCTGTTCAGATGTTAAAATTCTTACTTAAATTAAAATTACTAAAAAATGTGATAGATGCCAACGTCAACTAAGGTGATCACACATGGCGTTTTTCCCACGTTCGAGTCAAAATTGATGTGATGCAATGTTTACGGAACCAATAGTTTTGAAATTTTTAACCGTTGATAAAATTGCCGTTATATGGTAACACCTGTAGTTTCCCCTGATCGGGTTATCCCTTTGATCACTTAAAACGTATTAGTTGAGTTGTTATCTTCGAAAATAAAATCGATTGCTTGCGTAAAATAAGATTAAATTGTTATTAGAATGGATATTTTTTTATTATAAAATTATTAGAATTTGGATTAAATTATTGATCTTAGCTACTGTATAAAAGTAATCAATGCCTGTGCTTACTTTATATTGCTCAGGATTAACCTAACGTGATTTAAATTTTTGTTTACTATAATGTATAGTTTATGTCGAAAGTTGCATACGTTATTGAAACAGAAGTAGGAATTGTTTTATCATGGAATTAAGGGAAAGAATTTTACACTGAGAAAAAAGTATGGTCAAAACTACTAAAATATGATTAAATTCGACGTGTTTCTTGCCCTATAGGAACATCAAAAAGCTCGGTAATTTTTACCAAAGCTCTATAGTATTCATTTTGGTTAAATTAACCATAGTGTTAAATATGTAATAAAATTTAGTGAATGTTTCAAAATTTAGTAATCTTATCATGATTTCTTAGAGCATGACATAAAAGTCATTTATTTAGTAAAATTTAGTTTTCAGTTTTGTATTTTTAAGTAAATGTGTGGTAAAAAGAACTATACTTTTGAAAACCAGAATTTGTGGTAAACCGTTACCAATTGAACAAAAGAATTAAAAAATATGTGGTTTAAATACCGCATATTAGGGTTTTTGTAAACCAAAAGTATATTTTTTTTACCCGAAATGTTATTTGCATATAGTATGGTAAATTTACCAGAACTCTTATCCTCGTGTGTCCTGTTCTTCTCTTTCATATTTTGTTAACATCAATTAAAGACGCTTTTATCTCGACTCACTTGCCTTTGAAAAAAAAGTTTTCTTTTACAGAAAGATTTTTTCCGATATAACATAATAAGTTAATCGCATAAAACCGTGGACAATTTTATGGACCAAAAAATACTCTTAATAAACAAAGAAGCTTTAAATTTCTTTGCCATCAACATAAAATTAAAAGTTCTAAAAATAATTTTTGCATGTAAAACATTTTATTTTTTGTTTAAAGGCATTAACCTTCTGTATTTATTTAGAAATCATTACGAAAATTTAAAGGTTTAAAACTGAAAGAGATGTGTTTTTAAATATAAAATAAATTTTATGATATTTAACTTGACAAGGATTTTTTTGTTTGACATATTGAGTATTTTTAAATATTATTTTAGAATTTTGGGGAAACAACTTTGAATACAATTTAGCTACATTAACCAGATGTGAAAATAAAAATTAAAAGTGAAGAAAAAAAATGAAAATGAAAAAATAAATAAAACAACTCTTATTAATTTACACACATAATTTTTTATAGAACCACAGTGTGACGCGCGGTGGCTGAGTGATAGCACTTCGCGCTCTTGTGCCACAGGTCCTGAGTTCGATCCTCCGGCCGGGAAAGGTTGACTCAGCCTTTCATCCCTTCAGTGGGTCGATAAATGAGTACCAAGCATGCTTGGGAACTAAACGCTGGGGGTTTCGCGTTTGGTTGATCACCTAACCGGAACATCTGCTCCTGCACCCCAGAACCCAATGTCAAGAAAACTGAAATGGGCACAGTAGGCCTTGCTCTCTATGAACTGTGAGCCAATGAGTTTAGTTTTTTGGAACCACAGAGTTAATTAAATTTGTAATTTTTTAAAGAATTTTTTATTGTATTTGAAATCAGCAAAATAAGAAAAGAAGGAGAAGGTTGTGAAAGAGTTGTAATATTTGATAAACAAAATATAAAAATTATTGCAAAATAAATGTTATGTAATTAAAAGTCTTAAAAATGGATAGGTACGCCAAAGAGTCCACAAAAACATAAAACTTCCAGATAAGTATTTTTTTCAAATGTTTTACAATTGTGTTAAATGTTTTACAATTGTGTTAAATGTTTTCCAATTATATTTAGAAAAATCGGTTTAAAAACATTATGTTTAAAATTGTCTTTGAAACCTCCTTAAACCCTATAAGTTTCTATATTTTCTGATCTAAAAATGCACTGGACGCATTACGCCTAATGTCACAAACATAGTGTTATAAAAATGCGTTTATTAATAAATAAGCCTATTTTTTCTAAATGTTTTTGCTGAAAGATAGTTAAACAGAATAGATAATGCAAGATTGAAAAATAAGGCTTATATAGAATTGAGACATTTTTATGGAAGTTTTCCGTTATTAGGAGAAAAAAAGCACTGTAGAGTACTGTAAGTAAAATAATGAATTTTTAGATTTATATTTGTGAGAAAAAAGTAGAACTTGGGATTAACTACCTAAAGCCATTAAGAGAAGCATTCGTTTTATTTTTGAAAAAGTACCATATTTAAATATTTTCAGTAAATAAATTGCTTAAATTATTTTTATATTTACAATTGAGTGGATTATACTTATTTCAATTTAAAAAAGGTTATTTTTTCTTGATAGAAAGATAAGGAACCATTGTGGATCATAAGTTTTCTTTTCTTGTGTACTGATTTATTAAGGAATTATATTATATTATATTTGTTTCTAAAATAAATGTCCACGAAATTTTTTAGAATACGCATTAATTAAGACAAAATGACAAAGCAATAATTAAATAATCAACGAAAGGAGAAACTTCTCGCAATCCACCTTACAACTGAGTGTGTCATCAAAATTCATTAAAAATGCTATCTTTAAAAAAATTTAAATGTAATAAATATTTTTTCATTAAAAGTATAATTTTTTACTTAACAATTTTAAGGGTTTTGCTCTGTAAATGAATTAAGTGTTCTAAAATGACTGAGATACATTTAGAAATATTTTGATTGATTTTAAAATTTTGGTTATAAATCATAACATTAAAAAACTGTTGAAAAGCTTAATTAAACTGCTAAAAGTAAAATTTAATCTCATATTTTCTCAGCTTATTACAATCAAAGAGAATGTTATCAGGCTAAATAAAAGTGAAAAATTATTCAATGCGCTTAATTTTACTTTGGCTTCTTGTAAACAGTCTTCTACTCTAACGATGCTTTGAATAGAGAACCGTATCTGGTCTTAAATTTTACTAATTCCCTTTGTTTGAATCCTTTGAATAAAAAAAAATGATGGTTGTGAATCCATAGATAGATATTAATGTTTATAAATTTTAGATATAATCGGCTTCCAAAAAATTTTGTATCTAGCAAGCAGAATTTTTCGTAAGGTGTGAAAAAGGAAAAAGAAAATAATAAAGGCAGTACTGAACTATACGACAAAATTATGCACTTAATTAATTTCAATTTCTTTATTTATTATTTTTGTGACCCTTCCCTTTATATTCGATGACCACTCATGAGAAGCATAATTTACCACAATCAAGCAATTTTCTCTGGTATTGATCCCTTTCGAGGGGCTGTATAAACTTATTTCTACAATATCTATATTAAAACTGCCGAGTATTGGTACAATTTAAGTGGGTACCAAATGTACTAATGTAATATTTTGTATATTTAGTTTTGTATATTTTCTATATTAGTATATTTGGTATCTATTAAAACTGAAAACATTACCTTTATGCCAGTAGTGCCTATTACCAAAACTAATTAAGCATCTTTTGCGTCAATAATACGAGTAGTATGGCAAGTTCTTATTGTTCTCTTAACAAAGTACTTTTTTTTCTCCATTAATTTTGATTTTTAGAAGATAAATTAATTTTTTATTTCATTAAGTACCTATTTCCAAAATTAAAAAAAAAAAAAACATCATTTGAGTCAATTATAGTATAGCGATTTCTTTTACAAATTGGCTTTAGCGAATAAGTAGTTTAAAGCAAAAAAATAATGCGAATAACGCACAAATAAAGTACGGAAATGAAAATATTATAATTTAGATTCTCTGAGCAAGAACTTTCCCCCAAATGACAGTGGAAAAGTTAAGAGATAAACATTTGCAAAGTGGTTTATTCAAATGAGACAGAGAAGCATGTTTAAACAAGATGAAATGAAGGGTGATAAGTATTTTATTTTGCTCAAACCTGTTCCTTTGTCCGCAATTGGTTAAACCTTTCTTTTCTACTGATATTAGGTGATTATACATTGTTTTTATTTAGAGTATTTTCATTTCTGTACTTCATTTGTGCGTTATTCGCATTTTTTTTGTTGCTTTAGTCTTCATCGTACGAGGAATACCCTATCCTCTTTCTGAATTAGTACCTTTTAACTTCTAATCTTTATTTTCCTTACACAACTTATTATTTATTTTTTACTTTCAGTTACCGTTAATTTTGAATTTAGTTTTATAGAAGAACGTTTTAAAAACATAATTATAAGCAATATAAACTTTAAATACTAATTTGGTGGCGTAATCCATCTATGCTACCACGATAACGTTGGCTCTTGAGTTTATCTGACATAACGAATAAAAAATAAAATATTAAAGAACTTTCAATAAACTCTTTTTTATTTGATTAAGCATTGTTATAAGCTAGCAAACATCACTGATGTTATTTTTAGATATTCGGAAACAAAATTGAGTTGAACAGAATTGTCCGCAGTTTTATTTATATCAATGACACTTGCTAAAGCCAATGAGAAAATTCTACTTTTCAAACGTCTCTTAAGAACGAACTAATTGAAAATTTTGAACTATTTTAATCATCAGGAGCTAAAATTACCCGTTTTACCAATCATCCAAATTTCAGGCCCTTTGCGCAAATGGCTCTTAAGTTAAAGGAAAGACATACAAACAAACACATTCTAATTCTTCATTTTATTATTATAGATATTCTCTTAATACAAACTGGTAAATTATTCTATAAGATTCATTTTGAACGAAGAAGGTAGAAGTGAATCAAATAATAATAAGATTATCTCAGATCATTACTCAACAACGACGATAATAACTCAAACTTTTTTTCTCCTCTTTTTTACCACATTTTTTGTCATATGCATACTAAAATTGAAAAAAAAAGAGAAATTCTTCATTGCCTGTTTTATTTAAACGTGAGAAGAAAATGAGATGCTCTTCAGTTTTATATCTTAATCTTTTTCTAGCCTTGGTGAACTGGTTTTCTTCTATGCTCAGACGGAATCCAAAAGGGGGAAAAACTTAATCTTTACCCTTGAACTATTTTAGGGCAGTGACACTGCTAAACATACCATTAGGTACTAAAACTTGATAAAGGGTTTCGAGCAATAATTATTGAAAAAAAAAGACATAGCATTCTTTTTTGGAAAAAAATTATTTTGAAGTCGCATCGTACTTAGGGGAAATAGTGCTAGAATAAATCATATAATTAGGGGCATGAATGATTGAAATTTTTGAAAACTCATTAACCAATCGATTTACTTCTTATTACGATTTTTTCTATTATTTACTTAATACAAAGCATACCAAAGTGGTCATATAAAAGCTTTGGAGACTGAAAAATCTTTGGATCGAAATTGTTAAATTCCAGGTTTACATTAATCTCACCATTTTTTTAAAATAATATAAAGCTTCTTAATAGTTTCATATCTATTTCTCTTCATTTTTTATTTTTCCTGATAATCATATATACTCTACCGTTATCTACCGTAAGCGAACTTTTGACCACTAAAAATATATGAAATTTTATAATGTTATTTGTATTGAAATCTCACACTTACTACGAATTTTAAGTTTTCGAAGAAAATAGTCATTCGATTGTGTTATGTAAAATTGCTTTATGCTGGGACAGAGTGCTGACTGCTGGTAACCAGCGAGGCAAAATGACGATCATTCAAATTCGAACACTAGTTCTGTACGTAACATTTCAAATATTTGCTGCGTAATCTGCTCTATCTGTAATAATGAAATAGGCTACCAACTTTGGGTAATAAGAAAAAAGAACTAATTTTATATTTTATTACTGATGAATTATTCAAAAATTTAGCTCTAAAATGTCATTTAAAAGGAAATTGTTGGAAGAAATAAATGATAAAAGCATACTCTGAAATAGATGAAAAAGACAATTCTGGAAGTGAGGAGGGTATACATGATCGATTGGATACTGATGCTGAGCTATTCAATACGATAGTGAAGGAAAGAACGTTGTAAATATACAAGGGGACGAAAAAGACTGAAATTGTTCTTCAGTTTCGAAGACGAGTGTGAAAGAACAATCGGAGTGTTGAAATTTCGATTGATGGGACTGTTTGGCAAAAGATTCAACAAGGTTCTGGACTTGGAATATCCTCACTTCGTACTATTTTCAGAGAAATATCAGAACCAACCGAATTTGTGAAACTCAATATGAGAAGGATATTGTACGGAGTGTTTTTTTGTTGAAAATAGCCAAAGCTGCTACTAACGAGCCCTGTGGCGGAATTCTTTTGGGTTTTCTGTGACATATCTCGTACTAATATCTTTCTGCAACATACTTTTAATAATCACAAATATGCCTGTTACTAATTTAAAGAAACAGAAGCATCAAAATAAAAATAAAAAAACTTTTTGTAAAGCAGTATTTCTAGAGAACAAAACTGTCTTAAAACCATTAAAATTCACATAAAACACCAGTAAATCAACAAAGCATGAAAAAGCATAAATGTTTTTTAAATCAATTATTAATTAAAAGGCTTCAGTTAGTCAACAAAGGATGAAATCATCATTTTATAATAGCAAGAACATTTGAAAACTAAAGTTGATAAAATCACACTTAAAACTGCAGAGTTAAAATAAAGGGTAAAAAAAAAACAAGTTATTTGTAAAGTTTAAAAAGTTCGTTAAAATTTTTGGCACGTTGATATCAAGGTAAACAAACTCGCAGGAGAGTAATGGAGGAACTACAACTATTAGTTCGGATGGCATCGAGAAAATCATTTCAGAGAGTCCGGCAATCTATTTTTGAAAAGTGTTTTAACTATTTCTTCTAAGCCTTTTCTCCAATTGTTTTCTTAAAGACATGTTTATAGTTTGATTCCGCGCAATAATTTTTAAGGAGAAACTTTTCTCTAATATTGTCGTATTTTACTGATAAGATGTAGCACATTTTCGTGTTCGTGACAAACCGGACAGTCTAGTTGCTTTCCAAAGAAATTATTCTGGTGAACATTCAGTGCACCGTGGCTCATGATGATTTGGTTAAGGTAAAAAGCAGATTCTAAACGATTTTGATTCACATGAGGGATGAACGCGTGTAAGTGTCTGCCTTTTGTTTCTGATGCTAGTCCACCTCTTTTCCATCTTTTTTGCCAGGCTTGATTTGCAAGTAATTTTATTTCATTCTTTAGATGCATTCGAGTTTCCTTATATTTATATGTCACATAATCTAAAGTTGTTGCAGGTTCATTTCTAACTAGCCCGATGTGGGTTTTAATGCAATGTAGTTTCATACTGTCTTGATGGATCATTTCAATAATTTTGTCGATAATACTGATATTTCCTGGATCATTTAGGGCTTGCAATGCTGATCTCGAATCCGAGTATAAATCTAAATTTTTCTTTCCAGATTAATTTGTCCATGTTAAAGCTCCTTTAATGTCGCGCAATTCGACCTGGAATGCAGTATTGAGATTATCCGGTCTTTCTGTCTATGGAGTGGATCTCTAAGCCGTCAAAATAGGCTACAAAAGCACTTCCCGTCCTATTCTCATCTGCGTTTATAATTTTGCCTCCATCTGTATAAATTTCTAGATTTTTGTTTGTTGGGGGAATCATATTCCAGTAGATTGTTTACTTGTTAGCGGGATGGATCCATTCTATGTTCACCTCATCTAGCTCAAAAATAATACCAAAGGCTCTTGCTTGTTTCTTTAAGGTGAAAATGTTTCTCAATGCTGCCTCCGGCTCAGCCTTTAAGTCTCATGGGACGACACCAGCTAACACTTGCGAAGCATCAGTTTAAACTATTCTAGTGGCTTTGGTAATTATTATCAACGGAAGTCTCTGAATTGAATTTAGTTGATTTCTTTGTCTTACTGTTCCGTTATACCAAATTGGAGCTCCGTATAGGGCTACTCTCTCTATTGCTTTGTAATATATCTGTTTTAGAGTTTTCAGCTTGATTCCCCAATCGAACTTGTTATTTTTTTTCCAGATTGTTATTCAGAGCTAGTAATCTTCCTTGAATTTGATCGAGGTGCATGGTCCAAGTCAGATTTGAATCAATGCAGAAACCCAAATATTTTAGGGCACTGACATTTTTCGAAGATTTACCACCAATTTTGTCACATGGAAGTCTTCTGAGCTTGTTTTTTATCTCTTGTGAAGCTAATGCACTTCGTGCGAGATCTCCAGTCCATGATTTTTTTTTTAGCCAAGCTTCAATTTTGTTTTAGTAGGATGGAGGGGTCATTATCAAATTGGTAATAAATTATTTTTGATATGAGAATTAAGATATATCTGCATATAAAATCATTCTGGCAACAGGGTCGAGCACGACATTAGTAACTCCATTAATCAAGGTAATCCAGAGAATCTGTCTCAAATTTGACCCCTATGGAACTCCAACGTTATATGTTCATGTAGTCTTTAGGTGATATCAACAAAAGTTGCGATTCTGTCACAGAGAAAACTCCTGAACAAACCATAAATGTCTCTCTCGTAATTTGTTTTTCTGATTGCCTCTAGAATAAACGGCTATCTGGCATTATTAAAGGCTTACTTTGTATCAAGAGCTATTGCTATCGTGTGTCTCTGTTACACCTTGCCTATGACACGTGAATCTGAAAAATTGATTTTTTTAAAAAAGAAGTGATTGGTTGTTTCAGTATCCACTAAAAACTGCTGTTAAGCTCATTAACTTATTTTGTGTTTAAGTTTTTGAAAACTTCGTAACGATCAACAAAGTTTTTTTATTCATAGGATAACATTCTTTTGTTTTTGCTAAATCTTCTTGGAAAATGCCCAACTGTAGATAAGAGCTGGAAACTCCAATATGTAAGAGATAAGTTAAATAGCAGTGCCACTGTTGCATTATAGCTTTGATCTTATACATTTGTTTAATTTTTACACGATTTTAAACTTCGAAATACTTCTAATGTTTTGCATTTAAAAAGGTGGACCTTGAAAGCGAAACTTTATACGTTTTACTTCGTGTCTTTTTCACCTTTCATAATAAAAAAAATGCCCTACAGGGTTAAGGGATTTCCTTGCAGTTTTTTTGCTAAAAACTGTAAGTTTGAAATTCTGAACAAATTTCAATTTTTGCTTACATAATTATATATGCTAGCTTGTTGAAAAGAATTATTTTAACCGGGGATTTCTTAACATTCCAAGCTTCCCCTTTAGCGGGGATCCATCGTTATTCAAATATTTAGATACCTGTAGTTTATAGTTAATTCATGATTAATAAATTAATCAGCAGATTCTTAATTAAGTGGTGCTAGGGATATCACGTTGAAAAGAATCTTTATATAGGCGTTTTCCAAATTGGGATAAAATCTGGAATACAAACATTAAATTGAACTGTCTGAAATAAATAAGTAGTGAAATGAACAATAATTAGAAATACATTTTAATATCCAGGCATCCAAATAATTGGGTAAAACATAGCTGTTTTAGTTTGTACAATTTCGAAATGTTTGATTTAATTTTGATAACTGTTGAGAAATAGCAGATTCCGCATTTATACAATTTCTGTATTTAGTTTTTCTGGCAGCACAGAGATAGAAATTCAGATACGATGAGGTAAATTAAGGCAAATGAATAAAGAACTTGCTTTCTTGTTTTTCAACATAAGGTGGAATCAGTAACGTTTAATAACGTTTCGTTTTTCGTAATGTCTTAATAAAGTGGAAACAGTAATGTTAAAGGCAACATGTAATTTATAGTAATTCTTATCTCGAAGTAGAATTTTTTTTATTGTTCTTTGAGTTTGGAGGTAAGATCTGTGTTATGCTATCACCTTTTCAAAATAGTCCACAAGTGCTTGGGAATTTTTTGTTCTTCAGACGGATTAAAAAAAAGGAGGTAACTATCAGCCTGGAATATTGGTAAATTAAGTCTATTACTATTCATATACATCACTTAATGATAGACTGATTAGCTTTATAGAAATTGAACACGATTTGATAGCAGTCTTTATGGTTTTGTTGGTTTGTATTTCAAGCTGTTGGGCAATAGTGCTCAATAGACATTTTATCAATCAAAGAGCTGTTTGCATTGATCCACTTTAATTTCCATTAAAAGATTCATTTAACGCAAGAAAACGCCAGAGAGATTCATTTAACGTATGCCTTTTTTTCATTAAACTCAATCTACAACTGTATTTTTCTTCTTGGGGCAGGAACTTTACCACTATCTTTAAAAGATGTGATAAAGATTAATTTAAGTTATTTTTAAGGAGACTTTTTATAAATACAGAAGAACGCATTGCCATTTTTTATCATTGAAAGCGTTGGTCAATTGGACATAGTGATCCATCGACTGAGAAAAGGTTTCCGAACGTAATTCCTGTAATAGTGAAAGTGAAAAAAAATTTGGATCATAAACGCTGTTTACTTCGACTAAACTAAGGCTATTTTATTCTAAGGCTATTCTTAACGTTGGTGTTTTGCGCAGTTTGTTTATTATGCATAAAAAGCGCTGGTTAAGAGGGACAAAACGCAACCTTAAAGATATAAATAACTGTTACAAACTTGCAATAGTTATAAAAACTTTATATTATTTGCTAAAAAGCGTTATTTTACTCGGCAACGGGTATTTCGAAGAGCAACCTCGAGACACAAAAGTTTCTTTTGCGGTGAGATTTTCGAATGGAGTTTTCTTTAATATTTGTGGTCAAGGATTTTTTTCAACCTACCCGAAAAGGCCAGAGAACTCCTGGATCAAGCATTGGGACATATCAGACTTGTTAGCAGACTTTTTAATGGAACTCACCAGCCTTTATGTTACATGCAGAGAAAAACCACGAAAATCTCCTACGGTTTAGCAAGACGGTCAAGGCATTCTAACCCATGATTCGTCTACCACTGAGATTGTTTTATGTCAGCATTGTGGGTCGTAATATAATTTTTTAAATTTTATTTTCTAACCGTCGTTGAGCAGTCAACCCAATTTTGGGTTTACGACTATCATTGTTCAGCCCCGTGGCTTTGTAATTTCGATAACGATCCAGAAGACAAGGGAACTCCTGTATCAAATAGTAGGAGAAATTTGCCTTCAAGAAGGACTTTTTAAAAGAAAACCACGAAAACATGGAGAGGAAAACCACGAAAAACTCTCATCGTTAGCTTGTTGGCAAGGGGACTCTAACCCATGACCCGTTTACCACTGAGTATATTTTACGCCAGCATTGTGGCCGGTGCGAGCTGGGCGTGGAATTAGTATCAACCAGAGATTCGAATCCGAGTCATCTCATTGGGAGGCTAGCAATCTATCCCTCGAGCCCCCACTACTCCAGGGAAGGATTTTGTCATCATGATGCATAATTTTTTTTATATATAACTTGTACTCAGTTATCTGCTACTCGCCAATCTCCGAAACCAATTTCGGATTTCTTCCCTCACTCATTCGATATTAAAACATAATAATCTTGTATTAAGCAATATGTGTAGTAAATGGTGACTGGTGCACGTTAAATTTGTCGGGTCAGGAAGTCCTCCATGTGTCCATAACAAATCAATACCTCTGGAGGTCCTGAATTGGAGATTGATCGTTCTCTGGTTCAGGTCAAAATTACGATCTGTGGACGAATGAATGAATGTATGAATGGGTTCGCCCTATAAACGGGTGTGACGCATGGGTTTGGCAGAAGTCGAATTCTTGGCCAAAGATGGCGCCACTGGAAAACAAGATAATTAGACAGCAATAATAAAGATAATTAGATAACAATAGATGAAAAAGACAACAAAAGCAGCGCATCTGCCTCAATGGCCGACGACAACAGCATTAAGCAATATGCTCCAACGTAAGCCAAAATTTTTCTGGAATTTCGACGCACTCGGAAAGTGAACATTTACGTCGTAAGTTTTTGAAAGTAATAGTACTCACAATAATTAAAGTGAATGTTCTTATTTCTCTTTTGCATAAAAGCATATTGGACTTGCCAAGTAAGAAGAGCGTAATCTCCTATTTGTTTTCTTTTAAAAATGAATTATGATCAAGAAAACTTATCTCCCTTATAGATTATAACAAGCGTATTTATTCTACTTAAAAGTTACACTTGGTAAGTATCATAAAATAAAATTTTGCTCATTATGGTGAACAAATTCTTTTATGTTTGCTTCTCCATAACTAACTAAAAATCGACTATTTCACACTGATTACTGGCACTGGCTATTGAATGCGCATTTATTTAATTTTTGTTTTGTGAATCATCTGATTGTGAGCATTGCAGAAATAAATAAATCTATGTTGTGAATCATTAGGTTTGGAAAAAAGCTATGATTGTACAAAATGGTAGTAATTTAAATGTTTTGGATTTTTTAAAAATACCATAAATTTTTTTGTTTCGAAATAAATAATCACTTTGGGGCAAGGTTTCATAAGATAATTTTTCATTTTTCTTGGCGGTACTTATGTAATACTAATTTACAAAATTTAAAAATGTGACTAAAAAGCTGCTAATTACAGCTTTTTTCAGACATTTTCAATTAGTTAATAACTTTCAGAAAAAAAATGTTAGAAGCGCAATTAAATCATTAAAAGACGCATTAAAACAGTGAAAAATCTCCATACTGGTACTCAACCTTCGTGCATTAGAGCAGGCGATTTGTGTGCTCTCAGCATCGCGATATTAGTAGTTAAATTTCGTTTACTTAGTTTCATAAAATAAATAAATATGAAAAAAATGCTATTTTCATATATTAGTGATTTCGGAATTCATTGTTCAGTAAGTTTAATGTTATTTCATTTATACTTAAAATTAGTTAGATAAAAATAGCATACATATCTTAAAATCTGTATTTTATAAAAAGATGTCAATGATGTTTGAGTAATTTCAAATCGTCATCAAAATAGAGAAATACATCTACTTTTCATAAGCATACATATTAGTATCATTTCATTTATTAGCGTGTAATTTACAGAAAACGTATCATGGATTGCTCAAATTTTTTTTAATAGTATAGAAATTTTATTTTCTTTCTCGTTTTTTTGTTGTCAATTACACAATGCTAGAGTATTGAGTATAGTAAAGTGCGGCGTGCTCTCTGCTTTCGCTTATAGCACTGCGTTTCAATAGGTAAGGCTTAATTTAGCCTAATAAGATATATTTGAGCTCTGAGGCTCTTCTTTAAATTCAACATGCTTCCACCACAAACCACGGACTTACCAGATATTGTTATCGAGATTCTTTTTTTGCCCTTGGATTTAGCTGATTTACGCAATGCTTTCATTTATTTATATTCAATTTATACATTGCCGTTGCCACCCGTAAGAAACAAATTCGGTTACGTTTGAGATTTCTAATTATATGCAGGATTTTTGGTGTTCTTCACAGAATTTATAAGGGAAAAAAATTGCTGTGAAGTTATGAACTTTCACTTTCGCATCATCTGCAATTATAAAGCAGCAAAAAAGTGTCAAAATAAGACATATCGGTTAATTGTTACTGATCAGTTCATGAAACAGGTCGTATATTGCTGCCAGCCAATATCATGGGTTTTCCCAACATTTGTTAAACGACCTTGAAATTCTTGGTTATTCAGAATGTTGGGTCAGATATTGACCTCCAGTTTCAATGGCTGTCAGTCGATCATTAAAGAAAGTCTTTTTTTCAGAATGTTTGAAAATGTGTCATTAATGAATGTTAATGTGTAATTTAGTTATCTCGAAGGTGATATGATGTCTATTTCTTTATTTTAATAAAGCATGCTTTTCTTTTTTGTTAACAAAATTTTCAAAAGGGGTTTTTAAGATTAAAAATGAAATCATAAATAAATACATGCTGTCAATGAAAAATACTATCGAAATGCTTTTTTATCATGTAGGCAATTTCCTGTTATGACGCTTGCCTCATAGCCAAATTTGAAAAAGTGAGATTTTAAGACCATCATTATTCAAATATTTTTTTGCGTATTTTTGAAATTAATTTAACTAAACTGTTAATTCTAATAATCAAATACTTTAAAAACAATTGCTAAATATCCTTACAAAAATATATTTTTAGTCATAGATGAATAATATTTAAGGACGTTTTATTGTGACGTCGTAAGCAGTACATGTATCAAAGTTTGTTTGTATTTCATCTCCATCAAGTTACTCCATCTTCTTAAGCAACTCCAAATCTGCTGTATACATGGGATGCTGTATACATGTTTTAACCCTTTCCGAAACAGCAAATTTTAGTCAGGCAGAAAATTAGCAAGTGTGACCTAAGATTGTACATTATAAGTGAAGTGACATAGTTTTGCTGTCTTTTGTTTAAAGAATAGTGGCCTTATTTATTAGTTTATTGACATTACATACATTTGCAGGCATGTGTGCTCAATTTAGGCTTATAAGGCTTTGTCAAATATAAGAACATATATCACAATACAGCGAAGGACAACCCGAAGATACATTCAAGGTAAAAGCGGGATCCACAACCTTCACGCTTTGTACAGCATTTGGCGAGTGATACCGCTCAACCAGGGATGCCCCATTAAAGAACAGTGGCTGATAAATGTATAAGAGCAATTAGTGTTACATTTCTAGTGGTTTGTAACATTTGTTGAATTAGTGTAGTCAGTCTGGCTACACTGCATCGCAAGGGGTTAAGACAGCGACACGTTCTCTCACTTTTGAAGAAACTTGTTTGTTTTATCACCTGTTGAAATTAGAGTTGAAACTCATTAACAGTGTTTTTTGAAACTCTTTCGTCAAAGAAAGACACAGCTCTAATGCCTTATACTTGAGTTAAAGTTATAATTTTAATTATATCTGGATCTTGAAACAGACAGATAACAAATATTTTAAAAGTTATTTAACCTCTTTAACAATCACAAATTAGGCGAGATCATGGCCGATGCAGGGGTCTTATTTTTGAATAGAAGAAAATTGAATTCACAATTACAATTGTTCTCTAACATAAAAAAAATTCTTATATCTGCTAAAGATGTATAAAAATATTAGTTTTTTTAATTCATTTCTTGTCTCTAACTTTGATAAATTGAATTCGATTTTGGTTCATGAACGTTTTCTTTATTTGTCTGAAATATTGAGAGGGACTTTTCGAGATTTATAATTATTGACGTATACCCACCATCCACTCTGCCAACGAAGCCAAGAGTGAGATATTTACACCTACATAATCAATGAATATCAACACCAATGAATAATTTTCAATTTTTAAAATTTTTCATAAGCCCAGCTTAAGTAGTATTGGGTTATTAGAAAATTACTTTCATAACGCTTTTCGCATTTTCACAAAACTGTGACTTTTCTTCAGATTAATATCCTCCGCCATTTTCAAGATTAGCAAAGTTAAGATCTCACTTGCTAAAATTGATCTCACAGTCGAGAATAACTGTTGCCAACTCACAGCAATTATGAATAAAACATATTACTAACAAGAAAGTGTAATTTCATGTGGCGACGGAAAAACAGCCTTAATATTTCTTTGTGATTTTAACGTAATTTCGTCATATTTATAGTAAACTAGCTGTACCCTGCTTGCATTGCAACACTTTCAGTTTGAATTTTAATTTTGTATTTAAGTGTGTAAATGAGATTTGCGATTATGATTTGAAAAGAAAATTTTATTTTATGGTGAAAAAAACAGTGGTAGTCTCAGCAGTTAGTGCATTTTCAAACAAACATGTATGATGATGCACACGAACCCATGAAACATATTTTGAATGATGATCTGAAATAAGACTGGATCAATGGCGACATCAGGTATTTCTGCTGATATGAACTGACTGATTTGGCATGGTGTGATTTTTTCAATAAGCCAAATCATGTGGCGATTCTCTTTTTTTGCCATTCAATAGAATACATCAAGCACCGTGTCTCTCCAAAAACATGACGCTTCGCAATAAAACCAAGTATAGAGCTTAATATTTGCTTTAACTCACGTGCGGTAATATCATGAAGATCAGATGATGTTTGCCTAGGTTACAAAAGCTCTTAAATTTTAGCTCAAGAAGAACTGCATGTGAATGTAATAAATAACTCTGGCTGTCCATGTGCACACCGATACTTGTAGCACCGAATGAAGTCATTTGGAAACACGAATATACCGACGTATATTCGCCAAGAAAATTTTCAATTGATTTGCTTGACCCGATAACAACATTTATAATGTGTCAGTTGGCGACGTTAAATCTGGTATCCAATCCACCAGAACAGCAAATTCCAGCTGTTTCATTCTTAAATTTGAGAGCATTACGAAACACACATAAATGATCAATTTTTTTATAATAACTACAATACTATTATTAGTAATTGGATCATAATGAAATACACTAAGATTTAAACCAGCATATTGGCCGCGTTTGAATAGAGAAGTGAGTTTTTGATCGGTTTTCATTCTTGCTTCCCGTTGTGTCAGCAGTGAATTGTTAAGACACGGTTCCCAGCAGATCACCGAAGTCAAGCATCACTGGCTGCGGTCAGTGTGCGGGTGGGCGACCACTTGGATCAGTCTGAGTAGAGACCGAGGGTGTGCGGTATTGGTCCTCGTTAAACTGTTCTACCGTAAAGTGCTCGACTTAGCGTTCAGTTCGTCGGGTTACCGAATCGGGGGTGCCATCCCCTCTGAAGAGGATCAAAATTGTGACGGAATGTCTTCGCATCATTCTCAGGAATGTTTCCCGACCGTCGCCAATAGAAGGTGTCCCTTGGAGAAATTGGCGACTTATGTTTGGCACCATTCCTGTTATTCCTGTTCGGAACACCGTGGTAACAGGAATGGCGGTCAAAATATAATGATATTTCAATACAACATTGGAAAATTTCAACAAAACATAGGCCAAAACTTTAAAAAATTGCAATGTCAATAAAATGCCTTTTGAATCGAAACAAAAATTAATGGAGTAAGCACAGAAGGAAAAGGAAAAAAACAGCTCACTTCTTGATTAAGCTTAAATATCCTCCGATTTAGGTGCACAGAATTCTCTAATAGCAGTTAGATACTGTGTAAATTTGTCATGAATAGAATCTATGAACCTCCATCACTACATAAATTCGGCGAAATACAAATCGAAAATAACGTCTGTGGTACCGGAATGGCGGAGACATTTTTTTCTGAAGTCTCTTTTTATGACTACCCACATACTTTCGATCTTATTGACTAGAAGCAAAAGTAACCTTAATAGCCAGTATCCCACTTAGAACTAACTGATCTCTGAAATTATATATACACAGTTGAACATTTAAAAATTACGCAAAAATCTAAACCAATTAGAATCACGATTGGGCTTCAACATCGCCCAGTTTGGCGATCAACCGCGATTACAACTTCGCGAGAATCAAGGGGCACCCTCAAATATAGTCTACCCAAAGCTTTTTGTACATTTCTTTTCAGAATGTGGATAATACGTAAAAGAGCGCAAAAATTATACTATAGATTGCATATTTTTATCATATTTTATTGGTTATACGAGTTTTACTTTCCATAATGGCAGCGATTCTCAACCTGTGGGGCGCGCCCCCTAGGGGGGCGCGAGCACACTAGAGGGGTGGCGCGAGAATATTCAAGAGAAAATATTATTTAAAAAAATTGATTAACTGGAAGAAAGGAAAGCGCACATACTAATAGAAAACAAAATATATTTCGACATGTTTAATAACTTATTAAAGTGAAACAACTTATTAAATCAAAACTTAAGGTGCTTTGAGGATTTTTTCTAATTTTCTGATTAAGTCTGTGTGGCTGAATTTTTTTCTGTAACATCTTACATCTATCTCTAATATATACCACGTATACTTTTAATTGTAAAATAAAATTTCATTTATTTTCTAGTTCAATTTCAAAATTGTAGCTTCTGCGCCTAAGGTTTCCCACAGGTTCCATATATTGAAATCACTTTTTCAGTTACTCAAATTATCTTTAGCAAAAACACTTGGACTGGCAAACGTCTTTTTAAAAAGCACTTTAAGTGTCTTGCTGGTAGGAACAAGTTTCCCGACTTTAAGAAAGATATTTGTTTTCAGAGTGTATAATTTGTTTATTGATTTTACATTGATAGTCCTTGTGTGAAATCACTAGCGATTCTTTCGAGTTAACTCATTAGAATTAATTAAGAATTACCAAGTTAATTTTTTCAAAAGGATTAACTAACAAGTAAGAGTTAAATAACCATACTAGAGTTAACTTACCTAACCCATAACCAGTATAAAAATACCCAAATTTACAAGAAAATATCAGAATCGACCACGAAAACACTCATAACTACCACAAAAATAAAAAAATACCTGAAAAATAACTTAAAAATGCAAACAAAACAAAAAACTTGAAACAAAATATCGCAAACTTTACTAAAGTGCAAAAAAAGTCAAAATATTATAAAAATTTAAAAAATACCAAAGTTTCACATTTGCTTAAAATAAATTAAATCAATTGGCATTCAATTCAATCATTCCTTTTTGAGAAATAATATGCTACGTAATGATTTATAATTAACACTCTTATAGATTTCACGTTTTTTTCCGAAGGTGGCCCACGTGTCCCCAAGGTGGCACCGGTGTCGGGCCACCTTGGGAACATGCATATGGTCTCTCTCACCATTTGCACGACTTAAAACTATTAATCTGATAGATTAATTCGAATTAAAGTGATGTGGTTATAGAAAAAGAAATACATTTTCAGAAAACATATCATAACTCAAAGTTCTAAGAATTTAAACACATATAAATTACAATATCTTCTCACCCGGATATTAGAATGACAACTGCAAAAATTAAATCACTTCATACAATGGAGGCCATTCAAAGAAATATCTTCCAATTAAGCCTCGTGCACCTCAGATACAAGATTTACAATGCAGCAGGGACATCTTATGATTCAAAATAAATTTAATTTTACTTCGGGGGGTGGGTTACGTTAGGAGCACTGGCCACCTTTGGCTTACCCACCTTACTTAATCAAAACATACTAAATTAAAAAAAAAAAAAAAAAAAAAAAAAATTAGCGACTTCCTTGGGGTTGTCTTACAGAACAAAAATTTTTGAGGTGAGGTTTAATATTAGAAATAGACACTCTTAGTTCTGTTTCTATATTTAGCCGTGATCTATATTTTGTCTTCAAAGAAGCCACAGCAGAAAATCCAGTTTCACAAAGGTAGGATATTGAAAATGGTAATAGAATGCAGAATGCCCTTGTTTTCAGTGCAGAAAAATCATCCTCCTGCCAAAATTCAAATAGTTATTTATTACTAAATTGTATTTTGGTTTCGCCACTTGTCCTGAAGTCTATGAATTTTCCTTCCTTAGCAATTGAGAGTCCTTCGGGAGTTTTATGAAATGGATTCCTAACCCACTCGTAACTTGCTATCAGTTTGTCGTCAGCAGGAAAATACTTTTTAAAATTCGTTGCCTGCATGGCTAAATGATTCTCAATGGTAACAAAAACATATTTTACAGGTTCTTCTTCAGCCTTTTAAGTTTTAGTACAATTATCCACATTTGCAAACATTGTTAAGTTTTTTTGCTTTAAATTTCTGCCCCACAATTCCAATTTTCTACAAAAAGCATTAACTTTATCACTCGTATCCAACATATGTGTATTTGCTCCTTGGAGTTGAAGATTCAAGTTATTTAATTTCTCGAATATGACGACCAAGTAGCTCAATTTCATCACAAATAAACAATAGTGAAAATTCTCGGTTTCCGGTCTATTATCGTCTTTTAAGAAAATGGCGATTTCTTCTCTTAATTCATAAACACGTTGCGGGAATTTCTCACGTGATAAGCATCTTGCCTCGCATTTAAATAGTAACTCTGAATGTACTGAACCCATGTCTTTACAAAGTGCGGAAAAGATTCTCGTTCTCAGGGTTCTCATTTTTATATAATTTACAACATTTACAACAGTAGTTAACAGAATATTCAAACCAGTACTCATTTCTTTCGAAACCAAAGCTTCTCTGTGGATCATGCAATGTGTCCAGACGCATTGAGGCGATTTTTGTTTTACAAGTGCTTGTATGCCTTTGAACCTTCCTGATATTGAACGAGCACCATCGGTGCATATTCCGATGCAATTTTTACATTCTATGTTTGCCTCATTCATAACATCATTTAAAATAGCAAATAATGCTAGCGCTGTTGTTTTGAGTTCCATTGATTTGAAGAAAATTAGTTCTACTACTGACATAATATCACAAAATCAAACATAGGCAATTAAATGAGCATCTTTATTAATATATGTTGCTTCATCAAACTGTATTGAAAACATTTTGTCACGCAACATCGAGAAAAGCTGACACTACATTTTCAGCTGTATCACCAATTCGACAAGCAACAGTATCATTTGAAAGAGGTATGGACTGTAATTGTTTTGAAAAATTAACTCCAGACATAGTTTCTACAATCTCAATTACTACAGGTTTTTACTTTACTTTTGTTTTGGCAGCTAGTTAAAAATAATTTAAGGACAGAATTCAAAATACTCAATATACATTACTGTTGTATACATTTTACTGTAAGTGGGGGGCGCAATGAAAATTATGATTGAAAACTGGGCCGCGAATACTGAAAGGTTGAGAAACGCTACATAATGGCATATTAGTTAAGACACCTTGTTGTCATTAAGTAGGAATAATATTCTACCCATTGTGGCGGCTTTAGATTAATGAGTTCCAGCCTAAATAAAAGCAGCCGTTTCACAATACTGATCAAACTGTCATTGGTCTCGCAATTGTGGAGAAATAACCTTCATAACCCCCTTGGAAAAAAAACTAACTGTTGGCCAAGTGGGTAATAAAAATGGTTGTAAAAAGCTAAAGCTTCAAGCAGAAGTTTTACTTCAATGGATGATAAATTTAAAACTAAAGCTTTGGTAAGATTCTTTCAACAGATTAACTGTTTCTGACTGTTCATTATTTTGCTCGCTCATAATTTTTATTTCTTTTATATCTAAGATTTTATTTTATTTATTTATTTTTTGCTTGTAAGTGTAAGTGGCGTAAGTCTTCCCTGTTGAATTGAGAGCATTGTACCAGTTTTGTAACTATTGAGCACCTATTATAGCTAGCTCTGAATCATAGCTATGGAATTTTTGAAGTGAAACTTCTAATACGATTTCCAACAAGGTTGCGTTAAACGTTTAACGTAACGATAAACAAAACAAAACATCAATAACAAGAAAAAGTCGTTTGGTTGCATAGCAACCAGCTAGAGTTGCAGTTATTGCATCAGCAGACGATTTAAAACAATTATTTAAACGAACTGTTTATTGATGACGGAACATCTTTATTGCCACTATCACTATCCACTGCATTTTCACAAGCTCTGGCAGACGTTACTGGTGGAGAAATTGATTATTGTGAGCGGCCTGCGATCCTTGCAGGAAATTTTAATGTGAATTTCTCGTTACCTGAAGCTGAAACGTTATTAATCTTCCATAAAGACAAATTTGGATTGGAAATGATAAATGGTAGGAATGATCCAACAGCCAAAGGGGGAACTACCATTGATGCAGTTTTTGCAAGAAATATTAAAAAATAGAACTCAAACATTTCGTATCTTGCTTTAGTTATCATAATCCTATTGTAAATGTTATAGATTATTTCTTATAATATTTCTCCACTCGAAAATGATAGTTAAAAGATGCAATCAATTGTGAATTGTAAGCAATGTTAATAAAGTTTTTTTTTAAAGAAACAATATGATTTCACTAAAAATCAATTTCTACCCCTTTCTATTTTCATTTCCACATTACGAAGTTTCACTTCTTCCGCGCGGAGGGACTCCACGCACTATTTTCTACCCATGAAATTTTATTCATTTACTATTTTCTCGGAATATTTATCACTAGCCGACTAAGGCGGCCAGCTGTCTGCCACGCTAAAGGTTTTCACAAATAAAGTTTTTTGAAACATAGCAGGAAATCTGAAGATTAGTGGACAATTAAAGCGTTCCTGTCCTGCAATTTTGTCTTCATGTCCAGTTCTGCTGCAGATGTGTTATAGCTCTTGAGGATGTTTGAAGATGTAACTTTGTTATGGTAATCTAAGGCCTATGGTAACCTAACCTATAATATAACTATCAGGTGGAGACTTTTTTTTAATTTTTTTTATTTATTTAAAGGCCTCAGAAATTGTAAAAGCATACAAAAGTTGCTTTCGAAATCATCATTGGCCAATAGCTGAAAATTAAAACGCAGTTAATAACATATTTAAGAAACAGCAATAAAATAAAACTTGTGTCAGTCAGCATACAGACAGTATATAATTCTTCCTATTCTTGTAAAACTTCGTTATAAACAATATTTTTAGTTTTTCCATTTGGTACTTATAAGTTCTTATCATCACCAACTCTTGAGCAGACAATCGGGTTTTTAAGAAGTCAACGAATACTTTAGAATAACAATTACTACGAAGGCAAATCATAAAACTTCAATATTAAAATCTAAGTGCTTACCTGCAAACTGAAACTTTCTGAAAATAACTAATTACATTTTATAAAAACTGTTAAAATAAAGAATAGAAAAGCCAAAGAGATCCAAGGTAAGTGTGATCGTTCCTTCAAAAACAATTAAATTCCTATTTTATATATTATATAGCTACAACGTTTAAGAAAAAAAAAATAAAATGCTAAATACATGAAAAGAACACGAAAACGAATTAATTTTTTATGGTATCAACTTCTATTTCTATATCGCTACAAAAATTATCGTCTTCGCTTAAGAAAAAAAATAGAGCGTGGAAAGAAGAAGAAAAACTTATCATAACAATTATGAACAGCGGCAAATATATCAAAGCGAAGCGTTCTATTTACGTATCGAATATGTTGCCACATTTTTAATTCGCGATCGCAACGCTCGAGTACGCCGTCTAGCGGGAGCCTGTAAATATCGGACATTAATTTATCACGTTTTCATTTAGTTCCATCAAAATCATTGACTGAATAAGACGCCATTTTTTAGCAGCAAATAAGAAACAAAATTTCCCTAAGGAAAAGGCCGAAGAACTTGAAAAAAATCTCCAGAATATTAGTAAATCTTTCAGGAACAGAACACGCCAAACATTTGAAGAAAAATTCCTCAATAATTTTTTATTTCTATTATCAACAAACTTGCAACTGATGACTTCCGATTTCGGATACTGTTACAGATGTTTGTATTAAGGTAAAATGCATTTCTTCTGTCTTCAATTCATTACGAATTAAAGTGAAGTCAACATTGCTTTCGTCATTCCAGTGAATAAATATGAATTCAGAGCATACAGAATTGTAATAGTTATAGCATATTCTTCTTCGTTATAGAATAGTATATATTTCTGTATCCATATAATTCGGAAAACAACAATAAAACATTATCCAAGTTACTTGAAATAGTGCCATTTGTGCTGATTCTTAATTAATTTGTATCGTTTTCTTGGTAAGTATTTTTTAGTTTTGAAAGAATAAGTTCAACTAGAATTCAGCTATTCTGTTTTTAGCTACATATTCAAATTCATATCAATTATAAAATATTGCTGTGTAGTATGTTATCTAAAAGTAATGAAGGAATAAAGTATGTATCTATTATTTGAGAATAAAGTTTTCAAACAAGGAACTTATCATTTTGGTATTCTCCGGGAATTATAAATCAGGTAAGTGCAATGATTTTTACAATAAAAAATTTGCTTGTAAATATTTTTTTTTCATTTGATGATGGAATGAACTACAGAATGGCTTTTTACGTCTGATTAAGAAATATAAGAATAATAAAAAAAGAAACAATATGAAAGTTTTTATTTCAATGTAAAGAATTCTTAAAATCGTTTTTTTATCCTAAGAATTCTTTATTTTCCGTTTTTTGGTTTATAATTTTTTGATAAAAATTGTTCTCAAAATACTTTTTTTGAAAAATTAAATGGTATAACATTATGTGTTTATGTATACTTCTTGTATATTCCAATGTTTGAAGTAATATGATTCAGAAAAGTATGGAATAAAAATTCGGTACTTACGTATTAACGCCACCGCCGCTACAGATTTGGCGGTTTTTAAGTGCCGCCAATCTACACTTAAAATTTTTGCGACAATTCCTTAAAATAGAACACTTTATTTAAAATCAAAATAGTCAATCGGATTTCGGTGGAAAATGAGCCGATATAGAGTTTAGCATAGATTCAAAACAATCATATCGCCATATGAACTCTGATAAATAAGATTCCAAATGAAATAACATTTCCAAAACGTACGTTTACCAAGATAAAGTTTCATGTTGTGGGAATTGGTACATTTTCGTTTTTTCGGTAAAATATTTCCCTCCTGAAAAAATAAAATTGCATCTTGTTTTGTTTTTGGCAAATCCCAAAGACGAATTTTCGTAGCACTAAAAATGGCTACAAAAAAGAATTGTTTTTTTGTTTTTGTTTCGTCAGCATTCTTTATTTTACGTTTCTTAGTTTCTAAACAATGATTTTTATTGAAACTTGAAATTTTTTGATAAAAATTGTTGTCAAAAAACTTTGTTTACAAAATTAAATTTCATAAAATTATGAGGCTTATGTATACTTTTTGTTCATTTCAATTTTTGAAGTAATATGATTCTTAAAACTATAGAATGTAAAGTTTAAATGGGCCTTTCATGTTATATCATTAAATTTAGTAAAACTATTTTCGGGCATTAGGTTTTAACTCTTATAAGAATATACATATTTTTTTCTGTTAATGTACAAATATTTTTCCGATGTGTTTTGGATATTCCTTCTCTAATAAAAAGAGATACCATTTTGTTTTTGTTTGCATAAGAAAGAATATCAAGCATTTTTCTTTTTTAAATTTAATTAGACACAATAAAGAAGGAACGTTGCAATGCTACGTGCTACATTAACGACGTCTCTAGAGTAACTGAATGACTGTTCATATAGAAATCGCAGGTATTAGTCTCATACAACAACGCCCCCTATAGTTCGTTGCGATCGCGAATACAAAAGTTAAACTTTTCTCCACTTTGATAAAGGTAAACTAATGCGAACCTTACAATTAAATTATTAATTCCTTCGTATATTATTGGTTTAAGTTGTCGAAAATTAATATTTCAATTGTAAAGTTCGCATTAGCATACATTTATAAGAGTGGAGAAAAGTATATGCATTTTTTAATAGTTTTTTGAATATGACTCTTTGAAGACGAAAAAGCATAGATTTTCTTACAAAATGACTGATAACTAAAAAACTGATCCAAATTTTGAAACAGAAAAAAAATACTTCTTCATTATGTCAAAACACAATTATGTGCCGAGTTACGTGCCTGGGCGAGGTTTCTGGGGCGATATATTGTGATTACAGACAGACAAACAGACACACACACAGCCGTTTATTATTATGTATAGATTAAAGTTGGTTTAGTTTGGCTAAAAGTTTAAAGAGTATGAGGTTGATCAATAAAAACTGCAAATCCACTATAATTATCAGTAGTTTATCCCGATGTGAGCTAGGGAAATTATTGCTCTACAATTTCATGAAAAAAGGGCATGAAAGCATTGAACATTGGCTGCCGAAGCACAATTACTGCCTTTGCGTCAGCAATGCACATTGACTACTTCTACTTCTCAGATAAGCTGGTTCCCATCGATCTGAAGATCCACAATTGATCCCCCTTGGAAAACAACTAGCTGTTTCCCAAGTGGGTTTGGAAAATGGTTGTAAAAAGCTAATTAAGCTTCAAGCAAAAGTTCAAAGTTGAAGATCCGGTAGACTTCAATCCGCCAATGGGAGTAGAATCCCAGTTGTACATCAGTAGTTTTCATTCTTCATAAATGTAACTTGCGAAATAATATACCATTCAAAAATACGTACAATAGTCTATACGAATTTTCCTTTTCTTCCACGAAAGTCTTAAGACTGTTTATTTGAAATCTATGGCTAATTATGAATTAATTATGAAAACTTGTCAATTTCTTTTGTCACTTTAGTAGGAAGAACATTTAAGATCTTTTAATAATAAAATGTATTTGCGTGACTTGCCAATCAGTAAAGATTTGTCATTGACCCTCAATTATTTGCAATAAATCAAAAAGGAAGTTAATACCTTATTGCTTTCACATGTCACGATCTAAGGTTGACATGCTAATTATATTTCTGTCATTCAATTAATTTAATGCCATTGTGTGTGTTTTTTTTAAAAAGTATCAGCATTCAAAGAAACGTCACAAAGAAGTTAATTCTTCTGCAACTTTAAATAATTAACTACTAGTATTGAAAACTGTAAAACCACAAAGCATGTAAAATGTTGCCTAAAGCAACCCTTTTCTTCAATCTCCTACAGTGGAAAGATTTTGTTACAAAAAAAATTCATTTTTTTAACCGGTTCAAAATGAATTTTTTTACTGAATCAAAGGATGCCTTTTTCCATGCAAATATCCTAAATATATCCTTGAAATTCTTGTTTTCTTCTTCCTTCCTTTCTTTTTTTTCTGTAAATGTTAAGAGATAGTGCACAAAAAGACTTTGATGATTTTATCGTTGTTTTGGATAAGTATCGTTGTTTTGGATAAGACCATTAACATTTCAATAAAATATACTATTTATGTAAGATATACTGAAGAATACAGAAATACTGAAGGAAAACTGAAAGAAATACTAAGAAAAAAATACTTCGTTAAAGAAATACTAAGATGTAAAGAATACTTCATTGGAATAACTTTGAACTATTTCTAGTTATTTTATAATTTTTACGGCATTTAACTTTGCAAAAATTCGTACTGTCATAACTTCATTATTAAAGAAAAAATTATTTTCGAGTTTTGAATTTAGCAATAAAGGGCGCTTTCGAAACCAAATTTTTTGTCCCTTTAGTAGTTAGTAGCTGTCCCATATTCAGAGAGTAAATGAAAACTATGAAAAATGTAATTTAAATAGAAATTCTGCTTCACCGATTTCATTTAATTTTTTTATCTAGTCCTGCTACATATTGCGCATCAACTGATTTTTTTCTCCCCACAAATAGCCCTAAAAGTAATTATATGCCTTTACTTAATTTTGTCTAACAATCCATTTAAGGCTTTGAAGTCCCTTTGGGTCAAACCTACCGAAACTTTTTTTTTAATTTTCTTGTAATATTTCTCCTCTTACAAGATTATCACACTTACAGAGCAGAACTAATACAGCTCTTGACTATAATTTCCACGTGAATCAGTCTTTTACATAACACCTAGTAATTTTCATTTGAATTAATAATTATCATACGTATAAATATACACCCTTACAGAACGAAAATAATAGAACCTTAACTTTCAATTTTTTTAAGCATCACTTTTTTCCACGCTACACAGTTTTGAATATTTCAATTGGATAAGTGATCATTATACGCATAAATATGCATTTTTACTGAACGAAACTAATAGAACCCTAACATATGAATTTCACGTGCATCAGTTTTTATACACAACACAGTTTTGAAATTTTCGCTTGATTTTGCAAATATTATGCGTACAAATATACGCTCTTAAAGAAACGAAACTAATAGAATCCTTTTCTGTACATTCATCATTTTTTTCACACAACACAATTTTGGAATTTTCATTTGAATTCGCATTAGGAAATATAAATATAATACGTGTGAATGCATAAATTTTTTACCTTCTGAGTTCCACACTACCTTGGTTTTTGCTTTTTACAAATTCCTGTCTTAAATATTTTTCTCTCACTCTTTTTTGAAAAAAGTTTCAAAATAAAAAAGTTAATAAAAAAAGCTCCGAATTTCTATTACATAAACTCATTAACATTCTATCTATCTATCTATCTATCTATCTATCTATCTATCTATCTATCTATCTATCTATCTATCTATCTATCTAATCTATCTATCTATCTATCTATCTATCTATCTATCTATCTATCTATCTATCTATCTATCTATCTATCTATCTATCTATCTATCTATCTATCTATCTATCTATCTATCTATCTATCTATCTATCTATCTATCTATCTATCTATCTATCTATCTATCTATCTATCTATCTATCTATCTATCCATCTATCTATCTATCTATCTATCTATCCATCTATCTATCTATCTATCTATCTATCTATCTATCTATCTATCTATCTATCTATCTATCTATCTATCTATCTATCTATCTATCTATCTATCTCTATCTATCTCTCTCTCTCTCTCTCTCTCTCTCTCTCTCTCTCTCTCTCTCTCTCTCTCTCTCTCTCTATATATATATATATATATATATATATATATATATATATATATATATATATATATATATATATATATATATATATATATATATATATATATATATATATATATATATATATATATATATATATATATATATATTGCCTTGATAAACAATCAATAAAAATAATTCACAAATACGAAACAACACTTCTCAACACAATTTCACAGATCATTCGCAAGAACTGAAAATGATAGAAAATTTCATTTCATCCTCCATGGGATGTTCTTTGAAATTAACAGTTCAACATGAAGACTTGGTGGTCCAGTTATCTGAACAATTTTTGTTCTCCTTAATCATTGCTCTCCCAATACTACCAAAGCAGTTCCAGAACAAGACATCTTTTTTTCTATCTCCCTTTAATCCTGAAAATTCTTTTCAAGTAAAAATTACTTTTAATAGCATTATGGCATTCGCTGATTTGTTTTCCTTTTCCCCATGAATTACTTTTTAATTTTAGCAATAAAAACTCATTATATCTTCAATAATATATACCTTAAATGATTTTAAAATGAAACACAACTAATGTTATTAATAAATAATCTCATCGTCATTACATCATTTATGAACTGTTTTTTTAAAATTTAGGCGAATAAAACTATAGTATGAGACAAGTGTCTGTAAAAAATTACGTAAATTTTACAATGATGCGAATCCTTCTAACGAAAATTCAACTAAGAAAGTATATTAAATAAATAAGTAAATATTAAGGAACAAAATATTTTCCCATTTGTTTTTAGGTTTCTTCTATTGTTTCTTAAATATATTATGATAATTTAATAATAATGATTATTGTCTTTTTATTAAAATCCAGTCATAATTCTTGTTTAATAAAATAATAACTGCGTTTAAATTATTTTTCCCCTACACGCACATTTTCCACCATTGAAAATTATAGTTAAGTGTCGCAAAACTAACATTGAGAACTAACTTCATTTAAAAAAAAAAACAATACGGAAAGATATTATAAGGAAAGGAAACATTAAACGTTGACTTTGTCAGAAGCACAAAATGCGAGGTAAGGCTATTTATCGCCTTTGACCAATAGTTCAGGGTTATTTCAGAAAAGTTTTTGAAGCGCATTTGTTCAACTAATAATAATTGTCCTTTGAACTTTCGCTTGTATAAAATATATACAATATTATAATTTTTCTAGGAAAACTATTGGGCAGAAAAAGGAATTCTTTTTATTTCCTGAAGTCCTTGAAAAATGATTGAAAAACGAGGATACCTGTTAGGGGTGTATCCCAAATAATGAAATGAAATTAAAAAAATGTTAATCTGAATATAATCCTTTTTGATCAATAAAGAATGCATCTTTTATATTTCTGAACAGTGGATTGTTAATTTTTATCAGCACTTTGTGGGGACATAATCGTGTGAGCTGATGACTAGATTATATCTCTTAATTTTTTTTCTATCTCTCACTATTTTTTGCTTTCTTTATATATATATATATATATATATATATATATATATATATATATATATATATATATATATATATATATATATATATATATATATATATATATATATATATATCGCATCAAGCTGCCATTGGTGGGATTCGGACCTGGTTATCCCTTGAGCCACTGCGGACACATTTGTTAATTGTTACTGTTTTGTTTTTCTAGAAAACCTAAAGAGCTAATAAAATTGCCCACTTTCCCAACAGGGTATTTCCTAATTACTGCCTTTAATATATATTTTTAGAATACTTTCGAAAATCAATACATATTAGAGGCTCGCAAATTACTATTGTAAGCATGAAAAAAAAGGAATATCTCAGTCAAAATCTAACTAATTACTTTTAAAAAGGAGAAATTAGCGCGTCGAAACCAGTTTAATTGCCAAATTAAACTCGATGGTGTTTCAAATTATCCCCTCCCATCTGCTCTTTATTTCCTTTGACAACCAATAACTCGTGCTTTTATTTCCCATTGTGCTTTTATTCGTGATTTTTAATAATTTTTTTAATTAAACTGTGTACAAAATTGTAATGCAAAATACATATTTTTTTATGTGTTCTCTAATATGAGGAAAACTAATTTAGCAATTACTTGGATCACTATTTCATATTTGTCTTCCAAACTTTTGATAAGTGGCAGAAAAAAAATATTTAAGCTTTTCCCGTCTCGTTTAAGGAAGAATTTTTAATTCCTCAAGCAAATGACTCAGAATTTCTTTCTTATCTTCAAGCGGGAAACCTAAACACCTGGATCAGTTTCATTATAATTCTGAAACAATCCCTCTATTCGTTTCAATTATGGAAGCGAAACTGGTTTGGACCGACGCATTTCATGTGTTCCGCGGAGTGAAATAAAAATCTTCCCCCGTTAAATGGGAAATGATATCTTTCTTGAGTATTATGCAATTATGAACGAGTTTTTAGAAAAACATAATTTGAAAAATTATTTTCAAGGATGGAATAAATTGTTGCACTATCAAATAAATATGGTACATTTTTATATTTTTGTTACTTTTCATAGGATAAGAATAGTACACGTCTTGATGATGAGAAAAGGAATTATTTTTCTCATTTTAGAATTTAAGCAATTTATATTGAAAACAAGCATGCCACTAAATAATATGGGGAAATAACGAATGCAATACTTAAAGAAAGAAAAATGGAACACGGGTTCAATATAAAAAAATAATCGTAGTCGTTTAATCATGAGAGAAATAAATAGAATGATTAAAAACATAATGTACGAGTAATAGGAAAATAAAGCACATATTCAGAACAAAAAATAATTGTATTCGTTTAACCATGAAAGAATGAAATGGAATCTTAAAAAAATAAATGTAATAAACTATTAAACATAAATTCAAAACAAAATTCGTTTATTTTTGAAAGATTTGAATGATATGGTGAAAGAAGGAAAGTGGTATAAAATAAAACTTCCAAATAACAGAAAATAATCATACGCGTTTAAACATGAAAGAATTGAATGAAATGGTAATAGAAAATGGAATAAAAAAAACCTTTAAGAAATAAAAAATGATCGTAATCGTTTAATCATGAAAAAATTGAATGGATTGGTAATAAATAAAAAGAATTAAAGCACAGATTGAAAGTTAAAAAATAATTGTATTCTTTTATATATGACAGAATTTAAAAGAATAATAAGAAAAATAGAAGTAAAAAAAGAATTAAAAAATGAAACACAGACTGAAAGGAAAAAAAAATTGTCGTACTTGTTTATATATAAAAGAATTGAAAGGGATGTTGGATAAGGAGTATTATACAAAAACAATGTAATGAGATGCAAATAAATAAATAAACATGTAATAATAAAAAACAAGAAAATATAGATCCAAAGTGAAAAAATTTCAAAATTTGCTTATTTTTGGAAAAAATTAAATAGAATGATGAATAAAGGAAAGTAATAAAAAATAATAAAATATTTAAAAAATTAAGAAAAATAAAAAGATCCAGATGCTTTCAGGATTGGTTTAAACTGCTAATACTGTTTACGTTTAATGTTGAATAATGTTTGTCAGTTCCATGTACTCAAACTTTGCACACATTTCATTAGCCGTAAAGTACAAGGTCCGGCTATTAATTTCCAGGACTGACGCAACTGTAGGAGGAAGAAAATCCGGAAGATGGCGCTAATGATTGCATATTGAAGAGTGTTTTCTTGCGCATGTGCAGTGCAATCGGCGCCATTCTGAAGTGAGTGGTTTTTGTGGAAAGGGGCATTAAAACGTAGCTCTTAAATTCCTGTTGTCGAAGTGAAATGGAGCAAAGAATTAACATTAAATTTTGCTTCAAATTGGGCAAGACAGCTGCAGAAACCTACAAATTGTTAAAACAAATTTACGGCAAGGAAGCATTATCTCGCTCAAGAACTTTTGAATGGTTTAAACGCTTTCGAACGCGAAAGCGTGGAAGATGATCCGCACACAATTCGGCCGCAGTTCGTACGCAAGTCGGAAAACAATTGAAAAAGTTCGCGTCCACTCATTGCGTTTGCCTGTGAGGCAATTCTTAGCTCAGCATGGTGTCGTTGAGTGGCAGCAGCCACCATACTCGCCAGACCTAGCACACACTTTTTCCTGTTTCTTAAACAGAAAAATTCACTCAAGGGAACAAGATTTCAGGATGTCGAAGCCTTCACGAAAACTGTAACATCACTAATAAAGAGCATTCCAAAAGAGGACTTTAAAACTTCTTTCCGAAATTTGTACAGCCGAGCACATACGTGCATTACTGCTGATGGGGATTACTTGGAATAATATTAAATGGCTATGTGTTTAACTTTTTTTTCTTCTGAGTTATTCCATGAGTCCTGGAAATTAATAGCCAGACCTTGTATTTTTGCTATTCAGAAAAATTATTAATGTGCTCCAGTCTATTCAAAAATGTAGTTATAAAAAATTCAAAATCAAACATAAAATACGAACTGTTGTTGATAATTAAACAGCTTACTGAAATGAATGCGTCATTTTTGTTCTCTAAATATTCTTCTTCTGAATAAATCATGCATTTTAAGAATTATTGATATAGAAATCCCTTTATAGAAATAGACTTTAACTTGAGTGAAATTTGAAAGCTTATTTTTAAATTTTTCTTGCAAAAATATGAATGCAGAGGTTTTCTAGTATTTATGTTTTAAAATCGTTAACTCTTTTTTGGATACAAAATGTGTTTTTAATCGAAAAAGATGAGTTTTAAAACAGTATATAAGATGTAAATTTTTGAAGATTCTTATATGTAAACATTTACATTTAATGAATCTATAATAACAAAAAGAAGATTTATAGGGTGTGTCTCTTCGTTTCCGTTTCGAGGAAACCTTCGTTGTTTGGTTTCAGAAGCATTTGCACTAAGGTCTTGAAATTCGGACAGTGGTTGCTAGGTGCAATTTCCACCATCTATCCTAATATTCATTAAAAAAAATTCCATTAGTTCGTGTGGAGCAGATTTTGATAAATACATTTTTCTCGTAGGCTTAACACAAGGTTTGTTATAATTTTAACTTTAGACCATGAGCGATAATGCTTAAGAAAGGCTTGAATTATAATTGCCATGTAATTCAATAATTTTTCGACTAATATAAATAAAATAAGAGAAAATAATAAATATTTACATAAAGTTATTTTTTGCATGGAATTATTTTTAGATAAACAAATTTCGTGTCTGTGTGCAAAAATACTAAATAATTATTGGATATTTATTAATTTATCCTGCGCAATAATGGAGAAGACTGAAAGGCATGCATTAAGACAGTTATTTATTTAAACTATTTTTACTTTTTTTCTTCCTTTTTGTTGCCTTATCTATTGAGTTTACATTAGACAAAACACTCATTTTGAAATTTAACTCATCATCAAAATTGAATATTAAATAAACTTATGTATCGAAAATGATGGTATTGATCACGGTCGACTCATGATAATGTAAATTTACCCCAATCAAACAATTTTCCTGCGGAATACACTCCAAACGAAAAAGTACCTTTTTTGACGAGTATATGACATTTTCATTTAATTTATTATTGATTTTACCAGTTTATATATAGTACCGTTTGAAACTCTCCCCTTTGGAGCGGTAAGGGAAGGTGTGAGGATAAAAAAGGGTAGTTGGCCTATCCATTTTTATTTGGTGGCTAATGAGATTATCATAATTGGTACATAAGCGCACATCTTTTCCGTAAAAAATTGTACTTGGAAAAAAAATAGCGCGTGGAGTCCCTCCTCGCGGAAGAAGTTAAACTTCGCAACCTGCGACGTTAATTGTAGAAGAATCAGCCGTCGTAGAAAGATCACTAGTTCTATTCAACGACTCTTTTTCCTGCTCGCTTCCGTGCTCTGTAATCACGGTAATATTGTGAAATTTTTCCCTCGTGGACCTCTTGAGCCAGTGGAAGTGCTTGTGGTTGCCTCATCGTCTCGCCCTGGAAAATGTATTTGTATTAATAATGTATGTGAATGCGTCATAATGTAATTTCAGAAGAGAAAACCTAACAATCAATTGATATTCACAAGAGACGTACCTTGACCTAACCTTAAATCCGTCGCATTGTCCGTGGGATTGTTTTCACTCATTTTTTAAAATTGTTATACACTAAATTTGAAAATAAAAAATATTACCCTATTAAATAGTATGTGTATCAAATTAAACTAAAAAAAAAAAATATTTATAGAAAAACAATACTTTTATTATTTTTATGCTAGTGAGAACCAAAACAATATGGAAATGAATGAGGGAAAACTGGATCCTACCACGTGATTTCCCGGCCAATAAAAATGTAGCGTTAAACGTTTAGCGCAACCTTGTTGGAAGTAGCATAAAAGTATAACTTCAAAAAGAAGTTATGTACTAAATAGCAAATTTAAGGGAGAAAATGATAATTTAAGGGATAATGATCAACATACTATTACTGATACCAATGATGCTTAATGAGTTTTGGTAATAGGCGATATAGGTATTATGATAATTCGTGCTGTTTTAACCAATGCCAATTTTATACTAATATTGGCACTAATGTGCCCACTATAAGTACTGTGGTAATAGGTTTTTTTATGGCCCCCAAAATGGATAAGTTCAAAGAAAATTGCCTGATTGTTGTAAATTTTGATTATCATAATCTTTACTTTCAGTTTTGTGCATGGTTTTGTAGTAGCAATTTATTAATTATTTACTTTTTTCACACCCTGTAAGATTAACGAGTATTTAGCTATTTGGAAATAATGTCCATTCTAAAGGTTTCATCTTCCTTTTATTTACTATTGAAGATGAATGTAAAGTTGAACTATTTGAAGATGAATGTAAAGTCCAGCTAAAAAGGCTCTGTCCTGAACGGAGCAATGCTAAGTAGAGCAATGTTTAATGGCAGCAAGTGATTGCAGTCCTATGCTCACATTACACGAAGGTGCTCTACAGTTGTCATGAGTCGTAACTTTTTTAGTACCTCTAAAAACCTTTTACCAATATTTGCTAAAGCGTTCATAGGATTCTGCCACTTGAAACCTTACTACTCTGTTTTGTTTTGTCTTGGACTTCCAATCTTAGCTTGACTTTACATTCACGTTAAATGCTTGCATGTAAACTGATATATCAGTTATGGGATACCTGAGGTAATAAAGGCAATAATATCTTATTATTTGAGTCTAGTGTATTTTGTTACTTGACTAAAATGTGAATAAATAAACTATAAAAATATCTAAATATGCCGAAAATGATAAAAATTAAATTTTGTTATTTTTCATGCAGTAATTAGAAATAAATGAAAAAATAACTAAAGTTATATCATTGAAATTTATTTAGAAGAATCTCTTTTATCCCATTTTTAAATTTACTCTCATCTAAGCTATTGTACATATTTCTAAGTAAAAATGGCATTTTCTGCCATTAATTAAATCTCAAACGATAGGAGGTTAAGGTAAGAAAATCTAGATGGCGCTTATGTAACTGAATGACTAAATTATAATTTCTAAGATACGCACAATTAATTTCATCATTATTTTAGGGTAATTGAAAACAGCATTAATCAATACAATACTGTCAAATCGAATCGTTTGAAGTTTGTTTAATAAATCGCTGTAATTAAACAAAGTTTTTCGGACAAATTTATATAAATTGCTCCATTAACCTTGACATTAGTTTCTAGATAAACTTCTTTCCGATTTTTTTTTTCGTTCTATGTAGAGCAAGTGTTGCAATTTGTCGTTTGTTGTCGCTTTATTTTTTCCTCTAGTCTTTTCAAACACTCGAGTTATTTAGCCAGCAGTATTTTCAGTTCCAGTTTTCTAATAAATCAATAATGACCTTCCAATCATTTTTTCAATATTTTTTTAAATAATAGATAACACGTGCTTTTATCTCATGTATTCATAAACTGATTCCAGGTGACGAACGTATTTAAGATCTTATTGCGAATGCTTAAATATGAAGATCAAAATCTTAGCTCAATTTTTAATTTCGCAAAGTTACGATTGTACATTTTTTGGTAAATATTGGGTGTTATGCAGATGGGTCTTAATGTTTATGAAGATGGTTATTGGGTTTCTTGGTTTTTTCCTCCTAAGCAATTCACCTCTGGTAATTACATACTACAGAAGTTTAAAAAAATTCTATAGTGTCAAGTTATTGCACTATAATAAAAGGCTTTCTTAGATATCACACGGGCTATTAGGGGTTTGTAGATGATATTTTTGAGACACTCTGAACTATCTCCCTCATTTTAAAACAAGTGCTTGTTTAAAAAAGAATTATAAAAAAATCAGTAGAATGAGGTTTCTTTCTTATAACTGTCTATACAAAATAAATGGCTCATGCTTTTAAAAAATATTACTGAACTAGTCTGCTTTTTTAAACATAAGCAATTAAACAATAATCGATCTAATTCGTCAAAGAACGCAAATTGGGAACAAGGATTTGTTAACACGTAGATATTAAAAAAATTTGGGGAATTTTTTTTAAGAAAGGTAAATTTACTTTAGAGAAGCAAAATAATTTTTCGTTTTGAATAAAGGGGTAGATAGTAAAATAACTTTAAGCAAATTATTATAAGAATTTCAAACTATCTTAGCAATACAACAAAAGTCAATGTGAGGTCCAACTTTTGCAAGCCACATTTTTGGTTACTCTCCGTACCAGAAAAATATTTTCACAATAATAACACAAATCAGTTTTTTTTATTTTAAAATGATACTAAGGTCTTAAGAAAGTAAGGTTCAGACTACTGTCTACTTGTAAACTTTCTTTTCCTTTCTCAAGTATTATTTTAAGAAATGATTTTGATGTTGTTGCTGTAGTTAATTTACGTCGCACTAGAGCTGCACAATGGGCTATTGGCAACGGTCTGGGAAACATCCCTGAGGATGATCCGAAGACAAGCCATCACAATTTTGATCCTTTGCAGAGGTGATGGCACACCTGCTTCGGTAGCCCAACGACCTGCACGCGAAGTCGAGCACTTTACTGTAGAACAGTTTAACGACGACCAATACCGCACACCCTCGATCCCTACGCAAATTGATCCAAGTGGTCACTCATCCGCACACTGACCGGAGCCAGTGATGCTTGACTTCGGTGATCTGTTGGGAACCGTGTCTTAACGATCAGTTCACTGCGGGACAAATGATTTTGAAAGTTTCAAACTTTTTAAGCCTATTCAGATTTGCAGGGCATTCTGTGAGACTGGTGATATTAATAAATATTTTAATGAAGTAAATAAATTTTATAGTTTTTAGGAAAATACCAAAAAAAAAAATTACATTATTGTCAAGTTATGAAAGTCATCCTGTTTTTTGAAATATTTTTAAATCTTCGTACGTTTCCTGGTATGTTATAAAAGTATCGTAAAATGATAAATCAAGCTGCATTTTTATAACAATTCAGGTGCAACTTCATTTTCCATATTTTTAAGTATACAATAATTTAAAAAAAAATACAATTTAATCACGGATGAAGAAAAATCTCGATTTATCTTGTGGTTTGTGTTTTATGCATCCCATTATTGACAACTATTAACAATTTCCTTTATTTTTTATAATGAAAAACTGTTTGTAAGTAATTTTCGAAAACCTTCATTCATTTTTGCTATTACAAAATTGACGGAGCTATTTTCCCTAACTAATGAGCAACATGTCTTGCTAAATTTCTAAGTATAAACACTATTTAATATCCCAAAAGTAAAGTTTGTATTTATTTCATGATTTATATGTTTTATGCATTACATTATGATACACCATTTAAATTCATTTATTTTTAATGGAAAACTTCCATTCGGAAGTATTTATGAAAATTTTCATTTGTATTAATTATTACGTAGTTCACGGAGTAAAGTGTTCTAACTAATGTTAAAAATGTTAAATATATTAAATATAAGCGCTGTTTAATCTTTGAAAAATAAAGTTTGCTTTTATTTCATTAGACATATTTCATGCATTCCATTATGATACACAGTTCACATTAATTTGTTTTTACTGAAAAACTTCTATTAAACAATAGCTCAGAAAAACTTCATTTGTATTAGTTATTACATAATTTACGGAGTAATTTCTTATAACTAATGTGCTGCATGTCTCGTTAAATTTTACATATAAAAACCTTTTAATGTCCGAAAAGTAAAGTTTATATTTATTTCGTTATTTATGTTTCATGCATTCCACTATGATACACTATTCACATTAATTTATCTATAATGAAAAACTTTCATTAAGCAGCAGTAGTTCTGAAAAACTTTCACTTAAATTAATTGTTGCATAATTTTCGGATTTATTTCTTTTTAATAATGGGCAACATGCCGCGTTAAATTTTCAAATATAAACACTATTTAATCCCTGAAAAATAAAGTTAGCATTTATTACATGATACATATTTTTTACATTTTAATACACAGTTTACAATAACTTATTTTTGATGGAAAACTTCTATTAAATAATGCTTCTGAAAAACGTCTATTAAACAGCAGTTCCGAAATTCTTTTACTTATATTAGTTGTTACATAATTTATGGTGTAATTTGTTTTAGCTAATGTGCAGCATGTCATGTTAAAATTTTAAACATCAACACTATTTAATCTTTGTAAAGTAAAATTTGTATTTATTTCGTTATTTATGCTTCATGCATTCCATTACAATACATCTTTTACATTTATTTATTTTTAATGAAACTCTGTTATTGAGTAGTAGTTCTAAAAAAACTTCGATTGGTATTAATTATTATATAATTAACGGAGTAATTTGCTTTAACGAAGATGCATACAAAGTTGCATTCAATTTTTTTAAAAATAAAAATGATGTTTGATGACCGATACAGTTTGCATTTATTTCTTAATTTATATTTTAAGAATTTCTTTATTGAACATATGTCTATTTTTAATAAAATTAAAAAAAAAAAACCTGCTGTTGAGGAATAGTTTTGAATTTTTTTGAAAATTATTATGTAATAACATATGACGAAGTAATTTAAATGACTGTGGGTGGTACTAGCGTTAAAACGTAACTTTTTTAGTCGTGCATAACTTCCTGAAACAAAAGTTGTTTGCCATGCACTACTTTCGACACTGTCCAATCGGATGCATAATTCGGAAGATTCAACTTATCGTTGATGCATCTGAGTTTATTAATTTCTACGTTTCTACCTTTCTACGTTTTAATGTTACTGGTTTGTTTACTCGAAGGTCAATCCACGCAGAGTTGGCCAAAAACTGCTTTCTCTCTGAGTATAATCGATGTAGAAGAGTAAGTAAAGATATCCCTTCAGCATTCTATACCTGATGACCTTCGAAAGAAAGAGAAAAGTTCGGGAGATAGAAGAAAAGGGGTGAACGAAGAACACTTTTTTTCCCGTATTCCATCACTTTCGATTGCGAGATTTTGCAGAGATGAAGTCGTCGTCGAACTTTCTGTTGACCGGCGTTTTCATCGTCTGCGTTTTTGTTCTTGCCACCAATGGCGAGGGAATACAACAAGACCAAAAAGTCGATAATGAAACGGAAGAAGTTATTCAGAAATGGGAAGAAAATTTTAAAAGAATTCGTAAGCTGACGAGCACTGCCATCAAAATGGCAATGCCTTATTTTACAGATTCTGTTACATCGGGCGAATTTACATTGTCAACACCCTGTCGACATTCTCTGTTTCAATGGATAGCTGATTTAAGGGCGATGAAACCATATGCTTTTAGAAGTAAGCACACTTTTTTAGTTGCTTGTAGCTACATTTTTTCCATATTTTGCGTGAAATATAAAACACTTTTTTATTTAAATCTGAAGAGATTACTTAAAATAATATTTTTAAAGTAATCAGCTAAGTTAAACATTAGTAAAATTTAATCTCCAAAATTAAGAATAAAATCAGAATTTACATTCGAAATTTTATTCTTAATTTTCAGGGAGTCAATGTAAGTTCAAGTAATGCTATATAAATCCATCAAAGGCAAATTTGCATTGTCAACAGTTTATCCACATGCTGTGTTTCAATGGATAGCTGATCTAAGGGTAATGAAACCATATGCTTTTAGAAGTAAGCACACTTTTTTAGTTGCTTACAGCTACATTTAATATAAATATTTTTTTATTTAAACCTGGAGAGATTAATTTAAAATAATTTTTTTAAAGTATTCTGCTAAGTTAATCATTAGCCAAGCTCCAAAATTTAGAATAAAATTTTTTATCAGTGAAAAGTTTTTTCTTAAATTTCAGCATTAAGGAGTTATTTTCCATGATATGTCTTAGGTTAGCGATTTTACAGTTCACTGTGTTAAAAATTATAATTCTTAGTATTTGCATGTATTATGAATTTCTGTTTAAACACAATTAATATCAAAGAAAATGAAATAGAAAAATGAGTTAAGAAAGCAAAACGTATAATGTGTATATTCGTTACTTTATACAAAAAATATAGAGTATCTATGTTTAGTTATGTTGTTGCCTTTCTTTCAATTTTACCGGTTGATCTTAACTAATTGTCCTGTATATTGCATAGTATAGTATTAAGCATCGTCCAGTTTATTTAGCATTTCTAAAATTTAGGATATTTTTCATGAATTTATATCTAAAATACTCTTTAAGTACATTATAAAACATTCCAAAAAACATACATTTCAGTTAATGGTTGCATAGTACTATGGAAAAATATATGATTAAAAACATACTTATAACTCAACTGAAAAAAGTATGCTGCCTAGAAAAACATTTCTTTATAACAATGTTAATAATCTCTCTTTATATTCATAGATATAATCATCTCTTTTTTTATTCAATATTCACGGAAACATTAATATAGTCAATTTTCTAAAATTAAGTAAGCTAATGGATGCATAATTCCATAACGCATAAAAATATCATAATCGAAATTAAAGTATGACTTCAAATATTTTTCTTTTAAAACGTCTGAATGTTAATTACACTATAAGTTCCTTTACACTTGATTAATTGTTTGATTTTATATTCGAACGTAAAATAATACTAATAAAAAAGTTGCGCTAAAATGTCTGAAAATTCATAAGAATCTGAAAAATTGAGCAAAATTTCAGTGATTTGCATCTTTATAACATAATACTCACATTTCGAATCATTTCGATTGTGTTCCTAAAAATACTTCTCCCATACTTTGATACGAACTGGTTTAAGAGCGTAATTAAAAGTGATTTAAATTTTTTCTTGCTAATGGATCAAGAAAGTAATGTGTACAAATAAATTTGCTTATCTCTTTTAATTATAAAATTTTGACAAGTAATGATAGCTTTGGAAATCTAGTGTAATCTTCCGGTTCTCGAAAATAATAGAAAATGCGCACATTTGATACAATAAGCTAAAACATGAGTTATTCACAAAAGATAGAAAGTTAGAAAATGTATTCATATTTGATGGATTCTGTGAAAATTATGATCCATTAAAATTGCCTATATTAATAATTATTAATTCATCGATCATCAGTACACTGAGAAAAAGAGCATGGTTCAAACTAACAGAATATGGCAAAATTTACCATGTTTCTGGCTCTTTCGGAATACCAAAAAGCTCGGTAATTTTTATCGGCGCGCTTTGGTAATAATTTCGGTAAAATTAACAATAAAATATGGTTTCATAACATGTGATAAAATTTGATAATTTTATCATAATACCTTAGAACAGGGCGGGAAAATCCTTTATTCGGCTAAATTTATTTTTTAGTTTTATATTCCTTACTAAATGTGTAATAATAATAACTATAGTTTTGAAAACCAGAATTTAAAAGTTATAAAAAGTGCTTTATTAACAAAAAACATCAATAAAAATTAGTGATCATGGTTTCTAATATATGTAGTTCTATTTTTAATGGTTCAATTAAAAACTAACTTTAATTAAAAGCTACTTGTACAACTAAAATGGTTATGTTCAGTGCAATTATCATTGTTACACAAACATAAGAAGTTTTCACTGGAGGTCACAAATTGTTGAAGGTTTTACAGTTTTCAGGCAACGGTTTGTCTTAATTTTAAAAGGCCCAACCGGATATTGTATATTTTTCTTTTTTGTCCAAGAGCTGTAAAGAAAGGAATGGATGGTATCAAATTGAAGGATGTTATCGAAATACATAATGCACTTTGACGTAAATCATGATGCAAGACTCTGAAATACAATGAGATTCAGCTAATTCTATGGAGGTTTTAATTAAAATAATATTATATATGAGTTATTGACTAGCACTTAGGAAGTAAAGATATGAACTTGATAGGAGAAATGTAATACCTTATTAATACCATCCAATAAAATTATACCTTATCAGAAGCTTATAGAATTATAATGATTATAACAAAATTATGAAGAACAGGATTATAAAAGAGTAACTTTTTTTTTGTATTTTTAATCATCATTACAATTTATACTTTTGCTTTAAAATATTATTTTAAAATTTAGATATTCCACTGAAAAATAGAAGTAGATAAATTTTTTTTTATCAATGAAATATTTAGGTTAAAAAATACCTTTAACTTTTGAGATATAGTTTTTGAAGAATTACAAGTAGTTTGCAACTAATTATTTCCTTTTAATTATAACAAAAATCTCAATTTAATTAAAAATATAACTCATGTATAAGCTATTATTAATTTTAATAAATGTCCTTCAATTAAAAAAAGTAGTTTAGGAAAAACTAATGCTTGTTTTTTTTCTTCTTTGAAGCATTAAAAAACACTTTAAAAACCAATATTAATCTGTTAAGTTTCCAGAGTATCTTTATTTTTCCGAGAAGTTTAAGAGTGATTACTCGATTTTAATCCCCACGAGGAGCATGGAACTAAATAGTATATTTAAAAAAATATATAAATCCGTGTCTGAGACTGGCCACATGTGAATACATAAAAATAATTTTATTCATATCTCGATAGGTTTAAAGAAAAGTAAGAGCTGCTACTGATTTGAATTTTATATGTCTTAGAAACGTGGAATTACCATGATACCTAGAGAAATTTATAAGGAGTACGTTAGATTAAGAAAAGTAACATCTCATAATTAGGTCAAGAATTATTAACTGTTAAACTTGCAGTAAAAAATACCATGCAAGCCGCTCTACATCCTGCAAAAATGCAATTAAACACAAAAAATATGTCGTGTTGAAACTGCTATTTTTATTCTCTACTTAATTATTTACTACTTTGTTTAAAAGTAATTGCAACCACGTGTATTTTTTCCTACTTTCTTTATTTAAACAATGACTGCTAATTTTCGTAAAAAAAAAATAATTTTTCTCACTCGAAATCTTTACTTTATAAGTTTGTGCTGGAGTTGATGTCGAAAGTAGCAGAAAGAGAGACAGAAAGTGTTTAATTATACCAACATTTTTAAAAATATAATATAATTCAAAATGATAAAAATATAATTTCAGAGAGTTAAAAGCTTTTTTAGTTTTAATAGGATATAATTACATAAGTCTCGTTTACAAGTAAAATCACTTTTAATTTATTTTTTATTTTTGAGTCATACGATTTGCATTCTTAAGTTTACATTTTCAATTTTTTTCAAACATAGTCAATTGTTTATAAAACTCAGGTAATTGTTCATTTCTTTGCGATTAACATATTAATAGTATGTTCTTACATAAAATTATGATAACTATATATTTTATTAGCAATATGTTCCATGTTTTCCATGTTTTAAGAGAACAAAAACAATTAAGAATGAAAAGCAAACATGGGAATTAATAAGTAGAGCAAGCATGAGACAGTTTGTCTTAGTATTCATGAAAAATGCACAAAATTATAATTTCCAACGCTAGTCAAAACTGTATTAAAATTATTAAATTAAAATTAAAATTTTTCCGTCTTGAAATCCCATTTCAAATTTTCCTACTTTCATAACAAAAACTTTCTTTCTACTTAGAATTTCATTTTTCTGAGATATTTTTTCCAGAAATTAGTATTGTTCAGAAAATATCTTTAAAAATAGAAAATAATATTTTTAAACATCTTGATCGCATTTAATAGTAATCAAATAAAAGATAAACTTTTATTATTTGTTTAAAGTAATCTAATAATCTGACGTGGAACTGTAAAAATTATCTCTGTGGGAAGAAAAAGAAAAATATCGGGCAGGTAATAATTTATCGTAGTTTTTCGACAAATTTTCTTCATTAAATTTTCCCGTTATTTTATTTTTTGTAAATAAAGATAATTTGTTTCTTTATTTTTTTAACTAATAAATTTTTAAGAATTACCATGAAAAGTTATCTACTTGCTTCTAAAAACCACGTAATGTAAACTACGTGTGTAAATTTCACATGCTTTATTGTACATTTAACACATCATTAAATATGCAAGATGACATGTTTAGAAAACCTATTATCAAACCAAGGCATGTTTTTTTTCAAAACACTTTGTATTTAGTGCTAAAGAGCATAAGACAATAATATATTGGTGACCACCACTATATGGTAATTTTGTAAATAAATAATAATTTTTTTCAAGCAAACCTCTGAATGCTGAAATAGCATTTTAGAAAAAAGGAAATTCCCATTATCATTTTCACAAATTAAGTCTGCTTTTAAATTTTCCCCAGATCCGTAGGAATCCTGCACTAATTAGAGGCCTTAAATGTGCTTTACTTTATTTTCAGCAAAGTTTCTAAAACTACGCATTATTGATGATAGTTGCGGAAAACCTTATATACTATAACTATATATTTCAGCTACGCGTATCAAACATATCCAGTTAGCAAATGTCTGAAATAAATAAATAATACGTACATTTTAAGCTTCGCATTCAATGCTTTAAATGTTGCTTTCAATATTAATTTCTAGTTTTATATAAATTATATTTCACATTTACATAATATTATATTACATATTATATTTTAAATTATATATTAAATTATATATTATATTATGTATTTATATTATTCAATATTATTTTCTAGTGGCCGATGCGTCTGCCAAGACAGTTGACGGTGTCCTCACTGGGACATTGTCATCTTATGGGTCGTATGATCAGTGCGTTGATACAGTTGTACCAAACAAAGATATTCGTGGGAAATATTGTACAATTACAGCATGGCCTCCTCTACCACCAAAACCAAGATTCTATTCTGTAAATAAACGTCTGGAAGCATTCAAAATATTTGAAAATGACACTGGAGTAAGTTATTTATTTATTGTCTGTCATTCTTTTATTTGAAACCCAGTGTAGAAAAAAATAAAATTAGCCTACAGCGCGCTTTAGCTTACATTATGCATATAGTTACATATAGGTAGTAATACTTGGAAACTATATTTGGAGCTAAAAATTCCCAGAATTTCAATATACACGCAACTTTAAAAGTTAGTGTTTGAAGACACCTTAAAGTTTGTCTTTTATTCTTTCATGAACTTTCAGAAACAATCGATTCTGTGATTAGGAAAAATACTGTTTTGAGATAACGTCGTTTGAAGTTTTCTAATCATTCATATGCAATCATATGCATTCATATCAATCATTCACATTCATTTGGATGATTAAAAAACTTTCAACTGGTTGAAATACGGATTAACAAGCTTAAAACTATCCATAGAATATGCATATTAAAACAAAAGTAATCTTTTTCACTTCAATGAGTTTTATCCAGTATTTTAAACAAAATCTCGAAAACCCAATTGCCATCTTTACTAAAAGTAAGAAAATTGATATTTGTATTTTGAAAATTTTATAATGAGTGAAATATTGAATAATATGAAATATATAGATATCCGTCATAAATTGTACGTCTATTATACTACGGCTATCATAATAGTTCGGTCATAATAGTCGCTGAATTATTTCCTAAAAACTAATTAATTTTAATTTTCCACGTCTTCTACTAAGCAAAAACTGCTGAAACTTTAAATTTTTCAATATGTAGATTAATCTAATATAAAAAACTTTATGCCTCATAATTGAAACTTTTTCATCCACAACTAAATTGAATAATCAAAAATAATAAATAATTATTAAAAATTTGTTTTTGTATGAAATTATCTCCGGGTAAACGGGTTTTTTGAGTGGGTGCAATTTTTTAAATTGCCTAATTAACTTTAAAAATATAACTTAAAACGCAAAAAGTGAAATCAACATTAAAGGATCCGAACTTTGGAACCCTCCTGATCAAATGATGAGGAACATCTTTCTCTGATTGCCGCTACCCCATATATTTTGAAGGTTAGGAATCCAAATATGTAAAAAAATGTATATTTATTCAGAAAAAGTACGTTTTTGTGTCCAATTTCGTAACTTAATTAATAGTTAGCACTAAATAATTAGCATATTTGAGCTTACCACCAGGAACTATTAAGATTGACAATTAGTGAAAAACCGATCATTAGAACGTTATTCAGGGTGATATATGATTTTGCGCTCTGTAGAATATGATATATCATCTAACGATTCACCGTGATAAGGTTGCTGTTAATTATCACGATATTCTGTACGCTCTTAAATTTCTAATCACGTTAAAATAGTTAGTTTGTATTTTTAATCAAATTAATCTAAATTTTCGAGGCTAAGGTTGAAATTCGATTGTTTTTAGTCTAAACCATATGTTTAATCTAATCCCATCTCAAGCAGTGAATCACTCCTATTTCATTTTGATTATGAAACTGCATTGTATATTACGTTAATCTTGATAAGTATTATGTCATTCTGCTATGAATAGCGGTGAAGGACAGGTTTCTTACTGAAAGAAAATATAAAGAGACTTTAATTATTTAAATAAACAATTTAAACTAATTGCATTAGTTATAAAGAGGAAAAATTTAATAATTTTTTTTTAAATAATTAAGTAGTTTGTAATCATACAACTCATTAATGTAAATAGGTATTAACAAACATAGTACATAGTGACAATACGTTAGAAGTACATTATAATTTTATTGGAGCTTTTAATCTTTCAAAAAATGATATAGATCTAATTTATATGAATCGTAAGACTAATTAGTAATCCTTAGATATTTTTCACAATGTCATGAAGGACAAGATCGTACTAAAAATTCTAATTGTATTTTATTTTCATACAATGTATCAGTATTTTACAAATGGAAAAGTGGTCGTTAATTAATGTGGATGAACGAGGAAATTGAAAAGGAACATAAACTATCTTTTAACATCTTTTGAATCATGGAATGAGAACACGTATTCTCAAACATATTACGCAACAATTAATGCGTAGTAAAGTGATTACGTAATTGATATGCTGAAACAGTACTATCTTTTAACAAATCTGATCATCTGAACGTCTCTCTATGGGGATCTCTTTATATCTGATTTCTGTAATTTTAATGTCTTTGAAATGTTGAAATAGCGTATAATCACATAGATTGTTTGGGAAATAATGAAGTATATATATATTTAACAATATGTAATGAAATTTAGATATATTTTTCGACAACATCTATAATCGAAAGTTGATTCGACCTTCAGACACTGCTTCGATTTTGACCGAAATTCATAAATCTTGCTAAGCGAGTGATAATTAAAAACTTGATGAACGCGTTTTACGAATCACTATCTGTTTACGACCATTCATTGAGAAGAAAAATCAACCAATCAGTTTCTTTCATAACTGGGTTATCAAAACGTAAATCAACAAATATTCAAATATATTATTATTTAATAAATTTTATTAGGTTTTCATTAATATTTAAGGCAATATTTTTCCAATTTGGAAAAGTTAAATGTTTTGCAATAGTGGAGATTTTAATAGTATATATATATATTTTTTAATTTGAAGACTGCTATAAGTCATAGTTAACTACTTTTGACTCTAGTTAAAACTATTGATAAACATAAATTTAAAATATGAATTTTATATCTACTTTATCATTATTGGCAATAATTAAAATGGAGAATATTCTGAAATTGTTTTAAATAAAGACTGAAACAAAACTGAGCAGGCTCAACATTAATTTTTTATGTAGCGAAAAATGAACTAATATAAAATGTATGTAAAATGAACTAATATTATGCGTGCAACAAAAGCATACGTAACAGAGCCTAATTTTATAGTTTCGAGTAAAATATTGTTTAGATATTTTAGTTATATTGTTTAGATATTTACAGTACATATTTACAGAATAAACTAAATATCTAAACAATATTTCGTATATTCTTTAGATATTTAGTTTATTCTGTTTAATAATAATTTAATAATAATTTGCAGCAAATAAATAAATATTACATGGTATTTTTGTACACTTTAAATAAGTATAATTTTCTTTTAGTTGATTTAGGTACCTTGAGTATTAAATCTAATAAAACGAATTGGTGCCACTTAATTTTTTTTTCTTTTTTAAGTATCTAAGTACATATATTTAGAGGATATTCTAAGGAGTAGAACGGGATTTTAAATTTTCTTATTAACAAACTTTTTTTCATATTTTTTTGTTGAGTAGTAAAAGCTTTAATTTGATGGCCTCTCTGCAGTGGATTAAATTTGCAAACTCGAGCATTTTGGGAAAAAATTTTGTTTTAAAATATTTTATTTTAAAGTTTATACTTCTATTAATAAAACACCAAAAGATATTTATAACAAGTAATATTACAAAAAAAAACATTTTTAAGTGATATTAATAATAATAATCTTTAATACTTAATTTGATTAAATTTTTATGAAAGAAAAAATTAATAAAAATATTTATTTTTCTCAGGTGTTAAGCTTACCCCAGACTTTCAGTTTTTTTAATTCATCGGTTTTGTGTTTATTCCTGACCAATAGTTTTGTTTAGCTAAATTGGTTACGTAAATTGTTTTTCTAAATTTCTAATAAAAAAAATGGTCTCGTTATTATTATCATATTTATCAAATACTGCTGCAATACTGCTCCAATATCTTAAAAAAATTGGTTATATTTATGTTTTATGTGAAGTAAAATGCATTTGGAACGCATTTGTAATATGCATTTAATATTTTGTTTTAATAGAGTTGTTTGATAATTAATTATTTTATACACATGAAACATTAACCTTTTTACTTCAATGTTAACGGAAAGAAGTTTGCCTTGTTAATAAAATGAGAAATGAGAATGACTTCTCTAATTAATTATCTTTATTTCTGTCACATAAGGTCATAACTGTTCGCATATTGCAGAATATTTGAGCGGAATACAGATTTTTTGTTTTAAAAATTAAAATAATATAATTCAAAATACAAGAGTAATTAAGCTAGAAATTGTCTATTTAAATTGCGAATTCAATTGCAGTAATCTGACACAAATATTGAGTTTGAATAATCATTAAATGATTTCTATATTATGGATATTGCTTGAGTAAATTTCTTTAATTTTACAATCGATCAAAAAAGCTATCTAAAGCTAAAAGTTTATAATTTAATGAGAGAACTACAGCTATCGAATTCATTCCGGAGCTTTGTATTTTATGACAATGCAAGTTTTAATAGTTTTCTTTTACCAGATGAAATTTATCGTCAAACGAAATTCAATTACGACTGCGCAATTTTTTTTTATGATTCCGTCCACTTTATGATTACAAAGCTTTATTTGAGTGCTCAAATTTTATCTGGAGCTTTGCATTTGATGAAAATACATGGTAAAATCGTTTTCAAACCACTTTGAACTGATTATATTACACTGTCAGAATTTTTATTTTAAAATTATGATAAAATAATCGGTTTAGGTTAAGTTTAAGGTTAGGAACATATCTTTACCGTTACTGGTTTGAAAACTTTTACAACTGATATTCGTGAGTAAAAGTTTATATGTCTTTATAACCATTTACTACTAGCATGGTTTCGAAACCATAAAAATGAAATTTAACTGGACATTGGAATTAGGTTATGTTAGGTAATGGACGCAAAAGTGTAGTTGTGACTCTTTTGGGATAAGCAGCCCTATGTTGCAACCATCCATGCATGAATTGAAATTCCATATCTCGATAGTCCAAGGACCGAGATAGCCTGGTTGATAGGACACTGGGCCCATGTTTAAGAAGTCGTAGGTTCAATCCCCGCCGGCCGCAGACTCCCTGTTTAGTAAATGGTGACTGATGCACGTTAAATCTGTCGAGTCACAAAGTCCTCCATGTTCCAATAACAAATCATACCTCTGGGGGTACTGATCCAGGAGTTTCCTTGTATTCTGGATTGGTTCAAAAACTACAAGGCTACGGAGTTGAACATTAGTAGTCATAAACCCAAAATAGGGTCGGCTGTTCGAGTCGATTATATAAAAAATAATAATATATCTCGATAGTCCAAGGTCATCATCAGGGCACTGTAAACTTCTCATGTGTGGAAGGAATTAAGGAATCATTGCGGTGCAATTCGAGGCATCTTTCAGCTTGACATGGGATGGACAGATTAGCCCTCTCGGTCAATGTAAATACACAACTGGCAGGGAACTAAGGTGATTCATAAGACATTCACTACACTTATTACTGTAAGTTTATTAGACATTCGCTGTTGTGTTAAGCACCCGATGATGGAAAATAAAAATAAGAGTTCGTAATTCTTTATTTCTTGATTTAGCTTTCAACTTTCGAGAAAGGCGTCCTCCATTCTCGTTAGTTGTGGGCCTAGTTTGCGCGAACAGTCAATATTAAATTATTATCACAGTTAATAGCTTGAATACTATTTTATGGCTATTTGACTGTTTTGATCGAAAGTGGAAAAAAACAATTATGTAAATTTTTATTTAAAAATTTTTTCCTAGAAATTTCTAACAGAGTATCACTGAAGGGAATTTATCGTCACTGCATGCTTCGACAACTTCAAAACTGTACTAGATCTCTAGGTTGGATGACGGTGCAAGTCAATCATTTTCCGACCATTCTGCACTGAATTTATGGCTGTATTATTGTTGAAACGAACTTATCGTGTTCTCTTTGCTGGAAATTTTAATTGTTTTAAAAGCGTCTACAAGCCGAATTCATATCTTCGATTAGAGTTATCACCAAGCGAAACTTTTACTACTTTCTGATTTACTTGGGTACTCAAATTTCAGCTGGAGCTATGTGCCAAAATGCTAGTAGAAGTTACAATCGTTATGAGAAAAATGTATCCCCAATGAAAATTTTGATCCCGTTTAAACAAAAGCAAACTACAAGTACAGGGCGAGAGAAAAATAATAAGATAAAATTCAAAGCTGCTTTTGGAATATTAATTAAATATGTTTTTAAATAAACTAAACAGAAAAAATAATTATTTTATGTCAGATTTAAATGAAAATTGCATTTGAAGGAAACAATGCAATGCATGAAAAAATGCATTTCACTTCCATAATTTCCCTCACTTACATAATTCACTTACAAAATTTCACTTACATAATTTTTCATACTTCAAGAAAATCATTTACATAATTTCCCTTTAAATCTACGTGAAAAAGCAGTTTTATAGTTTTATTTTATTTATTTAACGTATTATTTAACAATTTTCCGTTTCATACAATTCGTATTTTCATGTCATCGGTTAAAGTATTCTAAACGAGAGAATATTATGTCGATTTTAATTTAGTTTTTCTCAAACTAAAAAGCATGCCCATATTATTAACCCAAGTGAATGAATTGTTGACACTTACAGTTTCTATAAAAATACAAAAATAAATATTTGGAGAACAGGTCATTGAGTGACTAAGGTAGGAATACATTGCTTTCAAATAGGTAGTTATTATGTCATACATACGGCTATCTAACTAGTTGATCTTGTTTTTCAAACTCCTTTTAGAAAGGAATGTTTATTTAACTCAAGGATCAAAACAAGTTTTGGATACACCCTATGAGTTTCTGTAGAATTTGAAGAAATATTTTTGCTTTACTAAGAGGGATTTTAACCCTTTTACGCAAAATTTAAGTTAAATATTTTTCATACTCTGTTCATAACTTTTTTTCATTATATTGTGCTAATTTAGGTCAAAATAAGCGAAAAATATTATATTTAGCATTTCAATAATTTATTGTTATGAAATACGGCATGAAAGACAGGTGTCTCTTTCTGACTTAAAGGTAAAATCTTCCAAATACGGCTCACATCCAAACAGAAATTCTTCAAATTTGAGCTTATTTGCAGTTATTTAAATCTAAGGAAACAGTTATTCATCACTGATATTTCTTTAATTTAAAAAATAAATTATTGATAAAGTTTTAAATATGAAACAAAAAAAGTACAATCTCTTTCTTTGGATTTTGGATTTTAATATGCATGTAATTCCGATAATCTAACAGGCTTTTTAGTAACGATTAGATTTATTTTTTCTGATTAAAAATTCCGAAATATATTTTTGTTTTTAATTAGAGTGTTAAAAAAGAAATATATATACATAAAGAACACCGGTGTCCTTTCTGCGTCAAAGGGTAAAACGTGAATTACAGTTATAATTTCATAGAATCGAAAAAAAAGCATTCCTTCTAAACTCATAAAATTTTAAATTAAATAAAATTCATAAAATGCCAACATAAAATAAAAATCAAATGTTAAAATCCATTTGCTGTTTATTTACGTTTCATTTTACTTCGCTTTTTTATTAAATGTTTTCAAAATGCTCTCCTTAACTTAAATATTACTGGTCCCAACCCCAACTCTCTGCTATAGCCAACCACCGAAACAACGTTCTTACCATAATTAAAACAAAATATAGAGCACTCTATTTATGAAAATTCTACGTTTTTAACTGTTCAGTTTTGTCAAACTTATAGCTAAGTTAGTTTCAGCTTTTCAATGAGCACATGAGAAAAGAATTTTTCATTCGGAGATTCGTTACTGTATGTTTGTGCTTATGACTGTTCACTCACTTGATATATTAGTCTGTTTTCAGCTTCATTATGGTATGTCAAAAATAAATTTCATTGATCATTTGTAAATGTACATTGCGCAAAAAAATAAACTGATCACCCTGATCCTAATAATCGGACATTTGCGTTCTAGGACTAAATATTTATGATTCGAGGGGGTGACATCAAATATGTTAATTGATTATCGCAGACGATATTTTAAGTTACTAAATTGGAGATAAACACGAATTAAACGAGAGAGTGAATTTTAAGACTACAGCTTTTTTAAAATTTGATTTTTTAGGAATTATTCGACTAATTTTGTATTTTGCCATATGAAATTACATTCTTTAAAATTATATACCTTACAATTTTTGACTATTATAAAAGATAATAATAAAAAATAACAAATGTTTACTAAAAATTCTTTTTTGCATAGAATTATGCTTGGATAAAAAAATTTTGTAAGTGCGTGCAATATTTTTTTCATTTCGCTTAAAAATTTCTTGACATAATGCGAAATATGTAAAAAGTAAAATTAACATTAAAGGGGCCAAACTTAGGACCGCTCTCCTGATCAAACAACAATTGGAACCCTATTTACCAGAGTGCGGCTATCTCTTATATTTCGGAGCGGTCAGAAACCCGAATATGTCGAAAAAAAGGTACGCTTATTTAGAGTAAGTGCGCTTTTGTGTCTGACTTTGTAACTTTAAATGTTGTCTGCACTAATTACTTAGCATATTTTTACCATTAAAAATGAGTTCTAGAACATTAAAATTTGATCAATAAATCAAAAGTTATTCAGAGTGGACCGCTTTTATCTTTTGAGAAATGTACGCGTGCATCAATTTTTTATGTAATATACTTAATTCGATTCTAAATGTGCATCTCTTTTTAAGTTAAGTTTTGACAAAGATTCTGGAAATAACCATTAAGTGTGATGGTTACGGAACATAATGTAATATCACAATATTACACATTAAATTTAATAATGGTTAGTTTGTGAAGTAAGTATTTTCCCCGTTTATAACGTGTAATGAAAAAAACAACAACAACAGTAAAATGCTAATACTTAATGGCTTATGTAAGCATTCGAGACTAAAAGTTGTGTTTTAAACTTATTACTATTATTAATTTAAAAAAACCTAAAAACATCACGACCTTCTTTTTGTTTGTTTCTTACATCAATAGAGTAAATCTAACATTAAATAAGAATAAATAATATGTAGGAGTATGTCATTTTATTTTGGGAAGTTATTATTTTTTTTTTTAAATAAAATATTATTATATATACTTGCGTTTGAAAATTACAATAGTTTTATTGAAAAAAATAAATTTCCTTACAGATGCCCGGTGAAGTTACAAATCATTTGCAATTGTTTTACAACTTCCCCTTCAGAATTGGTATATGTGTGCCATCATCTTGTTCGAGGGAAGATATTTACAATGTAACGCAAATGGGTGAGTTTAAAATATATTTTAATTAATAAATTAAAAATAATTATAACTTTAAAAAATAATATAAACTTTAAAATAATTAAATTTGCTTTACGTGTGATGTTGTTCTTAAATCTGTAATGATATATATAATATATATATATAATACATATATATATGATATATATATATATATTTATATATATATTTATATATATATATATATATATATATATATAATAAATAAATAAATACAAGAAAACACTAAGAAAGTTAAGAAAAACAATTATTATTGGCTTTATTGATACAATATCAGAAAGCACTCTGTTTTGCGGATATAATCGTGTGGGCTGAAGAAAAGATTATATCTTTTTTTTTCCCGGCTTTTTTTCCGGTTTTCAATTAACATTTCACTTTTTTTTTTTTTTTTTTTTTTTTTTTTTTTTAAATAAAATGTTTGTTGTTTTTTTTTACTTATTATTTCCCACCCCCTTTTTTTCATATGTCTATAATTTTTCTTTGTTTTATTCTTCATTTTGAACTTATATATATATATATATATATATATATATATATATATATATATATATATATATATATATATATATATATATATATATATATATATATATATATATATATATATATATATATATATATATATATATATATATATATATATATATATATATATATATATATATATATATCATGGTGAAGGAGTTTTCAGGGTGCCAATTTTATGGAGAAGAAATTATTTCCAGTGTGGATGGAGGTTGTAGGGTATAGTGGGCCAGTTGAAAAATACTGACAAATTGAAGATTGCGATGATAAAAACAGAAAATGATGAAAATTAACAGTTGAACCGGATCAGAATTAATAAAAAGCTTTTATTTTACATATTTGCAGAGCTCGAGATACCAAATACAAATATTATCCATAAGAATTTCAGTCGAATCAATTTTGCATATTAATATTAATAAGGACAGGCCATGGGAGACAAATCCCCCACAACCTGCCTAATCAAAAGCCAAATTAAAAAGTACGTGTAATTTGTTCCCAACGGACACAGAAGCATGGGTAGGAGATCCAAAATTGGCGAATTATCAAAATATAGCATAACCAAAATAAAGCCAACCAGCATAACAATATAGAGTTCAAGAATACCTTGACGATCACGAGACGCCAACAAATTTATGAGAATTATTACAACCATGCAACTGAAACATATTTTCGGTTAGAAATTAGAATAAAAAGTTATAAGTAGATTTTTGTTTTCGATTAGGCGCGACAGTGAATTAATAAGTCTGCCTAGTAATAAAATAAAAAGTATCCATTACATTGATCTATAAGAGAAGAATAAATATTTTATGTTCGTTTTAAAAGATTAAGTCCTTGATTTATTTTAAATGTAATTCTATTAATAAAAAATAAGCTTAAGTGCTGAAAGATATTTTAAAAGGATAGAAAATAAATATGTAATGCCAATTGTGGCATCACATATATATATATATATATATATATATATATATATATATATATATATATATATATATATATATATATATATATATATATATATATATATATATATATATATATATATATATATATATATATATATATATATATATATCTTAAGAAACAAAAGATTAATTCCTTTCTTGCTGCTTTGTGCTTGGAAACATAAAATTTTCATGAAAAAATGTATTCCTTTTTATACATGTTACTCATATAGCACATTATTATTCTCTTCCTGATTTATTATTATGTTTTTGATTCAGCAAGTATTGTAAGAAACAAATCTATCTTCTATGAGTACTTTTTGCGCAAAACTAACAACTTTTAATGTTAACTGCTTAGAGCGTGAAATCATGAAAACAATACAAATTTTACCCTTCTAGAAATTATTTTATTTTTCTAAATACTTATAATGTGTTTTATAGTTACTATTACTAAACACTTCATGTTTTAATCAAACATTTATTTTTTTATACTTACATAATAATAATACCAAGACTATTTACATTATTGAAATCCTTGTTGCTCTCGTATAATAACTCGTATAATAATATTTCTTATGTTCCTTTTATTACTACTACTTGGTATTTTATGCTACTTACAATATTTACTCGAGTAATAATATTTACACAGTTTTTTATACTAATGTTAGTAGTTTTAAATTGCTTATGATGAGTTATAATGCTAATATTATTATACTCTTTATATATATATTTTTGTAATACTATCTAAATCATATATAATAATATTATTTGTGCCGGGATAACCTGGCTGGCAGGGCTCTGGACTCTCATTCGTGAGAACTAGAGTTCCAATCGAGCCGGCCGAAGACTCTCCATATAATAAATGGTGACCGGTGAACGTTTAACCTGTCGGGTCACAAAGTTCTCCATGTCTCTTTCTTCTCCATCAGAAATTATACTTCTGGGAGTACTGAATTGGAGATTAATTGTAATCAAAATTACGATCTGTGGATGAATGGTTGTATAAATGGGTCCCTATAGCAAGGTGTGGCGTATGGGTGTGGAAGAAGTCGAATTCTTGTCCGTAAGTGGCTCCACTGGAAGAAAAGAACAAACGCACCCTTTGCCTTAATGGCCTATGACAACAACAACAACAACATTGACATTATTTAGGCTGTTAATTGTTTTAATACAAATCTTATTTTTTATGTTTGTATTAAAACAATTAACAGCTTTATTTTTATTATTTATTTTTTATGTTTTAGTAATATTTTTTTATTTTTTATTTTTTATGATTGTAGTAATACTAGTTTATGGCAGAGTAAAAATTTCTTTTGATTTAAGAAAAAAATTAGTGTTTCACTCTTCCTGCAATAACTAATATCGTTATAAATATTTGTCGACAATATATTTTAAAAAAAAATTCATATAAGCAAGTGTAGTTTGATTAGATTTCTAAGGTTTTGTTTGATTATAAATTGAGGTTTTTGTTTATTTTATCTTACATTATATAATCTTGCATTTACAAAATGGACAAATTTTTCTTAAAAAATAATTAAATTAATATTTCAGTGTTAAAAAAAACGTTTCCTGCAAATGTGACTGTTCCAAGATGTGAGACGAAAGAGGAACTAGTTTTTGAATATTACCAGATACCTATACTGTAAGTATTCTTCTTTTATTTTTCTTATAATTTTTGTGAAAATCAGGGCTTTAATATTTTCAACAAAAAATACGCCATTTTTAAAGCGATATTAACAGCTTTGACCATAAGAAAATTTTGAATAATATCTATTATTTTGTTTCGAATGTTATAATTATGTTACATACTTTAAAAACAACCCTGATTAAAATTTAATGTAACACTTTCTACCGTTGTCTCATAATTTATTAATCTTTTAAAGAAAATATATTGCAAACATTTAAACTTATGGATTAAATAAAACATATAAGTATTTTTTTCACAAAATGTTTACAAAATTATTTAAATAATATGTCTGTTATTGTGCTTTATATTATATACTCTAAGAAATTTCCAAATTATGGTTCGAAACAGAAAAAAAAAGTTTTGGTTCTGCAGAAATAAATTTATATGAGTAAAGTTATTATGACTATAAAAATTTAGATCTACTCTCAAATTTTTTCTCTCGAAATGTATGGTCACTGACCGTAAATAAAAGTTATGCTCGTAAAAGTTATTTTCAGTTTTTTCTTTGACTTTATTTGAAAAAAAAAAAAGGTGAATTATTTGTCGAATGAAGGGGAATTGTGAAATCAGGCAGAATAGTGTACCATCGGTGGAAGAATGAGAGAGTTGCGTGTTCACCAATGTTGAGAATTGTTCGGTGGATTAAGTTGGATTTGAACCCGAGATATTTCCGCTTGTAGCTTGTTGCTGAGAACACCAAGTAAATGTATGAGTACTTACGAACTGAAAAAGGAAGCTTTGATAAACCGATAAATTGACTGACAACTCTTCTAGTTTTGCTGAAGTTGGTTACAATTACGGGCCCTGGACTTTTTCCTATGTGATAAGAACTGAATGAATAAACGAATGTGTCGACTCTCTAAAATTTCTTAGAATGGCATTCAAGAAAGTGATAAATTTTCAAATTAGCTTGGTAACTTTTTTTTATGCAAAAACTATTAGGAAAAATATTCGTCAATAACAAATGCTCTGAGAGTAATACCAATTTAAGTACTACGCATTTCAATAAAAGCAAGATTCCTATTTTGCCATTGGTGGTCCTGGAAAATAAAATGAAATGAGCAACGTGATAGAACATTTCTTGGAGTTTTAAATTAAGTGAACAAACTCATGAGCATTGATTCAAAATAGTTTAAGATCATGCAAGAATATAAACCCGTGCATAATACACCACAAAATATTTCGAAAATGTGACTGAAAGTGATCTTGAAAGAACACACAATGTCCTCCCGAAGAAAGACAGACGATTTTAAAAATCAATGAAATAAAATCGGAAAGAAACTAACATGTTACATTTGCTGCGTTCTGCTTACCATACCATGTTTTTTACCAAGATTCAAAATTAGTTACGAAGTTCGTCAACAGCTGGTGTTTCTATCTGATAAGATTATAAAACGATGTTTTTAAAATAAGCATTATAAGCAGCAATACTGCAAACTGCAATGAAGTCTGTGGACAAATCATCAAGCACCTCTGCGAATATTTCAGTTTGAAAGGTCTGTCATGCGACAGAAAACATAAACTACAAATTTTTACATTTTGAAGTGCCATCTGTCAATGGATTTTGCAATTAATTTTGAATTAGTTTTTTTTTGTCTCCGAAGCAGCACGTGTTTTTTGTACCGAACCATTTATTTCTGCATTCCTTCATTTAAAAAAAATGTTTCTTCAAACCGTCGGTTATTTTTTAAACACTCGATTTTATAAAGAAATAATTCATAATCTTTTAATCTAAATTTTTATAATCTTTTTTATATCTTAGCACATAAAGATCTTACGCGTCCTTTTTTCAAGGGACGAAATATGGTTTGATTGTAAAAGATGGTAAAAATTTAGTGAAAAAATATTACATCTCACTACTTAAAGTAAAGTTAGAATGAAGTAGTTAGGATATTTTATTGAAATAGGTGAAAAACTCAGTTCAGTATCGTAATTACGAAATATAATCTCTTAATGTTATTTTTCGAAGCTCTGTCGTCAAGGAAAATTAAAAAGCCTTAGTTTAAGTGTCTTACACTATGTAATGTGATGGTTTTAAACTATATATATATAGTCTGGACATGAAGAATTACCTGGGATTTAGAAAAGACAAATAACTTAAATATTTTGAAAGTAAATAAATTTTTTTTTAAAAAAAATCACTAATTTGGCGACATTTATTGCAAAAATTTACTATCAAAATCGCTGCCTTATTTTAAGTTTTTGCAAATTTTTAGAGACCAAATAATGCAGCATTAAAGTAAGTTTTTAAATGTTAAAAAATTAGCTCGCAAACGCTTTTCATTTTCACAGAACTGTGGCGTTTCTCCATATTGACGTGTTGCTCCATTTTCAAAATTATCGTTCACAGCTCTGAATTTAGATAGGCTAAACTTCACCTAACAGTCAAGAGTAACAGTTGCAAATTCAAAGTAGTTATTAAAATAGCATATTATTCGCAAAAAAGCATCCTTACATATTACGATGGATCCTTCCAAAAACAGCGCCAAAAGTAATTTCTTTTTGCTGTGCAAAAAATTAAAAAAAAAGTTTAGCATGTAAAATGTAATAGATATAATTATTAAAATTAGGTGAAGAATAATTTGAGATATAATTTGAATTTTTATTAATGGCTGATAAATCCGCAACAGGTGTGTCATAGGAATTTTGGTTATACTTGTTATTTACGGGACATGTGTTGAGCATTCAGTGCAAAAGAAACAAGCTGAACTTCAAAATGAAAAACTTGAGCTGAGTAAGTAACGTCTTCTCCATTTCAAATTTTTCACTATTTCTCTTTCTTTAAAAATCATGCTGTAATAATTTATTTAGAAATTTAAATAAATCTTAAAATTTATTTTTAATTTTTGTACTTTTCCTAATTTGACATAAAACAAATACCATATATAAACACTGCAAAAAATAAAGTTTCAGTTATATTACAGATATGCTTCTCCTTTAAAAAGCACACCGGGAATTTTTTATGATGCAACAATGGATTAAAAGAATTTAATAGAATAAAAAACAATTAAGCGAAATATTTCTTCAAAATTTTTTTTTCCGGTTGAAAATTTAATTATTTTTTAATCTATTAAAAGAAGACACAGAAATAATGTAATTACAATTTTTGAAATAAATATTCTAAATTACGTATTAGGAACTTAATAAAAAATGGATCACTGATGCATAACCGGATTTGACTCCACGAGTATAAAAATACATAGATTTAATTCATTCATGTAATGTCCAAGGTATTTAAGATCTTTCTGTTATCTTCGACAAAACTTAATAGTTGGTATTTAGTTTTCGGCATTTTTTGAAATAATTTCATCCCTGATAAATTTTTTTTTGAATAATTTCATGCTAGTGCTACACTAATGGCTATTAGCAACGGTCTGAAGTGCATGATCCCTGAAATCAATGCAATCCATAGACAATACTATCACAAGCGTATTACTCTATATCAATTTAGAACTATTACGAAGTTCAAATGGTATTAGTAATTACCTGACTTTCGCATCTCCCTCACCAAACGCCCATCCGTGCGTGGACTTTCTCGACTAAGAAGTCACCGATGACATTACATTTGAGGTCATTCCAAAGTCTGAAAAAGTGTAGTTCAATCAACAATCCCGCCTTCAGCATGGGGAGTCGAATTGAAATACTCTCCATGGAGTTGAATACTATCTCAACTCCATGGTCGAACCATAGCCCAATCCATGGTATTCGCTGACCAAGCCTATCAAGACAAATGGGTCAGAATATTTTAAACTTTGGAACTCTAAAACAATTTGAAGTGTTTTTAAAATGTTTATGAAACATTTCTAAAGCGTCAATTAAAAGTTTATTAGCATTTCAACATTTTAGAGATTGAATAAAAATGCGAAGATAGAATTTTTTTTCATAATGTTTTCATAAAAAAATAATTAACTAGAAAAAATAAATAAACTTGAGAATGCTTTTGAAATTATCTACACTGCATTCAACAGCAAAGGCTTAGATCTCTTTTTTTAAATATCGCTTTTCTAAATTTATTTTCTGAAGTTGCTTCTAACTATTTATTGATATTAAAATATAATCATGTATACTTACAATACTTGAATTTGTTTTAGCTTACGGAAAAAAATTCGCAATTAGTTTCTCCATAATTAATAACTGGAAACTTCTAATGGACGTGAATGCTGGAGAAGATCAACTGAGCGTTCTTCACGGCATTCGATTCTTCTCCATGCTTTGGATTATTTTTGGACATACATACTTCCATTTAAATTTTAATGTTCTAAGTAAGTACATCAAATTTTTTTTAATTCTCTAATTTTAATACTGATTTACTGATAATTATGATTTACTGTCATTTTTTTTCTATGTTACAAAAGCATGAGTGATGCTATCACCAGCGCTTTGAACGTTCTAGCTACATCACAGTTTTTATTTTTTTTTAATGCCAGAAAGCTCAATTACTTAAAAACTTAAAATTACGATGGAGTATAAAAAATGTGCGAGGAGTGCGATAAAATAAAAAAAATATCATTTAAAAATTACTTTTATTAAATCTAAAATAAGCGAGTCAAAATTTGATGTTTTGAAAAGGTTTCCCATATATATATGATCTCAACCGCGGTAGTTTTCGAAATTTCGCTTTTTTTTCAATAATTCTTTTAGTTTCATGTTAATTTTCACAATTATTTTTCTTCAATTAATGAATTATTAGTCATTGTTCTAGGAACATTTCTTTCTTTCTCCTGAGATCTTCACTTTATAAGCTCGAACCTAAGTGCGACAGAATAAAATAGTAGGAGAGGAAGTGAGAGATTAGCTGTCTCAGATTGTAATGTATATACAGTCAAACCCCGCTATAGTGAACACGGCTTATGGTGAACTCCCGGATATAGTGAACCAAATGTTCGGTCTCGTGCCTTGCTATACACGCATAATGTAATTTTTTGTGGATATAGTGAACCAAAAAAGTGAGGAAGTTGGATATAATGAACTTTTTTCTGTCTTCCACTGATTTTCTTCTTCTTTTTTTGTTGTTGATATTTTCAGGGAATATAAACTATCCAAATCCAAACAATCCAAAGTTTGTAACGTATGGAAAAATGGGCAATTAATAATTTCTGCTCATGAAAAAAATTTAGATGGCAGAAAGAAGTTGCGAAAAGCAGATCACAAGGATGTTGAAGAAGCATTACTGAAGTGGTTCACCATTCGAAGAAGCCGCAATCTGGACAAATGGTGATAAATTTGCTAAGTGGTTTTATGAGACTTCTTTCATGTGCTCGTATAGCTGGTTGGACAGGTTTAAAAAACGGAATAACAGAAATTCAGGAAAAATTATCTGAGAGTCGGGAAGTGTTTCCATAACTGATGTTGAGGATTGCTTATCAGATAATTTCTAATTTTTTTTGCTAATTTTTTTTACTAATTTTTTTTGTAGCAAGACGAAGAGTAATGAAAAATAAAACATTTTTTGCTACTACATAACATTTTTCAGTTATTTATTTGAATAAAGTGTAATAAAAGGGAGGAGTTTGGGAACCATTAGTTAAATTGCCTGCGTTACGGACATAGTGAACACCCGTTATAGTGAACTGAACTTTTGGTCCCTTGAAGGTTCAATATAGCGGGGTTTGACTGTATTAAAAAATTTAAAAAGATTAAAAAAAAACTGAATTTAAGAGAGGTATAAACTTTAACTGAGCTATAAATTTCCTTCTCCGCAACTTAGTTAATTAACTTCGTTAATTACTTCCCATATATTTCTTTTCATTGCGTCACACAATTTGCAATAAGTCTATAATTTTTTCCAGTATAGGTCGATTCATTTTTAAGTGTAAGCAGTCATTAATTTTATTACGATTATCCTACCAAAAACAATAGTTTGTTATAAACTTAATAATACTAATACATGATATCAAATAAAAGTTTTTTGTCACTCAAACGCTTTATAAAAAATTTGATTATTGATTAGATTTTTCCCACAAAAAGGGACGGCATACTGAACATTTGCATCTGAAAAACATAACATACCTGGTGTCTTAAACAATCATCCAGTATTTAAAAGTAGCAATGTTTGTCGTTAAGAAATAAAATTAATTATGAATCTTCTCAACACAGATAAAAACTGTAATATTATGTTTTCAAAATGAACGTCATTTGCATTAACAATATTGCACAGTAATGAGGGCAAAATAAACTGACCCTCAGCAAATATTATAGTTGGAATAGCCTAACATGGTGCAGAATACATTGTTCAAAATTTAAGAAAAAATTTTAAAACCAATTTTTTAATAAAATTGGTTCCATAAGCAGAATAGTGCATTATTTTTTCCGTTTTTCTTTAATTGCTTATTTTTAAAATACTTTTGAAGTTGATTCTTTCGGTAACATCCCATATTAAAAAAAATATCCAGCTTCAGAATGTATAGAAACATTACAAAGCTGTTTTCAATGAATTTTTGTTATGACACAAATTCGTTCTGAAAATGTATTGCTTTACTTGAGGGAATAAATAATGTGCGGTACTTACCATCAATCATGTGACACATTTTTTTAAAGTTCGGGAAGTTATTTTCAAAAGTCATTTAAGAATTTTCCTTTCTCTAATATATTTTTATTTGATTATCTGTGATGAAATCAAGCTAATCAAATATGTATTTTTCTCCTTTCAGAATACTTACAAATTACTATCGAACTCACTAGTCAATTCATTTTTAACTCAATCACAAATGCCTCTTTCTTAGTAGACAACTTTTTTTTCCTCAGGTGAGTATGATTTACTTGTGATTAAGTTTTATACAATGATCTAATAAAAGATTCAAAAACGACTATTACTCACACTCAATAAAAGTTTCGAACACATACTACACTGAGTATTATTATTTTTTTTATTATTTATTATTAAAAATTCATAGATAGGAATGTGTATATATATATATATATATATATATATATATATATATATATATATATATATATATATATATTTATATATATATATATATATATATATATATACCCAAAAATTGAGTCGGCTGTTCATAAACACAGTTACAAAATAAAATAAAAATAGCTTATAATGTAATAAAACAATTTTGTTCTAAAATTTATTATAAACAGGAAAAGAACTTTATATATATATATAAATTTATATTTCATACGCATGATTTCTCTTTTTGGGTTTCAAGTATTTGAAACGTATTTTTTTCAATAAACTCGATCTGATATGTTTTTTTGCTATATTTTTGAAGCCAATTTTAGACTTGCCAGGCGTTATTCATGTCTGACAAGTTTTGAGAATGGGCACTTATCTTCGAGCTCTTGAAACAAGTCGACTTTTAGTTCCACCTGCATTTTTTTGCCAATGAAGTTTTTTTATAAAGAAGTTATTATTTTAAATTGATTTCTTAATTTATAAGGCTTATTTTTAACCCCTGTATTATTATTAATATATCTCTCTCAATAAAGTTATCTGCTTATAGTAAGCTCAACTCTCATGTACCGCATTTCCTGTTATCATTTCATTTTTTTTCTTGGTTTCTTAGCGTCAGGCAAAGCTATTGTTACCCATAATTATGAATACTTTTTTTGTTGGTCGATGAAGACTTTTATGCCATTAAACCTTACATTTACTAAATATCCAAAAATATTGCAATTTGCAGATATTTTAATTGGTTTACACGATGTTTAATTAAATAAAAACACTATTAATGTTTTTCAATAAAAATGACAAGTTCATTTTATTGCTTCCGGGAGTTATTTGTAAAAATATAAAATATTGTTTTTTTCAAATACTTAATTCATATAAATTTATTTTAGGGGTTTAAGTAATTAAAAAGTAATTTTTTTCTGACAAATTAGTATTGTTTTATTTTCCAAGCTGCCTTTCGTAATTACAGAAAAACAAAGTTTTTTTAAGTGTTTACTCTGAGAAAAGCTTTGATAACTGATGGATTAAATTTAATAAGAAAAAATTATTTTATCAGAAACAAGATTTTGTCACCTATGAAACTACATTTAATGAAAATGTACAGTGAGGTTAATTTTATTATTCTTTTATTTCTGTTAGTGTTTTTTGTGTTCAAAAGAATAATTGAGAATAATTACGAAAAGAATAATTGAATAAATAGTTGGAATTTCATGCACAGTGCGTAAAATAATAACCCTGAATAACTTTTGATCTAATTGTCGGATCTTCGCGATCTGGGACTCAATCTTAATGAATCAAGGGTGAGACCTTAAATATGCTAATTAATTAGTCCAGATTTTATATTAAGTTACGTAATCAGACGGAAAAAGGACTTTCGCTGGATAAACATACGTTTTTTCGATGGATTCGGATTTCTGACTCCTAAGATATAGGGGGTAGCCGAAATCTGGAAAATAGGGTCCCAACTGTCAGGAGAGCGGTTCAATTAGGTGCCCTTATTGTTAATTTGACTTTTTGCGTATTTCACTATATCTCGAAAATCTTTCAAGCGAAATAAAAAAATTTTGTACTCAATTATAAAATTCGTTTTTCCAAAGAAGATTTATTGAAAAATATAACTTTTACCAACTATTTATTATTTTTTATTATTTTATTCAATAATAGTAAAAAAATGATATTTAAGGAATACAATTTTTTTACATCATCTCAATGAATGTAATTTTACTTGAAAAAGTACAAAATTTGGACAAAATCGGTCGAATAGTTTCTGAGAAATAGATTTTCTGAAATACGACCTTTTCAAAATTTGATTTCTCTGGAACTATTTGACAGATTTCGCTTCGCGCAAATTTTGTATTTTGCTGCGAAATTACATTCTTTAAGATATTGTAAAAAAGTTTATACCTCATAATTAAAAGTTTTTTCCTACACTTATTAAATAAAATAATTAAAAAATGATAAAAAATAATAAATATTACTAAAAGTTAATTATTTCATGAATATATTTTTGAATAAACGAATTTTATAATTGTGTGCAAAAATCTATCAATTCGCTTAAAAAGTTATCAAAACATGGTGAAATACGTAAAAAGTAAAATTGACATTAACGGGTCCAAACTTTGGACGGCTCTTTTGATGGATACTCCTGATATTTTGAGCGTCAAAAATCTGAATTCGTCAAGAAAACGACTCATTCAGAGAATACCTCCTAATTCAAAGTTTTTTCCAACTCTTATTAAATAAAACAATAAAAAATAATAAATATTGCTAAAAGTCAATTAATTCATAAAATTAGTTTTGAATAAACGAATTTTATAATTGTGTGCAAAAATCTATCAATTCGCTTAAAAAGTTATCAAAACATGGTGAAAGACGCAAAGAATAAAATTAACATTATCGGTCCCAAACTTTGGACGGCTACTCCTAATATTTTGAGTGTCAAAAGTCTGAATTCGTAATGAAAACTGCGCCTTCAGAGAAAAACTGTTTCTGTGTCTGATTTCGCAATTTAAAATATCGCCAGCACTATTTAATTTGCCTATTTGAAGTCACCCTCTCGCACCATCAAGATTGAGTCTTAGAACGTGAAGATCCGATTATAATATTAAAAGTTATTCAGGGTGGCCTGTTTAAAATATTACGGACTGTACCTTAATTACAAGTGTTTATTTCATCATGATTTTCTAATTATTTCAACCAATTCTTAACAGCAGCAATAATTAATATGTTGCGTGATTTTATTTTAGTGGTCTTCTCGGAGTTTATGTATCCATGGATATTTCAAATAAGACAGGGAAAATACCCAATGCATTTTACTTCATAATTCACAGACTTTGGAGGTAAGTCAACAAAAAAACTAAAAAAAAAACTACTTAAAATATAACTTATTTTTAACTTGTTCAAGTTATTTTAATGTTTGATTATATTTGAAAAAAAAATATTGCTATATTTTTCGCAAATTTATTTTCCCTGCAAGAAATAATATTTATAACGCACATTGCAATAATAGCGTTAGTAATTGAACCTTTGGCGAAGATGGGACATCAGTATCAATTTTATAAATTTTTTTCTGATGATCTAATTACGAGTAAAAAACATATTTTACCATTGCTTATAATAAAAAATATTCTAATAGTTATTGAAAAAATCTGTTAGATTATCGGAATTAAATTTTTTCTAGAATATAAAACTAAAAAAAAAGTTATTAACATTTTTTTCCATTCATTTTTAAAAATTTATTAATAAGTGAATTTGCAAATTAAAGAAATGTCAGTGTTGAGTAACTGTTTCTCTGAGATCTGAATAACTGCAAATAAGTGCAAGTTTTAGAAATTATTGTTTGGAAGTGGAACATGTTTAGAAAACGAAAAAAAAGACAACGGTGTCTTATGCTGCATTTCATGACCAAAAAGTATTAAAATGCTAAATGTAATATATTTTTGCTTATTTTGTCCTAAACTGAAAAAGAAGAATTTAAAAGTATGAAAAATATGTATAGTTAAAATTCTGCGTCAAAGAGTCAAAACATGTATCACAATTTTAAAATACATTGTTGAGAATATTTTTCCTATATAGCGTTGAAAATTCATGATACATTATAAATTCATTACTTTACGTTTTAATAGCCTACTTATATTTAGATTTTACCTTTCCCATTACTTTAATGTTTATCAATTTTATGAAAGAAACAGTATGTTTTTATGTAATCTAAATTCGGTTAATTATAGCAATATGTTGTTAACACTATATTGTTTTAGAAAAGTTAAGAGGTTTTATTTAATTATATCTTAAAACTAAATTTGTACGGCAGCTGTGAAACTTTTGTGCAAACTATTAAGTTTACCTTTTTGCAAAATGTCAGAATATTTATCTCCACACAATTTAAACAATAGATTTGATATAATTACACAATTTAGAAGTAGTTTTTTGTATTTCTTTGAAATTTTAACTGATATCCGTTAAAAATAATACCAAGGGAGTAATAATATCATATAAATTCATTTTGTACACCAATTCATTTATAATACACAATCATTTATAATCATTTATAATTCTATATAATTTATTTTAGAATTAATGTCATTTTTTGTACCTATCGTACAATTAGTACCAATTACAAGGTATGTATGTTATAAAATTTTTATATTATATTTTTTGCAGGTTTATGCCGATACAGATGTTTTTCGTTGGTGTAAGTACATTGCTCCCATTAATGGGAGATGGTCCTTTGTGGCATGAAAACATGGATCCTGTAATTGATGGATGTAAGAAAGACTGGTGGGCAAATTTTTTATTCATCAACAATTTATACAGAAGCTCTCCAAGAGGGGTGAGAGCTTTACTTAATTGCTTATTTATTTGCTTATAAAACTCATTTTAGTTTAATATTTATTCCTCCTTAAAACTACTTTTAATATGTTCAAGTATGGTTTTAAATATCTTCCTTTTATTATTTTATTGAATTAATAATTTATATTCTTTTTTCATACGGCTACAATGTCTTTATATTAGGTATAAGAGAAATGCGACTTAGATATTTATGTAGAAGCAATTTTGCTAAAAAAGCGGTACTAAAATCTACCTTCTAGATTAAACAAAAAATATTTAAATTTCTTCCTAAGCCAACGACAAAGTGTAAACTAGCATCTTGCTAATGACAAATACAACTTTAGTTCAATATCATATTTATTAAGGATTTATTAAGGATTTATTATGGATTTATCAAGGAAAAATATTCCTAAACTTTAAACTGTAATTCATTTCGAATCGTAATAAATTAAATAGGTTTAAATTTAACATTAAAAACTTGGTATGAATTAGAATTTTTAAAATAAAATACTTGATTATTCATAATACTGTCTGCACTGAGAAAAAAGGTGTGTTCAAAACTACCAGAATATCATAAAATTTACTATGTTTCAGACTCTATGGAAACAAGGTAATTTTTACCGAAACGTTCTTATAGCGATTTTGGTAAAATTAACAATAAAATAAGGTTTTATAATGTGCATTAAATTTTTTCATGACACCTTAAAGTATGGCATAAAAACATTTATTCGGTTTAATACACTTTTCAGTTTTGTATTTTTTTTTCTAAACGTGCGGAGATAAAAACTATAAATTTGAAAACCAGAGTTTCTGGTAAATCATTACGTGACGGACAGCATTACCAAATTAATGGTTTAAATATCATATATTTTGGTTTTATAACCAGTATTGCATTTTTTTTTCTCCAGAAATGTCACTACCATACAGTTCAGTAGTTTTTTCCCCGTGTAGAATTTAAGAAGGCTACAGTAAAGAAAAGAAAAATAAAGGACAAAAGACCAGCTGCAAATGCAAATACAGCTGCAAATAACGTATACAGATGTACAGAAATGAACCATGTTTATTTACAGTTCACAGAGATGTTTTTTGTGTAAAACCTTAGTCATGCGGCATGAGATCTACTAATTCATGCTATACTCGGAAAAGAAATAATATAACAACACTGACAGCAGTGATCGTTTTAACGCAATTCGATGTTAAATCTCGTGGTAAAGGGGGTCAGAAAAAAAATTACAAGAAAATGTCTCTCGTTGATAAATCCGGTAAGCATAGGGGCCATAGCAAGAGAGGTATATCTTTATCAGAAGCTTGACAGACCAGATGATGAGATAGCCACCAATTTTGCCCGTTGAAACCAACACAACTCATTCCGTTTTAGCCTATTCCAGCATTTATGAGCTTTTTGTTTGCCTTTTTACATAATTTTAATTAAAGTACTGCTTTTAGTCGGATTCACCTACTTCTAACTGTAATTAAAAATGTTTTTTTTTGGAATTATTTCTGTATTTTGTGTTGGTTCATTTTTACCGCTTTTAGTCTTTTTTTATTTTTTACATTTGCCTTCTGTCAGAAACACGAGAGAGAATTGTGCTTGTTTGACGGATTCATCTTAATAATCCGAAGGCAATACTGATGTATACACGAACTACACTTCCATTAGATTGAAATTAAGATGGCGGCAGTAATCACCCAGTCCCCATACCACGTTCCCTGATTGCCCAACTATGCTCATCGTCTTGAAACTATCGCGTACATTTGTTAGTATGAATCCTGAACCACAAAAAATCGATTGGAGAAAATGCAGTTCTACTAGACAGTAACATTTAACATGAGGAATCAAATCCCAGTTCAACTCATAATAGGAGAAGATTTGATCTCCCATACTGCCTGGATACAAATATTATCTATATACTACTGCAGAAAATAAAATTAATTTTGTTAAATTCTTGCGGAACTATATCCATTTCTATAAATTTAAATGTTATAAGTTTTTTTTCTTCTTTAATAATTAAGGTATATTTAGTTTATTTATTTTGCTTTCATTTACAAATTCTCCTTATTTTTTAGTGTCTTTCATATTCATGGTTTTTGGCTGCTGACTTTCAAGTTTATGTACTAACTATTCCAATAGTTTTACTCATAATGAGGTTTGTATGATGCTAGTTCGTAGCAAAAGTTTGAAAATTCTAACATTGATGATGACTTGAACCATAAAATTTCTAAAATGAAACTAAAATAATATCATTTAAAATTTTCTAATTTCTGTGTTGTATTTTATAATACCTTATACGTAAGAACCAGAATAATAATAATTATAACGCAAATACGACAGATACAGAAATATACCAAAAACCTCATATATGTTTATTTGATTTTTTAATGATTTAGCTGAAATATTTAAAAATGTACATATAATTTCACCCCATATGAATTATAGCTTATAGATTTCGGTTTGTTACAATCTATTTCATTTACTTTCTCATCAATGGATCATACATATAGATCGCGTTATTTACATGAAAGTGATGTTTAAAAAAGTATTTGTAAATAAACAGAGTACTAAAAACAAAATAAAATACATATAAAGTGGGAATATTAGAAAACAATGATTTTCAAACGCTACTGTGTTATACCTTTTCAGGTTATTCAATATACAGGAAAAGTTCGTTATAACGACAGTTCGCAATATCAGATGGAACTGTCCTTACAGTGAGTTTGACATTATTACCCAATGGACGAATTTGAAGTTAAAATAGCAAAAATAAATAAATAAAATATTCCAAGATTATAAAGGCACATTTAACTACTCTCCTTTTACTTTAAGCAACTATTTCCATTTTAAATACATGTTTGGAGTAGATTACACTGGAAAGTTTTACAAGGTGCAAGAAAAAATTAATGACTTAACTGCAGCTTAACTGCTGACTTTCACTGAATTGCAAACACTGATTAGTGATTTCAATGGTAAGTCGTCAAGAAGAAAACTAAGGGAGTATGTTAAATCGGTAGTAAACAAAAATCGCATTCTTTTGAGGTATATGACAGGATTTTTAAAAACAGCAGAATTTATCTTTTGTATGGTGGTAGCTAACTTAGCTGGTGGTTGCCCAAACATATTTGCTTTGAAAACATAAAAGGTTAAGATAGTAAGAAGATAAGAGATAAAATATTCGTTCGTTTTACTTTATTGATATATCAGAAATAAATAAAAATGTCATACATTTTGGTTATATCTTATAATGATCACTTAAATAGTGGAAAAATGTGTTTCTATTAAAAAAAATGTCGTAAAAACGAGAAGTAAATAATTTTTAACTTATAAGCATACAATATTTGTATCTTTAACGTTCGCATTTTGACAGTAACTTGGAACTTTGTCGTAATAGCGGACTTCTCGTATTGTGTCGTGAACGTTACAGGACGCTTTTACCGTATAGATTTAAGTCTTATACCTTATAGAAATAAAGTTATACATTGCATACATAATTTATACATTCATTATTTATACATACAATATTTATAATTATTTATATTTCACTTTTTCACTATAGAAAACCAAAAATTGGATTGATTGTCAATCTAGTTGTCATGGTATTATCAATCTTTGCTGTAGGTATTCACAACTATATAAGAGATTTACCACCAACCATGCTTTTCACTCGAGCCGATGTTGAGTAAGTATTAATTTTACTTGAAAGTTTTTTTTTATGTAAACAATACTTTTAAAGCATTTTGTTTTTCTTTAAAGTACTTAGTTTTTTTTTCTCACATTTCTGTTAACCTCAAACTATGATATAAAAAGAGCTTAATGTCTAAACTATGAAAAAATGTATAGTATTTGACATATATAATTCCATGCAAATTTAACTCATTGTAACTAATGATGTTCTCCTTTGTGTTCGTCTTTCATATCGTTGCAAATTCATTGAAATCTTATAAAAATGAAGTCTTTACTTGAATATAAATTTAACATATGAGTTTTAAACTAATTTTTTACAACGTTTTCAGCGGAAAAAATGATTTAGACTTCAAAGAAAAATTACATCACAGTAATTTTAATCCCCATAACAAAATAGTTAGTGGTACAAATTTTTTTGAGAACTAAAATGAAGAATATAACATTGCGTATGAAAATTTTGTCTCTTTAAATGGGTTATGGCTTATGATATTCGGATTCTGTAAAAAATAATACTTGTACAAAATCAATATCATTTATATCAAATTTGAAACCTGTCGATTCTACGACTTCATCATTAGTTGAGTATAATTCAAATTTATTTCAAGCATTCATAAAAAATCCAAACATAGTTGAAATGATTTTATTTTGATCTTATTTGATTCAAAGGATAAAAAAAAATTGCATAGGTAAAAATATCTTACTAGTCTAGATAGTAATATCTGACCCATAAATATGCATAATTTAAAAATTGCACTTTTTAAGCCTAAAACTTCTGCATGAAGAAAGAAATTCTGGTAAAATTACAAAACTGTATGGTAATGATATTTCTGGTAAAATAACCATAATTTTAGTTAATAAAACCGAAATATACGGTAATCTATTCATTTGGTAATTTTTCCGTTGATATGAGAACGGTTTAACGGAATTTCTGGTTTTTTAAAATTATATTTCTTATTGCTACACATTCAGTAAAAAATCGAAACTGAAAAGTAAATTTAAACCGAATAAACAGTTTTAATGCCATGTTCATTCTCGATTTGTTTTAATGTCAAGACCATTCCCACTTTTATCAAAACCTCACGCTGGAGAATTAGCAATTATTTAGCACTTGGTAAGAAGAAGGCAATTAACAATTTTTTGCCACTAAGTTTATATATTTTCTTTTTTTGTGCGTTTGCGTTTCAGTAATTTTTGAGCCATGTTTTAGTGTATCTATTATGTTTACTCCAGTTAAATAATACTTAACAGTTAAAACTGTATAAACTGTATGTACAACTAATTATTTTTTCGCTACCATTTGCCTTTTTCTTAATATATCTATTTTTACCTCTGGTAATAGCACAATACAATTTTAATTTCGAATCAAACTTTTAACTAATGTGTTATTTGAATGGAAAAAAAAATTAATGCATGTAATGATAGAAACATTCATATTTGTTTAGACAAAGAGATGCATTAATGCTCGAAGCTTATTACCCACCTTGGCCACATCTTGGTCCCTTTTGTGTCGGTGTCTACGTTGGCTACTATCTTCGAATGAAAAAATCACCCAAAAATATGCATTGGGTGAGTACTAACTATGGTTATTATACAGTACATTATACAATTTATTATACAGTATATAATTTTATTAAAATGTCTTTCTTTGAATTTTACCCATAGTCTTTGAAAACTCTTGCTTGGTTAGCGGCGTTTACCTGTACGTCTGCATCACTGTTTGGCGTACATCCATGGAACACTCATGGTCCAGGCACTGGGAAGGTAGCCACCGTTTTGTACGCATCATTAAGCAGAATGTCATGGACTGTTGGCTTAGCTTGGATTACTATAGCCTGTAGTACTGGCTGTGGAGGTAAGCTGTGCATCGGTACTCATAGAAAATTTCTTTTGAACTTTATGCAAGGAACCGTTTATGCCTGACTAGAGTCAAATAAATAAATTTAATAACAGCAATGATCATAATTTTGTTCAAACTTATGAATAAAAATATTGAGAGCTTGAGAGCTTTATTACAATTGTTTAAAATCCTTTTTACATGAGCTATACGTACTAATAATTACTTAATCGATGCTATTTTCCTTTTCTTTTAACGTATCTATTTATTGTCGAAAAAATAAGAATATTTATGCACACTATTTTCTTTTCTCAAACTATTTTTCTTCTTACGAATGAATGGATTACAACAGGTTTTATCCAGGCAAAATAAATTTTTCTTTCAATTCAAACTTTAATAAACATCAGAAACTATACGTCACAAATTGCTGTTAAATACATTTTTCCACGCCCCCTGATTCAGCGACATGGAAATAGGAAAATTTAGATGGCAAAAACAATACAAGATGAAAAAGGAAATTTCCGCCCTCTTATACGATATAAAGTAATATTTAAATTAACTATATACTTCAAACCGCAAATATTCTTTCTCTTTCTTTAATGATCATAAATATTTAATCTTCTGTTAGAAATAGTACTTTTGACTTAAATGCGCAATAGTTCTCGGAATTAATAATTGTAGAATTGTTTCCTCAAATACATTTGGCGGCATTTTGAAAACCAGTTAGGATAGTTAAATTTTACCTTTTTATCACGCATTGTTACGCAAGTTAGAATTCTTGAGGCCTATTTCCCTAAACTGTCCTTGTACATAATAGCGGGTAAGCAAAATTGTACCTCTTTCTGGTACTAAGCTAATAAACTACTTAATTTTTTAAAAATTTTTTTTTAAAATTTTTAATATCTACTCTGATATTGACTTTCGTCGTTCGAGTATCAGAAGAGCAGATTTGTTCACTATTCTCTTCGGGGCACCATATTAGGTGGGTCAAAGTTTCTCCCATAAGAAGAAAGATAGATAGTACAAAGAAGTGGGAGAGGGAAAAATCCATGTCTTATCCTGGATTCTAAGCTGGGACCTTTCTATCTTGAGGTCAGCTCCCTGACCACCAAACAGACTTTTAATTTCCTCATTCGTTTAAATTAAATAAATTTAAAAGTTTTTATTTTCTGTGTATTTTAAAACTATTTTAATGCTGTTTTACTTACATAAAATAAAGTATTTAGACGGTTAAATTAAAATTAAAATTCAATTTAAACGTGAGCAGTTAAAATGAAATAGTAATGCAATTTTTCAAATAAATAGAGTAAATAATTTCAATTCCTTTCAGGATTTTTGGCTTCTATTCTTCGATGGAAACCCCTCATTCCCTTTAGCAGGTTAACATTCATGGTGTACATGATTCATCCATTAGTGCAATATGTGTTTTATGCAACATTGAGAGATGGAATTCAAGCTAGAAATTGTTTAGCAGTAAGTTTAAAGTAACATTGTTCGTTTAATTAAAAATCATTCACATTTTTTGTATAATCTTCCAAATTATTTAAATTTTAATGATCGAAGCAATTTAAGAAACTGATAAATTAACTAATATATATATAAATTAGTCTATAAGAATCAATATATATATATATATATATATATATATATATTATTATTATTATTATTATTATTATTAATATTATTATTTTTATTATATTTATAATTATATATATTATTATTTTTTGAATTAACACTCCGGGGCTTTTCAAATTTGACGAAATATTAATGATTGAAAAAGGTACGTCAAAGATACGAGTATAATAATGAACATTTTAAAATTCTATTTTCTAATCTTAATTTTAAAAAGAATGTAGCATATTAAGAACCTTTCCTCTACTAATTAACAATCATGCTCAAAACTGAAATATTTGATTGCGGTGGTGTGATATTTTAGAACTCGAACCAAAATTTGATGATTTACACGGGCACATTAAATATAATTGTAATGAACATTATATTAATTATTATTTTCTTGTCTTAATTCTAAAAAGAATGTCGCATATTAGGAAACTTTCCTCTATTAAAAGGTGACTTTACATTATAAGTTTAAGAAGAGAATTCAAGCTTATCAGAAGAGAGATTGACTGAACTCAGTATCATTCGGCATAACAAAGTTGCTATCAATCATCGCAAACTGATGATTGTCAAGGTTTACCGCCATCAAGCACTTTTTCCGAGGAATTTGCTCTTTAGTACATAACTTAGTATTTTCTTTTAAATTTCCCTTATATTTTAAATTGCATTATTTAGATTTATAATTAAAATATTGATATTTATAAACTCAACCTCATTTTTTTCTTTTTATTGTTTTCTAGATTTTCATATACTTTGGTTTCACAGTATCCAGTTACGTCATGGCATTTTTCACTTGCTTCTTAGTGGAAGCTCCCTTTGTGAACGTTGGAAAAGTTTTCTTCCAAATTGAAGAAGATCTGCGGAAAAACAAAATCACTCTAAAGTCACTACTTTTCGGTGCACCTAAAAACGAACTTCCCACGGCGCCAACTGTGTACACCAATGGCTGGACAAATGACTTTAAATCTGGACAGTCAGTGCAAAATGGCAATGGATTGGCTAAAATAGATATAGACCCTGAATGGTTGTCCAAAAGTGCGAAATCACAGCAACACAAGAACTTCCAACATCATGGACGTGATTTTGTTAGTCGCCTTTAGCATTTTTTAGAAAACTAACAAATTTTTTTTCCACATGAATTTTCTTCCGAAAGTTTGTGTCATTACCTCAGTTGGACTTTTAACTAAACAAGGGAAATATTCCCAAAATGAAAGAAATTCTAATCGCAAATAAGGTTTGAGGACTGGTAACTCTACATTATGATCCAAACCAAAGATTATTAAAGCGATGTTGACGAAACTGCTGTGATGCAGTGTAAAGAGCAACAGTTGCTCAAATTTGTTCTTGAATGTGTATTTGTATTGTATATTTTATTTAGTAAAATGTTATAAAAATATTCGCTTTTTATTTTTTTTAGTTGTATATGCAACACGTTTTCGAAAAGTAAAGATACAATGCCATATACCCTCTTGAAAAAAAATTAATTGATGAAATGTGCATTAAACTTACTTACTGGCTCATGCCTTATTTTTTAGACAAAGTTACAGACATTGTAAAAGCATTTGTTAAGTCAGAGTACAAGCTTTTGTATTCTACGGTCATAGAATTTTGCCACGTGTTGTCGGGACTATATTTCAGCTTCTGTTTTGATCTCATCGTTGTGAACGTTTTGCCTTGCAAGATGCTTTTTCAGGTAAAGGAATAAGTGAAAGGTCTGGGCTGTATGGCGGATGATCTAAAACTTTCCATTTGCAACTTTTGATTAGTGCTTTGGTTTGAAATGCTGTCGGAGGACGAGCACACATCTGGTGAGATTCTGCATTGATGCAGACATTATAAAGACTGCTTTAACATGGCTGACCATAAGTGTAACGAAGGACCTTGAGGGTGAAGTGAAACATTCAAGGTTACAGTCAGTGATGCAATCCTACTCACAGAAACTTTTCTTTTGCTGCTATCGATAAAGTATCTTTACTTTTCGAAAACGCCTTTTAACTCAAACTGAGCACTCATTTCATATACGTTTGACAACAGGGGAATAGCTCTAAATGAGCATGTAAAAATTTAACCATAGCTTGAAATAGGAGTCTGAAAAAATTACGAATAATTTTATTCATCTGCCGTTGAGCAGATGTTACATCTGAGTTTACATCTGTCAATGCTTAGTAATTTTGAAACCAATCCAGAAGACAATGGAACTTCTGGATCAAACAACGAGATAAACTAGCCTCCAGGGAGGACTATTTTGATGGAATTAACTCTTTTTTTGCGTTATACGGAGAGAAAAACCATGAAAACTCTCACGGTTTGCTCAGGAGTAACTGGATCCCCCCCCATGATCTGTGTGCTACTAAGGGGATATTTTACGTTAGCACTATGTTCTTTGCGAGCCAGGAGCAGAATTCGTATCGGTCGACCGACATTGGGATTCGAGCCTGAGTCTTCTCATTCTCAGGCGAGCTCTCTATCTTTTGAGCCACGGCGGCTTTCATTAATTTATTATTTTTAATTAATGTAGCATTTGTTTTTGCTCATTATACTATTGTTATGACTATTAAGGGTCCAACACTTACTCGATGCCTTCGCCGATCACCGGAGCTGATTTTCCAGTTTATTCCGGATTGCTTCGAAATTCGAGTATGTTAGTTCGTTTTTTTAAATATTTAATTTAGGCCTGCGTAGGGACCAAGGGTGCACGGTATCGGTCCTTGTTGAACTGTTCTACCGTAAAGCGATGTGTTAAGCACGCACAGGTCGTTGTTCTACCAAAACAGGGGAGCCATCCCCTCTCCAGAGGATCAAAATTATGATGGCATGTCTTCGAATCATTCTCAGAGATGATTCCCAGACAGTCGCCAATATCCCATTGCGCAGCTCTAGTGCGATGTAAATAAGGTACCTACCTACCTAGCCTTAATTAAGTAAAATGGACTTTTCAAAAACAAATGTAAAAAATTTGCACTTCGAAATCTACGATTTTTTGACGTAAATTATATTTACAGAGTCATTTTGAAAAATATAACATTTTCTTATTTTTTTTCCATAAAGGACAGTTTTGCGTGTTATCTTTTGATGAAAACTATAATTAAGAATTCTTCCATGTAATGGACATTTTAGAAATTAATTTTAGATAATTGAACTCTTGAATATAAAGTTTAGGACTTAAATATTTCGTGTGGGTTTCATTTTATAAACATGTCTAATACACTTGTGATTTGAGCTAAAATTTTTACAGGACGAGCAAATGTCGAATTTTTTTTTTAAACGTAACTGTAGTTAAAGTTTTTATCACTTTTGTGATAGAATAAGGCAAAACGAATCATCTAAGTGATTCCGTTCAATAGAATCATCTCACTTAGGTGATTCGAGTAACTCACTGATTAGAATCACTTGTTGATCCTAATCACTTGATTTGACTCAGTTATAAGCTGGTGGTAAGAATCACTGAATCAGCATTAAACTATATGGTTCTTCAATAATAAAATTCGCAAGTTTGTAATGTACCATCAAATGTTTCGATTTCAGATACTTTTTAAACATCAGATACTGATAAATATTTTGCAAAGCAGCGTGGTTAATATACATTTACATTCGATTTACAATGAATGATTAATATTTATGAAAAAAATACATAATAATGAGTAGCACTTCGCTCATTGCAGTGCTTCTCAGTTTTGTTGCGGGAATTCTTAGTAATACTTAAATTAGAAAGAATTTCACAACAATTGAAACAAAATAGGAGGACGAATTATCTTACATTTTTATACATTTTTAGCATACTGCATATTATTGAACTGGAAAAAAAGTAAAGAATAAATTGAAAGTTTATAAACTTACTTTTTCAGACATTTTTCGCATTCATCTATACAAAGATTTAGTAAAAATATGAAATCACAACTTCCATTTATTTTTAATGTTAGCAAGAGACAATAATTTTCAAGATTCCATGTCTAGAAATTACTCGAACCATATTTTTAATAAAAGAAAAGTTAATGTAAATGCCAATGACATTTAATAAAAGGAAAGTTTTAGCATTGAAAGAAAAGCTTGCAAACATTAGTTATTTATTTATTTTTTCATAAAAATTATATTAACACATGAAAAGTTCATTAACTCAATTTAATTTATATTTTACTGAAATAAAAGTTATTAATGGAAGAAAAGCTAATATAAACGATACTTATTTTAGTATTTTAATAAAAGAAAAGTTATTAAGAAAAAAAATGACGCAATCGAAATTTTCAACACAGTTGTGTTACAAAAGCGAGTTTAAAATGAAAATAAAATGTCACCTACAGTCATTCTTATGGCTTTCAACCCTAAATGACTATTTAAAAATGCTTATTTGTAAAATTAAATATTGTGGAAATCATTTGTGGTTTTATTCAATTTTCTTTGCACTATAAATATGCACTATTTATTCGGCATGGAAGTAAAATGATATTGTGTTTTCCAGAAAAAAGTAAATGAGAATTTGGAAGAGCTAAAATCAGGCAAAAACGGATATTATTTCAATACTTCTTTTTTAATTACAGAAATAAGTTTACAAATTGGTTCTATTCGATAAATTTTCTTTTCCAGAGGGCAGAAATATGTGAGCTTTTAAGATAAATTTTCGATGAACTATGCTCACGAACAGCAAAGACATATGTATATTTTTTGCTATACTTTTTTCGCCATATTATCTTCAGTATACAATATACAATGAAGCACGAATGAAATATTATCTGAATAACACAGTTTCAATTTCAGTGACTAGATGGCAGCACCATGGAACTAATAAAATTAACGTTATGTAAGAAATTATCTTAGAGATGTTTTTAATTTATTTTTGACGGCAAATTAATAAGATAATACTTTCAACATTTTCAAACTGGACGAATACATAGAGTAAGTAGATCGAAGATTTAGAATGAAAATTTAAATTCATAGTCAACGATATAAGAACGATAAAAATCGCTTGCGGTAATTTTATTCTCCATGTTCGTAATAGGGAAACAGTATGTAATTTTTAGAAGAAAAGAAAAGAAGATATTCAGTGCAAAAAGGTAGAATACAAGTCAATCTTATTAGTTTCAGTACCCGGATATTTGATTCACGTTTATTAAATTTTATGATGTTTCCATATAAAGTGAATTTCGTGATTGTTAATAGCGTTTAAAAAATAAAAAATACTTTTAAAAAAAAGGAATAAATAAAGGTGGAGTAAAAGACGCTCCCATTAAAAAATGAGCGTTTTCACACGGAAAACTCTTGTTTTTGCCATTGTTTTAGACCACTACTGTGGTTCTCTGAAGAAATAAATATTTTAAAATGAAATTATAAAACATGAAACTAGTTTAGAATGTATAAATAAAAAACACAATTTTAGCCTTCATTATCATCCAACGCACATATTTAAATATGGACATTATAATAACCGGAAAAGAAATTTTAGATTTCCTTAGGAATAGTTTCAGTGAATGATTATCTAATTTACAGGGTAAAATCATTTCAGCAAAGAAAATAATTGTTTAATAAATCGAATAATTGCTGTGTGTATATTGACAAAGTGTTGACATCAAAAAGCCGAAGTTTGTTAAAGGAATTAATTCAATTAATAATGAAAGAAGCATTATGGTGTTTTTAAAATAATTGTTTTTCACATTTAATTCTATTCATTCAAAACTATTCGCACCGATTAAAACGTCAACAAGTAATTTGCATTGCTCGTACAGAGAATCAAAGAGAAGTAAAGGCAGTAGTTACCCAAATAAAGACTGAACAGGAAGAAAAAGCATTGATTATAGGTGCATTAAACATACTTGCAGTAAAATCACGGTACCACATAGGCATGGGAAAGAGAATTCAGTTAAAATTGCTGACAGTAATAAAACATAAACATGGAAGACCATAGTCATTTTTGTTCCAGTGTTTTTATATTTTTTGCATAAACCATAAGAATTGTTATTGTACCTCTTAATTAAAAAAGCAAAACAGATATATTTTAAATAATATTTTTGAAATTTTATGACATAAAATAGGCTTTTTTAGGATACTTATTGGTATCGCTTACGAAAATGAAGAGCCATGAAATGAAAAACAGGAACCCATGTATTATAGCTGTATTGGATTAATTTAAAGTTGTATTTCTATGTTAAATAAATGGCCTATAATTTAAAGTTTTGTAAGAGTTTATAATATTTAATGTCACTAAGTAGAATGCGCGAGAAAAAATTCAAATCAAAACTAAAATTATATTTCTAAACATATTTTTTCGTACATAATTTTTAAAATTGTCATTTATCGTGTTGGAAAATATTGACTTTTAAAATTTGTAAATTTCGCTGTCGCTCTGATGTTTTAACAAATATATATTACTTTAATTATAATATAAGCTGTTATAATAAGGTAAAAATTACATACATTTTATTTCTAGTCATATGCTAATTTCGTAAATTTTAACAGTACTTCGTACTTTGCAAAAACTCTAATTGTACTATTGTAAGATATGTTTTTAAAAGATGTGATCAATTTCGTAATTTTTGTTGCAGTTTCTATATTGAATGTGTGTTTCAGAACAAATTTAAATCTAGTTAAATTTATTATTAATAGTTATTTCTAGCCATATTATTTGTTTCAAAATTGTTAATCATATTTCATAATTTTTAAGATTTATCATCATCATCAATGGCTTGACAGCCCAGGTTGGGCCTTGGCCTTCTCAAGAAGTTTTTTACAGGCTAACATTTTCTTTGCTAGTGTTTTCCAACTTTTAGTTCTTAAGACCAAAAGGTCTTTCTCTAGGCCATCTATCCATTTCAAATTCTTCCTCTTTTCTATCCTCGTTTTCGTAAAAACTCTTTTTGCGGTACGGTCTTCGTCCATTCTGATAACGTGGCCTACCCATTTTGTTCCTTGTCGTTTAAAAAAGTTAATAATGTCAGGATGAGCCGCGATGGCTCAGGAGATAGAGCGTTCGCTTTCCGATGAGGCGAACCGGGTTCGAATCCCAGTCGATACGGATTCCGCATCCGGCTTGCACCAACCGCAGTGCTGAGAGGAAATATCCTCAGAGGTAGACGGATCATGAGTTAGAGTCCCCTTACGGTCAGGCTAAACCATGAGAGGTTCTCGTGGTCTTCATTACCGTGTAATGCAAATGCGGGTTAACTCCGTCAAAAAGTCCTCCACGAAGGCAAATTTCTCCCAATAATCGATCCAGGAGTTCCCTTGTCTTCTGGATTGGGTTCAATATTACAAGACTACGGAGTTGAACATTAGTAGTCGTAAACCCATAAAATTGGGTCGGCTGTTCAACGACGGTAATAAAATATAATAAAGTATGAAATAAAATAATGTCAGGTTCATTATCTGAGTGATTTAAGATTACTAAAGTTTTATTTCTTATGGTAAGTACTAAGCCAAAGAACATTCTACCAACCTATTTGCTCATCCTAAGAACGAAATGATAGGAATAATTTTTTTCTTACGTTTCTCTAAATAAATTTTGCAAAAAACACTTATCATTTTAAATATTTAAACTGTATGGTAGTGAGGAAAGATAAAATGATCATTCCTAAATTGATTGTGCTAACATATAATAAATACTTTTTCAGTTTCTTAAGAAATTTTCCTTCAATTAAATTTTAATTTCCCGTCATCTAATATGCTTAATTTTTGCGAAGCAAAATTCTTTGTAATTATAATGAAATTTCATGAAAGATGTCTTGCAAAACTTTTTTAGACGATAATGTACATGGGTCACTTTCAAATTTCACTTCTATTTGCTCTGTCCAGAAGAAAATAAGAAAATTTAAATTAATTTACCTAATAAATAAATGTTATATGGAGAAAACTATACAATATATTTACTATACAATATTTTTGAATGAATATCGTAAGTGCTTTCATGAACATTAAAGCTGGATTTTGAAAGCAATTATCGCAAGCAAAATGTAGAGAAAACATGGAAAAAATTACAGAACAATGGAAAAAAAAGGGGGTGGGAAGAAAAATGATAATAAAAATAAAAATAATAAGAAACCTGAAAAAAATCAGAGAAAAAGGAAAAAAATTAATTAAAATCCTGAAAATGAAAGATATTATTTTTTAACAAGACTATATCCATTAAAAAGAATGCTTCCTAATATTGTATCAATAAAGCCAAAACAAAATATAGCATTACAATAGTGTGAGGAGCAATCAAGAAAATTTTTACAAAAAGTTGACAACAAATAAAATGAAACTATTTACTTGCTGCTTATACGCAATAAATGAAACTTATTGTTTTTCTCAGTTTTTTTCGTGCTTTTTTTCCTTTTGTCCTTTTTGCATTTATTTATTGTGCTATATACAGGGATGAGAGTAGTCAGAGAGTAAAAAAGAGGAAATCCAAGAATATATATATATATATATATATATAAAAATCGCACTTTTTTTGTCAAATTTTTGTTTAAACTTGTAATACATGTGATTATAAATCCCGAATAAGGCTTTTAAATCACGTGAATATGAAACTCTACATCGAACTTAAAAAATGCGAAAATACAAATCATGATGCGTAATTTTTAGATCAAGATGCATAATTTTAAAATCGTGCGATATTACAACCGCAAAAACGAATCACGACATTGGATTTTAAGCTCGCGTAGCTACATAGGGTTTTAAAAGCTCGTAAATACAAATCGCGATATTAATTTTTTAAATCTCGTAAATAAGAAACGCAATGTACAATATTTAAATGGCCTGAATAAGAATCGCAACGATCAACTTTTAAATCAGGTAAATACGAAAATCGATGTTTGATAATAAAATCGCGATGCAAAAATACAAAACACGATATTAGATTTTTAAATCTCGTAAATACGAGTCATAATGTGCGATATTTAAAAAGTGTAAATAAGAATTGCAATGCACAACTTTTAAATCAGGTAAATACGAAAATCGATGATTGATATTAAAATCGCGTGAATAAAAATCGAGATATTTGCAGAGTCTGGACTTGGGATTTCTAAAAGGCTTGTTTGAATTGTTTTTTGTTTACACAATAAATAAAAATTTACAAGATTAATTGAATGAGCAAATAAATATTTTCACCACAAATCCACCTCTATTTTTTTTCTCGCTTTTTTTGTTTGCTTTCTCTCCAGAATACAAGAAGCAGCGACGTCTAAATTACGAAAATACGAGCTATCCCGTCGACGGATAAAAAATACGGAAAATTTTATTTTCTGTGCGTGAAATCGGAGAAAATAGCTAATATAAGTAAACATGCGGAAGGATTAGCAGCTAGGACGTAGTTTGAATTTTCTGTTTTTCTTTGAAAATCGTAAATAAATATAATAATTTGACTTCAACGACTGAATTTTTTTTAAAAAAAAACGGGATATTTATAAATAAATAAAAAATAAAAAAGCGAAACTTTTAAAGAATCTGAGTTTTTGATAAAAAGGCTGAAATTCGAGCGACAAAAGCGAAAAAAATCTTATCCCTGTATAAAGATCAACCAGTTTTATCCCAAGGAAATGATTTTTAGAGAAACTTCAGAGGGAGGAATGAGGACTTCAATAATTTCGCTCCGCGGAAAATTTAATTCCTTATAAAATATTTTAACTTAAGCAAAAAAAAAATTTCAGCGGAAATTAGCGGGAAAAATCTGAGAAAAAGCGGAAATCCGCGAATCCGCGGCAGAATCTCATCCCTGTATATATATATATATATATATATATATATATATATATATATAAATATATATATATATATATATATATATATATATATATATATGTACGCACATAAGAGTGCTACTATGAAGCTGAAGAAGTGCTATACGCTATACGCTATTTTAAACACGACTGATGCTATTGCTTTAAATTAAATTACAAAAAGATTGGAAAAGCCACTTTTTTTCCTTAATTGTAATGAACAGGACTCGCAAAAACGAAAACATGTGACAACGACATGGAAAGATCTTAATTATTTTTTTTATTGTCATTAAAACTCAACGTCAAGGTTTTGTTCGTATTCAAAACTACGTAATGTAGTAAAGTCACGATATGAATTGAATCTATTTAGGAGCATTAAAAACGAAAGTAAAATGAAACAAATTTGATTTAAAATATCATATTTTATGTAGTTTGTTATGCACACTCATCGTTACTGTATTAAAAAAAACTATTAAGTGTAATTTATGCTTTTTTATAAAGATAATTGGCTTAAAAGTTTCCACTCATTCAGAATAATGGATAGTATCTTTGTTATTCATTATTTCTTCATAGAAACGGAAAAGTGTTTAATTTTAGTTAATGATAGAGAGACAAACATTTAGTTAAATAAACTAGTTTTAACAAATTTACATTATCATTTTGATATACCTCAAAACTTTGTCGTTAAATAAATAATGGAGGACATATAAATTTGGTAATAATGGGTTTGTCAAATCATCTTCACTGTAGCAATTTCATTGTTTATGACATAAGGACCAATTTAAACAAATCTATCATAAGATGAGCGGAATAAAAATAGTTATTATGTAAAATTTGGATGGGTTGGTTCCCCCATTCCCAATTCAAATCAAGCTCAAAATATAAGATTAAGAAAATGAACACAGATGAGGATGTGCTTATAAGAAAATGAACTTAGCTATATAAGAAAATGGGCATAGCATAGGATTCCGTTTTTCAAACTTTTCTTTTAAAAGTTGTTCTTTTGTTAACGAACAAAACTTATAGATACAAAGAAATTCGTAATGTGATGTAATGCAATTTTCTGAGCCACTTTATATATTTTTTAAAAATTTTTCGCTTTTGAAAACAAAATAAAAATAACCAGTTTTATTGCGAAGGTTATAACGGGTTCAAATTAAATTTATAGAAGAATAATATTCAAGCTGAGATTAAACCGACGTTGTACATTTACAGAATGTTTGAAAACTACTTAATTGCTTAATGATCTAAATATAAAGATATCGCCTAAGAAGTACCACCCGTAATATACATAGCCAGCTCTGACTCCTAAGTCTGAGACTTAGCCCAGTAATGATTATCTTTTTATTATTTAAAGGAAAATGCAAGGAAAAAAAAAGGCGTTGTTAAATTTAAGTCAAAAGTTGAAACGACGCATCTTTTGCTGTTTCCATTTTCTAAAACACGCATTTCGAGTTGAGTGCAGAAAAAATGCGATGAGGAGTTATCGTTGATTTTGAGATATCTCTTGAATTGAAACTCATTTTTTGATAAAATTCCAAAAAATGTATTACTCATAGTATCATCTAGTTTAAATGTAAAAACAAACATTTGTTTATAGGTTATAAGATGGCAAAAGCATTTTTCCTGTTATTCAAATGTTTGCGCAAAAACTGTTTTGAAAACTAAGGTAATAAAACTAATCTAAGTATTAATTTTTATAAAAAAGTTCGCAAATTGCATTCTTCATTACAAAATTTTAAATACATTAAAAATGTATTGTGTTGCACATCTTTTAAAATCACGCAGCTTCCTGAGAGAAATAATATAATTATTTCTTGAAAATAATTTATTAGAAGTTTCCTCTTTCTTGTTTAAAAAAAGCGATATACAATAATTACATAAAATGTTTTAAACTAAAATCAAGAGTGTCAACTTAAAATTTTAAAATTATATAGTTTAATTTGCGATTGCGAAAAAATCTTATACGAGAGCATGATTTATTAAAAGGTTAAAATACATTTTGAAGTTATTATAAGATAAAGAAGTTAGTATAATTTATTAGAAGTTTCCACTTTTTTGTTTAAAAAACGATATATAATACGCATTAAAATTTTTAAACTAAAATCAAGAGTTTCAACTTAAAATTTTAAAATTATATAGTTTAATTTGCGATTGTGAAAAAATCTTATACGAGAGCATGATTTCTTAAAAGGCAAAAATACATTTTGAAGTTAGTATAAGATAAAGAAGTTAGTATAATTTATTAGAAGTTTCCACTTTTTTGCTTAAAAAAATAATTTATAATATACATTAAATTTTTCAAACTAAAATCAAGAGTTTCAACTTAAAATTTTAAAATTATATAGTTTAATTTGCGATTGTGAAAAAATCTTATACGAGAGCATGATTTCTTAAAAGGCTAAAATACATTTTGAAGTTAGTATAAGATAAGGAAGTTAGTATTATATATTAGAAGTTTCCACTTTTTTGTTTAAAAAACGATATACAATATACATTAAATTTTTTAAGCTAAAATCAAGAGTTTCAACCTAAAATTTTAAAATTATATAGTTTAATTTGCGATTGTGAGAAAATCTTATACGAGAGCATGATTTTTAAAAAGGTAAAAATACATTTTGAAGTTAGTATAAGATAAAGAAGTTAGTATAATTTATTAGAAGTTACAACTTTTATGTTTAAAAAAATAATTTATAATATACATTAAATTTTTTAAACTAAAATCAAGAGTGTCAACTTAAAATTTTAAAATTATACAGTTTAATTTGCGATTGTGAAAAAATCTTATACGAGAGCATGATTTCTTAAAAGATTAAAATGCATTATGAAGTTAGTATAAGATAAAGAAGTTAGTATAATTTATTAGAAGTTTCCACTTTTTTGTTTAAGAAAACGATATATAATATACATTAAATTTTTTAAACTAAAATCAAGAGTTTCAACTTAAAATTTTAAAATTATATAGTTTAATTTGCGATTGTGAAAAAATCTTATACGAGAGCATGATTTCTTAAAAGGCTAAAATACATTTTGAAGTTAGTATAAAATAAGGAAGTTAGTATTATTTATTAGAAGTTTCCACTTTTTTGTTTAAAAAAACGCTATACAATATACATTAAATTTTTTAAGCTAAAATCAAGAGTTTCAACCTAAAATTTTAAAATTATATAGTCTAATTTGCGATTGTGAAAAAATCTTATACGAGAGCATGATTTCTTAAAAGGCAAAAATACATTTTTAGGTTAGTATAAGATAAAGAAGTTTGTATAATTTATTAGAAGTTTCCACTTTTTTGTTTAAAAAAGTAATTTATAATATACATTAAATTTTTTAAACTAAAATCAAGAGTGTCAACTTAAAATTTTAAAATTATACAGTTTAATTTGCGATTGTGAAAAAATCTTATACGAGAGCATGATTTCTTAAAAGATTAAAATGCATTATGAAGTTAGTATAAGATAAAGAAGTTAGTATAATTTATTAGAAGTTTCCACTTTTTTGTTTAAGAAAACGATATATAATATACATAAAATTTTTTAAACTTAAATCAAGAGTTTCAACTTAAAATTTTAAAATTACATAGTTTAATTTGCGATTGTGAGAAAATCTTATACGAGAGCATGATTTCTTAAAAGACTAAAATACATTTTGAAGTTAGTATAAGATAAAGAAGTTAGTATAATTTATTAGAAGTTTCCACTTTTTTGTTTAAAAAACGATATACAATATACATTAAATTTTTTAAGATAAAATCAAGAGTTTCAACCTAAAATTTTAAAATTATATAGTTTAATTTGCGATTGTGAAAAAATCTTATACGAGAGCATGATTTCTTAAAAGGCTAAAATGCATTTTTAAGTTAGTATAAGATAAATTGTTAAATGTACAATAGTAAATTGACGTCATGGCAATTATCGTACGTCACACAATTATGGGGTTTCATTTTTTCTTAAGCAGGTCAGTGAACTTGAAAGTGAAAACGCGCCCCTCGGGCCGCGTTGGGTCGAGTTGAGGCCAGATTTTGAAAGTGGTCTAATATATTATTTTCCGATGAGTCCAGAATTAAGGTCATAATAATTGCCTTAAATTGCTTTTTTTTATTATTTTTTTATTAATTTTTTTTTCTAGCGATATTGAAGGCTGCACTTTCGCTTTACGTGTCTTAGTCATTTTATTGAAAGAAAGAATGTCTGGCCCAGAACATTCCTTTTTTTCAATAAGATGAATCAAAGAGTATTGATCGAACCAAACTGAAGATAGTAATTATCATTTATATGGCGAAAGATTCTGTTAATATTACTGTACTGTTTAATAATGCCCTTTCTAGTAAAAGAGAAGGAAGAGAAAAAAAACAACAAAATAATTCTGATGTGGGAAAAGCCCGGAAATTTTTACTGAAGCGTTTTTATGATTTTGAACAAAATATGATTTTATTATAAGTAATAAGGTTTGGGAAATGTGGTAAAATTTAGTACTTTTATCAAGGTGGCTTAGAACAAGGCATAAAAACAATTTATTCGGTTAAATTTACTCTTCAGTTTTGAATTTCTTACTAATGAATAGTAATAGCTACTAGAATTTTTAAAACTAGAATTTCCGGTAAGTCAGTGCGATATGAACACAAAAATTACTAAAGGAATGGTTTAAATAATACCATACAGTTTGATTTGTAATACTAAAAATGAGTTTTTTTATTTTATTTATCTTCTAATTTATCAGAAATGCACGGTAATTTTACCAGACCTTTTTTTTCCTCCGTGTTCTTGTAATTATAAAGAAAAACGAACCGTTTTTCTCCTTGAGAATTTGATCTTTATGAAACTTTTATTAATCACATTAAAAATTCAAATTAATAAAAATAACGATAATTATATTAAAATAATAACAAATAAATTAACAATACGTAAATGTGTTTTTCAACTGTCTCACCACAGACTATAGATTTATAAACTTTTTATTTATTTATTTAGTTGCAAGCGGATTCCCCGATTTTTCGGTTAATTTATTCAATGATATTAAGTCTTCATTTTGTATATCCTCCACCCTCATGTTATTCATTTAGTCATGCAGTCATTGGGTTACATAATCAGTTAATTATTTATTTAATGGAAGAATTCTGAAATTTTTTTGCCCATTTCTTGAACGAAATTAAATATTATTGTAAATATCACGGCATTTCAACATTGTAGGCAAAAATACACTCTATAAAAAAAAACTCGACACACCAAGAAGGAGTTGTCCGATTGAAACGAAAATTGGTGGATAGGAAGACAATGTACAGAATAGTAAATGATTAAAATTTCAGAACAATTGAATAATTTATTGCAGAGTTACAGTAACAAGTTCAATAAGGTATTGACCCGCCTCTAGCCTGGATACAAGCTGCTACACGGCGTGGCATAGACTGATAAAGCTCCCGGAAGGTCTCTTGCGGCATTTCCTGCCAAATTCGATCCAATTGTCGAACGAGGTAATCAACATTCCGTGCCAGATGCAATCGCCTTCACATCATATCCCAGACATGCTCGATGGGAGAGAGATCTGGTGATCTGGCAGGCCAAGGAAGAGTTTGACAAGCTTTCAGACAGTTCATAGCAACACGTGCCGTATGTGGTCTGGAATTGTCCTGCTGAAAAACCAGCCCAGGGCACTGCAAAAGGAACGGTAGCAAAACAGATCTTAGGATGTCGTCGACGTACCGCTGTGCAGTAAGTGTACCTCTAATGACGACCAAAGAGGTCCGGCTGTCAAAGGAAATGGCACCCCAGACCATAATGCCTTGTTGAGGGCCGGTGTGGCGTACAATAGTGAAGGCAGGATCCCCCCTCTACCCTGTGCGTCTCCAAACACGTCTTCGATGATCGTCAGGACACAGTTGGAAGCGGGATTCGTCTCTAAAGACTTTACGTCCCCAGTCGGCATCATTCCAGCCATATCTGTTCAAAACATTCTTGCATACGAAATTTCAAAGCAATCGGATGATTGCTTCTTGGTGCGTCGATTCTTTTGTTATAGAGTATATGTTATATATGTTGTTATATTTTGTTCTTTTGTTATATATTATTCTTTTGTTATAAAATTTAAAAATGAAATATTCTGCTAACTTTTAATTAAATTAAAACTTCTGTTTGTTAAGATAAATAGGCTACCACATTTTAATATTTTATATATTTAAATATAACATTAAAACACATCGGTCAGTTCGCTAAGTAATTAGCACTCATTTTAAAACTACTCGGAATAAATGGAATACAACTATGACTCAATTATCATTTCGGATTGACACGTGTGGAACTTTTTCAAGGGTAATCAGCAAAACCCTTGAAACGAGAGAAATATTTAATCACTGGAATTATAGATTCCGTCCAATGTCCAAGAACATTTGGCGACCAAACATGTAAGTAGTGCAAATTATCAGCAAAATTAAGAAATTAAAAAGTTATGAATGGCTTAGAAAACACGTAAATGTTCACACTCATAATTAAATAGATAAAATGAGAAGAAAAGTAAAACAAACCAGTTATTTGGCTTTAAGAGAACTATAAGTAGGGACTGAATCGATGGCTGAAAAAAAGACATGACCTTTAAAAGACTTAGGTTTTGTGTTGTACTTGATTCCGCAAAACAGTGAAATCAAGAATATTAGGTTTATGAGTAGTTTAAATAACCCCAGGACACATAATGTGGATTTTTAAGTTTGTATATTTTCAAGAGGAAAGCCGTTTTTAAGATATTGCAAATTGGCAAAAATCTTTAACTCTCATTACTGGTTCTGAATACGCCGTTGTGAATTTTGTTGCAAGCTGAAACTGATATTTGACCAAATTTGCTGAATTCTAATAGGGAGCCATGTTACAATTAATACTCCCAAAAACTGGACTTCACGCTATCATAATTCAAGCATGATAAAGTATGATTCAAGCATGAAAGGAAGCATGATTCAAACTATAACCTTTTCTTTTTGAGGTTGCAGCGAAGTTCCACGATATTATGGTTTAAGGTACTGTTCAATGTCGAACCAATTTTTATGAGAGTATGATAAAATTACTTTTACTGCAGAAAATATTGAGTATATTGATATTCATGCTATATGTACTAAAGATCAAATATTCAATATTCTATATAATATTCTATTTAAATAAAATTATTACTTAAATAGTTTTTTGAAATATGCGTTCGAATAGGGTAGTTAATGTATTAATCAGAAGGTCCCACTACTATAAAATATTATGGTAGAGTAAACCTTGTAGTGGTACTTAACCTTAAAAAAACATCAGTTTAAGGTATGCCGAACATTCGCACTAAAAAAGCAAAACTAAAAAATCTCATCTATTAAAAAAATAAGTGCCTATTACACAAATAGATAACCTAATGAGATAATAACTATTTTTTCATTGAATTTTAAGACACCAGATTATCTTAAACCATAAGTTTAATGAAAAAAAATTCCGCGTCTCTCACGCTACATGATGTAGACTGCCTTCTATTTAATGTGAAAGAAAATGACATATTACGCTGAAATATTTCATAAAAATAGGAGAAAATACATTAAAGTGCCTGAAAAATTATTTTGCTGATGGATGAATAATTTTAAAGTATTTACATTAATCTATATTCTGTTAAAATAATAGCATTGCTTTCACTGTTTCAATAATAACATCAGTCAACTCAGTCAACATCATGACTACACAAAATTAACTCTTTCGGTTAGAAAAAATTAAGGTATTTATAGGAACTTATGGAAATTGTTGTTTATAATAAAATATTGCGATAATTTATGTTAATTATTGTCATGACAATGTTACAAATTTACAATAATGTTATAGATTATTATATATCATATACAGGGTGTCCCAAAAGGTCGTTTACAAACTTAACATGCTGGTCTGTCATATCATGATGAACAAGATTTACATAGGAACTTGTGTCCGAAAATTAAAACTGCGACCACTAGAGGGCGATAATTGCACGAAAACGGGAGAGTGGGAAAAACAATCATTTCAGGCGTGGACGTTGAAGGAGAAGGATGAATGAGTTTAGTAACGCAGAAATGGCCGACATGCATTACGTATAAGGCGCCGCTGATGGAAATGAACGAGCCGCGGCACGGACGTACCTTGAGCGCTTCCCAAACAGACGTCAGCCAAGTCATGTTTTGTTTGGACGATTGCACCGCAGATTATGTGAATCAGGTGCTTTGGTAGCACGTAGCCACATCGGTCGAGAACGTGCTACACGCACACCTGTCGTAGAGGAAACCGTGCTACAGGAGTATGCCATCAACCCGCAAAGAAGTCTCCGAGAAGGTGAACGTGTCTTGGGTGTAGCTCGTTCCATAATAATGCGCATACTGCACGATGACATGCAACACCCTTACCAATTCCAAAAAGTACAGGCATTGTGCGCTGACGATTATCCCAAACGCATTGCATTCTCACGCTGGTATTTGCAACAGCGGGTCGCACAGCCAGATTTTCCATCATGGATTTTGTTTTCTGATGAATCCTGCTTTACACGGGATGGTGTCGTGAACCTGCACAACATGCACGTATGGGGGCATGAAAACCCAAGATGTACACGTGCCCATGCACATCAACAACGTTTCAGTGCAAACGTTTGGGCTGGTATTATCGGTGACATGTTGATTGGCCCCTACCTTCTACCTGAACGCCTCGACGAAATACCTATCGCATTTTTTTAGAAAGAGTTTTGCCGGATCTGATGGGTGACGTTCCAGCCGCTACACGCCGAAACATCTGGTTTCAGCATGATGGAGCGCCTGCCCACTTTAGCTACGCTGTTCGAGAATACCTCGATAGGATTTATCCTAATCGCTGGATCGGTAGAGACGGATCAGTCCCATGGCCGCCGCGATCCCCCGACCTGACTCCCCTGGATTTCTACCTGTGGGGACACATGAAGTCCATAGTGTACGAGACACCTGTAACATCGGACATGGATCTTATCGCCAGGATCGCGGAAGCGGCAGCACGTGTCCGTGACACTCCTGGCCAATTTGAACGGGTTCGTGAATCCATGCGCCGACGCTGTGAAACGTGCATTGTGGCGAATGGAAGGAATTTTGAGCATTTGCTGTGATGTAATGATGTTTTATAATAAAAATCATATTAACACCGCCATCGATATCATTTTTTTTCTCCTCATCCAAACCTGCACTTATCGCCCTCTACCGGTCTCAGTTTTAATTTTCGGACACAAGTTCCTATGTAAATCTTGTTCATCATGATATGACAGACCAGCATGTTAAGTTTGTAAACGACCTTTTGGGACACCCTGTATTATTATATGTTATGTATTATTAAAAATAATATATTATGTATTATTATGTATACTAATATATTATTATATATAATAAATTGTTGATAATTTGAAATGATTGCTTGTAAGGAAAGTGTTGCAACAATTTATGTTAATTATTGTCAAAGATTAAAGTTCAAATCATTTTTATATTTCCAATTTTTGAGAAAAGTCCTATGCAGTTACTGAAACCACTTCTTTACTTTAAATATCTGATAAGAAATAAATTTAAGCAAAGGAATTTAAAGAAAACTCGTTAAAATTTAACCGAAAATATTTCATTTTAAGTATCAGCAACCAAAGAGCGATTTTCTCCAACTAATTCGAAAAAAAATCTAATTAAAGTATTTTTCTAAAATTTCAGCAAAAGTTTAATAATAATCTGCAGAAATTTAATATTCCGTAAAAATGTAATAATGACTAGATACATTTTGCACTTTTAGGTTCTAAACAAAATAATCCCCATAAATAAAGAAAATACTTTCCGTTTCATTTTATTGATTTAAAAAAAATTGTATTTCAGAATTTCATGCCCCCGATGATTTTGTTTTCTAAGTGAAAATGATATATTTTATAAAATCTTCGATACTATTGAATTTGAGAAAAAAAAAAAACTTTTGCTTTACTTCGATGACCTTACAAAAAATTATTTATTATTTATTTTTTTTGTGTAAAAAATTTCATCTAAGTTATAATTATTTCGAAACAACAAAATCTTTGTCCATTTCTATTGTGATCATGCCCCGTGATGTTTGATGGGGTAATTAGACAGTAAAAAACTATGAATGGAACACACTAGATAAAAATAAAACCAGTTTTATTCTATAAAGCCTTCGAAAGTGAAACATTCGGAAGTTTAGTAGCCCGTAATCAACAAAGAACTCGCCAAAACTTTAAACCAGTTTAGTGGAATCTTATTTTCTTCTATCGGCAATGAAAAAGAAGGATCCCAAAGCTCAGTATATGTCCGCGCATTAACTCTGACTTAGCTTGGGGCATCTCCGTCAAGGGCAGACACAATGATTGATGTCGGACATGAAACGGCCAATCTGGATGCATGGGTCAAGGAGGGGGCATTTAGTCTTTATCTCTGACCAAAAAGTATCATGAAATCTCCCACTATGTTGTCCCCCAAAGATGATGAATATTTGTCATTTTAATATTGAAATTCAGGCACACATTTAAAGGCAATCATTCATCTTTAAATTTGATGCCATGTCATGATGTGACAATCCATTTGCATTTTATTTACCCACCTAATTATCACTTTGAATGCAGATGTCAATCATGTCATCATGTTCTTACAGAAGTTCATTGTGATGGCACACGCCTTACTACCTTAAACAGTGTTGTTTATCTCAGAAAAAGGTTGAATTGATTTTACATTTCTGGTAATATCTTTGGTGAACGCATGATCTACAAAGTGATATTTCAAATTAGGCGATATGGTTTTAGATAACGTAGCTGATAAAAATCTAGTTTTCTAATGGAATTGTAATTTGCGCTGTTATTTTCTGAGTTAATAATTTTTATTGTTATATTGTAGTCAACGATAATTTGGAGATTCTGACTAGCACTGTGGGTCAGAAGACCATGATCCGACGAGAGTACAATTTAATGAAAAATATGGTGTAATGTTTTTTTTTTTAAATGTAATTTTCAAATGTTTATTTCAGAAATACGTATAGGAATTTCACCTTACTATTACATTTTTATCAGAGTAATTAGTCTGAAATTATAGTACAATTTTCAATTTTTTGGATTAGTTAATACAAGGAATTTGTTCAATGCAAGGAAACAAAAAACATATTTTAAGAGCATGAATTTGTAATGAAATAACAATGTAAAATTCTAAGTTCTTAAGATTTTAAGTACTGTCTTGGGCGTGAATTTATTCTTATCATTTCCAGTACGATAGTGACTTTTTAGATAAATTGTATTGTATGGAACAGTACAAAATCCTACACAAAAATAAAAGAAAAGTAACCACACAGTTAATAAAGCTAAAATAATTCCATTTTTTTTGTATTATTAACTCTTGCCCTTTCCGGTGGAGTTACAATACTAAGTTACGCAAGACACGTTTTCAGCAGTTCAAATTAAGATTAATTCCTTCAAAATTAGTAATAACTCTGTTCAGTTTCAGGTATAAATCTGTTGTTTGAGGGGCTAACTCACAAAAATTTATCACAATCAAGCATTTTTCTTCAGTGCTTCTATCCTAAACAAGCCGTAAAAGATCTATTTCTTCAGTATCTATAGTAAAAATGCGCAATATTGGTGCAGGCTTATTAGGCGCTAAATTTACTCATAAAATACTTTGAAATTACATGATTATACTTAGTACCTTTTAAAAGTGCATCAATTGTCATAACGACAGTCGTGTCTTTTTCAAAAATTAATTAAGCTTCATTGGCATAAATAATTGTATGGTGACTTTCGGCGGTTTCTCCATAACGAACAAATACACATTTTCCATTAGTTTTTCACTTATTTTTAATTTTTCAATTTTTTTTTAATTAGTGACTATTACCAAAATTAATTAAGCATTATTGATATTGGCATTTTTTTACATTTCTCCACAACAGATTAGTTCTATTTCACTATTAATTTTGCTTTTTAGTGCATAACTTTTTTTTCTATTCAATTTGTAGCTACAAGCAACATTAATTAAGCATAATTGGCGCTAAAATAGTATGGAGATTTTTACGATTCCCTTAAACGAGTAAATGCGGTTTATTCATTAATTTTGCTTATTAGTACATGGCTTTTTTAATTTCACTTAGTACCTTCCTAGTACCGAAATTAATCAAGCAAAATCGGAGTCAATAATGGTTTTGGTAATGTTAAAATAATTAGCTTTTCTAATTTTTAAGTACTGCGCATACTTATTTTTAAGTATCAGTCTAATTTTTGGATCCTTTTTTTAAATCTATTTTTTAAAACTATTGTTAAGTCGATTATTACGAATTATGCTAAGAAATTTTCCGCTAAAAAACATCAGCAGATAAATTTTCCTAATTGACAACGTAATAATGGTTATAACTGTACAGAAATCTCTGCTTAATTATTCATTAAAAACCTAAGGACGTTTATTTATCACTCGCGTGATTCGATTATGATGGTTAATAATTTTGTGGTTTTTTCTTTATAATGTCTTCGAATTTAAATTAGACATAAATTTTTTTTTTCATATTAGGGCCTTGGAAAGTTTCATTTGCAATGATAATGTTATAAAAGAAAGTAACTAAGAAAAAAATTACGAAAAAGTAAATTTTGATTTCGTTGATGATTTCTTTCACATTTAAAACGAGAATCCCAATGGTTGTTCGGTTTCAACATTATATGGGGTTCATGAACTAGATCTTAACGAGTAATGCACGTCAACAAGCGTGCATTGATTACTAAAAGCTTCTTAATGAATAATAATGATGGAAAGAATATAAAAAATAATAATGGAAAGACGAGAAAGGATTTTAAATAATTCTTATCACGGACCGAACAGTTAGCCGTTCTCCACGCTTCGGTTTCAATTGAAAGGAATTGTTTTCACCTTTCTATTTTACTGCTCATAAAAATCCTGTTGCCAGTTCAAATTGAGTGAAATTGAAATAATAAATATACTGCAAAGCCTGTTTTTCGAGGACTCGCATGAAATGATGCTTTTTGCGAATAATATGCAATTTTCACTACTGCAGCGAGTATGCAACTGATACATACAACTGACTGTGAGATCAAGTTCAGCAAGTGTCCTCTAAGCTTATATTGAAAATGGCGCAAAGCGTCAAAAGGGGAAAAGGCACAGAATTGTGAAAATGAAAAGTGTTTGCGGTCTAATTTAATACTTAAAAACTTACTTACATACTAAAATATCTGGGCCTGGGATAGCCTGGTAAGTAGGGTACTGTGCCCATGTCCATGAGGTCGTGGGTTCGATTCCCACTTTCCGACGACTCCCCGTGTAGTATATGGTGACTGATGCTCGTTAAATCTGTCGAGTCACAAAGTCTTCCATGTTTCCATAATAAATCAAATCTCTGGGGGTACTGATCCAGGAGACTCGTTGTCTTCTGGATTGGGTTCAGAATAACAAGGCTGCGGAGTTGAACACTAGAAGTTGTAAACCCAAAATTGGGTTGGCTGTTTAACGACGGTTATAAAATAGAAATAAATACTAAAATATCTACGCTTATGACAATTTGGAAAAAATAAGACGTTAAATTTTAATAATTTTCAATAATATGGGAAAATGACAATAAATTGTCAATTTTTAAAAAAATATTATTTACTTTTAAAATATTTAAGTTATTTGCCCGTTCTAAAGCCAAAATGATTCTTCACAGTAAGGGATATATCTAGCTTAAAATTATAGCTTTGCATCAAACTTAAGGCACTTAAACTGAGTTTTTTAAAATTTTTCTTGACGAAAAGTTATCACGCAAAAAATCTAAAGACACTGTTTCACAGTTTTTATTTTCCTAATTTCTCTTTCTTTCCTTATTTTTCTACAAAATATTAAAAAATTGCTATTTGCTCACATTGATCTTTTGAAGAAATATTAAAGACTTGGTCTCACTCAGATTGTTTTTGCAACTAACCATTTATCAAATGGTTGTTGTTCTGGATACTTTCTTGTCGGAACATAATTCTATTGTTATAGAGCCCCTGGATTGAGGAACCTTAGACTACTCACCTGGCAAAACTATTTTCTAAGCATTATCAAGGCTACAACAGTCAGTTTGCATAATTTTCTAGTTTTGCTTATTACGCATTTTATTGCTAAATTTGGGGAATTTTTAAAATTTTAAATAAAATTTATTTCGAATTTACTCAACTAAAACATAATATTTTTATTAATATTCACAAATTAACGTTTATTACGATTTACTTGAGGTCACAGTTTTTTAGTATTAGTTATTTGTTTAGCAAAATTGTTTAAGAATTGCTTTCACTGGCATGGTTTTTTGAAGAAATAAAAAAGACTCAATATCAATGTTTTTTTTCGTTATTTATAAATCATTCTTATTTATTATTCAGTTATTAATTATCTTATTAATCAATTTCTATTTACAAAAATTCCAAAGACTTGCCTCTCACCAGAATTTTTTCCTTCTTTTTCACTAATTTTTATTATAATTATTTGTTAATTTTGCGAAAATACAGAAGTCTTGCTTTTTACTCAGAACGTTTGCTTAGAAAAACACTAAGAGTTTGCTTTCTTTCATTATAATTATTTTTTAATTTTTTATTCACCATGTTTTTAATTTACATTTCAACATTTTCACATTGTTCTCTTTCAAAAATATTAAAAACTTGCTTTCACTCACATCATTTTCTTGCGAAATTGTTAAGGACTTGCTATTACTCACGTCGCTTTCTCGCAAAAATAAGGACATGCTTCACACACATCGTTTTCTTGCAAAAATGAAGACTTGCTTCTCTCACATTGTTTTCTTGCAAAAATACTGAAAATTTGCTTTCCTTCAAGTCATTTTCTTGCCAAATTACTAAAGATTTGCTTTCAGTCTAGTCATTTTATTGCAAAATCACTAGACTTACTTTCAATCACATCGTTTTCTTGCAAAAATGAAGACTTGCTTTCGTTCACATTGTTTTCTTGCAAAAATACTGAAAATTTGCCTTCCTTCAAGTCTTTTTCTTGCCAAATTACTAAAGATTTGCTTTCAGTCTAGTCATTTTATTGCAAAATCACTAGACTTACCTTTAATCACATCGTTTTCTTGCAAAAATGAAGACTTGCTTTCATTCACATTGTTTTCTTGCAAAAATACTGAAAATTTGCTTTCATTCAAGTCATTTTCTTGCCAAATTACTAAAGATTTGCTTTCAGTCTAGTCATTTTATTGCAAAATCACTAGACTTACTTTCACATCGTTTTCTTGCAAAAATGAAGACTTGCTTTCGTTCACATTGTTTTCTTGCAAAAATACTGAAAATGTGCTTTCCTTCAAGTCATTTTCTTGCCAAATTACTAAAGATTTGCTTTCAGTCTAGTCATTTTATTGCAGAATCACTAGACTTACTTTCAATCACATCGTTTTCTTGCAAAAATGAAGACTTACTTTCAATCACATCGTTTTCTTGCAAAAATACTGAAAATTTGCTTTAACACATAGTTTTTTTTTGCAAAAAATAAATAGATAAATAAAAATTTGTCTAAGTCACTATATATTTTTTTCTTTGAAAAATATTAAAAATTTGATTTCAGTTATAATTTTTTCTCTCAAAATTTGTAAAAATTCACTTTATCTTTAGGTGTTTTTTTTTCTAAATTCTCAAAATTTGCGTTCACTTACAAAGTTTTCCAAATTATTAAAGGACTTGGTATAATTGTTTTTTTAACGAGAACTTTGTCATGATAAGAATTAGAGGCCTATAAGGCATTTAACAAGAAATGGAGGTATTTTTAACAATTCTTAAATAAAGACAAATTCATAAAAGGCTGAAATTAATTTACCAATTAAAATAGCGTAATTTGAAATAAGTATAGAATTTAGTCATAAGAAAAAATATATTTGTAATTAGGGAGCCTTTAAATTCAAAGTTTGTAGTTTACAGTTTTTTTCCATTAACATTTTAATAAATTTTTTTCTTTAGGTGTATGCTAAACTTGACCTTTTTTCCACATAAAATTGAAAATATGATTTATATGATTTAAACAGTATGTAAGCCAATGAATGCACTTTGTATAATATTGAATTAATTTATGTTAATTAATACCAATATGAAATCACACACTTTGCATCATTAACTCTTAATCACCTATTTTTCGCATTTCTTATATTCTGGAAAATTAGAAAAAAATATTTAATTAAAATTTTATGCTTTTGAACTTTTCAGTTTTGATATTTTAACATTAAATATATCATTTAAGAGGAATTTGGTAATAATTGAAAATATTTAGAATTTTTTATATTAATAACATTTCTTTTAAATTTATATTAAAGCAAATTAAAAAAACGTGTCAGTAGATGATAACACAGTTTGCTTTAAAGAATCAAAGCAATTACTCCCTTTGTGGAATTCGTTTGAAGTCAAGATTTCGCGAAAAGATTTGATTTAAATAATGTTTTTACAAGCCGTATTTGATTTTTAAAATTCGGAAGAACGGATATTTATTTTTTTGGCCAATTATTAAAATTTAGAGCTCATTAAAGTTCAGTACACTGTGGAACTTAGAAAAATATTGCTCATAAGCCTAATCACTTTTTTTTCACGGTCATTTAAATTCATTTATGGTATAAGATTAGAATAATAAATCGAAATGTTTGCAAAACAAGCATTTTTTTAATTAATTCTGAAATTGAGATTTGTTTTCAACTTGTTGTTGCTTGATAATGCCAAGATAATATTAAAACCAAGGCCAAGATGCTCTAAGAAATAATATCTTAAATAAAAGTTTTAGAATGACAAAATAGCAATGAAACACAGGAAAATTTCTGCTATTATAAATAATATAATAATTTTTTCTAGATCTTGTGTTTTCCTTATAAATGTTTTTATTCAATATTATTGCAGTAGCAATAATATTATAGCACATTTTTCTATTGAAAGAATTTTAAAGATGCTCACATTTTAATATTTATGGAATTACTTAAGCGGTTCATAATTCCGTGAATGTTCTCAATATTCCTTTTTTAGCAAGCAAAGCATAAGTATTAAAATATAGATTTCAATAGCTCATATTTCATTCCCTGTCGTATCAATTTAATTTTTGGTTTCAGACACTCTTTTCTATAGCTCTTTTAAAATGGGTACAAACTTACTATAAGTTGGTCTATTTACATTAAAAAGTAAGTAAAAAAATCGAATTGAGTAAGCATTAATCAATACAAATAGAACAAATATTAAGAATAAATTTGTGCTTATAAAGCACTGTTTTAAGTACTCTTTACACAATATCATATATAACTGATTCGTCAACTTTTAAGAAAATTTAAACGTAGACGCCATTTAAAATATTTGCTCTTCAAAAAATCATCGCTTCATTACAAATAACTTTATCACTTACAGAATCCAATATATTCATTGAGGATAGATACCCACAAATATACCCACAAAGTAAATGAAAAATTCCATTGTTAAACTTTAAAATCTTTGCCAGGAGTGGAGTGACCTTCATATAATAATTATTACATCATCATCAGCATTGGCACGATAACCCTTTGGGAGCCTGGGCCTTCCTCAGAAGGTTTTCCCATTCTGCCCTTCTCCATTACATAACTTTTGGAAAATTTATTCATAAGGACTTACCGGAATATTTTCGTTTCAACCTATATATGCTTTGCTCGTGGTTGGACAAAGCGGACGCTAATGAAGTACAATAATAAGGCTAGAAGTACAGTACTAATGCTACTTGGTCACTACTGTTTCGAGTCTGACAACTGGTAAAGCATTTCTGTTTTTATTACAATTATATGAAAAGATCCGTGGTCGCTCAGGGGATAAATAGTTCGCCTTCCAATGAGGTGAATTGGGTTCGAATCTTAGAGATGGCTTGTCGACACGAGTTCTGCACCCTGATAACATCAGCCACAGTGCTGACGTAAATTATCCTCAGTGGTATGCGGATCATGGGTTAGAGTTCCCTTGCCGCCAGGCTAACCGTGGCAGGGTTTTGTGTTTTTTTTTCTCTCAATGCGGGTTAGTTCTCTCAAAAAGTCATCCACGAAAGCAAATTTCTCCCAATGCTAGATTCAGAAATTCCTTGTCTTCTGGATTAGGTTCAAAATACATTACTTTAATTACAGACTTAAACATTGGTCGTAGTAAACCCAAATTTTAGATCGGCTGTCTATCGACGGTTATAAAATAAAAAATAAATAAATTACTTGAGAAAGGTATCTTTTACTTTGCGTGTCATCATCATATGATAGTTTTGAGATTAATTTTTGATTTAAGAATAAAACCTATTGAACAACCTACCAACGTGAAAATTTCTGAAATTTGAAGTGATGTTGCATAAAATAAACAGAAGTCAGAGAAAAATTGAGATTCATGATAAGCTGTTTAGATTAAAAATAAGTGCAATCAAAGTTGCAAATGTTCTAGGCAATAGTAAAGCCCAAAACATATTTTCCTGGAGAAAAATATAAAGAATTTTTATAATTCTATCCGATTGATATTTTTAGAATTTCCTATATTAAACAAAATAGGCTTCAGATGTCAAAACAAAATACCTTTCAGGTACCATACAGTAATGATAAGTAGATGTCAAAACCCTCTACCTTTTTTAATTTCAGTATTGAATTCATTCAGAAGGATGCCTTTAGAAATGTTTATCCTTTCTATGCCGCAAATACTCAGTTCCATATAAGGACTTAAAATTCGTCACTGTCTTGATCTTAATTTATTAGTAAAAACTGATTGCACAAACATTAAAATTAGCAATATCTAAATTGAATATTTTTTTGTGATTTTATATTTACAATTTTAGGGTTTAGTTTTATCTTAGTACGCGTAACTTTTAACTGTTTATTATCTGGTGTAATATTTGATTTTACTCAACTTTATTTAATTTGTCACTTTATGATTTTGAAATTTTAATTTGCTATGTAATTTTTGTAATTGTAATTACATGTTATCGTTGCCATCATGGTGTTCCTAATGCAGAATTTTTAGATTGTATCTTTCTCCATATGCTGTATATTATTAGGGGGGGGGGAAGTGATCAGAGTATTTAATGGGAAACTATCATACATTCTTGGTTTTAGAAATAAATGACCATAAGAACTTTCGACAAAAGAATGATCATCGAAAATCAGGAAGAATGATTATCGGGTAATAGTAAAATCCAAAGGAGAAATGAAAAATTAAAAATTCTTCGTTAACATTTAATTTATTTTAAAAGTTCGGAACAATTAAAAAAGTAAAACTAAAGTACGTACAGCCAACAAATAAAATACTAATACAAACAGTGTCTCTATTTTTTTTCTCAATTTTAAAAATAGAGTTTCAGTCTCTGTTCTATAGAGTGGAACATTTTGTTCACTGAACTCAGTCTGTTACTTTTAAAATTAATTCTATTCATCCTTTTAAGATTATTAATACTTTATAAGTAGAAATCTGAAGTAAAATTCAATACTTTAAAGCTTGTTTATTAGTTTTGTTGTGACTGTCCAGTTTTATAGGTTTTGTTCTAAGTTAATTAGATCAATTTTGAATAAATTTGTCGAATTTTTTTAAATCTCTATTCTCTTATCTCATTGCTTTTATTCGTTGTAGTAGGAAATCGGTGGGTTAACACTGCTGTAACATGGATTTAAACTAATGAGATTCAAAAGATAACTGTAATAAAATTCATTTTAAAACTAACAGGTCTTTGGTTTTGCTTATTTCGTCTGTTACTTACTTGCTCTCAAATTAGTGTATGCACTTGGAACATCCATAAACCGCAAATTTCTTGGTTGAAATGTAACGAAAGAACAGATCCATTAACGTTTCTCATTAGCTGAAATGCAATATATGTAGAGGTCCACCATCAGTGTTCTTATTTGCTAAAAAATAACCAAGAAAGAATAATTCTTGGCAACATATTTATTTGAATAATGAAATACAGCTGAGTAAGCTGCGCTTAGAATTAGCATGTTTGTGATGTTGTTTTTAAAACAGATGTTTTCAATTACACGTTATACTTACATGGAATATGCTACGAAACTTAGTTTCTTTTTTTTATTTAAGAGCTCATTCAAAGGAAAAAGTTTGAAAAAGAAAAGGAATTAATTACTTAAACGTAAAAATGTATTGGAATTTCTTACTTAATCTGTTGCAAACCTTCAAAAGTAATTTACTTTGGTAACTTATGGAATACTATTAAAAACTCCAAAATATCTATTACATAAAATATACCGTCTCGTTTGATCTAAATAAAATTTCACTTTCATACAATTCTTTTTATCTGTAACATAATGCATCAAAAACATAATTCATTTAATTTTTGCATTTAGTCTTTATTGCCATAACAAATGGAATCATGGAAATAAATTTATTGAAAGAAATAATTCATGCATCTGTCAATCAGTCGTAAAACGACTTGTAATTTCGTAAAAACCGTGTAATTACAGTGACATTGATAGCATATATGAATTTTTATTACTTCATCATTAGAAAATACAGGGAAAAAAAGCAAGATTTCGACAATTGTTGGTAACATAGGAAGATATTAAACAACGCACCTGAAAAAAAGTAATGCCCCTTTTTTTCAGACTGACAACCACGTGACGTCAAAAAGGTAGATCCAACCCTTTTCATCTTCCGGTTTCTCAAGAAAACGAGCCTGCCTTTCGGCATGGTTTTGTTGTTTATATCTATCTAATTTTAAATCTGGTCGACATTTCACAAAAAAACTTTGCTCTTGAGATTTGATGGTCACGATTTCTGGTTTCCCTCACTAGAACTTATTTTGTCCATCTTGTTATAGAGGATTTGGATCAAGACATCTTCTATCTCTGAGGAACTTAATGTAAGTGAAAGTTGCATTGTTTTCTAATCACAAACTTTCGTTTATTTACAAATATTAGCTAATCATAATTTTTTATTTATTTAACTCGCATTAATCGTAACTTTTTATACTTATAGCAACTTGTACTAATCATAACTTTTTTTAAATTATAACAGCTTTTATTAATCATAACTGTGTTTATTTTCAGTGGTAAAATTATAAACTTTTCATTAATTAGGCCTTACTAGGCTTATAAACTTTTTAAGGATTTGTTCGAGGAATTTTGATTTGGACAAAAATATATAATAAAGGTAATAATAATAAACAATATTTGAATGCTTTAAATGCAAAGCAATTATTATGTTTATAAAACAAAAAATGTATAAATTTATTATAATATTATATACACTAGACTAGAACTTAGTTAGTTCATGTTATTATAGAGAATTTGAGTTAAACTCTTTCTTGTAGAGAAATCAAATGCAAGTACATTGTTTTTTAATCATATATTTTTTAAAAAAAACAAAAAATTACAAATACTTATTAGAGTTTAATTTGCATAAAACATATCAAATAAAGATAATAGAATAAATAACTTGTTGTAAATAAATATTAGTGTTTACCTCTGAAATCTTTCGATGTAAGAGAGTTTTAAACATACAAAAAATTTCATCATAAAATGTAAATTCCAAAACTTTTTTTTGAAGAAATGTTATGAATTCCCTTTTTAATAGAAAATGAAAATTATTTTAAAAAGTTTATTTTATTATATACGTAATATATGCTAAGCAATTTAAAATCACTTATTTCTGAATTAAAATCTATGCAAAGTTGTATAAACAGTATTAAGACAAAATAAAACGCATACAGAAATTTGAAAAAAAATTGAGTCACGAACGGCAGAATTAAAATAATAAAAGTAATTTAACTTTAATAACACATTATCATTGAAGAAATTAACAATTTGTAATATTTTTGTTTGCAAAGCTTGTAAATCATATTTTTACTTGCATGGGAAAATGATAATTTATATTTGAATCGCATTATAAACTTTTCATAAATAGTACATTTTTTAAACCAACACATGCTCATTCTTAAAAATATTCGCTGTAAATATGCGCGCTATAAATTATTGACTTTATGAAATGCTGCATAGGAGTATTGAGATACTTATCTACCAAATATGTGTGAAATATTTCCGTAATAATCAAGGGTTATTAGAATATTTGTCTAATAATCAAGGGTTATTAGAATTTTTGTCGGATTTACCTAGCTGCCTTCTGAATAATATATTTTAAAGATTTGCGATCACAAATAATTGAATGGTTTATGACTATTGAGGTGAAGCAGAAAATGTAAAACTCATAATTTCAGCATATTCTTGAAGCAAGAGTTTATTTTAAAAGCTTTACAATCTCATATAATGAACAGGTCAAAGTTAATTAAAGGTCAAAGTGTTATAAATACCATTAATTTATTTTCTGAAAATATGATAAAAAGTTGTAGAAGTGTGTAAAAACAATGTTACTATTTTTCCTTTTTATTGTAAAACATCATCATTAGCATTGACACGACAACCCTTTGTGAGCCTGGGCCTTCCTCAGAAGCTTTTCCCATTTTGCCCTTCTCCCAGCAATTGATTTCCAGTTCTTTACTTTTAGGATGGCAAAATCCTCATCCACACAGTCTTTCTATCTCGTTTTGGGCCTTCCTCTTGGTCTTTTATTGGAGAGGGTTGCATTAAAGACTCTTAATGCTGCTCGTTCTGGGCTCATCCTCACTACATGCCCGGCCCATCTCATTCTACTCAGTTCAATAGATTTAATGATATCATCACTATTAAAGATCTTATATATTTCAAAATTATATCTTTTTCTCCAGTTGTTGTTATCGAGGAAAGCGCCAAAGATTGTTCGTAGGACCTTCCTTTCGAAGGTTGCTAATAACTTCAACAAACAAAGCATATATTGCTTTTAAATTTTACATAAATAAAGTATAATATAAAAAATCACACATTTTATGTAGCTTCAAGAGACATGGAAGTGACGAATAAAGAGATTAATAATTTTTTTCTCTTTTCATTTCCAATGGAAAAGCAAAATGCGGATGAACGATTTCGCAAAACAAAACAAAACAAAAATGACTGTGAAAGTAACAGTCGTTATTATTCTGATAGATAGTGTCTGACATTTTAGTATCGGATAAACTCAGATTCATAGCAAAAAAAAAAGTTTTATGCAGTGATAGAGACATCATCATCATCATAGTTGGCCAGACAGCCCAATATGGGCCAATGCCTTACTCTGAAGATGGACTCGGTGGTGGCTGACTCGGTGGAGTCTGATTTTCTTGCAATTAATGAAAAAAATTGGAGTGATAGAGACAGGCTCTATACAATAACAAAATATGCAATTATAGTCGGGCAAATGTACCAAATCACTGGAGATGCAATTTCGTGTCAGGAAATTATGTCTTCTCAATTAACCCAAACAAATCCATTGCCCTTCACCGTGACAATCTGGTTAGAAAGCGAGATTTTCAATTCTTTAATATTTTGTTCGATTTCATTCAATAATTTCAACCAACAGTAAATTTCTATTTCTATGGCAACCTAACAAACGTGATAGTGTTTCTTCAGGATTGTACAAGCTCTAATCGATGCAAAATCTAAACCTCAGGACTGTCCGAATCCGTACTACTTGGTACTCGAATACTTTACGCCAGAAAGTGTATTAGAACGTTCAATTCCATTTTTTTAAAAAGAAGGTTTAATAGAAAATCCGTATTTGAGGTGCGGAGGATACTGATTAATCCATTTGCACAATATGACTAAATTTAATTTATATTTAGTTTAACCCGTTCAGGACCGTGATCACATATACGTGATTCTCTTTTCAATTCCTATGGTATCATATATGAAGAGGAGTCATTCTGACTCCAGCAGCCTGAAGATCACATGGGCGTGATTTCTTTTCAGAACTTTCACATTACATCTCTATTCAGTACGCGCAGACGTACACCTTAGTACTTATACTCTCAGAGCGTGCGGTTCTGGGTTAGCGCTTCTTTATCCTTTTGCCCTTTCTGAACAGGTTTAGGGAAGCATTTTATTTCAGTTAAATTGTTTCCGAAATATTGATTGTTTACAGCATTTTTTTTATCATCACAAAGTAAAAAAAAATTGAGTTCCCGTAATATTTTTATTAAAAAAAATGGGGTAAGTCACAGATCCTGCTTTACCATAAGAGCTAACTGAAAAGCTTTGCAGCGTAAGAAATTTTACGTACGTAATATCTTATGGTTAAAAAATTTTAAATTTTACGATCCTAAAAGCTTTTGTTGCTCAGTTGGAAGATAAAATAAACATATGATAGTAGTTTCACATAATTAGTTTGTAAACTGTATAAAATTTAATGACCTACCTCCATATATTTCTTATAAAAAGGCACTTAGTTTTACACTACCACATGGGGGTTTCCGATCTTAAGGTAAATACAGTGACCGCTTCTCTTGTTTCTGAATAAAACTTAATGTATAGCACTGTTTGATTTCGTTATTTTTAATGCCTGAGCTCATCTGAGTTTGCCGCAGTACAGCCGCTATGGACTCTTTTTCAATTTATTCAATTTATCAATAAACTTTTTCATTGGGTAAAAAGCAACTATGTTTAGTAATAATGTAAATTAATCTTTCAATATTCCGTAGTAAAGTGACCTTGAATTATTACGTCAGTAATATCAATGTGATATCAGATGCTACATACATTGTTACATAAATGATTGGACATTGCGGCAAAACAACATTTCAGCAAGCCCAATGATTAAATAACCTTCATATTCATTACTTAATAATAGGTTTTAGTTTTTTAGTTCAGGCGAGGTTAATATGCATAAAGGAAAATCACGGAATTTTCCCTTAAACAATGTAATAATGGCTAAGTTGATATTTTTCATTAGTTTACTATCAGTATTAGACAGCTTTAACCTTGTAATGTATTCTTTACGATTTTCTAAATCAATGACAAATTTCTTACCGAATGTATAAAATTTTATAATTTAAGGGTGTTTTACGATAAGCAATTAAACTAGAAACTGTCAAAAAAAGGTACAGTTTCATTGCTCAAATCGTGCTTTAATTTTAAACCTTGTTGCGAAGAGTTGTTTTCTCTTTAAAAGGGAAAAATATTCAGAATATTAAGGTTAAAAAGGTTTTTAAAAAAAGTGTATCGCAAATCTTGCGAGGTTTTTACACTTAGATGAATATCATTAAAATCAATGAATTTGAGCATGTTATTCAAACCTTGCTCTGTTACAGTAACTATTAAAATATTTAATTTTTTAAATCTTTAACGCTTCTGGTTTTTAGAAAACAGTGACATTTCTTCACATTGACGTTATTTTATTACATTTTCATGATCGGCATAAAAAAAAGAATGATTACAGACCAATAAAGCTTATTTTAGCACAGATGAATAATTGTTACGAACATAAATTGCAATATTGGCCCAAAAATTACATAGTATTTGCTAAATAAAGTTCTTTTAAGAACGGAGCCTTTAAAAACAGTTTAAAAGAATTAGCAAAAGTTATGTTCTTGAGCATATTGGAGGATTTCCATATACTAGGTAATTTGATAATACAAATATTATATGAACAAATATTATAATATACAGTCTATGTTCTTTAGCACAACCTCATATCCTTCTGACCATTCTATTATAATGACCGATAAATGAATTCAGTGTGAAAAGCATGTTTAACACCCCTTTGAAAGGAAAACTATTCATTCCAATATAGAGAACAAAATTTTGTCTAACTTTTTTTATTTCCAAGAAAATCACTCTAAGAACAGATTTTTAAACACTGTTGCTCTTTTAAAACAAAATTTTTCCTTTGACAAAGCATAAGTCTCCAAAAAATGATTCAACTCACTATTTTTTTTCCATTCTACTGCTCATAAAAGGGAAATAATTTGAATTCTCTGAGACAGCGGTTCCCAAATGGTATGGTGCTTCGAGGAACCATAGGGTTCCGTGGAATTGTTCCGAGAATTAGAACATTTTTAATCACTTATGATTTTCGAAACCTGTCATTAAATTTATACTCATCAATTAACTATTATTTTATTAATATTTCTGTTATTTTTATGAAATTACTTAATTAAAATGCTTGTGAAGAAAATTAAAAAATGCATTGAATGAATAATGTATGAGCTATATTGAATGAATAATATATTGAATGAATAATGAAAGGAAATGCATTTATAAAAAATTACATCATTATTTTGTATCAAATAAAAATAGTAATAAAGAAGTATGCAAGAATCATTCTCGACACTTGTTTCGCCATTTATTTAAACGACAACCATACTCAAGCACATTCATGTTATGCACACACTAAAGTCAAATTAATGAACAAGAATTGATGCTACTCCATACTTGTTAAATCAACTTTTTGACATAAAACCTAATTTTCAGACTAGTAGGATAAATCGATATAAAAAAATGGCATACTTCGTACAATCATTAAATATTTTCCAAAATAATTAATAGCTCTTCTTTGATACATATTCACAATTGATAAGAAATTTATTTATTAACTCTCGGAGTTCCGCCAAAAGAAGATTGATCAATTAGGGTTCTACGGTAGAAAAAAATTGGAAACCGCTGCTCCATGGATGAAGGGAAACATGATCACTTATTCTTATCCTGGGTGATCCTAGGCTTAATATATGGTCATGTATCGATTACTTTTTATCATTAAAAATTAGTAGCGTAGATTGATTGCATTCTCGTGTAAATATCAGAATCTTCTCAATACATTCATAATTTTTGTCAATTTCTTTACATGGTGTTCAATAAATTCAGCAATCATATCTTGCTTTTTTGACAATTATATTCACTCGTTTTGGGAAGCGTCATAATATTGATTTATTTTGTAGTTAAAACAAGGGGTAATCCTTTTATCCGTTATATTATTTTTACTTAGACAGAGGTCAATTACGAATTAAAAGAAAAAAGTTTTTGGATGAAGTTGCATTAGTAACCGAGTAAAGTTATTAGTTTAAAATTTTATCGCAATAAAATTCAGAACTAAAATTATAGAAACATAACTATGTCAGTGCACTAAAAAGTTTTGTTATCTGACAGTTAAATTATTTTTTTTTTATGCTCAATCAAATAAAATCAAGGCACTGAGGCGTCCCATTAGTTTAGTTTAGTTTATATAGTTTTTAAACTATATTAAACTTCGTTTTATTTTTATTTTTTATTGTTACGCTTTTGAGACGTGTTTCTGAACATCAAGATTATAAAATATATCATTATTGAAATGAAAAAAATATGTTATTTTCTGAAATGCAAAACTAATGGTGAGAATTTGCTTGATTGTGATGCACTTTAGCAATTTTGAATTGACCGCAAGCTATAACAAAATTTCTAGAGCTGAACGATACTGAGTATAGTTATTATGATGGGATTATACATTGATAGTATGTTTTGATTTGGTCTTTATTTTTATGAGATAAATTTTTTAAACATATGTATTGTTTCATCTAATGACGTAAAGCAACCTGGAAGTGTAACATATAATAATGAATGCAAAAAAATCTGATGTTTAAATTTTTTTTTTATTTGTGCCGTTATATGACTATTAGTATTGTGCATGATTTCGTAGTGTTGATCTCCCTTTATCGCTTATTTATTTTTTGTTTTACCCCTTGCAAAAACAGATAGCATATATCTATCTTGCATATTATGAAAACAAACCCATCTGATTTAATTTCATTGTTAGCGAAGTTGGAACTATAACATTCGTCAAAAAACTAACTTAATAATACTCGATAAACAAAGCTCATTTTAAATTGTTATTAACATTGTTTCTATGTAACTATATTTTATTATTTAACTTTAACCTTCTTCTTTTATTATATTTTTGTTCTTATTCAAATTTTAAGCCTTGAAACTTGAAATACTGTTTCTTTTTATACCATCAATTAATCTCTAGATATTATTCTATAAACATAATTATCGATGAACTTGATATTTCATTTATATTATTTAAATATACAACAATTAAACAATTTAAAAATACTTAAAAAAAATTGAAGCATTGAAATCCGGACACAGTGTAGATATAAAAAGTAATTAATCTGTCAAAACCATATAAGTTGTAGGAAACAAAACAAAAATTGGATTGACAAGCAGGAATAACAGTTCAAAGACAACCGTAAAGTGAGAAAGATGAAACAAATATGCTAAATGAAGAATGAATGATCACAGCAATTTTCTTTCTTGTATTTAACGTTTCATGATAAAGTTTATAGAACTGCCACTCACTAATTGGGTTGATTTTTACAGGTAGTTTTCCGTGTTAATAAACAATAAATACATTTTATTTCTACTATTTTGAAGTATTGTTAGAGTTATGAAATAACAAAACCTCAAATTTTTCCTTGAATATTACATAACATTTTTTTTCACTCCGCAGGGAGGCACAATGTTCTCCCAATGAATGTTTTAATTTAAGCTTATTTTCTCTTTATTCAGAAGTTCAATATTTGCATTTTAAAAGGTTAAACTTTAATAGTCAAAGTGCGATATTTTGAGTAATAAATTCAATAATCTAATCATTTAATTCCATTCTTGCATAAGTTATATATTTCTGGACATCAGGTCTTTTCGAAAGCTATAAGCTATAAATAAATTGTTTTAAATTTCAAGTGATTCCATAAAAAAATGCTTTTTTTGCTTTTTATAGTTTCCTGTAAGTGTTCTGAAATTGGATGAAAATTACTTTTGAGTATATCGTATCCACGATACTTATATACTTACACCGAAGAGCCATTACATTATGACCACCCTGCTATTAACATGTAGGACCACCTTTAACCCTCAAAACTGCTAGCACCCTCCGTGGCATTGATTGCAAAAGGTGCTGAAAGGTAGTCTGAGGTATCTGGTACCAAGAGCTTACCAACTGGTCCTGCAATACCCTCACATTGCTAGGGGGTAGCGTGTCAGCACGAATTTGGTTTTCCAAGTAGGACTACAAATGCTCTATTGGATTAAGGTCAGGTGAATTTGGGGGCCAAGACATGACTTGAAAGTCACTGGAATGTTCCTCGACGATTCGACTCTTATGACATTGTGCATTATCCTGTTAGTAAACACCATCCCACGCAGGAAAAACTGTTGCTATGAATGGGTGGTCTGCAACTATGTTCAAGTAGCTTACAGACGTCAGGGATTATTCTATGATGATTATGGGCCCTAATGTGCCCCATGAAAACATTGTTCCTGGGCGAGCCCATTGTTATAGATGGAGGGTGGTCAAAATGTAATGGCTCTTCGATGTATATAAACCCAGCTCTTATGTTTTGTTCAGAGAATTTTATAATGTTTAAATTTAAAGCACTGTTTATTAATTCTTTCTCCCTTAGGTATGTTTTACAATATATATTTTTCTTTGAATTTAGCACAGAATAGCCACATCTATATCGCTTCCTATTTAACAGCATTTTTGATTCAGTCCAATCATCTTACAGAACACCTCTTTATTTCACGAGAATTGATTTTTTCTTGAAACAAAGAAAGCATAAACTCAAGGTAATGAAAATACGCTTACTTTCCACAACCTTGGCATAGTTATTATCTTAGCGAAACGGTAGCAAAACGGCAGATATTCTAATTAGCTTGCGGGAAGACCATCTAATTAATTTAAAAGCATTGGTATAGTGTCTTAGCCTTCATATTTTGCTGAGCACTTGACCTGTTAGAAACAGATAAATCATTTGAATATCCATATTAAGTGAGTAGATCGTGTCCCGGAACTTTATCTTTGTATCAAGTAAAATGATAATGAGTTAAAAAATATGAATTTTCATTGATGATCAATTATGAATGTAATTCTGGAAATATTGTTAATAATTATGTCCATTTTTGATATGATTCTGTGATAAAATTTAAGTTTTTAAATTAAACATTATGTTAATATTTGTAAAAATATTGCCGTAATTAACTTTTAATTTAGGAAATAATTCACTGGCAAATATTATAATCAAAATAATAATACTATCAATATTTTTTTTTAAATCTATAGTATCAAGTAAAATGATAATGAGTTAAAAAATAAGAATTTTCTTTGATGATCAATTATGAACGTAATTCTGGAAATATTGTTAATAATTATGTCCTTTTTTGATATAATTCTGTGATAAAATTCAAGTTTTCGAAATAAACATATTGTTAATATCTGTAAAAATATTGCCATAATTAACTTTTAATTTAGGAAATAATTCACTAGCAAATATTGTAATTAAAATCATATTACTATTATTATTTTTTTAATCTAATTTTTGAGCAATTAAATATATTTTCAGAAATATTTTTCATACACTGAAATAAATATTCAATTTTTTTTAAAATAATGAATTGAAAAAAAGAAACTATTAAAAATTTTTTGATTGACAAATTAATGTATAACTAATAAAGAATTGTTTTAATAAGAAAACAACTCTTTTAACAATAGAACTATTAAATGAAGTCTTAAAATAAGTTCATATTAAAAGAAAGAAAATGAAGTTAAAAGGAAGAAACGCTTGGCTGAATTAATTCTCCTTAAAATTAAGAAAATGTATTCATGATGTAATAATAGTTTGAATAATGAAACAGCTTTTTCAACAGAAAAATTATTAAATCTAGCCTTAAAATAATTGTTTAAAGAAAGAAACAGCTTTCTGAAACAACTTTTTTAAAAATGAAACAAGTGTTTTAATGATGGAATAATTATTTTAAAAAACGAGCATCTCTATATAGCAAACAAATTTAATTTAAATTCATAATAAATTTTTCTAACAGATTAATAAAAATATCAAAAAACTAAAAATATTAATTGTTGAACAAATTTTAAATTAATTATTTATTAATTTTAAAGCATGGACATACTAGTTACTTGCACTCTAAACGTACTGAGAATTTAACATAAAAGAAAGAGACAAATGGTTTATTATTTTAATGGCTTAATATTAAGTTTATTATTTAAGGGCTTAATGATTACTTATTTTATAATGTTTACCAATACTATTAATTATGAGCTTATCAATATGATTTTGCGATAAATTTTAAGCATTTAAGTAAAATATAATGTTATTTACCCAAAAAAATTAGATACAATAATTCAATTTTTAATAAAATAGCCACTTTCAAACATAAAAAACATATTAAGTTCATAATTTTTCATAAACTTCATTAAAAGTAATGTAATAAAACACTTTTAAAACAATAAAATATTTGTTTAAAAACTAATTTTGTGCAACTACATAAATGTTTCATTCTATTTTTGAACAATGGAACATATTATTACATTAATTTAAATAAAATAACTTTTAATCTAAACCAGTGATTCTCGAAGTGGTCCCAAGGGTCGACGACATCCAGCAAGGGGTCCATGCCAAGTGAAAAAAAAATTGGGGATCCATGAAATGAAAATGGGGGTCAACGATAGTGGATCTCATATAAGCAGGTCATGACTTTTAATTTTGGCATTTCATGAACGGAATAATCAACATACACTGATAGTACACATTTACTTACATTATACTACCTTATAATATAAAGACATATATCTATCTACATTCTACATAATTTATTAAGGTAGCTATCAAGTAAAAATTTTATTAAAATTAAGGTTATTAAGATTATTGTTTGATATATGACACTGAATTATTATAAACTAGCAGCTGCCTGCAGCTCCGCCCGCGTATGATTTTATTTTCTTTGAGTGTGAGGTTTTATTTTGTAACAAAAAATGTGTTTCTCGCGGTAAATTGTAGCCTAGCCTGTTCCAACTCTTCAGCTAGTTAGACCTCCAATTTTATCTGCGCACAAGATCACGGAGATTTGTTGCTTAGTTTTTACGTGAAAACGTAATAAACAGATCAACAATACACTACTACTGTTTTGTATACAAACTTATTTCCGCATTTACAATATTAGTAGAGAAGTACGAGTTTTGTAGAGCACTATTTTATTCCATTTACATATTAATTAAATTAAATTAGTAATTAAATTAGGTTGAATTTATTTAGTAAATGTAAAAAATTAACATGTATTTTTTCTTAAGTTTTTCACACAACACTTCACTACAGTTAGAAATTTAAATCTTTCACATTGAGTAGCACAATACCAGCTGTTAAAAATAAATTTGAAGTTGATGAATTTAGAAAAAATCAATATCAGGTACCCAAAGTCGAAAAACATGGCAAGGGGTCTACGAGACATAAAAGTTCAGGAACCACTGATCGAAACAATTGATTAAAATAAGTTTAAAAATAATTTTAACTAAATAAAATACTTTATCACAATGAAACGTTTTTTGACCAATAAAAATTGTTTATACAATGAAAAATTGCTTCAAGAACAAAACATTTATCGAACAAATATAACATAAACAAAATACGATATAACATAAATAAAAAACGATTAAATAACATTTTAAACAGTAAAACCATTATATGAATTAATAATATAATTATTTAACCAATATGAAAGGTTTTGGTCCCGCAGTGGACTGATCGTTAAGACACGGTTCCCAGCAGATCACCGAAGTCAAGCATCACTGGCTGCGGTCAGTGTGCGGGTGGGTGACCACTTGGATCAGTCTGCGTAGGGACCGAGGGTGTGCGGTATTGGTCCTCGTTAAACTGTGCTACCGTAAAGTGCTCGACTTCGCGCGCAGGTCGTTGGGCTACCGAAGCGGGGGTGCCATCCCCTCCGCAGAGGATCAAAATTGTGATGGCATGTCTTCGGATCATCCTCCGGGATGTTTCCCAGACCGTCGCCAATAGCCCATTGTGCAGCTCTAGTGCGACGTAAATTAATAACAACAACAACATGAAAGGTTTTGAATGAAAACACTTTAAAAACATTTTAAGATAAAACAATTATTTTAAGGAGAAAAAAAATGCTTAAAAAATAACACAATCGATTAAAAAAAAATAACACAATCGATTAAAAAAAATAACACAATCGATTAAAACAAGCAATTTAAAGTAAAAAAAAAAACTGCATGAAACAATAATTATTTTAACAAAGAAACAGTCGAATGAAGCATATTAACAATTTTTAATTAACAATAAACAATCGCTTGAAAATTTGCATACCTGAATTAAACGAAAAAATTTCAATTCTTTATGATTCAAATTAATAAAATAATTAAATCCATTAAAAAAATTGCTTTTGTAATTAATGGAATAAAGCAATTTTGTTATGCTTTTTTTTTAAAAAAATAATTGCGTAAAATTTTCTATACGTCATATCTTTCAAGTTTTATTAAATAATGCACAGAAATTATTATGCATGCGAAATTTTTTTTAAGTAAACGTATTTTAAGAACTAAATAAATTGTAGTAAATCACGTTTATTTCTTAATAATTTTAATCTATACTTTATCACCTTCATTTATACCATATTACGAAAGAAAAAAAGGGGGGTATGATAAAGCCTAATTGTTTCGCATAAAAAACAATTGTTTTTTTTTTCAATTATAAAAAGCCATTGTTTTTTTCTTCTTCTTTTCCTTAATAGGGCTCGATTTGTCACAATAAAAGTTAATGAAACATTTATTTAAGTTGAATAATTAAGTTCATAATAAATAGTGTATCCCATTAAGCTTTTCCCGCAGCTGTCACATCTGTAGTTTGGGTCCCCTGAGGGGCTTGTGACTCTTTCAACTTAAGGATGGGGGGAAATTTTTCTCCACAGTTAAAAGAGAGGATAACAATGCATAGTTTCTGAGAAATACAGTTTCAAATATATGACTTTTTCGAAATTTAATTTTTCAGGTTCTATTCAACCGATTTTGCTCGAATTTTGCATTTATATATTTCAAAATGATGCAAAAAGTTGTATACCTTAATATTCAATTTTTTTGACCATTAATAAATAAAGTGACAAATATTTACTAAAAATTATTTTTAACATGGAATTATGTTTGGATAAATGAATTTTATTATTGAGTGCGAAATTTTTTGAATTCGCTTCTAAAGTTCTCGAGTTGCTCAAGAATTAAAATTAATATTAAGGGGTCCAAATTTTGGAGCGCTCTTTTGACCAAACTATTGGGACCTTATTTCCCAGATTGCGGCTACCCCCTATATTTTTGGGATCAGAAATCTGAATTTCTCGAAAAAGAAGGCCTTTTCATTCAGAGAAAGTGCGTTTTTGTATCTGATTTTGTAAATTCAAATATCGCCTTCATTTTTTAGTTAGCATATTTGAAGTCACCCCCTCGAGCTATTAAGATTGAATCCTAGAACGTGAAGATCCGATCATTAGATTGAAAGTTATTCAGGATTGTCCATTTTTTTGGCACACTGTACAAGCCTGTATAAGGAGAGTTATGAAGCATTACAGATTCCATTCATTTAAAAAATTTTAAGATATTACTAAATAAGAAAAAAATGAAATTAAAATTACCGATCTCCTGACTTAGCTATTAGAACCTTTTTTTTCCAATTCGCAACCTTTTGCTTCGTTAAAATTAGAAATTAGTTTATCATTGCGGCAGCAGTCTCATTATATAAAGTTTCTTCATTATACCTGGACTTTGGTATACAACTAAAGTGGTTAGAAAATCATGCAACGATCCAGGTGGTCTTTGGTTTGAAATCGTTAAATACTTTTATAAAAATATGTTAAATACTTTTTATATATGGATTTTATTCAGGAATATTGAAAAACACTTTTTTTAAAATTTTCTGCTTGCTCAATGGATAAAAATTATTCGTAATTGTTTCCAATAAATTAAAATATCCTAGACGACTTTAAAATCTTCATCCATCCATTTTCGCTTAATAACCACATAACCAGTAACATAAGTAGATCACACTATTAAATTTGTGTTGAACTATCTCTCTGAGATAGTTCGCCAAAAAAGTGTGCGAATGAATATTTTTTTTTATCAAGTTAACGCCAAATCGAGCTTTCATAAGCAATTTAAAGGGTATATGAAAGCTCTAAATTCCTAAAATGTGAAATATTTACACCAAGATCACACGCATTTAAATTATACGCTGAATATTTTAACCTTTTTCCCATGGGCTGTGATACAACAGTTGTCCCATCATTAATTTAGGTCCTCTGAGGGGCTTGTGACACTTTCAACCGATGAATGGGGGAGGAAATCTTCTCCACATTTGAAAGTGAGGATAAAGTTACATCGACAGTTGCATGAACTTTATTGTTTCAGGCACTGCTGAAGGTCTCACTTTCCTTAAGATAAGGGGAAAACTTCTTCACATTTTCCACCTAATTTTGAGCATACAAAGTTTCGTTCGTGCACCTTTCATTTTTTTGTCTGTTGTATTTTTGCTAATGTTTTCATATAGATTAATATTTTAAATTTATTTTTTAAAGATTCAGCTTCTTTATTATAGATTTATTTTAACGTATATCATTTTCAATTAAGCATTCATAATATCAAATAATGTAAGTGGAAAAGCCATTTTTCTAAGTGAATTGCTTCAATTTGAAATGAATATCTACGTAAACTATTTCAAATAAAAGAAATCAATAAATAATATTTTTAAGATTTGTTTTTTATTCTTATTATAAAAAACTACATGATTTTAAATAAATACGTTATATATTGCCGCATGAAAAGGCATTGGTTTTATATCTATTTATATATTTGCTACTGAAGAGCTATAACATCATACGTAGTTTAGACTAAAAATACCTTTGAATTATGGCATATTTCTGTTACATGCATTTTTTATACTAGTGATTATTCTATACTTTTGTAATTGAAATTATGTTATTTTAAATTTTTTCCATCTATAATCATTATCTTTTGTATCTATTTTAAAGTTTCTTTTTTCTCCTAATGCAACATTAGAGTTTTACAGTGAGTTAAAGTTTCAATAAAGCCTTATAAAATATCTTGTATATTTATTAAGATGGTGAACTTTAAAACTTATGACTCTTATGCGTGAATTACCATATTGAATTATTAAACATTATTAAACTTTTTATTTTATGATCGTTTATAGCTGAAAGAAATTTTCTCTTAAAAAAATTTTCAATGGAGTAATAGTCAGTTGTGCAATTTCACTGACATTGTTCAAGTTATATAAGTAAATAAGAAGTGTATGAATTATTGATGTAGGTCTTTGCTGTAAGTTCAGTTGAGGAGAAATTATTAAATGAAAATTCTTAATATAACACTTAGGGATCCAAATACCTTTAAAAAACGTTAATTTAGAGTGCAAGATGGTAGATTAGAGCATGAGAATTAAGTATGAACGGATAATATATGCCGATCAATATTAACCGACTGTTTTAATCACGTGAAGAAGGCGAAACATTTAAACTGATTTACATACTATATTAATTTATAAATATCCATTATGTAAACTTGAAAATAAATTATATAACGACAACTAGATATACATTAAATTGTTCACAAAATGAAAAAGAGTCAAATAAATGCCAGTAATAATGTTCGAATGATTTTTTTTTTCAAATTTGTAACAGAAACGTTGCATGAATAAAATAATTTATAACTACTTTATTTGAAATTTTTTTCTTCCTCTTTAGATTAAATAAAAACAAATGAAAGAAAACATGCGTTCGATCTGGAGCAAGTATGATACTCCTCTTTAGAAAGTGCATTTGAGGTGACATTAGAGACTTTCCTGCTGGTAAAATCAAACTCCATCAGAACCAGTAAAGAGTTCAGAAAGGATAACAGCAGAGAGTGATACTCGTTTGGTTGCAAATAAAAACCATGAAGCACTTAAAGGGATCTAGCATTTTAATATGCTGTGCTATTTTCCTGTTCTTTGTTTCGGTCACCCAAGCTGACGATACAGTTTCAAATTCTGTAAATAATGAGAAAATGAGCAACTTGACAGTTCTGGATAAATGGAAAATGATGGAAACTGGAGCAAAAGAACTAGCTAACAAAGGTGTAAAAGCACTGCTTTCACAGTTGGTGACAGGGGAAGGAAGACTCAACATCTCATCTCAATGCATGAGGGAGGGTATGCTGCTGATTTCAGGCTTGAAAAACATCAAGCCATGGGCCATCAGATGTAAGTATAGTATTGCTTCAACTTACAAAACATTCATAAGCTCTCGAGCTCCTTATCTTTTTAACTAAAAAAGCTGTACTTCTTAAAGAATTCATCTATGCTCTTTTGATAGAGAAAATAAGAAAAAAATCACAGTTAGATTGACGGCATTGATTTCGAAGGAAAGCTAATATTTTAAACTATATCTTGCTGAAAAGAATAAGTTGGTTCCTTACATATATCCGTTACATAAGGGACAAATAATTTAAGTATCTAAATAATTAATTTAAAAAAAAAATCCTCAATTTCACGCGAATTTCACACCTAGATGGTAATCATTAAAACAAGTTAATAATTGATTTTTTGAAATAACTTTTTAAATATATATATAGATTACAATACATTGACTTTTCTTCATACTGATGCTTTGAGACAATTTATTGCGAGCATAAGGAATGTTGACTAAATCTAAATTTGGGTGAAACTTAACCTAACAATTACTGTATATACATATACTTTTCTAAGAAAATGCAGTTCGACATTACACCTTAATACTAATATTTTCAAACATAATATCATGAAAATTTTGTTTAGTTTTAAGAAGATATTAAATCAATCAAAACCAGATCAAGGTTAGTACAAATGTTTTCAATATTATATTTTAAGTGCTTCAAATTTTTTTAATGGGTGGCAATTTTTTTACTACCCTCTTAGCTTGTGATATTTTGTTGCGAAAACTTAAATAACATTTGTATTATTTGAATAAATTACATTGCTTCAAGATTCTTAGTCTTCCTGTGTTACCCAGTATTTTAATATTTTACAAAAAATAAAGTTTAAATTTTTCTAATATTTCAAATAAAACCCTTTCATAATTACTTTTATTACAGTTATTGACAGTAGCGCTAAAATAATTGATGGTGCCTTGACTGGTTCTATGTCTTCATTTGGATCCTATGATGAATGCGTAGACACCATAGTGAGGAGTGAAAAATCACGTGACAAAGGAAAAATGCTCTTCAGGGGGCAATACTGCTCAATTGATATCCGACCTCCTCTACCACCAGTTAAAAACTTCTACAAATTACATGACGTATTGGATGAGTTGAAAAATTTTTCTGAAGGTGGTACGGTAAGTGGAATTTTCAAATATTTTGAGTTTAACAAAAGGGTACACAATTTTACACTCAGAAATTTCAGTATACATTTCGTTTATAACTAAAAAAAGAGTAACTGTAACGAACTTCAGCAAAATTTTTAGAATTGATCCTATATGTATTTTGTTGTTATATGAATCCTTTTAACTGAAGTCGGAGGTGTACACATGCAATGCTTACTGTACCAGATTGCGGACGCAAAGGTGCTTGGTTCAAACCAGTTGGAGCCAAAAATCAACTCTCTACATTTGTGAATATGTAGTTCTCAGACTCCTCGATAGATGGCAGCACTACGCTTTGCTTTCGCTTTGTTTCAAAATTCACTTTCATTCCCCGAAAATATTGCCTGAGTCTCAAGCAGCTTCAAGGTCCAAATCGAAGATAACATTTACGAGTATAGCATTAAATTAAGGTCAGAGGCTATATATTTAATAGATTTAGTATATAGCCTCTATATATAGCTAGATAAATATGTAGCCAGAGGCTATATATTTAATAGATTAAATATAAATTTAATAGATTATTTTTACGGTCAGTGATCAGAATACTTTTTGCCTGTCACTCATGGAAAGCTGGCGGTAAAATTTACGAAATTTTTTATTATTAGAATTAAGAAAATTTAAGAACATTCGAAATTGTAAGTCTTTTAACTAACAGATTTACTGGCATTGTCCAGTTCAATTATAAAATAAATAAATAAATTTAAAAAATATTAGAAACATTTTGGAAAAATTTTAAACAGTAATTTCTACGTTTCTTTTCTAAACGCAGTCAAGGTCGCCTAAGCTAAGTTTTCTTAAATCGAGCCTTGACGTTGTTTAAGAGGGAAGAAATTTGTTTGTCAAATCATAGGGATTCCAGAAATGCGGGTGAAATGGTGTTGAGAATAAGGAAAATGCGTGTTCACGTTGTTCGTAGTCACCAATGTAGAGAGCGCGCCAGAGATTGGAAGCCGAATTGGTTTGAACCCGGGTCTTTTGTGACCGCAGTCTGATGCTGTAATTGCTTTGGAGAGTACTTTTCCAAATTAAATTGGAAAACTTTCAATAAATAATAGTAAAAATTAACGGTGTACACTACTAATTTCGCTGAAGTTCGTCAATCACAGTCCTGCACTTATTCTAAAAAAAAATGGAAGATGTCTGTAAATTAACAACTAGCGCCAAATGTTTACAACAAAACAGATTTAGATTAACCGCCAACCAACGGAATTAATTTTCTTTCTAGTTTGTTTGCTTTTATTCTGGCGGCTATTATTTACAAGACGCCTGTTTCTAGGCAGAAGAGAAAATAAAACTTAAAAAGAAAATAGCAAATATTTTAATTGTATTTACACAAATAAAGTTCAGAAATAATTATCTTTCAACAACTTAATTTCAGGTCATAAGTGAAGCAGCAAAATATGCCCATTTTTTTTACTTCTTGTCCTTAAGAATGGGAATATGTGTTCCATCCGGGTGCAGTTACGACGACATTTCAGAAATAACAAATTCAAGTAAGTTCATCTTTATTTTTCAAAATATGAACTAATTTTATTGCAGGGCAAACATACGAAACGAATACAGTTTTATCTCTTAAAACATGTTTCTATAAAAATAGATATTTTTAATGAAATACTGATAACAGATAATATTCATATCTGCATATTAAGAAATAAATCTCTGTTAAAAATATTTTATTTATTTATTTATTTTATTGCATAAATGTTTTGTTCTCAAGTAAAAAAAAATATTTCACATAGACGTTAACAGTATCCTCATTCATGCAATTATATTTTTAACTGATGTTAAAAATATTTTATTTATTTTATAAATAAAATATTTTTATTAGATAAATGTTTTTCTCTCAAGTAAAAAATTATTTTACATAGACGTTAGCAGTATCCTCATTCATGCAAATATATTTTTAACTGATGTTAAAAATATTTATTTATTTATTTAATTTATTGCATAAATGTTTTGTTCTCACATAGACGCTAGCAGTATCCTCATTCATACAATTATATTTTTAACTGATGCTGAAAATATTTCATTTATTTATTTATTTTATCACATTAATGTTTTGTTCTCAAGTAAAAAAAAATTTCACATAGACGTTAGCAGTATACTCATTCATGCAAATATATTTTTAACTGATGTTAAAAATATTTATTTATTTATTTATTTTATTGCATAAATGTTTTGTTCTCAAGTAAAAAAAGATTTCACATCTAGGGTAGTAGTATCCTTATTCATGCAATTATATTTTTAACTGATGGCTTAAAAAACTTGAAAGAAATAAAAAGCTGGCAAAAATTAATTTTGCAAGCTTTAAAATTAATTAATTAATAAAATTTGCAAAATTTGAGATTTTTCTGCTTGTTTGTTTATAATATCATTGTAGTATAGACATTTTTTGATGTTATTATGTTAGTTATATTCAAGTCTATTATATATAAAGCTGATGATATCGACATAGTTGGAAGAACAAAACGCTCAGTCATTGACGCTTTTGTAGCGCTTGAGAGTGCGGCGAAGGAGATGGGACTAGTTATAAACGCAGACAAAACCAAGTTTTTGATCGCAACAAATAAAACTCCTGATCGATCTCCTCTGGAGATAATGACTTACTCTTTTGAAACTGTTAACCAGTTCAAGTACCTAGGAACCTTGATCTCTAGCCACAACAACCTGAAAATTGAAATAAATAACAGAATTTCCATGGCTAACAGAAGTTTCTACGGCCTCAGAAACCAACTGAAATCCAAGTTCATCAGTGTGAAAACAAAGTTAAACATCTACAAAACTTTAATCAGGCCTATAGCTACATATGGAAGTGAGTGCTGGACCCTAAGCAAAACAGAGGAGGAAAAACTGCTAATTTTTGAAAGAAAAATTTTGAGGAAAATCTTTGGATCTCTTCGAGAGAATAACGTATGGAGAATTCTTTACAACCACGAAATTTACAAAAAATAAGACAATTTCGGTGGGACCGACATTGTGAGAACTATTAAAGCATCACGCATTAGGTGGCTGGGCCACCTCTTCAGAAATTCTGATGCCGTCCCTGCCAAAAAAGTGACTTTTTCCACAATTGAAGGGACGAGACGTAGGGGACGACCACCTACAAGATGGATAGACGACGTTGAAAAGGACCTCAAGCTATTGGGAGTCAACCGATGGCCGGCCGTCGCACCGGACAGGGCCAGATGGAGGAAAATCTGCGAGTCAGCCTTGGCCTGTGAAAGGCTGTTGCGCTTATGAAGAAGAAGACGATATATAAAGGAACTAAAACTGAACTCCTTTATTGAGTTGCAAAATAGGAATATTTTTTTTGTATGAGCAGGTTTTTCTTAAGTTTAATGTTATAATAATATCTGCTTAATAATGTGAGAGATAATTATTTTTTTTATATCTTAATTATCTTGCTTGGCAAATTCAGCTTTGTTTAGCATGGGTGTTATTGAAATTTTATGATTTATTTGAAATCTCTCGAACAAAATGACAATTTCTTTAATTGTTAGCAGAATCGTAGAATAACATTAAATAACAATTTATTTAAATGTTATTCTACCATATTCAATCAAAACAGTAAAATTACCATAAAGAAAGATAGTATGCAAAATGTTACCACTGAGAAAAATCCTTTATTTTCACCGAGTATGGTTAAACAGCCAGAATATTATCAGGGCCAGGTAGGTCCAATGTCTAATAATTTTACCGTAATAAGTGGGTTAAGAACACCTTATGAAATTACTTAGTTCCTTGCAGCTGGTTACATACTTTAGGCGAGAGGACTAATCTGTAAATCTCGTGACCATCTGAACAGGGGTTTGTATCCAAGCATTGACAACGCAAAGTTTATTTTATACCTTTAACACATGACGAGTTTCTACAGTCCTTTATTCCTTAAAATCTTTCCCGGGACTATTGGAATACTAAACTCTCATTGACGCATATATAAATACACCAAAGAGCCTTTTAGCACATACAAATTCAGTATTTTCCATCTGTCACAGCAGATGGCACCACTAGATTAATTAATACACCACATTTTACGGTTTATTTGACAAAATACAACTCAAATGTAACCTAACTCCAATGTTCATGACCTAACAAAAAACCTAACTCTAACCTAAATCTAACTCTAAACCTAACTCCAATGTGGAGCTAAATTTCTTTTTTACGGTATAAATACCACGCTAGTTGTAACTGGTTACAAAACCGAATAATTTTGTATTCACGCTTTTTGGACAGTGTCAGTTTCAAACGGTTTCAAGCCCATAAAGGTAAAGAAATGTTGCAAGCCTAAACTATTGAATTAACTGGATGTACAGATTGCTGCCATTCATTTTACAGTAATTTTGGAATTAAAATTCTTTCCGTGAATAATATGATTTTATATTCTTTTTTGCAGTTAGTAGCTATCTAACTCTGGATGTACAGACTCTAAGATGTGAAATAAAGCAAGTAAACGAGTTCACACCAATTAAAATATTTACTATGTAAGTTCATTCTTCTATTCTTGACTTATTGCTTCGATTGTATGTCATATTGATAACTTTAAAAAATATTTCCTGATATCAAAGTAAACTATATTAAGAAAAAGTATTGATTTATTGAAATGGCATTTGGTTCAGAATGAGCTAGTGGACTTTTACGAAAAACTTAGTAATAGAGCCTAATTAATTGCTATTTAAAAACCATGTATTACTTGAGATACTAGGAGTCTTCGCTCACCAATTCTCATATTGCTTAGCCTTTATTTGTATTAAGAAAACATTGAAACTTTGACAATAAAATGCAAAGTTATTATATTTATAAGCAAAAACATTCTGTTAGTTTTCGTGAAGAAATGAGCGATTTGAAAAATAATAACGGAATTAATTAATGTTTGGAAAACGGAATGAGCAGCACAAGAACATATGAAAAAAAGCTAATTTTTCTCACTAACAATATTAAACGACAACATTAAGTAATTACATCAATTCAAACGGAAAATAGTCTTTATCTCTCTTCGTTTTTTGACTTAAGTTTCATACAATTTTAAAATTTTAAATTTTAACATGCTATACCAGTCAGTCTTTGACCTGCCTCTCTTAGTCTGTGTTGTTACTTGCGACATCAACTAAAAAGCAAACATATAAAATAAAAATATCGAGAGATGAATAAAATTTTTGCAAATGTATTTTTTTATTCCATTATTCTCCATGTACTTTTTTTACACCTCATCATAATGTTAAGTTTTTAAGTCTTACAGATGTGAAATGTATAGTTACGTGAAATACATATTTTATTGCTTACTTACAGTAACGCATAACAGAACGTAACTTAAAATTGAACACCTAAAACAGCTCCAGCCGCAGCGAATCTTACGATATTTCTTCAATTTAGAGAAGTTTATTGTTATTCAGTCATAAAAAAATATCGTACAGTTTGTAATAATTTGTATACATTCTCTATTTCGTAAAATGAAACTTTATTTAAATTATATTCTTTCTAGGTTTGTTTACTCCTTTGCTGGCTTGTTTATGTTGATTGGATCATCAATAGACATGTACTCCTATTATACCAAAACTGCATTCAAAGGTATGTTTGAATATTTTTATTTTTATTGTCACAATGATAGTAATATTTCTCTGATAAAAAATAAGTTATTTCTTTAGATCCTAATGCATTAAATTTGCATTAAATTAAATTTGCTTCCAAACCACTTAAAGACAGACAGACAGAGACAGACGCACACACAGATATATATATATATATATATATATATATATATATATATATATATATATATATATATATATATATATATATATATATATATATATATATATATATATATATATATATATATATATATATATATATATATGAGCCGCTCAGAAGCCAATGCGGTTAAGTCCATTTTTTGATATTTTCTGATTTTTGGAAATTTTGCTGAAATAAATAATAATCTTCTTAGTTATTAAAGGATTTACTCGTTGGTTACTTTCTTCTAGGTTAGGCAGCCCTTTTTTTAATAGCTTCTGAATATATTGTGTAATAATTTCAGAAGCCATTGTGAATAAGTCCACCTTTCATCAATATTTTTTTACATAAATTTCTTATCTTTTTCAGCTGCCAAAAGGTATAAGTCCTAAAATTTTTAAGAAGCTGTCATTATTTCAATAAATACTTACGTTTTAATTTACACATCCTGTACATATCTTGTTTTTTGCAGAGTTTACACCTCGAAAAAAGACTTTATACACTTTTCTAATTAAATTAATAAACCAAGAATTTTAAAAACTAATGCATCAAAAAACATTAATTTTCTCAATTTTTGTGTTTTGGACTTAACCGCATTGGCTTCTGAGCGACTCATATATATATATATATATATATATATATATATATATATATATATATATATATATATATATATATATATATATATATATATATATATATATATATACCAGTGTCGTCCGTTGAAATTTGATCATAACCAACTGCACCCAAGTCTGAGCCCGTATAGGACTCTTAAAGTATACGAGATCTCAGAGCCTTATGTTCGATTTTGCAATGAACAAATTATTTTTATGGAACACGAAGCCTAATCATATAGAACTCATCTACACAAAGTGAATAAATTTGTTCGATAAATTAACCAGTCATTTCTGTAAGCCTCAGCCATATAGAACAAGCCTTGGATGATCTGAGGAGGGGGACTGCACTTTGTGATCACCAATCAAAATGAAGATCTTTTAAGCAGCTTTTAAAAAAATTGGAAACAATTAGCTCAGGATTCTCTGCTGAATAGTTATATTTTTTGCATTATGTGAAACTATACCCAAACAAAATTTTCATTCAAATCAATTCAATTTGGTGAGAACTATAATACCTATCTACAGAACTCCAACCAAGCCTATAACGTATCTTATTTCTTAGCACCACTGTTATAATTCTAGAACGAATTCCGACTTTTAAAAGGAAATTGTAATTATTTATTAAAATAACATGATATTCGTTTTTATAAACGTAATAAAAATTTTTAGTAGGTTTATTCATAGTAATTCACAGTTAAAAAATGAGTTATGAAATAAAATATTCATTGCAGTAGTTTTCACTAAGTATTGTATATGTTGCTTCCTAGGTAAAATGATTTAAAATATAGTGAATTAATTTCAGGCACAGGTATGAGGGTTCTCTTATCATTTTCGTTCATTTCAAACTTCAAGAAATTTGTGAATACGAAAAGTACTTCTGATACCCTGAGCTGTTTGAATGGGATACGTTTCCTCTGCATGAGCTGGATCATTCTTGGACACTCATATTTGAATGTTAATTTTCAGATATTTTGTAAGTCTCTTGAATAACTTAAAATTATCATGCAAAATTTTCATAACATGTTTAAATAAATTTTCTGATTGATATTTTGCTCCACTTGGCTAGTAATATAATAATATGTTTTTATGTTTTTATAAATTGTTTTGAAATTGGAGATATTGTATTTAATTTGTAAGAAATTTTGAATATTAAAGACACACAAATACCATCGGGGCAAAACATTTAAATGTTTAATTGTGAAGCTTTTTATTTAGATTTATCTATGTATCAATACAAAAATGTCAGATTTAAAAAAAAAAAAATTGGCCAAAAAGACCGAAACTTTTCTTTTCTTCAAAATTACATAACTTTATTAAAACTCATTATGTTTCCTTTATTAAATTCACCAATTCACTTATTAAAATCATTATATTTCCCTAATTTATCATTAAAATTCATTACGCATTAGACACGAAATTAAGTTTTTGGTATTTTACAGCAGACATAGAAACTTATTTGGCAAAAAGGGACAAAATTTGCAATTAATTATTTTTATTTTATCTTAAAATATAAAATAATAATAGTTTAGTTCATTAGACCATTGTCTATTTTTGAAACATCTGCACAGAAAACATTCATGAAAAATTTAAAGTAATTTGAACTAAAGTATTTTGAGATATTGCATTAAAATATAAGGAAATACAACTGAAAAATTAGTTTTGAAAAAAGGGATAACTAAGACACAGTTATCGATTTAATAACTATTAGAGATATTTTTTTAATCATCATAATTTCTGTTCTGTTTGACGTCGAAACAAATATCAAACGATTTTCGAAAGATTAAAAATCTATGTTTTTGTTTAATATAAAAAATAAATAAATAAATGTCATTTTCGTCAAAATTGGCTTAGAAAAGGAGTTGTCAAACTATAATATTGTTAAAATTTGCGCAATTTTTACAGGATGATATGGGCTGTTTAGAAAAATAAATAACAATGAATAAAAATTCATCAAGGGAGGTTGATGAGAGTTAATTATAAAATTGAACTAACTCTTTATTTATTTTAGGGAATTTCATAAACTTACATGCATATCTAACAATATTGATAATGATGTTACGTTCTATTTCTATAATGGGTTCTTTTAATGAACAAGTCTGATGAACGAATTTAAAGATGATTTATTTACAGAAGATGAAAAACACAAATAAAGAACAGATATATAACATTCCTTATTCAGGCACAGATATCGTAACTTAAAATTCACAAGTTATCCTACAAACTTAAAATTCCATTTTATCTGATTTCCGTCGAAAAGAGCATCACAGTCTGGCGATTACTGTTAAAAGCGATGAACTAAATCATTTATTTGAAAACGACAATAAATCAAAAAGCGATGGGTGATCTAGTTACGCCAATGATGTTTTTCTGTTTTTGTTCATTGGTATGATGTTCTTTTTTTGTTATCACTGTTGTCTTTAAAATAACTAGTGGGCTGCTCCCACTGCTCGCTAACTCTCGCCAACCCCCGAAAATTGCTACGCAATCTTATATGGTTTGCTTCGCAAAACAAGCTCGCTTCGCTCGCTACTAACTTAGGTACATTGCAAATGTACAAAATTCTAAGAATTCAAAACAATCATTCAAATTCTTATAACATCTTTTTTTTAAAAAAAATTCACATCTTTTTAGTAAATACTAAGTCATTAAGATAAATTTGAATTCAAATAAATGACATGCAATTCGTTAAACCTATTAGAAATGTGCTATAGATTAAAATCTTAAAGCGTAACGACACGACTGAGACTTATTTTTCAATGAATAACTAATAACAATAATAAAACAAATAAATTCCTGATATAAATCAAAAATCGTCAAATAAATTCGTAATATGATTCGTGAAAAAAAGTGCTTTCGACAAAATACTAAAATAGAGATCTATCGACAAAGACTACTCACTTCTGCCTAGCTTATGCTCTCTCTGGTTATTTCAGTTTCCGTTTTTAAAAGCGCTATATGTTGAGCCCTCTCAGCTAGATTTAGCATGTGACATTTTTAGTGGCAATCATTGGTCGATTTTCTAACGTTGCCATTCGGAGAGTTGTAATGAGGGTTTTTTTTTGTCACCGTGCAAGAGAAATATATATATAGGTAAAAATTTGTTAAGTTTTTTAACGTTGATATTAGCAGTTTTTTTTAAAAAAAAATAGAGTTGTGTTTTAATCAGTTCTAGTTTGTGCTTTAACAATTACGGCATCCAGCAGTTTCCATGGAAAAAATCCTGTGCATAATTGTCATAGTAGGATGCCTAATAACTCACTAGGTACAATTTACGTAATTACTTTGAAACTCACATAATCATTGATGTTTTTTTTAAACTTCCTGTACAAAGTTTGCAAGCGAAAATTAAATTATGATTTACAAACTATGCAGAATGCAAAATCATAAGCTTTTTTTACATAATAATTTGTTTATTCTTTAATGAGTAGTTTATGAAAGTAAAATTGTTCTTTTGCAGTGGGCTTAGAAAAAGTTCGAGCATATGCTAAAGATTTTGCATTTCAAGCAGTCATTAATGCTTCCGTTGCTGTAGATACATTCTTTTGCATGGGGTGAGTCTTAGGTGTTTTATAAATTGTACACTGTAGAGCATTATGGAATATTTTCCCACATTAATTTTCATATTGTCATCAGCATAAAGTTGATATAAGTCATAAAGGTATTGTTTTCCTATAAATATTTTTACATCTCTAATTTAAATCTGTTTTTCCTGCACTGTTATTATTACGTTTTTGGTTTTGTTTGTTCTTTGAATTAAGAGTTTAAGAGATTTGTTTCTTTTTTAAATTATTATTAATAGAATAACGCAATTCTGCCTTACATTTTAAGGTAAAGTAATTTAAATTTGTATATGATCTTATTAACTGTTCTGCAATTATTATTTGTTGGTGCAAATTACATCAATATACGGTTAAAATATACTTGAGGGTGCCTCTTGTGGCGAAATTGGCGTCTGATGTTTGGCGCCATTCTTATTTGCGCGGAGCACTGTGGTAACAGGAATGGCGGATAAAACTTTATAAAATTGTAATGAACCCAATATAAGCAAAATTAATTAACACAATAAAATGGATTTTGAATCGAAACAAAAATTAATGGAGTAAGCACAGAAAGAAAAGGAAAAAAAAAACAACTCATTTCTTCATTAAGCTTGAATATTCACAAATTTAGGTGCACAGAATTATCTAATAACAGTTAGATACTGTCTAAATTTATCATGAATAGAATCTGTGTACCTCCATCGTCACATAAATTAGACGAAATACGAATCGAAAATGGCGTCTGTAATACCGGACTATCGGTGAAATTTTTTTCTTAAATCCCTTTTTATGACTGTCCACATACCTTAGATCTTATTTACCAGATTCAAAAGTAATCTTACCAGTCGGTATCCAACGTAGAACTAACGGACCTCTGAAATAACATATACCTTTGAACATTTAAAAGTAACGCTAAAATCTAAACCAATCAGAATCACGATTGGGTTTCCACTTCCCAGCTTGGCGATCAACCGCGATCACAACTTAACGAGAATCAAGGGGCACCCTCAAATATAGTCTTCCCATTTTATGTTTGCAAGAGAATTTTGCTTATTTTTTTAACTGAATATCATGTACTGTCATCTGATAAGAATATCAATATATTATCCAAACCGTCCAAATGTTTTGCAGTAAAAATTTATTAAAACAGTAACAAGTCTTTCAATTGTTTTCAGGGGTCTTTTAGTGTGTTATTTGACCATAAAACTAGTCAAAATCCAGGGACATCCTTTCAACATTACAGTCTATATATTACATAGACTATGGAGGTAAGTAAGCTGCTTTTGAGAAAAATATTGTTATGCATACATGCATGCGATTGGTTTAATGTTCATAATTTTATTTTTATAGCTTTATTTCACATTTTATATAGTGTAATGTAACATACATGAATTGCTTGATTTTTCCATCTTAATGTGAATTGTAAAATTTAACTTATTTCAACAGAATTAATGAAGCATAAGTTCTTAGAATTCTGTATGAGCATTCTGTATTATTCTAAGCATTCTGATTCTATTAACCTTATCCAAAAAAAAAAATTTTTTTTTCATTGTAGAAACATATAATCGGTTATATTAACCATGCAAACTTTAAAGTCCGTAAATTTTGCAGCCATCTAAATCGGGTATTAAATATCCAAATCCATATTATTCTTCATACATCCATATTATCCTGTAAATAAATCCTTCTCAACTCAATATGGATAGTATGGTTCAACTTGATATACAAGTAGATATTAGGATTTAGATACTACGGTTCTACTTAATATAGATATTATAGTTCAGTTATTGTTCAATTTGATATAGATATTATGATTTAGATAGTATGGTTCCACTTGATATAGATGTTACAGTTTAGATACTACGGTTCAACTTGATGTAGATATTATGGTTTAGATACCGTAGTTTAACTTTAAATATATATAAGGGTTTAGATACTACGATTCAATTTTATATAGATATTATGATTTAGATACTATGGTTCCACTTAATATTTATATGGTTAAGATACTATTGTTCAACTTGATATAGATATTATGACTTATATACTATGGTTAAACTTTCAACAAAAACACGGTTGTTCAATTTAACATGTTATTAAGGTTAGAGTAAAATTTTAAGAGTACAGTGCTAAAAAATGAATTTGTCCGATAATATTTTCAAATTTGCACAGTATAAAAATTATAGTAAATTTGAACAACATTATGCTTATAGCATTCCGAAACTTCTTCTAACTAAACTTAGCGTAAAGAACTACTTCTTATATGCTATCCTTATGTATGTACGGACATTTGTCAAATAAAAGTATATCAAATACTTTTAGAAGTTACTCTTTCATTTGTAAATCAAAAATAGAGTAATAATAGTGCGTATAATTCATCATTATTAGACTCTATTTATATATTAGACTCTTTTAGACTCTGTTATAAAAAATGTCTATTACCCAGGTAGATCGCATACTAGGATAATACCGAAAAATCTTTACATTTTAAACTTGTCAAGAATTTTTTGCAGGTATTAAAAAAAGTTCTACATACCTCGTTGTTGAATTATCCATGTTAAGATTTTTTTGCCGTGATTGCATAAAAATATCTTTTCCTTCTTAGGTTATAAATTGCAGAAAAAATCAAGTTATACAAAACTTCAGTATTTCATGACATGGCTTTCGATAACGATGATTTATAATTAATACTTAAATTTAGAATTAAAATTATCGAAAAAAATATTTTACTATTAAATTTAGGCTAATATTCTATTTTTGTCATTAAGGATAAGTTAAAAAAATGTCTTGTAATTAAATGTACAAATTTATCTCAATTCCAAAATAATAATAATACTAATAATAATAAATTAAATGCTATCTTAATACTAGCAGCCTTTGGTTACCAGCTTGGTCACTTTTCACCTTTCAAAATTATCTTGCACAGCATATAAACTGTAAACCAAGCCAAAAACGGCACAGTATAGCTGTATTCAGATATTCTAATTCTACAACTTCACCTTCAATCCTAAAACCTTTATTAGTTTTAAACAATACATAAACCAAACTTTTTCACCACCTAGCTGTTTCCCGCTCTCATGTACTTTGATTTCAATTTTAAATATTTTTAAAAAATGTCGGCTGTCGATTTTATTATTATTTAATATCCGTCTGTCAACCATTAAATTACACAAGTCACCGCATGCATGACTTTTTTGCATAGTGAGCTATTGCTCGAAAAAGGCAAGCTCCGGCACTTATAAATAATTGGTATGACAGTATACAGACAGTATTCATTGTTCAAAATTCTTTCAGTCATTTTAGACGAGATCAAACATGCATCCAAATAATTACTTCCTAACTAAGTTTTTATTTCTTTAAAATAACAAACTTATTCTAAATAAATAGTTAACGCATAACTAACCATTGAACATTACTTAAAATATCACTTAAGACATCCAAAAAAAAATCTAAACAAATACTGAACGTATAGCTAATTTTCAATATTACTTACATTCTTACTCAAGACACCCTAAAAATATATAATAACTATAATGTTTGCAATTTATATAGAGAAATACCCAAGTTTGTAGTGCCTCATAAGATATAAAAAATTGCAAAATAAGCAATGAAATTGAGCAACAAAAAATTTACAAATATCTAGTAATTGAATATTTTAATTTAGTTTAATTGAGTAATAAACAGTACACAAAAAACAAACTACCCTGAATTACTTTTGATCTAATGATCGGATGTTCACGTTCTAAGACTCAATCTTAATGGTTTGTGGGGGTGATCTCAAATATTCTAATTAATTAGCGCAAGCGATATTTTAAGAAGAAAACGATATTTTAAGTTATGAAATCAGACGTCAAACGGACATAAATTTTTAAAAAGTCGTATATTAAAAATTTAACTTCTTAAGAACCAACCGATTTCCCTCACATTTTGTATTTCTCCCTGTAAAATTATCAACTTTAGAAGGGTGTAAAAATGTATTCAGTACAATTCACAAAATTTTCGATTATTATTAAATAAAAAAATAATAAAAAATTATAAATATTTACAAAAAATTTTGTTGTTGCTATCTTCGGATAAACGAATTTTATAATTGTGCTCAAAAAGTTTTCAGTTCGCTTACAAATTTCTAGCGGTATGGCAATATACACAAAAGTAAAGTTAATGTTAAGAGTTATGAACTTCGAATGGCTCTCCTGACCAGACTATAGGGACCATATTTCCCAGATTTGCGGCTACCCCCCTATATTTTGGGGGTCAGAAACCCGAATCTGTTTAGAAAAAAGGTATGTTTATTCAAAGAAAGTATATTTTTGCGTCTGATTTCGTAATTTAAAATATCATCTACACTAATTGTGTACACTACTACGTCTACAGTACTACGTTGAGCTCACCCCCTCAAGCCCTAGAACGTGAAGATCCAATCACTAGATTAAAAGTTATTCAGGGTGGCTAATTTTTTTTGACGCACTTTACTAATATTATCTTTTTGAAATATTTGCTTAAATCAATTTTTATGTATCGGCCAATTACTAAATAATTCTTTTCTTTATTCTATTACAGGATTTTACCTGTGTATACATATGTTATCCTATTCATGTTCTTGGGTGATCTCATGGGATCCGGACCCATTTGGTATGATACAACCCACAGATATATCAAAGCATGTGAGGATAACTGGTGGACTAATCTTATATTCGTCAATAACTTCTATCATGCTGCTAATATGGTAAAAACACTTCATAATCTTAACATACTTAAGATTCTTTTAGTTACTGTAAAACAACATGGAATAAATGCGTTATTCTTCTATAGTGCATTCCTCAGAGTTGGTATATGGCCTGTGATTTCCAGATGTACGTTGCTGCTATACTGATTTTAATTCCAATATTAAGGTAAGAAAGAAATAACAGTAAAAAGTCGATAGTTTCTAATCACTAAAAAAACAATATTGCATGGTAAAATTATTTAGTGAAGTTATAGATTCTAGATAAATTTTTCGTCTTCAGATTAGTTTATACTAAATCTAATAATCTAACATGAATTAATTAAAACGAAAATTAATTTATTTCATGATTAAAAACAGCGAGCGCACATCAAAAATATACAAAAATGAGAAGACAGTCGGCATGCACGTAAAAATAGGCGCTCATTTTTTATGCGCTTGAAACATGCCGACTGCCTTTTCGTTTTTAAATATTTTTCAAGCGTGTGAAAATTTCAATCAGGTAATATCTTACTGTTTCAATTTCTTGGAATTATTTGTTTAAAAATGTATTTTTTGATTTTCACGCTAAAATTAGCTGGTGTGTCAATATGTATCTTTTTATAAAGCATTGAACCAATAAAATTTAAAAATTATTTAGTGGATTAAAATAGAATATACGAGGCTCATCCCGAAAGTAAGTTTCCCTAATTTATAAAAAATAATAATAATAATAATAATTAAAAAAAAAAACGATTTCGCACTTTCAGGAACATATTTATTAGCAACAACTACAACAATGTTTCAGTTATTTTTCAACATAGCCACCACCAGAATTGAGACACTTGCCTTATTGTGTGACAGACCAACGTGTGACAGACGTCTTCAGTTCTTCGTCGTTGTCAAAGCGCTCACAGGAGGACAGGAATTTCTCGAGGTGCAAGAAAACGTGAAAATCACTGGGAGCAATATCAGGGCTGTAGGGTGGATGATCAAACAACTTCCAGCCAAATTCCGTCAAAACAGCTGCTGTGCGTCATGCCGTATGTGGACAAGCATTGCAACACCTGCAGAGGAGTGCAACACCTGCAGTAAACATTCCACGACTCTTGTTTTGAATAGCAAGTCACAATTTCCGCAGTGTTTCGCAGTAACGGTAGACGTCTGTCTAACGCTGGTTCCATTCACAGGCGTGAGGAGTTTTATGATATAGGGATACAAAAGTTGATCCCACGATACGACAAGTGTCTCAATTCTGGTGGTGGCTATGTTGAAAAATAGCTTAAACATTGTTGTACTTGTTGCCAATAAATATGATATGAAACTTACTTTCTGGATGCTCCTCGCATTTCAATTAATAAATAAAACAAAACTGTAACTTAACTTTTTAAATAAATATAAAAAAGTCACGAATGTATAGTAGATAAGGCACTGAGCTACCATAGAGAAAAGTTGGAATTTTGATCCCGGTGCAACTCAGCTTTAGATCGATTAACATTAATTAGCTTGTTCGAAAAGTGAAGGTCAGCGGTGTGCAATGCTGGCCACACTGCCCTCATTTAGTCACGAAGTTGCGGAGAAAAAAAAACCTCTTCTTCATGAGCACCATAGTATGTTAGAAAGGAGGAAGTAGATTCGTTTATTTTCGGAAGAGGACCCTTAAATCAAAAAATTAAAAAATAAAATATAAATTTCTGATTTTTTATTTATATTTTTCATTCTTAACTGGTGATCGAAAAAAATTAAATGTAAAAATCTTTGATATTATTTGCGCTTTATTGATAGTAAAAATCGAAAACTTTACTGAAAATTCTTCCATCTATGTATTTTTTCCTCATTGAATTGATAGAAAAATCAATAAAATAATTTTTTTTTGCAATGCTCTAATGCAGTGTTCCCGAACCCCTGGTCCGTGGATCAAATCAGGGCTAAAGTGGTACCGGGCAGCCAATTTCATTGAAACTGAATTTATATTTCTAGGTTTATACCCCAAATTAAAAATATTTGTGTTCCATTAAAATTTTTTGGAAAAAAAAAAGAAAACCACCGCAACTATTTTCTTCTTCAAATAGTTTTAATAAAAAAAACAATCATCATAACTGTAAATATCATAAATAAAACACGAAAGTACGGCGCGAAATTTACATTAAAACTAGTGAAGAACTTCGTCTTCTCTCACGATCATGATTAATTGATTTGAACAGGGGTACTAGAACAGGGGTTTCCAACTCACATGAGGCCGTGGGCCGCAATTAAAAACACCAGTCAAATGGAGGGCCGAAACTTCATCAAAACTTTATATAGGACTCTTTTATGTTTGAAGGAACATTAAATATTACTGGCAGATGATTTGAACAGGGGTACTAGAACAGGGGTTTCCAACTCACATGAGGCCGTGGGCCGCAATTAAAAACACCAGTCAAATGGAGGGCCGAAACTTCATCAAAACTTTATATAGGACTCTTTTATGTTTGAAGGAACATTAAATATTACTGGCAGATGCGTACATGCTAAATTATTTTCACAAAAAGAGGAAATAAAAAGAGTTTATTATTTTTGTATTTGAATAAATATTTTCTTGGGTGCAAAACCTGAGAAATAAATCTTCTTGCACCGTTGGTGCGTTAAATTTCACCGAAACGAAGAAATTAGGTTTTTTAAGCGAATGAAAAGTATTTAAAAGGATTTTAAACCTATACAGATGTTTTGCGAAAATTACTCGCAAAAAAATTACAACTAATATATTTTAGCTCGTGGGCCACGAAAAGAGGCTTCGTGGGCCGGATGCGGCCCACGGGCCTCCAGTTGGTAACCACTGTCCCAGAAAGTTAAAATGTTAAATCACTTTATATATATTTTTTGGTGTAGCTGTATTTTATTTTGAAGGTATGTTTAAATACAATTAAACTAAAATTAATTAATCAAAATAATCTAAAATATGAACAATCACCGCCCCCCCCCCCCGTCATTGGGCGGCGGTAAAATTATCAAACATTGATAAAAAGGTTGGGGAACACTCGATACTCTAATGCGTAAAAGTAGTATATTTTTAATGAACTTACATTTATTTTTAATTTATAAGAAGACAAATTAAAATGTTAATTTAAGACATAGTCTTATTTAAAACTTAATGCTTTACATAAGTTTGAATTTAAAATGTACTTATTAAATGCTCGATGTTTTGTTTTCAGATGGCCAAGAGTTGGCTTATCTATGTGTGTAGTAGTGATTGTTTCATCGATTTTATATTGTGGAATCGGAACTTACGTGAATAATTATCCTCCTACAATGTTATTTGCCCATCCTGATCCAGAGTAAGTAAAAATACGAGTCATACATTTTTACTTGCACTGAATGATTTCTATTAAGTAACTTATATTAGGCCATTTTATTTTAAAAGTTTTGTCTTTTATTTAAATTTTCTAATTATAATAAATCAATTTTCGCTAAGCATTTCACACAGTTTAACTAAAACATTTAATTGAAATTCTAATACTTTCTTTTAGCATAAATTTTAAACTATGATACATGTTATGTTATTTTTGTTAACCCATTAGTTTGAGTTATAAATAATAGAATTTATGAAGTTTTATTTAGTGTAAAACTTTTAACTGTAGTGCAAAATGTTTTTATTTCATTTTTAATTTATAATAGAGAGCTTTTAGAGCCTTGATGGTTCAGGGGATAGAGAGCTCGCCTACCAATGATGTGAACCGGGTTCGAATCTCAGCTATGGCTGGTCGATACGAATTCCGCATCCAGCTTGCACCGATCACAGTGCTGCCGTAAATTATCGTGAGTGATAGACGGATCATGGGTCAGAGTCCCCGTGCCTTCAGGCTAACCATGGGAAGTTTTTGTGGTTTTCCTTTCTATGTAAAGCAAATGCTGGTTAATTCTATTAAAAAGTCCTCCACTAATATAAATTTCTCCCAATACTTTATTAAGGAGTTCCCTTGTCTTCTAGATTCTGTTCAAAATTACAAGGATGTGGAGTTGAACATTAGTAGTCGTAAACCTCCAAACAATTGGATCGTCTGTTAAACTATGGTTTTAAAACATAAAAATAAAATCTAGAGTTTTTGCGTTACGTTACTGTTTACCGCCAACGTAAACGCTAATTAAGCTTCACAACACATCGTAAAAAAGTATCGTGTGCCTTTAAGTACAGCGTTTGCATTATGTTCGGTAAAACTTTATAGCTATTTCTCAAAAGCCGCACATTTTAATGTGTGCGTTGAAGTGATTGAGCTGTGCGCAGTTTGTTTGTGTTTCCGAAAACTTTTTTATTTGTTTTATTTTCATTAATTTCATATTTTCGTTATTTTTATTACTTTTGGTTTTTATTATACTTTTTTTAAAGTATGAATAACTTGTTGAAATTGGTATAATAGAGGGGAAAATAGAGAAAGCGCTTTTGCTGAATGTGTCACATTTTCGGCAAGAAATAAACTGAATAGTGTAGAGTGCATTTTATTTAACATGGAAGAATACTTTTTTATAACTATGCAATTTCAACTTATCTGCAGTTCATTTTTTTCTCAAATTAATATTTGACTATTTATTAGATGATTTTTGAATAATATTAGGAAAGTAAGAAATTCATGTTTGTATAAAAAAACTGCTTATTAGTTTGTTGTGTGCTATTTTTAATATGATTTATGTCAGTGTTTACCAAAGTGTGGTACGCGTACCCCCTGGGGTACGGGAACAATTTAGCTGGAGTACGCATTCTCATGCGAAATATCTTGCAAGAAATGAAAATTTCAAAAAAATTTACTTAAAAACAAAGCTTGTCATGAAAATTTAGGATTACGTATTTTTCTATTGGCTATTTTTTGCAGAGTTAACAGTTAATAATTAGTGCTGTCAACAGCCAGTTGTGATTTTTAACTTTTGTGCAATTTTTTTCAGTAAAAAATTCATTCGCTTTTTTATTAGTGGTACTCAGCGTTATGAAAAATTTAGAAAGGGTACACAAAAGTCATAAGATTGGGAAACACTGCTTTATGTTAAGCAATATTAATTGCAGAAAAATCATTTTATTCCTGAGCTTATTACATATCTTTTTAGAAAGAGCAAATAGAAGCAGAAATTGATTAGTCTTGGAATAAATTTGGTAATAGGCACTAATTGAAATTTAAAAAAAAAATAATAAGCTATATGCTGAAAAGCAAAACTAATGGAAAAATGGTATACTACTCTGATAAAGAGGAACGTAAAAAAAATCACTATACTATAATAGTCGCCAATAATGCTCAATTAAATTTAGTCATAGGTTCTGAATGAAATGAAAAATTGAGCTTTTTACTGGTTATCTAATTTAATAAGCGTTACAAAATAGTAAAAGTAGTTAGTTTAAAAAACGTAAGAAATCGCCTTGTTCTTATTGAAATACTTCTAAAGCCTTTTAGAAATGAAGACAAAATTTTAAGTACCAATCCTTATATTTTAATTTTATTGAAAATGTGAACATATATCTTAAATGAAGCTTATTCTAATTGCAATATATATTGTACTCCTCTGTTCCTTCTGCTCGATCGCATGGTGAGGCAATTTTAAGAAAAGAGAACAACAGTGTGAAAATACAAATTTCGTAATAAAAATACCATTTTTATACTTAGTACAATTTTGATCCCAATCCGCAAGACAAGAGAACTCCTGAATTCAGTATTGGGAGAAACTTGTCTTCGTGGAGAACTTTTTGAAGGAACTACCTGCATTTACGTTACATGGAGAGGAAAGACATGAAAACCTCTCAAATTTAGCCTAGCGGCAAGAGGAATCTAATCCAAGATCCATTTAATTTAGTACGAATGGTATTGCCGTTATAAGTATTCTGGAAATAAGAATCTATTATACTAATATGGGTAATGTGGTTATATGTATTTTACCACCCACCGAAGCAAATAAGTATAGTAATATCATCATATTACACCTTCATTGCACATGCTACACATTTTCTTAAATACTTTTATTATTTGCTGTATTTTTATTATTTGCTGTACTTCATACTATTAGATTTACCATAATATGAGTTAGGAATTTAAGTCACTAAAAGAAAGATTAACTTTATTTATAGTATCATTTAATTTGTGATATTTCCAAATTCGTATAATTTTCCTAAGGGGTAATAGATAACCTCAAATTTTATTTTGTTAGTTCAACTTGAGGTTCCATTCTTTAAATTTACAGAGATTGAAGCTATCTATCCCTGCGCCCACGGTGGTTCAGAGAATAGAACCTTTGCCTCATAACGCGGTGACTTGGTGTTCATCCCAGCGGTGATAGGTTGATACAAATTCAGCTGCCGGTTCGCACTTACAGTATTGACATAAAATATCCTCAGTAGTAGATGGATCATGGGTTGGAATGCAGTTGCCATCGGGCTAAACATGTCAGATTTTCATGGTTTTCTACTCCAAATAACATAAATGCGAGTTAACTCCATAAAAAAGTCCTCCAAGTAGGCTAGTTTGTCTCAATTCTTGATTTAAGAACACCCTCGTCTTCTGGGTTGAATTCCAAAATTACAATGCTACGCTGTTGAACCATGATAGTCGGCTTGGACCAGACTTGGACTCAGATTTGGGTCAGCTGTTCGAAAAGCCGGTTATAAAAAGAAACACGTCATTTTATATAATTTTTAAAATAATAAATCAATAAAATTATCATCATACAGCGCGAAATTATTAATGTTGATTTTACTTATGATAGCCTAGCATAGGAAACCATAGATTCATACTTTAGAGAAACATGCGATAAAACTTATTTTCCATTGTTTCGAGTTGCAAATCCCATAGAAAACTTTCTTTGGGATAAAGCATGTGAAACAGTGATCGGATGTGGTATTAAAGTAGACAGTTAGGTCCTCCGTGTTAATTGTTTTTACGGTTTAGGTTAGAATTGCAGGTTTCTGTAAGGTGTATGGGCACACATGCATGTATTATGCTTTATTTATATGGGTCTATTAGATTTCATTTATTTTATTTTATTTTTATTAAGCATTGTGGACAATCTATTTTCAGGCAAAGAATAGCATATTGGGCTGATTTCTACTTCCAACCATTTGTGCATGCTGGTCCTTACTGTATTGGTATGATAGCTGGGTATATACTTGCTACGAAACCAGATTTGAAACTATCTAGGGTAAGTATTTCAATATAATTACAATCTAGTTGCTTCTATCTTTCTCTATGTTCTAGATACTTCCACATCTAGATGCTTCCATCATCTCTGCGTTCTAGATACATGAAAGAAAGCTGGGTTAGCCGATTCATTTATTTAGTTTCATTCGAAAAAGCAATTCTGTTTCAGAGTTGGAAGTTCCTCAATTTTAATACATAAGTATCAAGAAAATATAATTACGAACACAAGTAAATAAGAAAATTATAATTACATACAAATGTATAAATTCAAACTAATTGCCTTCAGACTCCAAAGCAGATTGGATTTTGTTCAAAATAGGATGATTGAAATCCGAATTACTTTCTTCGCCTAGCCTTGTTTTAACAAATGATTCTGTTTAATGACAGATAATTTATCGTTTTAGATATGAAGGTATTTTTTTAAACCGTATCCTCGAAACAACTATCTAATTATATTAACGTTGTTTGGAGGCTTATTGCAACGTTCAAACCTAACAGATTGGTTAAGAAAAACTTGTTACATTTGATCTGAATCTAAAGTAATCTGATCTGATTCGAATTGACCGATCATCGGTAGGATTTGAACCCGGGTTACGTCTTTGGGAAACCAAAGTATTATCCCTTGAGCCACAACGGCTCAACTTTTGAATATTGGAGAACAGGGTGATAACTTTACAAGTAAAGTGTTGAAATAGGGTACTCTATTGGGTGCAATTGTCAAAGAGCCTAAAATTGCTTTATTTCTCAAATTACCTCGGAATAATCAGCAAACTACCTACATCATCTACTAAGCTCTCCTTAAATTAAAAATAAAATCTTCGTTGGAACATAGCAAAGTTTCTGCATGCTTAAGTTATTATAATGTTTTTTTTTAAATTTATTTTTGGCTCTAAATCAAGCCAATCAAACAATTTACAAACTAGTTAATGAGGGAAACAAACTTCTAAGTTTAACGACCCTGAAGCCGTTAGTCGGCGCATTACCTAGATAAAATATAGATAAAAATTTATTCCCATTTTTAACAGAACAAATCAGCTATTTTGCAGATAGGTATTATTATAACCATCCTTGAACAGCCAACCCCATTTTTTGGTTTACGACTACTAATGTTAAACTCCGTAGCTTTGTAATTTTGAACTCAACCCAGAAGACAAGAGAACTCTTGTATCAATTATTGGGAAAAATTTGCCTTCGTGGAGGACTTTTTTGGCGGAGCTAACCCGCATTTGCGTTACATTGAGAGGAAGACCACGAGAGCCTCCCACGGTCAGCCTGATGGCAAGGGAACTCTAACCCATGATACACTCTTTGAACTAGAAACAAATATCACTGATTTATCAATATGGAGTGCATTATGTTTTGGTCCTAGACTAGACCAGATGTAAATTTCAAATTGTGTTTTGAATAGTCATTTCAAACACTTATGAATGTGTAATCAAATATATTGTCACGTACTACCAGAATATGGTAAAATTGACCGTGGTTTTGGCTCTATGGAAACACCAAAATATTTGCCAATTTTTAATGCAACGTTTTTGTAATAATTTTGGTAAAATTAAAAATAAAATATGGTTTTATAATTTTGGTAAAATAAAATAAAAAATAAAATATGGTTTTATAAAATTTGGCAAATGTGGTAAACTTTCGAAATTTTATCGTGGAGCAATTTTAATTAGGTAGTTTTATCGTTATTAGAGCATGAAATGAATATTATTTATTCGATTAAATTTACTTCTCAGTCTTATACTTTTACTAAATGAGTGGTAATAAGAATTATAATTTCAAAATCCAAACTTTCCGGCACACCGTTACCATATGAATGGAAAGAATACCAAATGAGTGGTTTAAAAACCATATATTTTGGCTTTATTAATCAGAACTATGTTTTATTACCATATAATCACTAAGGTAATTTTACCAAAATTTTTTTTCCGTGCAGGGTTCGTAATGACAGGTGATTTGTTCGTAATGACAGACAAGACTGTTTTTTCGAAGGAGATAATACAAAGTTTGTTGTTGTCAGTTTAAGTTACGAGAACATTTAATCGCGTCAAGTTTAAAAATTATTTATACTGTTTACCAGTGGATGACGCGGCTTATAACAATTAGACATTGTTTTTAAACAGACACCACTAGTAGCAAATTGTTGATGCAATCTCAGAAAAAAATCAAAGCACCCTTCAAACATTTCAATAGTAATGGCACGCAGCAAAAAACATCAATCTTGCCGATAAACATCACCATATTCTTGTAACTAATTTTTTAGTTTCGTGAAAATACTTTTTCTAGTTTCCTGTAAGTTCAGAAAAATGTCATTTATAACTATCTATAGTATTTTAAAATGATTTTTATAAACAGTCAGCCATTTTTAAGACTTTCAGTAAATTTGTGGATATTTTGAGGACAAAATTATTGATTTTATTAGATTTGTTTTAATTTTCCTTTTCAAGTTAATAAATTTGACTATATGAATAATAATAATTTCCTTCTGCTCTATCTATATAATGTTCAATTCTGTAGCAAAATAAAGAGCAAAATCTTACATAAATCGAAAATCTTCCATCCTGAAATACAATTAATTAAACAAAAAAATAAAAAATAAAAAAATCATGGACAATATAGTCACTAAATAATATTTTATATATTACAGACGGTGCAGGTGATTGGTTGGAGCTTGGCTTTCATTTCAAATTTTTCTGTCCTCTACGGTGTTATTGACTGGAACCGAGGACGTGATCCTTACTTGTGGGAGGGATTGATGTATGCCAGTCTTAATAGAGTGGCATGGACATATGGAGTGGCTTGGATTATTGTGTGCTGTGCAACAGGGCACGGAGGTAAGAAAATACAATTCGTCAAAAACATTTTATTACATATTGTAAAACCATATGATCCTATTCTCGTAGTTTTGACCATACTTTTTTTTCCAGTGCGAAAATATCATTGTGGTGCCAATTTTGATATTTCTACGCCATTATTATTTGCTTGTTTATGTGCATTCATAGGGGTTCTTTTATTTATCTAATTCTTACTATTTTTTTTTTAACATTGTCGAAAACTACATTAAAATACATAAAATGATTTAAAATAGCTGTTTGATAGAGGTTTAAGAATTTGGAGACCTCGTCAAATTAAAAGAATTGTAATAAATTTAGGAAAGTTATATTTAAGAATGCAGTTTTTGACAATTATAACAGAACAAAAATTTGAAATAATTAAAATAAAAAGTATCGGATCATGTACATTATATATATATATATATATATATATATATATATATATATATATATATATATATATATATATATATATATATATATATATATATATATATATATATATCTTTATATATATATTTCGACTGTTCGTGTGTATGTCACTGAACTCCTCCTAAACGGCTGGACTGATTTAAATGAAATTTTCTGTGTACCTTCAGAAGGATTCGAGAATGGTTTAGATTCACAATAGAACATTCTGCCACAAACCGTTCCAGCGGTATCAGCGAAAATCGAAATGGAATTTTCTGATTGGTTAAAAGTTAGCCATTGTTTTAAATTTTGCTGTATACGAATCAGTTTTCAAATATCTTGAAGATAACAACAGTGATATTTTCTATCTTATAGCTCTATTCTTTTAGAAAAGTAAATTACATATACTTTAATATTTAATCATAATTCGGTTCTTTATTTCAGGTGAGCACAAGCACGTAAAATCAACGAGAATAAGTTTCGTAATTATTGGTCGTATCACGGATTTAGTATTGTGAAAACAGTTTAATAAAAATCAAGGCAAAAGCAAATTTTATTCATCTTGCACGCTTTTAATAATTATTTATATTTAGTATGCAATTTTAGCTCAATTCAGTATGCAATTTTTCATTGCTGACAGTTGTCATTTGAAAACTATTAGATTGTTTATTATTACAAAGTTTGCGAATTCACATTCATTTTAATTATTTCATTTAAAAAATAGGAGTAGACTATATTTGAGGGTGCCCCTTGACTCTCACCAAGTTGTGATAGCGGTTGATCTCCAAGCTGGCCGATGTTGAATCCCAATCGTGATTCTGATTCGTTTAAATCTCAGCGTTATTTTTAAATGTTCAACGGTATATGTAATTTCAGAAGTCCGTTAGTTCTATGTTGGATACCGGCTGGTTAGGTTACTTTTGCTTCTGATCAATAGGATCGAAGGTATGTGGGCAGTCATAAAAAAAAGGACTTTAGAAAAAAATGTCACCGCCATTCCGATACCACAGACGCCATTTTCAATTCGTATTTCGCCGAATTTATGTGGCGATGGAGGAACACAGATTCTATTCATGATAAATTTAGACAGTATCTAACTGTTATTAGAGAATTCTGTGCACCTAAAACTGAGGAAATTCAAGCTTAATGAATAAGTGAGATGTTTTTTTTTTTCCTTTTCTTTCTGTTCTTACTCCATTAATTTTTATTTCGATTCAAAATGCATTTTATTGGGTTTATTAATTTTGCTTACATTGGGTTCTTTGCAATTTTATAAAGTTTTGGCCGATGTCTTGCTGAAATTTTCCAATGTATTATTAAAATATCATTATGTTTTGGCAGCCATTCCTGTTACCGCGGTGTTCCGCGCGAACAGGAATGGTGATAAACATAAGTTACCAATTTTGTCAAGGGGCACCCACAAGTATATTTTTACCAAAAATAGATTTTTGTTTTAAATTTTATCATTATTATATTTCTTATTTAATTTTTTTCATTTTTATTGTTTGTTTATTATTTAAAATAAATACGTGAATTTTGGAATTAGCAAATTTGCGACCACTGTCAACTTCTACATTTCTTTTTGTTTGAAAGAGAATATTTGCAAAAATATGCCGCCTAAACGAATCGCTCTTAGTCGATCAACATCTCAAACACGCAAGAAGAGAACTAACCGTGTTTCAGAAAAATCGGAGCAACGGGAAGAAAGACTTGAAACTAATCGAGAACACAATGCTTTAGCCCGTTCCTTAGAAACGTCTGAGAAACAGGAAAGAAGACTGTTAACAAATCAACTACGCACTACTCAAGCCTGTTCCTTGGAAACATCAGAGCAACGGGAAAGAAGACTGTTAACAAATCAACTACGCACTTATCAAGCCCGTTCGTCGGAAACATCAGAGCAACGAGATGCAAGAATAAAAATTAATTTTTAATGCTTTAGCCCGTTCCTTAGAAACGTCTGAGAAACAGGAAAGAAGAGTGTTAACAAATCAACTACGCACTACTCAAGCCTGTTCCTTGGAAACATCAGAGCAACGGGAAAGAAGACTGTTAACATATCAACTGCGCACTTATCAAGCCCGTTCGTCGGAAACATCAGAGCAACGGGATGCAAGAATAAAAATCAATCAAGAACGCACTTCGCTATTCAGACGCTGCCAATACTCTGATTTGAATCTCAGTGCATTTCACTATGATCCGACAACCAACTATAGTCTTTCACCCAAGCGTCATCATCGGAAAAATGGATCAATTATGTATGTTTTGTAGTGCTCTCAAATTTAAGAATGAAACAGCTGGAATTTGCTGTTCTGGAGGCAAAGTGTAACTACCAGATTTAACGTCGCCAGCCGAGCCATTATCAACGTTGTTATCGGGTCAAGCAAATCAATAGAAACTTTTCTTAGCGAATATAGGTCAGTACATTCGTGTTTCCAAATGACTTCATTCGGTGCTGCTACAAGTATCGGTGCGCATATGGACAGCTAGAGTTATTTATTACATTCACATGCAATCCTACTTAAGCTAAAATTAAAGAGCTTTAGTAACTTAGACAAACATCATCGGATCTTCATGATGCAATATCACACTTGAGTTAAAACAAATATTAAGCTCTAAACTTGGTTTTATTGCGAAAAGTCATGTTTTTAGAGAGACACGGTGTTTGATGCATTCTATTGAACGGCAGAAAAAGAGAATTGCCACATGATTTGGCTTATTGAAAAACTCACACCAGGACAAATTGGTCAGCTCATATCAGCAGAAATATTCATGACGCCATTGATCCAGAATTATTTCAGATCATCATCCAAAATATGTTTCATGGTCGGTGTGCATCACCATACATGTCTGTTTGAAAATGCACTAACGATATCCTAGAGAATTAACTGTTGAGACTATCACTGGTTTTTTCACCATTAAATAAAATTTTCTATTCAAATCATAATCACAAATCTCATTTACACACTTAAATACAAAATTTAAATTCAAACTGAAAGCGTTGCAACGCACGCAGGGTACAGCTAGTATATATATATATATATATATATATATATATATATATATATATATATATATATATATATATATATATATATATATATATATATATATATATATATATATATATATATATATATATATATATATATATATATATATATATATATATATATATATATATATATATATATGTATGTATGTATGTATATATATGTATGTATGTATATATGTGTGTGTGTGTGAGCGTGCGTGTGTATAAAGAGAGAGAGAAAGACAGAGAGATACAGTGACTAAGGAAGTCCTCGTTTCCCCTTTACCTTTTCACGTTGGTAGCAAATAATTGAAATATCATGAGTCTGAGTTGTCATAAGCATGACAGTGTAAAAGTGGATGTTTAGAAATTTCTAAATGAAAATTCTTTTTTCCCCTAAACAACAAAAAGCTGTAACAAGCTAAGCTTATACACTGGGAAGAATTGAAAGGTTAAAAGCGAATGGTTCGTATTAACAAAAAACGTGCTCTGTATTATGTTTTAGTTATACTGCAGGTAAACAATATTAATTTTATGCATTGTTATCGCAATCAAAGGAAAAATGAGTATTGGTTTTGGTATAATGGATAAGCTTTTTAAGCGTAATAAAAAAAGCGTGCTTGAAGAGCAGAAGAAGAACATTTAAAAACTGTGTATGAGCAGCTCAGTTAAACATTATGTTATTTTTTAAAACGCATAATTGCTTTGTTTCTGCAAATTTTTCTATTGGATGTCATTTATTTCAATTTAATTTTTCTTATGTCAATTACTTATCATTGGCTAAAACTTAAAGTATTTTTTAAAAAATAAATTAATTTTTATGATTTTAATAACTTACGAGGGGCCTCCAGAAAGTAAGTTTCCCTATTTTCTTTAAAAAAAAAAAAGAACTCACACTTTGAGGAACATATTTATTGGCAACAAGTACAGCAATGCTTCAGCTATTTTTCAACATGGCCACCACCAGAATCTAGACACTTGTCGTATCAAAAAATCAACTTTTGTATCCCTCTGTCTTAGAACTTCACCGCCTGTGAATGGAACCAGCGTGTGACAGACGTCTTCAGCTTTTCGTAGTTGCCAAAACGCTCACCGGAGGACAGGAATTTCTTGAGGTGCAGGAAAACATGAAAATCGCAGGGAGCAAGATCAGGGCTGTAGAGTGGATGATCAAACAACTTCCAAGCAAATTCCGTCAAAACAGCTGCTGTGCGTCAAACCGTATGTAGACGAGCATTGTCATGGAGAAGCACAACACCAGCAGTAAGCATTCCACTCCTGTTGTTTTGAATGGCACGTCGCAATTTCTGCAGTTCCGTTGAAGACGTCAGTCACACGCTGCTTCCATTCACAGAGGGATACAAAAGTTGATCCCACGATACGACAAGAGTCTCAATTCTGGTGGTAGCTATGTTGAAAAATAGCTGAAGCATTGCTGTACTTGTTGCCAATAAATATGTTCCTCAAAGTGTGAGTTCTTTTTTTTAAAAAAATAGGGAAACTTACTTTCTGGATGACCCTCGTATTTTAAATTCATCAGAATTTACGCTAGAACACATTTCAAATGAGTTAAGTTAAGTAGCGAGCAAAACCCATTTCTAAAGCAAACCGAGATTGCATATCAAACCATAGAGTTAAAAAGGGCCAGCAAACACGGATAGGAACAATCTACTATTTTCATGTAAAATGCTTATGCTAATGTGCTTATGTGAATTGATACGTTTATGTGTATAATTATCCTGCTAACATTTTTCAATTACTTTTAGGAGTGATAAATTATATCCTTTCATGGAAAGCTTTTGTACCACTAGGACGGCTAACATTTATTGTGTACCTGATACATCCTATAGTACAGATAGCCGTAGTGGGAAATGTTCGCACGCAGATTCAACCAGACCACTTCTTTGCTGTAAGTTACAAATTCAACAAACACATAACAAATCCAACACATATTTCTCTTATACATGCTGTTTCTTAAGCATCACCCTTAGTAATTTAGAATAATTATAAAAAAGTAAAAACAAAATAAGTACACACATTGGGGTCACATGCGGGGACAAAAAATAAACACGATCGAAATATCATGAAATATAGTAGAGGAAGGCGTGTGTAGTAAAAACAATAAAAGGTTTTATTGGAGGTTGAAACTTAATAGCGTTTCCAATAATCAACTTTCTGTTTCCCCTCGCAATCAAAACTGCTTGATTTTGTAACTGTCGTTGAACAGCCGATCTAATTGTTTTTGAGTTGCGACTACTAATTTTCGACTCCGTAGTCTTGTAATTTTGAACCCAATCCAGAAGACAAGGGAACATCTGAATCAAGTATTGGGAGAAATTTGCCTTCGTGTATTTCTTGATGGAACTAATCCGCATTTGCGTTACATGGAGGGGAAAACCTCGAAAATCTCCCACTGTTAGCCTGATGGAAAGGGGACTCTAACCCTTGATCTGTCTACCACTGAGGATATTTCATGTTAGCACTGTGGACGGTGCGAGATTCGTATGGACCATCCATCGATGGGATTCGAACCCGGTTCTCCTCATTAGAAGGCAAACGCTCAACCCCCTGAGCCACCACTGCTCAAACTGCCTTATTTGTCATGACATCAACCCTCCCGTTCTGTGATTTGTGAAAATTTGATTGCCTTTCTGTATTTTTCGGTCTTTAAATAATAATTTTTGACAAAGCAGTAACTGATTTGTTTTTTAAAATTTATTTTACTGTGAGGGCACATTATATAAATGACCCACATTTTAAATTAGTTTTCAAAAATTGAAGCACAATATTTGAAATAAAAAAAAGAGGAAGAAAAGAAAAAGCAATCCGAGTATATAAATATTCCCTTTTTCCGTTTTTCCCTTTTTTTCAATGTCTTTTTTGTGCTAACTAAATATTTAAAAAAATTTTGCAGAACGCAATTTTGAATCTCATGTTACTACAGAACCGTTGATGATAGGGCTCTGAAACTCGGGTATCACCTACGAGGAGCAAATTTAGCTCCGATCCGAAAAATTGTTCAAAAGTTTCAACTATCCCGTACTGGAGAAATGTTCACAAAATGATTTATTTGCATTAGTTTGACATTAGCCATTGTTATAAATAAAACTGTAAACGATTTATGTTTAAGGTTCCATGGCGCATTCTGTAATGTTTAGTTTTACAAATTCACATATCAACGTGAATCGCACGATGATCGATGCTACGTCACCAAATTCGCATTTCAAATGTTTTCTGATACTATGTCTATATGTTGTATGTAGTACCATATTTACATGTAGTTGTACTTTTAAAACGTGTTTTTTGAAGAAGAAAAAATATTATGCAATTTGTTTTCTTCAAAAACTTAATATAGACCAATTCAAAAAAATATGAAAAAAAATTAGTTTGAAAGTTTTAAAAAGCAATGGGATTTGCAAGAAAAAGTAATCAACAAAATATTGCTAGAAGACTTTTGAAAATCGAGTTTATATAGTCTAAGCTAATTTTTCAGACATTGTGTTCATTTTAAATAAAGTTTACCTCAAAATGTGCAACAAAAATTTCTTATAAAGAAAGCAATTAAAAATCGGTGATTCATTTGGGTTTGTTATTTTTATTAGAAAACCACAGACTTTTTATCTGCATCTCTTAAAACTTTTATAATAAATTCTAGCAACACATTTTAAGATAAACTTCGTATAAAATAGCATTAATACCTGGAAAATTAACCAAGATAATAAAAAGTAGTTTTTAATAAGTTACACGCAATATTTTAATTTTTACTTTTCCGCTTAGAGATTTATTAAGTCTTATAAATTAATATAATAGTTTTACTATTTATGTATCTAAAAATTATTATTATATAATTAAGTAAATATTATTGCATATTGGATTTTTTATGGTGCAAAATTGCACGTTAAAATTGATTTTACGGTTAAAAGAACTGGCTCCCTCAGTGCGCTGATACTTTTTACCGTAATTTGATCCGAGTGTAGACAGTTGGTGCATAAAAGCGGACTAAAAAACCGTATTTATAAGTAGATATGCTTTTAAAATGGTTTTTGTACATTTAAAGTGTTAAAAACAATAAAAATATTTAAACGTTTCTGATATCGATTTTGCTGTACTAGAAAAAGAAGCAAACTTTTTACATTATTTTTTTCTTGCTTTCAGGTGTGGATATATTTTGGACATTTATGCGTCACTTACGGAACAGCATTTGCAGGAAGCATGCTTGTTGAGTCACCCTTAATGTCTCTTGAAAAAATATTTCTAAACAGAGATAGCAGAAAAAGAGACGAGGAAGCACCTGTTCGCAAAAACAGTGTCCTAAATGGAACTCTGAAAACGGAGAAAAATGGCGATATTGCTTCTATTGTGCCAATAGATTCTGAAGATTCTATGGGAGTAGACAATGCCGCCATTGTATATAGGCTATAAAAACCAAAGTTATGAGCAATTATAACGTCACATCACGTGATCTAAAATTGCCAGAATAACGTTATTATATGTTCCATGAAGTGTTATTTTGTGTGGTTATACAACATCGCATCATGAGATCTCTAATGGTCCCAAAAACTTTATGCTCCATGAAATGTTATCTTGTATACTAATATATAGTCACATCATGCAGCTTCACTTTCGCAATAATCCTGTGTACTAAGATAACCTCATAATATGTAGCTGATAATGGTCACAAAAACCTCATTATATGCCTCATGGAATGTTACGTCATGTACTAAAAATAAAGTCTGATCATATGGTAGCAAATAATTGCGATAAGTTACTAAGCAAATATTTCAATAAATACTACAAACTGTTGATACTAAGTATACTAAGAAAGAGTCACATAATGCAGCTTCATTTTCGCAATAATCTATGTGTACTAACATAATCTCACAGCATGCAGCTACTAATGATCACAAAAATTTTATTATATGCCTCACGAAAGGTTATGATGTGTACTAAATATTACGTCGAATCATGTGGCAGCAAATCAAATCGATAACAAATATTTTAACAAATACTACAAACTGTTGATAATTTCTATGATACTATATTTCATTGACTGAACAGACCATTTTCCCAGTGTTTACAAGCTTTTACGAGGATGAAGTTATCTTGTTTAATATAAGTTTTTATTAAATCATGTCGTAAAGGGTCGCAAATTGAATGTTAATGCTGGTCTGAAATTACTATCAAGAACTAAATTAAAAATTTTGGAAAAGTTGTTTTATGGTATTAGGAAACCAGTCTCGAGCCATTGGAAGTGAAATTGCAGATAAATGAACATAGTAAGACAACATAAATGGTTGCAGAGGCTTTCAATGGTTTATTTCTCTGTGAAATTATAATGGTACTTTTAAAAATAACACTTCAAGAGACGTAAGTAGTTTAAGGATGCGCTGTGGAAAATGAATAAAAAGTGTAAAAATTGATGAAGAGTATCATAAAAAAAAAGTTGCGATGACATTTTTTGTGACATCGCTAAACCGAGTTTGTTAATAATGTGACAGTAATTCTGTGATAGATTTCTGCTTTTCAAAGAATATTTAGTTATTGAAATGTGTAAACATTTCAAATCTGCAAATTGAAACTTGGTACAAAACATTTCCTTTTTATTAAATTACAAAATATATTTCTCCATTTCACTATGTTTATAAACTAGAAATACTAAGTTAAATAAATTTTAAGGTAACGCCATATCCTCTTGATACCTAATGTTTATTTCATATAACTTTATTGCTAAAAAAAGTAATATTTTAAGATTATTTTTCTGTTTTTATGCCTTTACAAAGAGATTTTCAGTGTCAAAATATAATCGGATTTAATTTCGTAGGTCTGAGATTTTAAATTACAAGGTAAGGAATTTGATTTAAGTAACCTCTTGAACAATTTTCGGCTTATTAATATCTTGTTATTTGAGTCTAGTGGATTTTTTTATATGATCAATATATCTTAAGAAATATATTATAAAAGTATCCAAGAATATCAAAAAATGCTAAAATATTTAAATTAATCATTTTTATGTAATAACTAATAAAAACTAATAAAGTTAATGAGGTTTAATTAATTGAAAGTCTTAAAAATATCTATAATACTCACTTAGCGCTTCTAAACTACATATTTCGAAGTAAAAATTCCCTTTTCTGCCATTCCCAGTTCATGTCCCCGGAGGATATGTAATTGTAAGAGACTATCGGAACAACAGTGAGAAATTATATTTTTATGCAGGTTGTTATATAATTTTGAATATGTTATATAATTATGAATGAAACTATTTTTAAAGTATTCGCATTTGATTACACGAAATTTTAAACATAAATGCATATTTACAAAATATTTGAGAAATACATACAATTATTTCTTTATAAGCACAATAATACAATTATTGAATAATGTTCCTAAGATCACGTTTTAAAACGATTTAATAATTATTTATTTTTTAAAGACTTTCAAAATATTCAACTAATAGAGTCTTACGATTTTTAAGGCATAAATTTTATAAAAGTCGTAAACAAATACACTGCAGTTTGTGTTTATTACATTTTTTCCCTGCAAATTTATTTTAAACTTCATTTATGTTTGAGATAATAAATCACATGCAAAGCTCATTTAAATAAACAACTTTTTAACGTAAGAGGACTGCATATACCTAGTTCAGAAACTTTTAGAGTGGTGTGAGAAAACAAATAATTTCCATGAAACTTTAAATACTTTTTATTTAAAAATTATTTTTTAAGTATCATGAGTTAAAATTGATTCTATATTTTAATTATAGTCATTAGCTTCTAAGAAATTCCAACATTCGTACAAGTGCATGCAATAAGAAATTCAACAAAAAAAATATGAAATAATTCCTAGAAATAATATAAAATTAAATTATTATTGTAATAACTTTTTCTTAACTTGAACAAATCATAGTTTTTTGATTATTTTAATGTTTTTTACATGATTTTTAACTTATGATTTATCCAAGACATCAAATACATGATGATAACAAGACATATAAAACAGATAAATTTAATAAAATTTGTTGATTTCAAGATATTAATAATCACATAAATCTATTTTAATACACTACATGCTTCGAGAAGATTCTAAATGTAAATGCTAGAAAGTTGAAAATCACCCAGAATTTCTTTTAAAATTTTAAATTAGTGAACCAACAGTTTATGCAACTTTTAAAACTTTTATATATTACTTTAAGTTTGTGTCGTTGAACTATTTTAAACACTCATACATTTATATGGAATTCAGCATGCCACATTAATTGAGTTTTATATATAAAAGTGTGACATAACTGTAAGGTTTAGCATATTTTATTTTTGAGAATGTATTGTTAATTCCAAAAATATATTTTTGAAAAATAAAAGTTGAAAAAATGGTTCATTTTGTATGATTTTAGGCAGATTTTCAATACCTAATTAAAATGATTATGACATGATTGATTTTGCAAAAGAGTTTTGAGTTGGCATTCAAAAATCTAATTCGTTTGAAATAAGTCAATCAGTTAAGAGTTAAGGACAAATTAAGTTTAAAATAATTAATTAGGTATTAATCTTTTTTTTATTGCGTATATATTAAATGTAGAGACGACATAAAATTAACTATCAAAATAAATATAACTTTGCCAAAAGTAAGTCAAGCTTATGTACCTTTAAGTAACCGAAAATGGTTATTCAACGTGTAAATTATTAAATATTGTGTAATAAGATATCAGAAAATTGCTTTGTAATTTAGAAGATGTATTGCTTTATAATTTAACTGAAGGCAGAAATTCCTGTAATTTTAAGCCTTCAGTTTTGTGCTTTTCATTTTGAAAAATATTGTTGCTATACATTTGCTACTTTCTTTCTTAATATAAATATTGCAAAAGTGACTGAAAAAAATACGTTAACTACAAATTTTATTACAATTAAAAAAAGCAGCAATACATGTAATTTAAGCATATCTGAAATAAAAAAAAAGAGATTTAAAAAAACTGTTAAATAATATGCATAAAAAATTTACAGGTGAATATCATTATAACATTTCGATTTTGCGTTGATGATAACCAAATATTTTCGGATTTTCTATGTTAAACCCATATGATTTTTCCGTCCAATAAGAATGCAACAACAACAATGAAAAACGGTTTTAGACCACTATCTTTTTACTTCAGATAGAGTTATATCTTGAAATAATTCGTATATGATTAGTCGGTGTGTTATGTCTTTGTTATTCATTCTAAATATTTTATTGACTCAAAAAATTGATGGAATTTGTAATGCTACATAAAAATTGATTTCGGACAATATAATTTTAGACGATTTTTCTCTGTTGTTTAAAATTCTTTTTAAGAAAATTTCAGAATTTTATTTTTTATTAATCTTTTTAATAGTTACAAGCTATATTTCGGTTATAAAAATGTCGAATAAAATTCTTTATTTGAAAACTTAAAAGAAATACAAATGATAAAATTAAAAAAAATTTTTTTTGATGATAACATGCTGCTTTTTCAATGATGTATTACAGATGTTTCAAAATTAATTTATTTGATATAAATTTTTCTTCTTCCTTTTTTTGTAATTTCATGTTTTTTTATTTAAATGTAGTACTGTAGTTATTTCAATTTAAAATTTATTGTGCAACTATTTTATGAATGCTTTTATGTTCTATTATTTACTCTATTTATTGTATTCAAATAATATGTAATATATAAATGTATATGGTTTCCTATATTTTCATGACTTGCAAGAAAAATTTCTAAAGTTCCACTCTTCAATCCTATTTAATTTTTGTGTATGACATTTGAGTACAAATATGTTGAAACGTATGAAAAAATGTTTATTTTTGCATCGATTATGAAGATATTTAAATTCAAAGAGACACATTTTGTTCAGAAAAAGATTGCGTATTTCTGCATTTCTTTTAAAATTAAATTACGAAAATAAAAAAAAAACACTTGCTAGTAATTTGTCACTTAGATTATTGATCACAGTGTTGTCAGTGTTACGGTAATACATTTTTAAAGCAATTTTTTGAAAACAATAACTTTATGCATACATAACACAGTATACAATGGAAACGAGTACAGAAAATTTGCATTTTACTTTATTTCTTATCTAAATTATCTATCTATTTTTATCTAAATTAATGATATTTTCAGATTAAATTTTCCACACAAATTTTACAAAATTTTTTAAGATGCTTTCCTAGGTATTTGAAATTAAGTCTCATTATGTGTAGTAGCTTTTAAAGTATTAAATAAACAAATTTAAAAGTACCCGTATAAAAGTTTTAATTTTGATGCTTTTGCATAAATTGTGCCGCTAGACTCAATCTAATATGAGAGAATATTTAATATGATATCATTTAATTTTAAAAAAAAATATAACTTATACATTGAGAAAAAAGTATAGTCATTAGACTATGGTAAAATTTACTGCATTTTTCAGCTCGATGGGAACATTAAAATGCAATTATACCATAACTCTTTCGTAATATGACTTCGCAAGATGAGGAAATCATCTTTCATTTTGTAAAAAAATAAAAAAATAAATTCCCCTCATTTTAAGAATAAAGAACGTTAGACACGTGTATTTATTTTTTAACATTATTCTCAAAACGTGACGTCACCAAGCAAAATAACAATTCTTAATTAAAGAAAATAACTACAAATAGCACTTTTACTATTACTTTAATACTTGAATAAATCCAAAAGGTTTTCTCTATATTTTTGAAATTAACTCTTGAAAACAAATGCTTTGTTTACAGAATATTATAATGTTCAAATTAGTATGCCTTGCAACTTTTAAACTAGTCATTTCTCCCTGATCGTATCTTATATCAAGATTTGAGTAATTATAAATTTGACGGTTAGGTGGAGCTGTACTTATTTTTGGTTGCTACAAATGTTTTATTAAAGTAATATAATTTATCCGACTATTTAACTTTATGATTTATGACTTAAGAGCGTCGCCTGCTTTCTAAATACTTTTTATACAGTTAAAATATAGTAATTTCGTCAGATTACATTGATGTAATATTATAAAATGCTTTGAAAAAAAAAAAAAAAAAAACGTGGTGAAGCACGAATGCTTTATTTCGTATTAATTTTTAAAACTTATTTTTAATTTTTTTTTGTTACAATGCAAATAGACTACCTCAAAAGTATCCAGTGAACTCTAAAAAATTTCAACTCATATCACGGTAAAAATGCCATCACTCAAAGTGTCGGTACATTATACGGTAAGATCCGTTTTGACCGTAAAATTTCATCGTGAAAAACCGATTTTTAAAGTAATATTTACAGTGAAAATAACGGAAATACTGTAATTAAATAAATATTGATGTGAAAATTACGGTATAAAATTGTACAGTAAAATAGGTTTTACGGATGGGTACCAATACATTTTACCGTAATTTGTAATTTGATCTGCAATTTCTTACAATGTGGTATCTCCTAGTTTTATTGTTATGCATATAAAAGCTAGTTGTTTTAGTTGTGTTTTTCAGACATTGAAGAGAAATCTTAATTTGATTATCAGTAAAATCTACAGATGGCGTTGGCAGCTCCACTGAAAAAACTGAAACATTTAATTCTGAACATTCGATTCGATTTTATTAGAATTATAGACTGATGAAAACTGTTCTGCTTGATATTTCAGCCCTTTATGTTAGAAATGATTTTATGATGTTTAAGTGTAATAGAGTTATTGCTTTTTTTTTAAATTTTGCTATTGTAACTTGAACTTCTTTCCTTTAATGAACCAAAACCATTGAACCATCTGATTGGGATTATGAACTTTGATAGACATAGTTTATAGAACCGTTAAATTTTGTTTCTTTGATCACATTGCATAGCTAAGGTGACTTAATATTTAGCGCAGTATAACCATATACGTTTTGGATGCTATAAACTCAGTACTTTTAACACTGTTTTAAAAAAAAGTAACTAAAATATGTCATAGCAAGAAAGCACACAATAAAAAACTTGTTATAGTTCGACAACGTTCATGAAATTAGATATTTCGTAATAGTTTTGCCTAATTTTCTCATTTTGCTTCCTTACATTCTTTTATTGGCCTTTTTAAGAAAGGTTGAGATATGTATTCCACTTAAACGCAAATTATACATTGTGTTTGTCATCTTTCGTTGGCAAATTTACGTTTTCTAAATCACTTTTCTTATTCTCATCCACATCGGACGAATGGACGCCTTTTTATAGCGCTCGAAGCGTGCAAATGAACCTTTTATATTACTATATTATATTACAACTTAAAATAATACTTTGAACAAGTTTTAAGGAAGTTAAAGAGCTATACTTTAAAAAGTAGACTGATTTATTATTTTCTACTGAACTCTTAAAATTTTCAGCTTTAAAATTGAAGGAAATAAACCTTTTTAAATTGATTGAAAATTGCACTAAAATCTTAGACGTATGATAATAAACAAAAGAGAAGAAAAAAACCTTATAAGCTTATTTCAAATGAAACATTAAATCAAAAACAGTGGAAAAAATTATTTAACTTATATCAATAAACCAGATTTTTGATATTTTGAATAAATCAGATTTTAGATATTTTGAATCAATTAGCTTTGACAAAAATTAAAAAAATAAATTTTTCAAATGTACTTCAGCACAACTAATAATGTAGTAAAATACATTTTATACAAAAAATTGAGACCATCATTGTAAGAAATTCAACGTCTAGTGAAAAAGTTATATTGTATTGCTTGTATTCTTATTTTCACAAAAAACATCACATTATATTCATAATCATCAATTTTGATATATATTTATTAATCCCAAGCATAAAGGAAAAAAGAAAACTCTTTTCAAGTTTTCGAGGTTAGAACATGTGAAAATTGCTTATCTTTTTACTTGCCTATTTACATTCAACAAATTTTGTGACTTGATAATTTTTATGCGTATTTTTGAAGGAAATCGTCAAGTTTGTCATGGAAAATAAACTTATAGAACTAAAAACAAATGGAAATGTATCTGAATAGAATCGAAATTTCAAAATAATTTTTAGATTTTTATGTTATTTCTGATTTAAACAAACCCCCCTGCACATACTCCATTTTTGAAATTTTTTTTTAACTTTGTATCATCCATTTTTTTAACTAAACCGTGTTCTGGAGTATTCTCCGAGTGAATATTTTGTCAAATTGATGACATAATGTTCATTTATTTGAGCATAATTGATTAGGGAACATAACATAAAATGAAAAAAAATAGAATGATTAAATAATCAATCATGTCCGCCAAAACTCCGGATACTTTTATATTAAGTAATTGCACTAACTCCTGTATCATCCCGTTATACAAACAGTTTTAAAATCGTATGAAATACTGTTGGAGAACTCCCAGAATGCACTGACACAGAAATAGGTTAACAGTTTCGCCATAGTTTAGGAGCCATATTTCTTTTAAGATTTCGTATGAAATTGATAGTTAAAAAATACAGTTCAAATATTGCTGAATCATTAAAAGCGCGAGTTTATTTCAGAAGGTGCAAAAAGGTAAGAACAGATAGATTTTTAATTTAATAAAATTCAAACCCACAAGAGTTGAATTAATAATTATGTCGTTTTCTGAATTTCTTTCATAAACTCTAAAAGAATCCATTTAAACTTCAAGAAAAAGAGTCCAAAGAGTTTAAATTCCCCGTCCAATGAACACGCCATTCTTAATATTCTATTGCTCAAAATGTAATAGAAAAATACTATTTATCTATTGATCGAGTTCTATTGACTTAGAGTAGTATTAAATGGCATAGCTCCGTATTTTCATTTATTCAGAACCAGTAGGAGAGATCTTCCAGCACTTCAGCGGGCACTGCAGATCATTTCATTTTATTTCCTAACCGTCGTTGAACACTCGACCCAATTTTGGTCTTACGACTACTAATATTCAACTATGTATCCTTGTAATTTAGAACCCAATCCAGAAGACAAGGGAACTCCTGTGTAAATAAGTATTGGGAGAAATTTGCCTTCGTGGAGAACTTCTTGATGGAACTTACCCGCATTTGCGTTACACAGTGAGGAAAACCACGAAAACCTCCCACGTTTAGCCTGAAGGCAAGGGGACTCTAATTCATAAATAGCCAATCACTGATGATATTTTACGTCAACAGTGTGGGCGGTGCGAGCCGGGTGTGGAATTCGTATCGACCAGCTTTTTCTGGTATTGGAACCCAGTTCACCTCATTGGAAGGCGAACGCTTTATCCTCTGAGCCACTATGGCTCTCTGCAGATCAGTATATCATCAGCAGATATATTTTCACCCAAGTTTTTTTTATTTACTTTTAAATAGAAGAAAAATTGTTAAAAAATGCCGAGACGCCTTTTTTAAAAAAAAAAAAATTAAATAAATCCATAAATTTGTTTCTGTTAAAAATTAAAAAAGCTGAAATGAGAGAATACCAAAAAAATAAAGATTTTTTCTCTGTTACTTGATTACAGATTTAACTGTCTTAAGATGCATTTCATTTTTAGTACCATTGCGATAAATTCAACTTTAATTTAAACAACATAAAGTTTTTATGTATAATTTTTAAGGACCTTATATGTTTGCATATCTTTATGTGTGTAAGTTAGATAATGCCGAATTATTACAATAAAAATATCTGATGGGCTGCATTAATTTTGAGACGATTTAAGATTAAGATGAAGATTCATTCCAGAAATTAGGCTCCGGAGTTGCTAGTAAAATAAAACATTTCTAAATAAATAACAAAAAGGAATAATACGCCAACAATCTGCTCGTGGTCTCATTGTAATAAAAATGATTTATTTTCAGAAAGTATCTCAATCTGAGTATTTCCAAAATCATCTAATTTCGCTGCTTACTGAGCTTGTCTAATAAATTGAATTAACGGCGTTAAATATTCATTTATTCTGTTAAGAGTTTCAATGTCAGAGCGGACATGGTATCATAACTCAGTTCAAGGCTAGGTGAATCAATCACTGAGCATGAATTGAAACTTTTATCATTCATTTTAATTATTCCTTTTAAAACTCCTGTCAAACTAATTAACACATTAATAAATTTGACGCAATGATAAAAGGTATAAAATTGTTTAAAAGAATAGAGAAATATTTTACTGTTTTTCATCGAACTCTGTTCTGATTATGTAATTCATTCTCTGTCTCAATTAAGTTGCTACATTTGAATACTTTTGAACCAGTGGAGTAGTTTTGAGACAAAACCCACTCCGAAATTGTACATTACTTGATAAAAAAACTACTTGATAATAAAATATAATGCCACAAGGACATAAGCCCCCTCTAAACATACATTAAAACTACGCCACTGTTTTGAACTGATTGTTGATATTGATCAATTCCAGATTCTGTTTGATTATTTTTCAGAATGTGATGTGGTCAATCAATAACACTTACTTACCAATCATTCTCCCATTTACTGCTTAAATCAGTACTAATAGTTTCAAAATCCATGGTTCGCATATTCTTAAAGACACGCACCATTTTGTAACAACTCTTCCACCCGCAAACTAACTTCTAGCAAACAAATCGTAAATTCGTTAGGAGTATAATTTTACTTCATTTACTTGAAATGTAGCAACTAATTTTGGGACAAAATTTTCGACCTAAATGTAACAAGTAATTTGAGTTTGAGGAAGTATTTGTTTTCAACTTGTATATACTTTTAAAAGAATGAATAGACAAAATTAGAAGGCAATACAAAATTAAAATGAAAGAAATATGTTTATATAAACATCAAAACCTGAAATTTAAGTGCACTCGCTGAGACACACAGGGAAAAAAATCAGAGTAAAGCTTATAATATAAAAATAATTATAAATTCTGGTCTACCTGATCCCTCAGGATGAAGGAGAAAAGTAAAATTTCTTTATTTTTACAGTTGAAAGTTTTAGTACTGTCTGTAGAGATAGTATGAACACTGCCACTTTTAGATAAAAAGTATGCAAAGCAAATAGAAGTTTCTCAGTGCTTAATTAAGATACAAACTCTAAATGTAAACTTCTCGTAACTGCGCAAGTAAATAGGTAGACATGCTTTTGTAGTTTCAGATTCTTTTGTATATATTAAGTAGATTCTTTTGCGCAGATTCGTTTGTATATATCCAAGTTGTAGATTCTTTTGCGTTCATGCCAACAAAATCTATTCCACATACGGAAAATGGCGATGTTTCCGAAATTCGATCTTTAGGCATAAGTGAAGAGAATTGATTGGTAGGTTTGGCAGAATATTTTCGACATATGAGACACTTGAAAATTACTTTGTTTGTCAATTGTCTTCTATTGGCAATCCTGAAACAACCTCGCATTCTCGCTATTGTTGGCGAAACTCCTCCGTGGATTATCTTCTCATGTTCAACCTTTATTAAAATTACTGCGAATTTAGAGCTTCTAAGGATAAGGATTGGATATTTTTCATCAAATGATTCATGAATTTTCATTTATCAACTTTAATAAAACATTCAAAATTGGTTAACACTATGCTCTCAATATTATTAGCTTTTGAAGAATCTGTGTTAAAATGAAAATGGATTCTAAATCTCAAAATTCTTAATCAAAGTATCAGTTTCATTAACAATTTCATTCATTGCAAAGCGTTTATCCGTTAAAATTTCTGCTCTAAGGAAGGCTCCAGCCAAATAAAGTTTCGACAACGATCAATTTCTTATCAAGACGATACATTCGACCTGTTACCACCCCTAAATAATAGTCTAAACTTATTAACATCATTATTTCCGACCAGGAATTTGCGAGTTGTAAACCATTTAAAACTTTTTATCAATTAACATCCTTTTAAGTGGGGTCGAAATTATATTTTCGATTTCAATCACTTCAACTATTAGTTTAAGGTTATGGTTAATAATAACAGTGTTAAATAATTCAGTTTTAGGTTTACGTACTCTAAAAGTACTATCGAAAGACGGTCTTGACGTACTATAATAGACAAATTTAATTTTTTTAAACAAATTTACGAACAAAAGTTCTTTGAATTTCGTTGTCTAAAAATAATCATACACATTACTTATCTTTTTTATTTCCAACAACAACTTCACATGTTTGTAAAGTATTGGGTTGTTTTGTTTATCATTTTTGCCATCTGTTTTGAAAATCACGCATACCGAAGAATATGGTTCTTTCTCTCTTTTGATAGGTGTCGATATTTATTTTTTAAAACAAGGAGATGTGTGAGGAACATATTTCGCAACTTTTGTTTTTACAAAAACTTCACAACTTTACATTATGTGGCCAGCATTCAAACAAATGAAGCAACTGCCGTTTTTTCGGAAAATATCTCTCTTTTCATTCTAATTATATTTATGGCACTCATTATTCTTATGTTCAAAACAAAATACTACACAACAGTCTTCTGATTTAACTGTAGTTGCTAATTTCAAGAGCACATTCCACACACCACGGCGCCATTCGATTTCAAGGCCAGTTGTTTTTTCTAAAGGAAGAAACATTATTTTTTATTATTATTATTTATTCCAGAGCAGAAAAATTATTTTTAGTTCGACTTTTTATTAAATGCTTATCGTTTTCGATTTTTTGACTAATTTAATGGATCGTCGTTACACGACTTCGAATTTCCGAATTAAAGAATTCCAAATGGGTATCTAAATCGAATTCCTCATCATCTTGAGCGAGGTTAAACTCTTTTAACATATTCAGAAATTTTAAAAACTGGATGGCAGCAGGTTCGAATGCGTGTCTCCTGTTTCATCCAGACTTTCAAGACAACATATTTGTGTTTCTTAGCTGAGGGATATTTCCGTATCATTATCTGTCTCGCCAGCTACAATCGCCAAGTCGCCAAATAGATTTTAAACTAGCAATTAAAAAAAAAACATGCAAAATTTTGCTTAGGAGTGGTTATTAGTTATATCCTTGATGTTAGTCCCATGCTGTGATGTTTTTTTTTTAGTTTCTCCAATGGTTGCCAAGACTTGACCCGCCCGGTGGCTGCCAAGACTTGACGATTATTTTGTCGTATATCACGATACGGAAATCTTCCTCTGCGATGTTGCTTAAAATTCTTAACTTAGTTTTTTGAAGCTCTGTCACCAATGAAAATGAAAAAAGCAATCATGTTTCACAGTTAAGTGCAAAATCACAGTTTAAGTGCCTTACACTTGAAACAAAGTGATGATTTTGAACTATATATATATCATCTTGGATTGAAAAATTATCTGTTATAATCGGACAAGTAACTTAATGTTTTTAACAGTTAATAAACGTTTTAAAAATTGCCCAATTTGGCGATATTTTTCCACTTAGATGAAAATTATTAAAGTCACTAACGTATTCTCAATTTTTGAAAATCTTATAAGACCAGTTAATGCACATGGGTGTAAGTGTTGAAATATTAAAAGAGTCCACAAACGCTTTTCATTTTCACAAAACTGTGACTTTTCTCTAGATTGAAATATTGAACCACTTTCTGAATAAGCATAGACAGCGCTGGCTTTAGATAGGATAAACTTATCCTAATAGTCACGAGTAACTGTTGCAAACCTTCAATTATGGAAAAGCATATTATTTGCGTAAAAGCATCATTTCATATGACGACAAGTGTCTTCGAAAAACAGCTTTAAACTAAGCATGAAATTTGGATTTTTTAAGGAAGTTAAATTAAATAATTCACTCAAGTTGGCGTTAAACACCATGTTCCTGTTTCCGAATCTGCCTTTCAGCAAATTTAATCCATTATCATAATTTTCTTCGGAAACAGAGAATCTTTTAATACATGCGATCGCATTCCCACCTAAGCATGATTTTAAATACATAAATTTATCTACTTCACTAAATTTCATGTTATTATGAATCGAGCTCGCAAACAAAGTGTAAAATACTGACCATTCCAAATGATTTCCAGAATATTTATTTATGTGCAGCATAGGTGTATTTACGTTGGCACTTTTAAAAACATCAATCAATCAATAAAAATCAATAGTATTTCCTGAAACTGCATCGACTTGGACAGATTTAAATTCATTTTCTTAATTCGGGATGAAAGTTTCGTTTTCTATAAGATAATTTTTTCTCTAATTTCTTCTGAAGAATCAGTTTTTTAAGAAATCGTTTCATCAGTAAGAAGTTTTCCAGTTTAAATATTCAAAGAATTTAAACTATTTTCTGTTACATTCATTCTTCAACATTCATTGTTCCAAATATACTTATAATTCCTCAACGATTTCGATTTAATTTTTAGAGTTTCTTCAGTTATATTTATAATTTTTACCTAAATTTAACAAATAGTTTATCGTTTCTTTTTTAATTTCTGGATTTCTTCTGTTATAATTTTCTTTCTCTACCTAAGTACTAATTCAATTTATAGTTAAAAAAAAGCTATTTACCTTTGCTTCTTTCAGCTTTAAAAAAGTCCAGTTATATATCTTTTACTTATTACCGGTACGATTCAGTATCGTTTAAAGTCCTAAATAGGTGATTCAGAGGTTTTGATTCGTTAAAAGAAAGATATTCGAGTAAACAATGATAACAAGATTTTAATACAAAAGAATAATACTTTAGTATCATGAGGTTAATTTTGATATAAGGGCAACAATTTCCAATAAAAAAAGGCTACTCACCTTTGTTTCTTTCAGTTTTAAAATAATCCAGTTAACCTTTCACTTATTGAAGGTATGATTCACCAGTAGTGAATTTTAATATCCCAAATAGCTGATTCAGAGGTTTTGATTCGTTAAAAGAAAGATATTCGAGTAAACAAAGATAACGAAATTTGAATATAAAAGAATAATACTTTAGTATCGTGAAGTTAATTTTTATGTAAGGGCTGAAGTATATTGTAACAAAACAGTTTTCACCAATCTATAGTTATAATTAAATTGAATCAAATGTTCAGAAATTAAAAGTTTCAGCTTCATTTTCAGCTGCCAACACCGTATCTGCAGATTTTACTAACGATCTCTTCATTTCGATCGAATAGTTTCTCTTCGATTTCTTCGGGTACTGCAATCAGTTTTGAAGAACTATTCTTGAAAAGTAACCATCGATTAAAACAATTTTGAGATTATTAGTAATAGAAACCTTTATTGAAAATTTTAATGAGTTTAAAAGGCAGTATATTGTTTAATTTGTTCCATTATGTAATTTTAAGTTTTATTTTTTTTTCACTAATTAATTTTCTACTACTTATTTTTTTATTACTTATTTTATTTATTTTCACCTATTTAATTTTTCTATGATTTTCTGGCTCCATTCTATGATTTTTCTTTTCAAATTTCACATCGTTGCAATTTTTAGGGGCCTAAATTATTATAATTAACACTATAGTTATTATTGTTCGAAATTGTAAAATATTCTATTGCTCATTGAATTTTTTAATTTTTTTTGTGCAGTTGTTTTACTTTCCACAGCGTTCTAGAACCACTTATAAGCGAGACATAAAAAAAAAATTTTTTTTTGAAGGAAAACTCGGTCCTATGATTTAGATTACAAATTACAAAGTTTCGTTGGGATCGGTTCAGGTGAACAGAGGAGCCTCCGAGTTAATTTAGTTTAATTTTATCCACTCTTTTTCATAAAATAATTAAATTTATATATTTTTTTTATTTAGATTATTAAATTTATTTAAATTTCTAATTGCTGTATCTCTATGTTAAATTCTATTAGTTTGAATTGATACAGTTTGTCCACGCTGTGAAAAAGGATGTTTCAAAATTGATCAAAATTGCTGCGAAACAAATAATGGTCGAATTGGAAAAACCCCATGTATTCAAAATTGATCAAAATTTCCCCGAAACAAATATGAATCAAATTTGAAAACTTCATGTTTTCAAAATTGATCAAAATTGTCCCGAAACAAATATGAATCAAATTTGAAAACTTCATATATTCAAAATTGATCAGAATTGCCCCGAAGCAAATAATAGTCGACTTTGAGAACTCCATGTATTCAAAATTGATCAAAATTGCCCAGAAACAAATAATAGTCGAATTTGAACAACCCATGTATTCAAAATTGATCAAAATTGCTCCGAAACAAATAATAGTCGAATTTGATAACTATGTATTCAAAATTGAAACAGCATATACATATTTGTGAGCAAACTGCATACTGCATAGTCTCAGAAATAGTGGGGAAGAGAAATTTGCAATATATATATATATATATATATATATATATATATATATATATATATATATATATATATATATATATATATATGAAATAACAGGGCTCCAACCCTGTTATCAGTGTTGTATTTAACTTGAAATAATTGCTGTCTTAAGCCATCATACGTCATAAACAGGTTTATTAAATGTAGGCTGGTATTGCTATCAGTTGACGTCCACGCTCCCTACGGGAGGGGAATGGACAAGACTCCGGACAATTCCGGCACAGCTTATTTGGATCACATCATTATGAAAAGGACACGCAAAACTATGCGTTCTTACGTTTTATACCAACATAGATTTGAAGTAAAAAGGCACCTTCGTACATTCCTTGTATCCTTACGCATTAAGGAAAATCATTTCTGCTTCCTTATATGGAATTGAAAACGGGAACGATTCTAAAAATAACTCTTCCCTTGAAATATAAATCTATTTATATTTCAATGGTATGTTTTCAACCTTTGAATTCCCAAAATAGAATCTCTCTACGCTTATTCTTTAACAAAGACATTTTATGAAAACGAAAGAGATTTAATTCTTTTATTATTACAAAAGTATTTACTTTTTGTATTACATATATATATATATATATATATATATATATATATATATATATATATATATATATATATATATATATATATATATATATATATATAAGCGTAGAGAGATTCCATTTTGGGAATTCAAGGCTGAAAACATACCATTGAAATATAAATAGGTTTATTTTTCAAAGGAAGAGTTATTTTTAGAATCGTTCCCTTTTTCACTTCCATATAAGGAAGCAGAAATGATTCTCCTTAATGCGTAAGGTTACAAGGAATGTACGACAGTGTGCCTTTTTACCTCAAATCTGTGTTGGTATAAAACGTAAGAACGCATAGTTTTGCGTCTCCTTTTCATCATAATGTGATCCTGATAAGCTGTGCCGGAATTGTCCGGAGTCTTGTCCACTCTCCCTCCTTTGCAGGAGTGGGGACGTGAACTGTTAGCAATACCAGCCTACATTTAAATAAACCTGTTTAGAACGTCTGATGGCTTAAGACTGCAATTATTTTAAGCTAAATACAACACTGATAACAGGGTTGTAGCCCTGTTATTACAAGACGCCAGGATTAATACTTGCGGAGGAAGTTTACCCATTTTTATCTCGTAAAGTAGTCTGGCTGACTGCTAAGTTGAAATTTTCCCAATTCCATCACCCCCGGAGGAGAAAAAAATCGGCAGTGAAAAAAACGTTGAAGGAAGGAAGGGTGATTTTCCACCCGTACTACTTGTACCTCGTCTCACCTGAAATGCTGATGTAGAAGGAAGGAAGGACGTTGGCTGGAGATTGTCCCCTGAAACCAGTGAAAGTATCCCATCCGATGACCCTACAGTTCCATAGTGTCTCTAAGTTGGAAGAAACATCATCCATGGTAGTGATTCGACACCGAGTGATCCTACAATTCTTACTACTCAAGTTGTGAAATAAAAAGAGAATGTGCGCGAATCTTAATCATGAATATTCATGAATTGCTACGATTTAAGTGTGCGAAAGAAGAAGAAGAAGAAAAAAAAGTTATATATTTTGTGTCTCTCGTCAACGAAAATAGATGAAGGTCAAAAGAAAAGTGGGACAAATGGAAAGGATTTACTGTAGATATATATATTTTTTTTCTCTCATTTTTTTTTTATCTTTCTCAATGTTATGATTAAATATTTTAGTAATATTAGATATGAGTAGTAATCTAAATATTTTATTTTGAATAATGGAATAGAGTATAATTAAGAGGTAGATTGTATTTCTTGTGTTTATATATTTTTTTTTATATAATATTATGATATAGTATTGTATTTATCGTGCATCTAAAATGTTTTTTTTCTCTTCAACGAAATTGATGAAGGTCGACGTTGGAGAGTAGGTTGTTCATATTTTATTGAAGTTAGATTTGAGACTTGCTCTAAACTTTTTATTTTGAATAATTCAATAGTATATTATTAATGATTAGATTGCATTTCTAGTGTTTATATTGTTTTTTTTAAATTATGATATAATACTATTTTTAGAGTGCATTTGAAATGTTTTTGCAGAAAAAAAAATTTGGTTCAAACGTCAATTAAATTAGTGACGGCAAACAAAATTAAGATTTTTAAACTTTTGTTTCCAAATGATTTTTCTAGATCTAACCACATAAAAAATTAAATTGTTCAGAACTTTCTTTTGAACCTAACGATGAAGAGTTTTGAAATAAACTTAAAGAAATTTGTAATTCTTTTAATTTTTCGAACTTGGTCAAAACTAAATATTCCTATTTTAAAAAATGTGATACCCAAACAAACGGACAGTTGACACTTAACAAAATTTGTGAGTCTCCCTTATTACGATAGGCTAAATTTTTAAATCAGCTAAGTTTTTATATTTGATACTGATTTACCATATGCTTTAGTAGGGTTGTAGACTTGCAGGGATTTTTGTTTGTTTATTGATTGTGTCGGGCCAGTTGTTATTCTATTTGGTAAGAGACTGATCATCTCTGCTAATTCTAAAAGTGACAACTTATCTTTGCACATTAGACAGCAGAATTCTCAAAATGTTAAGGTTAAAAATGGGGAAAAAGATGTTTAAAAAAAAAAGTAAACATCGAAAAAAGAAAAGAATGATGTTTCAAAAAAATAAGCATCGAAAAAATGAATGTTAAGGATGTTTCAGTAAAAGTAAACATCAAAAAAATAGAAAGAAAGAATGTCCAAAAAGTTCAAATGATTCGAAGATAGATCTAGGTAATGGATGCGTTCATTATCAGGTTAATATCGACGAAAAAATATGTAAAGGGTAACAAAAACAAAAAAGAAAAATAAAAATAGGAAAAATAAAGAATGACCAAGAAACTGATTACAAAAACAAAATAAATAAACAGAAATTTAAGTAAACAAAATTTTGAAAAAGTACATGTAATAAAGCTTAGGAAATATCACAACCCACAAATGTTGAAATTAAATTCTGTATAAATGACACTTGTTGTCCAGTTCGTTTCCATTAAAAGTTGTATATTTTTGTGTGAAAAAATTTTTGAAAATTTTAGTTGAATAGTTATATTTTATAAGGTAAATAGCCCCTTTTAACCACACAGAATCTTAAATTCTGATTAAATGACACTTGTTGACCAGTTCATTTGCATAAAAATTTTGAATATTTTTGTGTGAAAAATTTTTTGAAAATTTTAGTTGAATAGTTATATTTCATCAAGTAAAAAATCATTTAACCACACAGAATCTTAAATTCTGATTAAATGACACTTGTTGTTCAGTTCATTTGCATAAAAATTTTGTATATTTTTGTGTGAAAAATTTTTGAAAATTTTAGTAGATTAGTTATATAAATGTTTAATTTTTCTTTCTGTTTAGTTACTAAATAGATAAATTGCATAATCATGTTTTTCATATTTTTGTCATTATAAATAATATTTCTTCTTCTCATAATTGAAAAGATGTTGTTTGTAGTAGGGAAAAAGAAACACTCGTACCAACCTAAATATCTTAAATTTTAAGTAATCTTAATTTTCTTTATTTTGGCTTACCAAAAATTGTTTTTGGGGGGAATGTAATACAAAAAGTAAATACTTTTGTATTAATAAAAGAATTAAATCTCTTTCGTTTTCATAAAATGTCTTTGTTAAAGAATAAGCGTAGAGAGATTCTATTTTGGGAATTCAAGGCTGAAAACATACCATTGAAATATAAATAGATTTATATTTCAAAGGAAGAGTTATTTTTAGAATCGTTCCCTTTTTCACTTCCATATAAGGAAGCAGAAATGATTTTCCTTAATGCGTAAGGTTACAAGGAATGTACGACAGTGTGCCTTTTTACCTCAAATCTGTGTTGGTATAAAACGTAAGAACGCATAGTTTTGCGTCTCCTTTTCATCATAATGTGATCCTGATAAGCTGTGCCGGAATTGTCCGGAGTCTTGTCCACTCCCCCTCCTTTGCAGGAGTGGGGACGTGAACTGTTAGCAATACCAGCCTACATTTAAATAAACCTGTTTAGAACGTCTGATGGCTTAAGACTGCAATTATTTTAAGCTAAATACAACACTGATAACAGGGTTGTAGCCCTGTTATTACATATATATATATATATATATATATATATATATATATATATATTGACCCAATATTCATTCGAGTAGTATTTTTTTTAAAAAAAGAGTGAAAAATATCAGTCTAAATAACTTTCACAAGATCAGAATTCTTTTTATTTTCCTATTTTAATCTACAAAAGCTAAATTTCAACTAAACTTTGAAGTCGCGTAAAATTTCTCTTTTCGATTCCATCTTCTGCACACTTGTCTTCAACTCCAATTCCACAGCCCTGGAGTAAACATTTTTGATGAAATTGGACGACTCTTTTGTAAGTTATTGTTATAGTGAAATTTTTTTTATCCTCTTATGAGATTTAGATTAATGTGTCTGTAATGGTTGAAAATTAATCAAATTTAAAACTACAAGATTCCGCCTTTCTCCTCGTTCTTCTAGTATATAATCTTTAGATTATGTAAAACACTCGTGAAGTCTGTCAGTAAACAAAGCCAACCAGTTTGGATGAAAAGGAACATGGATAATGAGGAAGGTTTATTTTTTGCTGATCAGACGTCACGAAGTAATAGTTTCTGACAAAAAAATATAAATTTAACAAAATAAGATTAGTGACTGGAATATTAACTTTAGTTAAAATGAAAAGCTTGCAGTTAAGAATTCTGAAAAAAGAAAGCTTTTTAAATAGTATTTCCCGTCTTGAATTTCAAGGAAAACAACGATTCTGTTTACTTAAATATACATTGCAAATCAATCATGATAAAAACAACTTTTGACATTTTTGTTTTCAATTTTAACTAGCAATGAACAAGTTTATTCAAGCAAAAATTATGCAAAGCTGTTTTATGCAAATTTTGCAACAAATTATAATTTTTTTGCTAAAGTTAACATTTTTGTACCTTTTCGTGCAACTTTTTAATACAGTAATTTTGATTAAATTACTCGGTTTAATGGACACGGTTTCGTTAGTTTCTCGGGGAGTTTTATTTTGTTATTTTTTTTACATTCTTCTGGTCTCGTGATTTTTACGCATATCAAACTCTAATTTTTTGACGAAATTGCCTCTTTTCTCACTTGTGCAATATTGAACCTTATTGAAACCTTATTAGAAAGCTCGCTTGTCAAGTAAGTGCCCCGGGCTCGAACCCAGGTAATAATTGAGAATTCATAGCCTTGCAACCCTTTGATTGTGTTGATCAATAAGCTCTGGTCATTTCCAACGCCATCCATTGTGGGTTTTTTTTTGTAACTAGAATATAAAAAGAGTTATTTCATCGATGTACTTCTAACTAACTAGACTGTAGTGTAGGCTACTGTGTGATGAACGGAACAGAGATGAGTGATCTTACTATGCACTTAGAGAAATAAAATTACGAGCAATGAAACAGTCCAATATTATTGAAGTTTTGAATATTTAATCGTGTGATTAAGTTATCGATGGTCCGAAACACAATTTGTATTAAGCCCAATGAAGTTTTAAAAATATTTATCCTCGAACAAGTGAAAATTGTAATTTCTACAATTTGACGGAATGTTCGCCTCTCAGAGTATTTTTCTAGGAGATGATTTCGTCAAAAACTGAAAAAAGTTCAGAATTTTCAGTATTTAATTTGCATGATAGAAATGATTCAAGAGGAAAATTTTGAAAGCATAAATTTCAACTGGTAAACTACCTTTCTCTTTTATAAGAAAAATTCATAAAGTTCTAAAAAGAAAATAAGGATATTTGTTATAATTTGTAGTTCAAAATTTGTGAAAATAAATAGAAATGATTAGTTTCAACTGTAGATTGATTATATCACATAGCTTATATTACTCCTAAAGTATTACATGTAATTCCTTATCATAGCCAATCTCTATCTATAACTTCATCCAACTTAGAACCCCAGAGTGAAATAAAGATTTTATACACTAAGGTTTTAATAGCTTCGTGTCCCAGAAAAATTTTAAAATCACTTACCAAGCGCTAACGGTTATAGTTGAAAAGACTGAAAATCAAAACTTTCGAATGTCATTCCCACACCAAATTGTAAAAGAAAAAAAGAATTCAGAAAAATTTGATCTGAGGAAGTGGCAGTTAGCATAATGTAAGAATATTCTATAGCAAATGTAAATTCCACTGTACTATTAAACTTTTACGTGAACTATATAGAGAAACCACAACTTCGTTTATATCCGATTTCTATGCGAAACGTTATGGTAAATGGGTTAATACATTTGTTATTAACCCCTTAATGGTTTCATAATTTTGAAGAAAATGATCATAAAAGTGTTCACTTTTTATTCAAGAAAAATATATAACACTAAGTGCATATATAATATCTGTATTGATTTTTAATTTTCTGCTTGATTTTCAGTTTACATGTATGATAAGTGCTGACATCTAGGTTAAAATAAACACATTACAAATAGTCTGATACTGCCATCTAGTATGTAGTTTGAGAAATAAACATGATTTAGAGTATAAAAAATAGATTATTTTTATATTTTTGCACGCTTTTTTTCCAATTGTTTATTGAAAACTTAAATATTCTGCCACTGCAACCGTAACTGCCAGAGTCGGACAATTATTTTTAACACTACTCAATACAATACCTTCTTACCAAATCTTATTCTGTTCAATCGAACGGTATGCTCACCAAAGGAACTTAGGTTAGTTACTTAGCATGACTAATTTATGTTAGTTACTTTATATCCATTTCATAGTATCTAAAAAAATGAAGCGAAAACTATTTTGATGTTTAAATAAACTTATTTCTCCTAATACACATACACGGCTCAAAAAACTTAATCAAAACAGGAAATAACTAACTTAAACATCTTTTCTTATTTCCTTTCATTGAATAATCTGTCATCATGCTGTGAAACTTCCCTAAAAATTAAGCACGTTTCTGAGCCTAAATCTTTTTTTAAAAAGTGAACAGAGTCGAGCAGGTAAAAATTCCAACGTTTAATGAATGACAGCTCTTATGCACTCCAAAAAAAAAAAAAAAGAACAATCGACGAGATGAACTAATATATCGTTTCTTAGAATTATAATACGATGTAAATTCACGAAAACTTTAACAAAGTGTTATAGTAGACCATGTTTCCATTCAAATGTGCAATGTAATCAAGCTTAAGAAGTACGATAATATGGTTCGACACAGCAGGATTGCAAAAAATTTAACGATATTTAGGTTCGAATTACTAAAAAAAATTTCTAGCAGTAATCATTTTCCAATCTTTATTTTTTAAACATTCTTAGAAATAAGGAGGATTGGTCAAAAAGTTGCAAGATTTATATAAATTCTTAATAATCCTAAATATTTATTTAGGTTATTATTTTGCCTCTCAGTATTTGTAAACCTTGATGGTGAATAGTTTTAACAACCTTGAAGAAATCACAAGTTGTCTGGGATGGATACTTTTTCCTAATACAATTAACGAATCTTGTCAAATGGTTTAAACTTTTTAAAGGAACTGATTTAAATAACGCTTATTTATTAATCTATTAACGCTTCCTTTTAAAAAATAAATCTTCTTCTTTTTTTAACTTTGAATATTTTAAACTGATGGATTGACAATGTGGGTTATAGTTTCCGTATATTCAGATGGTTAGATGACGATGGATCCTTCAAACATTATGCCTATTTTTAAATATCAGTACCCTATTGAATGTTTAAAGAGGAGATTTCTGACAAACTAAGCAAAACATGTTTATTCAAGTCACGGACAAAAAAGTTTTCAGTCGGAAATATCTGAGGAATTTTAATTACCCTTTGGTATAGTATGTTTGTTCTCAGAAATAAAGAATTATAGTAATCTAATGAACACTTCTCAAAAGTTGGGAACGAAAATGATAACAACAACTTTCCCTAATTTCAATAAAATATTTATGTTACATGCACTACTTACGAAAGATTTCTTTTATTTAAATAAAAGTATCACTAAAACTTTTTACAGAGAATGTTAAGACAACGGTTAATTTTAAAACAATACATTCATATTTAAAATTATCGGCATTACAATTCGTTACGTAATTCAGTTGACGATCATGACCAATGACAATTTAGATGAATAAAAATAGAAGTAGCTTTCCAGAGTTAAAACAAAAATTCATGTTGCACCAATGAGAAACGAAAATTTAGATAAAAAATGGAAACAGCATTTCAGAGTTTGAACAAAATTTTAGATTGCTTCAATGAGCAACGATAATTTGGATAACACTAGATATTAGATGTAGTAAAAAAATATTTCTTCATATCGTACCCCAAACCGAAATTCCTAGGAGCTAATTAGCATATTAGTTAATTAGCATATTTAAGTTAATAGTAAGTAATGCTATGCACCCAAACCATTAAGATTGAGTCTCAGCAATTGATTTGAAGGGTTCACTTTTTTACGCTCTGTATATTATAAACCAATAAATAAATTGTGTTATAAGACTTGTGTAGTTCTGACGAAAAAAAATATAGGTGCTTTGAATATTACTATGAAACTAGATATACCCTACAGGAGGAAAAACATTTAACCCTTTGACGCAGATAGGACGCCGGTGTCCCTTTTACATATTTTTTTCTGACACACGAATTTACAAGGAAAAATATGTTTTGGTATTTTTCAATTTTGAGTAACAGTCTAGCAGTTACTAAAATATGTTAGATTACCATAATTATATTTGTTCTAAAATATAATGTTCAAGGAAGGTAGTTTGAATTTTTCTTCATTCATATTCAAAAACATAACAATAACTTGTTTTGAAAATTCACGAAATTTCAAAGGTGAATAACAGTTACTCTTTTAGATCTAAATAACTGCAAATAAGTTCCGTAATTTGAAAAATCATTGTATGGAAGAGAGCCGTGTTAGGAAGATTTTACTTTTAACGCGGAAAAAGACATCATTGTTTCACACGGCATTTCATAACAATAAATTATTAAAATTCTAAATGTAGCATATTTCACTTATTTTGACCTAAATTAATTCAGAATGGTGTAAAAAGTATGAATAATATTCTTAATAAATCAAATCTGCATAAAAGGGTTAAAGAAGGAATAAAAAATTTAAATACACATAATTTATTATATTTATATTTTTAAATGCTTAGTATAGTTCACATCATGCGCAGCAATTTAATTAAGTTCCTATGGTAATTAATGTAATCATTAAGGTAGTCTGTTAAACCTCCAATGAGAATAAAAACAGATGTTTGACCAAATGACCTTCTAATTTTCACGATCTTTATTTAAAACTCTGTTTAATACTCAGAGGGAAGTTGTAAGGGAAACAACCGATTATATTCCAATTATAATATAAGAAAATTTTTATATAAGATAGAGCGGGACTTAGAGCATGAAATATAATAAAACATAAAAACAACCTTGAAGAAAAGGAAGGGTTTATTGCAATTTCTTAGAACTATGTCGGATTTTTTTAAGTGTCCTCTATAGATTCACGTGAGACTTTCAAGGGGAAGAGGTTAAAAAGAGACAGCGAAGTTGAAGTTTTTTTCTTCACAAACCAGTGCCTGCTCGCTGCACTCGCCAATGCTTAGAACTGCTCTCACAGTTCATGTCAGACCGCCTCGCAATCTGAACTATAATAAAATACTTAATTTTATTTTAGGTTAGTATGAATGATGGAACTCTTATAAAGCAAAATGCTGAAAATGTAAAGTACAGTCATTCTGTGAACCTTTCGATTTATATAAAATTCAATTCATTTTGGAGGAACATCAAAAACCTATTATCCCTGTACACATATTAGTCTGTTAAGTGACTGTTGCTGCAAATATGAGAGATAAGTTACACTCATGTACCTTTGAAAATATTCATAATCAATGGAAGGGAGAAGAGAAATATATAAAATGAAATAAAATAAGAATCGCATAAAATTATTTAAAAAAATATCTGTTAAGTGGTAACTTATTGTTGAGCCCCATCAACTTAGCTGGATGAAGAAAATGAGAAATTGCTAAACTAGCACAACGGCTCCCGATTCTGTACGGCTACGGAACCCTAAATGATCGAGCATCTTTTAGTGGAACCCTAAGTTAATAAATAAAATTAGTAGCTGTGAATATACTAACCATAGAAATAATCATAACAAGCTACAAATTATTTTGATCATATTTTTTGTGAAAAATGAAATTTATTCAGTTATATTTTTACCAATAATAGACTTAAAATTTTAAATTGTAAGTCATGAATTAACAGGTCTGGAGTGACATTTAAATTAGTTCAGAATTAGTTTTTGGCGTATACATAAACTGAAAATGAATTAATTTCGATGAATTATAGTTTTCGAAAAAGAATTGAGAATAATTTCTTACTCTAGTACTTGACCTCATATTGAAGTGAAAAGTTCGATTAGAAGTAATAAATTGTAAATGAAATAAATTATGTATGTAATAAATTATATATGAAGTAAAAAATTATATATATGTTTTATAAATGCATATCCTTTTAATATTTTATTTAATATATTGTTATTAGAAGAATTATATCTAAAAAACAGTTCACTAACTTTTTATTGTTATTTTATTTAAATAATTTCATGGGAAGGATAACCTGGTTGGTAGAGCGTTAGATCCATGTCCAAGAGGTCGTGAGCTCGATCCCTACCAGATGGAGACTTCCCGTGTAGTAAATGGTGACTGGTGCACGTTAAATTTGTCGGGTTACAAAGTCCTCCATGTTCCTATAACAAATCATACCTCTAGGGGTACTAAATTGGAGATGGATCGTTCTCTGGTTCAGATCAAAATTATGATATGTGGATGAAAGAATGGTTGCATGAATGGATTCGCTCTGTAAACGGGCTGTGACGTGTCTGTATCTAAAGAAGTAATCTTGGCCTCTGAAAAACAAGAAACGCTCCCTTTGCCTTAAATTACTTCGTTTTTCCTTGTTGATGTTGGCAAGTTGCATTAGAAACAACAACAATTAATAATTTCATAAAACTAACCAAAATACTAAATATGTGATGGTTTGGTATTTGATGGAAATATATTGGCTTACTTGAAAAATAATTACTGGTTTTGAAAATTTGAAAGTTAAATTTACTAATTAATTTTAGTGGAATCCCTATGAGCCTTTCCCAGAACCCCCTTTGGAAACCACTGCCCTAGAAGGAGACTACATTGGAAACGTATGCTAGCCGATTTCCTGGTTATCTGGCAATGACGCAAGGACTTGAAGCACCGATTTAATTTTAATTAAAAACTAAAAAACTGAGACGATATGTTATTTAAATATTTTTTTTGTTCATCGGACATAAATTAGTATTATCAATAAGATTCTATTCAAGTATGAACTGAAAATTATCACACATGCATCGAATTCAAATATGAATTGAATATAATCAAGCATTGATCGAGTTCAATTTTGTACTTGATTCAATTTAAGGTTGAATATTATGAAATAGTTATTCAATATCACCAAATATTTATTGATATTTCTGTTGAATATTATACAATATCTGTTTAATTTCTTCTTAGATATCTTCTTAGATTAAAGGTTCGTTGAATAACCTTGAATTAAGGGATGCAACATTTTAAGTTTGTTTAGTATATCGTAGTTTTTTTTTTTTTTTAATGAAAAGTGAACATTTGAGTATAAAAAGTAAAAAATGTTTCCCTCAGGCCTTACAGGGGAAATATCAAGTCCAACGTCGTATAATCAATTCAGATTGTAACAATAACCGGTTATTACTATCCTTGTTGCCCACCGGATGACGTCGAGAGGGCCGGACTTCCCAATTACGGATCCCCTGATTATAATTTAGAATTATTTAAATTTGCCTCTAGGAGTAAATAAGTGGAGGACAAATTTATTTAGAAACACATTTAAAACCCAATACAGTAACTGGAGACGTTTTTTCGCTTTAATGGAAGTTACTCGAGTGTTGTAAACCCGCTCAGGATTGATACAAAGTAAGTTATTTGTTAGTTACTTTCTTGAAAAAACTTTTTCTCAGTTTATTTTTCAATCAATAAAGTAAGAAAAAAAAATTGTATCAGTTCAGATATTAGAGTAAAAATTCATGTTGAATTTTAGTTTAAAAGAAAAAACTATGTATATTACATACAAGGAAAAAAGTATTTGCAAATTTTTGAATAGCAAATTGCGTTCAGTTTTTAATAAAATGAAATATATATGGATAAAAACGTTTACATGTAAATTAGATTTTATTAAATATTAATTAAATTTTTTCAAATAATAAATAAATTTAGTTTCATAAAGTTTTAGGATTCAGCAATTGCTATTTCTCTAAAAAATTGAAAATTACATTTTTATTTCCACTCAACTGAAATTACGTTAAGTTAAATACATTTATATAAAATTATATGGTTATATATATTATGTAATTATATAAATTACCAAATTATATATTTATTAAATATAATTAATAATTTTACAGCGATCAATGTTCAGTATTTCTGCTTTCAAGCATATTTTTATACTACATCATGCCATATAAATACTTTCTAAGAATATATCATTTGATATCTTGAAAAAAATACTAAAAATTAATATTTAAACTAATAGAAAAATGTTAAACTGTACATATTCCTCATGAGATTCAACAACCACTATTTTGGAGAATATATTTTTATAATTTTATTTGCTTAAATTATAATTTACGATTTTTCTTTTCTGTTTGTAAGTTTTACAAAGCCATTCTCTCTGTCAAAATATAGGGGGGAGTGGAGTTAAAACCGGGCAACTCGATTTTTGCAAAATTAGTTCAGTTTTCTAGCGAAAATAGCTCTGAACTACACTTTACTAGTCAAAAAAAACCAACCAAGAGACAAACCAAGTAAAACCAATTCACGGTGCCCGTGTAAATAAGTTTGTTTTGCTAAGTCAACTCTCTAATGTTGAGTCAACTCTCTAAGTCAACTCTCTAATGTTGAGTCAACTCTCTAAGTCTAGTATCCTTATTTATTGGCCCTTATAGTTACAAAAATTATTTTAAGTCCAACTTATTATACGTTTACATTCCCTAATAAACAGTAAGGTTTTAGCCAGATAAATGGTTCTCAGTTTCTGTTCGACTTGTTCTGGGGGGGGGGGGAAACCGGATACTACCTGGTCTGACACCTCAGAAAGCTTAAAGCTTAAAGTTTCGAAAAGCTTAAAGTTACATGACTATTTAATAATTTTTTGCCTTATAAACAAATCAATACAATATATTGGCTAAATTATACAAATTTATTGTAAATTTGCTGGTCTTGTTCTTTTTAAATTATTATTTTTACAATATTTGTCATTTTCTGAATAAAATTATTATTAAAAACTTCCCCGCTAAAGGATAATGTAATCAATCTATTACAAAATAACAAAAAGATTGTGATAATACCTTCAAGGATAAAGTGATACTTGAACTTGATTGCTTGAATGATCTGAAAGGAAATCAACGCAATAATTTACTAGCTGTATTGTTTTTAATAATATTATTGTATTAAAATCTAACTGGTGAATAACGATAAAATCTTCGTACTCGTACTTGCAAAAATCTGGAAAAAAATCTGGATAATTCTTTCAAAGATGAAATGATAATTGACCGTAACTGGTGTTTTCAGCTTGCTGTAATTATTGCTGTTCCTCTAATTAATTGTTGACTAACAAAGCGATTTGAATAGTAAAATGTTTTACAAAAAAATATTCAAAATGTATAGAAAAAGAAAATAAACGCCCCTGAAAACAGACATAAGTTCGTTGCTTCTTTGACTGTGACGCTGAAAGTGAAAGTTCATCGCTACCTACTTTCAGTGCAACAACAAAAAGAGAAAGTTCAAATGCTTCAGGTTGCGGATGCTAGACACTGTCTTTATTATTTTTTTGTTGTTATAATATACGCTATTGCTCATTTTTATCTAAAGCAAATGAAAATTTCTTCCCCATTGCTCTGAAAAAAATGTTTTTTCATTACCTTTTGAAACATTTCGTAGCATAAATATTTTACACTCATTTTGCCTTCACTAAATAAAGATATAGTTCTTAAAAGGTTGGAGCATAAGGCAGATCTAAACTTAGAACAACAAGCAAGTTTAATTTAACGTTCAAATTTTAGAATAAATTTATATTTATGTCTAGTTACAAGATCTAACAAAAAAATATTTGAAAAATGTTCTATAAATACATTGAAAAATATTTTTCACACTAAATGTACCAGTTTGAGATATTCATGATGTTGAATGATCCAGTGTAACATGAATTTTTTTTCCAAATAATTTCCAGATATCTACAAGCCAAAATAAGACGTTTGATTGATATTAACTTCGACAGATGGCAGCGATAGCTTAAGTTACATAGATATCAGTGTGAAAGTTTTTTTTATTTTTAAAAATCAACTCATTGCTTTAATGCGTGTCCGTCCAAAAAAATAAATTTGGAAACCACGATATGATTTAAAAAAAAATAAAGACTAATACTTTAAACTTATTTATTCATCTTTAAAATAATTTTTCAAGCACTTAAGTATTTTCGTACGTTTTTATAAAATACTTCTGCAAAAGAAGGCTATTTTTCTTACACTTGAAATAGAAGGTTGACAAAGTCATGTAATATTAATTTGCCGATATTTTTTCACATACAATTCGCGATCGCAACGAACTATAGGGGGCGTTGTTGTATGAGACGCATACCTGCGATTTCTATATGAACCGTCATTCAGTTACTCAGGAGACGTCGTTAAAGTAGCGTGTAGCATTGCAACGTTCCTTCTTTAATGTGGCTTATTAAATTTAAAAAAGAAAAATGCTTGATATTCTTTCTTGTACAACCGAAAACAAAATGGTATCTCTTTTTATTAGAGAAGGAATATCCAAAACACATCGGAAAAATATTTGTACATTAGCAGAAAAAAATATGTATATTCTTATAAGAGTTAAAACCTAATGCCCGAGAAATAGTATTACTAAATTTAATGATATAACATGAAAGGCCCATTTAAACTTTACATTCTATAGTTTTAAAAATCATATTACTTCAAAAATTAAAATGAACAAAAAGTATACATAAGCCTCATAATTTTATGAAATTTAATTTTGTAAACAAAGTTTTTTGACAACAATTTTTATCAAAAAATTTCAAGTTTCAATAAAAATCATTATTTAGAAACTAAGAAACGTAAAATAAAGAATGCTGACGAAACAAAAACAAAAAAAACAATTCTTTTTTGTCGCCATTTTTAGTGCTACGAAAATTCGTCTTTGGAATTTGCCAAAAACAAAACAAGATGCAATTTTATTTTTTCAGGAGGGAAATATTTTACCGAAAAAACGAAAATGTAGCAATTCCCACAACATGAAACTTTATCTTGGTAAACGTACGTTTTGGAAATGTTATTTCATTTGGAATCTTATTTATCAGAGTTCATATGGCGATATGATTGTTTTGAATCTATGCTAAACTCTATATCGGCTCATTTTCCACCGAAATCCGATTGACTATTTTGATTTTAAATAAAGTGTTTTATTTTATGAATTGTCGCAAAAATTTTAAGTGTAGATTGGCGGCACTTAAAAACCGCCAAATCTGTAGCGGCGGTGGCGTTAATACGTAAGTACCGAATTTTTATTCCATACTTTTCTGAATCATATTACTTCAAGCATTGGAATATACGAGAAGTATACATAAACTCATAATGTTATACCATTTAATTTTTCAAAAAAAGTATTTTGAGAACACTTTTTATCAAAAAATTATAAACTAAAAAACGGAAAATAAAGAATTCTTAGGATAAAAAAAACGATTTTAAGAATTCTTTACATTGAAATAAAAACTTTCATATTGTTTCTTTTTTTATTATTCTTATAGTTCTTAATCAGACGTAAAAAACCATTCTGTAGAGAACCATCATCAAATGAAAGAAAAATATTTACAAGCAAATTTTTTATTGTAAAAATCATTGCACTTACCTGATTTATAATTCCCGGAGAATTCCAAAATGATAAGTTCCTTGTTTGAAAACTTTATTCTCAAATAATAGGTACATAGTTTATCCCTTCATTACTTTTAGATAACATACTTCACAGCAAAATTTTATAATTGACATGAATTTGAATATGTAGCTAAAAACAGAATAGCTGAATTCTAGTTGAACTTATTATTTCAAAACTAAAAAAAACTTACCAAGAAAACGATTAAAATTAATTAAGAATCAGCACAAATGGCACTATTTCAAGTAACTTGGATAATTTTTTATTGTTGTTTTCCGAATTATATGGATACAGAAATATATACTATTCTATAACGAAGAAGAATATGCTATAACTATTACAATTCTGTATGTTCTGAATTCATATTTATTCACTGGGATGACGAAAGCAATGTTGACATCAATTTAATTCGTAATGAATTGAAGACAGAAGAAATGCATTTTACCTTAATACACACATCTGTAACAGTATCCGAAATCGAAAGTCATCAGTTGCAAGTTTGTTGATAATAGAAATTAAAAATTATTGAGGAATTTTTCTTCAAATGTTTGGCGTGTTCTGTTCCTGAAAGATTTACTAATATTCTGGAGATTTTTTTCAAGTTCTTCGGCCTTTTCCTTAGGGAAATTTTGTTTCTTATTAGCTGCTAAAAAATGGCGCCTGATTCTGTCAATGACTTTGATGGAACTAAATGAAAACGTGATAAATTAATGTCTGATATTTACAGGCTCCCGCTAGACGGCGTACTAGAGCGTTGCGATCTCGAATTATTGTTTAATTACTGTTAAGATTACTGTTTAAGATCTGACGTCCGAAAATTCCATGCATAATCTATCGATTGCATAAGTAGTGAATATAAAGTACATACAGGGGCAACGGGAGGTCACTGTGTCCTTCCAAATATTTCACAAAATTTGCTTGCTCTTTCGGCTTATTTGCAAAAATTCATTTTTTCTTATTTTATTTTAAAAAAACACGATGAAATTATGAATGACATGTCTTATTTTGTTTCAATTTCTATTTCATTTTGAGTAATTAAATTTGAAAAGCTATGAGAATTGGGGAGCAATAAATATGGTCTAGCCTTTAATGTAATTGAAATAAGATATAAAAAAAAAGTCATAAAAATTGGGGTACTGTACCATACTGTATCCACTCGCAGAAATGAATCTCTCACTTTTGACGATTCAGCAATCCTTGAGTTTAAATTAACAAACAGTTTAAATTTTGATATTAACAAGAAGTTAAAATGCATTTCAATTTTCAAAAGTGCTGATTTCCCATTGAAAATAATAAACAATACATAGAAGTTGAATCGAGAATATCAGATGCATTACCAGCAATTGCCTCTGAAATTAATATAACTCGCAGTCTATAACTGATTTCGTGCAAGTTCATAGTTACAAGAAGGCAAAATAACTTAAAAAATATAGATTAAAATTAAAAATAGCTAAACAATTCCCTTAAAAATGTCAAAAAGATTTCCTCAAAATAAACAAAAATTCTTTATAAAGAAAATGGGAATTGTTAATGGATTAATAAATGTTTTTTTTAATGTTTTCAAAAGTGACTCAAACTGAACTGGTAGCGCCACGATGCCAGTTCATATTTTGATAACCTCATAAATCCTTGAAAATGCTTCTAAAAGTAGAAATACGAAGTCCTTAAAACATAAACAAAAATAACTTCAAATAAAAGCATCCTTTGTAAAGAAACAAAAAATCAGAACTGTATATGCTTATTCGTATTTTTTTTTTATAGATATTTTCAAACTGACTCAAAATATACTCGAAATCAGAGTCAAAATTTCGTTAACATAATAAATCCCAAAAATTTCTTTTTAAACGGCAAAAAAACTGCATTTAAAAACATTGAAATAAAATCAAAATAAGTAAATAAGCAAGAAGTTAAAATTGCATTGGATTTCTAAATGATCTTTGACCTTTTCAAATGTGATAATATTAAAGACCATTTGATAATCCAATCTTTTTACAAAAAAGTCTTTCGTCTAAAAATACAGATTCCTTACAAGACACAGGTATTCCTGGAATTCTAACGATTTTGTTTCCCGTTTTACTCACTATAATTCCCCAAAAGTTATTTCGGTTTCTCTTCTAATCTGTAGCTCCTTACCACGATGGACAATGCACATCTTTTTCCTGTATTTGCATTCAAATAGTGATAGCAACTCAGATCAAATAGCAACTCAGTTAAAAATATGTGTAAGATGAAAGAGTTAGTCTTCTAAACATTTCAAATATTGCCCTAAAATTCAAAATAATATTAGAAAATTCCAAAATATTTACCCTCTAACAGACAAAAAAATACTTAAAATCACGAAAAATGCCCTCAATATCTAAAACAATTCCTTAAAACGAATTCAGTCCTAAGAATGCAAACGTCCTCGCTATCCGGACCTTAATAACTTGCGACTATTCTTACTCATCTCCTATTGATTCACAGTTAAAAAAAAAGAATAAAAAGAAGAGGATCATCATAATCTTGATGTGATTTTCAAATCCTTGCTAACTCACTTGAAATGGCAATGGGATGATCAAAAGTTAAAATAAATCCATCTACAATTTAAAAAAAAATCTACCCCAAAACTTTTGACACTTAACTTCACGTTAATGCCCCCAAAATTTTCGTAAATTAATGATTTTTTTCTTCTTTCAACCAGTGATATTGTGAATGATATTTCCTTTAATTGACCGATTGTGCCTTTTTGTAGTCAAAAGTGTTTCCCCAAGTCAATCTCTGCGGTCATAGTTAGCTTTCTCCTTGACATTGAGGATTTTCTTATTAAAACGTGATAGCGCAATTATGGTGTGATTTTCCTCCTTTTTTCAGAAAGTTATTACCACGTTTATATAAACTTGCCTTCGTGTATGTCTGTCCGGGTGGAATTTTGCAATCGATTTTAAACTAACTTCCCGACTAGCTACAAACTTCAAATTAGGCGCATAGTTCAGAATTGGATGACAATGCATGAAAATGAAGAGAAAAAGACATACAAAGTAAAATAAAATTAAAATTTAAAAAAAAAATCGTTTTCGAGATTGTCTTTTGTTGTCGATTCCATTATTTCAAATTAGTATTACATGTCAGGTGAAAAGATTTTTATTGTCCGAGTATTTTTATTGGCTGAAAAATCACGTGGTAGGATCCAGATTTTCCTCATTCATTTCCAGATCGTTTTGGTTGTCATCAGCATAAAACTAATGAAAGTCGTAAAGGTATTGTTTTTCCATAAAGATTTTCGTATCCCTAATTTAAAATGAAAGATCTATTATTTTAGTAGTGGTCTTGTAGTAGTCTTGACTGCTCTTGACTAAGAAAAATAATCTAAATAAAAATATATATTTTTAAAAACCTCGTTTTTTGTAGTGAAGAATAATAATTAAAAAGTAATAATTTTTAAAAACTATAAAATAAAAATTAAAAAAATTATAATTTAAAATAAAAAAATTCAATTTAAAAAACAATATTTTTAAAAACCACGTTTTTGTAGTGGAGAATAATAATTAAAAAAAATTGAAAAACGAAAAGCGTGGGGCGAATGAAATACATAACAGTACATATGCGCATATATATATACACATTTTCTATACACATTTACACATGCACAGCTACATACATATGCATATACACAAACATATTCCACATCTACATTCAGATACAATTACAATTACACGTATACATACACATATTCTCAAGAGTACACACACTAATATAACATTACTGTTATGTATTTCATGCGCCCTACGTTTTTCGTTTTTCAAATTTTTTTTTAATTATTATTCTCTACTACAAAAACGTGGTTTTTAAAAATATTGTTTTTTATTTTGTTTAACAATGTAATTGATCTATGTAAAAAAACTGTTACTATTGCTTTCGCTTAAGCAAATCTCTCGTTACTTGCACGTAGGAAGAATTTACGCGATTAAATTATGCAAATTTTTTTGAATTTGCATATTCTGAAAGAAATTTTAAGGAAATGTATCTGCAGTAAACTACTTGAAAACTGACTCTTTACAAAGATATTTCGCTATCTGCTAGGCTACAGTTACCTATCTTTGCTCAAATGATTTATCTGCGTTAATGAAACATCTCAATAAATGTTTATAATGTTTTAAAAATATTTCCTGTTGTGATGTTATCATGCATTGGTATTAGGTAAACAATGGTAGCAAAGTTAACCAGCGACAAATAATAGCAATATATTACATTTATTTGTCCTCAGTGCAAGTTAAAAGTTGCTTTTCTTGTGCTTAGTGCGAAATTGTTCCTCTTATTAATCTACGTACTTGACTAAGAAATGGCTCAAGAGTTTGGAATTATATGCAAAAGTAAAGAATAGAAATAAATCTTAATGTAAAGAGTAACTCAAAAGTAAAGAATAGAAAGTTAAAGTAAGTGACGACTTAAAAAAGTATGAATTAAAATAAAATGAAATAATTTAAAAGTAAAGAATTAAATATGAAACTAAGAAATGACTCAAATGCATGAAGTTAAATATTTCAGTATGAAATTACGTAAAAAATAATTCAAGAGTTAGGAATAAATGTAAAATTAGAAATGTTTTTAAATTATGGGGTTAGATCAGTGATTCTCAACTTGTGGGGCGCGCCCCCCTAGGGGGGCGCGAGAATATTCAAGAGAAAATATTATTTAAAAAAAATTGATTAATTGTATGAAAGGAAAGCGCACAAACACATAGAAAACAAAATACATTTCGACATATTTAATAACTTATTAAAGTGAAACAACTTATTGAATCAAAACTTAAGGTAGGGAGCCAAAAATGGCTTTGCTTTGAGGATTTTTCCTAATTTTCTGGTTAAGCCTCTGTGGCTGAAATTTTTTTTGTAACATCTTTCCCCCTATCTCTAATATATATCACGTATACTTGTAATTGTAAAATAAAATTTCATTTATTTTATAGTAAAATTTCAAAATTGTAGCTTCTGCGCCTAAGGTTTTCCACAGGTTCCAAAGGTGAGTCATATATTAAAATCACTTTTTCACTTACTCAAATTATCCTTAGAAAAAACATTTAGACTGACAAATGTCTTTTAAAAAATCACTTTAAGTGTCTTGTTGGTAGGAACAAGTTTCCCGATTTTGAAAAAGATATTTGTTTTTTCAGAGTGTATAATTTGTTTATTGATTTTACATTGATAGTTCTTGTGTGAAGTCACTAGCGATTCTTTTAATCTTTATTACTGAGTTAATTTTTTCAAAAGGATTAACTAACAAGAGTTAAATAACCATACTAGAGTTAACTAACCTAACCCATAACTAGCATAAAAAATACCCATATTTACAAGAAAACACCAGAATCGACCACAAAAACACTCATAATTACCAGAAAAATAAAAAAATACCTGAAAAATTACTTTGAAATGCAAAAACTTGTAACAAAATATCGCAATTTCTGCTAAAATGCAGAGAACGTCCAAATATTATAAAAGTTTAAAAAATACCAAAGTTGCATATTTGCTTAAAATGAAATAAATCAATTGGCATTCAATTCAATCATTCCTCATTGAGAAATAATATTCTACGTAATGATTTCTAATGAACTCTTTTATAGATTTCACGTTTGTTTCCGAAGGTGGCCCCCGTGTCCACAAGATGGCACCGGTGTCGGGCCACCTCGGGAACATGCATATGGTCACCATTTGCACGACTTAAAACTATTAATCAGATAGATTAATTAGAATTAAAGTAATGTGGTTAAAGAAAAAGAAATAAACTTTCAAAGTTCTAAGAATTTGAACACATATAAATTACAATATCTTCTCACCCGGAAATTGGAACAACTGCAAAAAATTAAATCACTTCACAGAGTGGAGGCCATTCCAGGAAATATCTTCCAATTCAGCCTCGTGCACCTCAGATACAAGATTTACAATGCAGCAGGGACGTCTTATGATTCAAAATAAATTTAATTTTACTTTGGGGGGTGGGCTACGTTAGGAGCACTGACCACCTTTGGCTTACCCACCTTACTTAATCAAAGCACACTAAATTTAAAAAAGAAATTAATAATTTTTAGTGACTTCCTTGGGCCCAAAGAGCGTAAAAGATTCTTTATCTCAGGGTTCTCATTTTTATGTAATTTGCAATCGTTACAACCGTAGTTAACACAATATTAAAATCAGGGACGCATTTCTTTTGAAGCCAAAGCTTCTCTGTGGATCATGCACTGTGTCCAAACGCATGGAGGCGATTTTTTACAAGTTTACAAGGGCTTGTATACTTTCGAACCCTCCGGATATTGAACGTGCACCATCGGTGCATATTCCGATGCAATTTTTGCATTCTATGTTTGCCTCATTCATAACTTCATTTGAAATAGCAAATAATGCTAGCGCTGTTGTTTTGAGTTCTATTGATTTGCAGAAAAGTAGTTTTACTACTGACATATTATCACAAAATCAAACATAGACAATTAAATGAGCATCTTTATGATGCTTCATCAAACTGTATTGAAAACATTTTGACACGCAATCGAGAAAAGATGACACTACATTTTCAGCAGTATCACCAATTCGAGGATCGTTTGAAAGAGGACGGTAATTCTTTTGAAAAATTAACTCCAAACATAGTTTCTGCAATCTCAATTGCTTCTGGCTTTTACTTTACTTTTGTTTTGGCAGTTAGTTAAAAATATTTTAAATACAGAATTCAAAATACTCAATATACATTATTGTTGTATACATTCTACTGTAAGTGGGGGGCGCGATGAAAATTATGATTGAAAACTGGGCCGCGAATACTGAAAGGTTGAGAACCGCTGGGTTAGATATCAAAATAAAGAATGATTTAAGAGTAAAGAATTAAATCTTAAAATAGGGAACGACTTAAAAGTACTGAGCTACATCATTCACGAAAATTTTATTCATGACTAAATTTATTCAGAATAAATTTATTCTGAATGATTATTCATATGAAAATTTAGTCATTATTCATCATTCATTATGCAAATGTATAAAAATGTTTGAATAATGATTGATGAATAAACTCATTAGTCATGACTAATTTTTCTGAATAAAATTTTGAATAACCAGCGAAAAATGCAATCAATATGTCTTTGTCTATAACGAGATGCAAAACATCGTTCGCTCTTAAACGTCTTATTTTAGGAATTTAACTATAAAACTAAGACAAGTATGAATATTTATTTTTATTTTATTTTAAATTACTCCAGCGTAACATACTTAGTTGTGCTAAAAAGTAGGTTTATAACAGTTTAGTTACTTAAGTTCATTTTAAAATTTTGTTCTAAAATCTATAAAGCACAATTTCTTATAATTTTTGAAAGCAAACAATAATCTTATTTTAAATTCTTAAATAAAATTTTAACTTAAAAAATTATACGCTTTTTTGCCATGTAACCATTTCTCAAAAGTATGCATTATGTTAGACAAAAGTTAATTTCCTCAAACATTATATAAATATACTTGAAAAGGATTAACGTTTTTACGTAGTTGTCATAATCGTAGTCAATTAAAGTATTCCGTGCCCATTTTTGTTGATCAGTGAAATTATTCAGTTATTCTTGACTAATGAATAAAGGATATTGAATAAGGAATAATGAATGATTTATTCTTTATTCAAAATATTTCTGACTAATGAATAAATCTTTATTCATTATTCATTATTCAGATTTTGAACAATTATTCTTCATTCTTTATTCATTATTCTGAATAAAAAATGCCCATCTCTGAACTACATAGTCAGGAAAAAGTTGTAACTTTTTAAATCACTAGGGGTCTCTGCCTTCTGTTCGCTTCGCTTCTCAACCTTTGCGGTTGTTTCCTATTTATCATTGAATATTAAGGGGAAAGAACGGTTTTTGTACAAAAATTACGACTGGATTGACAACAGTTTCATTTTGAGAATAGCTGAATTCTGACAAATTAATAGAATGAAAACTAGAGCTTCCCCTCCGAGAGTTATTACTCAGTGAGGATTGGCCGGCGAGGTGAAAAATCTGTTCCTGTCCGTACTCAAATTGGTTTTCAGATATAGAATTAGCTTTAATGGACTTCTCTTCCCTTTTGGTCGTTTTAAGAGTTTTTTACTGAAAGTCGATAGAAAAAAAAGAAAATAGACAGAAATCGACAGAAAATATATAATTGTAATAATTTTATGTAAGCACATTTTATTAATGCGTTAATAGTGACGAAATCGAAGTATAGCTGGATTTGAAAAATAATCAAATGTACGTGGAAAAAAGTTAAATTTAAGAATTTAGTGATCCAGAGTAGGCGACACAATAATGCGTGATAAATAGGAAATAAATTTACTTTTTAGCAATCTATAACGATAACCTTATATCATACAACATTTCGCTTAATTCTCATCTTTCTTCAGTCATTATATTTTTAAAAGTTTCGACATAAAGGCTAAGATCTGGTAATACCCTCTAACCTTTTATTTATTTATTAATTTTCATTTGTTAATTTTGGCATCAAGTCAAGCAGGGTGATTTGATAAGTTAAAAATTGCGAGTGAGATAAATTTTTCTACAACGATGGATAAACAATTATTGTTTAAAGAAAACACATTGTAAAAGAAAAACACTTCAAATTGCAATAACTTTCAAAAAAATAGGAATTTTAAAAAAAAATTTAAAAAAACTCTTGCTAAAGTTATAATTTATAATGGTCCTATTAGCATGACAAATTGCATCTCAGTAGTAGCGTTTCAGCCGGCATTAAATCAGCCAACATTGCTTTTTCATTACAATTTTGACAGTTAATAATTCTCGAACTGATTATTGAGTTGTATTTTTCTTTTTAATTCAATTGAACTCTTTGTACATTTTCCGATACACATTCGTAATATCAAATTTTAAAGTCATATAGATTTTGTGCAGTAAAGCGAAATGTAACGGAAAGTAAGACTAAATGAGAAAAAAAATTTTCAAGAGGCGCTTAAAATTGCTATTAGAGCAAATTGGAATTTTGAAGAAAAAGAAACTCTGTGTCTGAGTTCATAAACAAACATGGCCCTTTCAGGATGCAAAATGTTTACTCTGTATTTGCATTTCTGCGGCCTGTAGAACTGCCAGTAATATATTTTACAACGATTTAAATAGTTAATAATCCTCGCACTAAATATCGAATATTCGTCTTTATTCATTCAATCTTAATTTCTTAACACTTTTCAATACACATTATTAATTTCATGTTTCTAAGTCCTATAGTTTTTGCTCACTTAAACAAAATGTAACGGAAAGTTGTATACCCAGAAGCAGCGACGTCGCTGACCCTTATGATTTTGTAATATCGAAAAGTAAAGAACATGTCACTTGAAGCAATATGTTAATTTAATTATAAAATATGCTAAAAGGTAAATAGAAATTCCAAATATGCGTAGACCTTTTCTAAATATTTAACATTTGACAACTGGTAAGAGTTATGTAAATGACAGGTAAATCGCCAATATTAATTAGAAAGTGTCTGGAATCATTTTAAGACTTTTATTCTAAGTTTAACATGAATTATTTATTTTCAATGGTGGATGACCATAGAAAAGAACAAGGTCACGTAAGGTCAGACCATTTTTATAATAAGAAATTTGAATTGACAGCGTTGTTAAGGAAGTTGTACAAAACATAAGTCACAGTGAATTCAGACGTTATTTTATAATAATTTTTTTCTTCATGTTGTAAATTCTGAAAGAATAAAAGAAAATTCGAAACGTTTGTGACTGTTTCATGCAGCAGTTTTAAATTATCCTATTTAGGTGCAAAAGACAAGAAACGCAGAAACATCTAAAAAAATACCTATCATAAGCTTTTTATTTATTAAATAATTTTAGTAATCTAAGCAGTTTTTAAGGTGAAAGATTCTGAAAAATGTTGAAACAATTACTTTGTCTATTAATAACTAGAATTTTTAAAATCAAATTTTAAAAATGCGACTTTTTCAAAATTCAATTTCTCAGAGACTGTTCGACCGATTTCGCTCAAAGCTTGCATTTTGACATTTAAAATTGCATTCTTTAAAATGATGTAAAAAAAACTGTGAACCTTACAATTTCAAAATCTTTCAACTATTATTTAAGAAAACAATAAAAAATATTGAATATATACCAAACGTTATATTTTACATGGAATTATCTTTAGATAAATGAATTTCTATAATTTATATTTATGGTGCAGCGATCTAAGCGTGAATAAGAGTTTGTTATTCTAATATTCCTGAGACACAAACTGGGAAGTACAGGACACTGCAAACTCTTCATGTGAAGGGAATAGAGGAAATATTGTGGTGTCAACGCTGGGATAGATTAGCCAGTGGTTCCCAACCTGGGGGCGATCGCCCCAAAGGGGGCGATAGAGCTTCTCAAGGGGGCGATAATCCTTAAGGGGGCGATCAGGGGGCGACGAGCACTCAAGTGATAAAAATTGCTAATAATATTAATAATTAAAGCTAATTGAAATTGAAAATATATATGAAATCTATGGTTCTGGAGTAGACAAAGAATTATGATAGTTAAAAATTAAAAAAAAATTCAAGTGTTCAAAAATTCGTCATACGTTTTGGTATCGCAGGCGGAAATCTGATAAGTCACTCTGTTCCTCTGAGCAATAATACTGTTTCCAGGCGTATTCTTGAGATGGCCGTCGACGTTGAAACAAAACTCATCAAATTTCTGAAAGAAGGTAAATTTGCGTTTTGATGAATCAACTGTGATAGATAACAAAGCTGTTTTAGCTTACGTGAGATTCATAAATGAGAGTAAGGAGATTAACGAGGAAATGTTGTTTACAAGAACTTTGAACACAGATACAAAAGGATCGTCGATTTTTAAATTGGTCAAAGATTATTTTGAGGCAAAAAAAATTCCCCTCACAAATGTAAGTGCTTGTGCAACTGATTGTGCTCCAACCATGTTTGGTTGTCATACTGGGTTTCTGGGTCACCTTAAAAAAGAAGTACCGGAAGTTATCTCACCATTCATTATGTCATTCATCGTCAACTTTTGGCTGCGAAAAATTGGTTATTTCTGGCATCAATAAAATAAAAGCTAATTCTCCTAATAACCGTTTGTTCCGAGAACTTTGCTATGAAAATGATGAAGATTTCGAATTCCTGCTCCTACATGCAGCTGTGAGATGACTTTCAAAAGGAAACTGAGCTGTTTCTTCGAACTGCTGGATTCGGTTATTGAGTTTCTCGACACCAGATCCTGTTTTAAGTGAGAGTTTTAGGCAACGCAAGTTGGAAACTGCGTACCTCACTGATAGTTTTGAAAAAATGAAGGAAATCAACGTAAAACTTCAAGGAAATAAAATGAACATTATCAAGGCTAAGGGAATCATATCTTCATTTATCGCCAAGTTTGATATCTACAAGTCAAACATTGGTCGCAAGGAGCTAATGCAATTTCCAGCTCTTAAAAAGTCTTCGAGATTCTCGAAAATAAAATTTTAATTTTTACTGATCACCTTGATCAGTTATGGAATCAAGATTTAAAGATTTGATGAAATTAGAAATTCCGGACTGGATTTTCGATCCTTTCTCTTTTGAAGTTGTGGATAAGCTCTCTTCCTCTTTGTAGACAGAGATTTTAGATTTGAAATATGACTGTGAGGCTAAAGTCGTCTTTAAAAAAATACGGTTACGAGTTAGCTTGGGTAAAGCTTATGGACACTTATCCACAATTGTGGAAACAAACTGAGCCGCTTCTCATCTCGTTCCCGTCAACATATTTAGTGGAGAGAGGATTTAGTTCTGTCTTCCAGCTGCTCACAATGCAAAGAGATAGTTTGGGTATTTGCTTCAAAGGAGACCCGCGTTTAAATCTGACGAGCATAAAACCTGACATTCAAGCTTTAACTTAAAATACACCAAGCACAGGGCAGTCATTGAAGTAGTAAAAATGTACTTTCATTTCATTTCTACTCTTCATTTTTTTTCTCAAATTTTAGTTGTTAACGTTTTAACTTTTTCTTGATTACATTAAAATATGAATTTAAAAAAATGTACTTTTGTTTTGATTATTCCGTTTTAAATATCATTTCTTTTTGAAAAAAAAAGATGCACAATTTTTTTTAATTAATAAAAATGACAGGATAAATGTGCCTCCTTATTTGCATTACAATTTAAATTAAAATCAAATAACATAGCATATTTTCATTGTTTGGTTGTTCACAAGCAACAATGAAGGGTTTTTTGAGCAAAAAGAGAAAGGGGCGATATGTGTCAGCCAACCCCAAGAGGGGGGCGATGGTCCACAAAAGGTTGGGAACCACTGGATTAGACTATAATATGCACCCAGCTGCAGGAACTTAGTGGCTTCATTAGATTGGCCGAATTAGCGCGATAAAATTTTGGTTGTTTAACCGTATTTGGTGAAAGCAGTTAATTGACTATTTTTCTCTCAGTCAACAGTTAGAATACCATCATCTGATTGATGGTAATATGTGTTTGAATATGGAAAATAACCAATTAAATAAATTGTTATTCATCCATTTTTCCCAGAAATTTCCTACATTACAGTGAACATAGCATAACAGTGTGAAAGAATGAAGGTTATATTCCTGTTTGGAACAATTCAATCACAATTGTTATCAAGAAATACATTTAAACTTTAATCCTAATAGCCTTAATGTAAATATTTTAATATACATACAAAGAAGCTGTGTTTCAAGATACAACAAAAACATATTTTAAGCAGAGTAACAATTAAGGAGAGAATAGCTAATCATTGAGGATTTAAAGTGATTTACAACTCGTATAACCTAACTTTATTTCCGCTTTCTGTTTCTTAATGACCTCAACACAAAGTGAATCAAAACATTGGTGTGTGATTAAACGTTATAAAAAACTCAGAAGAAATGTAAGCAATGCAAATTAAAATTAGTTACTCAATATTCAAGTTATATTCCTTTCTAAGAAACTACGATGAATTAATTTAAGTTCAAAAGAGCCAATAATAAATTCACATGAGTTAGCTCATCTGTGACACTATGACATCTTTTGGTAAGTGGAATTATTTCTTATGAAAAACGATTGGAATTATATTAGCTTTTCCAAAGTATCGGCATATGCCTATTAATTTTGTGCATGACTGTGTAAGGTTGATTAATATTAGTTTGTTAATTTTTGAATTTTTACGTCGAACAAGGAACAAAAATTCAACTTGTTTGTAATATAATTACATTTTATATTACAATTTATATAATATTTTTTGTCTTATCAAATATTTTATCAGTACTCAAATAAAGTTGTTTTTTAAACCTTTTTAATGCTTTCCTTACTTTCATAAGAAAATCATAATTTTATAAAGTAGAATATAGTAAAGAAAATAATCTAATGCATAGAATTTAGAGTAAATCGAAAAGTATATGATTAATTTTTACAACTTCTGAAACACCTAAAATATTGAAATTTTTATCCTTTTATTTAAATTATAATTAAAAAAAACTTATATTTACTCAAAATAAATAAATTATAATTAAACTGCAATAGAAAAGTAATTTGAAATAGAATAAAAGAAACAGGAATGCAATCTAGAACTTCTTCAGAGGACGCCCCGTGTGCATTCATGTGGGAACTTTTTCTGAGAATAACTGTTTAATAATCCCTTATAATTTTTCTTTCAAACTATGAATTATGTTTTTATCTCAATAAAAGCGTGTTTAATCCTAATTAGTCTAATCCTAAGATTTAGGAATCTCTGTACTGAGAAAAAAAGTATGTTAAAAAATAACAGAATATGGTAAAATTTACCGTGTTTCTGGGTCACTGGAAACTCCGAAAAGCTCGATAATTTTTTACCGAGGCGCTTTGGCAATGAATTTGGTAAAATTAACCATAAAATATGATTTTATAATTTATGATAAAATTTGGTAAATGTGTTAAAAAAATTTCATAATTATATCGCGATACCTTAGAGCATGTTATAAATACACTTTGTTAGTTTAAATTTAATTTTCAGTTCTGTATTTTTTTTTATTAAATGCCCGGTAATAAGAACTTTAATTTTAAAAACTAGAATGTTCGGTAAATTAACACAATATGAACAGAAACATTATCAAATGAATAGTTTAAATATAGTATATTTTGGTCTTATTTACTAGAAGCATTGTTTTTTTTTACAAGAAATGTCATTACCATAGAGTATGGTAATTTCAACGGAGTTTGATTTTCTGTATGTGAGTGGAATAATTTATTGATAAATTTAAATTATCATATATTTATATCGCCTGTAATGATAGACTTCAAAACTTTTTCATAACCTTGACGCTTTCTAATTTTTCAACAAATTAGCATTTCAATTAGCTTGGATAGAAAACAACTCTAAAAATAATTAAGTGCACGTGTTATGGTGTAAAATAAAGAATATGTAGTATCATTACTCATGAATAATAGTTAACTGAATTAATTTTTTTATCCTTACCTGTCAATTCATCCCAAGGAATGCAAATTGAATGATGAAGATACAAGCTCAGACATTTAAAGTAACAAAAAAAAATGTTTTAAATTTATACAATGTTCGAATAAGAATTGAAATTAAATTTCGACAATAAACGCAATAAGAAGTACGTTAAAGTTTAGTCCATATTGAACAAATTTTAAACAATAAAATGTTATCCAGCTTATGCAGCGAAAATAGTAGCAAGGTATTTCGTGTATTAAAATGTTATATTTAAAAAACTGGAACGAGTTTATGCTTTTGTCATTTAGTTAAACAGGTTCAAAAAATTATTTTTGGTGCGTAAATGAGTTTATATCATTAGTTGCAAATTTGAAACTTTAACATTAACAGTTTCAGCATTGACAATTTTAACTTTTTTTATATATATTTCCTTTTTTTTTTTTTTTACAAATTTGCTTATTTGTAAGCATTCAGGGTAATGAGTTTTAAAAGAGTATGCTGTTAGAAATTTCTCAGAAAAAAAGTTAAATAGGAATTTATTTAATTTTTTTTTACCATATTTAAACAAAACAAGCAAATAACCATAAATAAGATGGTATCCAAACTGTTAACTGTGTGAAAAACACAGGTAACAGTTTGAAAACACAGTTAACATTTTAAACAGCCAGTGTGTTATCGCACAAACTAGGCCCACCTAATGAAGCCACTTAGTTCCCTTCAACTGCGTATATACTACAGTTGCGTGGGTTAATCTGTCAGTCTCATGACCGACAGAACTGGGGTTCGAATCCCTGCGTTCACACCACAATATTTCCTCTATTCCCTTCATATGTGAAGAGTTTCCTGTTTCTCGCACTCTTCAATGCCTGTTTCCTAACGAAAGCTCTAGTTACTATGTCTAATTTAATTTCTCTTTTATGATTTTGAAACCATGCTAGTTGTAAATGGCTAAAAATAACCATAAAGTTCCATCCATCCTATTCCATGGAACTATTCCACCCTATTCCATTATATTAAATCCATTCATGGATTTAACCATGTAAACCATTTCAAAACCGTAAAGGTAAAAAAATGCTCTTTACCGTAAACTTTATGGTTAATCAGATAAACAGACTGCTTCTGGTTATATTACAGCATAACCTTCTAGTTATGGTATAATTATATCATTCTACTGCTTCTGGTTATATTATACCATTTTGCCATAATTTTAGAATAAAAATTCTAACAGCGTAGGTATTATGAAGATACAAACTGCAGGAAGTTTGTGTCAATTATGGTTATTGAAAATGTTAGGAGACTGTTTATCTGTGAGCAATTTTAAAACTACCTCATTTATATTAATTAGTCTAAAACATGCTTTACGAATGAAATTTTAATACATTTATCATCAGATTTTTTTTAAAGTTTTTATTCAAAGTAGTATGTAATTAATTTAAAAAGAAGTAAAAAAAACTATTTTAATAAGATTTAAACTTAGCAATATTAATAAATAAGCGTGTAACTTTTAGTTACCTCGGAAGCAACATTAATTTGAATTTTAAGTTGAATCCCCTACACTAGCGTATAATTATGAATCGCTTTTATTTGAGTCTAATGTTGAGTCTCTTTCACCTGAATGGAAAGTTTTTTCTTTTTCACTTTAGTTTAATATTGAACCTCTTTTAAGTGAGTCTAATGTTGATTTCCCTTCACAAGTGTCTAATGTTGATCCTCTTTTACGACAACATAGTGCTGATTCTCCTTCACTTGAACCTAAAGTTGATCTCCTTTCACTTGGGTCTAATATTGAATCTCTTTCACTAGAATAATGTTAGTTTCCATTATTGTGCTTAATGTCGCCTTTAATGTTGATGCTCTTTTACTTGAATTTAGTGCTGATTCGCCTTCACTTGAACCTAATGGTAATTCCCTTCAGCTAGTGTCTAATGTTGATTCTCTTTTACTTAAATATAGTGCAGATGTTTCTTCACTTTAACCATATGTTGATTCCCTTTTACTTGGTTTTAATGAAGAATCTCCTACACTAGAATAATGTTAATCTTCATTTTTCTGTTTAATGTCTACTCTTTTTCATAATTTTTCATTAAACTTCAAACTTTACAGTTTGGTGTGTGATGAACTTGACATTAACTTCTGGAATGAGTACAAAAAATACGTTAAGTATATTGTTTAACTCGGGATAGAAATGTATTTATTAGGATGGATATCTTATAAGAAGTTTTTGATTTATAAGAATTAATTTTTCATTATACCGTAAAGTTCATTGTAATATAAGGAAATATGAAAAAATGTTTATTCAAAACCTCCCTTTAAATAGAAAAAGGATAAAATACTAAATAGTTTTTAAGAAGTTTAATCAATATGATAAATTTTCAGCAATATACAAAGACTTATAATACTTTAAAATCATATAAGTTTAATTTTAGTATTTAGAAATATATGATCATTGCGTAATAAATAATTCTTAATTAAATATATTTCTTTTTTTCTTTAGGTTTAGTAGAATGCTCTCTAAATTCTTCTTAAAATCAAACGATTTTGGGAATTCAAGTTTTGGCAAGACGCAAAGTTAGTCCACACACTAGACAAAAAATGGAATTTTTTACTTTTACAAAGACGTACCTGACATTGTCTATTTTACTATTCGCAATATCGGAAGGAAACGAGATTTTCAGTTTGGACAATGAAGAGAGAGCACAAAATATGACAGTTCTGGAAAAATGGGAGCAACTTGAAATCGATGTGAAATCTATGGCCAACAAAGCTGTGAAGGAGTTTCTCCCTTATTTGATGGAGTACCAAAACAAAGTCAACATTTCATCGCAGTGCGTGAGAGAAGGCATGATGCTTCTCAATGGAATCAGAAATATTAAAGCTTGGGCCGTGAGATGTAAGTATTCCTTTGTTGTTAAAACATACAAGATTCTGTTCTAAACAAAATGCCGAAAAATATTTTAGAATGATTTTGATTACGCAATGAGTTAACTGGACATTGAATTAACTAGACATTATGTTAAAAGACAAATGAGTTAATTCTATTTTATTTCATAACCGTCGTTGAACAGCCGGTCCAATTTTATGTGTTTACGACTAATAATGCTCAACTCCGTAGCCTTGCAATTTTGAACCCAATCCAGAAGACAAGGAAACTCCTGGATCGAGTATTGGAAGAAATTTGCCATCGTGGAGGACTTTTTGATGGAGTTAACCCGCATTTGCGTTACATGGAGTGGAATATCACGAGAACCTCCCACTGTTAGCCTGACGGCAAGGGTGCTCTAACCCATGATCCGTTTATCACTGAAGATATTTCACGTCAACACTGTGGTCGGTGCAAGCCGGATGCGGAATTCGTATCGACTGGGATTCGAACCCGGTTCTCCGCATTGGAAGGCAACCGCTCTATCCCCTGAGCCATCGCTGCTCAAATGAGTTAATTCGACATAATTTGAGTTTATTCGACATAAATTAAAGCCAGAAGAATAAATCACTACCAAAAACATACTTGTTCAATTAAACTACAGTCCATGGTTAAATTATTAGACGCTCTATAAGTCTCTATGTAAAATCTTAATTTTCAGGTGATACTATACAGCATTATTGTTTTTACGCATCTGAAACCGATTTGCAATTGTTTATGTTCGTGTTTCAATTAGTTAACATTGTAATGCAATAAGCAAAAAATATATACAAATAGGAAGTATATGAAAAATCTCCTGAATAAAAACCCATTGCATGTATGTTTAAATATGAAAGTGTTGTATATGAACTAGTGCAAAACATGTCATTGTTAAAACACTACAGTGCGTCTTATTTGGTCTAATTATTATAATATGCAAATATAATACCTGATGCAATAAATATTCCATATTTATATAATATATCGTCTAATTTATCCAATCGTCAAATTTATATTATCTATCGTCTAACTTAACCAATTGATACACGAACGTAAACCGGTTTCAGTCACGTAAAAACAATAAAACTGTATAGCATCTCACCTGATAATTAAGATTTTACATAGAATCTTACAGTGCGTCGAATAATTTTGCCATGGCCTGTAAGTAATTGAATTTCTGAATGCTTTGAAAATTTTATTTACTTAACAAACACGAAATGAAATGTCGTGCATAGTTAACTTTTCCAAAGAAAATGATATTTAAGTAATTATTCACCTTTTCAATTATGTTCCCAAAACACTTATATATGGAAACCGCGACACAGTAAATGGTCATTAATGGAGGTTGATCGTTCCTTGGGTCTACCTCCATTTACTTCAAAATGCTATTGAAGGTACATCATTTAATTTTACTCAGTGTATAATTTTCTTGGTGTAGAAGTGCTACTTTTGTTGGCTTCATGAAAATCAGATAGATGAATAAAACCTAATCTCATTAAAAAGGACCCCTTATTATGAGTAAAAAAAATGTACCAATTATGAATGATGAAAGGATGATTCCTTTTAGCCATGACAATTTGGACCAAAAAATTTCTTCAAATTTAAAGTCTTCAAAATAATCTAAAATTTTTTTTTGTATACTTCTTTAGTTACATTTATTAGTATCTTACAGACAGCAGTGACCATATCTTATTGACATTTACTCGAGAAAAAAAATAAAATAGAAATTCACCAAATCTTGAATACCAGGAAAATGACACATTAGCTTAGAAGTTTAAAAAACAGTCATTTTAAGTTAATAGTAAGTAACTCAACTTAAGCCTTTATGTTAGATGGACCGCAAATTGCTTAAATTAATTCTTTTTATCAACTGTAGAAAGAATCAATTTTTTTGTTGTTGCTGATATGTACAGAATAAAATTGTGTAAAATAAGCAATCATTAAATAAATAAATAACTTTGATTACATTCAATCCTATTACAATCATACATAAACTTGGTATTAGGTTAATATTTGCTTTCCCTTTTTACAGTATTAGCAGTTAAAAAAGCCAGGAAAATAACACTATAAAACTTACTCACCTTGAAAATTTTTTTGAAACAGTTTTTGAACCAGAAAGTTGGTTCTTTATTCATGCAACAGGACATGTTCAGATAGGAGGGTATCTAATCAATATATTAACACAAAATATTGATTGCTGGCTCTATCTATTTTGGTTATGAACCACTAACTAAAAGTAGCCAGGAAAATGACAGATTTTCTTGTGACAAACAAATTATTGAGAGAAAAAATTATTTTAAACGAAGTTTTTGTAAATAATACCCTCTGCGTATATTCCAGAAATGCTTACACCGGTTGAGATAAAAAAAATTAGATATTGAAAAATTTATGATAAGTTTTGAAGCTAGTTATTATTGGAAACATTGTTTGGGACATGACAGGAAAATGACATTTTGAAGTTCAATTAAATGTTTTAACTATACAAAACAGTCAATGCTAGTGCAAAGTCATTTTAAAATGATAACAGCAATGCAATTTATTAATTTTAAAAAAAAAAAGTTCTTTTAGTAATAAAGTATTAGATCTTGTCATATTTCGTGAGAATCCCCCAGAAGTGTGTGAAATAAATACACAACCATGTTTTTTGCTAAAGTTAGCATTTAGTTTTGCATCATAAAAATTAGTTAGCTTCAAAAAATGCGCAGAGGTTTGTTTGTTTCACATACTTAGTTTTTTTCAAAACTAAAATTTTTTCAAAATTTAACTCTCAACTCTAAAAATTATCAATAGCATCATTTTTAGTGCCCTATGACTAAATAAGGTTGTCAATATCTTTCAGATATCGTGAAAAAGATTTCTCTAAATAAGAACCACTCACAAATATTTTGAATACACTTAAATCTACTTATTTATTGTTAATATTTTTTGTTTGGATACATTTTCGTGTTCCATTTTTTTACCTTTTCCGCATTTGATGCGGAGGTTTGCCCGATCGCTGAGAGAACCACAAAATCTATGGAAATAAATCCGTCGTTCCCAAAAGTGGTCGTAAATAGAGGAGGTTGCTATACAGAGGTGGTCCTTCCTGGAGGTTTCACTGTGTAAACGAGGGATGATCAATAGGTTCGAGGGCTCAACATTTGTGATTATGGTAAACAAATCAAGCGAAATTTCCGTAAACTTTTAGGAAATTGTCCCAGTTTTTAACTAGTCCTAAACATCCTGATACACTTCTTAGCCCGTCAAAAATAGTATATTTTCCAGAAGTGTTTTGGTGTGGCCAAGTCGAGAAAATCGCTTGGGGTGATTATAGGACTGAAAGAGTTTGATTTGTGGTTTTGATTGGGATTTGGTTTCTAGTTTCGGTTTTTACAAGAGGTTTCGATTTTGCAAATGGGATTTTGCCAATCAAAATCACTTGTAGAAATTTATTTACTAACGTTTATTGCATTACACATTAGCATGCATTTTTACTATTTCAGAATCCTTACAACATATATATATATATAAGATAAAAAAATATCTTATTTGTATAAATGACAACTCTCTTAAATAGACAACGCAAATAATGGTTTCTTCCAATTTTTATCTATTTCTTGGTAAATATTTTAAGGAAAGGATTACAACCGTATGTTAATTAGCAGTTGCATTGCGAAAAAACTACTCATATTTCGGTTCTTTCCTACTTTATTTAAGGATTCTGAATGGATTGCAAGATCTTCCTTAACATAATCGAATGTCAAGAAAAAGGGCAAATTTATACAACTCCACTCCATTTAAAAAATAATGCCATATTGTGAGATTTTTTTAGGGAGTATATTTTCAAGAATTTTAAGTATTAACTGCAGAAAACACTCTTTAATTGAAAAATTGACTTTTTATTGCTCTTAAAAAAACGATTTCTACGTCCTAAATTTGTAAAAGAATCTGTTTTAAGCTATGAATTAATTTAGAAAAAATTCGTGTGAGACATTCCATATTATTTCATTAGTTATAAAAAGAGTAATTTTTATCTTAGGATAGTAATTTTTTTTATTTCGAAATGTAATCTGCCGTAAGGAAATACCTCCTAAAAACAATGGTTATGTTTATTCCATCAATTTGTTATGCAAGTTCATTAGAATTCGCCACTCACTTATGGATTTCGTTTTGCGTTTTGTTCTGCTTTTTCTAATTTCTGTTTTTTGCGTGATATAATATTTACTCAATAAGTTCTATTTTGTTTCAATTTTCTGAGTGCTACTCACACTATTGTATTGATATATTTTGTTATGGTTATATTGATACAATATTTTAATTTAATAATTTTTCTTTTAAATATTCTTCATTATTTTCAATGTTTTCTCTCTCTGTATATATATATATATATATATATATATATATATATATATATATATATATATATATATATATATATATATATATACTCCCTTTCTCTAATTTTAGTTATTGACGCTAGTGGTAAAACAATTGATGGTGCAATTACCGGTTCAATGTCGTCCTTCGGAGCCTATGACGAGTGTATAAATACAATAGTACCAAACAAGAGATCTAGAGATAAAGGAAAAATTTTGTTTAGAGGACAATATTGCACAATAGATTTCCGGCCTCCACTTCCACCGATGAAGAACTTCTACAAGCTAGACGAAGTTTTGGATGATTTCAAGAACTTTTCCAAAGGAGACACTGTAAGAAAATTTCAAACCATACATTCAATTCGTAGTTGGTACGTGAAAATTAGCATTTTTAAATCTTCGGGGGAAAAAAACAACTAATTTGAAAAAGTCATTGATAAAAGTCACAGCAGCACAGAAATAGATACTTTCATTAAAACCCCATTGCGGAGAAAACGCTGAAAAAGAAGCATTCAATGCTTTAAATACGAGAACTTTCTCATTTATTGTTTTCTATTTTAATGTGCTAATTATAAATATATTTCTTTATTATCCTGAATTATTATTGATTTATACTTAACTTATTATTAATTATTAACCTAAAATATCCTTAATTATTTTTTTTACAATAACTACACAACTAGTTAAAAGTATGAGAAACTACCAAACTTAGTAATATCGACAACCATAACTTAACTAAAAATTTAACAAAAAAAAAAAATGTGAGTTTTTTTTTTTTGAAATTTTAAGGAAAATTTGGCCTCTATGTCAGGTCTGGAAGTTTGGTGGTGAAAATTCTCTTTCTTTTTGACAGTCACTGCGTGGTAAAAAAGAAAATGTTGTTTATAATTCAAAACTGGAAAAATGACGGTTTCAAATTATCCAAATATATTTTACAATCCTTAACAATATTGCATTATATATTATTGATATTAATAAATGGTTTCCTTTACTTTAAAATAAATTATAATGCAACATGAACTAAATTTTTAATAATTTTTTTTTTATTATAAATGATTGAAAGCTGAAAGTACATTGACTTGCAAAAGTACCTGACCAGTAATGTTACTTTAATTTGATAACAATTAAAAAAGAATGAAAATTATTCATTTTTCAAAACAACCTTATGTTTTCAGTACTGTTCAATTTTGTTCTCCATTTTTTAAAAGTCATACGCTTATAAACTACCAAAAGTTGAAAGAAGGTATTAAAATTATATAGGCCGGTGACTTGTATGCTTCTCTGTAATAAAAGCTTTTCGTGGAAGTTACGTGTGAAAATCGACACGTACTTCATCATTTCAACTGCCCTTATCGGTAGCTTTGACCTTTCCTGCATTAAACCTTCAATGCCAAAAAATGAAAATATTTGTTACAATTTAGCATTAAACCTATAGGTAGCTTTTCTTCCTTAATCGCAGCGTATCTAGGTATTCTTTGGCTTAAGTAGTTCAATCTATTTCTTTTAAAAAGAATCTCATTTCATTTTTGTTCTTTGTAACAGAATCTTTGCAATTATTAACAAAATACAAAGACCTTCAATCACAATTTTGAAAAGTAGCAATATTTATATAGGTAGGCTAATTGGCTGACAATTTCAAGATGATGCAAAATTTAAGTATTGGCTTCTTTTTTGGCAGAATTTTGAGCATAGGTTATGCACAGCTTCATGCGACTAATAGGCTTAAAAATAAAGGAACCAATATTAAATGTAGGATTTAAAATAAGTTTTGATAAAATTCAAAAAAGCTGCAGGAAATAAAATGATATTTTTTTCAGGTTTTAAGCGAAGCAGCAAAAATCTCACACTTCTTTTATTTCTTGACTTTAAGAATAGGAATATGTGTTCCTTCTGGGTGCAGCCTGGAAGATATTAACCAGCTAGCGAGCAAACGTAAGTAATAAATTTAAATTATTTTTTTAAGAAATCAATATACAATGTAAGAAAGTTACATCATGCATTATTTCCAGCAACGTTCCGGGATTTCAAGAGTTTCTATTCATTTCTCTGCAAAACAAGTTTCTTTACAGAAGATTTCCAGAAATCAATCATTAAGGGGAAACAGCATAACCTGTAAAACTATCATTTTTCAATGAATTTTGCAACAATTGCGATAAACTTAACGTATTTAATTTCAAATTAATTAAAATTAACATCGTTAAAATTATTAATCTTTTTTCACGCATTTTAATTTTCATTTTACCATGCTAAAAATGTAAAATTTAAAAAAATTAGTGCTTATGTGAGACAAATTTATTCCGTTTTAATTCCGTTAAAAATGATTCCATTTTAATTTTTTTAAATTACATAAATTAATGTTTATTTGCAAGTAGGACTTTTGAAAAGCAAACCATTTTTGCAAAATGGTGGTGTTTTGGAAAAATTTCCAAAAAATTGCAAAAAACAAGTTACATTTTCGTGTATTACTTAAAACTAGTTAACCCAATTATAAAATCCCTACATGCAACGAAAACTATATGTGTACATTATACCAAAATTTGAAGATCCCTTCAGGTACTAGAATTTTGTACTTCTTGTGTTTGTAGTAATTCTTCAGCTAGTAGATGCTTGCATAAGATAAATAAAAATAAACTAATATTGTTTTAATTATCCATCAATTTAAATTTAATTACAGATAAATTGAAAAATACCTACTATATTTTCAGATATATGATTTTTGAATAGATGGAGAAAATATGTAATCTTTTACCCTTTGCATAGATGGGACACCATATGGCCAGTTTCATATATTTTTTTTTCTGAAACTCTAATTACAAGCAAAAATAAGTTTTTGTATTTTTTAATTGTAAAAAACATAATAGTATAATAGTTTCAAAAAAATAATTTGTTTGACAATTGGAATTATATTTGTATTCATATAAAAAATCCAAAAAAAAAGTTAGTTAGAAATTTTTTTTTCATGAAAAGAAGAAGAAATTTCAATTATGAATAATTTAATGAAAAATAGTTTCGCTTAAATGCAAAAAACTGCAAATAAATACAAATTTGAAAAATAATTGTTTGGAAGTGGGCCGCGTCTGAAAGATTTTACCTCTAGCGCAAAAAAAAACACTAGCGTTGTATGCTGTATTTAACATAAACATATGTTATTAAAATGCTAAACATAATATCTTTTACTTATTTTGATCTAAATTAAAACAAAATAATGAAAAAGGTAGGAAAAATATGCTTAGTAAAAATCCTGCGTTAAAGGGTTAACATAACTCTTCAAAAATTGTCAGAAGGGCTTATAGATAAATTTCCGATCAATTTTAACTGGTCAGCTTGACTTCAAATAAAAAAATCTTTTGCATTTTCTTTTACAGTTTTTTCATCTTTCTACCTTGATGCTCATGCATCAAGATGTGAAATAAAGCAAGAAGAGGAATACCCACCGAAAATAATTTTCGTTATGTAAGTATGCACATATTGTATAATATAAGTAACCGTCGTAAAATTTACAAACGGAAAATACTGGAAAATATTAGGAAATTTATAATATTAATCGATAATAGATCTAATACTTCTAGATTTTTGTAAGAACTGCCATAAATTGAGGATATCTTGCTTGTAGTGTAAAGCTAGCTCTGAATATCTAACAATATGTATCTGTTTAGCTCTTTTTCGATGTTTTAAGTAAATTTTTATTCTAAACGGTAATGAAAATTGGAAAACTTTAATTATTTATATGTCACTAAGTTAGCACTTTGGGTGGGATATCCTTACGACACCTAAATTATCCTTTTAAAACCGACTGAAACATTTCATGAACAAATCCTTCTTGATATCGAATTTAGACGCAAAACTTGCAAAGAATATTTAAAAATTTACAGCATTTGGATATTTTTTAATTTCTTTAGAGGAAAATAAAAGAAAATCCAAACTAAAAAAGTTAAATTTATTTATAGTTTTGAATAAGTACACTATTATTAACTAAATTAACATTTAGAATTAAATTTTAAAATTAGAATCAAGCAAATTATTAGAAAATTTGCTTGCAATTTGGATTTTTTAATTTGATATTTCTTGTACCAAACAAGAGCAGATGGTTCGGCGATGTCCAATAAATTGCCTTTTATTGGGGCCATAACAATGTTGTACACAGTCATGTTTTCCATACATTGCTTATTGATCAAAGCGAGAAAATAAAAGAGTAATAAAAGTTTAAAATTTGAAATTTCCTTTAGGAAAATTTGTCATAGGTTTGTCTTAAAAAAATTCCATAGGATATTCCTATGGGATTTTGCCCATGGTAAAATTTTGCCATATACGTAATGGCAAAATTTTGTCATACATGTATGACAAAAATTTGCAAGAAGTCTTAATATTGAAATTGATCATATCTATTGTAGATTTGTCTATTGCTTGGCTGGCTTTTTCATGTTAATTGGATCTTTGATTGATTTATATTGTTACTATACCAAAGCTTCGTTTAAAGGTATTTTTTTGTGAATAATATAGCTTTTGTTTGATTGTTATTTTAATAATTATTTTCTTTAATTTATTTAATAGTTATTTTTCAATCAAAATTTTAAACATTTAATTGAATTTACTGCAAGTTAGATAAAGCTCAGAAATTTTATAAGTTATTTAATCTACAATAAAATTTTAGTTATAAATATAATTAATGAAAAAATTAAACGAATTTAGCTTGAAAATCAATCATAACAAAAAAATAAATAAAAATAAAACAATAAACGTCTTTTAAAACTATTGAACAGAGGATAAAGGAGAGATTCTCAAAAAATGTCTAATGTCTGAAATGTCTTAAAGCTTAAGATTTAATTCTATAAGTTTAAGTATTTCCTCTAAAGTAAATATCATCTGGGGATCAATTACGAGGAGTGTTTTTTAAGTAAAGGCAGATCGGAAATAAAAATCAAGCGAAAGAAAATTTTCAAGAAACAAATTTATTTTCAGATTCTACACACGTTTTTCTATGTCTCAAAATTGCCAAGTTTGTTTAAATCATTATGCCTTACGATTGGATAGCCTCTTCATAGGCACTTGCCACCTGATCCGATAACCATGACATCACAGCCGTTTTCACGTCTTCGTCATCGTTGTAGTGGTTGCCACCGAAACGATGTTTGAAATATTGGAAAAATTGAAAATCGCTCGGTGCAAGGGCTGGGAGACAGGGAAGTGGGTCCAAAACTTCCTAGCCAAAAGAGTTCAATAAATCTTTTGATCTGAGCTGCTGGAGAGTTATGGTCATAGAGTCAGCATGGCAATAGTGCCGTGAACTTACCAAAACTGTCGATGTTTGCAGCGGACAGGTTTTTTGCAGACAAAAAAAATATAAAAATAAATAAATTAAAAAGAAAATTGATCACTGACTGAAAATCACTGACCGTACCTCGTACGGGACGAGTGATTCCATATTCTTAAACACTTCAAAGATCCAGAACTGACCGTGCTGGTTACCTACACAGCTGCAATTGTGCACAGTTGCACCCAAGAAATGCCGGGGTACGACGCAAGCACACATTGCGGCATTCGCGCAACCAATTAGTGTACACAGCAAAATGGTTCATGCTTAAAAAACATGCCTCGTAGTATAAACGAAATAACAAGTTAATAATACACATTATTACAATACATGAAGCACTGACAATTTTGGAATAATATTAAGACATTTTTTAACACTCTTTTGAAATGTTAAATGTTTGAAATTAAAATTATTCTAACTTTCTAATTAAAAGCAATTTCTGATATGTTTAAACATGATTATTCGACTTGATTTTTCTTTAAAAAAAGTTTTTAAACCAAAAAAATAATCTTGGTAATGAAATAAGATTTCTGATTAACGCTTTCGTTTTATTTCCAAGAGAATTAAAACACTTTTAAACATTGAAACATAAATTATGTAATCAAAAATATAGGTTAAGTGCTAATATTTCTTTTGCGTTTATTTATAGTTATCATAATTTTAGTTAAAAAATTTTATATGAAATAAGAAAGATATTTTAGGAGCAAAATTGTTGTTCTCTTTAATCGTAAATGTTTGTAATTTTTTAAGTAAGCCTGTAATAAAGTATTAGCATTTAGCATGTTTTTTTTTTCATATTAAAATATTTTTATGTATATATGTTTCAGGAACTGGAATAAGAATTCTTTTATGTTTCTCATTCATGTCAAACTTCAAGAAATTTGCAAACACAAAGACCTCGTCGGATACCTTAAGCTGCCTGAATGGAATTCGTTTTCTTTGCATGAGCTGGGTTATTCTCGGCCACACCTACCTCGTCTTGAATTTCCAAATATTTTGTAATTTTTTTAATATGCCTATATTGTCACTATTTACTAAGTATTTGTGACGTACAAACATATATTATGTGTTTTAAAAACAATATTTCAAATTGCTTAATATGCACAAGTCTTCAAACATTAGAGTATTGTCTGCTTTCTTTGTTTAATTTAAAAATTAAACAAATAAAACAAGACAATTTGAGGATATATGAACTAAAAAGTTCGTTTTTTAAAAGAATGCAATGTAGAAATTTGTAAAAATTCAAATACGATAATGATTTACAACAAAGAATTTACGAAAAATCCCTTCTCTGTGATATTTCTTGCTCTGTTTGTACACATACATCTCAGAATTCATTTTACCAGATACAAAAACTGACTGACCCAGGCCTAATCATGAAAAAACGCCCACAACACCCGTTGTTCTGGCTGAATTAACACTGTAAAAGAATTGCATTACTAGTAAATCTCTCGGAAACTGGGACTCTTCGAGTTTTTCTATTATTACACACAGTTTCTTCTCAAGTGGTATTACATGAATAAACTTAGCAAAGAATACACAGATTTCCTAACATTACACCTATACTAAGAAACTATTAGTCGTATGGTAGAGACTTTTCTTTTTGAATGTTTACCAAGAAGCATGTAGTATGTTCACTAAGGAGGTTTTAGTAAATATGCAGGAAAAATAAACCCTAATAGTAAACCCATAGTAGATCCTAAAAATCTTCATTCAAAAGACAGAATTAAGCAAATTTATTTTATTTATTAGTATACGCATGCATTCGCAGGCTTGTGTGCTGAATTCCATGAGTACGGCTTATAATTTCTTTTTAAAATAGAAAAACGGAATGCATAATTCAGAGAAAGAAAGCATGAAGATACATCCAGGTTTTAGGCTGGATTCGAACCTGCTACCTCCTGGCTACAGAGGACTTGGTGGACTATACCGCCTAGCCAGGATGATCCCAACCATACAAAGTGCTGCAAGCACCATACGGAAAGTCATTTTATCTTTTTAAAAGGAACATTAAAGTTGAAAGGAAAAAAGGGAAAAATTTTCAGATAGCACTGTAAGCGCTACAGCTATTTCTCATGTAGTAAAAGACGTAACAATTAATTGTAGATCAAGTAAAAGGTGATTTCTAGCAACTGATGAGTAATTTGTAATGCTACTAAGCAGTTTCCAGTAATTTAATGTAAAATCTAATGAAGCAACTAATTTGGGACGGAGGAAATACTTAAATTGAAAAATATTAGCGAAATGATAATAAAACATCTTGAAAAAAATAACGAATTCTGGTTTTTGCTATGTAGTTAAATTAAAGTAAAATAAAAAAACAATATTACAATAATTGCATTGCTATGCAAAGAAACTTCATTGTTTAAAAATATGATTTGATTTTTTTAAATGTACTTTAATTTTAATAAATAAAATAAGAAATATTGCCCACAAGACCGATAAAATGTTTTCTAAATTAGTAATTCAAAAAGTTAGTAAACTATTAATTTTGAAATGTTAACAACGTCAAGAGAAATTTCCCTTACCAAGAATTTATCTCCATTGCATTTATAACATATTAATAAATGCGTTATAAAACCAGTTAATTTTTAATAATATAAATCCAGTTAATTTCTTTAATTTCAGACTGAAATGTAGTCTTATATGAAAACAACGTTTGTAATAATCTCAAGTCTATTGTTGGTTACATTTGTTTCTTTAATCAACTACAAGTAATCAGTTATTGGTTTTGATTTCTCTATTTTATTATAGTGGGCTTAGAAAAAGTTCGTGATTATGCCAAAGATTTCGGTTTCCAAGCTGTCATTAATGCATCTGTTGCAGTGGATACATTTTTTTGCATAGCGTAAGTATTATAACTTCCTTTTCTCAAAACTGATAGTATCTAAATCTATTTTTATCAATTGTTTAACTAATTTTAATGATATTTAATCTTACATGTGTTACTTTCAGTTATGCTTGAAAGCAGTTACAATAGAATATTACGAACTTCGAATTCTTACTTTTTTTTCCTAGTTACTATAATAATTTAATAAATATTTTAATAAAAAATAGCAGGGGAGACGTTTATTAATCTGACATTTGCTACTATTGTTGTCATAGGCCATTACGGCAAGGGGTGCGATTGTTCTTGTTTTCCTGTGGCGCCATCTATAGCCAAGAATTTGACTTCTGCCAAACCTATTTGCCACACACGCTTATAGGGTGGACCCATTCATAAAACTATTCATTCATCCGTAATTTTGACCTGAACCAGAGAACGATCAATCCCCAATTAAGTACCCCCAGAGGAATAATTTATTATAGGAATATGGAGGACTTTGTAACCAAATTTAACGTACACCAGTCACCATATATTACACGGGGAGTCTTCGGTCAGCTGGACTTGAACTCCCTTTCTAACGAACGTGCGCCTTGCCAACCAAGCTATCCCGGCCATTTGCTTCTGTAAAAAGCGAGTTTGTCCAATATAATTATTTTTCATATAATCCTTAAAAAATTCAAACGTGAAAAAAAATAGTAAAGATTGAATATCCTGTGCCTGTTACCATCGATGATTTCATCACATACCTTTATCCAGGATTACTTAGGCTTGTAAAGATACTGAAGCAGTTTTGCAGGCTAAATTTCGGACACTAGTTGTAGTAATATTGTCTTGAGTTTGAGATTGCTCCTTCAATAGCGTCATTTGCCTATTTTATTAAAGTTTTGGATAGCGCATTTTAATACATATCATTCGATTATTCGTTTTTAAAGAAAAGTTATAAAGCTCTTCGTATACATAAGATTATTTCATCATAATTATATGCCTTTCTTAACTTTTTCACGAAATTCGCATTTTTAATTTATAACTGAGTAAACCTAGGAATAAATCCAATTTTTAAAAGGAACCCGTGACCGGCATGTTAACAAATAAAATATTTGCCGGATATCAGGAACAGGCCGGAGAAGAGATTTTATCTTCACGATGTACCCGAAATTGTTTGGATCCAGTGCATTTCTAGCTACTATTTTAAGTTATTTCATTGTTACTTTGCGTTATGTTAAACGCGGGTTCAATTTCATTAATTGTATTTTTCAGTGGTATGCTTGTATGTTATGTGACTATAAAATTGGTCAAAATTCAGGGACGTCCATTCAACATAACCGTTTACATTTTGCACAGATTGTGGAGGTAAGTAAAATTGTTTTAATACAAAACTATTTGGAGTATCATCTTCTATTTAAACGCAAAAAAATTTTAAGAAAATCATTTCCTAAAATGTACCAAAAAATCATTTTATAAGTAAAAAAAAAAATGTTTTGAAACAAAAATTTGTCGCAAAATTACTATTTAAAAAGTATAATCTGCTTATCATAGGAAACTGAGTTCAATAATTGTACAAAGGATTGTATCCTTGGTAACTTTTTATCAAGATAAAAATTTTATTGAAACATTTTTTAATGTCTTTTTTACATATTTATATTTTTATATTTTAGATATGAATTGCGTAGAATTTAATTTAGTATTTCTTCATTCATATTTCATATAATTTTAATAACGTGTGCCTCTTCATTTTTAAATCAACTTTCATTCCTGAAAGACCAAGTCATTCCTTATAAATGCTTATGAACGATTAAAAAATAAAATTATTCATTCTGAGTGAACTTTAACATTGTCATCTCCAGTGTCTAAATTAGTAAGATTGCCGTTCTTTGTGGTTGAAAGTTCTACCGTCTACTTATGGTCCTTGATTTTTAAAAATCTTATAATTAAAATCAACCAAGAAAAAAAAATGTTTTTTTTATTCTCCTCCTAAGCTATTTTTTTTTCTCAAAATAATTCATAAACGAAATGTACCAATTATATTGAGATTAAATAAAATTGATATAAACTAGGAGTGAATAGTATTTGTTAAATGATGCGGCAAGTTGCATTCAATGGACTGTTCTACTTTTTATACATAAGAACATTTTTATTTCTTGAAGCATCATCTACACTCTCAAAAAAATAGGTTTAGCGTAAAACCATAATATCGTGCATAATTACTGTAACCTTTGCGCAAAATCAAGGAATGTTTCCTTCGAAATTAAAGCATAATATGGTTCAGCTTTACTCCAGCCTTAATATGTTGATATGAACCGTCACATTAGACCATATTATCGTATAGCTAAATTTAACGTGGATATATGTGCATGATAACATGGATCATTTTCAAATAGCGTACGCTTCAGAATGAAATCTATTATTCTAATAAAAAGAATGAAGCAATCATCTTGAAATTCAAAATTGGAACCATGTGCATCAATCTGGTAAGTGTTTTTTTATCTATTCAATCTGCGTCAAAAAACATATAAAACTTATTTCAAAAAGTTAAAGAACTTTTTTTATTAATCTTTAATCATTAATTCGTTTATCTTTATAAATCTTCATTGTGTCACTTAATGATAAAGATGTCTTAAAACCATGAGATGGAAACAAGTAAAACTCTAATGAAAACAAGCATGAAAATATCTTTGATTTATTTTTAATAATTAAAGTTATTTTGTAGGATATTGCCAGTGTATTTTTTCGTTATCCTTTTTATGCCGATGAGCGGACTTGTTGGATCAGGTCCCATTTGGTATGATACAACCCATAAATACCTGAAAGCTTGTGAAGATAACTGGTGGACTAATCTTCTCTTCATCAACAACTTCTATCACGCAACTGATATGGTAAGATTTTGCGTACTTTTCAGTAAATCAGATATACAGGGTGCCTATTAAGTTAGGTCAGTAGGACATAGACAAATAGACTTTTCTCAGCATCTAAGCAAGATATTGCTTCAGTTTTTTTCACAGAATATTTATATATACAGTCCCCGGCCAAATTATTAGACGCACTATAAGATTCGATGCAAAATCTCAATTATCAGGTAATACTACACAGCATTATTGTTTTTAAGCGACTGAAACCGGTTTCTACTTGTTTACGTTCGTGTATCAATAAGTTAAAATTGTAATGCAATACATTAAAAAAATAATATATTAATGCAAATAGGAGGTCTGAGCCGCGATGGATCAGGGGATAGAGCGTTCGCATTCCAATATGCGGCGAACCGGGTTCGAATCCCAGTCGATACGAATTCCGCATCCGGCTTGCATCGACCACAGTGCTGACATGAAATATCCTCAGTGGTAGACGGATCACGGGTTAGAGTCCCCTTGCCGTCAGGCTAACCGTGGGAGGTTCTCGTGGTCGTCCTCTCCATGTAACGCAAATGCGGGTTAGCTCCATCAAAAAGTCCTCCACGAAGGCAAATTTCTCCCAACACTCGATCCAGGAGTTCCCTTGCCCTCTGGATTGGGTTCAAAATTACAAGGTTACGGAGTTGAACATCAGTAGTCGTAAACCCATAAAATTGGGTCGGCTGTTCAACGACGGTTATAAAAAAATAGGAAGTCTTTAAGAAATCTCCTAAATAAAAATCCATTACATGTGTGTTTAAATATAAAAGTATTGCATATAAATTCGCGCAAAACATGTTATTATTAAAACACTACAGTGCGTCGAATAATTTGGTATAATTATAATAATATACTAATATAATACCTGATATAATAAATATTCCATATTTATTATATTCTATATTTATGTATCGTCTAATTTAACCAATTGATACACGAGAGTAAACAAGTGCAAACTGGTTGTAGTTGTGTAAAAACAATAAAGCTGTTATAGTGTCGCCTGATAATTAAGATTTTACATAGAATCTTACAGTGCGTCTAATAATTCATCCAGGGACTACACGCTTAACTATGATAACTATTAATACATATCTTTGACAGAATTTTTTTTTAAAAGATTTTAGAATTGAGAACTTTTTTTAAGAAGTTTCACCATTTTTGAGCAAAAATCTTTCATAGCTCAAAAAGTATTCCTATTAAAGTTAAAAATGTTTTTACATCATACAACTGATATAATCTCAAATATTCCCAAAAATTTCCAACCCATATTATTAACAGTTTCTTAGAAAAGGTACATCGAAAAGGAAAGTTTTAACATTACTGACATATGCCCGACTGACTTCCCCTAAGTCCACAACCACGCATAACACTAAAACGACTGCCATGATTGTTATCATCATGAGAAATTTTCAATACTAAGCTCTAATCTTGTTTAAGAAACGCTTACATCTTCTTGAAACATCTGTGCTTATATTTAACATTTTACTTATAACCTTATTGACCCTACACCAACATGTATTTAAGAGTAACGTCAACTGGGGGTTACTTTTCTCAAATTTGAAATTCCAGTTAAACATTTCTGTACTTCTCTATCGGTTGAAAAAAAAACATATTTATAATGGTGATTTATGGCGTTTAAATATAATTTCGTTGCCTTCTTTTTCAACAAAATTTCAAAAACCTGGTGGCCAAAGTTACCTCTACAACCAGGATAACTTTTTCTCACTAGGTATTATGAATTAAAAACTATCACTAAAATCAAAGCGAAATATTGTAATCAAAAATAAACTTGTGAATACTTACAAATAATTTATTATTTTTATAAACATACAAGGTAATCGTTATATAGTTAGAGTTTCGTTTTAGAATTTTCATATATAATTATTAGAAAAAACAATAAAATCTACGAAACATATACTCTGGTACGTAATATGATTACGCAGCATAATCACTTTGGATTTATTATCAACTATTACCTATTGCTTATTATTAGAGTTTTATATTTTAAGTTTTTTGAGAGTTATAGTCTGTGTCGAATTGCTAAAAATGGAATAGATTACAAAATTATTTTCTCCAGAAAGGTTTTTTTTTAAGCAATTTAAGGGTTTAGATTTTAAACCCGTAAATTGTTTATTAAACATTCGCTTTCCTCTACATCTAAGGATGGTATTCGTATCATGCAAGGTGATAAGATTTATGCTGTCATTTAAATCTTTTTCTTTTACAGGCAACCTCTCTCCCATAAATTAATCACTCTTGCACTGATAAACTATCACTGAATGAAAGCACTTTAGCCTTAATTTTTCTTTAATTACTATCAGCAGCCTCTATCGCTTACATTTAGTGCTCATTGTTCACAATTGCTCACTTTTGGCTTCGGGTGGCAAAAAGTAATCAAATCTGCGTTAATCAAAGGCAGACAAATAATTAACTGCTTTTTGCCCTCTCCCCCCCCCCCAAAAAAAATTTTTTTTAGAATGCGTATAATAATCCCATTTGCAAAAGTTACCCCAGTTGATGTACAGGTTTGAACCAATTTCTCCAGAGCTTACAATAAATTATGTTTTTTTAAGTAGAATTGTAAAAAAATCAGGACTCAAATTATTCTCGAACGGAATAGTTTTTTTACAAATGTTTCATGATTTTATTTTTAATTTTCAGTGCATTCCCCAAAGTTGGTATATTGCCTGTGATTTTCAACTGTATGTTGCAGCCCTAATTATTTTAATTCCACTTTTAAGGTAAGCACAAATAGTAAAAACAAATGTCTTTACTTGAAACAAAAAACTTTTATCCTGCCATTGAGAATATTTTATGACACTCAGACTGTACTAAGCACAAACACTTTATTGTATCATACACAAGTTTTTGGCAATATTTGTGACCAAACAATTACCCAATGCTTCAATTAGTAATAATTTAAGTATATCGTAAATAAAAGTGTTACTCTATATAACGTTTCCAGAAAATAATAATTTTAAGAATTTTTTTTTTATTTAAAAAAACAACTTAAAGTTTTCTTAAAACTAAGTGCTTTTGTTAATTCTTTTACCATTCTTTATTGAAATGGAAATATTTAATTAATTTTTCGGTCTATTTTACAATTAATACGAAATAACTGTCTCGTATTTAAAAAATAACTAAAATGTTTCAATAATAATTATAGTGTCTCTTAACTACCTTTCTTTTTCATCACTTTTTTAATTGTCTAATTGGCGTGTTAAAAGTGAACTAAGTTTCTCCTCATAAGTTAGAATATTAATTAATGTGAAGTTAATTAAACAAAATACCCTATCACACATCGAATTTATTGAAATATAATTCTTTCTCTTCAACGTCTTTAACTTAACTAAGACTTATTATTTGTTCATGTATTTATTGTAACCGTGATACATTTTTGTTTTATGTAGCTGGCAACTTAGATGCATATTTAGTTTGTTTATGTTCTGCATGGTTTCATGCCTTTATTTGTGTTAAGTAAGAAATATATGGTGAAAGAATTGAAATCTTAGTGAAAGAATCTTTGTGTAGGAATTTAGAATGTATCTTTTAAGAGAATTAATGTTTGACGGGCTTGATTTACTCAAAATGGAATGAAAAGAACAGTCGATAACGTAAACAAATACCACGGTTCAACAACCAATAAGGATCGAGATACAGACACTACTTCATTTACCGGTATCCCATTGAATATATGCAGTTGACGTCATAGTAGAGAAATAGTGGAATTTGTAGATTCAGAAGTCAATCAGGTTTGACACAAACGCGTGACGTTGCTTACAGATATCCAATTAAATCTAATTTAAATCACATGGTTAGGCATAAGCATTTCACTTCTTCTCGAGTTGCCAGAACCAAATTCATAAGAAATTCTATTTAAATAATTATCAAGAAAACTTTATGGCCCGTAATTATCTTAATATCCAAGCATGGTGGATTTTTTCCACGTTCAGTATGCAAAGAAATACGCTATTAAAATTACCTACAAAATGGTTTAAAAAAATTTACAAATTAAAATTTCTCATTTTTTATGTAATAATTATAAATAATTAAGAAAATTAATTAAGTTTTATGAATTGAATTTTATTTTAAAAATTTATCGAATTTATATGTTTACTTCTTTCTAAGCCACATCTAAGTAAAAATAGCATTTTCTACAAAGCTCGAGTCAAAAGAAGTTGAACTGAAATATTTATGCAGAGATTTTCTACGTATTTTTTTGAAATTTAAGCCTAATAAACATAAATTTAAAAACTGTTATCATATCCGTAATTAATCTCGTTTTTAAGATGCATGGCGTACTCGTTAAAGAAAATTTTAAAATCATGCATCAAAAAATTATCTGCATTTAACCTTATCTTGATTGATAAGATAAAAAGTTATATGAATAGCATGAGCAAAGTGATTCGTATTATCGGCTTGCATGGTATAAGATAATGAAAGAAATACAATGCCTCCGGGCTTAAATTAGTCTACCACCTGCTTAAGTTGACCTCTAAAGCAATGCATACACCATTGGTCAATTTGCACAGCTTTCAATGAACTCAAAATTTACAAAATGCTCTTTGTGATACCATGCGACGATACCATGTGATACGATCATTTTATGCCCCGAATGAACATTCACCTCAAATTGAAAAAAATTACCAATTTCACTTGTTTAAGGATACCAAATTTAATCAAAAGCATTAAACTTAATGCTAAATATCAATTGACACAATGATTGTTTTTTATATTTATAACTGGGATTGAACAGATGACAACATTCTGAGTTTTGGATAATCAATGTTCAACTTTGCCTTGCAATTTTGAACCCAACGCAAAAGGCAAGGTAACTTCTGAATCAAGCATTGGAACAAACCAGTCTTCGTGGGGGAATTTTTGAAGGAAGTAACCCGCCTTTACATCGGAGAGGAAAACTATGACAACCTCCCATGGTCAGTCCGATGGCAAGGGGATTGTAACCCATGAGTCACCTCATTGGGAGGTGAACGTTCTATTCACTGAGCCACCGCGACTTTGCTACAAACAATTAGGAAATGTAAATCAAAATTAAAAGAAAGAGTATGAGTACTCATCCAATGCATCAATCCAGAAATTATACTAGGGAAAGCAGCTAATCACGCCAAAATGCACCACCTCGGGAAATCGTTTAAAAATAAAATAAAATTACGGAAGAAGTCCCAGGGTGCTGCAAGATTATACATGAATTTGGAAAAAATATAGGTGAAAGTTAGAGGGTTCACGTTTAGTCTATAATAAAATTGTTAAAAAAAGCACCTAAGGATGTTTGAATTGACAACATTTTCTTACAGGTGGCCAAAAGTGGGCTTATCAATGTGTGGAGCTGGAATTTTAGCTTCTATATTATATTCTGGAATAGGAACTTACGTAAATAACTACCCACCAACAATGTTATTTGCTCACCCAGATCCTGAGTAAGCATGAATTTTCGAATATTCTGTTAAAAAAAAAATATGCATATCGATGCAATGATTTTTCTATAAATTTAGATAATTAAGAAATTTAAATTTTTATATAAAATAATTATTAGTCGTACTGCGTAATAAAGTAAGGAAAAGCGATTATTTTCAGTACTTAAATGAACACTGGTCTTGTGATTTTTAGCATTTTTTTTTATTGACGACTTAGTTTCCTTTTAGAGAAAGAACAAAATTCTGGGCGGACTTTTACTTCAAGCCATTCGTACACGCAAGTCCATACTGCATTGGTCTCATAGTTGGATATATTCTTGCCGTAAAACCTGATCTGAAAATGTCAAAAGTAAGTTACCGACATCTCATAAAATTGTGTGATGATAACTTAAGAGCCATAACTTTTCTATTCTAATAAACAAATATTTAGTATTTCACCAGTTCAGGACCAACAGAAGGGGAAAGAAACGCTTCCCCTGGCCTGTCCGCTCCGAGAGTATACGTACTAAAGATTACATACGCTTACTAATACGAGAGTACCAAATTGAGATCACGTCTATGTGATCGTGGACCGCTGTAGTCAGAAAGGTTCATCTCATATATGATACCATGGGCCGTTAAGATTTGAATCACATGATTACTTATATATTCCCACGGTTCTGAATGGGAGATAATTACCGGCTAAACTTAGAGAAATAATAAGCCTGACCCTCAGGGAGGTTTTTATTTTATACTTTATAACCGTCGCGGAACAACCGACCCAATTTTGGGTTTAACAACTGACAATATACAACTCCTTAGCCTTGTAAATTTGAAACCAAGCCAGAACACAAGGGATCTCCTGGATCAAGCATTGAAAGAAATCCGCCTTCGTGAAGGACTTTTTTTATGAAACTAACCCGTTTTTGCGTTACATGGAGAGAAAAACCAACGATAACCCATGATCCATCTACCTCTGTGGATATTTTACTTCAGCACTGAGGTCGGTGCTAGCCGGGTACGGAATTCGAATCGGGCAGTCGAACCAGGTTACCTGATTGGGAGAAAAGCGCTCTATCACCTGAGCCCCCACGGCCTCCTCATGTAAGTTGTTACACTGAAGTGCCTTCTGAATTTGGAAGTGAGAATCTTATTGGAGCTGTGCAACTTTTCATCTCATTAATTCACACATAAAGGCACTGCTGTAATTCCATACATAGCGAGTAGTTTGGTTGTTGTTAATTACTTGTTTCACTGACACTATAGGTAATACTTATTATTCAGAAGACTTCGATAGGAGACAAATGGGAGGAGCTTGACGCATTCAATTTCCCAAAGAATTGGAGAATTTCCTTTTTGAGGTCGACAAAGTTAAGAATTTACCAAGAAAATGCACAAATGTATGAGAAAAAAACTATAAAATTGGGTAAACTAAGAACTATTTGCTATGAACGATTTTGCTGTCAAATGGTTGTGTCGTATAACAATTAAACAGCGTAATCAAACATTACCTCAAATTACCAACCATCAATTAACATCAACCACGCTACTATAATACAATTACTTACCAGTGCTCGCGCGTGAGCACAAATGAGGCGCAAACCCACACAGTTTTAATAGCATTGTCTATCCATAATTTAGTGATACTTCAGTGTATATAATTTTAAATATTTAAATAAAAACAATACATCTGCAACTTTTTCTTGAAAGATTGCTCTCCAAGCATTAGATTGATTAGATTGATCGTTAAACTCTGTGGATGTCTTTTTCTCAACTGCACTATCGTAAAATCGGCTCAAATATTGAACGATAATATCGTGCTATTTTGATTCAAACTGAACCGTGTTCCCGTTCAACCATTCTTTTAGTATAAGGTAGACTATAATACGATTCATGACACCATATTTAGGTAGCAGTATAATTGAACTATATAAAGGTTGAACACGCTCTAAAATTTTCAACTGCATCTCCGTCTTCCATCGAGCACATTTAGGATTTGTGAACTAACACCACGGTTTCCCCTAAAATGTATTATTTGATAAATGAAGTACTTAAGGCAAATTATCCTACAGTTAAAGTAAATGTGGACAGAAATAGGGAAACTGCTTCATTATCTCCTCCGTTTAAACTGCCAAATGCTTAGTTTGAATTCTTAATAGAAAACATTCTATATGATGCGCCATTATTCAACAGTATTCATCTCTTTTAAAGTTAACTCTAATTGCTGGATGGTGCTTGGCTTTCATTTCATGCTTTTCATCCCTGTATGGTGTTTTTGAGTGGAACAGAGGACGTGAACCATATTTGATGGAAGGCGTACTGTACGCTAGTCTCATGAGAACAGCCTGGACATTTGGTGTGGCTTGGATGATTGTGTGCTGTGCAACTGGATATGGAGGTAAGACAAAAGAACAAGAAGATCGGTCTGGAATGGCACAGTAGATGAAACATTTATTATTCTTATTTTATAAATAAATATTCGTTAAACAGATCGTATTTGTTATTAAACAGGTGTGATAAATTACATTCTATCCTGGAAATGCTTCATACCTTTGGGACGCCTGACATTTATTGTGTACTTGATACATCCTATTGTACAAATTGTTACTGTGGGAAATGTTAGGACTCAAATCCAACCAGACCACTTTTTTGCAGTAAGTACAAAAACATGACATTGCAAATAAAACATAACTCCTCTAATAAGGGACCCTTCTTTTTTTATAAACATAAAACCTATTTCTAAAATTTCAAAAGCTTTTATTTATTCATCGATTTATTTCTTGTTTGCTTTCATATATTCATCAGAAAATTCTTTAAATCGGGTCAAACTTTATTAATGAATTGTTGAAGAATTCAAAGAACAACTTTATAATAAGCTGTAAATTAACAAATGCAGTTTGAAGAGTTATTAAAATTTTACTGATATACAGTTCATGCTTCTTAAAAATATGCTTTAAAATCAAAATGCTTTAAAATCAATTATTAAAGTAATACTTCTTTTAAGAGTAAATTAAATTAAAATTGAAATTATATAAATTAAATTTTTCTATATATATATCTGAAGATGGCGCCAGCCCAAGGATAAATAATCCTGATATTTTGCCTCTTATCACATTTCGTCCAAAAATTCTACGAAATTATTAATTCAAATATATAGACACAATTAATCTTCATTTCCAGAACTAAGACGAGTACCAATATTTCGAGGGGTCATACATTTTGTTTTCCTGTATGACATAAAAACGTTGTGGTATGAAAACGTTCTCCATTGTTGCCATACTGATTACAGAAATTTAGGAATCCTAATTAAGAATTATCTTTTTGAATGATTTCTAAGTAATTTCTTTTACGAAAAACATTTAACAAGTATTTATAAAAAAAACTAAAATTAAACAGTAATTAAAAGAATACGATTGTTGATGAAGATATAATGATTATGCTTAAATATCATACCAATAGTACCGGAAAATAAATTCATCTAAAAATATTATTATAAATTTATCTTATTTACAATAAAACATTTTAGGGTATCTTAATGAATTATAGTATTCGATTTTATCTAGAAATCATGTCATCAAGAAATCAAAATTAACTGTAGCAATAGTGAAGGTTGATGAACTAAGGGAAAAAGGGAAAGTTCCCCATTTCATATCCATATATTTTAATAATCCAATCTATTATAAAAACATGATCTAGGTAAATATTTTTTAGATTCTCAAGCTCTTTGGCTTAATAAAATATCGTGCTTTACACGTTGGGCTTGGAGAGTATTATTAAAACTAAGTTTCATTTCATGCAGAAAACGTGTTTGGGCTACGTACGTACTCTGACGTTCAATAATATTATTTTATAGGAATCAAATTACAACAAAATTATATTTTTTATTTAGCTTTTTTGCTCAAAAATAAATAAGAGCTAATGTTTATTTTTATGTCTTAATAATATAAAAATTATAAATATTATTTTAATACATAACACATAAAATTACATTTCCAATTCTTTTTATCGGTAAAATCTATAAAAATTAAAAACCATTTTAAAAAAATAAAAGAAATATTTCTTCAATTCATGTCTCATAAGCACGGGTTTTCAATTTATTTTTAATAGTTTATGAGTTATTTACTTTTTACAGGTATGGATTTTCTTCGGCCACATGTGGATCACTTACAGTTCTGCTTTTGCTGGAAGTATGCTCGTGGAAGCACCTTTTTTGGCACTAGAAAAGATATTTTTCGAAAGAGCACAAAGAGAAGATAGGGCACGCAAGAGTAGTATACTTAATGGGACATTAAAATCTGGAAAAATTGATGACATAGCTGTCATTGTGCCTTCAGAAACGGAAAACTCAAAAGGATGTGATAACTTAGCAATTGTATCCAAACTATAACATCAGTGTCAACATAAACTTTCAATATAGGAATCAACATGGTGCCAACAATAATGCAATTAAACGTCGCAAACTGTGGTGCATGACAGAAATGTGCATATCTATACCAATTTCTGGATGCAACTACGCTTACTACATATTGACTATATGTGACGACTAAATTGGGAAATGATGTGTTTGAATGACAGGGAATTATTTTCAGTTATATCCACGAACAGAATGAAACTAATTGAAGAAAGAAATTAAATCTAAAAGCAATAGCTCTTAAAAAATTATGCTGTGTTTTGTAAACTTATTTTTTCGTGTTTAAAAGCAGTATCTTCGTTACTAATAAAGTAATTTTTTTTTTCATTAGATATTTAAAAAAGCAATTTACTCCTTCCCATGCTTATTATTTTTTAAATACTTGAAAACTATTTAAACTTTTTGGTCTTCTGTCACTGAAATAATAAATAAATAAATAATTTTTACTGCATAATTTTTAATAAGTAAAAAATAAATGAATAAAATGAGTAAAGAAAACATCAATAAATAATTTAACAAACTAAAAGAATCATATTTAGGTCTATTAAAACATAACTTTTGTAATAAAAAAAGTAAGATGTGGGATAGGCGAAACGAATAAGTAACGGTGCTGAATCGGCAATGGGGGGGGGGGCGAAACGACGGGACCGAAACAACGTGACAGAAACTGTGCATGACATTCTGTCACGTAGTCATAATTACTTCAAAATGCACAAAATAAATTTTATCCGTTGTTTTTTAACCTGAAATATTATCGACAAAAAAAAAATTATCCTGCATGGATAGTAACTTCGTAAGCTTTCCTTGTCTGTAGAAGTACTCTGAAAAATTTTCATCAATTCAAGCCCTAGTAATGGTTTAAAAAAGAATCTTGTTTAATAGTTTAAAAATGTATGATGTATTTATTATTAATACAAGTAGAATGTATATTATGGAACTCTGAAAATAAAACTCAAATAAAAAAATTTGCGGAAAAAAATATTTTGAGAAATATTAAAAATGAGAATTTAAAAATGTGTAGCCAACTGCAATTTAGAAATGAGTACCATGATATTAATAAGCCGAATTCAGCCCTATTTTAAAAACACGAATTGCAAAATAAAGATAATACAAATAATTTGCATCGTCAAGAGTTACATTAAATTTTACTTTTAATCTACTACTAAACATAATTAAAAAGTCATGAAATGAGGATGATGAATAGCGTGTGAAATAAGGAAGGATTTTATCTACTCTACATCAAAATTTCCTGAGATAAATTTTATAATCTTTTGTGACTTGTAACTAATAAATCCTTCTTGAAATTGAGGAAAATCATAGTAGTTAAGTCATATCTACTCCTTCGCAACAGAACAATTGGAGAAAAAGATTATAACAGTTCATATTTTCCAAAGTTAAAAACTTTTTTATTCCCTAAGAAGCGCTGAAAACTACTATTAGATCAGAAATATGACAGACAATAAATTGAAAGTGCACAGAAAATATTTGTTACATTTCGAAGGTTGCAATCGGGAGTAAATTTTGTGTTATTGCCCTATTTCATAGTACAATGAGTTTGTTAAAATACATATTTAAAAATATATTACCGATTGAAATATTGTTCCTTTATTTTTGCGTTTGTTTTTATCCCTTTAATTATGTTATGTTGTATTGTTTCATAATTTATGGTCACCATTTTGTGTATTTTTTATGTACGCTAAATAGGCTATAAATAAAATGTGTCATATTTATGTTGTTTTAATGTTGTTGTTGAAGTCATTAGCGTTCACTGATGTCTATTTTGCTAGTAAGTTAGAGTCTGCTTAAATATAATTTTCTTTTTAAAAAAATTCGAAACCAAATTCAGCAAGAAATTAACCTAATTCATAAAAAAAATTACATCACACTGGTAATAAGAAGATTTTACGTAACTGTTAAGCCAAAATAACTAGCAAAAACTTCTATTGTATCAGCTTTCTACTGTATTGAGCTTGTACGTTAATACTTTGACCATAAAATTCGGAGCTGTCACTGGTTCATTTTTTTATTCTATTTTTATTTTATAATTTAAAATAAAACCTCGAATTAAATATTAATGTTTTATGAGCTAGTTTATAAATGCGCAGAAAGGCAATAACGTTTGCACTGCATTCTTCTTAAAAGCAAAAAAAAAGTGCAAAACAAATTATAGATCTGATAAAATCGTTTCAAATCCTCAAAAAATTATGTTCCGGAAGTTATGCTCCCATGAGACAAATTCTTTCTTTTTTTTTTTAAATGCAACTGAAATTCCGAAGATAAAAGAATTTGCAAACATATAAATTTTTCCAGCAATGTCCATTTCTTTGAATATTTTTGGGGGTCAAATTGTTTTTGGAAAATGTTATGACTGACCATATGCCAATTTCATTAAATGAATCCATTTAGAAGAAAACAGAGAAATTCCTGTTAAAATCCATATAATTATTCAAATTAAATATACGAATGTAATAATATTCAGTCAGTACAAAAGTCTCAAGCTTTCAATATTTGCATAATACCCCATTTTTATTACATATTCCCATAATCTTTAAGTAAAAAACAGGATCTACGGAGAAATATTTCTGAGAATGACTTATTTTAATCTTTTGAAAAGTCTAAGATAATATTTGTAAAAGATAAAAGTTATATTCCTAATGGTATAATGAATGTAGTTGAAGGGTAAAAAGCGCAACTTTCGATATTAAGTGAAAGATAAATTTATCATTAAAATAATTTAAAAACCGGTTTTAATTGGTTTATTTGTGCAATTAATATTCCATAAAAAATATCATCTGTAAGCTTAATCAACATTAACTTTCTCGCTTTCACTATTGAGAAAGATGATATTGCCCTGGAGAAAGCAATATAGGAAAATTTGCAATAAATTCCTATGAAACTTATCCTCCCAAATACCAAATTGCAATGTTTTTAGAAATACCAAACAGAAGTGTTGAAATTTATCTGCGTTGAATGCTAATTACAATGATGAATGATGTAATCTGAATAAATTCCGTAACAGTTTTATAATCAGGTTGCAAATACGTAATAATCAGTTTTTTAGAGTTCTTGAAAGAAACCAATGATGTAATAATAAAATAGCCTTGAATATAATAGGTAGGTTTTTGTTCTTAGTCTTTGGGAAGATTTTGTTAGAAGCATAATTATATTTTTTTTCTTTTTCTCGTTCGTAATTTTAATTTCTTGATTCAAGTCAATGTTTTAATTATATTAGCATACATGAAAAAACAATGTGAAAAAGGGAAAACGAAAATTATCTAAACAAAACTATTGGAGCTTAATTGATTTTTAATTTATTATCAATTAACGTTTTATTCTGAAAATAGCTAAAAATGCCTATTTAAAAAGATTGATATAGCTCAAAATGTGTGTTGAACAAAATGAAGACAGCTCAAAATGCACATTTAAGAAAATGGACATGCTCAAATTGCGCATTTCAGAAAATGGACGTAGCACAAATTCTGTGCTTGACAAACTAACAAATTTTTTTATATATTTCTCAAGAAATACTGAAAGAGACATTTTATAATTTCAGAAATGTTTAGATCATGCGATTTCTTGCACTAACGTGCAGTTTGTATGAATGCATTGTTGAAGTTTAAAGCTTTCAGAGGCTTGAGGAACCGATAATAAATTACATGCAAAAATTAGTGTTTTTGAATACCCTATGCCAAAAAATGAAGCAATGAATTTGAAACTTACAACAATTATTTTGGTTATTATACGTAACAATAGCACAAAATTTCGCAAACTTAGTTTAAATATTTATGGAGATATGGACATTTTCATAAAAATCTTAATTTTTTTGCCTTACGTTTTTTTTACTATAACTTAAAAAATATCCAATAAAATTAAACAAAATTTTTAGAGCAATTTAAAATTAATTGCAATTTTTTTTTTAAATTTGAAAAACATTTGTTGAAAAATGTGCAATATATAGGTAATTAAAATAGTTTTTTTATGCTGCGAATGAGCGAAAAAATATGACATTTTTTTTTCAATAATTTTGCAGTTAATCGTATTTGGCAGCTAAGGACAAAAGCCTGATTCGAATATCTTAAAAAATTAAAAAGGTTTTAAGCAATTTTCTAAGTAGTTTTTGTACTTTTTTTAAAAACAAAATAAAGATATGGGTTTTTTCCCAAATATGATTTTGTATCATAAGACAAAATTAAATAAGAAATAATAATACTTTACAAAAATATTTCATACGCCGAAATATGATTGTATAAGGAAAAAAGACAAGCAAACGAAAAGGCACTTTTACGGGAAACGATCCCCAACAATATCAGAGTTATTTTTAATAAATCTTGTTTAATAGTAGAAAAAACAAACTTTGTGGAAAACCCTTTATCATTTTGAGCTTTTTTTTTAAAAAAAAAAGTATGAAAACTACGTAGAAAGTTGCTTGAAACTTTTTAAATTTTTAAGATATTCAAGTCGGATATTTTCATTAGTTGGCAAGTACGATTTACTACTTAATTGAAAAAAACAAATTATCATTTTTCTCGCACATGCACAGCATAAAAGAATTACTTTAATTAGTTATATCTTGAGCAGTTTTAAACAAATTTTTCGCAAATTTTAAGGCAATAATTTTGTGATTAATTTTCATATTAATCCAAATATTTTGTTTAATTTTGCTGGATATTTTTGAAGTTATGGCAAAACTACGCAAGACAAAAAAATTAGTTTTCATAAAAATATCCATATCTCAATAAGTATTCAAGAACGGTTTACGAAATGTTGTGTAATTATTACATTTAATAACCAAAATCATTTTTACAAGTAACAAATTCATTGCTAAATTTTTGCATTTGATTTTGTTTTTCAAACATCTCTTATGAAATTAGCTTGATGTATTCAGAATAACCTAATAGATTCAAACAAATCCTTATAAATCCATTTATCTAAATTACTCAGCGCTTTTTTAATTTACTCTTCTTTTTGAAATACTTAAAAATTCAATAGTTGTTTTTACAGGGGTTCTATAAATGTATAATAACTGTATTTAAATTTACATTTTTTCAATTAAAATTTTTAAAAATTACCTTATTGTTTAGCGTAGTTAAATTTTTTTATATACTTTATGTTGATTTGATGCCATTTACTATAATCAAGCAGAATATTAAGTTGAACAAAAACAGGCATTAATGGGTTAAAACTATCTATCATATATTTCAACTCATTGTCTCATGCAATATATTGATGTTTACTAATTTCAGAAGAAAATACATGCTTTATCGTTACCATCAGAATGACAATCGTATTTTTGTAAGAAAGTGAATAACAGATTTATCATAATTGATTTAGGAAATTATATCAGTTAATCTAAGTTAGTCGCATAAACAATAGTTTTAAAGGAAGGATAAGATTTTTCCTCGAAGATTTTATGGAGAAATTAGTCGTGAATCTAATTTCTTGAACAATTGTTCCAAAACTGGAAAGATGCGACGTCCAAAAGCATCAACTGTGCGTTTAATCCTAATTGTAGGATTTTTACTCTTTTTAACGCACAAAGTGAGCTGTGAGTTAGATAATTATGATGAAATAAATGAAAATAATATTTATGATCAGTGGAAAGAATTGGATAAAAAAGCTGCGAAGCTTGTTAATTCTGCAATCAGAATGATTTTGCCCAAGGTTATGGAATCATCCAGTTCAATGAACATATCATCAGAATGTGTGAAACAAGGCATGCATTTAATATCTGGATTACGACGCTTAAAAATTTGGGCTTTTAGTTGTAAGTATTTTTTTATTCTAATCGAAGCAATTATTACATTTTTATTTACTTATATCTTTTCTGCGGATGCTGGCATTAGATTTAAATAAAATTTTTAAAATCAGTGCGATCTGTTTAATATTATTCATACCAGTTCAAAACCAGCCTAGGTCCCTTTGTTCAAATTATCTTTCATCAGTTTTTTCTCCCTTTCATTAAGTTCTGTGCCAATTATTTTATCTGAACCCCTTGCCTATTATTCGTATGTAAGATTAATTACATGACAGCATATCTATTTAAACTTTAGGAACGCCAGTAAAAAGTTTCTATCAAAAAATCTCATCTAAAAATTGAAGCAATAAGGAAAACAATGGAAGTAAAAATATTACCACCGAAGCCGACTTCTTCAAGGGGTACCGGCCTCGGAAGCCATAAAACAAAACCTTTTCTATTGAGAGAGAGGACAAATGCCAAAATTAACTCTCTCAGTACCCCGAAGGTTTTGCAGAAGTTCAAGAAAAAATACATAAAACCAAATCAAAAAAGAAATTTCAACAAATCTTGAGAAAATAAAAACTGACATTAAACCGGTCAAACAGCGATTTCGCAAACAAACTAAGTGCAAAGGAAACTCAAAACAGAAGAAAACAACGCCCTCTATTAAAATGCGCAGAATAAAAAAAAAAGAATAGTAAAAGAATACGTAACAAATTAGTATAATGCTTAACTGGGGCTGCTCAGTTAAGACTTGATTTTCGCCCTGTTAAAAGAAATAATAAACTAGTATTCTTCAATCATTTTCTTAATCAAAAAATTAATATTACAATAATTAAAAGGAAAATCATTATTACTCAAATTATTCAAAAATTATTATTACACAAATTATCTCATCTAAAAACTAATAATCAGATAATTAATCGCATAACATGAATTTTGTGACGAAAACTCCCCCTAACGAGGAAGGAGGAAAATAAGGAAGGAGAAGGAAAATTTGGAATGTACTTGGTAGCAAATTATTACTAAGATATAAAAACATTCTGTATAGTTGAAACTTACCATACTTCCTTATTCATGCACCAGTACATCTATTGAAAAAAATAAACTTTGAATTGTTTATATCATTGTAAGGTTATAAATACTCGCGTTTATGCAATAACTTTCAGAGAACATATTGTTTTATAACTAAATATCATTCTTAAACTAAAGGGCTAAGCCTCATGTTCGCTGCCGCTTATCAACTTAACCATAATTGTTGTTTCTCAACATAAAAGTATTTTTTTACGAAAATTGTAATTTTTCACTTAAAATATATATACAGTGCACAAAATAAAAAACTGACCACTATGAATAAGTTTTGATGTAATGATCAAATCTTCACGTTTTAGGAATCAATCTTAATGGTTCGTGAGAGTGACCTCAAATATGATAATTAATTTTAAGTTGCGAAATCAGACATAAAAACGTACTTTCTCTGAATACCTTCTTTAGACGGATTTAAATTTTTGACCCCCGAAATATAGGGGGTAGCCGCAATCTGGGAAATATGGGCCTAATAGATTGCACAGAAGAGCGGTCCACAGTTTTGATTCCTTGATGTTAATTTTACTTTTCGCGCATTGAGCCATATCTAGAGAAAGTCCAAAACAAATTGAAAAATGTTTGCGTACAATTATAGAATGCGTTTATCCCAAGATAATTCCTCGCAAAAAATAACTTTAAATAAATATTTATCATTTTTTTATTATTTTATTTAATATTATTCGAAAAAAGTTTGAATTGTAAGGCATACAATTTTTGACATCATCTTAAAAAATGTAATTTTACGTGGCAAAATACGAAATTTCAGCAAAATCGGTCAAATAGTTCCTGAGAACTCGAATTTTAAACATGTGGTTTTTTTTTAAATTCAATTTCTCAGGAACTATTCAATCAATTTCGTTCACATTGTATATTTTACCATGCAAAATTATTATCTTCAAAATAATGCAAAAAAATTGTGTATCTTAATGCAAAATGTAAAATTAAGTTAAAGGATTAAATTTTAGACCGCTCTCCTGACCGAACTTCCGAGATTGCGGCTATATTTTGGGGGTCAGAAATCCGAATCCGTTAAAAAAAACATACGTTTATTGAGAGAAAGTATGTTTATGTGCATATTAATTAACATATTTGAGGTCACCCCCACGAACCATTAAGAATGAGTCCTAGAACGTAAAAATCCATCATTAGATCAAACGTTATTCAGGATGGTCTGCTCTTTTTACTTTGAGCACTGTACAATAAAGAACGAATTTGTGTACAAATTTGCATTTGCTTATGCTTGTTCCCCCACTTTTCACGCTCATATTAAATGTTTGTTTTGATTCAAATTTGATTAGTAATCAGTATAAAAGATATCGTATGACTCTATTAAGATCTATTAGTGCGCAGAGAAAAAGATTTTGGAAAAAGTACCGCACTGTAAGCTAATGATTTTTCTGGTAAAAAAACAACAATTAAAAAATTGGTTATGAAAACAAAGATTTACGCTATTTAAACAATTCATTTGGAATTTCTTCTGTTCGTATAGCAACATTTTACCAGAAATTCTGGTTGTTAAAATTATAGTTCTTATTAGCACGCATTTAGTAAAAAACTGAAAAGTAAATAGAACGAATAAATTATGCCATGCTTTATGTATCACAATAAAATTAACAAATTTTAACACATTTACCGAATTTTATCATATATTATAAAACAGTATTTTATTTAATTTTACTAAAAAAATTACCAAAGCTCTTCAGTTATAATTACCGACCTTTTTGGTGTTTCCATAGAGCCAGAAACACAATAAATGTTACCAAATTCTGGTAGCTTTAACCATATTTTTTTCAGTGTGATCATTAAGAATTTTACTCAATAGTCCTCTTTTTAGGAAAAAGTAACATTTAAAATCAAAAGTATTTTGTTATAACAAATTTGATGAGCTCATAATCGTAACTTAGTACTTTCGAAAGAAACTGATATATTAAATGTAATTTATGCATGCGGCACATTGGGCATGAAGCTGATTGTCAAGTTGTAAATCATTTAATGACTCTCTTTAACAGTAATTTATGTAATTGCCTTATTGCTTACGTATGTAATTTTCCGGCGATAACAATGGAAAACTTCGATACCATCATTATAAATGGGTACTAGCAGTTCGAGAAGAAAAAGAAGACCTCGGATAACCAAACATATGACGACAGTGCCAGCTGATCATTTATAAGCAAAATGGCGTGTTAAAGTTAAGCTAACTCTCTCCACATAAGTCAGTATGTTAATTAACGTGAAATGAATTAAATACATTGCCGTATCACACATCACACATGGAATTTATTGAAATATAATTATTTCTCTTCTGCATCTTTTATTTAACTTTGATTTATTATTTGTTTATTTATTTTATTGTAACCGTGATATATATTTTTTTGTGGCAACTTCTATGCATAAATAGTTTGTTTATGTTCTGCATGGCTTCCTGTCTGTCTTTATGTTAAGTAAGAAGTATATAGTAAGAGAATTTGTCGTTGAACAAGAATATAGAATGTATCATTTAAGAGAAATGATGCTGATGATCTTGGCTTACTCGAAATTCAATGGAAAGAACAGTTGCTAACGTGAATAAATGCCTCGTTTCAATAACCAAACAGAATCGAGGTATTCACCCTACTAAAAAAAAAAAAAGTACTGTTTGTCTACGATAGGTACTCTGTCCGCCACAAAGTCTGCGGCAGTCTGGTGCTATGGAAACAAGAAGAGAGCATTTTAGGGAGGGTGGCTTCGATGAAGAGGTCTCCTTTTCTTTCGCCTTCGATGATAGCTTGTATGGGGAGTATACCAGATTGGCTGACTCAGCCACCAGTAGGAGACTTATTTAATCTGATTCAAGAACTTTTTTAAGATTCGCATGAATATTTCTTTCTTACTTAAAATAATTCTCTCGATTCAATCAGTTGTTATTTTTTAAATACAAAGGAAAAAAAGTGAACAAATTCTGACATTAAGGGTAGTACAGGTTTTTTTAATATTACTTTTTAATTTTACGATATTTATTATGAATGTTCATTGATTGTTTGATGGTTTAATTTCTAAACTTGCAAATTTTTTAAAGCAGTTAATTTCTTTTATTACTTGAATTTTCTGGAAAAAGTGAAGAGCTTAAACTTAATAACTCTGATTTTAAAAGGAGATAAAACTTTTGCAGAAAATAAAAATAGTTCACGTTATCTGTGCCGGAGAAATATTAAATATCTTTGTTTTGATTATTAATTTTTAAATATTTTATTTATTTATTTATTTATTTTTTTGAAACTGAAAGCAAGTGACCGCAACTAGGATGAAATCTAAAACTATCAGCGATGATTTTTATCAGCACCCATCAAACCATCTGAAATTATCTGAAGTTTTTTTTGCTTAAATTACGTTTTCTTATTCATATTTTATTGTAACCTGTACAGTTTTTTTTCACTATTTATTAAAAGCAGTTTTTATTAGCAAATTTATTTTTTTCTTAATAACCAATTTACTATGTATGATAAATTTATAGATGAGTTATTTATTAATAAAACATTGAGCTGCTTTAAACAATTTTATACAATTTCCATACATATTCCATACATACATATCAATTTTTTTAATTTTTTTTCTAAAACAGAAGCTTTTGAAAAAGAGAAAAGATTAAAAAAAAGGAATCACACGCTCTAAACGATGTTTCAGGCGCGAATGCTCATTTCTCTTAACTCTAGGGCTAATACAATAGATCGAAGAAAGAAGTCTCCTTTTCTCCCACCGAAACCAGTCTTAAAGAGGGACCCCGCACCCCTACTTGAAATAATCATACCTCGTTACCATAGTCCCCACCACCCCTCCAGACGAATGGCGGACAGAGTACCTATCGTAGACAAACAGTATGTCACTTACAGATATCCCATTTTGTACGAACCTAAAATAATGAACGATAATATTTTAGGTAGTGTTTTTAGATAATCTACTTTCCGCAGTGCCCTCTTGCAACACTAAAAGGAAACGTTTGGTTGATACAGTAGATGCAAATCTTAAAAACTTTTTAGTTTATAATTTATGGTTCCAGTCATATTATTGATTGCAAGAACAAATAATACTTCTCGGTGATTTAAAATTCATAATTTGCAGGGTTTCTTTTGCTCCATTTTTAAAAAAGAAGAATTAAAACAAAACTGTATTGTGTGAGTTTACGCTAGGGTTTAGAATTTTTTTTGCAGTTAATGCATTTTCATAGAAACATAAAAATTCAAAAACAATTTTAATTACTTTAATCTTACATTTCAGTTTCATAATTCGCAATTAGTGTTTCTGTATTAATTTTAGTTTCTCCTGTTTATTTCCATCTGTCATATGATAAATTCTTTAGTAAATGAAAGGATTAATGTTCCATATATCAATTAATGGTGCATGTAGCTTGCATAAATAAGTATTTTTTCTACTTATAAATAAACTCAAGAATACGAAAAATAGCGAGAAATTAATATCAAATAATAATTTACTTAAGATCATAAGACAAAATATACTTGTCTTCTATAACACGAGAAATACATAGAAAAAAAAACGTCCAAGAGTTAATGAAACATTATCAAACGATTAAAAAGAATTGTGATTATTTTTTAAAAAATTATACATTCTTCCTCTAACTAGTTTTAAAGCTTTTTCTTTCAGCGGAGTGCTGAAACCATTTGGCCGGAAAGTGTTGCAATTTGGCGCAGCCCTAAAAAAACTTATCGTCTCTTTTGTATGCTCTAGCTTTAGAATAGAAACGTGAAAATTGTATGTACTTTAAGCATAATCGCTAAGCTTGTATTTCTTTCATAACAAAGGGTCATAACGACTCGATGGTCAATTACCTGGATAATAACCTATAAAATAAAAATAATTGATAAAATATATCCTAAAAACCAATATAGCTTTCTAATGCAAATTAGAACAAGGAAATACTATTTGTTTTTGTGGGGAATGATGTCGATAAAAGCATGTAGGGGAGAGTCGGGTAGCCCCACCCACTGTCAATTTCGTATGTATAGAATATTTTTTCAAGTCAATGGGCCATCGGACATTAATTGTTATATTAAAAAAAGATTATTTTCAAAGTTTCAAGTATTTATGCAGCTGTTAACATGGTAAACAATAGTTTTGAAAATATGTTGAATACATTAGTCATGAAATTAAGAAAAATTGGTTGAATGTTTCGTTTAAACTTCATTTTAATACTAAAAAATAATTTTTTCTATACATACAGCATTAAAGTATGTAGTCCTAAGTTTAATTTGCACAAAGAAAGAAGTCTATATGTGAAAAATTGTTCGAGTAATTACAAATTTACAAAAAAATTGGATTTCGGGTTTTCGCTTTTCAACTTAAAGCAATTCTAACAGGGTAAATACACCGAAGATTTATTACTATTATTAGTGAATATAACCTTTTTCTCGTTTTCTTGATGGCACAGGAAAACTACTCAATAATTACCAAGGGGTAAGTAACAAAAATATTTTTAAATCTTTAACATGATGAATACGGTACAATGGTAGACAATGCTACTACTACATTACAATGTAGATGCTTTTTACAAAATCTTAGTTTGCAGTTACGGTTACAATCTAATGATAAACTCCGCCATCTATCGGTGGTTCAATAACATGTATTTCTACAAACTCCCCATCATGGACGGGGACGTCCATAATATCTAGTAAGATTAAAGGAAAAATGACAAATAGAAAAAAAAAACATTAAAGTTCAACATGAATCAAATTTTTAAGCATTATTTAAAATTTCAAAAGGATATAACAGTTGAACGGGACGTCTGATCCGACTTCCATTAGTCCTTACGAGACAGCTCCGGACTTTGCCATCCCGTCCAGGGTAGACTTCTTCTATTACTCCAAGGTTCCAAAGTAATTTATTCTTTTGGGCTCCTTCGATCAAGACAACGTCCTGGACTTGAAGGTTCCGTTGATTTTCTGAAGTTGTCAACCAATGTGCAGTTTTTAAGAGAAGAACATACTGCTCTTTCCATTTGGTCCAAAAATTTTGTAAAAGTCTCATCTGGAACAGTTTCCTTTTGATTAAGGAAGAACGATTTGAGTGTTCAAAAAGAGTTCCGGTGTAATATAACGGAAGCTCGATTTTCTTCTGAGGCAATAAAAAATGAGCAGGAGTCAAAGGTTCGGGTTCATTTAAGTCAGAATAAACGAAGCTTAAAGGGCGTTGGTTTAACACTGATTCTATGTCTGTTAAGATAGTTGTTAATTCCTCAAAAGTAAGAAGAGATTTAGATAGGGTCTTGCGTAAGCATTCCTTCACAGATTTCACTAATCTCTCATAGAAACCTCCCCACCATGCAGCTCGTTCCATGATAAATTTCCACTTGATCCTTTTATTTGCTATAAAATTTTGAATCTTTGGATCTTGAATCAAGTTAAAAATGAGTTGAAGTTCTTTATTTGCGCTTTTAAAGGTTTTTGCATTATCGCTATACATGGTTCGGACAATTCCTCGTCTGGAAATAAACCTACGCAAGGCTAATATAAATTTTTCTGTACTTAGATTTGAAACTAATTCTAAGTGTAACGCTCTTGTTACTGCGCAAGTAAACAAACATATATAGGCTTTTTCAGGAGTATTCGATGTTGTAGCATATATCGGACCTGCAAAGTCCACCCCGCAAACTGAGAATGGTGGAGATTCTGAAACTCGATCTTTAGGTAGGGGACTGGTTATTTGTTTAGCAGGTAGAGCTGAATATTTGCGACATATTATGCAATTCTTTATTATTTTCTTTATAAGCTGCCGACCTCTAGCGATCCAAAACCGATTTCTAATTTTAGAAAGGGTGGCAGAAACACCACCATGAAATATTCCTTCGTGTTCATTTCTAATCAACAGTTCCGTAAATTTACATTTATTAGGAAGTAAGATAGGGTGTTTTTGTTCAAGATCAAATTCCGAATTTTCCAATCTGCCTCCTATTCTTAAAACCTTTTTATCATCCAAAAAGGGGGCAAAACTTCTAATGAAAGAATTCTTGTCAATTTCTTTTCCACTTTCTAAGGCCAATATTTCTGAATGATACGCTTTTCTTTGCTCAAATTTGATCCAAAACTCTTCTGCTTCTTCAATTTCTGATGATGTGAGTAGTCCCTTAGTGGTAGATTGTTTTCTTATCTTTGAAATAAAACGTCTAATCCATGCTGTTATTCTCAAAAATTTTAAAAAGCAACTATAATTCTCCGGATTAATTCTTAGATCATTGGAAGATGCACTAAAGCAGAAACTTGGAATTTCCTCTTTCTTCTTTCTGAATTCCAGGAGATTTTCTTCCGGGGATGTTTCAAAAGTCTGAGGCCAACTGTCAACACGTTTTTTGAGGAAAGGGGGTCCTTCCCACCAAAGAGTGTTGTTAATCAATTCGGATGCTTTCAGTCCTCTCGAAACTAAGTCTGCCGGGTTTTCTTTGCCGGGGCAGTGGAACCAATGTTCAGGATCTGTTAATTGTTGAATCTCAACTACGCGGTTTTTTACGAAGAGTTTAAATCGGTTGGGTAAACCTCTAATCCAGAAGTAAGTGATGGATGAATCAGTCCAAAATTTTTGTGTAAGTTTAAACTTTAAGTTTTTTACCAAATTATTGCTCAATCGAGCAGCTAAAAGGGCAGCCATCAATTCCAGTCTGGGTAATGACAGACTTTTGAGGGGAGATACTCTACTTTTGGATGCAACAAATGATGTATATATCTTATCTGAATTTGTAACAATTCTCAAATACGCGACACAGCCGTATGCTTTCAAACTAGCATCAGAAAATATGTGAAGCTGTATATCCTGTATACTATCTCCAAGAGCATCCCTTAAATAGTAACGTGGTATTTCTATTTCTTTTAATTTTTTAACACCATTGCACCAATCCTGAAAACCACGAGCAATTTCTTGAGTGAGTTCTTCATCCCAATCAATTCCAGCGCACCAAACTGCTTGAATTAAACACTTTATGGTTACTACAAAGGGGCTCAAATATCCTATTGGGTCGAATATACGACCAGCAGCTTTCAGCAAAAATCTTTTTGTGTGTCTCCCTTCAGATAAAAATTTGATAAGATGTTTAGTATCAAAATAAAAAATGTCTGTGTCACTATTCCACCCTATCCCAAGTACTTTATGCTCAGAAGGTATTAAGTCTGAATTTTCTATGGTGTGATCAATTTGAATGTTATTAGTTTCCCACAAGTCTATAAGAGGTTTCGAATTTAAATTCCATTTTCTAAGTTGCATACCCGCATCTTCAAAAATTTTAATAGCTTCCTGACTGAAACTAAAAGCTTTATCTACATTATCCTCGCATCCTATCACATCGTCCACATACAATGATTCTCTTATAATTTTTATAGTTTGAGGATATGTTTTTTCATAATTCTTCAAATGAAATTTTATAGTTGCCGCAAGAAGGAAAGGACTAGAAGTAAGTCCAAATAAAACACGAGTAAATCGATAAATTTTAATCTTACCTTCATCAAAGGGAGGTTCCATCCAGATAAATCTGGTCGCATCTCGATCTTCCTCCACAATTTCGATATTAAGGAAAGCTTGCTTCAAATCTGCAACAAAAGCTATCTCTTTGTTCCTAAAGTTTATTAGAATATCAAAAATATCATTAGTTAATTTGGGACCAGTGTATAAACAATCATTTAGCGAACAGGATTCAGCTGAGTGAGACGATGCGTCATAAACAATTCGAAGTTTTGTAGTTTGTCGCTTTTCTTTAATAACCGCCCTGTGGGGAAGATAAAATATAGTTTTATCATTTGAATATTGAGTGTCAGGAATTTCTTCAATAATACCCTCTGCAAGATATGATTCTATGGTTTGTCTATATTCATTAAGTAACCAAGGATTCTTTTCGAATTTGTGTACAAGATGCTGGAGTCTCTTAAGTGCAACATCATAATTTGATTTTAAGTTGTCAATCAATTCTAATTTCCAGGGCAATTTAATTTTATAACGTTTATCAAATGTAATGGAAGACTCAAACTCTTGAACAATTGTTTCTTCCTCGTTATCAGTAATAGGCGAATCAGGCAAAATTCCAATGGACTCAAGATCAAAAAATTGTCTAATTAAAGTCTCATCACCACGGTTAACAACTACGTTCATAGCGAGTAGATTGTTTATTTTATTTATGTGTCCATAAATACACCAACCGAAGATTGTTTCTACCGCTACCAGTTTATTTTCAAGTCTATGAATTCGGCCAGTCACTATATCAAAATAAAAATCCGATCCGATTAAAATCATAACATCTTTAGTTTCGTTTTGAAAATCATCCGCAAGTTGAACTGTTTTTAAAAATTCGTAATCCTTTACAATGTTTTTGTTTGGAGAAGTAGTGTCAGTTTGCACAAATAGTGTCAGTTTCTACGGCTTCTATATCTATTTTATAATTAGGATCTTCCCTATTTCTTAATCGGATGCTAACTACATTAAACAATTTAGTTTGGGGTTGCTCTGATCCAAAAGAATTAATCGACAATTTTTCGTTTCTAATTACTGGTAAATTTAATCTTTTTACCAATTTATTTGTTATGAAAGTCCGTTGGCTTCCATTATCAAGAAAAATTGTAACATTTTCTTGTTTGTTTTTATTTTCCGCAATGATCGAGCAAGTTTGTAATAAAATGGGAGTCGAATTTTGTTTATGTTTTAATTTATTCTCGCAAGAAGAAATGGCCGAAACAATTTCTAAATTTTCCTTAGAATTCTCTCTATCGTTTAAAGTTTTTGTTTGTTTATTTTCCTCTAACTTAAAGCAAATCGCTTTTGAGTGTCTCCGATTACAAAAGACACATTTCTTCTTACTGTAACAATCAATTAACCGATGATTTGGTTTTAAGCAAAGAAAGCAGAGTCTCTGCTTAATCAAAATATTTTTTCTTTCTTCTACTGTGAGAGTATCACATTTCTCAGATTCATGGTCACCCCTACAAAATACACATTTATTAAATCTCGTTGCGGTCGCGCATAATTCATGAGCGGATGTTATTTCTCTTTGTGGGTGCGGCCTTGATCTAAATTTATCTTCTTTTTGATTATTCGAACATTTTATATTTGTAATGGCGATGGTTTTTTCGCGACTTTTTATTTCTTCACTTAAAATTTTTAGAAGGGCTTTTAAATATTTGTTTACAGTTAATTTTGGTAGTTTTATCGTGCATTTGTTTACTTCTGTTTGATTTACAGTCTGAGAGCTAGTTACACCATTTAAATTAGAACTAGTTGAGGGAGTGGCACTAATTTGTTGAATCTTCTGTTTAATTTTACATTTATAGTTAATCAAATCTTCTACATACGTTTCAGAGGATTCAACTTCATTTTCGATATCTTTAACATCTAGTTCCTTTATTATATCTTCATTTATTAATTTTATGTTCAACATTTTCTCACTTAATTGTTCTAAAGATATTTCTAATTCATATATTGTCAAATCATCAAAGTTTTTATCTAAGTTAGTGAGAAATTTAGTAGTAGAACTTTTCAAAGCTCTTCTTTTCATTTTAAGTTTTCTATATCCATGATATATCCAAATATAATATTTTTCAATCAAAATAAACTTACCCCTTTTTTCTGGCTTTCTTTTATCCACTAAAATTCGATTCTATTCTTATCTTCAGTACATTGCCTTTCTCGGCATCGATGCACCAGTTTCGCTTTTCAACTTAAAGCAATTCTAACAGGGTAAATACACCGAAGATTTATTACTATTATTAGTGAATATAACCTTTTTCTCGTTTTCTTGATGGCACAGGAAAACTACTCAATAATTACCAAGGGGTAAGTAACAAAAATATTTTTAAATCTTTAACATGATGAATACGGTACAATGGTAGACAATGCTACTACTAGTGATGTGCGAAAAACGAACGAATCGATATTTCAATCAACTCTTATTTGTGAATCGATTCATCAAGTTCGTTTTTGAAAAAGAATCGATTTTTTTTTTTTTTTTTACAATATTTTGTACTCTACACTTTATAAGCTTATTCAGAGTTAGTACTTATACTTACTAAACATCCGCATATGCATTTGATACAGCATTTCGTTTATACAATTGGAGCTTGATAAAATCCTATCTCAGTCGAATAGACACAGGTCCATTCTCACTCGAGTATCATGTGAATGACAATCTGATTGGTTGAAAATATTTACATGCGAACAACTAGCCAATAAGGTACTCGTATGTGTGAGAGTTTTCGCAAGCGGAAAAATCGCATCCGATAAGAATGACCCCGATGTCAACGTTAGCGCACAACCGGTTTCCGGAGGTGATTAATAAAATGGACTCACTTGAAGGATGAAGGGAATTGAAAATGCTATTAATGCAATACGTACTGTATGCATCACTCTCTCTTTTTTTCTTTTCATCTACGAAATTAATAAATTCTATTGATAAACAACAATTTAAAAATGGCAACAACAACTGAAAAGCTGTCTTCTCCAGTTTCGGTTCTTCCTTTCAAATAAAAAAGATATTAATGCTGTAAAGCTCAGATATTACTTTTCAGTCCTTTAATATTAAAGAGCGAATTTTTTCATTCATATGGTTAATTTTCGATTTATAAATTTCAGTAAATATGAAGTAAAGCAGAGTTTTATGTTATCGTTTATTCTATGCCAAGGAGCGAGAGCCATAGAAAATGAAACCGTTGCGCTGATTGGGTAATGAATTTACGTATGAATGCAAATCTCTGATTGGTTGAAAATGAGTTGAATGAGACAAAAAGAGTCGAGAATCGAATGAACGATCCTCTGATTGGTTAAAAATGAGCCGAATGCGAGAAAAAGAATCAAGAGTCGAATAAACGACTCAATGAACTGTTCGCCTATCTCTTAGCATTAAAAGAATCATAAAGCCAAATGAATCGATTCTTTTGAACTGTTTCCTATCCCTTAACATTGAAATCGGCTCAAAGAGTTGAATTGAACTTCTAAACCATAGGTTCTCAACCTTTTTAACGTTGCTGCCCCCTTAAGGAGCAAAAAATATTTCAACGCCCCCCTATATAAAAATCCTGTTATTTTGAGCATGGGGACGGAGGGATGTGTGCTGAATTTTTAGAGGCAAATTTTTTAAGCAATTATTTTACGCTTTGAATTTGTTTGGTTTTTCAAAAAAGAATGAATTAACTCGATAATTTTCTCACGGCAGGTAATCGCCGTCTATTTGTTATGATCAAAATAAATACGTTTAATGAAAAAAAAATATACAACTAAGAAACCTATGCTTAAAAAGAATAATATATTCTAAATTAGATAATTAAAATAACACCCAAAATAATTTTGTTACACTAAAAAGTAGTATCAACGAAACATTCAAGTAACTATGTTAGTGGGATGATTGTACTTAATGGTTCAGAACCAATTCCTTAACGCTCGGTTCAATACTTTTAGTGAGATGAAGATGCAAATACCCACGTTTGCACAATTTCGAGTCGATTTCTTCTTTTTAAGACAAGATCCGTAACAGCACTGAATCCACATTCGATAAGTTAGGAGGCAGGGAAAGCAATTAAAATTTTTTTAACGATAGTCTACAGTCCAAGATAGAGACGACTGTTACCTTTAACACTAGATTGCCCATGGAAGCCATTTTGACTGCTTTTTAATTTCAATTAGAAAAACAATGATAGCACAATTTCTTAGAATTTTGTGACTTTTTGTACAACATATAATTTTTTTATTGTTAATATTTACAAATAACTTGTTATATAACTGAAAATAATAACAAAAATATTACATTTTATTTTAAACAAATTTCTTTATACATTAGTTATGCTTTCTTTATTCATTAGTTATTCTATGCAGTCATTTTGACTGCTTTTGAGCAATATAGGTATTTCAGTCTTTTTAGTGTTAAGTAAAAATTCTGTGAGACGATCACCATTTCAAAGTTTCATTAGTTAAAAGTTCGACCAATTCCTCGTAAATCTGAACCTCTGCTGTTTCAATATTTACAAAAGGGTTCATAAACCCATTGAGGGACTTCGAGGGAACAAAACATCTTTAAAATGGTCAGAAAAGTCCATGTGCAAAGAGTCAAGGTGTTGACAATATTCTTGTGCATGTGCATCATCAGAGAGAATTTTGCCTGCATGGCTGAACTCATTCCAACCAAAATTCTGCTAAAACAAAATCAGTTTTTTTAGAAAGGCGAAAATAATTTATTTTGTAGGGATCGAATTGAGCTCGTCCCCTTGAAGTTGTAAGTTAATGCCATTAATTTTTACAGATAAATCTGCCAAAGTTTTTCTTAAATTCTAGCAATCTGTCTCTTAGAGCTACATTTCTGTTTTCGAGGAACTCAAGCACAGAATCGAAAAGATTCCAATACCTATTAAGACAGAGGCTTTTGGAAAGTCAGTGAATCTCGGTGTATATTGCAAGCGACTGAATTCTTCGTCGTTTTTCTTAGACAGTTGTCTAAATAATCGATTTTAGAGAGCATTACTGTGAATTTTGTTCACAGCAGATACGGCATATTGCAATGATTGATGCAAACAGTCACTGAAATTTTTTCTTACTAAATACTGTCTGTGAATCACGCAGTGAACAGCTAAAATATCTGGTACCTCCCTTCCCTTTCCAAAAGGGAGATAAACTCACGATGTCGACCCACCATTGCAGGAGCCTATCAGTGGCAATGGACATAACATTCGCAAGAGGAATGTTTTTCTCTTTAAAATAATCTTTGATAGTACTAAAAATAGATTTACCTTTGATATCTACAATCAAGCTTCCTGCAAAAAACATAACTTGAATAATTTTCCCTTCCTTTACAAACCGGACCTATGCCTACAGTAAAACCTGCATTACCTGGCAAGGTAGATTCATCAACTTAAAGGGAAAATTCGTTGGATATCAAAAGTTTGCATAAAGAAATTTCAACGACTTCACCCATCTCATCATTTCGTCGCCGCACTGAATCGTTACTTATGGGATAGTTTTTTATTACATTGGATGATGTAAAACTGTTTCTGAAACTTACTTGACAAATGGCAGTATCAACTCTACTCCGATGGTTTGAGCTTTCCCAGATTTAGCAATAAATTTTGATATATTATAAGAAGCGATCAAACCATCGTCGCATTTTTGTGATGACGTTACTAGTAACCCTGAGACCGAAGCAGTGGCGTAGCGAGGGGTGGGCAAGGGGGGGCATCATGCCCCGGGCGCTACTCACAAAGGGGCGCCAAATGGTCCGCAAAACAAAAAATTGCTGGATAATTTTTTTTTATTATAGTTAATTTCTGGAAAATATATTTTAAATTAGTGCCAGTGTAATATAATAAATGTTACATAATTCATAAATATTATTCATAATATTTAATTCATATTAAATATTATATTAAATTCATACTCATATTAAATATGTTTCAATATTTAATTCACGTCCTTGCCATCGCGCTCTGCTTGGAATAAAAATGAAATGTTATTAAATGTTATATATAAGTTTAATGTCAGCATAAATTATATTGTATATTTCATTATGTTACTACCTTTCAAGCTCAAGACATTCTTGATAAGTAATAAATCAAATAAGATTACTTACTACATCTACTCGACGATTCTATTATTAAGTGAATAGAGTATGAAAAAATTTGTCAACAGAAAAATTTGTTGTTCTCATATTTGTCACCAGAGATACAAAATGAATTCATTCATCTTCTGGCATCTACAGTTCGAAATCAACTAATAAACGATATCAAAAGAAATAAATATTATGGACTTTTGTTTGATTCAACTCCTGATATCTCTCATCGAGAACAAATGTCCCAAGTTGCTAGGTATGCATATGCTGATTTTATCAATAAAAAAGTTTCCATCAAAGAATCTTTTTTGAGTTTTATTGAAATACATGCTAAAAATGCAGCCGCGATCGAAAATACAATTTTAGAGAAATTAAATTACGATGAAATTTCATTAACAAACTGCAGATCACAATGTTACGATTATGCTGCTGTGATGGCAGGTCACACATCTGAAACGCGATAGAGCGCCAAAATACAAGCGGTTATCGTTATCATCTATGGGCTTAGAGAATATAAAAGAACTAATAGAAAAATTAGCAGAGCACACTACCACTACAAGTGACAACAGAAGTGAAGCTACAATTCTGTTGCAAAATATACTAACCTATAGTTTTATAACTTTAGTTCATTTCTGGTATGAAATTTTAAGAAGGATTGATCGTGTGTAGCTCAGATTACAAGATCCTAGAATGAATTTCAGAGAAGTGTTCCATGATCTCGAATCATTAGCAACTGAACTAGCCGAAATTTGAGACAAGCTCTGTAAAGAGGCAATAGAAAAAGCGGAGTCTCTTTGTGAAAAATAGGATATGGATAGAACAATACGTGCCTGGAGAATTGGCTATGGTGGTCTTTCCGCAGAAAGTGAAATTTCTCGCGTTATGAAAAGCACTCTTGATCGTCTCCAACAAGAAATGTGTACACGATTAAGTGACCTTAATTTCAAATTTGGATTTCTACTAGACGTTGAAAATTTATTAAACAAGAATAATGTTGATAACGACCTTGAAAAAAAATTTTGAAAATCTGGATGAATTTTATAATACAGATTTCAATGTAATAGAACTTTTTATCAAAATATGTTACAGCAAAATGTTACTCCGCAGTAGAAAAGAAATTAAACCTAAAACTCCATTAGAATTTCTTACTTTTATAATCAATCTCGAAGATGTTTTTCCAAATCTGAGAGCGGAATTTCAAATACTCCTGACTATCTCAGTATCAATTGCTAGCTGCGAACGTTCATTCAGCAAATTAAAATTAATTTTCACAGATCGCCTAAGTGACCTAGCATTTTTAAGTGTGGAAAGAGAAAAATTTTAAATGATTAATTTTGATGATATTATTGATACATTTGCTTCATCAAAAGCACGGAAAATTTAGACATAGTAATAAGTTTTATTAATGTATTATAATCATATGATTATTAAATATATGTATCTCCTTAGAGATAATAAATATTTACTTTTTTATTGTTTTAAAACTGCGAGTTTTTAAAATATTTCTCTATAAATATGTAAAATAAATTATAAGTATCTTTTGAACTAATTCTAGATGATCATATACATTTCAAAATCTAGTCTTGTTCTCTCAACTACATTTTTTGTCTCTATTTAAAGCCTAGCTTGAATCTATGACTTTATTTATTTTACGTTATTGATTTATTAATTTGCGAGTATATTTTACATATAATATTATATGGTTTTCGAATGGGGGGGCGCTAAAAGGGTATTGTGCCCCGGGCGCGAGTTAAGCTCGCTACACCACTGGACCGAAGGTGCCTTCAGAAACGTGAAAAAAGATGTTCGTCAAAAATGACAAATCTATATCTAGTTTTTTTGCAAATGCTCTTGCTAACGGTAAGATTTCCTTACCTCATTAGATAAAATTTTATTACAAAGTAAACACATAGGTAATTGAGAGTTCAACAGTAATTGAACAAATCCCAACTTCAAGTACGTGACATTGTATTGATGACACTTCTTTTTGTCAACCGACATGGTTGGTGTCAGCAAAATACAAACGATGAAAGAAAATCAACTGTTTCTCAAAATTAATAAATAATTTAAGATACTATAAAGAACTAATTCGCGTACGTACCTGACCAAATAAACTATGAGTTCTAATCGAAACTGGTTGAAAAAACCTCTAGAAAGCTAACGAAAACCATTATAAGAAACACGGGTCCAATTAAACATTCATACTGAAAGCGCATGTACTGCAATTTCCACCAAATGGCTTAAATGAGTCAGAGGCAAAAACTACTGGCTCATGCGCTGAGCTGTGTTGGTTCGTATCGAAAAATAGGTGTCGTATAAGTTCGTTTTATTGCTGTTTCAAATAATGTATAGGATAATCTTTATTTATTATATTAATTTAATCTTTCTTTATAATTTTTTTTATTAAATTAATCTTAATTTAATCATTTTATTTGTAAGTTTTAAAATTAAATTTGAATGACAAAACATGCTCAACGCCCCCCTACTGCCCAAAACAAGTTCACCGCCCCTCAGCATAGTCCCACTGCCCCCAGGGGGGCGGTATCGCCCCCGTTGAGAACCAATGTTCTAAACGATTCATTTGAGTCGTTTCGTATCTCTTAACATTGATATCGGCTCAAAGAGTTGATTTGGATTTCCAATCAGTTCTTTTGAGTCGTTTTCCTATACTTTAACATTGCATTCGATTCACTGAACTGTTTAAATGATTCATTTGAGCGGTTTTATATCTTTTAACATTAAAAGAACTGTTTTGAGAAACGAATCGATTCTTTTCGCTATTATCTTTTTTTCTAAAATTAAAAGATGCCTTCAGAGGGATGGGGGTTATGAAAAGGGGCAAGTAACTAAAAATTTTCAGAAAAAAAGACAGGTTTTTTTTATTTTTTTTTTATTTTTTTTTAAGAAAAGATAAAAAAAAAAAATATTTTTTTAATGATTGAAAGACTGTTTATTGCGAAAAATGTGAGTATTTAGAGTAAATATTCTTTTACTGCTGGGGGGAGGGATATTTTTAATTATTTTATTTATTTTCTTTTTTTCCCCTTTTCTTTTTTTTTTGTTAGGAATAATTTTAGACAAACTTATTGAATATCAATGCATATCCTCTGACTTTTTCAAGTTTTAATTTTTTAAGTTTTAAAACGCAATTGAACTATTTTTTATTTTGTTTCACGTTATACAATTTGAATTTTTTTCATTATTATAAGTGAATTTAACGTTTTATTTTTTTACGAATATCTTTATTATTCATTATTGGTCTTTATATTAACAATTTTTTTTGAAAAATTATTATTTTTTAATAAAATTGATGAATCAAACAAATATTTAAAAAAAATAAAAATATTAAAATTCTAAAAAAATTATTAGCATTGCCTAGATTAGCAGTTCCTAAATGGTGTTTCGCGGAACCCTTGGGTTCCGTTTAAAATTACAGGGGTTCCACTAGTTAGTACTTTTTATATCCACATTCAACTGGACCACCCAAGTGGAACATTCTGCTTTTGAACCCTAGAACCCAAGATCTAGATTAATGGTTCCCAATTGGTGTTCCGGGTAGCCCTATGGTTCCGTGGAAAAGTTACAGCGGTTACACGAGATAGTACTTTTATAGCCACCCAAGTAGAACATTCAACTTCTGACCCCTAGAGTATAGAATCTAAAAGAGTGGTTCCCAAATGGTGTTCCATGGAACCCTAGAGTTCTGCCAAGAATTGCAAGGGTTTCTCTAATTGGTACTTTTTTTAGCCACATTCGGCTGACCGCTTAACTGGAATATTCTGCTTCTGCACCCTAGAGCCTAAGATCTAAATTAATAGTCCCCAATTGGTGTTCCGGAAAGCTCAATGGTTCCGTGGAAAAGTTACAGCGGTTACACGAGATAGTACTTTTATAGCCACCCAAGTAGAACATTCAAATTCTGACCCCTAGAGTATAGAATCTAAAAGAGTGGTTCCCAAATGGTGTTCCATGGAACCCTAGAGTTCCGCCAAGAATTGCAAGGGTTTCTCTAATTGGTACTTTTTTTAGCCACATTCGGCTGACCGCCTAACTGGAATATTCTGCTTCTGCACCCTAGAGCCTAAGATATAAATTAATAGTCCCCAATTGGTGTTCCGTAAAGCCCTATGGTTCCGTGGAAAGGTTACAGCTGCTACACGAGATAGTACTTTTATCAGTTGTTCCGCCGAAAGAACGTTAATTATTTAGAGTTCCATGGCAGAAAAATATTGAGAGCCCCTGACTTAGATCAACTAATTCAAATACTGAAATAGTCTAAACTAATTTGTACGACCACCTTTTATAAAGACTCTTCCATTATAACGACCATTAAAAAAAGAATCAAAGAATCGATTCATATAACCGTTCATTTTAGTGAATTGATTCTAAAGAATCGATTCATTTAAATGAATCGATTGGCACATCACTAGCTACTACTACATTACAATGTAGATGCTTTTTACAAAATCTTAGTTTGCAGTTACGGTTACAATCTAATGATAAACTCCGCCATCTATCGGTGGTTCAATAACATGTATTTCTACACGGGTAGCCCAGCTCATATTAATGTCGGGTGTCAACGACCAATTTTATTTCGTCGATAAATGTACGGTTGCAAAGATTATTATTTTATTGCTTCAAATTTGAATGTTATTTGCATTTTTAACAACTGATATTGTTGTTATTAAATGATTGTTATTAAATGATAGAATTCACTAAAAGTATATAAATATGTAATAAATAAAATAATTTTGTGATAAAAATGATAAACGAGGTTTACCTATTGTCAATACATTGGTCATTTTCATTTACACCTGAAGAAACAGCCAAAAAACATAATTTTTGTAATTGGGTGGGGCTACCCGACACATTTTGAAAAGAGCTGAAAAACATGTTTTTTTTAAATTTCTATTTTTTTAAAGTTAAACTGTTCTTTTTTTTGGTTTATTCTTTTTGCATTATTTAATTAGATGATAAAACAATAGAAACATACAAAAATATTGATTATTGCTCAATATTATACAGAAATATAAGCAATACTCCTTAAGTGAGTGGGGATCCCGACTCTCCCCTAACTGCTGTTAGATTAGTTTACTTTTTTTAAACTATATGTTTTCTTTTAACAAGCGATCTGTTTTTAATCGTATTTTATGTTTTAATAAATTCGTTGCATTAATCTTTATATCATCGTGTAGTAACTACTAATAATCAATTACTTTCGAGTCGTAATTAAAATTAAAGCCAATAAAAAAATTTCACATTTATGTTAAACGTTATTTCTGCCGTCATCGAAAAGAAAATTGAAAATATTAAAGATAAACACAGAACTATAAGATAATGTCGCAGGACATTGAATGATTGAAAAATTCTCATAAAAAATTTATAACTCTTTTGAAGCATTTCACATTTATTTTTTTACTCTTTATGATTACTTAATATTAAAAAGAGAAAAAAAACACCTTTCACTATAAAGATTTTCAGAAATAAATAAATAAAAATAAACAATACTAATACACAATTACTTTACTAATACTATACTACTTTACTACAAGTACTTTCGAGTCGGAATTAAAATTAACGTTAAGAAAATTATTACGAAATTAATACTGCAAGAAAAAAAGGAAAAAATGTCAAATTTATGTTTAACGTTACCTCTGGGCTCATTGAAAAGAAAATTAAAAATATTAAAGATAAACAAAGAACTATAAACAAAGAACTTATTCGCAGGTCACTGTATAAGGAATTCACAAAAAAATGCTTACGAAAGAATTTAAATCTCTTTTGAAGCAAATTTTGTCACTAAATTCAGTGATGAATAATTTTAAGAACTTTAAACTTCAAACGCATCATGTTATAATATTTTTTGTACTTTTTAATACAAAAAAAATCAAAGCATGTATTTTTACACGCAACCATAAGTTCTCTGATGTTAATATTTAAGTATTCTCGGTAATCGGAAAAACTACATTATTCTTGTAGTTTAGACCAACTATTAGTTATTTACTACTACTACAACTACTTTTTCTCAATGTTATAGTTACTGCAAACTACTTTGAAATTTAGTAACTACTTCTCTGCCTTTAGGCCACAAACTTCTCTTTAATGTAAGGCAGTAGTTATGAAATATTTATTCTTGTTTTCATGAGCTTATTCCGAAAACATTTCTTTTCTAATTTATTCATTTAACCTTCAAATTTTTATGGCTATCTCGGCAGCGAATATTTAATTCAAGAAATGCGAACGTATAATATACTTGAATTTCTTTAACTGCTTAATGATCTCTTATTTCCTCTAAGAAATTAAGTATGTCGAAAATGGCTTTCCCTCACTTTGTAATAATATTAATGTTTCACGAGTGTATATTTGCATGTGTAAGTGGGTCAAGTAATTCATTATCTATTTTTCGTAATGGTTAGTTTAACTATTAGTTATGCGTGATTCTAAATAAGTAATTACTGTTAACGCTCAGCTGCAGCCTCAGGCTCATTTTCATTGCATCCATTGATGGGCCTGCAAAGATTTGTACACATCAAATTCGAAAAATTAGTTGCGTTAGTGCCGTGTTTCCTTTCTAAACTAACGTTAAAAGAAGTTGCCAGGAATCGCCACAAGCTACTGTTTCTTTATATGACGCAACTCAAACTACTTTTTTTAAATAGTAGTACACTACACTATAAACTAAGAAAAAAATAAGCGACTACTGTAGTTTCACTGCTTGTAGTGCGCTACTTCTGTCCACTGAATATATTATTCTGAGTCAATTAGTTAAACATAATTGCATGTTATCAACATGCAAATATGTTTTAAGGTAGTTCGTAAACTTTTTCATGCATCTTTAAGCGATCTCTATAATTTTGTGAAAGACTAAGGTTCAATCCTCAGCGGCCGCTTGAAGTTCACCCAACTTCAAATATATGGGTACCAGCTTCTTTGAGATCTAAAGGTGGCATGAGCGCAATGCTGTTTACATTGTCCCAATCATGCCGTTGATAGCAAAATTATAAAGGCTTGTCCCTCATCATGGCCCCTTAGGCCTAGGAATGCTTTACTTATTATCTCCTAAGCATTAGCAAATCCCAGTTGCTAATTCCATCTTTGAAATGTATGTAGGGTTTGAATAATGCTCTTAGTAGTATTTGGTTTGAAACTAGCAGAATTTAGTTTTTCATGTCTCATATCACAGTATCAAATTACATCAAAGTATAAAGTTACAAAATACGTTTCCATTTGATGAGAATGACTTAATTAAGTTCTCTGTTCAGTTAGTTATTTGCACGCATACACCTTCTTTATACACTGAATATACAAATAATACGGTTAAGTTACTTATAGGGTAAACCCATCAGTGAAGGAACACTACCCAGTGAAGGAACATTTCGTATATATTGATTAAAAATAAGAATTTGAAAGTTCTTCTTTAGATTGATTGGTAACAATGGCTTACTGCCAAACAATAGAAAGTCATCTAGCAATGTCTTGGATTACCTGATCAAATAGACTTCTCAGGAAAAATTTTTGAATTTGTTATTATCTCTGCAACATCTTGTTTCGTTGAAAAAATTATAAGGTGAGTGTTTGTATTTACATGTTTGAAGTGGAATTAATTGCATGTAATAGTCTTATTTTTCTCACTGTGAAAAAGAGAATTCAAAATATAGTTATTGAAGTTACGTTATATTTTTTAAAGCACCATAGCATAATCAAGTACTGAGATAAGGGGGTGTTTATTCACTGGATCACCAAACGATGAAAAACCAGTCAAGGAACAAGTGTTCCTTTACTGGTTTTTTTCCCAGTTAATGAAAATAAAAGAAATTTTTTACTTTTCTTGTACGTTTAGTCATATTATACATCAAAATTCTGTTTAAAAGACAAAAAACAACTTCTAACCAGTGAAGAAACAGGCATGTTCCTTCACTGGGAATACTTCCAGTGAATGAACAGTAATGTGTGAAAGATGATTTTACATGACTCTAGAGTAAGTAATTCTGCTATATAGAGGACAACCGAAATTTTGTTAAAAATTGTATGAATAATTCCTGAAATAACTTCAATTCAAAATGTTAATTTAATAGCTTAATTTATGAAAAATTATAATTTATATTTATTAATGGGGTGTGTAGTTACATCAAATGTTAGGCAACTTAATAAACTATGTTTACAAATCGAAAACTAATTAAATATAATCATAAAAATTTGAATAGAACATTTTTTCGCTGGCTTTTGCACCAAGAACTCCTAATAAGTTATCATTATAGGATAGCAACGTGATTATATAATTTATAAAAGCTACTTTACTATGTTAGAATTTAGAAGCAAGCTCCTCAACAAAAAACAGAGTTAAACAGAAACGATACTCAATTTCTTCAGAAGTTTGAGAGGGAAATCCCTCAAGATATGTTGCAAATTTTTAATGCAGCATTGACTGAAGAGTCTAATATCGAAAATGTCCATGAGCCTCTACATTTTTCAAAATGGAAGAAGTACGTATTAAAAGAAGACCACTTGGTTAAGTCAAACTTAGGAACTGAAGCTAGTATTGATAATGAATGCATCTTAGATATCGAATTTGAAATGAGTCCTCATGCTGATCCTCTCTTAGTTGAAAAAAGAAATGATTCTATAAGTAAAATCAGTACTTCTTGAGATCCTCTACATATAAGTCAACAAGAGATGGATTTTCCTCAAACTTCAAGACACCTTTCCCCCGTGTATTTTCGAGAAAGGCATTCTAGAAATGTTGCTGAAAAATCAGAAGTTTGGAGGAACCATTTACATGGGTCAAATATTGATGATAAAAAGAAAGGTCAAATAAGAAGAAAAACAAATAAATTACCTTTTGCACTAACTTCAGAGAAATGGCAAAAATTTCAAGAAGCTGAAAGATCTAAAAAAAAGTTAAAACAAGAGAATATGGAGAAGAAAAAGAAAGAAAAAATACTTAAAAAAGAAAAAAAGCTTCAAGAAATAAGAGGAAAAAGAGTAAACAGAAAGGTGATAAAATAATAATGATAATAAACAGCATCGGATGACACAATGATTTAGATTTGACTGTCAAATTATAAGAAAGAATGATTTTTTTTATTTATTTTGTATTTAACATCACTTTAATTTCAGTTCATTATTACAGAAAAAAGTTAGCATTTTTCAGTACTTGTATGTAATAATTTCATAAATAGTCTTGTTTTTAAATATTTGTATGGCTAATAAATTCATAAAGAGCATTAAAAAATAACCAAAATTAAGTGTTCCTTCACTGGCAAGAGCTGTTCCTTCACTTGGTCTTCTTACTACTTTTTATTTGAACCTCTAAAACTTTAAAGCAATATCATGTAAGTTCTCTAAAATTATTTTACATAATTTGCAATTAGTAACAAATATGTTGACACTGTCATTTAACTAAAATTACGAATTTTGAAATTAATATGATTTTTTAAAAGGCAAGCGAAGCTTAAGTGTTCCTTCACTGGTTAGTTTACCCTATTCGAAATTTATATTTGTCCATTGATTTATTTTTAATAAGTATTCCTGCAAAAGCTTTAAAATCCATTTATATACTTTTTTTAGTTATCGATTCAAGTAGCAAGATGGTTGATGGAATTTTAAGAGGAAATATTAATTCCCCAGGAATTTATGAGGAATGTCTAAACATTAAAGTCCCATCAAAAAATTCCGAAAAACCCATGTTTCATGGACAGTATTGCCAAGTAAATATTTCTCCTCCGTTGCCTCCCAAGTCTCGAAGATACAAAAATGATGAGCCTATCGAAGAGTTAAAAAATTTTACAGGATCTGTATGTATTTCTTAATATCCTAAAGTAAAATTATTTCTAAGTAATCTTTTTTATTTTTATAAAAATATATACTGTACTGTATAACTGATTTAAACCCAAAAACAATTTTATAAGATACATTTAATGCAGTGATTTAGGATTTTTACTTAGGTTTCAGTATATTCAAGTATGATCTGTGAAGTTTAATTAGTACAGAGCAATTTCTGTTCTCTACAGAGTTTATATATACGTATGTAAACGCGCACGATGCTTACGTAGCATTGCTAAATCTCTTTACCCTGCATTTTCTCTGGTAAAGGGAAAGGTTTTGTTTGTTTCAGCTTTTGAAAAAAAAAATATTAAAATCAAAATCTATGTGTCAAAAATCATGAGTCCAAAACTTACGAAACTACATTTCATATTTGCATAAATATTATTATTATTTATATACTGATAAACACATTGTAGGTTCACGGAAAAACAATTCTGATATAATAACCGTACTGTATAGTAATGACATTTCTTCTTAAAAAAAACATAATAATACCTAATAAAATCAAAATATACGGTATTTAAACCATTCATATGGTAACGGTTTACCAGAAATTCTGGTTCAAACTTCTTATAAGTTATATATTCTTTATATATCCTTTAAGTTCTTCTTACCACTAAATATTAGAAAGCTGAGAAGTTAATTTAACCAAATAAATGGTTTTTATGTCATACTCTAAGGCAGTGTTCCCCAACCCCAGGTACGCGGACCGGTACAGGTCCGTGGATCAAATGGTACTGGGCCGCTCATTTCATTGAAACGAAATGTAAATTCCTAGGTTTATACAGCAAATTAAAAATATCCGTGTTACATTAAAACTTTATTTATTTAAAAAAAGGAGCCCCCGAAGGTAGTGACATAAATTTTTTAATGTTTATAATGAATCATTGTCTCCGATTACCCCCAGATGGAACCGTCTCCAAGCTCAGGGTTCTCTTAAATTTAACGTTCTAGTAAGTTAAAATGTTAAATCACTCTATATTTGTTTTTTGGTGCAACTGTATTTTATTTTGAAGGCATGTTTAAATACAATTAAATTAAAATTAATAAATCAAAATAGTCTGAAATATAAACAATCAGCATCCCTCCCCCAGCGGGCCGAAGTAAAATTATCAAACGTTGACAGGTCCGCGGTGATAAAAAAGTTGGGTAACACTGCTCTAAGGTATCTAAGATAAAATTACCAAACTTTATCAGATATTATAAAAAGATATTTTATTGTTAATTTTGCCAAAATCATTACCAAAGTACTTCGGTAAAAAGTACTGAGATTTTTGGTGCTTCCATAGAGCCAGAAACATAGTAACCATATTTTGATAGTTTTGACCATGTTTTTTTCTTAGTTTAGGATTTAAAGTCAAATATAAATTTGTTAATGCAATTGAACACACTTTGAAAAGATATTTTTATAAAAATTTGCTTTTGTTTAACAAATGTACTTTATATAAACCAGTATATGTGCTAAATATCTACCAGTAACTCTACAGTTACTTTAAAGTAGAAATTCTAATATTAGAAAATAACTTTAAGCATAAAAATACTCTTTTGTGTTATCATTTAATTGCATAAAAATACAAGGTAATATGAAACTTTAAGTTAAACTTAAACTGAACTACTTAACTTAAACTTAAACTTAGAATATTTAATGTGCATATTTCTCAGGTTCCAAATTCAAAATTTCGGAAAAAAAAGGGAAGGAAGAAGCGCATGCAAATAACAATAAATCAAAATATTTCCATTTCAAAAATACGAAGACAAGTAAAAGAGCTAACAGAAACAGTATAAAACAGTTATAACAAATTTTTAAAAAACTTACATAAAAAGTTCTTTAAGTTCCTAAAGAAGATGGGAACTCTCAAATGAAATAAAACAATAAAAGAAAATAAGAAAATGTTTAGGTGAATATTTATTTTTCCTTTTGTGTGAAGGACTGCTTGAAATAAAATGATTCATTCCACCGATTGTAAATATTGCTGCAATATTTCGTAATATAATGCAGAATTTCATTTTTTAAAGATATTAATATATATTTAATAAACAAATCTTAACCCTACATTCATATCCTGATGAAATTGATTTGTTTTTTTATCGTTATGATTTTTTTAATACTCAGTTGTTACTATTATTAATCTTCAATCAAAAAATAAGAACATTTAGAAATAAATTAAAACTAATAAATTAATAAACCAAAACAATTAATTTTCAAAGCTTTCAAAACAAAAGACGAACTGACATTTAATACACTCATTTTGAATAATTCATAAATTCTATTTTTGGGCGGCTGAATCTTTGATGGAAAGTAATGAATGTTATAGTTCAAAAATTCTGCACATATATATTTATAACCTTAGGAAATTGTTTTATATTGTTATCCTTATGATTTATTTGAATATTCAGTTGCATTTGTTATTCAATTTTGCTAAAAAAGAATCATTCTCAAATAATTTTAGATAAAAGACAAAACATATTTACTTAACTCTCTAATTTTGAGTAATTCATAAATTCTCTTTGAATCATCAGCATATTATTATTATTTTCATAGGAAGTCATGAATTTGTTAGTCAAAAAATCTGGACTTTTATATAATTATCCCCACGAGCTTGGCTTTTGTGTCCCGTCTGGCTGTAATACAAATGACCTTAGTCAAATAGCTGAACTAGGTAAGTAACCTTTGACATTATCTAATAATTTGTTATTTTCATTTCATTTATTAATAATATGAAGTTTCTCCTCAGCGTCAAAAGAAGTAAATTTAATGGTATCAGTCAAGTCCTGTGAAGTTAAACAAAAACCTCATTACTCAGTAGGAACAATATTAGGAATGTAAGTTACGATCTGTTTCCTTTAAATAAAAATTTTTATAAAAATTATCTTCAAATAAATATTTTTAAAAAAATGTGAAACAATTTTATGACTAATTGTAAAATATTACATATAAAAATTTTTTAAAATAAACTATTAAGGACGTTTTTGAAAAAAATTAAATATTCTTAACCTTTATATGATTGTTTAAGTGGTATAATAATTTTTTCATTCGACCAAGTTTCTTCTTAATGTGAGTTGTCTGTGGGAAAAAAAATCTGGAAGCAATAAGAAATTTTTGTGAAAAATAGAAATATATTTACCTCTATTATAATCTTCCCCTTAACGTCCGGCAGGTGGCGCAGCGTCGCAACTGTTGTGTCTGTTTTGTTTTTGCAAATGTAAGAGAGCGTAGAGGTGCGCGCAAATGAGCCTGTGCAATTATGATATCTGTAAATATTTTTGTAAATAAATAATTAATATAATCAAACTCTTACTTCCTCCCCCCCAAACGAGCTACTTGACACATGAACAAATGAAATGGGATTACAACAAATTCAGAAGAGGGATGTAAACCCCGTGAAAGAACCTAACGTAAACTCAAGGTATGTCTTTCTTGATTTTAAAATTATGCATGAGTCGAGTATTATGAATTGAAGAACGTATTACGTATTTTAAGAAAGTAAAAAGTATTTTATGGAAGTAAAACGTATTTTAAGAAAGTAAAAAGTATTTTAAGAAAGTTTAACGTATTTCTATGAGTATCAAAATGTCTTTTCTGGGAAAAGGCAGAAAAAATGATTTGATTGAACTGGCTAACGAAATAGGTGAAACTGTACCACCTAATGCAGTGGTAATAGAAATTAAGAATATTATCACAAAAAGTGAAAATTATGAGGAAACATTCGTTAAACAAATTTTAGAACGGATAATTGAAGAAAGAATCCAACGCGAAGAAAATGAAAGTAAAGAAAAATTAAAACTTTTAGAATTGCAAGAACGAGAAAAAGTTAGAGAATTGGAAGTACAAGAACGTGCAAAACAACGCGAGATAGAGGAACGACTTAAGCTTAAGGAAATCGAAGACCGTGAGAAACAGAGAAATTTTGAGTTGCAAAAACTGCAATTGCAAAACGAAAATAAAATTGTATGCCAAACGTCAAATGAAAGTAATACTACGGTGCCAGAATCAAATATAAAGACTATTGATTTTCGAAATCTAATGCAAAAATTCGATGTAAAGGAATCCGAGATTTCGTCATTTTTAATATTATTTGAGAGACAGGCAAAACGTGTAGGGCTAGAAGAAGGTGATTATGTTTTTCACCTGTTAGGATTGTTACCCCTCGAAATAACTCAATTAATTGCGAGAGAATCTGAGGAAGAGGCTAGTAATTACGCATTCGTTAAAAAATTATTGCTAAAACGTTTTAAGTTAAGTCCAGAAAAATTTCGTCAAAAGTTTGTTAGTCACGTTAAAGATTCAAAAAGTACATGGTCAGATTATGTTTTCGAAATACGTAACTTTTTTAATGAATGGTTGTCAGGGTTAAAAGTAAATGATTTAGATTCGTTAAAAGAACTAATAATAACGGACCAATTGAAAAAACGCGTCCCAGGTCTAATGCGAGAGCATTTTATTGATTCATGGCCTAATTACGTAAACGCGAGCGAGTTAGCCAATAAATTAGACGAATACGATAGTGTGCGTTCCGGATTAAAAATAAACAGTGAAAAAAGTACTAAATCTGTAGGTCAATACGATGATTACAAAAATTATTCGCGAGTATCAAACTTCCCCAACTCAAATAGATACGATAATAAATTTGAAAACAGAAATGCGATGAGCCATAAATCTTTTGAAAAGGAGAGTTCGTCTAAATATGATAGTAATAAATCGTTTAATTCTAAAATTCGTAATGAACCAAAGTGTTTTGCTTGTAATAATTTTGGGCATATCTCAAAAGATTGTCCGTATCCCTGTAATTTATGCGGATTAAAAGGGCATAGCAGAAAGAACTGTTTTAATAAGAATAAAAAGGAAGTTAATTTAAGTGCGAGTGACCCTGAATATTTCGCCTGCGCCGATAAATATTTGAGGAGTGCTTCAATTAATAAACACATCGTCAGCTGTATTCTTGACACCGGCGCCTCTTCTTGTTTATTGAAAGAATCTGCGGCTAAGCATGTGGGAGTGTGGGAGCGAATAACGCCGTGTAAAAAGGATCTTTATGGTTTCGGAAACAAAACAAACCCTGCTTCGCAGAGTATGGGAGCAGTGATATTAGATATTAAAATTGAGGATGTATTGGGAAAAGATATTTCTGTTTTGATCGTCCCGGATGCAGCACAAAACGTTGACTTAATTATCGGGAGAACTTTTCTAGATTTACCATATATCGCGTATGCTAGAGTCGGCGATACCTTGCATATCGGTTATGAAAAAGATTACCCTTTCATTAAATTAAATTGTATCGAAGAAATGCCTTGTGTTAAGTTGAAAACGCAAGAAACTACGAAAATAATAAACAACAGCGTGAATTTTGTAATGGCAAAAACTGAACAAGTAAATAATGGGTTAATTTTGATTCAAGGAAATGAAAGTAATTTTGATTCTTTACTAGAAGTAAAGGAGGGTGAGACGATTGTACCAATCATTAATATCGGAAATAAAGAAATAACATTAAAGAAAAATCAAAACATTGGTAAGGCGGATTTAGTGAACGAGGTGCTAAATGTAAGTAATTTTAATTCACTTGAGGATAATTCATCATTAGAATATTTTAGTGTTAATCCAGTAAATGTAGAACAAAAACCCATAACTTTAGATGAAATAAAATTTAATGAAAACTTAACGGAACAGCAACGACAGGATATCGTTAAGCTTTTGAATAAATTTAGAGACTGTTTCGCATTAAACATTTCGGAGTTAGGTTGTACAAATTTAATAAAAATGGATATTAAGGAAATTGAGGGATCAAAACCCGTATGCATGAAACCATATAAAACGAATGCAATCGAAAGAAAAGCAATTAAAGAAATCGTAAATGAATGGAAAGAAAATGGTATTGTAACAGAAACGCGTTCACCATATTCGAGTCCTGTACTTTTAGTGCGTAAGAAGACAGGTGAAAATCGGTTAGTTATTGATTACAGAAAATTAAATAATCAAACGATAAAAGATAAATTTCCCCTTCCGAAAATCGATGACTTATTGGAACAACTACACGATTGTAGTCTGTTTTCAATTTTAGATTTGGCTCACGGTTATTTACAGCTTCAATTAACCGAAGAAGCGAAATTAAAAACCGCGTTTATCACTCCAGATGAAACCGGACAATTTGAAAGAATGATATTTGGTCTTACCAATGCTCCAGCAGAATTCCAACGTTTAATGTATCGCGTGTTAGGATGTTTATGTAACAAGGATGTTTTATGTTATCTTGACGACATTCTTGTTCATGCTAAAACGTGGGAAGAAATGCTAAATAAATTAATTAAGGTATTTGAGGCATTACGGGAAGCAAATTTGACTTTAAAATTATCCAAGTGTGAGTTCGCAAAAAATGAAGTTGAATTTCTGGGATTTATTGTCAATAAGGATGGGATAAAACCGGGCTCCAGAAAGGTTGAGGTAATTTCCAAGTTTCCCGAACCTAAAAATGTGCATGAGGTTAGACGTTTTCTTGGTTTAACAAGCTTTTTTAGAAGGTTTATTCAGAATTACGCCATAAAAGCTAAACCCTTAACCGAATTAACTAAAAAGAATGAAGAATTTAAGTGGGACGAAATTAAAAAGAAATCTTTCAAAATATTGAAAAATGAACTGGCACGACAACCAATTTTGGCACTTTACAATCCCGAAGCTAAAACCGAAGTTCATACTGATGCAAGTGCAGACGGCATCGCAGGAATGTTACTTCAGTTGGGAAGCGATGATAAGTGGCACCTAGTTTACTGTGTCAGCAAGAAGACTACTGAACCTGAAAGGAATTACCATTCAAGTAAATTGGAGTTGATGGCCATAGTTTGGACACTAGAAAGACTCAGACAGTTTTTATTAGGTATCAATTTTACAGTTGTGACAGATTGTCAAGCATTAGTCTACATGAATGCCAAAAAGTCAAGTAATCCCCAAATCGCACGATGGAGTATTCTAGTACAAGAGTACAATTTTGAAGTTCGCCACAAACCAGGCATTAAAATGACCCACGTAGATGCTTTGAGCAGAGCTCCTGTCTCAGACCCAGAAGACACCATGACAAGCCTTATCGAGAAAAAATTTGAAGTATGTCTAACACTGAGCGAAGATGAGCAAATTTTAATTATCCAACATACTGACAAGGAGTTAAAGACATTAATAGACATTTTTAAGAAAGATGAAGGAGAAAGATCTGCAGAAGAAAGACAGAAAATAAGTAATTATGTTTTCAAGAGAAATCGATTATACCGAAGAATACTGGAAAAAGGAAAGGAAAAACTACTCTACGTGATCCCAAAAAGTATGAGAAAAAGTACCGCTGTTAAATTTCATGATTTGATGGGACATTTTTCTCTTGACAGGACTGTCAACAAAATCAAAGAACTTTATTGGTTTCCCTACATGAAGCGTTATTTAAGGAAACACATATCCATGTGTTTTGAATGTCTAGTGAATAAAATTCCCGGGGGAAAGCAACAGGGACATTTACATCCAATTAAGCCAGGAAAAAGACCATTTTCAATTATACACATGGACCATTTAGGCCCATTTGTGAAGAGTTCTAGAGGAAATAAGGATTTGCTCGTTATCATAGATAATTTTACAAGATTTACCAGACTCTTTCCAGTGAAAAACACATCTTCTCAACACGTTTTAAAAGCTCTTGAGAATTTCGTTCAGGATTTTGGACTGCCTGATCGGATTATTAGTGACAGAGGTTCATGCTATACGTCACATCAGTTTGAACAATACTGTCTCGACAATGGAATAAATCACACATTGAATTCTACCCAACATCCCAAGGGTAATGGAATGGTAGAACGGGCTAATAGAACAATTCTATCCACAATAACAACATCGATGAGTGATCCACGTCATAAAGATTGGGATTTACGAATCAAAGAAACTGAAAGAAATTTAAACAACACCGTCAATAAAACTACTGACAAAACACCTTTTGAAATCTTGCATGGATATTCTCCAAGATTCACTGATGGTATCCTTCGAAAACTTGCCGACGAGAGTGCAGACAAATGGACTGATCCCAAGGAACTTCAAGAAGAAGCAACCAGTGTGATTGAAAAGAAACAACGTAAAATGAAGGACTACTACGATAAGAAAAAGTGTCGAACCATGATTTTTGAACCGGGAGAAATAGTGGTTGTCCGACGTCCAGCAAAAGCAACGGGAGAACCAACAAAGACTCAGCCAAAGTACAGAGGTCCTCTACTTGTGACTGAAGTCCTCCCCAACGATACGTACAGAGTGACCCAATTGGAAGAAAAAGTGGGAAATAGGTACTATGCAACAACGTCCCACGTGAGTCAACTTAAGGCATGGAGACCACCGTTACACGATGATGATGATGAGGTCTCAGGTAACATATAAATTGGAAACAGGTAATATGAACTTTTTTTTTACTTCTAAGAAAAGAAATAACTTTAGTATTGAACATTTGAAACTTTTCATTTTGGAACAATTGAAAACAAAAAAAAAACAGAACTATTAAGCAAGTCAAAAAAGAACTGTAATAGAACTTTAAAATTTTTATTCATTCATATTTCAAAAAAAAATAAATGTGTATTAATTATGAAAAAAAAAATGTTAATTGTTTAAATCTATTATGTAATAATCGATGTATGTATCTTTTGTTAAGTAAGTGTCAATTGAGGGCAATTGTATCATCAGGATGCCCGAATATTATAATCTTCCCCTTAACGTCCGGCAGGTGGCGCAGCGTCGCAACTGTTGTGTCTGTTTTGTTTTTGCAAATGTAAGAGAGCGTAGAGGTGCGCGCAAATGAGCCTGTGCAATTATGATATCTGTAAATATTTTTGTAAATAAATAATTAATATAATCAAACTCTTACTTCCTCCCCCCCAAACGAGCTACTTGACACATGAACAAATGAAATGGGATTACAACACCTCTAAGATTTTCTTAACCACCACCCTTTATATGTAATTTTTGAATCTTATTGAAAAGCAAGTAGAATTTGAGTACACTTTATGGGTCGCAATTAATATGTATGAGAGGAAAAAACAAGAATGCATATATATATATTCAGATATAGATAAGATATTCAGATATAGATATTCAGATATAGATATAAAACAAGATATAGATATATTCATTCATTCATTTTTATTCACTTATATTCATTAAGAATAGGGTCCTATATACTTATTGATATGTTTATATTTTATTTTTAGAGTTCTCCTATGTTACATGGGTTTGTTAGTTCTTTCAGCAACAGCTTGTGAGTGGGTTTTAGCAAGGAATGATATAAAAAATAGCAGTAAGTATTTTCAACAAACCCCTTTCCTTAAAACATTTAGAGAAAGATTACAGCATGAAAAATCGGAAAAAGGTGCGGAACATCACTAATAACTTAAGATTTAATTTATTAACTGCTTTTTCCTAGTACGGTGATACAAGCAGAATTTTATCGCACCAACTAGGCTCACCTAATGTATCCTGTAAGTTCCTTTCAGATGGGTACATATTCTAGCTGAGGAGGTTAATCTCGCAATCTCAAGACAGACAAAGCGGGATTTCGAGTCCCAGCTTGACACCATAATATTTCCTCCTTTCCTTTCAGCACATGAAAAGTTTCCAGTGTGTCACTCCCCAAATTGTGACTCTGGACTATCAGAGTATGATGCTCTCATTCATGAACAGATGGCAGCAACGTAAAGTTACTTTACGGAAAAAAGCCTAGTATTTCCCATCTATTACGATAGGTAAAACAACCAGATAGACTAATTAAACCACATGCCACGTGTTAATAATATTTCTCCTTATTAATTATAATTTCCAAAGCTCAATAGATGGCGCTCTGCGCAGTAATGTAAAATCATTAGTTTCTAATCAGTTTCCTCCACGACACTGTACCATTATCATCATCCTTTTTGTTATTAAATATATATTATGTTAAAAGGCGTTTGTTATGATTGAAACCCCGAGATCTGATCCGCATTTAATATTGGCGCACCAACCTGGAGCTAAGAATTTGATTAAAGGTGAGTGCACTTGATTTAAATAATGGATTCATACGATGATTTGAAAAATAAAATAAAAACAATTCGCTCTTTAACAACTCGATTAATAACAAAGATTGAAAATTTGATGAATGATGATAATGTTGAAACTAAAGAAAAGATCGAAGAATTAATAGATTATAAGGAACAGTTAATTGATAAAAATAAAAGTTTAAAAGCAATAAATAATCGAATTGAACCACTAATTGAAAGTGAGGAAATAGAAAATGAAATTACTGGAATTGAAGAATATTCTGAAAAAATAATAAATCTGTGTTAATAATATTTCTTTTCTTATCATTTTTTTTGTCAATCATGCAGTCAATACCGGATAACTTGACTGACGGTAAACTTATTAATCGTCTTCCAAGTAGCATGTGGGATAGCGTTAGAGGAAAAGTATCTGGAGAGTCTGTAGTCACGTAAGTAATAGGCCTCGAGTTAATCACAGCTTCTATTTCACATAGAACTGTTTCGAGTTCTTCACTAGTCAAAGATGTTTTCCTCAGTAATTTTCGAAGAATGATTTTCATTGAACGAACCATTCGCTCGTAGAATCCACCCCACCAGGGTGCTCTTTCAACGATGAATTTCCACCTTATTCCCCTTGAGGAATAAAACTCACTCACTTCAGAACTGCTCAAAATAGTCCACATTTTTTTCAATTCCAGGAATGCTACGCCTGCGCCATTTGCGACAAACTGAGACAAAACGACATAACTGCGCCATTTTGCGACATTCAGCTCAGTTTCTGCCAAAGCTGCGCCATTCTGAGACAAAACGTCCAAAATTTGGCAAACCTGAATTCAGTTTCAAATATTAATCCGCATTGCCGTGAGTCATTGGAGATCATTTTGCCGTTCACCTCTCCAAGGGATGAAAGACTTCCACGAAAAAGCGGAAATCCGCTTTTTTCTCCCAATTTTTAAAATTTTCGACCATGTTCCAAAAACTAAAATTTTTAGGGAGTCCAATTAGAGAAACCCAAGCCGCCGGAACGATAGTCGGATTCCCGCGACTTCCGCTATAGAGTGGAAAGGAGTCTAAGTGTTTCGTTTCGACCACCGATATATGATTTTTTTTTTTCGTTTGGCTGATTTTCGGAATTTTAAATATTAGGAATTGCGCTGGAATATGCTAAAATCGCGATTTTTAATCAGACGATTTTAATATCAATCATCGATTTTCGTATTTAACTTATTTAAAACTTATGTGTTGCGACTTTTTTTACGCTGTTTAAAAATCGTACTAGCAATTCCTATTCACTCAATTTAAAAATTCAATATCGCGATCTGTATTCCCGCGAGTTTAAAATCCAACGTCGCGATTCGTATTCACGCATTTTTAAATCCAATATTGCGATTCGTTATCACGCAGTTGTAATATCAGATCTCGTTTTTCGTATTTGTACGCTATTTAAAAATTACTCATTACGATTCGTATTCACGTGATCTAAAAATTATTCATCTTGATTCTTATTTGCGCAATTTAAAAATTCAATATCGCTATTTGTATTTTCGCGTTTTTAAAATCCAACAGCGCTATTCTTATTCACGTGATTTTAAAATTCAATATCGTGATTCATATTCACGCGATTTTGAAATCCAATATCGCGATTCATATTCACGCGATTTTAAAATCCAAAATCGCGATTCATATTCACGCTATTTTAAAATCCAATATCGTGATTCATATTCACACGATTTTGTAATTCAATATCGCAATTCATATTCACGCAATTTTAAAATCCAGTTTCACGATTCTAGAAAGAAGTAGAATTAAGTTTTTTCTTGAATTAGTTACTGTAAAGATGTGATATATTTTTCTACAGTTGTTGCATTTAAACAATTACTAAGTGCATTCATAATCACATTTTATGATTGTATATTTAGCTATACAAATTAAAAGAACATAGTCAACTAACTAATCTTGTGAATGCAAGAAAGTACAATCTACTAGTCAATGCCAATAAACTAAAAAGTTTACTTTTATACTTAATAAAGGATGCAAGTCATTTTAGAAAGAAAATTATATTTTCATGTGTCTTTTTAAATTGTTTATAATAGTTTTTAAATATTTCTGTTTTGATATAAAAATGTATATATGCTAATTTTTGGCTATTAAGTGCTCCCTAAAATTTTCTTGAAAAATTCCTACCTAAAATATTTCAAAATTTCACTGCACCTCCTGAATTCTATCAAAGAGTGTTTTTTTTGTGTTAATTGCATTTTCTTAAACTCTCATTATTTAATTACTGAATTTCTCTTTTAATTATTGAAATCTGTAGACCTTTCATTGTAACTGAATAGTTATATATTTTGAGATGAAATTTGAGCTCAAAATGAAATGGGTATTTTCCCTTTTGAATTACTGAAACTAAATAGATATTTCTTTTTAGAAAGTTAACACCATTATATTTTAAAAAATGAGAAAGTTAAAATTTACTTTGTAAAATTCTGGAACAGATACTATTCATTGGCATAAATGATAAATGCAATATATATGAAAACAACAGAGTCCATAAAACAATTTTGTGGACTCTTATAATCAATCATATGCAGGTTTTTTAAAATCCTAGCAATAGTGAATGTATGTATAATTGTAGTACTCCTAGTATGCTATTAATGGTTTTATGGATCCTGAAAATTATCTTTATATTGTTATCAAACTGATTAATAATCATTTTAGCTGAGATAAACTGAGTGAAAAAAATAATTTTAGCTGAGACAAACTGAGCCAAAAAGAGATTTTAACTGAGACGAAATGCAATTTCTGGTGAGACAATTTGATATTTTGCGAGTAGCATCCCTGCAATTCAAACTCTGCTCGCTTGAACGTTTGAGCATTGTCTGAATAAATAACAGAACAAAGTCCTCTTTTGGATATGAATCGACGAAAAGCAAGTAAAAATGCTTCAGTTGTTAAACTGGAAACAATTTCCAGGTGTATCGCTCGTGTAACTGCACAGGTGCATAGCATGATGTAAAACTTACTGTCAGAGTCTTTCACAAATAAGGGTCCAGCAAAATTCAGGCCTGTAACTGAAAATGGAGGTGACTGTTCTATTCTGTCCTTAGGAAGAGGAGCCATGATTTCTCTTCCTGATCGAACATTGAATCTTTTACATAAGACGCATCTTCCAATTATTGACTTAATAAATTGCCGATCTTTCGGAATCCAGAATTTCTCTCGTACCTGTGTTAATGTGTCTGAAATACCAGAGTGTAGGATCTTTTCGTGTGCTTCTTTCACTATCAGTTCTGTAAATTTAGTTTTTGATGGTAATAGTATAGGATGTTTTTCATAATAGTTCAAATTGGAGTGCTGCAGTCTTCCACCCACAAGTAGAATCCCTTTGTCAGAAATGAACGGATTTAAGTCTCTGATTTTTGAGCACTTCTGTAAATGTTGTCCTTCCTTTAAGCAATCTATATCCTTACTGTAGTTCTTTGCTTGTACGTGTCTCAACCAAAGGTTTTCAGCTTCTTCTAATTCTTCTGCAGTTAAAACATTTTTGATTCTCTCTTCTTTCTTCAGTCTCAAATTTGTTATAAATCTTCTAATCCAGGCTGTTATTCGGAAAACCTTCTTAATAGAACTAAATTTGTGGATATCGAAAATTGAATCGTGAACATTATTTTCACTTGCATAATTAACTGCAATAAATTTCGATCTCTTTTCTTCATCTGCATCTGCTCTTCTAAAATTTTCTTCATTTTTCGGCCATTTTTCTTCGCTTAATGTCAACCATGTTGGTCCATTAAAAATAGTTGCACTTGAGAGCAAATCGTTAGCACTGCATCCTCTTGATATGATATCAGCTGGATTATCATTTCCCTTTATGTACTTCCAATTAGAAGGATCTGTTAAAGTTTGGATCTCACTTACTCTGTTTGAAATAAATGTCTTCCACTGATTTGCATTTCCTCCAATCCAACTAAGGGCTATGGTTGAGTCAGAATATAGAATATAGTTGTTATTTATTTGAAACACTTTCCTTAAAGTATCCAATAATCTGGAACCTATAAGAGTGGCCACCAGTTCTAATCTTGGTAGACTCAACTTCTTCAATGGTGCAACGCGTGCCTTTGAAGTAACGAAGCTTACGTAAAAATTTTGATTTCTTTCATATCGAATATATGCAATCGCTCCATACGCCTTCTCACTTGCGTCACAAAATATAATTATCTTATAATTCCCTACTTCGGAACAGCTATCTTCTTCATGAAAATAATATCTTGGTAGTGAAAGTTCCTTTAATACATTTACTTCCTTATACCATTTTTCCCATTTCAGTCTTAAAATATCTCCGAATTCCTCATCCCATTCTAAGCCTTGTTCCCATATTTCTTGAAGAAGAATTTTAATTCTAATCGTGAATGCTGTTATATATCCCATTGGATCAAATAATTTCGATGATATGCGTAATACGATTCTCTTAGCATTTTTCACATTTTCCAAAGAATCAATTAAAGAACTTAAATCTAAATTAAATTCATCCCTTAAAGTATTCCAAATTAATCCTAAAACTTTTAAAGGTATTGTTTCTTCACTAGGATATTTTTCAAATTTTGTGTCTTGCCATTTTTGGCATAACTCCTTAGAATTACTCTTCCACTTCCTAAGATTTATTGATGCTTCCTTTAATATTAATTTAGTGTCCCTGGATAATAGTAGTCCATCTTCAATCGTATTTGTACCAGTAATAAGATCGTCGACATACAAATTTTCATTTAAAACCTTACACGCCAAAGGATGAGATTCTTTATAATTTTTTATATGATACTTTATTGTTCCAGCCAGTAAAAATGTTGATGATTTTACTCCGAAAGTTACGGTTCTATTTCGAAAAACCTCAATTTTCTTGGGAGGGAATTGCTCTGACCAAAGAAATCTAAGATAGTCCTTATCATGTTCATCAATTAACAATTGTAGGAAAGCCTTTTCACAATCAGCAATTATTCCTATCTTAGACTCGCGAAATTTTAATAGTAAAATTAAAAGATTAGGGTTTAGATTGGGACCCGATAATAAGTTATCATTTAGAGAGTAGCAATTTTTTTCTTTAGCCGAAGCATCAAAAACTATCCGTAACTTTGTAGTTTGTTTATCATTTCTAATTACTGGATAGTGAGGTAAGTAATAAACCATATTTGGAACTATTGATTTATCATTAACAGGTTCTATTATTCCTTCCGATAATTGTTCTTTAAAAATACTAGCATAATTATCATGCAAAGAAGGATTTTTATTAAAACGCGATGTTAAACTAATTAACCTTCTTTTAGATAAATTAAAATTGTCAGAAATGTTTACCTCATATTCAAATGGTAATTTAACTACGTATCTGCCATCCTGAAATTTTATATTTTGTTCAAACTGTTTTAAAGTTTCTTGCTCTAAAGGTGTATTCTGAATTTTATCATTTATGCCTAAGCTTTCAATATCCCAAAATTTCCGTAACTGTAAATTTATATCATCACAAGAATTATTTTCACTAGTTAATTCCTCACAATTAAATTTTTCCTTACAATAACACAAATTTTCAATGATAGAGTCATTTTTTTATATCTGAATGAGTAATCCCAGTTACGCTTCCGCCGAGTAATGTTTCGACATAAAACAAATCTTTAGTCAACTCCTTTATGTACCCAGTGTGGAGTTTCCAATAATAACCTGCTCCAATTAATATATCAATGGAATTTATTCCTTTCGAAAGACATAAATCAGTAAGCGCAAAATCCTCAAGCAGCAACTTTATTTTATTATTATGCGGTGGGAAAGAAGCACGTGTTATGGTACTTGAAACCAATAATTCGAACTCTGACCTTCGAGTAGAATATTTTTTATTGCTTATACTCGCCTTTACTATATCAAATGTTTTTTCTTGCGGTTCACGGCTTCCAAAAGTATAAACTAATAAATTTTCCTTTCTATTTATCGGGAGATTAAGCCTTTGAGCTAATTCTCTAGTAATGAATGACCTCATTGATGCGGAATCAAATAAAATATTTATCTCCTGCGTTTTGTCTGCTGAATGCAATTCCGCAACACATGTTTGTAAAATCACTGATTGAAATTCCCCCTTTTGTCCCTCTTCGACATGAGAAATGCTGGCTACGACTGTATTTTTCTCTGCGGTTTCTTGCGAACTTTCGTTTTGAGTTTTCGGAATTCCAAAACAAATTATTTCGTGATGAGATTTACTATTACATTTCTTACAAGGACTAATTTTACTCCTACATTGTGAACTTAAATGTGATTTTCGGAAACATTTAAAGCAACGACCTTCTCGCATTAATCTATCTCTTTTTTCAGAAACCGACATTTTTTCACAAATAAATGAATCATGTTCTGATTTACAAAATACACAATTAAATTTTACATTAGTAGCCAATGCTAAAGCTGTGGGAATATTCGATCTGAACTGTTTTTTGTTATTTATTACTTCCCTGGGATTATAATAGTTATAGTGTTTATTTTTCTTAACATTATCATGGAATAATGTAGATGATTCGCGAACTTGAATTTCTTCCTTAATAAATTGAATTAATTCCGAAACATTAAATTCTGATTTTGATTTTCGTTTGCGGTTGTATTCTAAAGTTAAATCTTCTGGTATTAGTTTTAATAATATAGGGCATAATAAGTGTCCATATGTTCCAGAGACTACATTTAAGCTTTCTAAAGATCTAATGTTTACTTCTAAATTATCATATAAATTCCGTAATGCTCTAATATCACTAGAATTTTTTACGGGATCAAGATTTAATAGACGATTCATATGACTATTAATCACTAAATCTTCACGCCCAAATCTATCTTTTAACAATTCTATACTTTTCATATAATTTTCTTTAGCCAAAGCAAACCCTTTAATAGCATTTAATGCAATTCCACCCAGTAAGCTTTTTAAATAAGTAAATTTTTGTACCTCAGTTAAACTTTCGTTTTCATGGATCGCGATTTCAAATTGATTCCAAAATTCAAGCCATAATGTTGTTTCTCCGTAAAATTTGTTTATGCTTAGTTTTGGGAGTTTAACTGCATTACTTATTTCTGGAACAAATTTAGATTGTGCGCTGTTAAATGATTCTTCTCCTCCTCTACTTTCTTTATTGCTTTCTTTCAAAAATCGTGCGATTCGAGATTGCCACTTTATTATTTTTTCCGAATAATTGGTACCTAACATTTGAGAAAAATAACTTTGATTAATATATGAAATGACTAAATTGTTATGAACTAAGAGTTCATCGGGGGGAAGTGTGTTAATAATATTTCTCCTTATTAATTATAATTTCTAAAGCTCAATAGATGGCGCTCTGCGCAGTAATGTAAAATCATTAGTTTCTAATCAGTTTCCTCCACGACACTGTACCATTATCATCATCCTTTTTGTTATTAAATATATATTATGTTAAAAGTCGTTTGTTATGATTGAAACCCCGAGATCTGAGATCATATCACCGTATTTAACACCACGGCTCATTTGATAAAACACAACTCATTCAAAAACCTAACTCTAATGGCTTTTACCTAATGAAAAGCTTCTCTCTCATGTCCAGTTAAATTTCTTCTTTTTTTACGGTTTTGAAACTATGCTAGTAGTAAATGGTTAAAACACCGTATAATTTTGCGTTTATGATTTTTTGACTATACTAGCTGCAAATGATTTCAAAACGGTGAAGTTAACAAAAATGTTCCTTACCGTAAATTTTATGGTTAACTGAATGGACAGACTGCTGGTGACCGTCATTTTACCGTAATTTCAGAGTGAAAATTCTAACAGTGCACAATATTCCATACTCTCAAATGTTCTTTTAATACCAGTGCTTTTTTAATGTCTTTTCAGATAGTTGGATGAGAATATTTCTGTGCTTCTCCTTGACAACTAATGCCAAACATTTATTTAGCACTAAAACTTCAAATCAAAGTTTAAAATGCCTTCATGGTATAAAGTTTCTTAGCATCACTTTGGTTGTGATGGTCCATAGCTACATGTATCCTTATTTTCTACTCCATGCTTACCGTAAGTAAACATCGAAAGAAGTCCTTTTTATGAATTATTACTTTGAGCGTAGAAAGTAATTAGTCAGTTTTGATTCCAGAAAGACTCTTTGATATCAATGAAAAGATGAAGGAGCCGATGAACTATATGATAATGAATACTCATGTTGTAGTGGACACATTTTACTGCATTACGTAGGTACAATTTTATTGTCTACTTATTTAAGAAATATTTATTTAAAAATTTCAAAGATAAGTTTTTTAATTAAGCCTAATCAAAACTTGAACACTGTAAGAAATTTCTCAGAAAATTGCTTAAACAACAATTTATTTAATTGTTATTTTATAAAATTCAAACAAAACAGTCAAACAACCTTAACTAAGATGGTATTCAAGCTGCTAACTGTAAGATAAATCGTTTATTAACTGATTCCCCCTACTACGGTTAATAAACCAGAATTTTATCATACCAACTAGGCCTTCTTAATAATGAAGTCACTTCCTTGGATACATATTATTGCCTAGAAGGCTAAACTATCAATCTATTGTGACCGACAGAACAGGGGTTCAAGTCCCAACGTTGACATCCTAATATTTCCTCCATTTGTAGCTCTGGACTATTAAAATCCAATATTCTCGCATAGATGGCATCACCATAAAGCTGCTTAACACAAAAAATTCTAGTATTTACCATCTCTTTCGATTAATGGAACAACCAGATAAACTAATTAAACTGTATTCCTTGGTTCATTTGATAAAACACAACTCCACCACAACCTAAATCCAGTGCCCATTACCTAACGAAAAACGTAGCTCCAATTTCCAGCTAATTTTTTACGGTTTAAAATCTACGCTATTTGTGAATAGCTAAAAAGTAGTCTAGTTTTGTATTGATGTTTTTTTAACCATACTATTTGTAAATGGTTTGAAAATCATAAAGGTAAAAAATGTCCTTCACCGTAAACTTTACGGTTAACTGATTAGACAGACTGCTGCTTGTTATTTTAGCGTAATTTTAGAATGAAAATGGTTGAAGCGTAATTAAATTTTATTTAGTTAAAAACTGAAACCAATTCTCCATTTTACCACAGCTCTGAAAATTTCAGAGCATGATATACTTTAACATCGTTCAACTTTGCTGCAATCATTGCACAGAACCAAATTTTACCATTATATCGTGCAAATCAATATTAGTTTAGCATTTGCTCAACATTACGGTTCAACTAAAACGAAAGCATGATTCAATTTATCACCTGACTAAGATTTCAAATAAAAAAGAAATTGTATCATATTAGGATTCAAGATATACAAATATTATGATATGAAATTTGATATACTTTTCTAAGAGAGTACCATGTTGGCTCAAAAGATAGGTAAAAAAAGTAATAATGTTTAATACTAGCTATTTTCTGAAATTTAAATGCTTTAAAAATGTGATTCTTGATATTTTCGGATAGAATATAACTTTTTTAAGAAAATGTAAAATAATTTAATTTTTATTTTATAAACAAATGCCTCAACTTCTCATAATATATATATTTATAGAGGACTCCTTGTGTGCTACATAACACTGAAGACTATAAAGATGGATTATAAAAAACTGAACATATTATACTTCATTTTTTACAGATTATGGAGGTAAGATTAGTTGCAAACATTTTGTTCAAAACACTAAAAACATTAATAGATGATCGCCATCATGATGATCGTCATGATATGATATGATATTTAATGGAAACATACAATCGAATTAAAAAATACTGTTAATAATTTGTAATAATTTGATATAATTATTTAAAATAATTTAGATAATGATAAAAAAATTTTATATAATTATAAAAAAAAGATTTATAAGATATTCAATTTATTTTTTTAGCAAATTAAGAATATATAAAATATAAATCATTGCTATAGCTAGCATTTATTATTATTTTTCGTTCTATAGCTGTAAATAACCACAATACTAAAGAAAAACTGTTAAATTTCGTGAAAAGCTGGTATGCCAGAATAAAACCTTTTATTTCACAGAAAAATAATATTATTCAAAAACCGCACCTGTTTTTTTTGACAGATAAATACAGTTATTTTATCAAAGAAGAACTCTGCTATTTTAAATATAACAGCGTTATGCCCCGAAAGTCATATGATTCACATGCCCAGTCAATGCTGGATACGAACCCTGTTCACCTCACTGGGGAAGAGCGCGCTCTGTCCCCTGAGCCACTGCAGCTCTAGTGTTCGATTATGAAGAAAATTCTTTAACTTTCTTTATCTTAAAAGTCTTACCTATTAAAACCATATTTGAGTGTAAAAACGTTTTAAACAGCAGTGGTCCACCCTTATAAAAATGTCTGGAAATATAACTTAGCAAAAAATTATACCTAAAGATCATAGTACGATTATAATCGGGTAGAATATCAGATCAACAATGATGAAATCGAATCACGTTTTTATTTATATGATGTTTGAAACCATAAAATAATATCTGAAAAGAAGGAGAAAAATAATCGTAAAATGATTTTATAAAAAAAGATAAAATTATCTTACGGTGAGTAGAATTGCATAGCAAAAGTTTTACCTTGAATCGGTAGTTTCGTTTATGATTCGGCTGAAAAGCAGAGGGAAAGTGTTTTATTAAAAAAAACGCTTTAAATCGTCAAATATAATGAAAAAGTTGCCAAAAAAAGGAAAGGAATATTTTTAAAGCGTGTGGTTGACGATCACAAACAGAAAAAATTTGCACTTATCTTAAAAAATTTTTTTTTCCTGTAAAAAAATTCTATTTTTCTGCAGAAGACACAGCTATTTTTTACAGTCCAAATATACAAAAATGTACAAATTTTGCATACTTGCTATTTCATATTTGCATTTTTTGAATAATTTTGTCGTAGTATTGAATTTTGAGAATAAATGAGACTTAATGTTTTTTTTTTTTTTTCAGATTAGCTCCTGTATATTATTTTGTTTTACTGGTGACCCAGCCAGTATCCCTGATGGGTTCTGGTCCGTATTTCAAAGATGCTATGAATTTTAGCGTCAACAACTGCGCTAATTATTGGTGGCGGAATGTCTTATTTATTAACAACTTTTTCAGTTATAATGAAATCGTAAGTATCATTAAAAATCCTACTCAAAGCTTTCTGTTATGCATAACAAATGCGACTACTAATTTTCAGGGCTGATATATTATGTACCTCTGAAAATATTATGTAAGTAACGAGTTCATTTGATATGCTTCGAAATAACAGAATTTAGATAGTAATGCATTTCTGCATTCGGCTGTAAAATTTTCCGAAGCAACTCTTCTCGAAATGCTCTTCTATTCTGAGGTTCTTGATGACTTCAATATCCTTCAACAATCTTTCCTGATAACCTGTAGTTTTGGAAACACAAATTGTCTGCAGAATATTCGTCCGAAGAGTATGGTAAATAACATCCGAAACCAAAAACATTGCTAAAGGAACAAGGTTTAAAGATGTAGAAGTTATTAAGGCTGCTTTCCGATGTCTGCCACAGCATGACCTTTTCTTTTAGCAAATAATATGCTAATTACATAAGTATTGTGAGTTTTTAATAGTTGTTCACACTTGTTAGTTCACTTTTATCTATCTTTAGCAAGCGTTACCTTTGCTCATCATTTAAATGACGCAAATGAAGAAAATGTAGATATATTGTGAAAAAAGGCCACAGTTTTCTGAAGAAATATCTGTGATCCAGTTTGTTGACATTTGAAGAGTTACTTCAACGCTTTATTATCTGTAGAGTTCATAAAAGTTTTCCAAAGTTGAGAATTATTTTTTTATTTTAATGGTGTCCAACTAGGAGAAAAAGTCTCACCAAATGAGGCATTTTTAAAAAATTTAATAACATCAAATCACTTCATCTATTCGTCTCTTGGGTCTCTCTCGCACCTCAACTCATGGCAACTGTGCACTACTTCACCCTGATTCGACTAACAAATCGCATGAGTATGAAATAACGTCAGAGCTCAAACTGAGCATAGTGTTTGGAGCACAATGATAATTTACAGGCATTGGCAATACATTTTGATAGAAAAATCTACGGGCAGATGGTATTTTTATGACAAAAAAGCTTTAAAGACACGGTCATTGACTGAAGCACTTTTTGCCGGTCACTGACGGTAATTTGGGTTTGGCATTTTGTTAGAGTGTAGCAGCTAAATCATATTTTATTAATTATTATGCCTTCTCATTTGAAACAAAACATACTTTTATGATCCATGTGTTACTTTATTTAAATTAACTAGTATTATATAATTAATTAGCATTATTTTTCCTATTACACGTGCCTTCGAAGCAATAAAATGAAAGAAATCTGATAATAAGAATTCATTTTTACAATATATTTCGATATACAAAATATGTAAAGATTTCTTAGCTGATTCATTCCAAACATTTAGTGAATAAACTTTTTCATGTAATTTTAGTGTATGGTGCACACTTGGTACGTGTCAATTGAATTTCAACTTTATCTCTCGACATTATTGGTTCTGATTCCACTTACGAGGTTCGTAATTTTTTGTAAAATTTAGTCCTTTCCAAAAAACTCTTAATATTCTTCAACCCATTTCGCGAGAAGTACAACATGCACATAAATGTTTTTATTACGGTTTCAATAACTCGTGAGTGTGTATGAGGGATTCTTGCAATAGAAATTTTGATCGCTATTTTAACTAGCAATATCCTTGAATTTTAAATATAAACTCTATGCTGAAAGGGTAAAGCAAGTTTTAATCTTTTTCTAATCGATAAAAGTAATTTATCTCCTCATTATCGTCAAATAAAATTTATCGTCAATCAAAATTCCATAGTAAGCACACTAGTGCATTGACAAATTCAGCTCTTTAAAGCTCAAATTGTAACTACGCCTCTGTGCTTATTTGCGATGTAAAATTTAATTTTATCCAAACAGCAGATAGCAGAATTAATCATCATTCTGCCAAACGGAAATTATCATCAATAAAAATTTCAATCACTTTTTGATCAGCTGAGATGTTGAAATTCGATAGGAACTTGTAAAGCCTGATGCAGTTAAAGTACAATGGTTTTCTGACCGTTATCAATAATCTGACCGATACAGACTTTATCGCCATATCGCGATATCGAAACTTACATACTGTTATGTAGACATATTAGATTTCCGATGTAATTTGTCATGCTGAATCGAATAAAATCCAAAATCAGTGAATATAAATAATAATTTGGTGAATAGTGAACTTTATTTATTATTTAGTGAATATAAATAATAAATAAGGTTGGGAGGATATGAATAGTACTACTTCTGACCTGACTTCTTTAAGCATTTTACGTTCGTGTCTTAGTTTGTGTTCTAACCTGTAAAGTACATATTATTGTGCATTTTTGTACTGAATTAAATGAAACTAAACAAGAGACAATAGAACGAATACATAGTTTGGACGCAGTGAGGCTTTCATTTATGCAAAGAACAATTTAAAAATAGTACTTTATTATGAAGGAAGTACTATTTTTAACTAAGTACTTCATCACTACTTCTGAAATATTAATCCTACTGGCTTGGTTTATTCTATTCAGCATTAAAGGATAATCCCTAATAAATCAATGGAAATAATCCATAATATGTGAATTCATTTTCTTCCCCGTTTTTCCCATCCTACCAAAACCTGAGACGCGCAAGTTAAAGTGAGTTGCAGCTTTTTGCCTCTATGAGGATGGTATTTACCAGTTGGCCACAGGCTAAAAAATGATTTTTAATGTCTGTTTCAAAACCTATTTTTACTGTGCGATACCAAATTTAGCATTTTATCTTCCTCTTGTGAAATAGGGTGGCTCTAAAGCATTAAAGCTAGAAAGATGGAGGAAAATATCTAGAAAACTGAGAAGTATTTCTATTAAAATTGAAAATTTTACATCGAAAAGTAGCAGTTTTTTTAATGTTGTTTTGAAATCATTATAATGGGAGGCAATTTTATTATTATTATCAAATTTAAACGTTGTAGAAATTATCCGAAGTAAAGTACAATTGTCTTCAATTAATAAATAATCATATATATATATATATATATATATATATATATATATATATATATATATATATATATATATATATATATATATATATATATATATATATATATATTTTACTTTGGGTTTGACAAGTATTCAAAATATATACATTAAAGACAGTGACCACGGAAAACCCTGTATAATTATAAACATAAATTTATAGAGCTACTATTATAGTTTTACTTAACTCGTTACGTTTATATTGCAGATCACAAAAAGTTGGAATAACCATAAATATACTGATTGTAGTTGTATCCGTTATCTATACTGGAACAATGACTTATATTTATGATCTGCCAGCGGGGGCCAGTTTAACCAACATTGATAAAGAGTATGTATAATTCTTTTCATTTCTAAAATTATTCTACTTTTTTTAGTGTTTTTAGATTGTGAAAAACTAAACCAGAAGAATTTTATAAAAAATTATTGAAATGTCTTTTAAACAAATTTTCTTCTATTCACATAAATAAATAATTTATTTCCCATCAAGAGCATTAACATTCAACTACCATTTCTGAATCAACTAGTAAAATGAAAAGGTTGGTTCAAAGTCATTATTGACTGAATTAATACGTGTTTTACTACAATTTAGACAGGCCATGACATCCTGAGGGCTTTAGACTGATCATCTTGAAAAACTCAGAAATCTGTTTTGTGTAAAGTTGTTAAGAAAATTATAATTACTCAAAATGATGCACGCATAATTTAGACCTAAACTCTTGAAAAGAGTTTCACTTATTGTACTAAACTTCAGTATGAGCACTATAGAGAGTAAAAAATTATTCTAAGGAGCTTATACAAACGAACAATTTCTGGCGCCTCAACATTCAGCTTCTTCTTCAGTCCAGTATTATTATTTTAAAAATAATTCACTTTGGTAATTTTTAAATATTTATCAAAAAAAATTTTTATCAAAATAACCTAAACCAGTCTAAGGACAAAATTAACATATTCCGTGAAAGTATTTCAGTAGAAATGGTCAAATATGCTAAAAGGACATCGTTAAATAATTTTTTCGTTAGCAACGCCATCTATGAAAGAACTTTAGTATGCAAGTTTTGAAATTTGATGTAATTAAACACCTTGTTTCTTAGGCGGATAGCAGAAAATCATACATTTTTATCAATATCAGTTCTTCTACAATTTATTTTTCAAATCTTCAGTCATTTTTTACTTTCCAAGTCTCAACTCTTCTGTATTGGCCAAATTAAGCTGAAAGGTAATCTCACTAACTTATGGTAGAAATGCTGACGAAATACTGACGAATGTAACGAAGGGTAATGCTGACTATAATAACTGATAAGAATTCTGTAATGAAGGCTTGTAAAAGTTAATTCAAAAAATATATTTCAACAGCTACAATCATAAAGCACCCTACATTCATAATCTTAAAACATGTATTTTGTCCATAAATATTTATTTCAATACAGAATTTGGATTCATTAAATACGTGAAAAATCGAAATTTCAGCCTGCTCGATGAGGCGTACCTGAAAACCTATGCTAATCCTTTAAGCCATGCTGGAGCTTACTTTATTGGTTTTCTAGTTGGTTACATTTTAGTAGTGAAGCCGGATGTCAAAATACCTCAGGTAAGCTTTCCTCTTTTTAATTTTCATTTGAAGTATAATAGAGCTCCGATCAACCTATCCTTCGTTTACCTTCATCCACACGTTAAAAGCATACCGACATACGTTTCACCATTAATCATTATCATAGCTGATGTAACCTAGAGCCCCTGAATTAGACCGACTGACTGATAGTATAGGAGCCTTAATGTAACCCAATTACTGTTTCATCTTTGGACTTTGCGCCATTGAACTCCACATTCAATTCAGTTCAACATATTTGCTGCTGACTCAGCTAGAAAACGTTAATTAAGCAAATAAACATAAATTTATCAACGTAGTAGTAGTAGTAATTGATTTACGTTGCACTTGAATTGCATGATGGGCTTTTGATTCAAATACATGCCATTACAATTTTGATGCTCTGCGAAAGGGAAGGCTCTCCCCATTTTGATAACTCGAAGTCTTGTGAGCGAAGTCTAGCATTTTAAGTTAGAAAAATTTAACGAAGACCGATACCACAAATTCACGGTCTTTTCACAGTCTGATTAAAGAAGTTACCCAACCGCTCACTAATAGCAGCCTGTGATGCTTGATTTCAGTGCTTTACTGAGAACCGCGTCTTAAGGATCTCCCAAATGTACCAAAAATTTATATTGTATCGTTATTTAGGATGGAAAAATAAAACAAGTAAGGGTATTTATTAAACTTTGGAATTTGATTAATCCTTACCAGCTATTTGATTACGAACACTCGTGGTGGAATAAGACACAGTCTATTCCAACTCCGAAACGGCCTTCCATTTAATTTTGCTTATTTAAATAGCTATAAATCTTTACCTACTCTACTCCTCATGATGGTGCGACAGTGAACACCTTAGTGCTACCAACGTAGTCAGAGTTGATTAAAGACCGGTGACGTTTAGTCCTTTATAGCTTTTTGTTTATGTTAATTGTCAGACTGCTAACCTCTTTGGAACTGGCATTTCGTATTCCCAATAATAATAATGATCAGAATCACAAAACTTTTGTCTTGTTTGATTATCTAGATCCTTGTTATTTTACCTTAAATTATTTCGTATTCTTTGATTGACGATGTTATGGAACTCCAAAGTGAAGTTGCAAGTGAATACTTCTTTTTCTGTTAGGTTTGTATAAAGTAAAGAGCTTCAACATTTAACTCAGCTAGGCATCACAATCAACCAATCTTTTGAAATTTCTTTATGTGCATTTTCTGGAATTTTGCTATTTTTTGTACGAAATTCCTAAATTTTTTAAAAATAATTTCTCAAAATTAAAAATTTGAAAAAGTGATATTTATCATGGATACATGAACCAAAAGAACAAATTCTTGATCATTTATTTTAAAATTCCGATTGGAGGAGAGAAATTGTGGTCTTGGGCTTAGAAGGAATTGGGAGCCCCCTTATATGAACATTGATTTCAAAATGTATGCATTTAACTTCAATTTCTTCTCTAATATATTTCTCTTCGTTTTATGAATCCTTAAAAATGATAACAAACGTCGAGAGCCCCTCTTGTCCGAGTAGTTATATCGCGCTGATATTTTTGAGACATCCTAACTAAACTGTTAGCTTAACGTCATCATTAATAAAATACGAAAGCACAGTCATTGTCTTAAAAAAGTAGAACTGTACTTATTTTATCTAAGATTTGTAATTTAGATTTATTTCATTCTAAATATTTTTTAATTACCACATTAAACTTACCGCACTTAGTTTTAAACTTAAATTCGAGTTAAAAACTGGATCTAGAGAAAATGTTTATGCAATGAAATTAAAAGAGTATTTGTTGCATTGTCTTGTATAAATATTTAATATATTATAAATTATTTTTTTCAGAAATTCCAAATACTAGGATGGTTTGTCGCTGTGTTTTTCGCTTGGTTTACCATGTTCTACAATTCAATAAGACTATATTACGGTGAACCTAGTGATTTAGAGCTTGCAATTTACGGAGGACTTTACAGGAATACATGGGTTTTAGCAGTTGCCTGGATGACTTTCTGTTGTTGCACTGGCCGAGGAGGTTAATGCTTTCCTACATACCAAATTATTAATTTATAATAAAAAGATAATTTATTTTAAATTTCGTTTATACCAAACTATAAATTTGCAAAAAATTGCACAATAACTTATTTTACGTTTTATTTTATAATTTATACCAATATATATGAAATGCTTTTAAAATGTTTTATAACTTATATCGCCAAACGCAATTTGTTTTCGCACATGTAAAAAATTACCATGTCAACTTTCGAAAACATAATCTGCTTAAAATTTTTGAAAACTGAGGTAGAGTTTAAAAATTATCTACATCAAATTTTTGTAAACTGTGGAATAGTTAAAAACTGCAGTAAAAATATCTACTTAAAGATTTTGCAAATTATTCTAAAATTAAAAGCTATAAAAATTACCTATTTGAATGTTTTGAAATCAATGGTAAAGAGTTATCCGAAAAAAATCTACTTGAAGTTTTTTTTTTTTAAAAATTAAAAAAATATGGTGTGACCTAAGATTTGTTTTTAAATTTTGAAAAATAACGAAATTCTGAAATACTGAAAAAGTAATTAATTGCAGCAGCTCATAGTTATACTTAAGCAATAAACTTTCCTAACTAATGAGAAATTAAAAGTAAAAAAAGTGCTTCATTTAAAAATAGACAATAATAAAGTTAAACTTAAAACCAAAGCATAAAGGTGAAAAAATTTTTTTATTTGTTTGTTACTTTATTTATTATTTTTATTTATTTATTTACTTCTTCGAAAAATAGAATCGGAAATTTGTTAATCATACGATCGAAAACTCATATGAAACGAAAACAAATTATTTTGTTTCTAATTATTGTTGAATTTTTTTACAGGTTATATCAATGCATTTTTGTCGTGGTCTCCATGGGTACCTTTAGCAAAACTTACACTCCTCATATACCTTATTCAACCTACTTTACAATTACTGTTAACTGGTGTTTTCAAGTCACCGCACGAGTACACACACTATGAGCTAGTAAGTTCACAATTATGGATATGTATAAATTATAAATTAATCTTTTTTCAAATAAGTAAGGAGATTATGAGCTAGTACGCTCATAAATATGGATTTGAATAAATTATAAATGAATCTTAATGCGAGTTAACATATTATGATCTAGTAAGTTCATAAATATGGATATGTGTAAACTGTAACTTATTTAAAGTTAATATTATGAGTTAGTCAATAAACTGGATATTCCTTAAATATCAACCTTAATAAGTATTTTTAAAATTTCCATCAAAAATGAAAGCGAAAAAGCATTGGAGGTCATAAATTTTTAAGGGAGGAAAAAAATAAGAATGCTATCGCAATCTGACAAATTACAATAGCAAAAGTTACAAGAATGAATCTTCGTGATAATATTAAAATTCTTTTTTTTTATTTCCAATGAGCTGCACAATTGGTCTTGCCAATGAGCAGACCAAGTGCGTTCTCCAGAGGTGGTATCCACTCTTTCAGGACCACCACAATGGGTGAGATACCGTTGGTCATGTTAATTTGGACGTCTAGTTTCTATCACACTAGATGGCAGCACCGAGGCTCTATTTGGATGCTAAAGTGCACTAGGAATTTAATTTTGCCGGAAATGCCAAGAGCCAATAAGGCACTCCAGGGATCTTTTACATGCCGCATAATCATACGACATGGCTGCTGAGGATTTTCTGCATCCCGAAAATCTGGCGTCTGGGCCGGGGATCGAACCCGCAGATTTGGGCTCTGAAGGCCAACGACAAACCAACTGCGCCACCCAGCCACATATATTAAAATTCATTAAAACAACGTTTTAAATTACAAATGATAGAATTTTTTATTAAAACAATGGTAATCGTTTCATGGTTTCGCAATGATACACCTTCATCAGTAGGATAAAAGACAGGAAAGGTAAATCTGTTGCTCAATCAATGAACTGTGGAGTCGCAAAAGTTGTCGCGTTATATCTCGCGCTGAATTCATCGTGATGACAGTTCGTCCTGGGCACAATTCGTACAGGAGCAGTGCGTACGAATTCGGCAGAAATTCGTATGCACAATTTATCGCGGCAACAATTACTCATGAGCCTAATTCATCTCAAGCACAATTCGATGTGAATACAATTCGTCGGGGGCCCAATTCGACGCTGCCTCAACTCGACAAATCGTTGCGAACACATCGTTCTTGTGATTTCGATGAAATATCTACATAGGAAGACAAAACTCTTGCATTGTCTAGTAGAGCTAACCAAAAATTCAATTTTTGAAAAAATAAAAATGGAAAAAATTCAAACAAAATATTTTAAATGTTTTTTAATATAAAGATCGAATTCTTACACAGTATGGTGCTATCTCAATGATTCAAGACTCAGATCTTAAATGGAGCTAATTGAACGCCGCGGGCTATAGAAAAATAATGAAGACATGTGAAAACATACAATAAAAGCTCGCTATAACGAATACAGTATATTATGATAAATCTAGTATTATGACAAATTTCCAAGTGGCCATCAAAATCCTAACATTAAATTGTACTAATATTAAAAATTTTATGTTTATAAAGAGTTGAAATTTACAAACCTTCCGCTGCTACGGCAGAATTTTTATCAGGAAAATACATACTTCTTCTGTTTAACTGAGTACTATTGTACAAAAATTTTAATGAAAGATATTTTAATTTATTTCTGCTATAAATAAAAAGAATAGCAAAAAATGAACCCCTTACTTTTATGAAGTAATGTGGGTAGGATCATTGGTTAAAGTTATCTTCTTCCCAACAGAAGAAAAATATTACTGCTGTTTTTAAAATTCCTGCCTCGCACTTCAAAAAAAATACACTTTTGTAACCACATTTCCATCATTCTCCATTATTTCCCGAAATTATAACTTACTGTTAAAATTAGCATTCACATTTATCAATGGCGTCAAAAGCTATTGCACTTTATTTTATTTATCACCTTACAAATACTTCATAATTTCACCAATTCCGATTTGGAAACTAGTTGTTCAACCATTTCTGTTCTAGACACTTCTGCATTTCAGGAAGTACAGAGCTATGTAATTCAGTCTAAAATATGTAGATACAAACAGCCTATTCTAGATATGTAATTTAAATTAAAATAACTATCCATAATAAAAGTTAAATAGGTTTCGTTATAGCGGAGAAAAATGCATCTTAACTAAAAACAAATATATTTTTAAGACGGATTCATATTTTTGGTTTAAATTATAATGGGTAACAAATGAAAATGTATTCCAAACAGTGTAACTAGAAAACTCGAGCTTATTAGTGTTAATCGTACTTTTTGTACATCACCATATCTCTAAAACTATTTCAGGAAATTTTTAAAAAAATATTAGCATCAGTACTAGAAGTCATATGCAATGGGAAAACAAATTTAACCCACCCAGAGCATCAGCAACATCCAGGGACATATAAAAAAAGCCTTGCACCCTCCAATGGATCCCTGTCCATGAGGAAATGGGTGCTCAAACGTCTTTGCTAGAGAAGCCCGAAACTTTTATCAGACCCCCACCATCACCTCTGATGACGTAAATGCAGTTGCCAAACTCAAACGGTACGGGCCACTTCAAGCACATGAAGATTTCTTCGGGCAAGACCAGAATATACCCCATACGCAGATATTACCCTAAACCCAATTACCGCCACAATACATTTACAACTGTCAAGCCATTTTCTGTTTCCTTTTTGATTAAAGTTCTAAAGATACGTTTAAACGGTATGTACGGACACCCACGATTATAAACATTATAAGCTAGTAAGTATATAATCATGGATACGAACAAATGATGAATTTTTTTAGAGTCAGTATAATGACATTATGGACTATCAATTTTATTATTATGGACATGCACAAATTATAAATTAATCTTACTTCACAGACTAAACTTGTTTCAATCTAGTGTGCAGATTATTACGTTATATATTAGAAACGGAACTTATTTATAGTTAGTTAGGATATTATGAGCTAGTAAGAGCAGTATGGTTAAGGATAAATAAAAAACAAAACTTATTTCGATAGAAAATTAATGCTTCGTAAAGTCTGTTGATCCTTAAAAATTGTTCTTTAATAACGTTATTATAACCATTTCAATCACCTGTGAATCAAAACTAATAAATATTCACTTTTTTTTTTAAAGGTTATTGTTTATTTTGGCCTCCTCCTAATGGCTGGACTTTTAGCTGTTGGCTGCAATTTACTCATAGAATCTCCCTTATTGGCTATTGAAAAAATACTTCAAGAATCATTTGCTGGGCAGACTATAGTGATTGTTTCAGACACTTGTGAAAGTAACATGAACGGCTTATCAAAAACAGATGCCACAACGGATCTGAAAGATTTCAAAGATATTAAATACGAATACAGTATGGAAAATAAAGCCTTTGATGAAGTTTAGATTACCCTATACTAGAATGTACTGAGCTTCTTGCTCTGCTGATTTTATAACTTTAACATGAGTACAAATAAAAATTTCTATGCATTTTACTTTTGTTACCACATTAAATTGATTTTTTTAACATTTTCACTGAGAAACGGATTTAAAATTTATAATTTATCCGGAGGTGATCAACATTACCCATGCCACACTGCCACAAACCCGTTCATAGGGTGGGTCACATTCACACATCACACACAACAGAGGACAACACAAGAGAGAAACATCCGTGCCAGAGCAGGATTTGAACCCGCTGCCATTGGCTTCGCATTCAGCGCGCACTAACCGCTCGGCCAGGTGGCCGAGCGGTTAGTACGCCTGACTGCGAAGTGTTATTTCGTAAGTGTTATTTCGTAAGTGTTATTTCTAAGCAACACAACTTTGGCGATTTATTTTAAATTTCGATTTAAAGGATATATTTTTGTTTTTACCCTATGGCGGTATTTTTATTTATTACATTTCTATAATTTATTTATTTATTTGTCGTTTTATTTTGTGCATTTTTAATAAATATTTTTATTAAGTCAAACTTTTAAAAATAGGGTATAAAGCTACGAGTTTGGCAAAATTGTACAGTATGAAATGAAGTACTGTGTGCAGAAATAAATAAATAAATAAATAAAAATAAAATTTTAAAAAAAATAAAATTAAAAAAAAAAGAAAAGAAAAAACGACCTACCTTAATAACTTGATTTTTGATAATTGGCTTTTTGCACCCTAGGACTCAATGGTTCAGAGGCTTCACCTTCAAAAAATTAAATGCAGACGATAATTTACGTAGCGAAATCCGATACGAAAACGTATTTTCTCTTGAATCCGCTACTTTTTTTTTAAGTTACTATCTGCTCTTATGAAATATACACGTGTAAAACTCTTCTTCAATTGAAATTAAACTAAAATTAAAGAACCTGGTGGAAAACATAGAATCGAATTTACTACAACTGCAAACACTGGGTCAAAATAGGACATCTCTAAGTTTTAATTAATCTATTATTAAAAAATCCCTAAGGCAAGTATGTATTTGTTGCTGAGTGGTTTAGAGATCTTTTTTCGAACGAAGAAGTCGCCTTTCAATTCCAGTTGATGACAGTTTTTAATTTTCATCATTTCTGAATATTAAAAAACATTTTGTTTTTTATTTAAAGTGTATATAATTAAAAAATAACTGCACATTTAATTTAGCAATTATTTAAAACAAAATTTTAATCTTTAATACTTTTTAAAAAAAAAATTTTTTTTAAATATATATAATAAAAAAATAACTGCTTATTTAGTTTAGCAATGATTCAAAAAAAATTTTTTTTAATCGTTAACATTTATTTTTTGTTTGCTACATAGTTTTGTTTAAAAAAATGATAGAGAAATTGAATTGCTTTTTAAGTTAAAATACTTATTGAGATAAAAAAAAGTAATTAGATAATTTATTTCAAAGAAATTAAAAAAATATTCTGTTTCGCCTTAATAATAATTCGCCCTTTAATTATTTACTCTTCCAAATTAAAACAAACTTCATCTCTTCAATATTTCTATTTAATTTTTATTTATTTTTCTTTAGTTTTTATTTATTTCAATTACAAAAAAAAATAATAAGTGTTTTTCAGAAAAAAACTTATATTATTTATTTAAAAAATTTTTAGACATAAAAACTTAAATTAAATTAGTTATTTAAAAAAAATCGTGTATTTCAGTTCAAAAGATTAAATTAAACATTTTTAAATTTTTTAATTTCAAAAACTTAAGATTTTAAATCAAAATAATTAATCATTTAATATGCAGGGTTTCTAATAAATACTGCGTCCCTAAATAACCTCTCGTTCTAAAACTGGAAATATGGTTCAATAATAAAAATCGTTCATTTTCATCAATCATTTCATGTTATTTCTTGTAACGTTAAAAAAAAATTTTAAAATTCTTAAACGACCTCGGATATCAAAAAATGTTAATGCAAAAATTTTTTCCCGTAAAAAAGTAATAAAAATGGTAAAAAGCACGTCATCCTAATTTAAAAGTTAACTGAGATATCGATATTTAAAGTTTGTATCCTATATTAAGGAGAACTTATTCTTGATGCTTGTTAGACTGAAACATCGAGGAAATGAATGATTAGAAAAAGAATAAACGACAGTGAAAATCGTTTGATAGAAATGATATTGTAATTAGATCTACTCATAAAATTTAGGATCTTTTTTTAATATTTTATTATTTTGAAAATATTAGTTTGTAAGAGATATAGTAGTTTTTTCGTTTTATTTGGTATTTTTGACAATAATCGAGACATTTTGCGTTAGTAAAGGGATTAATAATAACCATCATTATGAATATTTCTCAATTTTCAAAAACGCTTGTGGTAAAAGAAATTTAAAAAAGTAAAAACCCATTTTTTTATCGTTGCGTAGTAAAATTGATTATAGGATATATAAAAAAACAATAAATTAAAGAGAAAGTCATGTAATCAAATATAGAAAATTTTTCACTTAGAGCATCAAATGATGGATAAGTTCATTGTCCAACTAAAATAGTTACAGCACTACAGCGGTTGTCTGGAGAACATAAAAAAAATTTTTTATATCATTTATTGCATAAAAAGAAGTAAGATTACTCCTTACCATCAAGTTTTTTTTTATTTTTAAATTGCTTAAAAGTTAAAAATATATATTTTAATAATAATAAATTAGAAATATATTATTAAAAATATAATTTTTAAATTAAAAACATAAAAAATAAAGTTTAGTATCATGTGGAAAAATGTACTGCAGAAAATGAGTCATTTTATTAGAAATAATAATGAAATAAAGAAATCCCATTTAAATATTACTAATGTGACGGAAATAAGTAACTAGTACTAGTTAATAGTTTATTCCATTATTGTTTAAATTTAAGCAAGGGCAGTCATGTGAAATATTTATTAGTTTTAAAAATTATTATTTTTAAAGTTTGTAAAGTGTTCGAAAAAAAATCTTAAAAATTTCACACATTTGTTAACTTTTTAGTTATTATAGGAAATAGGGATATTTTTTCTTAAATAGGTAAAATTCAAATCACCGCTTTCAAGCACTTGGGGGGCATCCAAGCACTTTCCTTATCGTGATCTGTGCCAAAATAATCGTCCAGTCATTCAAAACAGTGCGATGGCCGGCCGCGAGCACCCTCGAGAAACTAAAAAAATAACACAGAAAGGGAGCAATTCATGTTTTTTTTCCTCTAAAAAATTTAAAATCCATTTGGAGACTGTCATTAACGTGACAGGTCACAATACGGAAATAACACGGTTATTTGATTTAAATTTTTAACATTTATTTTTTAAATTTTTTTATTCACAATTTTTTTAAATATACAACAATATAATTTTTATAAATTATTATTATATTAATTATGTATCTAAATTTTTATAAATAATTTAGAATAAAAAAAAATAGCATGTTTGTTTTCTGTGTATTTTAAATTAACAAGACAGGCAGATCACAATTAATCTCAAAAGAATTCCAATAAAGAAATTAAATAAAATCTACTATCAGAAAATAAAAAATTTGCCAAAATGTATAAATAAAAATATGTTAAATGTTTAAAATATGAGCATTGTTGATGAATTCTTTGAAACCAATGAGTTCAATGCGTTCTTTTGAAGTGGAGTAATGTTCTAACAATTTAGGGTATTACAAATGACAAATGGATCATGAGTTTTGGTGGCCATTATCAGCACTAGCATTTATAAAACACCCAAAATGACGATCTAGTTTAGCCTTACTTTTTTATCACAATACGAACAATAAACTCAGCGACGAGTTTAAACTTAGGAGAAACTGTTTACCGCTCAGAAAAACAAACAGATCTAAATTAACCCAGAAATAAGTAGTCGGAAACTGTAACTGAAGCACCAACTGAAAAATCTGAAAAGTATACAAATAATAACAACAACTCACGATAACTATGAAAGTTAACAAAACAATCTGTTTAAAAGTGACCAATGTTTACATTCGATATTTGGCATCAATAGATTAGTGAAAAAACAATCCAAACAAGTGTTATTTCTAGTTATTTTATCGAAAACTTTTATGCTTGTGAAAGTTATAGCATAATAATTGCTATTGCGAAATGGAATGCAGAAATAAAGTAAATAGTGCATTTTTAAACTGGTAATGACACGGAAAATAATGGATATAAAGCCTGCTGAAATTGTGAATATTAGAACGTCTGTTGTAAAACGCTATAATTGTATTGTCTGTGGTAAGAATTTCCCAACACATTTTAAACTGGTATGTCACTGTCTTATTCATACAGGAGAAAGACCTCATGCGTGCGAGATTTGTGGAAAAACATTTCGCCTCAAAGGACATCTTAAAGAACATTCAGAAATGCATTCAAATTTAAAAGCCCACTGTTGTGATGTGTGCAATAAGTCATTTTCTGTAAAACAAAGTTTAAAATCCCATAAGAAAGTCCATACTGGTGAAAGACCTCACTCATGTGATATTTGTAACAAAACATTTTGGAGGTCATGTGACTTAACTAGTCATAAGACAGTACATACTGGTGAAAAGCGTTACTCTTGTGAGGTATGCTCTAAAAAGTTTTCAAGAAAAAATAATCTTAATGAGCATTATCGTATTCATACTGGTGAAAAGCCTTATTCTTGTACTGTTTGTCAACAAAGCTTTATTCGCCTCAGTCAAATGAAAAGGCACTCTGTAACACATTAATCTCTCTATTTTAAAATATTTAATTTATTATTTTATGATGCATTTGTAGGAAATCTTTTAGTATTACTGAGAAACAAAAAGCGGTCAAAATTTCCTTATCGTAACGCTGGCAGGGATCGATATGAGAATTTTTTTCTCTGCTGTGTACAACAGCACTTTTTCCATGATTATGTCATTGCATCTGACTCGTTGCATGCTGGTATCAGGAATAAGTTGTTTTTCTTTGCTAAATATGTAATGTACTTCAGGGGTCTGTCCAAGCCAAATTTAATACCGTTTAGGGGTACCTTCGCAAATTCAACTTTAAAAAAAACGGTAGTTTCACAAAATACCTACTTTTTCTTAAAATTTTATTTTTGTGTCTCGTAAGGAATGATAAATCTATATTTTTACAATATTTTTGTGTTGATTTTTTAATATAATTTTTAATCTTCACAAATTATGTCTAAATTTTCACAAAATAGGTACCTCTCAGAGAAATCTAGACAGACTCCTGTACTTTTTAATTTTGTTAGGTGCTAGTAAATTCAACTATATTTTTTATTTTTATATTTTTTAAGAGAACCTTGATTTTGTTTTGTGGTACAAATAACAGATAAAAAATAGTTGCATTGCCTGGCCAATCAATAAGTACCTCTGATGGCAAAGAAAATGTTACCAGTTTTTGTTTTTAAAACATATGCTTCAAAACGGCTATTTATTTTATTATTATATTTATATTTTTGTATCTTTATAAAGTGAGATTTATTTTTGTATTTATTTTTATACCAATTGGTTTTGTTCAGTTGATCTATTGATATAAATAAAGCAAAATGTTTAAATGTATGCATGAGTGTATATGTACTGTATGCAAATCTGCAACTCTGAACCATTCTGCATCAAATTTAATGTATATGCTTTTGTTGATCAGTGTTAAAAAAAAAATTTTGAATAAATGGACCACCCTAAATAACTTTTAATCTAATGATCAGACATTCTATTACTCAATATTAATAATTTGAGAACGTGACCTCAAATATGCTAATAAATTAGTGCAGACGATATTCTAAATTACGAATTCAGACACAAAAGTGTACACATCAGGCACATAAACATACCCTTTTTCTGATAGATTTATATTTCTGACCTTAAAAAGATAGAGGGTAGTCGCAATTTGAAAATTAGGGTCTCAATAGTCTGGTCAGAAGAGCAGCCCAAATTTTGTATTCCTTACTGTTAATTTTACTTCTTGCGTATATCGCTGTGTCTCAAAAACTTTTTAAGTGACTTGAATAATTTTTGCACGCAATTATAAAATTCTGTTATCCAAAGATATTTCCATGTGAATAATAACTTTTAGTACATATTTATTATTTTTTAGTATTTAATACTTGTCGAAAGAATTTTGAATTGTAAGGTGTACAATATTTTGCTTCATTTTAGAGAATGGAACTTTACATGACAAAATACATTCAGCAAAATCAGTCGAATAGTTACTGAGAAATTGAATTTCTCAGGAGCAACCGATTTCGCTCAAATTTTGTCTTGTGAAATAATGTTATTTAAAATAATGTAATAAATTATGTACCTTACTCATCAAAGCTTTTTTTTTGCTAATATTAAATTAAATAATAATAAATATCTATTAAAAATTATTTCATGCATGAAATTATCTTTTGATAATCGAATTTTATATTTGTTTGCAAAATTTTTTCAATTCGCTTAAAAATTTCTCGAGATACCGTGAAATATGCAAAAAGTAAAACTAACATGAAGAGGTCTAAACATTGAACCACTCTCCTGAGGAAACTACTCTGACCCCTATTATACAGATTGTGACTACCTCGGATATTTTGGTGGGCAGAAATCTGAATCCATCGAAAAAATGGTAGGTTAAAACTGTATTGTTATTATTTATTTGTAATAATATTGCAATCAAAATTATATATATGTGGATGTACAGGGATTCCGCGAACCTGGAAAGTCATGGATTTTAGTATTGAACAAAATTTGTCATGATTTTGACTATTTTTTTAAAAAAATCATGAAAAGTCATGGATTTAGGTTGCTGAAAAATCTAATTTTTAAAAGGAAATTTACTCCCTCCCCCCAATTTCATGGTGTTCCAAATATCTGAATTTGTAACAAAATCCCACTCAGAGTGATATTTGATTAAAGTATAAAATGTTTTTATCGTGTTCTTTAAAAATTATGGTGTTCTTTCAAAAAATGAAAGAAAAGACATATTTTCTAGACCAAATTATCTTTTAAACTTCTGTGATTTCAGAATATTTGTTATTATTTTTTATTTTTTTATTTTATCAATTTAAAATTCTAGCTGAAGCAAGCCAGTCATTGGCGAATTTTTTTATTCTGAAATGAGAAATCAGGAGTATTTCTTTCCTTTCCGATGAACAAGAAAAGTATCTTTAGAATGTAATTCTGCAGAAGAAAAAAGTTATTTGCTTCTCTATTTTTTTCAGTTATTTTATTGCTTCAACTCTTTCTTTACTCTGTTTTTTAAATTTAAAATCTATAAATATGAAGATGCAGAGTATAACAGTTTTAATTTTACCTATCATTTCAATTAATGTTATTATAATGCTTATTTAAATTTATTGTTGTGTTATTGTCGGAGAAAATAGTAACTTCGTTAAGTCATAAAAAATTCTTGGAATAAGTCATGAATTTAAAAATCTAAATTGTAGCAGATACCCTTAATGTAACTAATTATAAACTTAAGTTTATAAAATGTCAATTTAAAAAATCTGATTTAAATGGATAAGACCTGATTTAAATTAAGTAAATTGGATTTTTTTGATCTTGCAAAGTAAATAAAATAAATCACATACTCCATTACCTCTCTTAGGTACTGTAGCACTACAGTATCTATATTAGTATGATAAAAGTAGCATTCATTACCACAATTGAGTATCACTTTCATCTTATAATAGTGTAGCAATTTTTTACAATCCTTTTAAATGGAATAGTATCATTCATTAAAAAAATTCCATGAAGCTAATTGATACTTTGTTACTAACTTAAAAATAAAGAGGAACTATTTGGAGATAACTCATGTGGCCTATAATTTCCTTTTCATGATATAATTATTACAATTACTATCTTTTCTGTACAATATTTTTAATTTATGAATAATTGTTTAAAAACTTTTTAAGATTTCCTAACTTAAACAAAAATTCCATCCCAATTTCTCTTATATATTTTTTTAAATTCAAGTATACGTTATTTGTAAATTTAGGTTAGAAATAATGTTCCGGATTAAAATTCTTTTTTAATTTTAATGTATTTTTTATATTATTTTAAGACAATTTTTTGAAGTTGGCCGTGATTTGCTAGCTGTCTTTAATTAGCAACTAGTAGGGTATATAGCTGTTTGCAGGACCCCTGTTGCTATTGACAGTAGTGATTTAAATGTTTCATTATCAAACTAACAGTAACGTTTTCTTTCTTTTTTGCAACCTCATCTTTGATTTAAATGTGAAATTTCTCTCTATATAAATATGTACACAATGCTGTTGTGTTATATCATAAATTTAATTAAAGCTATTTATAAAAATGAGTTTAAATTTATAATTCTTAAAAATATATTAAACAAAAGTAAGATATTCTGTATTAAAAACAAACATTTTTAAGAAAACAGCTTATCAAAATGTTTTGATTACTTGGACGAAATTCTGGCTCATTATCTGCTGTGCCTTTCCCTCAAAAGAGTCCATTGTGACTTTTTCAAAAAAAAATCTCTCCAAAACCTGTACAATGAGCGCGCGTAAAAGATTTTCGAGTAACATTTACAATACAATTTTATCGAATAAGTATTTATTCGTTGCCAACATTAATTCTTCGTTTTCTCTTTTCACACATAAAACTGAATATTATGACCCTTTTACACTGTGGCTAGTTCATCTTTGTTCTTTTCAACTCCCTTGCTTAATTTCTCTTTCGCCTCATTTTTAGTCTCTTGTGGGACTAACGGGTTGTAAATTCCTTTCATCAGTTTGATTACCATGTGTTGCAAGTTGAAGGGCGTCCTAAAGAATGATCGCAAATGAACACTTACATTCAACCAATAACATTGTTGATAATCTATAGCATTGAAAGGAAGAATTTGTGTGTTTCTTTTATATTCAAGTACCGTTTTTGCCTTGGTCCTGGAATTTTATCAGCGGGTTGGTACAGGGAGCAATTTTAGGCCACGAACTTAAGAGTTGTTCAAATATTTTAGTTTATCCATTCAAAAGGAATGTGTTAAAAAAAAATTCTCATAGGTTTAGGTTTTGTATTGTCGTAATTGAAACTGCAGCCCATACTTTTTTCTTCCAATATTATTCAACCAAGACAAGTAGGCTGGTGGCGGGAAAGCATAGTGCGGAGGAGTTAACTTTTTCACAATTGGAGAAAGTTAAAACATAGAATATAAACCAATTTTTTTTTTTTTGGCGAGTGAATTGATAAAACAAAAATTTTAAATTGCGGTAATAAGAATAGATAGAAAATGCACATTTGGGAGGGGAAAAAATTCACTTGGAATGTAAAAAGACGGCAATAAAACATAAAATGAGTGGTATATTCATTTTCCTTGTTTGTCTTTTGCTTCGATTTATTGGACCTTCTCCTGAATCGCTGGAATAAACACTACCAGTGCGCTTAACTCTCTCTTAGTATTCGCCAATTCGAGATGGGTGAGCCTATGGCTGGCAAACATAACATTAGTTATGTTTGCCAGCTGATTGCTTTCTTTAATCAAAAGTAAATTTTACTGCGAGTTTATTGCACGTTCCTTAATAATTATCTCTCTTTCCTTCTTCATGTTTTCATTCACAACTAAATCAATGTGGTTGGCATATGAGGGCTACATCCCCAAATGAGTATTTTGAAAGATATCTGAAACCTTGCGTACGTCAATAATAAAAATTAACGGTAAGTGAGATTAAAATATAATAAGTTATGTGCTAATTTATTGGGAAAATTACTTTGTTGCTGTAAACTGCAACTATCACGAGTTCTCTGTGGTCAATAGCATACTTTTCGGTGCCGAACAATACTGATTATAGTTAAACTTTATTTTGGTGAGTTGAAGTTCTAAAAGCATGTATTTCTTAATCTAATAAAATGTTATTAAATAAGTATAAAAGAATTTTTAGCGGTCTCAGTATATGTATTTTACTTTCGTGCTTGATTACGCAGAGTTAATAACGATCTGATAATTATTTACGATTTTTTTTCTGCTTCTTAAGTTACCGATACTTTGAAATTTTATTTTAATTGAAAAATTGCCCCGTTGTAAAAATAAGTGGGCTATTTTTATGATGGTTATAATTCGAATTCTATTTATGATTTTAAATTTATTTTTTTGTGATTTATAAATTCAAAAGAGAAGTACTGAAAACAAAGCTTTACTCTCCCATAGTCAGAATTTTTGAAAGTAATTAAATAATATTTCATTCTGTATTTTTATTTTTCAAAGAACGGATGCATAAAAGTCTTAAAAATTTAATTTTTTTAAAAAAAATTGTTAAGAACAGTTTTGTTTTTCAGCCACCATGAACATCACCAAAACAGTCAGTCGCTGTTATCCATTGATTATTATAAGGACATATTGAGTTGTTAAAAAATCACCCTGTGTTATTGGAAACAATTGACCAATAAATTCTCCAGCATTTGAAAATGCAACAAATTGCATTTTGAGCAGCCGCATAAGATGCATTTCATTCCAACTACCTCCCACCTGCCTCGCTTAATTTCTGCGTCTCTTTGTTTTTGGAGGTTTTCGGGGTTGATGGGTCGCGAATTCCTTTCATCATATTGATCACCTTGTACTGCAAGTTGAAGAGCCTGTTAAAGAACCATCTCAGTTGAATACTCGAAACTCAATCAATTTGTACGACTTGGAATTTTAAAAAAATTTTTATACTCCTAATGCGATTTAGAACAAAATTATTTAAGTTGGTAATCCTTTCTCTTTTTTTTTTAAATTCAAATGTTGCCCTTGGTTAGTAACTCAAAACTCCTTAATAACTTTTAAATATCTTGCATTTTGATGACTTGGTAAAATGTGACATATTTCGGATTAATTAATTAAATGTATTACAGTTAGATATAAGTTAAGCTTTCGCCATTAGCGTGTGAAGAGTCATAGAAGAAGGAGGTACGTTAGTTTCTGTCTTGATTTTCAAATATATTAAAATCTTTTGAGTTCGAAAACTATATGTAACTAAAAACCGCATTAAATAAAGTTCTATAAAAAAGCAACATGGAAATTTAAAAAAATATTTTTAACAATCAAATGCGAAAATTTGAAAACTGGTATAGCTATTCTAGGGAATATCTTATCCGCCATACCAATTATGTTATGCTATCTCGATCCTAAAACCAACTATGCAATTAATACACTTTAAATTAATGATTTAAAAAAAAAAACTTAGAGTTGCATGATACGTATCCATATAGTGAAACGAAAATTTTCGATCCATTTTTAATTTAGCACGTTTTCTTTCATTATATTTTATTTATTTTTTGCGTGTTTCTTAGCCTATTATATCTTCCATTCATCCGTCGTATCTTAGATTTTATTTTCTGTTAGTTTTTCTTGCAGATAAAAAATAATTGTGCATGTTCGATATTCAAATTACATCAGTTAGCTGCTATTTCCTGTAGGTGTCATTTTAAGAGTAAAAGTTAATCTAAAAATATTCAATCGCAATACATTATAAAAATAAAAAAAAACTGCGTTCTGGTTGATTTATTATAAAACGAAAAATTGTTTAATGGGTCTTAATGTCTTACAAAATAGGACATATTCAAATTGTATTTTATAATATATGCTAAACAGTAAACTCCCTATCATCCGTGGTCCTGTCTTGGGACAAAAAATGACTTGTACACGAAGCTAAGATGAACGCATTATTTGAATTTTGTTAGTATTTTGTCCGTAAGAGATTCTTTTGCAAGACTCTGTTTCACGATATTTTTTCTATTCCTCGATATTTTGTCTAAACGAGATTAGGTTCCATAATATTCTTTTTCTCAACGAGTTTCTGTTCCACGATATTTTGTCTGAACTTGATTGTGTGCCAAGATATTTCATCTAGATTAGATTTTGTTCTATGATATTTTGTGTAGACAAAATTTTATGTTATGATATTTTGTCCCGACGAGATTCAGCCCTGAAATATTCTGACCAAATATCCACTGTATTTCTTTTATATTTGTGCTGCGTTCTAAATATTTTCTCGATCAGTATGAGAAATTCCCTCGATTTTTCTTCTCTATTCTGGGGATAATCCAGTTTTAAAATAGATAGTCTCTTCTACTGGTTATGGTAAACCGGAATAACATATTTATGGAAACAATATTATGTATGATTAACTCTAATTTAAAAGTTTATTTGTTTGAAAAACACTTTAAAGTCCTTTTTAGTTTCCAATTTTTATTTACATACATTTTATTTTTATTGTAAATAAAATTACAAGCATGGTCTCATCTTTAAATAATACTTTAGAATTTTAAAAAAAAGCGTTAAAAGTGACAAAATGATGAATACAGTATTTCTTATTATCAGCATTATATTTAAATTTATATCGGCAAGATATTGGTACAATACATTAAATATTTAACATAAAATTTATTTAATTACAAAACTTGACTAAAATGAAATTCCAGTAATCGAGTTGTTTAACGATTTATGTTTTAATTTTTAAAGGTAGAGAAGCGCAGATATAAGAAAAGAGACAATTTATTTAATTTTGTATATTCAAGCAGTAATTATTTCACCCATTTTTAAATTTACTTTTTAACATTTTATGAATTGTTTTCAGTGATACTTTATTAACTTTCAAAAAAACTGTGTTTACAGCAAGTCAAAAAGTTTAATATTTCAAAAATTTATTTCTGGAAGGCGCCGAACTTTTTCTTTGAATTTTTGAGATGGGTTAATTACGTGAGATATATGCCGCAACAAATATTCTGTTTGAAAGCGATTTGTTTTTCCTTACATTCATCTTATTATTATTATTTTTTTAAATTTTAAATATGTTATTTGCATATATATATATAATGATTGCCCTTTAGCCACTCTTTCTTGCAAAAAAATCTATTTCTATTACTTTTCACGCAATTTTAGGAATTTTATTGCTCTATTTTCTATTATCCTAATCTAGTAGCAAGATATTGCTTAATTTTTTCATACCAACTAGCTGATTTGGTTTCTTTTTGGCTATCATCTTCATCCAGAATTTCTACAATTTCAACGAAATCTTTTCCATCATCACTAGTAAAGAGTACTTTGCCCTCAGCTTTTTCTACAGTCTTGTCATCATCGTCATCTTCATTTTTCTCTGTTACTTCATCATCATCATCTTCTTCATCACTTTCTTCTGAATCTTCGTCTATATCTATTTCTTCATCTTTATCCGTTTCTTCTTCTTCACTCTCTTCAGTTTCAATACCAGACTTTTCTTCACTTTCTTTCGTTTCTTCATCTCCTATTTCTTCTGCATATTCTACTTCACTATCATTTATTATATCTTCATCCACATCATCTTTTGCTTCTTTGATTTCATCGTCACTTACTTCATTCTCCTCGGGCAAACTGTCGATGCCAACTGATGAATAGTCTAAAATAGTAATTGATAGTTAAATTAAACAATATGTAGAGTATTCCATAAAAACTACACTTAATATGCATTTTATCCTTATCGGAAATAAAAACAAAAAGGTATCCATATTGGGGGTCGTAAATGAATATTTTATTATATATTAAAAAATGCTATCGTCATTTGAAAAATCGCAGTATAGGAGGTAACAGATAACAAGACATGTTTGATTGTTTCAAGAAACGGACAGAGGTTGATTGACGATTGTTAAAAACGCAACCTCCAATTAAACCTGTCTTATTATTTGTTACATTTTCCTTTTTTTCTTTTACTGTAATTTGTGAAATTTCGATATGGTTTTTGCTTTTTCCTCTCTTGAATATTAATTTGAGACTCCCAGTTTTTTATTTTTTTTATCTTGGATAAGAATTTTAAAAATACATATAAAGTACAGTCTTATCGGTACACTATATATGTATTATGAGGATGAAAATATAGTATATGCATAACAATGAACAAACAGAAAGTGTCGTTTCAATGTGGAGAAATAGCTATAAAAATACGTGATATGTACTTATTTTTTATTGACTGATTTTTTTGCAAAAATGAGTTTGTATTTTAATCAACGTTCTTAAACAAAAGTCCTTGAAAATTGTTTATAACAGGAAATGTGTGGGCCATTTAAATGTTATATAAAATGGATGAGAGATTTTTGATTTGCTGACATGGTGGTTGAAGTGGTATGAGAAATGCTTACGCAAAACACTGAAATCACCTTTATATTTTTTTTAAATCAAAAAATAAATGTAATAACAATTTAAAAAAATCAATTGAAGAAAATTTTCAAATTTGGATTAAAAATGAAATTTAGGGTAAGAAAAAATCTTCTTCAAAATTTTATTAAATAAATTTTTTAATGCAACTTTTGTTTTATGTTAAGTTATATCTTTTACTTGACTCCTGAAATTCTCAAAGTTAGATTACTACTTTAAAAGTCAAAATTGAAGCAAAGGCGGAGGTAGCGTGTTACAGTATGGTCAGATTTTTGCCGAGAAGATATATGCTTATCTTAGCTGAGGAGAAATAGGACTGTCCGAAAGTGCATGCTTCGAACAACCGATATTCTAATTTTATGACTATCAATGTTCAACTCCTTAGCCTTGTAATTTTGAACCCGACCAAGAAGATAAGGGAACTTCCTGAATCCAGTAGTCTTTTGATAGGAGTTTTTGTTGGAACTAACTCGCATTTGCTTTAGATGAGGAGGAAAACCTCCCACGGTTAGCCTGACTGCAAGAGGATTCTGAACCATGTTCCGTCTACCACTGAAGTTATTTTACGTCGTCACTGTGGTCGATGCGATCCGGGAGCTGAGTTCGTTTCAACCAGCCACTCCTGGGATTCGAACCTAGTTATAAACAATGGGAGGTAAACGCTGTATCCCCTGAGCCACCACGACTCTTACAATTAAGAATAGAAATTCTGTAAAAAATGTAATTTTAGCTATACAATTTAAATTTCAAATGAATTGGTAAAGATATGTTCGAATAAATTAGGCCGACTGGAAATAGCTTTAAGATATAGCATTAAGAAATACGCTTTTGGAAGTTTTCTGAACATAATTAGTGGGATGAGAGAGGATGTGCAAAAATTCGAAATTTTCTTATTCGTAACAATTTTACACAACTTTTTAAGGTATTAAAGCAAATTTCAAGGAAGAAAAGAAAAAACGATTTACCCAAATTACCTTGAGAGGTCGATAACAAGTATTTAAGTTTTTTTTTTTTTTTTTTTTTTAAAGTATGAAATCAAGATCTTTGTTCACGCAGTTTTTCAGATCAATCATTGGAGTAGCTAGGCCATTTTTATGGAAGGGGGGGGGCACGCCCCTCTATCAGTTCTAAATTACTATATATTTACATAAAAACCAAGTAAAGATAAGATGTAAAACTATTATGAATTCTATAACTTACTTTTTTAACTGTTCCTAGCTCTGTTCATGCGTAGACAAAAAATATCCTTGGAAGTAAGTGCAAGGTAATATTGATTCAATTACTCTTATTATTGGTAAAAAATAATTATAGAAGATAGGTTTGATTATCAGTGGAGATGGAAAACGGTTTTAGTCCAAGTTGCTTTCTTAAATCGAAGGGCAATATAATGATAAGCCACAAAAATATGATTCTAAATTGCTCAGAAAAGAATTTTCATTGGAGAAAGGACATGTTGTTAGAGGGTTTTTTTTTTTTAATCATCTGTCTGGAAATAATTTTCAACAACAATTTGGTGTAAGAATGTCACCGTTGAAATAAGTATAACCACTATATTTTCCTAAACTCTTCAACATTTCCACAAAATTTTATTATTATGTAACACCGCTGAATGATCAAGTTCGAGTTTTGTTTAGATACTATATGCAATAAGAATTTAAATAATTAAAAGAATTCTTATGGCAAACCCTTTGAAAAACCTTATTCAGATAAGGAAAGAGCTCAATCATCAGTATTTATATTTTTTGCACACAATAACATAGTACTGGTGGAAAGCGCTAATTATTTACAAATGCGTAAGCATTAAGCTTATTAATTTAATATTCTTTGTAATAGTCAAATTTTATTTTAATTAAAGATATTACTTATTTGGACCATTTTTAAAACATTTAGCGTAATTTCTAAAAAATATTAAAAATAACTCCTATAGTTTTTTTTTGTTAAGCCTACTACGAAAGTTTTGGCAAATGGAGAAAAGCGATAATTCGGGCTCTATAGTACTCAATTTTTACTCATATACCTCACTACGAAGATTTTATTTAATTTTGGTTAAGCATCTGAAACAGATTAACTTTAATGCCAACAGATGGCGCTCAGACTGAATGTATATTATGAATATTAATGTTTTTATTTTGTTTCAATTTGATTTTTATAGCTTCGATGAAAGAAGATCGTTTTTCTGTAATGTCCGTCCTCTCATTAAATTTGTTATATTATTAGAGTTCGTTTTCTTTTGAACACAAGCGAAGCAGATTTGCAGTATCGAAGTCTGGTAAATAGATAAGATCCAGGTAGGAAAGAATATTTGAACTATTTCTATTCTATTTCTTCAGCATCCAGCTGATAAAGATGATTCTGATTTTTTTTCTTAGTGCAACGAATTGGTAAATTTAAAAAAAAAATGTCCTTCATACTTATGTAGTAACTTACATACTTTGTACATAATTGAAAGAACTTTGTTTTTCATTCAAACAAAAATTGCATATGCTTTTGATTCTGCCTCTACATCCTTCAAGAAGGAACATTTAATCAAAAAAGCTATGCAGCCACCATCTTGTTTTTTACTGTATTGGAAAATTAATTTTTGCAGTTCACTGATTATATAAGAGGGTTTTTTTCAAAATTTTAATTCGTCACATTGTCTTGATGTCAGAAATTTTCCGATTCAGTGGTTTAACTACTTATCGAGCTGTAATTATTCTGTTTATAATAAGAGAATAACAAAACGTTCTGTTTTACTTCTTAGTTTCAGTTTTGATTTTGTTTTAAAATTATGAACTTCTTTTGACAAATTGGTGGAAATAATTTTCATTGTAAAATTTACCTGAGTTAAAATCATCCATATCAACCTCACTGTCTTCCGGCTCTAAAGGCTTTGCAGAAGTATTTCCAGAAAGGAAAGAGCCCGCAATCAAAACACCCATAGCTATGAGTATACATTTGGGTGGCATCATTACTATTTCGATGGACCCCTGAAATATATTTAAAAAGTATAAATACCGTCATATACAAGAGCATAAATGTACATTTTTATCCGCAATATAATAACGCAATGTTACTGATGTACAGAAGTTTTAACATGTAGTTAAACTTTAAAATATAGGTCTGAGGGGTCCCGCAGTGGACTGATCGTTAAGATACGGTTCCCAGCAGATCACCGAAGTCAAGTATCACTGGCTGCGGTAAGTGTGTGGGTGGGTGACCACTTGGATCAGTCTGCGTAGGGACCGAGGGTGTGCGTGCGGTATTGATCCTCGTTAAACTGTTCTACAGTAAAGTGCTCGACTTCGCATGCAGGTCGTCGGGCAACCGAAGCGGAGGTGCCATCCCCTCGGCAGAGGATCAAAATTGTGATGGCGTGTCTTCGGATCATCCTCAGGAATGTTTCCCAGACCGTCGCAAATAGCCCATTGTGCAGCTCTAGTGCGACGTAAATGAACTACAACAACAACAACAATAGGTCTGAGGGGAAAAAAACCCAAAATATGGTAAAATCTACCATATTTCTGGCACTACGGGAAGGCCAGAAAACTCGGTAATTCTTACCGAAGCAGATTTTTATAAACTGTGATAAAATTTGGTACTTTTATCATTCTTACTTAGAGCATGGCATAAAAACCATTTGTTCTGTTAAATTTACTTTAAAGTTATGCATTTTTTTACTAAATCCATTGGACAATTACATTCAATTTTTTTAAAAATATTAGTGCATTCAGAATTCCTCAAAACACCAAGAAAACATTTTATTATTTTTCGATGAGTACTAATTATTTAGTTATTTTTAAGCAAAAAACGTTTACTTTTGTTTTCGTCAAAAACGGGGAGTTAGCGATTATTCACGAGTTTACGTCGCCCGTGCGCGAATTGACAAAACATACCGTAGATTGCAAAGGGTTGGCGAAAATTTCTATTGGCGTTAAAGGAGCGTTCTCGCAAATTGCCAAACAGCTGTGTGCTTATGATTTCGTTTTGTTTTCGGTATCGCATAACATTCAACAAGATATGGGTGCGACATTTCAATTAAGTGGGTCTTCATTTGATTCTTCTGCATCAAATAAAATATAAAGAGTATTTTTTTGTTACAGCGCCGACATAATCGTTTGTATCTGTTGACTAAATTGTGTTTATTAGCGTTTTTTAAAAGGTCGTAATAGAACTAAGATAGAAAAATTACACATTATTACATATTCTATAGTTTCATAACTTTCATTTAATGTATTTCGAGTAGTGAAATTCTTTTCCTACTCATCCACTAATTCGAATTAATAATTTCACAATAACCTTTAATCCTTAATAATGAAATGAGTGTTATAATAAAGTTTGTTTACTTAAAAGATTAAAAACAATTTTTTTTATTGTTTATTATAGACTTAGTTTCCAATTCTATATTCATTAATTAAACTTAATGGTTCTGCTCGATAACCATTTAAAATTTTATAAATTTTTAAATTATTATTTTAATTTTTAAATTATTATTTTTTAAATTTTATACATTTTTAAAATTTTATTTAATTTTCTGTTATTTCTCCTGTAAATATTATACTTGCTTACTGGGCACTGTTGCAGCGTCACACAACCCCCTCATTCACTTGTAAAATCACATTACTCTTGCTGTAATGACCATCTTTGTCTCAGTTAATAATTCCCATTGTATTTACCATCTTTAAATTTGTTCCAACCAACCACTGTATTTATTATCATTGCAATTAGATGGACTTTATGTCAATCAGACATTACCTTATGGAACATCGCAAAATTACCTTATGTCTGTTGAACTGATCATCTTTACTTCTGTTCATGCTTTCCACTGTAATCATCATCATCGCATATGTCTCAACTTATTAGTGTAATTGCTATAATTGCTCACTGAGCAGTGTGGTTGCGTCGTACAACCCCTTCACTCACCTGTAAAAACCATATTTTGTCTATTGTACTGATCATCTTTACTTCTGTTCATAGTTGCCATTATATTTATCATCTTTCACTTGTAAAAACTACACTATGTTTGTTCAATGGATCATCTGCCTCCCACAGGAGGCGGGACGGGGTTAAGCCAAGCTTAATTTTCTGTTATTATGAAATTCTTTAAATATTTTTCGACGTAGAGATTATTTAGCAATAATGCGAAAAGCTGAAATTTATAAATGTATAATATTTATAAATGTTTAAGAGAATTTTTAGCAGCTATTTTGTACTAATTATTTTAATTAAAATGTTTATTATACGCAGTTTTATAATAATAATCGTAAAATTCATTGAACAATTGAGTATTACATTTTAAAATGCAAGTATAATTTAATAATTATTTCATTTTATAACTGCAAAACGGTAGATAAGTAACTTCGTTATAAAGTTTTACATGATACGAAAATATTATACGATTGCTTTATAATGAAAGAACAACAATTTAAGTTTTAAACTTTTTGTGGAAAAGAAAAAATTGAAAATTTCTCCTGTCATCGGTGTCAGCGATTAGAGAGTCTTTTATCGTATAAATATTAAGTCAGTATTGTTCCCTTTTAAATAAAAATGAATTTTGCTCCGAAAAAAAATTACTTGAATTTTGTCGATAGAAATTCCCTAATTATAGCAGCAAAAACTTTTAAATTTCTAATCAAACTTTCTTTCATTATAATTTTGTGTATATTATTAATAATATAAATGACTATTGAAAGGAATTAATTGAGAATGTCCAATTTTAATGAATCACTGTTTACGCAATCAGATTAATAATTTTTTTCATAATTTACAAATGGAGAAAAAGTCCTGACAGTTTAAAAGTGAAGAGAAAAATATAGTTGAGATTAAATTTATAAAGTAAGCACAACCCGAAGGAGATTGAAGTAATGTCATTAAAATCGAAATTTCAAAAGAAAAAAAAATCACGTTTTAGTGTACAGTGAGCAGTAAACAAAAATCTAAAACTAACTTTTGATCTAATGATCAGATGTTTACGTTCTAGGACTCAATCTTAATGGATCGAGAGAGTGAATTCAAATATGCCGCTTAACTATAGCAGACAATATATTTTAAGTTCGGAAATCAGACACTGAAACGAGCCTACTTTGAGAAATTTTTTTCCTGCGTATTCGGATTTTTGATCCCCAGTATATAGGGGTTGCCGCAATCTGGAAATATTATCCCAATAGTTTGGTCAGGAAAGCAATGCAATGTTAGGACCCCTTAGTGTTAACCTTACTTATTGCGCATTTCACCATATCTTGGGAACTTTCCAGTGAACTTTTAAGTGAATTGAAAATTTTTTGCACTCAATGTTTTAATGTTCATTTAATTTAGATTTTCCTTCATTCTCTACCACTATTGTAAGATATTTACTTTTCACCTAACTTGTAAAATTAAAAAGTTTAGAATTCTTTACAAAATCACTCAGGCGAAGTGATTGCCTTTTATTTAAATCTTATTTAGAAGGTGTTTTTCTTAAAGTATTTCATTTAAAGTTTTTATCATTTTAAGTTGAAATGAATGTCGCCCTGCTTTGCATAGTTCAAAAATTATTTCAAAGGAAACATAACTTAACATTAAACACTCAGGTCTTACAATTATAAATCAAAAAATCACTACATTTATTTATTAAAAAACACTCTTATGAACTGATAATAAATTGATCTAAGTCCTAAATGTGAGTTCTATAATATATAATTTATTTAAACTCAGTATATACATCTGACGTCTGTTGTCACCAATGGCTCAATTTTAAAATATAGTTTTTCTTTTATAAATTTTCGGATATTTTCATATGAAGGATAGTATTTAGTTAGAGAATTAAAAATTGTTGTTTAAAAAAGTTGTTAAAAATTATAATTATTATTAATACTTGACTACAGGAAGTTTTCAATTAAAGGTTGAAAATTTTTTAAATTATGTTATTTTTTTATTCTGTTATTTTTTTAATTATGTTTTTAATTACCTAATTAATATAACAGTATTTAGGAATCTATAAACTTATGCTACGTATGATCGTTGCAGAATAGCCTACACCCAATATATGTAAATAAAATATATTTTTAAAATTGTGCATTTTCTATTAATTGCATTTATTATTGTTATACTGAAAGAGTATCAAGGTATCTATGACCTCCATAATAAATGAAGTATTTACGGACTTTTATATACATTAAGGAATTGAGTCAATTTTTCACGAAGTTCAAGATCTCATCCCATTGAAAAAAAGTTATTAAATAAATATTTTTTACAATAAATGCTTCTAGTAATAAAACAAACGCGATATAAGTCATTGAAGAAAAATCCCTTCATTTGTACATTTTTTCCCTCTTGAAATTATTTCACATATTTCTTTTTTCACTAACGAATTTCCGATTACTTTAAAATTTTAAAAATATCGATTTTTTCATTTGCAAGAAATTTTTACTTTAAAGCGTGATAACATTTTTGAATACTCCAATTTTTTTTATAGTAAATAATATGTCTTTGTTAATTTCTAAAAAAAATGCTCATAAAAAAGTTTACATTATTCTTTTATCAAGATTGATTTAACAGAGAGAAAATCACTAAATTAAAACAGGTTGTACTCTATGTTTTCTTACAATAAAAGTTAAATAGAATTAATTCTTTAAAATAGCGTTCCAATAAAACATGGTATTAAAATGTTACGTTATTTTTTGTCATTGGTTCAATAATAAATTATTTTTATTTCCTCACAAACACAATTCTTGTAAAAAAAATTAAATCTGTTATATCAAAAAACTAGATCGTTTTATAAAATATAAATTATTGCTCTTAATAAAATATAAATACAGTTTATTTGTAACGTGACCCTAAGAATAAAAAGTTTATTTTCTTTTTTAATGCTCTACTAAAATGAATTAATGAGTTATTTTTATTCATCATGGCTAGTCGAGGAGGAGGAAAAAAATATCGAATTTCACTGCTTAGGTTAATGTAATTTCGTTCTCCCACCACATTTACGCGTAATCCATCGCCAATTTCACTTGCAATCGCCTAGTTTATAATCTACGGTATGTTTTGTCAATTCGCCGCCCGTGCCCATCTGCCTTTCGTGTAGAATCATTGTGCCGTGAATGCCATTACGTTTTGCTTTCGTTTCGTAATTAAATCCAACTTTTTAAATGGTAAATAACTATATGAGAATAAATATATGCATGGGATGCCTGCTATTACTTATTAAAATGAGGCACTTATTAAAAAATTACTTATTAAAAAAGGAATAAAAATTTAGAAATTTAAAAATAAAAATAATTTATAGCTATAGCGAAAATTCTATTTCTTCAAAGAATAATATTGAGAATAGATATGAGCATTAATGTGTGTTTAATGATTATTATTCAGATATTAAGTATTTAATTCAGTAAAAAAAAAAGAAGAAATAAACTGCATTAGTAAATATTTACTTTAAAACATATAAAAATAAAAACTTCAACTCTAGTAAAAAAGGCAAATCTAAATTTCATAGCCCCAATGTATAAAATTAGCACATTGATTATATAGTTGATGATAGATAGATATTATGGATAGATATACTGTAATAAAAATGAAATAAAAGGAAGTAAATCATTAATAAAAAGCTTAATCAAATATCTAGTAAAAGCAAATCTCCAAATATTTACTTCGAACTTACACTTATATCAGTGAACAAAGCACCTTTCACAACGAATTTCTACTTGGAACGTTAGGATTTATCAGATGCGTTGAAATAAAAAAGATATCAGCAGCTGAATCCGATGAATTGAAAATTCCTTAAAAATAAAAATTACAAAATAAAGATTAAACAACCATAACAGCAGAAATGAACGATAAAAAAATAAACAGAAAAAATGAAAATCTACTTAAATTTTCCTTAAATGTATTATTCGAATTAAATATATTAATAATATATTTCATATATATTGGATTTTTCGGAAAGTAATTTCGTTTTTTTCTTTTTTTTTGGGGGGGGGATGAAAGACAATTTTCGTATAATGAATAAATATTTTATTAAATTATTTATTGGCCATTCTGGTTCAATACCTTTTGCCATCTTTCTGGTAGTAGCATTATACCACGCTCATAAAAATTTTGATCTTTGCTGGCAAAAAACTGATCCAGGTAATTTTTGACCTCTTCATTTGAAGTAAAGGTTTTACAGTCCAAAACATTTTGTAGTGACCGGAACAAATAATAATCCGAAGGCGCCAGATCTGGAGAATATGGTGGGTGTGGCAGTGTATCCCATTCAAGCTGTAAAAGCTTTTGGCGAGTGACCAAACTCATATGAGGTCTCGCATTATCTTGGTGGAACACTATACCTTTTCTGTTGATTAATTCTAGTCTTTTCTGTGAAAGAGCGTCATTCAATTTGTCCAGCTGACGGCAGTAGTGTTGTGTTAAGTGCTGTGTTATCATGTAGAAACTCACAAAAACTATTCCTTTAAAATCCCACCAAAGATTCAGCATCACCTTTTTTTGATGCATATTGGCTTTCGAAATGCTTTGAGCCGGTTCACCTTTTTTTCTCCGCGATCTCTTGCGTTTGACATTGTTATAGACAACCCATTTTTCGTCCCCAGTAATGATGCGCTTCAAAAATGGATCATTTTCGTGACGTTTGAAAAGCAAATCACAGACGTCAACGCGACGACACAAATTTCTCTCCGTGTGAGAACATGGGGAATCCATATATCGAGCTTCGAAGTTAAACCCAGGACTTTCAATTGGTCATAAACTGTTGAATTCGATAAATTTAACCTCTCACCGATATCACGTGTTGTTATTCGCCGATTTGCATCAACTAATGCCTTTATCGTGTCTTTATCAACTTCAGCGGACCTTCCAGAACGTGGTGGTGTATCTTCGACATCAAAATTGCCGGATCGAAATTTCGCAGACCAATTCTGGCACTGGCGTACTGTCAACACATCTTCTCCATACACATCGATTAATTTCTTTCTGGCATAAACAGCATTTTTACCTTTTCTATAGAAAAAAAGTAAAATATGACGAAAATGCTGCTTATTGTTCTCCATATTTAAAAGGGCACCAGCCAAAAACTACTGCGTAGAATTAATTGAACTTTTTCACCCACAAGCCTTGCTATATCAGCTCTCAAAACATATAATGATAATGTGGCTTAAGTGTGAAGTTGGATTCGAAAAATACAATTAAATCCCCTGTTGGAAAAACGAAATTACTTTCCGAACAACCCGATATTATAAATTTATATTAAATATATTATTTGAATTTTATTATTACTGTACTTTATAAAATAATCTTAGAAGATAGTTACCAAAATCATACCATTTTCCTTATTCTAAATTTTAAAAGCTTCAAATCACTAATAATTACATTTAAAATTTTTTAATAATGAAATACAGGAACTTAGTTTTTTTTTTAATATTTGTGCAGTAATTACTAAGAGTTAATTGCATTCACAAAGTCTACAAGTTGTACAATTTAGGAAACCAGTTATACAACCAATAATATGGGGCATTTGTAATTAAGAGAATAAGAAGACCATTAGTAACCCAATGATAAAACAATTGTTTCATAGCAAAATAAGAAATGTGAAATAAAATTTTTGAACTGTTACAAGTATACAAAATTATAATAAATTGCAGATTGAACCTAACTATGTTGTTTTGTCGTCTGTCATTAAGGCAAAGGGGTGCGATCTTTGGCCAAGAATAAATAGATCATAACAGAATAGGTTGTTTAAAAATTTTACGTCGTATTTGATAATAAGAATATTGCTTTAGTTCTGCTAAATCCTGTTGATGTTTTTGCTTATCTTAACTGGTCTAGTCAATAGGATACACTAGCTCTATGAGCCCTTATACGCTCAGAAAAACGAGAAGGGGTCTTCATCTCAAATTCCAGACAGGAGAGGTGTGGAAATTAGAGAATAGTTTGTCTCAAGAAAGAACTCCCCTAGCCATTCGTCTTGACTCGTGGTGGTGACTATGATAACGAGATATAACTATTTCAAGTAAAGGTGTGGGGTCACGGTTTAGGACAGGTTTTGGCTTAGGTTAGCGAAAAGAGGAAATCGTTTTCTTTAGCCCCTAGAGTGAAGAGAAGCTACCCTTTCTGAAGTGAGCTATTCTTGTTACCGTAGCAGCAGACGGCCTCAGACTTTGTGGCGAGGGGAGTTCTTACAGAAGAGAAACTATTTTGTTTACTGTGTCCTTATACAGGATTAAGGGGGGGGGATGGTTTATGTCCATCAAAGTTGATTCTGGGAAAAAATTAATTTCAAGTTTTGATAATTTTCAGTAGCAAGCGTAAGAATGAAATTGTAAAAATATACTCAAATGTTAACCGTTTTGTCCACAAAATCCCCCCCTTCCCCAATGGATACTTCCTCACATGTATCACTGTCGTCTTCTTTCTGCCTCTCTTCTTTTCTTCTCATGAGACTGATTCAAAATCGGTGATTTTTCATAAAATTCTCGTGACTCCGTTTGCTCCAAAAAGTTTTTCAGGAACTGTAAATCTTGATATTTAACAGCCTTTATACGAACACTAGTGTTTAAATTTTTTTTTTTTTTTGGGGGGGGGGGGGACGCTTTCCCTCTGTGTTACCTGAGTTAATGGGTTATTAATAGTCCTTTCAATCCTGAAAAAAACTTGACAGATGGAACCGCTTTCTTTTTATTTATTTTTCGCACTGGGTTAAAGGAAGCAGTGTGTAGTTGGCGTAAAAATTCGTTTTGAAGAATATCTTAGAATCATCTTTACTCACCTTATTGCCTAGTACAAAATTTTCATTTTTCAGGGTAAAAACCGAATAAATGTTCCGTCTAATTTAAATATTCTAGCTGCTTACGCTAAGTTCTAGTTGCAACTACCAACGCATGCCAGTTTGGATATTTCATAATTATATAACCGTCGTTGAACAGCCGACCCAATTTTTGGTTTGCAACTACCACTGTTTAACTCAATAGCCTCGTAATTTTGAACCCAATCCTTCAGACAAGAGAACTCCTGGATCAAGTATTGGGAGAAATTTCCATTCTTGGAGGACTTTTTTTTATAAAACTAACTCGCCTTTGAGTTATATGGAGAGGAAAACCACGTATCCCGAATCACCGGATTGGGGGGCGAGTGTTTTATCTCGAGCCACCACGGCTGTGCAAGTTTGGATAGAAACCATTGTTCCCTAGTCAATTTCTCCAGTACAGCTAATTTTCATTGTGTAATAACTCTCGGAGAAACAAGATTTTCCACTTAACTTACAGTACTTATTGTGTAATCATTGTTACCAAAAAATTATATAAGTAGCTGAAGGACTGTATTTTATTATTAAAATATTTCAAATGTAATTGTTAATGATCGATGACTAATAAAAATTTAAAAAGTGGTACGATTTAAGCAAATCTTCTTTAAAGAACATACAAATGCATAACTTTCTTGAGGATGAAGATTTCTTTTATTGTTTTCTTTTTTTAAAAAAAAATTAATTAAAATATAATATAAAATATAAAAAATATAAAAATAATATAAAATATAAGAAATATAAAAATAATATAAAATAATATAAAATAAAAAAATAATAATATAAAATAAAAAATTAACGGTTCTAATAACAGAGTTCGATTAACTGTTAGTAATTTTTTTATCATTTAATTAAGAAATATTTAAAAAAAAAGTTCTAGTAACAGAATTCGATTAACTGCTGGTACTTTTTTTTTATCCTGAATCTAATAACACTATAAACGATGTCAAAAAAGTATTTAATGTATGGAATGCAGATTGCCCAAAACGATAAATGGATCACCCTAAACAACTTTTGATTTCATGATCGGATCTTTACGTTATCGACACAATTTTAATGATAAAAATTACGATTTGTTTAAAATTTGATTTCTCAGAAACTATTCAGCCGAGTTTGCTCACATTTTGCATTTGGCCATGTGATACAAAATATGAGCAAACATTCTTTAAAATGATGTAAAAATTTCATACTATTCAAAACGTTTTCGACTATTTTTAAATGAAATAATAAATATTTAGTCAAAGTTATTTTTTGCAATGGAATATTTTTGGGTTAAAGAATTTTATAATTTTGTGCAATAAGTTTTAAATCCGCTTAAAAAGATTTCGCGTTATGGTGAAATACTCAAAAAGTAAAATTAACATTAAGATGCCCAAACTTTGAACCGAACTCCTATCCGAACTATTGGGACCATATTTCCTAGATTTGAGGCTACCCTTTATGTTTTGGGGCTTAGAAATCCTGTCCGTCGAAAAGGAGGTATGTTTATATTCAGAGAAAGTACGTTTTTGTATCTGGTATCATAACTTAAAATATCTTCTGCATTAATTAATTAGCATATTTTATATTTCATTACCGTTATTGAATAGCCGACCTTACTGTGGATTTACGACTACTAATATTCAATTCCGTAGCCTTATAATTTTGAACTCAATCCAGAAGACAAGGAAACTCCTGAATCAAGTATTGGGATAAATTTGACTTTGTGGCGGACTCTTTGATGGGACTAACTCGGACTTGTGCTACATGGAAAGGAAAACCACGAAAACCTCATACGGTTAACCTGACGTCAAGGGAACTTTATCCCATGATCCGTCTACCACTGAGGATATTTTACGTTAGCACTGTGGTCGGTGCGAGCCGGGTAAGGAATTCGAATTGACCAGACATCGCTGGGATACGAACCCGTTGCACGTCATTGGAAGTAGCGTACTCCGTCTCCTGCCCTACCATGGATCTAAAATAATTAGCATATTTGAAATCACCAGCTCAACCCGTTTAGATTGAGTTCTAGAACATGAAGATCCTATAACTAGGTCAAAAGTTACCGTTTTTTTTTCGTGCATTGTACAATAACGTTTATAAAATTTCTTATAAATGTTTTTGTTAACTCCCTGACGTTGATGTATCTGCTATTCTGTTTTCACTGTTAAAAATCTTTGTTTTAAGGCTTTTTATGTCGAAAAACTTTCACGTATGAAATAAAAACACTGTTCATCTAACAAATTTACAAAAGCGCAAGGGATGTACGATAAAATCATTATTAAATTTTATTCTTCTATACTGCCTCCTAACTTAATGATGAATATCTTAATACACTTTTAATGTTGTTCTTCGTTTCACTTTCTGGATTCAAATTCCAATCTCCCGTGACACAATCCATTTTGACAGACCCTCTTTTATTAAAATAGCGTAATTTTCATTAAAAAAAATATTTCTCTAAAAAAATTTTCTTTTTCGAGTTTTGTTGCATTAACTTTTTTCTTTAGCATTGCTCATAAATAATTAACTTGTATTAAATATTTAATTTCATAAAAGTTCCGCAATGTTGTGATACCGCAATTGCATCACAAAAACATTTATAAGAGCTTAAAAAACGTTTTTAACGTGTTCTAAAAATATTTTTGAAACACAATTTAATTTATTAACATTTTTCCATCCACTCTTAACGATAATATTAAATAATACATAAACTTACTCAATGTTGAAAATGCCTGGCCTCGTTCGCTACGGTGAAAAATAACGTTTAAAACAAATAATTGACGTTAATTTGCGAATTGATTATTTATTCAGAACTGATAAAAAGTTAGAAAACCTTGTTGATCTTACACCGGATCTTAAATACGTATCTTCGAAAAACGAACCAATAAAAATCAGATCTTTAAAAAAACGGATATGTCACTTTAAACACGTATTAGCTGGGCGTAGCTGATATGGTTACATTTCAATGATGTATAAATCAGTTAAAAACACACCGTTATTTTTTATAAATTTCTGCAATTAAAAATTCATTAATAAAGGTTATACAACTTTTAAAAAAATAAACGCAAACAAAAATAGAAAATTACAGGCGCAAGAATTTTTTTTTCTATACTTATGATAGTGTTTGCCATATTAAATTTTTTTGGCATTCTTCTAAAAGAGCATTGTATACTTCTACCAAGATCTTTTAGAAGTCTATTATTCTTTTTAAAATATCTCTAGTTGTATTTTATGTAAGTTATACACGTAATTGATGTAAGACATTATTCAAGGTCTTTATTTATCCAGTCAACTATTTGTTTACTTTTGACAATAATAATAATGAGTATGTTTTTTTTTTACTTTAACCTATATGTGCATTAAAGCGAGGAAAATATGAAAAACTTGAAAAGTGTTACTTATTGCTATTTCTACAGGGGAAACACCCAATGTTTAAGTGCTTTAATTTCCTGTAAGCCGAGCTTGAAATAGTGGTAGAAAATACGATTTTTAGTAAAGAAATGTGCATTTAGAAAAAAAAATTGTTCAAAAATGCGCTAAAACATTTTAAAAATGCTGTAATAAAACTTGATTATTATTTTTTGAAACACAGGAACAATATTACAACAGAAATACAAAAGAGAATCAGTATAGTCAATAAATGTTTTTTATGGAATTCGAAAATACATAAAATCTAATGTAATTCATAGAAAAACAAAAGTTTCCTTATATAAAAATCTTTTACGATCAATTTTAACATATGCTTGTGAAACCTGGACCATAATCTGTGCGGATAAGGCTATGTTGGGTACCTTTGAGAGAAAGGTATTGAGAAGTATTTTTGGAGGAATTCAAAAAAATGGTGTGCAGCTAAGAAGAACAAATTTAGAACTTTACAACTCATAACCTCAATCTGAAATTATTAACTTCATTAAACGACAAAGAATAAAATGGACAGGCCACGTTATCGGAATGAATGAAGACCGTAACACAAAAAGTGTTTTCAATGCCAGATCAGTTGGCACACGAAAAAGAGGCAGGCTGAATTTGGATAGGGAGCCTAGAAGAAGACCTTTGATCTTACAAACTAAAAACTTGAAAACGCTTGCAGGAGAAAGGCTAGTCTGGAAAAAAAACTTTTTAAAAATGCCAAGGCCCACCCTTGACTGTCGAGCAATTGATGATGATTATTGCTTTCGAATTATGCCCAATTATTGCATTAAAATGATACATTTTAATATTTAGCAATTTTTATAGTGTATTTCATCATATTTCAGGTATGAAACAAAATCTGCTAGACACAAATAATAAGATATTTAAATGCTATAAAACTATCCTAAAGATTACTTGAATCGATTTCATTTATTATATTTCTTCTAATTTTTCATTGTAATAAAAAACTCTGACTGACAAGAGAAAAACCAATTATATTTTTACTTGGACAATTGCTTTACAAAAGCATATAAGCAGAGAAAAAAATATCTTTAAATATTATTTCCGTCATCAGTATTCATATTTATATTAAAACCACCGGCCAAGATAGTAATTACGAATAAAATAATAATGAAAAGACAAAAAAAAATACATAAAATTAATATTATGTAAAAACATTTAAAATTCACGCATGCGTAAATAAACGAAAAAACTCAGTCGGGAATGAAACTCCGTCTGAAAAAAAAAGTCTCCATGAAGTTTCAAAACTATAGTCTTCTCTTTTTTTTCTTCTTTTTGCCTTTTTTTTTATCTTGTGTTTGTCTTTTTATTAATGCTTATGTAAACCTAATTTTTTGTAATACTTGCAACTTTTTATTTGTGATTACGGTATTGAAGTTGATCGAGTTGAAAAGTACGCGAACGAGGAAATCCTAGAATAACACCTATTTTCCCGATGAATAAAAAAAAAAAAAGCATCGAAGGAGAAAATGACTTAAATATTTTAAGAGGTAATGAGCAATTTTGAAAATCACCAATTTTGCGAGACTTTTCAACCTAAATAAAAATGATTTCAAAAATCTACGAACAGTTTTCAATTTTTGCAAATTTTTATGAACCCAAACATTGCAGCTTAAAAGCAACTTCTTAAACATTAAAAAATCAAGCAATAAAAGCTTTTCTTTTTTAAGAAACTGTTACTTATCTTCAAGTTCACGCATTACGTCATTTTCATTTATTAAGATAACTTAATCAGGAACAACTTTTCTGAACTCGCAACAGCTGTAAAAATATCATGCTATTCTCTAAAAAGAATTATTTCTTGAGATGTCTTAGCCTTCCAGAATAAACGTCATTTTTGTAAGACTTTTCAATAAATTTTTTGCACAGTTTTTTTCTTATTCATGACTACCATAATTTATAATAGTTACTAATTCATAATTTACAGGTAGAATCATGCTTTTCTTTTCTTACAATATTCCACTCACTAACTCCGGTGGTGATAATTCCTCAATCATTATTGTTCATTTCCTGAAGGTCGATATTTCCTACAGAAGCAAAGAACATTTTTTTGAATGAATAGTATAGTGATTATAATTTTATATAAAAGCATTTTGTTAATAATTTTATATAAGAAAATCATTGCTCATTTCCTAAAAGTTGATCAAAACAGAAAGCTGTGATCAAAGCAGAATTATTTTCTTCTCCTTTCAAATGTAGTTTTAAAATTTTTCGTTTTTACTCATTACTATTATCAGGGCTAGGATGTTGATGATAAATACATTTTTTAACCTTTATGGAGAATTATAGATACTCTTTTGATCATTTTTATTTTTTCTTTATTTTTAGTCCTATTGTTATCAACTATGGTGTTTTTTATTTTGTGGAAATTTGCTTGCAGATTAATTTTTTCCTTTATAAATTATCTGCCAATTATGCATGGAATCTTGCTGTTTCAAATATACTCTAGAAACAAATTTTGATTTCGATCGGAATTTTTCAGGATAATTTACTTTTAATCAAAAGGCGTTCTTTCGATTTTAACAATATTAAAAAGCATTTTATGCAGCTCAAAAAGATTAAAAGATTACTTTTTATAAAGATTGTAACTAAAGAATAATAAATTCTTATTTATCTTTATCAGGTATGTATTTGAATTTTATTTTATTGTTACATTTTGTTTTATTGTTTATTTTAATTACGACTTATCAAACTTATAAACGCTGATTACTATTTATATTTTTTTTTCAAAAATCACAAATAGTAAACATGGCGCCGAATATTTAAAGGACATTATTTGATTTTTGAAGACTTTTTTTCCCCCTTTTTGCATTTTTTAACAATTTTTAGGTCATTAAAATTCCAGCCAGGATTATTATTACATGGAAATTATATTTATTTGAAAATAATTTAGTTACTATGGGAGAGTATATTTATGAACAATGTAAAGAAATATGTGAGTAGCATAATTTGTGGTAATGTGTTTAATGAATAGTAATGAATACATTTCTCTGCAAATAAATGTTTTTAACATATTTAAAATATCACTTGCTCATGATTAATATGCATAAATTTTTTTTTAACAAAACCACAGTTCATTTTAATAAATGATAAGAGTAAAAAAGATGAAATCTTCTTCCTCTTTTGTACTTTTTTCTTCAAATATAATCAGTTTTCTTCCTTCCGCAAAGTATATTCGAGAAGTTCTTAGATCCTGTGAAATAAATAGGAGGAAGGAAATAAACTTTTATTCAGAACGAGTATCCAGTCGAACAGTTTATTTTTTATACTTTAGCTCAAATAAGTGTTCTAAAAAAATACACAAATCTTAAGGAAATTAATTCTGTATCAAATTGACTGCAAAAATTTAATGTATTGCAGTTCAAAACATTCTGATCGAAAGTTCTCACTTACCAAAAATTAATAGTAGTTGCACATAAGCATATAACTATCTTCAATTATTAATATTATTTACATTTTGTTGGGTTGGTCTATTCTCTGTGTCATAGATACATTCTATTAACTTCTTAGATGTAAAAACCGTGCATATCCTAAAAACCATATAACACTCGCAATGTGTACGCTACTGTCCAATGTCTAATTCCGTGAGCAAGCTAACTTCAAGCATCTTACACCATAGTGACCGATTCTTAGATTTCTTATGTGTATATATATATCTTATGTATATTTTAGTTCTCATGCCTATATTTGTTATTTATTGATTCCGTATCTCGAAAACTATTCATTTTTAGACTTTGTGTCAACGAAAACTTTTGCTCATAATGTTTCGATCAAGAACATGTTAAATTTTCAGCCAATTTGGCAGAGAATTAATTTCTATAAGATCTGTGCTGGTTCCTTTAATAACTCTTGTCATTAAAGGAATAGATTTTTATTTCCTTTCTCTTAAACTGTAAGAACCTATTTTAGTTAAGACTTGATCCATTAAATTTGTGCGTGGTCCTTTTATAATTCTTATTATTAAAAGAATTAGCTTTTTATTCCTTGTTCGGTGTCTTTCTTTTAAACTACAAGAACCTATTTCAGTTAAGATTTAATCCATAAGATTTGTGCGGGCTCCTTTAATGACTCTTGTTATTAAAGGAATAAATTTTTATTTCCTTGCGCGGGGTCTTTTTCTTAAATTTTAACAACCTATTTCAATTAAGATTTGATCAATGAGATTTGTAGGGGGTCATTTTATAATTCTTATTATTAAAGGGATTAAGGGGCCTGGATAGCCTGGTTGGTAGGGCAATGAACCCATGTCCAAGAGGTCGTGGGTTCGATCCCCGCCGGTCAAAGACTCTCCATGTGGTAAATAGTGACTGATGCCTGTTAAATCTGTCGAGTCACAAAGACATCCATGTTTCCATAACAAATCATACATCAGGGGGGCACTGATCCAGAAGTTTCCTTGCCTTTGGATTGGTTCAGAATTTCAAAGCTACTAAGTTGAACATCAGTAGTGGTAAACCTAAAATTGGGTCGGCTGTTCATCGACTGATAAAATAAAATATTAAAGGAATTAATTTTTTATTCTTTGTGCAATGTCTTTCTCTGAAACAACAAGAACCTATTTTAGTCAAGATTTGTTCCGTAAGATTTGTGCTGGGTCCTTTAATATTTCTTGTTATTAAAGGAATTAATTTTCATTTCATTATGCTGGTTTTTTTTCTTCTCTACTCTTCCCCCTTCTTTTAATTAGTCCATATTTTGTATATATTTCGTCGCTTGATATTCAATATAGATATTTTTTTATTACCAGTTCGTTCACTTGCCAAATGTTTTTCTTCGTTTCTAAACATCTCTTAAAGTATTAGAACCTATATTTAGTTAATATTTGATGATCCATAATCACTGAACTTAAAATGCATTTTAAGAATCTATTTTAAATATAGATCTGTCGTAACCTACACATTATGCACATTAACCACACACACATTAACCACCTGCACATTAACCACATCGTGAAAACAACAAAAATTTTATCAAAATCTTAAATCGAGATTAATAACATTAAATTGAAATTAAAATAGCCAAAATCAGTTTGTCGAATGAAATCGAAAAGCATTTTCTATGGACTACATTTGCCATATTTGGCTTCATCACTTCATTTTAAGAACTCAAAATATATCATTTTAAAAACATGTAAAATTGTGTTTTTTAATGATTCCGCTATAACGAAGATAAATTTGAATTTATTAATATTAATTAATTAATTAAATTTTGTACTTTTTATAACGAAAACATAAACTATTGTGTGATCTCTTTACTATTGTTTTAACAAGTATTTGATTTTATTCGAATATTTTATTACTTTTTTTATATACCGTTAACTAAACAAACATTGTTAAATCTAGTTCTGAGTGACCTAATAAATGAATTGCTGGCTACGTGTGCTCAACCAAGATAGCCCGAAAATTCAACCAGAAAATGGACAGTAAAACTATTGAATAAAAATCTATCGAATAAGCAATCACTATCAATTCTCGAGAGCCTGTAATTTACTTTTCTTTCCTTTACAAACATAGTTGAGAAAATATGAGATAAAAACAGCGCGTGAAAGAATAATAATATTTGCCAAAAGTTAAGATAAGTAACAAAAAAAGGTAACCCTATTACGAGCAACTGGTTGGGCAATTAAGAAATCCTATCTGCAACTCCAAACTGCGAAATTGCCTTTAGAGTTGAGAATGGATATAATATATGTCAATTGAAAATTCACATCTCTAAGCAAAATATGGTATTTAGTTTGAAACACAACATTTTATAAAACAAAACTTACTCTCGGTAATTGATGGTTAGGTGGCAGAATGGAAGTTGACCAACACCTCCTAGAAAAGAGCAGCCCTCAGCACGGGTTACCATAAATATCCTTTAGTAGTCCAAACGTAATGACGTATTTCGTAATTTCAACCACAGCGCAGCTTAGTACCCCGAACGTAATGAAATCTTTCTTATTTTTCATCTACTGCTCAGTTAACTTCGTCACATCGGACTACAAAATAGATCCGTGCTGAGGCCTTCCTTCTTCTAGGAGGTGTTGGTGTAAGCTACCTTCTCGGAATAAAGCATTTGTTGTGCGGGTCGTAGAGGGACAACACATGTTTCTCCTCCATTTCTCAAAACTACATTGACATCGTGAGTGGTCTCTTCGAGATGCAGCGTCGATAAATTACTGCAGAAAATTTCGGATCAAATTACGGTAAAAAAGTACCAGCACTCAAAGTGCTTGTACTTTTTACTGTAAAATCCATTTTTATCGGAACATGTTACGAAACAACAAAAAAAATTTATAACGGAATTTTTACCATTAAAGTAATGTAAAATTGTTGAATCACTCTAAATAAATAAGAATGCCGTAAATTTAGTGCACAAAATTTTTTCGGTAAAAAAAAAGGATTTTACGGATGATGCACCCAAAGTGCCGGTCTTTATACCAAACTTTGATCCGGAATTTTTTACATTGCATCCGATTTCCAGACTTGTCATTTATGAGCTAATCAGTAACTAATCCACCACTTTCATTAACAAGCAACACATTACGAACAGTATCTAACGACTTCCGGAGGCCTGGCAAAAGACAGTAAACTTTAAATAATGTCATATAATAATTTATTTGAATTATTAAGACTTGTTTCAATTTGAGTTAATAAAAAGGAGTTTTTTTAAAAAATGTTATGTAATTTTGCTTATACGGTGATCAAACAATTCCAAGTCTGTTGTCGTTATTTTATTTAAATCCCTCGTACATTTTAACTGCAACTTGAGAATGTACAAACATCGCACAAATGTATACAATCTCTGGATAAAAATTTCCTGTCATCCAGTGGTACGGAATAGAAAAATCTTGAGGCATTATCAATATGATGTTGATTCCTGTTCTGCATTGGTGACAGCCTGCAAAAAGCTCGGGAGACTTTCCTTCAGTTTCTGTTAGATGTTCACAGGAATTGACTTCCAGGCGTCCGTCACAGTTGAAGTGAGTCCTGGCAATAAAAATGGTCGAATCAGCTTGCAACGTAATTTGTGCTTTAATTGATCTCAAAGGTGCTCGATGAGATTTGAATTGGGTCTCTTAAAAAACTAATCCAGAACGCCCATTTCGTTAAAATATGGCTGAATTTAAGATGATAGAATTTAAGATATCTCGAATCTCGAATGCAGAAATCTCGAATGCAGAATCTCGAATGGGGGAGTTATCCATAAGGAACAAAAATTGGCTTTCAACGAAATATTGCCATACAGTTGGGAAAGTGTTACTGTCCAGAATGTCATTATGCATACCAGAGTTCGTGTTTCTAACCATAGTAACTGAGGGAATGGGATTAAACCAGGAAAAACATCCCCTCAACACCCGTTGTCCAGGAACGTCCTTAGTTGTACTCATCGTACAGAACTTCTTTAGGTGGGCTCTGGATACCTTTAGCCAGAAAGTGTAAACTGCAATTGATGTGACGGCATGTTGAATAGAGCTGTCGTTAGTTAATATTTTTTTTGCTGTAGGATTAGTTTATAAAAGGACACAGATGAGTACATTACGAACAAAAATGGCAATGGTAAAATTATTCTTTGTAACTCTGCAACAAATTCTAGAAGGATTCAGCACCTCTTGAAGAAACGTTATGTGGTAATTTCCAAGCTATCAGAACTCAATGGAATATTTAATCTTTTTATTCATAAAAGTCGAGTATTAAGTATAATAAATATTTTCTTTTTAAATAACACGAGTCATAAAAAGAAAGTTTATTTTTTTCCTCTTACATTAAGTATGAGCAAACTATAAGTCAAAATGATTCCAAATATTGCAAAAGTCATACTTCCATTGAAAGGAACAATGTTTCCCGCAGAAAGAACAAAACTAGATATATTTGTGATTGTTCGTATTTGCCTTATAGCCGCTCTGGCAAACTTTAAACGATGGAGGTTTTCATTGAAAGCTTCCAGAACACGACGGCACAACAATTTATTTTCATGAATTTGAAGTGTAACTTGCGAACCAGCAGCCATCACGCAAAACAAATATACAGCGGTTAATATCATCGACCTCATCTCATGTATAACAAATTTAGGATCAGCAAAAAAAATTTTCGTCCCGAGAGCAAAAGCTATGCTAGTAAAAAGGGTTATAGATGAGTTAATTATAAACAAAAGAGAAGGCATTGAAAAGAATCTTTGAAACTCTTCGGCAAAGTCCAGAAGAAGTGAGTATATCTTAAAAGTGCGTAGAGTTATTCCTTCTAAGTTATCTGAAAGTAATGCAACCTTTAATCTCTTTCGCCATCTCGATAATATTCTTGAAAAATGGTAACAAATGGTGCAGTACAGAACGGTAAATAATCCTGTTGTTAACTGGTGCGTCAAGCATATCTCTATCCACCTGAAGTATAAGTATACTTTCATTGCCGTTTCCGATAGGATGAAAGTATCTAAAAAGTACTTGTGATACCTATCTCCCATCTCAGTTCGAACCAGGAATGTATTTATTAAAAAATAGGCTTGAACTGATACGAATATAAAAAGTATAGAAACATTTGCAAATGGTATTTTGCATCGTTCTTTTGAACAGTAAGTCAAATACCAAAATTGCATGTATGAAAGAAGAGAACAAATCTTTCTCTCTCTCCTTATTATAAGCAGCCACATAATGATAATAAGTGTGCTGTTGATAATGCTAGCAAAGTAAGCAATACTATATGTGGGAACGTAATTATAAAAAATTGCATTCAATACAATCGCATCGACATCAGAAAAAATGAGCAAGAAAATGAAGCATATTTTGCAAAATATGCAGAAATATTTTCGAATTTTTGAATTTCCATCAAAGCTGTCAACCCCGGATAGCATGAAAGTTATTTTGAAAAGCAAACTATTTTTTCATCAGATGCTGTAACACTTGGTGTGGAATGAAACATGTCAGCCATTGTTGAATACAAACTTTCCAAATTGCGTATTGAAAGGTGTTTACCATCGCAAAGATATGCTTTTCTGCTTTCATATCTTTTACTCATTTTTAAGAAATTAATTTTTATTTTTCACAATATAACGTGAAAAACATTTTAAGAGATACACTGTATTTTTTGCACAAAATTCAACTTAAATAAAGCTAAAGTGATTGCGTGTTTTTGAATTAAAAAAATTATATTCTGTTTATATGCGAACAAACACGAGAACGTGTTTTAAGCGAACATGGAAATTGCATTTTTGTTACAATTCGTGCTTATATCTTAAATTAGACAGTTGAATTTTTAAAATAAAGTTAATGTAGAAATAATGTTTCTTGTGTTTATAAATTTTAAAATTGTTATGTGTTTGAAAAAAAATTACTTTTAAGATTTCAGCTACAAATTTCAAAAGAATCGTTTTTGCGGAAAACATTTCAAATATGTTATAAGAGCTAAATTCTGTATGAAAATTATCTCCAAAAAAGCATGTATTTTGCTTTAATGAAAACTCGAGGAAACTTTTTTTTGTGTTTAGGTATCATTATGACTCACATTAGGTATCATTATGTTTTAAGTATCATTATCACGTCAAATTTAAGAATATTAATATGGGTGGATACAGAAATTTAATTATTATACATATACATAACTGTATAAAAGTCATTTACAAAAAAACTTGTATTTTTGATGTCCCGTGACTTAAATAGTTTTTATTATTGAAATAAAATTCCAAATAAAATTTTTATGTATTCAAGCTAGTTAACTATTTATTACCTAACTGAAAGCTTCAGACTCCTCAAAAATATATAAAAGTGAAATTACAGTCGACATTTTTCAAGCACACCAAAAATATTCACCCATTTTTTGACTCGCTGGAAACATGTCGACTGTCATTTCATTTTTGTATATTTTTGAAGCTCGTGAAATTTTCAGGCAGGTAATATCTTTACCGCTTCATTTTCTTGTGTGTATTCGTTTAGTTTGCTGAACGTAAATTATATGTTTCTTAATTCATTATTATACGTTTGTTAATTTATAATTTTTATTTGTTAATTTATTATATGTTTACTGTATGTTAAATGTATGTACAGTGCGCAAAAAAATAAATGGAGCACAATTAATAACTTTTGATCTAAAGATTGGTTCACGTTCTAGGACGCAATTCTTAACGATTCGAGGGGGTAACTTCAATTATGCTAATCAATAAGCACAGGCCGGGATAGCCTGGTTGGTAGGGCGCTGGGCCCATATCCAAGAGGTCGTGGGTTCGATCCTCGCCGGCCGAAGACTCCCCGTGTAGTAAATGGTGACTGATGCACGTTAAATCTGTCGAGTCTCTAAGTCCTCCATGTTCCCACAACAAATCAATACCTCTGGGGGTACTGATCCAGGAGTTTCCTTGTCTTCTGGATTGGTTCAAAATTACAAGGCTACGGAGTTAAACGTAAGTAGTCGTAAACCCATGAAATTGGGTCGGCTGTTCAACGACGGTTATAAAATAAAATGAAATCAATAAGCACAGGCGATAATTTAAGTGACGAAATCAGACACAAAAACGTACTTTCTCTGAATAAACATATATTTTTTTGGATGGAATTGGATTTCTAAACCCCAAAATATAGGGGGTAGCCTCAATCTGGGAAATATGGTTCCAATAGTTTTGTCAGGAGATGGGTCCAAAGCGTGGACTCCTTAATATTAATTTCTTTTTTTGCGTATTTTGCTATATCTCGGAAACTTTTTAAACAAATTGAAAAATTTTTGAAACACAATTATAAAATTCGTTTGTCAAAAGATAATTCTATGCAAATAATAATTTTAGCAAATATTCATTATTTTTTATTATTTTGTTTAGTAATAATCGAAAAGCTTTTGAGTTGTAAGGTATACAATTTTTTGCATCATTTTAAATTACGTAATTTTAATTACAAAATGCAAAATTCGACCAAAATCAGTTGAAAAGTTCCTAAGAAATCGAATATGTACGACTGTACGAACTGTACGACTTTTTTAAAATTCGATTTCTCTGGAACCATTCAAGCAATTATGCTCAAGTTTTGTATTTTGCATGTAAAATTACAAACCATGTAAATTACCATGTAAAATTACAAACCATGTAAATTACCATGTAAAATTACAAACTTTTATATGATGCAGAAAATTCTATGCCTTCCAATTCAAATTTTTTTTTAATTATAATAAATTAAAATAATAAAAAAATAATGCATATTTGCAAAAAAAATTAGCATTAAATGTTTGGACAATTAAATTTTATAAACGTGTGCAAAAAATTTTCAATTCACATAAAAATTTCTTGATATATGGCGAAATTAGCAAAAAATCAAAATAATGACACTAAGGGTCCAAACTTTGGACCCCTCTCTTGACCAAACTATTGGGACCATAATTCCCAGATTGCGGCTACACCCTAGATTTGGGGGGTTTGTTTATTGAGAGAAAGTACGTTTTTGTGTCTGAATTCGTAAATTAAAATATCGTCGGTACTAGTTAATTAGCATCACTGCCTCGAGCCTTTCAGCTTGAGTCTAGAACGTGAGCATCGGATCATTAGATCAAAAGTTATTCAGGGTGGTCCGTTTTTTTCTTGTTCTTTTCTCGTGTGTGTGCACTGTACATAAAGAGTAGTATTTTAAAAATAATACCTATTTAATTCATTTATAAGTCATCAGATCTTGCTAAATTGATACGTTACTTCCTTTTTAGCGTTTTATATTACTGCAACTAAGCCAGCTGTTAGTTGAAAATACGTTCACGTTATCCAGTTGTGAAAATTTGTGTTACATGTAGTATGCAGCATAGCTTATCTTATACAGTTTTAAAATTAATTTTATGCAGAAAATCAAAGATTTTAACATTTTTCTGTGTTTCTTTTTTTCCACTCTGTTTAATTTTATAATATTTTTTTCTGTTGAGTGGACATAAATGAGTCCCATAACTTCCTAAATAGTTTAGCTCCTGATAAGATTTTTCATTTAAAAAAGTTTCATTATATTTGCTGCATTCTTAGAAATTAAAGCTTTGACAAGGTAAAATTACTTTTTTTACTTTACCCTCTTTCACAAGCTTAACTATTTTAAATTAATTTCTCTAATGTTTATTTGATTTTTATGATAAAATCAAATTATCCTTTTCAGTTTTATAAAAGCATTTTTTTTCTCAACTGAACCTCTCCAAGTAAATTGCTTTGAAATTTCTTTTTCCCCTTTGTTGTGCTTCCGTGCATTTACAATGTTAATAATAACTTCATTGATTGATTTTAATTCTTGATTCTAAGTTAATATTGGATTTCATGTTACGTTTATTTAATAAACGTGGTTGAAAAAGCCTTGTTGTGTTTACCACTACTAATGTTCAATAATTTGAAAAAGGATAATAGCATAACATAAAAAAAGTAAAATATTTACCAGAGACTCCCCTCCCCGTGCAGTAAATGGTGACTGGCACACGTTAAATCTATCGGGTTACAAAGTCCTCCATGTTCCGTTAACAATTTATACCTCTGTGGGAACTGAATTGGAGACTGATCGTTCTCTGCTTCAGGTCAAAATTACAATCTGTGGATGAATAAATGAATGTAGTAACAGGTCCACCCTTTAAACGGGTGTGGCAGAATTCAAATACTTGACCATAGATGGCGCCACTGATAAGCAAGAACACTAGCACCCATTGCCTTAAAGGCTTATTACAACAACAGCAACAACAATTTATTTAATTAGAGGAGAGTCGGGTAGCCCCACCCACTTAAGGAGTATTGCTTATATTTAAAAAAGAATAGTTTAACTTAAAAAAATAAAAATTCAAAAAAACATGTTTTTCAGCTCTTTTCAAAATGTGTCGGGTAGCCCCGACCAGTTACAAAAATTATGTTTTTTGAATGTTTTTTCAGTTGTAAATGAAAATGACCAATGTATTGACAATAGATAAACCTCATTTATCATTTTTATCATAAAATTATTTTATTTATTACATATTTATATACTTTTAGGGAATTCTATCATTTAATAACAACAAATGTCATACTTTTCATTATTATTAATGTATATTAATATATTATAATATTAATATATATAATTATATTAAATATTTAAAGAGAATAATTTAATTTAATTAACAATAATTAATAACAATATTTGTTTTTCAATATAAACTTATTTGATTGATCTCTTGTTATAAACTCGTTTTAATTTGCATTTTTAAATATATAAATTTATCTTTCATATAATATTAAAACATATATTTGCTGTTAAAAATGCATATAACGATCAAATTTGCAGCAATAAAATGATAATCTTTGCAACTGTACATTTATCGACGAAATAAAATTCGGCGGTGATACCCGACATTCATGCGAGGGGGGCTACCCGAAATCCAATTTTTTTGTAAATTTGTAATTGCTAGAACAATTTTTTACATATAAACTTCATTCTTTGTGCAAATTAAACTTAAGACTACATACTTTAATGCTGTATGTATAGAAAAAATTATTTTTTTAGTATAAAAATGAAGTTTAATCGAAATATTCAACCAATTTTTCTTAATTTCATGACTACTGTATTCAACATATTTTCAAAACTATAGTTTACCATGTTAAAGCTGCATAAATACTTGAAACTTTGAAAATAATCTTTTTTTAATATAACAATTAATGTCCGATGGCCCATTGAGTTGAAGAAATATTCTATACATATGAAATTGACAGTGGGGGGGGGGGGTTACAGCTGGGCGGGGTACCCGACACTCCCCTACCTTCTAAATTTCTACTTCTTAAGAACTATTCGCTCAATTCCATTCGAATTTGGAATTTTCCTATTTAAATTTGTATACCTTACAACTCAAAATATTTTTATAAGTAAAAATATTTTAATATAAATATAATATAAATATAATTAAAATATTTTAATAAGTTAAATAATAATAAATTAATTCAATATTGAAATTACCTAATAATAAAAAATATATATTAAAATTTTAATTATAAAAAGTATATAATTCAATAAACGAGTTTTACAATTGTGTGAAAAAAATTAGAGATTGGTTTATCAGGAGCGAAATACTTTCGCCCACTCTCTTGACTGAGTGATTGGCACCACTTTTTCTAGATTGCATCTTAGTATTTTACACTCCGATTATTAAATCTGAAGTATTTAAAATATTTTACACACAGTACAGTGCGCAAGAAAACTGGACCACCATGAATAACTTTTGATCTAATGATCGAATCTTCACGTTCTAGGACACAATCTCAGTGGTTTGAGAGGATGACCACAAATAAACTAATTAATTAGTGCAGATGTTATTTTAAGTTACGAAATCAGTTACAAAAGCGTACTTTCTCTGAAAAAATGTACCTTTTTTTCGAAGAATTCGGATTCCCGACTCCGAAAAATAGGGGGTAGCCGCAATTTAGGAAATATAATTCCGATAAAATGTTTAAAAAATCATATTTTTAACATAAAATTTCTCAGGAAATATTTGACCAATTTTGCTCAAAATTTGTAATATGTTATGTAAAACTACATTCTTTAAAATGATGTATAAAAATTGTATACCTTACTATTCCATTTTTTATTTTCCGCACTGTACATCAAGCTGCTCCTTTATACTGATAACCGATACTTTTACACGTTTCTTTGTTTTCAAACTGATAAAAGTCCAATGCATAAAAGCATCTGTCTATCTGCTGAATTTTTCAACAAGACCTGAATAATTTAGAAAAAGAGGCTGATCATTATACGGTGATATATTTCTCTTGAATTATTTTTATTGATTTTTATACCAATGCAGTCGTTTTAAAAGGTAATCCCTTCCACTCATTTCCACTTTTCCAATATGTGAAAATTTATTTTGCCACAAAAGAAAATTCCCCCTCCTTGGACTAGTTTATAACATATTATTGTTAAGTACTAAATGGGATAAGGCCTCTAAAAAATTTGCTAGTCAAAAAAAAGAAAGAAATGATAGGTAATAATTTTGAGAATTTCTTATTGGAGGGATTTTTTATATTTTTAAATCTAATAAAGAGTTAAGGATAAAAGTATTTCAATGCCTATGAAGATGTAGAAATTTTCAGATACTTGTTCAAACGAGTTGCTTTCCATCTTAAAATATCGTCTTGGAAAGCCCACTTAATCCAATAGTGCTTAACCTGTAAGAAGTGATCTATGGTTAAAAAACACCTATGCAAAGAAATGATACATGCTTGCACATATCAAATGGATATTTTTTGCAATTCCTTATCACTCCTGCATTAAAAAAGCACCGTATATTTAATTTAAATCCTGTTTCCCTACTATTAAAAATTTCTCAGAAAAATGGATAAATAACAATTTATTTAATTTTTATTTTACCACATTCAAATAAGACAGTCAAGTAACCATAAATAAGATGGTATTCAAATTGTCAACTGCAAAAAAAAAAAATGTTTATTAACTGTTTTCCTCTAATACGGTTAAACAACCAGAATTTTATAGCACCAACTAAACCCACCTATTAAAACCCATTAGTTTTTGCTATTGCGTACATGTTATAGCCTAGAGGGCTAATCTATTAAAGTCATGACAGACAGAATTGGAATTCGAGTCACAGCGGTGACACCACAATATTTCCTTCATTCTCTGCAACACGTGAAAAGTTTCCAGTCTCTTGCACTCTCCAATGCATTTACTAACAAGAAATCTAGCTCTTACGTCCGGTTAAATTTCCTTCGTACTGTTTTGAAACCATACTAGTTGTAAATGGTTAAAAACAGTATAGTTTTGTATTCATGGTTTTATAACCATACTTGTTGTTAACGGTTTCAAAACTGTAAAGGTAAAAAATGTTCTTTACCGTAAACTTCACGGCTAATCGGATGGACAGACTGCAACCGGTTATTTTACCGTAATTTTAAGAGAGAAAATTCTATCAGTGCATTTAAATATATTATTAGTATGTGTTGTAGATATAACTATCTTGTTTCCGTAAAATAAACTGTTATAATAAAACACTTGTGCTACCACTTTTGCTTTATTTGAAATAAAGCGAACGTATTTTTATCTATGACGTCAGGCACAAAATGATTAAACAAATGAGTTCCTTTGTCTTTTATTCTTATAGCTCAATGGAGGGGCTTAAATATCAGGTATTGATTGTTCATTTAGAATATAGTAGCGGAAGATCCTGTAAATCTTACTTTGTAAATCTTGATTACTAAAAGAAATTAGAAACCGTATAACAATGTATTTGTTCCACAATGATAAATATTTCCAGATATACATAATGAAATTAAAGTATTTTTTTTATTATATTACACATTAAATTATGATGGCAAGAAATTTATGAGAATCAGAATCTTTTTAATTATGGAATAAAATTATAAATCTATATATGTTCAAAGTCCTCCAGTCTCACAATGTTTTATCTTTCTGATTAAATATTGATATTTATTTTTGAATCTGTGTGCCATATGGTTTGATTTTCACGCGATAAAATGTAAATGTCTTCACTTTCGAATCGGCAACGTTAGAATAAATTTAAAAAATGTGGTTTCAGGGCTTACAAAAATGTCAAATTAGTAAGTTTTTACGTTCTTTTCTTTTGAAGTATCCGATATAAGAACTTTATTTATAATTACAACTAAAATATATAAAACCTACTGAATACAATGCTGTAGAATATATTGTGGCATTAGTATGATACCTTAACACTTTGATTTTGAAAAACTAAATTAAAGCGTTTTGGAACTAATTACTCAGATTATTTCGATGTAATTTAGATTATTTTTCTCGTTTTGAACAATTTATACAGTTTAAAGTATAGGTTAAAATATGAATTCACGGCCATATTTTGATCAAAAATAAGTATATGGCATAAATACAAGGACATTTACTTTGACGAACTTATCATTCGATTTTTTTTTATTTCAAATCCTAAACTTGTGTTGCATTTTACGATATAATGACTAATTCATGAACAGTAATTTTAAAGCATATTTTCGAGTCATGAATTTGCTTTTCTCCAGTAATGTTAGGTCATCAATAAAAAAAAAACGAAAAAAAATCTATAATTTTTCGCTTAATAAAATGCTTTGATTAAGGACAGAAAATAACTGCCCTAATGACGCTCGACAATAAACCTCAAAATTCCGCAGAAAATATTTGACTCTTTCTATTATTTTAGTATGCAAAAATGTATTCCATAAAGAAAAACTCCTAAATATGCATTTTCAGAAACATTGAGAAAAAAAAAGAATTGAAATCATTGTGTGTGTGCACATTTAGTGTATTAATATTTAAATCTAAAAAACCACTTTTGAGGGAAGGAAGAATAAAAACACCAAAAACTGACAGCAGTTAGTAAGCGAGTAAAGGGTGACCACTTTAATCAGCCTGCGAAGGGATCGAGAGTGTGCGGTATAGGTACTCATTGAACTGTTATATCGTAACGTGCGACCGTGGTATCCTAATGCTTAGAGCATACTGTGGTCTGGAGGGACTGCTGTTTGATTCTTGATGCTTCTAGGACCCATTAAGTACATGCGATATAAGCGATCGCAAAATCTGTGGAATCGAATGTCCTGTTGTCGGTCTCTAAACAGTATCACAAGTAAAGGGATTTGGAAAAAAAATTCTTCTCATTCAGATCTACGTCTGAATTGAGGAAGTGGCTTCAACAAATGAGATGCCTTCCATCTCGAGGGCTCTGAGCTGAGGCCCACTTTCACCCTAGTGGTGCTCTCTTATCCAACGAAATGCGCTCCTTCCTGACTTAATTCTCAAGAGCAACGGCTAGCGAGCTTTGCTTCTCCAAGTTTCATTAGAAACAACAATATGACACGTGTTTGATTTCGTGCGCAGGTCGTCAGGCTACCAAAGAGGGGGTTCATCCTCTCTTTAAGGTATCGAAATTGTGATGGCATGTCTTCGGATAATCCTCATAGATGTTTCCTAGACCTTCATGAAATTCTACTGAGACGTAAATAAAGTACTACTCTTATAATGGAACTATCTTTGTTAAAATGAAATACTATAATAATATTTGTTTATGCGCAATGTGAATGAGATAAGAAATTCTGCTAAAAATAATTTATGAGACCCATTAGCAAAAAAAAGATAGAAAATTATAAAAAAAACTTCTGTAGATCACGGTGAAAGAAATTTAGAAATTCAGATTCTTAAATTTTTAAGTTTTTTTCTAAAATTTCAACCAGCTATACATTTTCTTGTCTTCTCAAAAATCCAGCAAAGATATAATTTGTGTCGTGGTGGCTCTGGGGATAGAGCGTCCGTCTTATAATGAGGTGAACCAGGTTCAATCCCAGCGATGGCTGGTCGATATGAATTTCGCAATCTGCTCGCCCCGACCTTAGTTCTGACGGAAAATATCCTCAGTAGTAGACGGATTCCCCGAGCCGTCAGGCTAATGCGTGGGAGGTTTTCGTGGTTTTCCTCTCTATGTAAAGCAAAGACGGATTAGTACCACAAAAGAGTCCTCCATGAAGATGCGTTTCTTCCAATACTTGATACAGGAGTTCCCTTGTCTTCTGGATTGGGTTCAAAATTACAAGACTACGAAGTTGAGCATTAGTTGTCGTAAACCCAAAATAGGATAGGCTGTTCAACGACGGTTATAAAATAATATGAAATAAAAAGATATAATTTGATGTGTTGCTGTTCCTTTATTTATTTGTTTATTTTATTTATTTTTAGTAATATGTCTCCTAATCGGCATTTATCTATCAAAAGTAAACACTGAAGCCTCTGTGTTAAATGATGGAACTAACTCAGATGAAGTTGTTATTCGCCGAAAAGGTTTGGGTTAAAACATTTTATTTAATCTTTCTTTTTCACATTTATAAATATATTGTCAATGTAAATATAAAACAGTGTTTTTGTGTATGTGTACTCAAGAATTTTTAAAATACTTACATTTTAGGATTTTTATATTGATTATTTTTTTTTAAAATCAGAGACTTAAGCTATGCATAGAATGATTCGGAAAATTTTTTTGCACATTTTTGTTACAGCGAGAAGTTTCTAATTTTTTCTCTTTAAAATTAATAATGACTAGGTTGTGGCTTAAATTAACAACAGGCTTACATTTAAATGAAATAATTCATATATGAAATGCTTTCATTCCAAGTGAATTTAAATTTTTACGTCTTGATTATTTTCATTATACGAAGAATTGTCCAAAAAATAGTTATTTTTAAGCATGGAAGTAAAAATAACTTGATCAAGGTATATTATTTAATTTATCAATTATTGTTTTTTTACTCATTAAAAAAATCCTGCGTGTAACATAATACACTTAAAATGAAGATTTGCAATAGGCATACGATAAGGTTAAAATACTCTAGGCAATATGATTATGAGCCACATTTTCAAGCTGTTTCCGAGATCGTTTTTAGTAAAAAACAAGTTATGCTGTTATTCTCAGGAAATTGCAGAAACTTGTTTAGTACTTATTTAAAAACAATATTATGAAATATTTCGATGTAAATATATAGCCTGTAAAGAAGTGTGGCTTATTACTATATTGCTTCAATCCTATCAATATTTAATTAGATCGTATAAACATTAAAGAAGCTTTTACACTCAAGAACATTAAAAATTCTAATTTTTAGAAGTCAACATTTAAAATTTCAATGTACCTTGTATGTGCTATGCAATGTACTATGCATTCGTTTAAAACATAGCTGTGGTATGTATGCATGCTTGATGCAAAAAAAAATTTAAATAAAAACGTTTTTTCAGACAATGTTTCAATGGTTTTCTCCGCAATTTGGTAAAAACGGTGATAATTTTTATTTTTATTTTGTATAATAAAATTGTAATAAAATTTTAAATAAAATTGTAATAAAATTGTAATGTAAATAAAATTGTAAAGAAATGGAAATGTAAAAAGATTCTTATAAGATTAACGAAATGAAATGAGCTTTTATGTACATATTATATTTAAATTTTATTCTTAGGAATCCCCAACTTGAACACATTCAATGGGAAAAAGAAGTTCCAGTGTCCATCGCTGTTTGGAACATTTTCTGACGTTGAAGATTGTTCTAAATTCTATCTTTGCGTCGCTGGAATACCTCAACGCTTGCCTTGTCCAAGAGCCAAACTGTTCGATAAGTACAGAAGAAAATGTCTTTCATTTATAGTTGCCATATGTGACAAAGGAAAAGGTATCCTTTTCATTGCTTTCAACTCTTAATATTTTACAACACTCATTGTCCTACCTATATTGTCCATATAATTTGATGCAGTTTCCATATAACATGATGCAATTGTCCAAATAACTTGATGTAATTTCAGTAGATATTGTTTAAAATGAACAACATTTTTAACGAGCCTCCATAGATCTGTCGTCAAGGCTTTGAAATGTTGTCGTGAAGAAATGGGGTTGGATTGGATGGTCCATAGATGGGCACCCATATATAGTATCCACACATGGATACTAATGGATGGGTAGAAGTTTGTCTAGGAAGTAAAAGTGGTTGGCTTGCATTGTCGATCCCATCGTACCGTTGTTCACAAAAATGTGGAACCCTAACCTCTATAACCCCTGGACCAAAACAGCTGTTGCAGGAATAATGTTCTTCTCTTAATGAGTAGAAATATTTTTATAATTAAAATGTATGATATTTCAGTAAGTATATAACTCAAACAAATATTATTGCGAAATTCAAAATTACATAAAAAGCTGCAGAAATGATATGTAGAAAACCCAGATCTGTAGAAAACGCAGGATAGCTCTGAAGCAGCATATGCCCAAAATTTGTCTTTTAATATCATTTATTTAAAATAAATAAGTAGTTTATAAAGTTTAAATACCAACATCGAAATAAAATCCAAAACAGTAATGTATAATCAAACAGAAAAAAAGTAAAAGGAACATGAATGCTTAACAAGACTTTTTCTTAAACTCCATGCATTCGTTCTGAAGGCATGGAGCCTAAATGCGTGTAGGGTACCCCTGATGAACTCTTGTTATGCATTCATGTTTCGTTTACTTTTGTTTTGTTTACATTCTACATGTTTGGATTTAGTTTTGATTTTGGTATTTGAACTTATTTATTTTAAATTTAAATATATTACTTATATGCTCGTAGTATGCAAAAACATTTATTTGACTGTTTCAAAATTAAATTTCACCGTCATCACTAGTAGCATGACAGCCCAGTGAGAGCCAAGGATTTCCCTTAAGAAGATTTCCAAGCAACCTTGCAAGCCTGAGAGCAGAAACCTTCCAGCACAGCACCGAGGGCTGCAGATTATTAAAGCAGCTCTGCAAATTATTTTTCATCTGTGTGTTTTCTTTTTTCTTTTTAAAAAAGCAGACAAATAAATGGGGGAGAAATTAATGAGACTTATTTTTTAACATGACTAAATTTGTTTCTAATAAAAATTAAAAACCCGAATTGAGAGAATTTTTCAAAACAAAAAGTAAAGTTTTTTTTTCCTCCTGCTACTTAATTGCAAACTTAACAATATAGAGATTCATTCAATTTTTTTTTAGTATCATTGTTATTAATTATTACTTATTTAACATTAAGATAAACAATATAAAGTTTTTATGCATAATTCTTAAAGACCTTAAGTTTGCAAATTTTGATATATATATGCATGTCGGATTAATCTGAATTTTTACATTTATAATCTCAGTCTGACTGCTTTGAAATCGCAGACAAATATTAGTTTGCAAAGATAATGCAGAAGATTCACTTTGTACGGGGCCTCTGGAGGACAATAGTCCTCTATTAAGCCGCGATGACTCAGGAAATAGAGCGTTCGCCTTCCAAGAGGTGAACCAGGTTCGAATCCCAGCAATGGATGGTTGATATGAATCGCATCCGGCTTGGACCGACCACCGTGCTGACGTGATATATCCTCAGTGATAGACGGATCATAGGAGTCCCTTTGCCGTCAGGCTAACAGTTGATGATTCTCGTTGTCTTCCTCTCCATGTAACGCAAATGCGGGTTAGTTCCATCAAAAAGTCCTTCACTAAGGCAGATTTCTTTCAATACTTGATTCAGGAGTTCCCTTGTCTTCCGGATTGGATTCACAATTACAAGGCTACGGAGTTGAAAATTAGTGGACGTAACCCCAAAATTTGGGTTGGCTGTTCAACGACGCTTATAATTGTCCTCCGTTCCTTAACCTTTAGAGTTTTAATTCTCTCTCAGCTGCGTCAATTATTGGAACTTAGGTTTTCTTCCTCCTTGTCCTTCAGCAGGTTTAAATCATTCCTTCTGAAAACTTGAGCAGCCCAGTTTAATTTTTTTTTCTTTTTTATATTTCTAATGGCAAAAGAAAATGACAAACTCTTACAAAAACAGTGAACAACAAGTAAGAGAAAAAAGTCACTATCTGATTAACAGATGTCGGGCACTTCAGTAGCGCCTCACCTCAGAGTCCCCACGCAGAGCCGAGCATCTTAATACATGGTTCTTTTCCATAGGTTCATTATTCGAGCATAACTGGCAATTTGGGTCAGGGAAAATGCCGATGCGGCATAGGTGGTTCGCCAGGTAATCATGGCCCACAGCAAGTCTGAATTCTGCAACAGCTTTATTGCGGAGCTTATCGGCAATACCCTGTTCTAAGCTGTTCCTCCATTTTCTTGAAGAAATACAAGAAGTGAGCAACGCTTTCCAGTTTTGTCTCATAAAATGCTTGATATAGAGTTTTGCCGAATGAAAGGATTTAAGAGTGCTTGACTGTTGAAAGCCCAGTTTAATCTATTGATGCATTTTATGTCTCAGTTCAAAAAACATTTATTAATTTCCGTTCTTTACGGTCTTCTACTACACTTATTATTATTATAATTATTTTACTTAGTCTTCCTATATGTCTTGCTTCCTATAAATCTTTCGTACAAATATATTCAATTGAGACTTACCATATCTCCATGTCTCAGAACCAAAGCTATCTCATGCCGGGATTAAGCGCCTTAAATTAAAACTTTTATTTAATAATTTGATCTGTTTTAAAGCAATCTAATTTTTAAAAAAAAGAGTGGTTCAATATTTTCCCATGCATAGGATTGGTAAATATATCATTACAGTTATATTATCCATAGATAATAAATTAAAGAGCTGACTGCATGAATGTTTTCAGTAACATTTTAGAAATATTTAACTGATATTAAATAATTACAAACAAAAATAATGACAATTATAATTTGAATAAATTAGCTTTAAAGTTTATGCGTTGAACACCTAATGTTATACTTATGTTTGAACATTTTAAAAATCCACTTGAAAAGATTCTGCCATTATCTTACGATTTTGATCGCAAGAACTCTTGGTTCCATGGGTATCAGATAGTCGGAGTTCCGGTCATTTCTTTTAATCCAGCTTGTGCCTAACCTGGTATATTAAGTGCGATGATTATGCAACACCATACAGTCAACACAATACAGTTTTAATAAGATTAAAGGAGTTTTTGTTTTTAAATAAAGTTCTATAATGTTATCGTACTACATATAGTTGCAGACTATATAGTAAAGAAAAGTTTCTTATTTTTGTGTTCAATTATACACAATATTCCTATTACAGGAGGAAAGGAAACAACTCATCCAGATGAAAAAATAACTACTGAAAAAGGTACCCGATAAAAATATTTTTCTTGTGTTCAGTTTCATCCCTAAGAAAATGGTATTGGATAATTCAAACAGTTTTTAATCTCTACCGATTTCTTGACAATTATTACAGAGAAAAAATATCTACATTTTGATGCTATTTAGGAACTGTATTTTGAACAAATAATTCGTACAATCTCTATATTCAATAATCTAAAATTCAATAAACTGTAATCTCATACAATCTCCATTTTCCTATATTCATATAATTTTCCTATAGCTCTCTTAGATTTAAGTAACTGCAAACAAGTGCAAATTTGAAGAAAAAAACTTAATTTTACATTTAACGTAGAAAAAACACCGGTGCTGTATCTCCTGACCATAAATGTTAAATACATTATTTTCGAATTTTCTGGCTTAAATTAATACAAAATAATGAAAAAAGTACGGAAAATATGTTTAATAAGAATGCTGCATTTAAAGGTTAATAGCTATTAATTTTTTTTAAATTTACTTCTTTTTAAATAAATTTACTTTATTTTAAATAAACTTCTTCATTTTTGTTTATAATTCTAAGGAAAGACAAAAATGCCAAAAAGAGTGCATATTGCTCTAGTTCCAACACTTTTTATTCTAGTATAATACCTTAAAAATCTGGATCATTATTTTTTTTCTAATTTTCCCTGTTTTTTTTTTCAGATTTCAAATACTTATTTTTAAAGATTTTTTACTTTATTTCCCTTTTTACCAACGATACTAATTCTAGACAACAATTTTCCAATTATAGATCATTCATTTTTGTGCCCGAGAATGTTTGGATCATTTGATCACTCAACTGAATGTTCCAATTACTACGCATGCTCTTTCTTCATACCGGTATTAAAAACTTGCCCCAAGAGAGAACTCTTTGATGGAGTCAAGAAAGAATGCAGACCCGAAAGCGAAGTGAACTGTGGATCAAGGAACCGACCCACAAGTATGGTGACATTTTACAATCAAATAAGATTTCTGAAGACGAGATATCTAAATGAAATAGAATTTATATTTTAACTAAAAACATTAAGATGCCCTGATCACTATCTTTCAAAAAAAAAACCCGAAACCCCACCCAATTTTTTTCCAGCTGGTTAGTGATCTAAAGAGTTTTCTTTAAAGACAGCGATAATGGTTGCACACTTATGAAGAAAATAGCCTGAAAAAGTGCCAATTTCTTATTCAAGAAAAGGAGATAAAATTAAGTACATGTACAATATCTGCATTCATTTTTAATTTTTTGGATAAATATTTAGCTTTTACCTTTGATTAGTGCTGACATCTAGTTTAAAATAAACTAACTATCTCTAGAGACATTAGAAATAGTCTGGTACTGCCATCTGGTGAGCTAAATAAACATTCCGGGTGTAAAAATAATATTTTTGGCACGTTAAATCATAATTGTTAATTTTAAACACTGCTGCCCAGAAATACCACGGGCACAAGAAATAGACGCCAAAATTCACCTCGTCATTTTGACAGGAGTGAGAAGGAAGAAGCTAATAGTAAATTTTAGAATCCTCATCGAAAATTTAAAAAAACGTATACGCATGGTGGGTCGTAAGACAATATTTAAGGAAAGAAAAAAAAACATTAATAAAATTAGACAAATTGCCATTGTGGGAATTAAATGTAATACACAAAAATATTTAATACAAAATTTTATAATATCATAGTAGATTTAATTGGAGGCTGAAACTTGAAGTTGTTTCCAGTAATCATTTTCAACTTCTCTCTGTTTCCTAGAGCGATTAAACCTGCCTTTTTGTTTATTACATGTGCTACTTGCATTGTGATTTGTCAGGTTTCGAGATTTTACTTTTAATTTTATAAAATATTAATTTACTGCCCCTAAATGTATGCTCTTTTGTTTTCATCTTTGGTTTGCATATTATGAATGCATTGTAAAGGTGGATTTTACTGGACATTTTAGAGTTCTTGCGCCGTTTACACTTTTTCTTCCCTGAAAACTCTGCTATTGATGAAGTCAGGTTAGCATGTATTAGAAAAATACAGCTTTCAAGAAATTCAACTTCAACCTTAATTCGGTTCTTCACGTTTTTCATCTCTACTTTCTTACTAGGCATAGATTTATTTCATTTTTCATATCTTATTTCACTTGCAGTTGTCTCAAAAAATAAAATTTTGTCTCAAACAAAAAATAATTTTAATGAATGACAATTTGTTTCCTTCCATTGCCCAAAATTGCTAAAACCTGTGAAATATTTATTGGAAATGTATGAAAACTAAAAATTAGGAGACAAAACAATAAAAATCATGGAGCCAGAGATTACGATGGTGGACGAAGGTCGCAAAACGAGGAGAAAATTTTACCTCCTTCAACCTCCGCGTTTTTTTTCCATTAGCAATAGTGCTTTTGCTTATCCCAAACCTGTTATATTTTTATCCTTTACGTGTTATTCATCTTAAGAATAAGTGCTCGAAACATACCAATTGTTCTTCTTTTTATGCATGTCTTTAAGCTTTTATTAGTTTAAATTTGGCAGAGTATTTTTAAACTTGTTGCTTATTTTCGTAACATTAGGCTGCTATTATATGTGAAATCACTTAGGTTATTTCTCATTATATTTCTCTGATGAGAAATGTTTCTTCACTGAAAAACAAAGAAAAAAAACGTATGATTCTATGCGAAAAACCAAACAAATCTTCCCCTGAACCCTTAAGGGATTAAAGTATAAACGAAGAAAACTTTTCAAATTGCGAAGTTAGAAATTCAGGAAACAGGCATTATGAAAACGTTGTTCCTAAGATTGTTTAAAAAAATAAAATTTTTCAAATAACTTTAAAATTGTTTTTTTAACAATTCTCATTCCAGGTGAAACTACTCCTTTCACCAAGCCATTAAGTTCAGAGCCTACAACTCCAGAACCCACTTCTCGTAAGCCAACTACTCCAGAGCTCTCTACTACAGAGCCTTCTACTCTAGAGCCCTCTACGTTAGAGCCCTCTACTCCAGAACCTACAACTCCTGAGATAACTACTCCATTGTTAACAACAACCGAAGAACAAACACCACCTGACCATAATTGTGATGAAGATGATCTTGATTGTATAATCACTGAAACTGGAGAAATCCCCAGTTGGTTCAAATGTCCAGTGGAACTCGGCTCTCATCGTCATCCTAGTAGCAAAAAACTATTCATTTTTTGCATAAATTGGAAACCATTCGTGAAGAAATGTGGACAGGACTTGATTTACTCTCAGGAAGTGGAAACTTGTGTTCCACCTTAAAATATACCTTTACACAAGCAAAAAGACATTTAAAATTTACATTCTCTGAACAATTTGAATAAATTGAATTACTATATGCATTTTTCTTTTGGAATACTTAGTTCAATAATGAGTCATTATTAAAAATCATTAACAAAATCAAAAGGTGTATAGAATTTTTTAGTAAATTTTATTCAAAAATTTTATTGCATTTTATTTCGAATTTTTAATACAGATTGAATGCTAAAATTGTTTAACTCGAGAAGTTTGAGAACTGAGTCGGGTATTGACATTGTTGCGTATAATTATTGTAATAAAACTTTCTCATAAAAAAAAAATTTGAAGAACTCTAAATAAAAAGTTTTTTAAAAATAAGATTTTTCATTTAAAAAATGGCATGAAACAAACTTAAATTAGAAAACCTTAAACATTTTTATTTAATAAGAAAATACATGTTTTGACCAATGATACAGTAAATAGTTATTTATAAATTATAGTGTTGAATATAATTTATATATGTGCATTAATGTAAATTATAAATATAATATGTTGATTATAAATATGTTGGCAACTAAATCCCCACCGTTTTTTTTTTCAATATTTAGTTCAATATTTAGTTTTCGTTTTTATCAATAGTTTTGCTTTATGGTCTATGGTTCTTACAAAGCATTGAGGGGTAGCTATAATGAAAGCATTGCATATTGAAGAAAGCATTCCATATTCTTTTGCAGTTAGACGTGAATTTTCGTGCGAAAGTTGGTTTTATCACTCTTTATCAAACTCAACTGGATGGCACGAACTAGGCGCGTCTTTGATGTCAAAATTCTCCTTTTTAAACTTGGCATACCAATCAAGAACGGTTCTTTTAGTTATGACACTCTTTCCAAACGCAGCACAAAAGTTACGAACAATCTTTGATTAAACTCGAAAGGAACAGGAGCCAAATTTACACATTTTTCTAAACTTTATATTCCATTTTAATGATTTAAAAATTAGCATGAACTTACTCAAACAAAGAAAATAGTTGGAGAATAAAACATCCGCTTTCGAATATTATAAAACATTATATCCGTGCCCAAAATATATAATGACTAACTGAATGTTAAAATTTAAAATAAAGAGAAATGGTAAGAATCTAGTTGAAAACCCAATAATGTGCTTAAAATATTCTATTTCTAAATGTTATTATCATATTAAATGCAAATGTATTTAAGATGTTTTACTTTTTTAATATTAGGTACTTGATGTAATAAACCTTCAAAGTATGATGAAAATGCTTCGTCTGTAAAAACTATTTATTAATAGAATTTATATCATAAATAATATCGATATACCTTTTTAATTGGAAAAGTTTTGCTCTATCATAAATTAAAACAATCATTTCTGATTATGCAGAAATCCTTGATCTGTATTTTGTTATTTTTGACAATCACATCGTCACGAAATCACGTGATGTTTTTGATAAAACTTTTTAAGTTTTTGACGAAGTTTTTTCCTCACTCTTGTACCATCTTGTTGCATTCTAAAAGTTATTTGACTTTTTTTCTGATTTTGAAACATTTTTGCATTGTATGACGAGATGGTACAGAGGCTAGAACATTCGATCAGTTTTCTGGGTTTGGATTCGGGCAATGACTGCCATGACGAATAATTTGTATTAACGAATCATTTTTTCTGTGAAATGAGAATATAATATGCGGTAAAAAAAGTTCAAAGTCGACCGGCCTGTGTAGGGGGCAGGGAGCTGTCCTTGCATCAGAAAGGTCCTGGGTTCGAATCCCGGGCAAGGCATGGATGTTTCTTTCTCTCTCTGTGTATTCTATGTCCTTTCTCCTTTGTGTGAATGTGACCCGCCCTATAAACGGGTTGTGGTTGTGTGAAGGGCGTGGCAGAAGTCGAATTCCTGGCCATCGATGGCGCCACTGAGAAACAGGAACTATCACACCCCCACTGCCTATACAGGCATACGACGAAAAAAAAAGTTCAAAAACCTTGTATTTATGTAAAATTATATGATATTAAACTAAAACCGAAGTTTAAAATTTAAATTTATGCATTGCTTTAATTTTCAAAATGAATACGTGAATATCAAATTATTATTTATTCTATTAATAATGAAGTGTAGAAAACATTCCGAAACCAATTCTCTAACTCATACAAAAATATTTTGGAACATAAAATGTGGCAAAAAAAATGACCCTTTGCTTTAAATCAGATTTAAATCTTTCAAACTTCAAAACGCACCATAGAGGAAATTAACTTGCCCTTTAGTTTTGAAAAGTATATAAATAGTATTTAACAGTTATGAATAATAAATATATTAGATTGAAGATCTACCATAAGTTCATGATGTTCCATTTCTTCTTCTTCTTTTTCTATGTCACTATAACCTACATCGGGCTTGGATTTCAGCGTTTAGACTTGGATTTCTAGGTTCCATTATTTTTAAATCTTTTATTATGTCATTTAACCATCGCATTTTTCGGTCCTCCCCTGAGTCTAGAGTTCATTGGTTTCCAATTAAAAAATTTCTCAGCACCAATTTTCGTTTATTCTTAAAGTGGTCCGGGATGCACTTTTGAAACTTCTTTAAAAAACATGCATTTGTTTGAAAATTTCTGTTCTGTCTTATTATATGATAAGTATATTCAAAATATTTACAAATCTAACTTGACACATTTTTAAAGAAAATTAAAAACTTTAGAAAATTGATGTCTTTAATTTTTGATATAATTAAACCTATTATAAGAGAACTAGTTTTTAAATTATTTTACGTTAATATCTGTATATTTTAAATGGTCTTCAGCATTTTTGTTATGATTGTTTTCAATATTTTATAGTAAAAAGTTCAGTTTTTAAAGGTCAATAAATTTTCAAAAATACATGTGTACAAATCTAAACACGTTTTCCTATTTTCCTGGTGACAAATCAATGCAATTATCTTCAATTTTTTATGAAATATATCAATTCAAAATTGAAAGAAAATGAGCCATGAGAAAAAGTTATTTTAAGTTCATCAAGCACATTGATAGAAATTAAATTAGATCGAAACTGAAATTAAATCACATCTCGAGTTCTAATTAAAATAAAAGTACAAAAATTGAATGTATTAAACGAAAAATAATAGAATTTTTTTTCAATAAAAGAAAAAATTTGAAAGAATGAAGGTTTTTGTGTCCCGCTTTTCTTTAGTGTTCCATCTCAGTTTTAATAAATGCTTTCCCACTATAATGATAGCTTACAGCTGCGAATGAGAATTTTTCATAAATATTTTTTCAATCTTTTTTTTTTTTAATTTTGCAATATTTATAAAAAAGAATTACAATTATTTGGAATAATTACGATTTATTACAAATTGAACAAGTTTAATATAATCAAGTTAAGATCATTATTATGGACTTGACTAACATTATTTATAAACATCAAAAATGTATAGCGAAATAACATTAAAAAGTGAAAACAAATATTTTGGGAAAAACAAACATATCAAAATGGATTGTTACATTTTTTTGTATTTCAAAATCAATGAATTATATAATAAAATGATAAAAACGAAATTGCTAGAAAATTACGGCTTTCAACTTCTGTGATACTTTATCTTTTTGATTAAATATCGTTATTTTTCCCAATTTTCACTGCCATATGTTATATTTTTACGAGATAGTGTGAATTTTTCTTATTACTTTTGACCAAGTAAACAAAAGATCAATAAAATGGGGTGTCATTATCGTCAAAAAGGTCAACTTAGTAAGTTCATTATTGCTTCTTTTAAATTGTAAATTACGACAGAAATTTAAGTAAAAAGCGAAAATTCGATAAAATGTGGTACCATTATCGTTAAAAATGTTAACTTATAAGTTTATTATTACTCTTTAATTTACAAACTAATAGCAAAAGATCTAAGATCTAAATAGCAAAAGATCAATAAAATGTCGCATCATTATCTTCAAAAAGGTCAACTTATTAAGTTTATTATTACTTTTTTTGAAATTATAAACACCAGTAGAAAATCGTATAAATGGCGAAAAATTAATAGAATTATGTATATTCAAAAATATAAACTTAGTAAAATAGCTATTACTTTTCTGAATATAATCATCAGAAAAAATAGTTTAGAAACAATGAAATATCATTAAAATGCGGTATATTTATCTCTAAAAAGGCCAATTATTAAACTTATAATTACTGTTTTAATGCTATACGTTAATCATAAACAGTAAAAGATCTTTAACACTTTTATACTACCATTTAGACACATGAATTATTGTTTCCTACGCAATTTGTTACGCTAAAACGAATGAGACTCATCCATAAATAGTTTAGAAGAATTTCATGAAGAAAAAGAAAGAGAGTAAAAGTTTATACTTGCACTCATTAAGTACAAGTTTATACTTGCACTTATCAAGTACAATTTTGTACTCAACCCCTTGATCTAAACAAATTAACTATTGTTTCCATTTTTTTACGTTGAATCGAATGATACCGTATTATCAATAACAGTAATAATTAAAAAGTTGCAAAAGGTTTTATGCATATAAAGTACCTTTTTGACTTATTCTTATTTAAACATTCTACATCGATGCCCGACAATTATCGAGACAAAGGAATTTCTTACAATGTATTTTTTGAACTGAATCAGGCGAGAACAAACAGGAGATGATCGGACAAATAGTTTTGAAGTTATAAGGACTTTATGTATAAAAAGAACACTTACCCATTTATACCTATATACACTAACAAGAGTCATGACAAAAGTTATGGCATAGCAGCATGCAAATATATAGATAGTAGTAGTATCGCTTACAAAACGTATATATGGGCTGTGCACTGACAAGACTATTCGATTCGTGTTCGCGTTATTCATTCAAGAATGTTTTTGGTGCAATTATGACCGCAAGACGAGAATTAACAGACTTTGAACGTGGAATGATAATTGAAGCTTGACGCATGGAACATTCTATTTCGGACATTATTAAGGAATTGTCAAGTGCCTACAATGTGTGAGACGTGGTGGCTCAGAGGATAGAGTGTTCGCCTTCCAATGATGTGAACCGGGTTCGAATCCCAGCGATGACTGGTCAATTCAAATTCTGCATTCGGCTTGCACTGGCCACAGTGCTGACGTAAAATATCCTCAGTTGAAGACGGATTATGGGTTAGAGTCCCCTTGCTGTCAGGATAACCGTGAGGAGTTTTCCTGGTTTTCCTCTCCATGTAACGCAAATGCGGTTTAGTTTAATCAAAAAGTCCTCCACGAAGGCAATTTTCTCCCATTACTTGATACAGGAGTTCACTTGTTTTCTGGATTGAGTTCTAAATTACAAGGCTACGGAGTTGAACCGAGTTTAGATACGACTGTTCAACGACGGTTATAAAGCATCTACAGTGTCAAGAGTGTACCGTGAATACCTAATTTCCGCCATACCCTCCCACCATGGACACCATGGACAACAGTGGCTGATCACGTGCACTTAATAAACGAGTCCGCCGACGTGTACATAGAATTGTCAGGTTAACAGACAAAGACAAATAACCTTGCGTGAAATAAGATCAACGCAGGACGTGAAATGGGAAACTGTATCTTGGTTAGATGACGTAACCACGGTGCTGACGTAAAATATTCTCAGTGGTAGACAGATCAAGGGTTAGAGTCCCCTTGCAACCAGGTTAACAATGAGTGGTTTTCGTGGTTTTCCTCTCCATGTAAAGCAAGTTTCAAATTTTAACTGAATGTGATAATATGTTATAAATCATGCTGCTTTTTTCTTAAATCAATTTTAACTTTTGCTCTGCATAGTTACTAATTATCAGCATTAGGCATAAACAAACATATGTCTTTGTGAGCCTAGTGCAAACACATGGCTTTAGAGCTACTTGGTGGTGGTTTTGCTTTAAGTGAAAAAAATTCATTTATAAATCCGCAACTTTATTTATTTGTTTTTATTTTCATTTTCAAATCTCAATGATATTAGACAGATATAAATAGATTGAAATGTTTTGATAACAATGACTCAACAAGAGTTGATGACTTTGTGCTAGTTAAGTTTTTTTTAAAAATATATATATAATATTAAAGCAGTATATAGTGTTAGAGAATTCGTAGATTTAAGGATCTAGATATATGTTTGGGGAGTATGAGGAATTTCTAAGAATGATGGATATAGTTTTATTTTATTTTATTTTACAACCGTCATTGAACCGATTTTGAGTTTACGGCTACCAATGTTCAAGCCTTGTAATTTCGAACAAAATCCAGAAGACAAGGGAACTACAGGATCAAATATTGGGTGAGATTTTACCTTTATGTAGGACTTTTTTGCATAACAAACACGCAAATGCGTTACATGGAGAGGAAAACCAAGAAAACCTCCCACGGTTCTCCTATCAGCAAGGAGACTCTAACCCATGATCCGTCAGACACTGATGATACTTTTCGTCAGCACTGTGGTCTGTGCGAGCCGGTAATTCGTATTGACCAGCCATCGCTAGGATTTAAACCCGGTTTACCTCATTGAGAGTCGAATGCTCTATCTCCTGAGCCACCACAACTCAAGATGACTATACTTATTCTAATCATGGATCTTTCATTTTTCCAGAAAAAAAAAACATTTTTTCAAATTTCAAGAAAAAAATAGTTACCAAAGTTTTGTCACCAAAAACTGAAAGAGCAACCACGATTGTAGCTCAGAACATGTTTAAAATTGACATTTCAGTTTTTTTTTTCGACGAAATAAATAAAAAAATTCAAAATATTTATCAAATTAATCAAATTGAATAATGATTTTCAAATGTATTTATTTGTGTTCAAAATGTCTTTCTTAATATAGTAAAATTCTCTATTATAAATTTATATTTTAATAAATAAATGTCAATATTTATTCCTCAATAAGGATTAGATCGAAATTATTTTCATTTTCGTTTCAGATACAACTTTCTGAGTTGTAATAAATTCCACTGTAAGAAGCTATCAAGATTATCCACAATAGCCTCAGGTAAGAGGGCTTTTGTGGACAAAAACAACCCTTTTTATACAAACATTTTTCTAAAAACAAAACAACTTTTAACATCTACATACAAACAGGAATGCAATAAAACATCCAAATTATTGTTGCAAAAATACTTCATAAGTTGAAAATAATATTTAATAGGGTATTTTTGGCAAATTTGTAAAAAAAATTTCAAACTAGCCCCCTCTCCCCTTAAAATTATGGTAAATGTAAAGCACCCAGCGAGTTTATATTTTTAATAACAAGCTTACTTCGAAATATGTTTTTTTTTAATATTATTTACAATAATACTGATTTCTGTATCATATTCTTAAACTATTAAATACACGTGTATTATTTTCTTTTTTCAGTGGTATTCTTTCTTATCAGCGCTTATCTATCCAAACTAAACGTTGATGCTTTTGTTGTGAATGATAAAGGTATTTCAGATGAAACTGCTTATCAGCAAGAAGGTTAAAATTTTTGTAACCCTATCTTTTCTGATTTCTTCCGCTTGTCATCATGATTATCGAATAAACTTTTTTTGTTTAGCTTGTGATAAAAATTTGGTGAAAAATCAATAATAAAACTTAGCTTAAATAATAAGAGATCCTTATTAGAACTGAAAATAAATTTAAGGACTTATTATATAGTTTTACTAACTATAAGGGCTAAGGATATAGTTTTATAATTAATTATTATTAGTAATAATATTATATACATGTTGTTTTCGATAGTAAACAAGCATGCTCCGAAATAAAATATTTGGGTTTTTTTTTTATCTTTGGTTTTGATAGCTGCGGTATTTTGAAATTGCATGACCGGATATTTCATAAAAGTACAACGATTTAAATCAATAATGAAAGAGAAATGAAATATATAGTTTACTGCAAACTATTTGGAGAACCGATTATTTCTTCTCACCAAATTTTAAATTAGTTAAAAAAGTTCGTCAACAGATGGAGCTGCTGTGTGTAAAAGACTGTATAAAAATGTATTCTGCCGCGCATTAAAACACTCCTAAACGAAATATTTACACTGGAAACTGCTATTTTTGTCCTCAGGTTGTTCAACGTTGTTGACGCAAATGGTGGTTATTGTTAAAATATCGTTTTATAAGATTTTTCTTAAAATTAATATCGCCACCTGTTGATAGACTTTAGAACTATTTTTGAAACTCGACGAGAAGAAGCTAGTTTCTTATACAGATAGTTGCGAACTATTTATTTTTCTATTTACTTTCTTTTTTCTGTAGTTGATTTTATAAACATTTGCCTCGTTTGGGACACTAAATGATACAAACATGTTATTTAAGAAAAGATAACTACACTATAAGGAAGAATATGCTTAAAAACAACTAATCTACATTTTTTCCTTGTTGGCAATCTAAAGGACATAAAAATCATAAGCAATATTTCTTAAATTCATCTTGATAGGAAAGAGAGTCTACAGCTTCGGTTCTATTATAACACGAAATTTGTTTTGAGTACTTTTGAGGAAAGGAAAAACCGTTTCACACGCTTCGGAACCGGTTTTTGTTTACATTCAGAACAAAGGTGTTGACGAAAATATTTGCGTTTTAGCTTTGAGCTCGGTTAACAGCTAACTTATAGTTTGTCTATGGAAAGAACTATGCCTGCTGTTGTCTGCTGCTATGGAGATAAGATACAGCACATTTCAAAGAGGGGAGCTTCTCTCTCCCCTGATTCCCTTTCTCCCTCCGACTTGAGCCAAAACTTGTCTTAAATACTGACCTAACACCCCTACTAGAAATAGTTAAACCTTGTAATCATAGTCACTACCACTGTACCAGATGAATAACGAGGGGGTTCTTTCCATAGACAGACTGTAGGCATGTCACGAAATGAAGATTTGACTAATTGTCCATTGCTGTTCTCATGATGCATACTCAATGAAACACCTATAGTTGTCTTCATGATTTCTACCCATTAAAATACCTCGTAGTTGCTCTTCATGAGGCCTACCGATGGGTCACCCAGTAGTTGTTACCATTGGCACTTTTGTCAAACTAATGTGATATTGTTTATTGATGTCTTTTCTTCTTATTTTAGCAGATATCGAATCAGGTGATCCTTACTACGCCAGGTTCAAATGCCCTGCTTCATTCGGTGCTTTCCCTGATATAGAAGATTGTTCTAAGTTTTATATTTGTATGGCTGGATTTTCTCGTCGCATGCCTTGTCCACCATTTCACCATTTCGATAAGAATAGGCGACGATGTATGTCGATATTGGTTGCAGTTTGTGACAAAGGGGAAGGTATGTTGTTCTTTATATAAATTACCAAACTTACCATAGCTTCCACTATCTTTAACCCTTTTATATTGAAATTCATTTATGCGGAAAAAAATAGGCAATGAATGCGAGCATTTTTTTTCTTAGTCATTTCTAAGTATGCTATTAAAGAAAATAAACCAAGAATTCTCAATTTCATCAGATATTGTAAAATATATAATTACAAAAGATATCTCACTTTTGAAAAAAAATCATCAGAGGCACTGACACTGTTTTAGTTGTTCAAATTTACATGACATTATGTTTTAATGCGGGAGAACCATAAAACTTAAAAACTTGAAATTAAAAGTGAGTGGGAAAATGTACAGGAAGTAAGACGAATAAAAAAAATTAGCATTTGAAATTTAGTTCAAAAATTATCAATCTCTTAACTTGTAGTATCAACTTTATTACTATCATTGAAGCCAATCTAGAGAGCAACAGAGTTAAAACCCGACGTGTTGAAATTATCATATTTGATTTTATTTCGTTGTTAGCGTATAACTAGAGCTTAAGACTTTTCTAACGCACTTATAAAATTTTATTGAAAAAATATCATACAAATAAAGATATAAATAAGTTTAACCAAGAAGGAAACATTTCTTTCTGAGTTAATTTATACTTGGAAGAAAACATATACTAAGATTTCTTTTGTTAATCAGCAATCAAATGTAAATTGTTCAGTTGCAAAAAGTAGCGTTTTATATTTTTCGCCGCTTAAATGATCCTTTACACCTCCTGATGAATATTTTTTTATTTCATTTTTACAAGGATTCTAAAAATATATATTAATGGTGATAATTACAGAACACCCTGTTTACATTGAAAGCATTTCCTTTTCAGAAGAAGAAGCAACAACACTTGAAGAAGGAAAAGATACCCCCGATGAAATGGGATCTACGGTGGAAGGTAAATATTTTGTCGGTTACGTTTTGCAACGTCCGTTTACACAAGAGAGTGGCCGGGATAGCCTGGTTGGTAGGGTGCTGGGCCCATGTCCGAGAGTTCTTGGTTTCGAACCCCACCTGCCGAAGACTCCCCGTGTAGAAAGTGGTGACTCGTCCACGTTAAATCTGTCATTTTACAAAGTCCTTCATGTTCGCATAGCAAATCAATACCTTTGGGAATACTTTTTTTTTTTTTTTTTTTTTTTTAATAACGGCAGGCACTTGAACTCTCGTTCTTCGCCTCGGAAGATGCCGGAAGTGTTGCTCATTTAGCGTTACCCAGTGGGCACCTGTGAACCTAAGTCACGGAGGCGAGCAACATTACCCACGCCACACTGCCACAAACCCGTTCATAGGGTGGGCCACATTCACACATCACACACAACAGAGGACAGCACAGAGAGAAACATCCATGCCCAGAGCGGGATTCGAACCCGCAGCCATTGGCTCCGCAGTCAGGCACGCTAACCGCTCGGCCACCTGGCCGGCTCCTTTTGGGAATACTAGATTGGAGATCGATCGTTCTCTGATTCAGGTCAAAATTACGATCGGTGGATGAATGAATGGGTTCGCCCTATAAACAGGTGTGGCGGAAGTTGAATTTTTGGCCATAGATGGCGCCACTGGAAAACGAGAACAATCGTACCACTGTGCCTAAACAGGAATACGAAAACAACAATAACAACTCAAGAGAGTAGCTCCAAGTGTTCCTTAAAATCTATATTTCTTTTTTAAAATGCTGAAAAGAATTAAAAATTAATTCTTATACTTGAATGCTTTTTAGATACTATCTTTGTTAATAAATTCTCAATGCCATCTAGGCAATGTCGCTTCCTTAGTTATCGTTTCCTTTGTGCTTTCAATGACAATATTTCCCACTCAAAAATCATTCCAAATGGGAGAAAACATTGTATTTAGTTTATGGCATTGCAGAAACGTTTAAAATAGTGTAATGTATGTAATGGCGGGAACGTGTTATGCTGTCATCTATTTATCACAGATTAAAATACTCCAAAAAAGTAATGACTAGAAAAAAGGAGAGCACTGCATTTTTATCCCGTTCTTTTTTCCATATTTTTTTGAAACTTCAACATTAAATTTATAAACAACAATTATTTTACCGCTATTTCGATCATTTGCTAGGATTCAAACCTCTAGTTTCAGAAGCAGACAGCTGACTATTTCGATAAACATTTTGAATCTGGCATACTGTCGAAATTAACAATATTAATATTTGACTCTTCGATTATTTTGTGCCCTCTTTTAAAAAGTATAAAAATCACACAAAATATTACAAGTTTCATTAGTAAATAACTATTAAAAAATGTTTTTCTAATTGCAGATCTAGTGTTCGTGTGTCCAGAAGTATCTGGATTGTTCCCTCACCCAACAGCGTGTGCCCAATATTATACTTGTTCATCCTTCGAACCATCATTACAAACCTGTCCTGAGAATGAATTGTTTGATGGAATCAAGATGGAATGTAGACCCGAAAGCGAAGTAAATTGTGGATCGAGAAACCGACCAACAGGTATGATGGTCTTTTGCGATTGAGAGAGATTTCAATTTTAAAAAAAAACTACTCATCAATAAGCGCATGAAACAAACGTATAAAGAACACAGATCTTGTAAAAATTAACTTAATAGCTTTAAATTAATAAAATGAACTTTAAATTGTAAAAACTAACTTAATAGTTAGAATTTCTTAAATAGCTTTCCAAATCAATAAATTCTCCCATTGGGAAATTGAAAATTCATCTATCTTCTAAAAATATTTTGACTTGAAATATTTTTTTTAAAGTTCTGAATTAATTTTGGAAATGTTTAAAAAATAGAGTAAGGAAATTAGAGCAATTATTTAGGTGTATTTAACATTCCCAGGTAGCAAACACAGGGTGGTATATGAAATGAAAAATAAAATTTTCAAAAACATTTGAGTTGTTTTGAAAATTTGAAGTTTAGCATTTTGTTTTCAAAAGTAACTATAAATATTCTGATTTAAACTATGGTATGTTCTAAGTGCTTGTCATTAATCTGCGGCAAACGAATTGCAGACTTTTGCAAAACTTTGAGACATCAATGCTTGTGTTGACCTTATAAACGGCAGTTTTAAACTTAACAAGGTTTTTTTCCAATTTTTTTTTTTTTTAATTTCATTTTTAATCTTTCCCCACAGAAAGGAGTCACAAATTTAAGATTAGGAGAATAAGGTGGTCTTGGCGATGGTTATTCTCTTAGAAACGCTGTACTTCATTTTCATCTTAAAAAAAGGAACAGGATTATTAATGAAATTCAAAAAAAAAAAAAAATCCAACATATACCGCATTCGACTAATAAATTTTAACTGAACCTCTGCAATGTTTGAAAAATTATCAAAGTTTATTTTTCTTATAACTCAATAAATTGAAAGCCAATAGGATGAATGATTTAAGGCTAGAGAATTTACTGACGAAAGGAAGTGAATTCTATACCTTGCCAATATTTTTTTTTCCATAATCGTCCAAAGAGCTAAGTCTATTAATTCTTAATTAATTCGTAAAATTAATTCTTAATTCCGTGAAACTGAATCAGAAAAATATACTTGATAATATAAAGACTTCATTTAATTCAGAAAATATGAAGATGGTAGTAAAAGTCGACATGCCTCGAGTGATCAATAATAAGCACCCATTCGAGTTAAGCGAGGCTTGAGAATAGGCTCCTATTTTTGAGTGCTCGAAACATGTCGACTTTGATTACCATCTTCATATTTTCATTTTCTGAAGCAAATAAAGTTTTCATATTATCATGTGTAACTCATTTAAGCTGTATTCATCATGACATTCACATTCTTTTCGTTTTAGTTTGCTACCAATGACCCTCCAAAAACACTCAAAAGCAGAGGATTTTTCCTCCGCTGAGATATTTTTGGAATTAAAAGACTTTGCAAAATAAACGATCTTGTATGAAACGAATCTTATATTGTTAACCAAGACTAAACTGAGGTTTTTCCTAGATAAATCTCAATTTTTCAAAACTGTTCATTATGGCTTTCATCCACGTAGCTCTTCAATTTTCCCCCTTGTTGATATTCATATTAAGATTTTATGCTGTTCTTTCTATTCTGTATGCTGTCACTGTATAATATTCGTTTTTAAACATATTTAATTAAGGAAAACATTTTTTATTTAATTTTAATAACAAAAGGAAACTTTTGATTTTAACGAAGAAATGAGTGAATGAACAACACTTTCAGTAGCACTTTCCATCGTTAATATTCAAGAATAATGATTGCTATTTTCTGATGTTTGAAACAATTTTACGAATTCCAGGTGAAACCACTGTTGCTTCAACCCCTTTGCTGCCTGAATCCACACCTCCTGAAATCAGTACTCCAAACGAAGGAACTCCAGAACCAACTCCTCCAGAGCCAACCCCTCCAGATCATGATTGCGATGACGATGATCTTGATTGCATAATCACAGTAACTGGAGAAATTCCCAAGTGGTTCAAATGTCCAGTAGACATTGGCTCCTATCGTCACCCGAGTAGCAAAAAACTCTTCATTTTTTGCATTAATTGGAAACCATACGTGAAGAAATGCGGTCAAGGGTTGATTTATTCGCAGGAAGTGAGAACCTGTGTTCCAATTCAGTACCCCGAATAACGAACTCTAAAACTAACTTCATGATTTTTATTGAAAAAATTTTGATTTTCTTAAAAGTTTGTGATTTGATGATTGAAGTTTTGTGAAATAAAAAATGATCATGTGGATAAATTATTTTTCATACTGGAGTTATATGATTGTATAGTTAATATTCAAAAATTTCAGTTTTAATGAATTGGAAAAATTTAAAATTCTACGACTAGCTTTTTTGTGATTTTTTTAAAAAATAATTGACGATTTGAAAAATCAATGAAAAAAGTTCGACGAGGATAAAAACTTACAGTTTGCAGCGTTATGAACAGTAAACAAAATTTCAAGTTTAAAATATGAACATAACTCGTTAACATAAACCAGCATAATGTAAAGTATTGTGTAACAATAATTTCTGCTGCATATCTGGCTATTCCAAGTAAAGTAACAACATGAGGGTCTGTTACTTTTGCCCTCAGGCTATGACTCATTGCTGTTGCAAATGGTGCTTATATTGAAAACATTATTCTATAGTTTTTCCTAGTTAGCAAAGTTTCTTTCCTTCTTTTTTTATTAATTTTTTTATGAATTTTGTAACGAATTTTGAAATTTGGGAAGTAAATAATAACTGGTTTCCTGAGTAAAATACAAAAAACAGTACACTTCAATCGCTTTCCGCTGTATTATTTCTGTAGTTGATTTTCCATTTTGCTCGTCATTTCTGGATCTCAGTCTAAATTCTTAGATATTCTGAGAGAGGAAGCATTTTTTGAAGTAGAAGGTTTTTAACGGTGGTTAAAAATTTATAATCTCAACTTTTGAAGTACCTAACTTTAACTGAATTTTAATTCCAAATGATTTCTCTTTATAGAATTATTTTATAAAAAGAATGAGTTTCGCTTAAATTTCAGAAATAATTTTTCAATCGAAGAAACTACTAATCAAGACAATGTTCATTTATCTGCAGATATCATAAACGAATTTTTTAATTGCGGTGCAAAAATTTCGTAATTCATTTATCAAGCTGTCGAGATGTAAGGAAATGCGCAAAAAGAAATTAACATTAAAGGGCCAAAACTTTCAGTCGCTCTCCTGCCTACTATTGGGACTCAAATATAGGACCTCTTATTTTGAGAGTAGGAAATTCGAATCCATTGAAAACCAAAAGGCTTGTTTATTCAGAGAAACACGTTTTTGTGTTTGATTTCGTAACTTAAAATATCGTATTCATACATTAATAAGCAAATTTAAGGTAACCTCTGTAAAGTTTGAGACTTAGTATGTGAAAATCCGATTATTGGATCAAAAGTTATTAGATAAAAGTGTTTTTTTTACCACTTAACTTTTGCACTTATATATGTATGTAATATATATAACGACCCACCCTATTAATTCAGGGTATGCGTTAAAAATCTGTACCGTCGCCACGGCAGGCCCACCCAGAAGAGGGGGCGCAGGCTCAATCAGTGCCGGTCGGGGAACCCGGCGATGCCCCACCGTGGCATTTGTTAAAATTCAGATCAGTTTATTATAAGTTACATGGCAACAGCCCGATAATTTGATTTCAGCAAGGGATACACTACAAGTTGTTCAAAATATGCCACAAGGGATCATGATAATTAAACATTTAAAACACAAAAAAGGGGAACCACCGAATTTAAATAAGGTCAAAGGATCCTAATAAATTAAGAAAATATTAAGTCTAGAGGTCAACGGACCCTTATATTATTATACAAACCCTTACGTATATCAGCAATTAGTTGGCTGCACAAAGCAGCACATAGGCCAGGACTGCTTGAACACAGGTCCAAGAGTGGACAGCAACAACTCAAAACATAAAGAATACAGACAGTTAAAAGTAAAAGCATCAGATAAAAGGTCAAAGGCAATGACAAGTATAAAATTGCACTTATATATAAAAAAATACACTTATATATAATACTTTCATATATATGCACTTATATATAAAATTTCATACGGAGTAAGGTGTTTATAGGATGTCGAAGGCATTCGGGAAGTTTTGAAAAAGAACTGAATCTTCTTCGAATCTCCCTGAATCCTTTGCACTTATATATAAAGGATTCAGGGAGATTCGAAGAAGATTCAGTTCTTTTTCAAAACTTCCCGAATGCCTTCGACATCCTATAAACACCTTACTCCGTATGAAATTTTTAAATTTTTTAAACAAGATAAAGTATATATGAGATTTGGCTTATGAGCATGGCGAATGTTTCATTTTCACAACTTCCGAAACCGAAAAATTAGATACTATTTCATGGAAAACTAATGATCTGCATATATTTAGTTACTAATTAATTAACACGTTTAAGGCTAGCCTTTTTAACTATAATTATAGAGTCCTAATGTGTGAAAATCCGTTTATTAAATCAAAAGTTATTCATGGTGTTAATTTTTATTTTGTACACTGTATGTATATACATGAATAAATCACATGCTTGAATTCTCACATTCAAGACGTAAATCAAATTATTCTTTTTTTCAAAAAAAAACTTTTTAATAGCATAAATTTCTTTGTCGTAAAAAAATGAAATAAAAGCTGATTGGTAAGCTTAAGTCAATTTTAATTATCAATTAAACGTTTCATACAAGTATAAATATATGTCTTTTAGTCTGAAAAGGATTTCATTGGCCTCAGACAACAAGTGTTGATGATGAAAAGATGTGAATCAATCATATTTAATTCTTAATTAATTATTTAATTAAAAGAATTTTGTGTTTTTCGTTCCTGACAATTTTTGTTGACTTCGAAAAATGATGAAAATGTAAACACAGATACTTATTAGTTAATCTAATTTCTTTTTTTAAATTGTAATAAAAATTTCTTTGTCCATGTTTTTTCAATCAATTTCAAACTTAAAATAAATCTCTGCTGGCAATTTGTGTTTACAACAGGGGTGTCCAGGCATAAAGTTTTATGTAAAATTGTTGCAGTCCTATTCCATTCCAACTGAGCATTTCAAAATGTAATATTTTTTTAACAAAAAATGCAACTTGTTTCATAAAAATTGAAATTTTCAATGCAATGCAAATCCTAAAACAGCAAAATGAGTTAAATTTAATTGCTGTGTGGGTTTATTTTCACTCATAGTTCCCTCGTGTTCTCTAACAGTCATCACTTTCCCTTAATCACAGAAAAGTAAAAAATTAAAAATTTATAGCATCATCGATAAAACACATAAATGTAAAATTTGGGTGAAATCCCGGCATTTAACACGTTAATTTATCCTAAACTAGATGATTACCCACGTGAGTTTTTTAATTAGTTCTGAATATCAAAGATCAACATGCATCACAGTAATTCATATTTCAGCATTCATCTCATTAGTTCTATAATTATTAGGACTTGATAGGTACTCTGTGTTAAAATCTGAAATGGCTACTTATTTAATATATTTCTAATAACTTTACGTATCTACAAAAATATCCTCTATATTTATTTATTTTGCTTTAAATCTATATTGAGAACTTGCTTTAATACCTAACTGTAAGGTTAGCGACAGGAAATGAAATTTTCATTCATGTTAGGTTTCAAATTTTCATTCATATCTCAAACACATTCATATCAGATACTTAGTCATAAAACGAGTATTTAAGATATGATAAATTTATTGTTTTTTTAAAATGTGGCATTGGAAGGCTTTAATAGTTTCAAATTTATAAGAAGAAAAAATTATTAATTTTTTATTATATCATAATATTAATCATAATATTTATGATGTAATAAAATTATTGTTCTTAAAATGTGTAATTAGAAGGCTTCAATTGTTTTATGTGTATAAGAAGAAAAACTATTTATTATTTATCATAAATTATTTATCATATAATATTTAGTCTTAATATATTTATGATATGATACATTTATTGTTTTTAAAATGCGTAGTTTGATAGTTTTATTTTTTTTAAAGGAAAAATTATTAATTATTTATTATAAATTATTTATCATTTCATAATATTAGTCTCAATATTTATGATAAAATAAAATTATTGTTTCTAAATGTGTAATTGGAAGGCTTTAACAGTTTTGTAATGGTAAAAAGAAAAATTATTAGCAATTATTAATTAATTATTATTAATTATTAATAAACTTTAAGCGATTATTAATCAACTAATTATTAATTATTTATCATAAATTATTTATTATAAATAATTCATCATAAATTATTTATAATATTAGTCATAATATTTATGATATAATAAATTTATTGTTTCTAAAATGTGTCATTGGAAGGCTTTATTAGTTACATATTTGAAAAGAGAAAAATTATTATAGAAAAATAAGTTGGACACAGACAAGGGACAGAAATGTAGCGCTTTATAAAAAATGACCTATATGCTTTTTATTTATTTGTTTGTTTTATTTTTGCTACAAGACTTCGCTGTGTCTATTGATATTGCTTTATTGAGCATTTTTCCCTAAACGAAGAATGAGTATTTAACTTGTAATATTATAAAAATGAAGTGATTAAAGCAAAAAATATTAGAAATTTTAATACGAATTGTTTCGATTCAAAAGAAATTTATCTTTCTGTTAAAGCATTGTTATTTTCCTTCAAGGCTCTCGACCATGTGTTGATACGTTCACGAGATAGTGTGATTCTTTAATACAATCAAAAAATTATCGTACATTTATGATCAACATTGAAGACGCAGCAAGAAGATTAAAAAAATGTGGAGTCATTATACTCAAAAATTGCAATTTAGTAAGTTTTTCTGTTCAGTTCTAGTTCAGTCAGTTATATAACTTAGTTAAATTTATGATTTCTCCTATAATATACTTCGTAATAATTAAATATTACCAATTTTGTGAGGAATTGATTTTAAAAAAAATGATTTGTATTACATAAAATACATATATGTATGTATGCGGTTAAAAAGCTAATGGAATTTCTTTTCACGCTTTGGCAAACGAAAAGCATAAAGCCATTGAATACTGCCCTCATATTCCGTTGCTATGATTTTCTAACATTTTGTTTTTTAAAAAACAACATTTTTTAAAAAACATTTTTAATCAATATTCCGGAGATTATGACGTCTTCGAAAGCATTCAATTTTTAAAGATTGTGACTCTTATTAATTGTGAAAATTGCAAATAAATTTGCTACCGAAATAACATTAGATTTTATCAAATTATGGATAAGCTTTAACAAAATGAAAACCGTAAATAAATAAAAAATTTGAAGCAAAATTACTTATAGTTAAGAACATATTTGATTAGCAAAAAATATTTTTAAGTTCATTTTTGAGTAAAACAAATACTCTTTTTACCCTTCTTTTATGAAAAAAAAAATTATAAGATAAAGATTTACTAAGTAAAAACCTCATTTTCTGATGATATTTGCAATTAAATAAAAAATAAATATCGCTCATATTTTAATTGTAACGTAAGAAATTTACAATGCCGTAAGGAAATTTGTAATAGAAAAATCAGAAAAGTTAAGTTTTACTTTGAATCTGTGATAGCTTCAGATTCTTCATTTTATAAATTTATTTTTCAATTTTTTTTATCTTTGTTTAAAATGTTATTCTACCCCGTATATTCCTTGTACAGTCTGCTCAACTTCGATATACATAAAAATTTATGTGTGATAGTTCATGATTTAGTGTGCCTCTTGTGCTATTTTCAATAGGGAAGTTCTCACTTAAATTCACCAAATACATCTTTTATAAGACATTTTATGTTTGAATTCTCGAAACGATTGTTGATGCTCTGTTTTTATCTATTATAATAGATTAGAGGCTTAAAACACTTAAATGTTCACTTTAATGAAAACAGCATAAATAAATTTTACAATACCGTCATTCGGGGCTACTTTGTGCAGGATTTCGCAATTTTTGAACTTTGACATGTAAAAAAACTATGTTAATTCAAACTTTAGTAAAATTTATCAATATTATATTCATAACTGGACTCAGACGAGTGAATTTGATCAATATTGGCATTATTTGTATGTAATATTTACGAATAATAAGTCAAAACATGCCTTGCATAAAGTAGACCCCAAATGGGGCTACTTTGTGCAGCGATAGGAATTCAGTTTAATAATCATGTATTTAGCAAAATATTGATGTAAAATTGTTAAAAAAGTTAATTGTTGACATTTTTAAAGACAAAAACATCAAGATATGTAAAGATATTAGTTTGAAAATAATTTTCAGCGTTAAAAAACCATTTTTTTTTGAAGAATTTTTTCTTAAAAGGAATGTTTATTTCAAAACATTTGAGTTTAAACAAAAGGACACCATATACTTTTTTTTAACATTGAAATGGATGATATTTCAAAAATAATAATTATTACATATTCATTAACATTTATGATATTCGCGATCGCAACGCTCGAGTACGCCGTCTAGCGGGAGCCTGTAAATATCGGACATTAATTTATCACGTTTTCATTTAGTTCCATCAAAGTCATTGACTGAATCAGACGCCATTTTTTAGCAGCAAATAAGAAGCAAAATTTCCCTAAGGAAAAGGCCGAAGAACTTGAAAAAAATCTCCAGAATATTAGTAAATCTTTCAGGAACAGAACACGCCAAACATTTGAAGAAAAATTCGTCAATAATTTTTAATTTCTATTATCAACAAACTTGCAACTGATGACTTCCGATTTCGGATACTGTTACAGATGTGTGTATTAAGGTAAAATGCATTTCTTCTGTCTTCAATTCATTACGAATTAAAGTGAAGTCAACATTGCTTTCGTCATTCCAGTGAATAAATATGAATTCAGAACATACAGAATTGTAATAGTTATAGCATATTCTTCTTCGTTATAGAATAGTATATATTTCTGTATCCATATAATTCGGAAAACAACAATAAAAAATTATCCAAGTTACTTGAAATAGTGCCATTTGTGCTGATTCTTAATTAATTTAAATCGTTTTCTTGGTAAGTTTTTTTTAATTTTGAAAGAATAAGTTCAACTAGAATTCAGCTATTCTGTTTTTAGCTACATATTCAAATTCATATCAATTATAAAATTTTGCTGTGTAGTATGTTATCTAAAAGTAATGAAGGTATAAACTATGTATCTATTATTTGAGAATAAAGTTTTCAAACAAGGAACTTATCATTTTGGAATTCTCCGGGAATCATAAATCAGGTAAGTGCAATGATTTTTACAATAAAAAATTTGCTTGTAAATATTTTTTTTTCATTTGATGATGGTTCTCTACAGAATGGTTTTTTACGTCTGATTAAGAACTATAAGAATAATAAAAAAAGAAACAATATGAAAGTTTTTATTTCAATGTTAATAATTCTTAAAATCGTTTTTTTTATCCTAAGAATTCTTTATTTTCCGTTTTTTAGTTTATAATTTTTTGATAAAAATTGTTCTCAAAATACTTTTGAAAAATTAAATGGTATAACATTATGTGTTTATGTATACTTCTTGTATATTCCAATGTTTGAAATAATATGATTCAGAAAAGTATGGAATAAAAATTCGGTACTTACGACGTATTAACGCCACCGCCGCTACAGATTTGGCGGTTTTTAAGTGCCGCCAATCTACACTTAAAATTTTTGCGACAGTTCATAAAATAAAACACTTTATTTGAAATCAAAATAGTTAATTGGATTTCGGTGGAAATTAGCCGATATAGAGTTTAGCATAGATTCAAAACAATCATATCGCCATATGAACTCTGATGAATAAGATTCCAAATGAAATAACATTTCCAAAACGTACGTTTGCCAAGATAAAGTTTTATGTTGTGGGAATTGGTACATTTTCGTTTTTTCGGTAAAATATTTCCCTCCTGAAAAAATAAAATTGCATCTTGTTTTGTTTTTGGCAAATCCCAAAGACGAATATTCGTAGCACTAAAAATGGCGACAAAAAAGAATTGTTCGTTTGTTTTTGTTTCGTCCGCATTCTTTATTTTACGTTTCTTAGTTTCTAAATAATGATTTTTATTGAAACTTGAAATTTTTTGATAAAAATTGTTGTCAAAAAACTTTGTTTAAAAAATTAAATTTCATAAAATTATGAGGCTTATGTATACTTTTTGTTCATTTTAATTTTTGAAGTAATATGATTCTTAAAACTATAGAATGTAAAGTTTAAATGGGCCTTTCATGTTATATCATTAAATTTAGTAATACTATTTCTCGGGCATTAGGTTTTAACTCTTATAAGAATATACATATTTTTTTCTGTTAATGTACAAATATTTTTCCGATGTGTTTTGGATATTCCTTCTCTAATAAAAAGAGATACCATTTTGTTTTCGGTTATACAAGAAAGAAGATCAAGCATTTTTCTTTTTTAAATTTAATAAGCCACATTAAAGAAGGAACGTTGCAATGCTACGCGCTACATTAACGACGTCTCCAGAGTAACTGAATGACGATTCATATGGAAATCGTAGGTAAGCGTCTCATACAACAACGCCCCCTATAGTTCGTTGCGATCGCGAATTGATAAATTTGAACATAACATGCTTGAATGAACACGACAGAACTTGCTCTTCAGTTTCTGTCAAAATCACCTGATGTCCTATAAAATATATTTTTATGTGTTAAATCGTTTGATTAATTCATTAGAAGAAAAATAATAGTTTACCAGCACGTTTCACGTGTTTCTTGTGAATTTTATTAGAGATAGTATTTCTGTGGATCTAGTACTTCCGAGAAGCTTCTGCAATCGACATACCACCAACAACTGCTTGCAAACATTGTTGCAGCTTTTCTGAAGTGTAATCAAGGTAATTTCTCGTTCGAGGTATTTTTTTTATAACGTCTGACAATTTTTCTATCGAAAAAATAAACGAATGAAACTTTGCACAAAGTAGCCCCACAGTGCATTTTTTTTTCATTTTCCGTTTAGTTGTTATTAATTTTAAATTTTTTTAACGCTAACATGATATAATTGTTTATTAATGTATAAATAAGAAATTTTGCACTTACGACAATTGTTTTATCAACGTCTTTGCATTTCACAGCTAAAGTTTCCACGCACACTTTTCGACATCCGACGTCCTCGGAAAATTGTTAACATTTGATGAACGAAACACACTCTGAGATTGTTTTAAAATTCGAAAAAATGTTTGTAGTAATAGAAGAGACTTCTATCTTCAAATTCCACACATTTTTAACGTGAAATGAACATAATACTGAATAGCAGCACTTGAAAAATGCCAAATTCGAATTTGCACAAAGTAGCCCCCGCTGCACAAAGTAGCCCCGAATGACGGTAGATGCTTGTCTTGGAGATCCCCGCTAATTATTTTATGGTGCTCTGAGTTACGTTTAACTGTTTTGGACGAACAGACCATCGTTAATTTAAGGCAGTGAGATTAAATAATGTTTTCATTATTTGAAATACGATTTCTTCGTAAAATAATATTATATTTTTTGAACAATGTTTCATATGAAAATATTTAACTAATACATATTATACATTCTAAATGATATAAAATTCCATTTTGAAATAACTAAAAGGAGCAAAAGTTTAGAAGTATTATCGTTTGTTCTCTCAAATATATATCTAGCTAGCGTCATTAACAGTATTTATATATTTAAGTCAAGTTCTAAATTTGTTACGAATGTATACAAGTAGATATGTCTATAACACATAATGATATGTCTTTAACACGAATTTTTAATCATTGAATTGCATGCTTAAAAAATATTTATGGAGCATTTAACTTGTTACTAATGATAATAAACGCATCAGAAAAGAATTTTAAGAATGTCGCTTAATTTTAATTAGGAAACTAACTTTTGCTGAATTTTTATTACGGACGTAACAAACACTTTTCCAACTGAAATTCTAAAATTACCAAAAAAATATTTTTGCAAAGAATTACTTCTTATGCACATAGTTTAATTTTATTTTATAACCGTCGTTGAACAGCCGATCCTATTTTGAGTTTACAACTACCAACGTTCAACTCCGTAGCCTTGTAGTACTTTTAAACCTAATCCAGAACACAAAGGAACTTCAGGATAAAGTATTGGAAGAAATTTTGCCTTCGTGGCAAACTCTTCGATGAAACTAACCACCATTTGCATTACATGAAGAGGAAAACCACGTAAAACACTCACGTTTAGTCTGATGACAGGAGAACTCTAACCCATGATCCGTCTACCATTGAGGATTTCTGTCTGCGCTGTGGTCGGTGAGAGCCAAGTGCGGAATTCATATCGACCAGCCATCGCTGGGATTCGAACCCGTTCACCTCATTGGAAGGCGAACGCTCTATCGCCTGAGTCAACACGGCTCATATAATATAATGTAACCAAATAATTAAATTTTGTAATATAATGTAATCAAAAATAATCAAAATAGGTAAAATGCTGAAAGTACTTAATAAAATATTAAAATTGAATATTTAAGTAACACCTTTATAATTGAAAAAGAGTAAAACATAGATAATAGAGTTCTGATTTGAAACTGAATGTATTAATTGAATTTTAATACAAATCAAACTACATAACATTAAAGTCTATATTTTAAGCATTAAAGTGACATAAAATATATATTATTATAAATGTGTAAAATATGTAATGATACAAATATGTAGTAAAATAAGTTTACTAAAATTTGCAATTTTGACTTTTCGTGGAATTGCCCTTATGTTAAAATATCAACAAAAAAAAAACTTGATTGAAACATTACGTAATAGCTTTTGGTGGAAATAATAATGCCGAATGTTGATTTCATTAAAAGTTGTCAAAAAGAAACATTGATAGATGTGTTATAGTAGGCGGCAGGATTCTTAACAGAATTTTCCTTTTACTTGATTATTAATTCGATTTCGAATCCCAGGAAAATTACTTGGACATTAGTCACCCATACATTTGATTTAAAAACCTAAAAGGCTAAAACTGTAAGAGGTAAAAAAGGTGAAAATATGTTCGTTTTTCACTTTTCTGTATTGATGCCAGGAATAAAAAAATTTCTTCCATTTCCTCCCCATCGTTTATTATTCCTCACTTAAACAGCAGAAAAATGTATTTCTCTCTCAAAAACAATTGCCGTGTTTGCATAAAGTTAGTACTTTCTTTACTTTGTAGCGTATCTACCACTACAAAATTACAATGTTAACTCGACTCTATGTCGGGGTACCTTTTCATAGATGACAGTTGACATGGTCTGTAACTACTCTCCCCACATTGGTGACCTTCGGACGTGAAGTGAACACGCCTACCTTGGCAAAAACGCCCACTTTGATCTGGATACGCCTACATCGGCAGTAACGCCTACTTCGTTGGATGGTCCACATTGAACAGTTGACTTGCTACTTGTGACTGCAACATTATCCACCTCCTCGCACTGTTGCTACTCAGTCTCGAGCACACAACGTCGGCTTGCATACACTCGACTGCTAAAGGCAACACAGGAGCGACTACGACCGTGAAGTTAATACACCTCTCACATTCATCACTCAAAAAGTACGGTGATCTTAATACAGCTCTCCCGGCTCAACCGCACAAAAACAGCAATGATTCAACTAGTGGTATTCATTCATCGAATTCTATCATAGCTATAATTCTGGTGGGGGAGTACTGTAGCGTATCTACCACTACAAAATTACAACTACAATTCACTAGTATATAAGACATGTTAACTCGACTCTATGTCGGGGTACATTTTCATAGATGAAGGTTGACATGATCTGTAACTACTCTCCTCACAACTTGTTTTAACAGACAATTTCATTTTTCTTATAAAGATGGCATAGAAACATGTAAAAACGGACTTCTCGAAATACGTCATAAGAGTATGAAACGAGATTTTACTTTATGCATTTTAAATTTGAAGTCACTCAATAAAGATTTGTTCTAGTCACGTTTTTTGCCGACTTGAAGAATATATATTCCAGTAAAGCGTCTTAGAATTTTTCAAATTCGAACATTTTGGTATATATGTTATATATTTTTTAGCAAAAGAAAATTCCTTTCACCCTATTAAGTCTAATTTGCCAAGCATACTGCAATAGAATATTTTGATCTTCTCACTAATAATAGAGAGATTTTGCTTAACGCTTGTCTTATGTTAACAGGAACCATAACCCAATTTTCCCTCTCTTAGAGATTATGGGATGTGTGGAGAGATCTTCGCGCATACTCTGTGAAAGTCAAACAGCGTTAATGTAAAAGATGCGAGAAACCGTAAAGCTTTGCAAATCCTCTCTAATATTGTCTTTTCAGTATTTAGTTCACTTGTAATTGTGTTTTTTTCATTTTTTTTCAGGTGTCTTCCTTGCATTTATGTGTATTTATTTTTCTAATGTAAAGGTTGATGCCTCCATTGTGAATGATAATTTCCATGCAGTGGCTAATCAACAGAAAGGTGGGAATTTTTGCATCTTTTTATGAACATTAAGAATGTTGCCTGCTAACTTAAATTTCGCACGACCATTTTAAACTATAGGACTAAATTAGCGGTCACAGGGTGACTAAATACCCCATAATCACCACTTATTTCGTCGAAAATTCACCACGTGTGTATTCGTTATTATTACTGCGAAACCTCCAGGAAAGACTGCCTCTGTATAGCGACCTCCTCTATTTACGACCTTTTTTGGGAGGTACGGAATTTTTTTTTTCACAGACTTTGTGTTGAAGAAAACCTTTGGGAGAGATCATCAAAACATTTTCCAGCGACAGGAAAAACCTCCACCCAAATACGGTAAAGGTCAAGTAAGAAAAACACGAAGAAATATTAAAACAAAAAAATATTAACGAAACTAATAAGTAGATTCAAGGTGGTGAATGGCTGGTGAACATTGGTGAATGGCTCGGTGAAACATTGGTGAATGGCTCGGTGAAACATTGGTGAATGGCTCGTATTTAGAGAGCTCTTTTTGATGATCGCTAAAAGAGATCGAAAAATCTCATGTTGCAGCAGAATTTTCTAAAAGCGATGCTATCAATTATTTTTAGGATTGAAAACTAAACCAGATTCAATAAAAATCAATTTTAAAAAAATACTAAGCATCTCAAACAAATAAAATTCTTCTCATTTCTTGAAGCAAATTAATTTTTAAGATATACAACTAAATGCTAGTTTTACCAACATATTTGTTTGTTTATTTAAAATAGTAGTATCAATCATAATTGGTTCCTTTGTTTTTGCATCTAATTATATCAGTAGGGGTCATTTTTACTGAGGCTAAATATTCATTGATCTTGTTTTCATGACGCCAACACTAGTGACTTTTCTGCACCAAGAAAATGACACCGAGTAAATTTATAATTCTCTTGCGCAAAATCATGTGCTTTCGAAAATATTTTAAAGTCAATGCAGGTGAACTCTAAGAACTACCAATCTCCATTAACGAGCATTTTACTGTGGAGCAGAAAGCGGTCACTTCCAAGAGGTTTTACTGTATTTAATAAAATTATTATGAATATTTTATTATATTCTGAATATTATCTTATTTCTTGCTTGTTTCTTAAAATTTTCTTCATCTCAGAAATGAACCTTGTAATCTTATATCTCATTCTGAAAAGAGCTCCAAAAGAATTGCCTTGCATTATTACTATCAGCAGTCTCATTATAATAACATTATTGTATCCGGACTTTGAGTTGCTCTCCTGACCAAACTATTAGCACCGTATTTCCAGGATTTTGACTACCCCCTATATTTTGAGGGTAAAAAATATGAATCAGTCAACAAAAAAAGGTATGTATATTCAGAGAGAGTACGCTCTCGTGTCTGATTTCTTAACTTAAAATATCATCTGCACTAACTAATTAGCATATTTTAGATTGACTAATTAGCCTCATGAACCATTGAGATTGAGTTCTAGTATGTGGAAATAGTATCATTAGATCAAAAGTTATTTAGTATTCTGATTTTCTTTCCCTTTTTTCCAATTTTTTATATGTTCACTGTACATGACGTAGCTCATTTTTCTAAACGCATGATTTGAGAGACCCTGATCAAATCATGAAGAAAAAAAAACCCTCCACCTGCAGATTCTTTTCGTTAAGAGGGTCCCCGGATACTTTTGGAAGAAGTGTTTGTAGTTTAGAAGTGCAGTTTGCGTGGTTTCGAGAATATAAAGGTGATTCTCACGAAATATGACATTTTACAGTCACTTGCAACCAAGATCTAATTCTAAACTACTAAAAGAACTTTTTTTAAAAAAAAATTTAATAAATAATTAAGATAACCTAGTATTAGCATCGACTATTTTGCATATTTAAAAAATTAAATTGAACTTCAAAATTTCATGTTTCTCGCATGTCACAAACAATGTTTCCAATAATAACTAGCTTCAAAACTTTCCATAAATTTTTCAATATCTAATTTTTTTTATCTCAGCCGGTGCAAGCATTTCTAGAATATACGCAGAGGGTATTATTTACAAAACCTTCGTTTAAAAAAAAAATTTCTGTCAATAATTTGTTTGTCACAAGAAAATATGTCATTTTCCTGGCTACTTTTATTTAGTGGTTTATAACCAAAATAGACAGAGCCAGCAATCAATATCTTATGTTAATATATTGATTAAATGCCCTCTTATCTGAACATGTCTTGTGGCATGAATAAAGAACCAACTTTCTGGTTCAAAATCCATTTCAAAAAATTTTTAAAGGTGAGTAGGTTTTTGTGTTCTCATTTTCCTGGCTTTTTGAAATCATTAATAGCATAAACTAAATAGATTTATCTGAGTTATTTTAAGAAATCCTGTTGTTTTCTGCAGAATATAAACGTCTTAGGCCAAAATATTAAATTGATGTAAAGTTATATGCTATAAAATGGCGAATTTGTCATTATCCTGGCTGTCATTTTCCTGGCTTATGAATGCTAGAACATTGAAGTGTTACCAGAAATTTTTTTAACTGCTAATACTGTAAAGAGGGAAAGCAAATATTAACCTAATACCAATTTTATGTATGATTGTAATAGGATTGAATGTAATCAAAGTTATTTATTTATTTATTTAATTATTGATTATTTTACACAATTTTATTATGTACATATTAGCAACAAAAAATTTTTGATATTTTCTACAGTAGATAAAAGAATTAATTTAAGTTATTCATGGTCCATCTAACATAAAGGCTTAGATTTTGTAACTTACTAATAGCTTGAAATGACTGTTTTTTTTTCAACTTCTAAGCTAATATGTCATTTTCCTGGCATTCAAAATGTGGTGAATTTCTATTTTACTTTTTTCTTGGGCAAATGTCAATAACAACACTGCTGTCTGTAAGATATTAATAAATGTAACTAAATAAATATACAAAAAAAAATTTAGATTGTTCTGAAGACTTTAAATTTGAAGAAATTTTTTCGTCCGAATTGTCATGTTTCCTGAGAATCACCCATAAGTATTTAAAGTTCGATCCATCATAATCTCTAACACTGTACTTGTTTTGCTTTCTTTCATTCTTAGGAGATGTCAATTTGAATGATCCTTACTTTGCCAGAAAATTCAAATGTCCATTGTGGTTTGGTATGTTTCCTGATGTTGAAGATTGCTCTAGGTATTACATGTGCGTAGGTGGGAGAGCTAGTCGCATGCGTTGTCCTCCATTCTTAAATTTTGATAAGTACACTCGACGATGTCTTTCAAAATGGATCGCAACCTGTGACAAGGGAGAAGGTATTTTTCTAATATTTATTTATCAAAAGCTCAACACTCTTTCTTCGTATGCGATAAACAAGAAAGCAAATAATTAATTAATTGGAATTGATTAACACTTCAAAATCATGCACATTTGCATTTATCGACACAATACCTGTAGCTTTATGTTATTAGATCAAACTTTTAAAATTCATCCCCTCAAAATAAATATTAACTATATTAAGTATCATTGTAGGTAAGATGCTATAATACAAGGTCAACTTATGATAATCAAATAATCAAAATTTGTCGCAATTTTGTCCGTAATTATGCCTGCCTTTCGGGGGACAGTAAAAAACTATAACTACTCTGTTAAAAAAATTTTCGTGCATCTGAAAGCCAAAAATGGTGACTACACCCAACTACTTTGCAAAGTGGTGTTCCACTACATAATACAGGACTACATGAATATAAAAAACTACAAGAATCGTTTCAGGTGCTGTGAAACATCTTCTAGAATATTCGATTACACTACTTGGTGTAAAGTAACCGGATCCGAACACCATGTTTGACAATAAGTAGCACTAAAATTTATTACAGTAAGACATGGTACACATAAGAATTTTTAAAAAACATTATAAAGCAAGAATCAGTAATTTAGAATGCATATATATACTAATTCTTGAAATAAAATTAGTTTGTGAATCAAACATACACGTAGTGCAGAGAAAACGAATTCTAAGTAAGCTTGACAGAACCGAACAGAAAAAATTTAAACCACAAAATTATTTAATACAGGCTTAAAAACTAAAATGTAAATATCCTTATTACACACATAAACGGGCACATGCATGTCACCCATAAACATACATTTCTTTTTCTGCGAAATCTTCAGGATCGCTTAGCATCAGCAAAAGCATCATAATCAGCAAATAAAACTTTGTAGTAAACATGAGAAAAATTTCGATTGTCTGACGGTTTTCAAACATATGGCGAAATTGGCGAAAATAATTCGTGAATGGAAAAAAAGCTTGGCAAAAGCTTCCTCAATAATTGAAGTTTCAACTACTTTCCTTAAAATGTGTCTGAATGCTCTATTCGGTATAAAATTGAATTAAATACTCATTCACTCAATTTTTAAAATTTTACAGTACCAAGCTCGAATATTCCACCATAGTTTTTTACTGTGCAAAAAAATGGAAAAGGGTTATTAAATCCTGGCGACAATTTGCATGCAAGCCTTTTATTGGCAGCGAAAGCTGAGAGTAGGTAAAATGCGATTATTGGACACACTTTCAAGCTTTACCCAACAATCAAACTGGCTTCCGCATTTTTTGATTTAGACTTTTTTAATAGTGATTCATTAAAGTTCAAAAACTTAGTTATTTTTTTCTTCACTTAAATATCTGTTTGCGACTTATAATGTGCATACTATAGATTACGGACTACTCATGATAGCCAAGATCTGCCACGATCAAGCAATTTTTATTTGTCCTTTTTTAGTATTTCAACTCCTTCTTTTTCATTTTAAAAATAATTCACTTTTAAATACACTTATTACCATAAAAATTAGTGCAACTAGAATACGAAACTGAATACACTCAAGTACTACAACGTTGCTTTAAGTCAGTGATTAAAAAATCAAATCAAAGTGATTATTTATTGCAGGAAGAAACACAAATGAATGGAGTTTTTAGAACCCTCTTGGATCACCTCTAGCGCGAATGCAAGATGCAATACGTTCGAGAATTGAAGCATAAGACTCCCTTACGATGTTCAACCTCACCTCGTTCCACAATTTCTGTAAAAACACCGCTAAATGAATTAAACTTGGAGCCTGTCCTCTTTGCCGTCCCAATAAGTTCCAGATAAGTTCATTCTGTGTTTTTGGGACATCCTTGTCATAGATGGCAGAGCACTGTCTTGTTGAAAAATGGCCCTTGGAAGCCCTGCCATGAATGGTAACATCTGTAGCTAAAGGATGCCACGAACGTACAACTGGGCTGTCATGGTGTCATAAAAACATTAAATTTGATCATGTGCCGGATGCGATGGCACCCCTCATCATCTCACCAGCTGTAAAAGTGGTGCGCTGCTGTACAGAGTTGGCTGAATTGACTCCACCTAATGTTACCTCGGTTTGTAGTAGTGTTGTTGTCGACAAGATAGGACTTCTACCAAATGGAACCAGGTCGTCTTCAGTGATGAAAATAAATTTAATTTGAGCACTGATAAGCATCGTGTGCAGCCGCTTGGTGAATGCCTCAATCCTTCCTACGCTCTGCAGCAGCTCACCACTTCTACAGCTGGTGCGATGGTATAGAGTGCCGTTGCATACGACACGAAATCACTTCTAACATTGATCTTTGACAGAACGACAATCCAATGGTACGTTCGTGACATCCTTCAGCTACAATTGACCACATTTGACAAACGAGCAACTCCAGACAGCTTTCTTCGATTAAGCGGTGTCGTTACAACAAGTTTGGAACTAGATGCTACAGAACATTAAGCGCGATTTGCATGCCTCAATGCACGATTGTATCTCATCCTGTATTTGCCATAAAGGTGACTCATGAGGAGAAAGGTTAAAACTTCTTCTAATTTGTATTTTTTCCTACAGTTAATGATCAATTTGCTTTGATTATTTAATTACTTACGTAGATTAATGTTGTACTAGCGTACGTGAATTTTTTTTTATTCTGAAAAATACGGCTAGATGCTTTAATTTTTACGGCTATGAGTGTATCTAAATTTATAAAAATAAGTTTTAAAAGTCTAAATATAAACAAAAAAGGCACTTGATATTAGGCAGTTTAAAAACAGCTAATTTTCGTCGATGCGCCAATTTTGCCTTAGATAACCAGGTCTTATCGATCAAAGATAAGTAAACATTAAATAACGCACAAAAAAAATCTTATTGAAGATTGTTTTTTTATTTAATGAACTGTAAGTTAGCAAATATTTATTTATGTTATATTTTCAATTTAAAAAAAACTGAATCAGCAATTTGTATTCAGCAATGCAGAATGCTAAACCTAAGTGAAAAATTCATTCAATTAAACCAGTTAAAACTTGTGCTTTATTTTAAAGATTTGATCTGAAATTTTTCTATTGCACCAACTATCAAAATATTGACCCAAGTGCAAAATTCTTCAAATATTTCAAAATTCTTGATACGTGATACGCAAAATTCTTGATGCGCACACAGACTTTAAAAAAGGCACTCAAATTTTTTCTTTTTAGTATTATACGTATTAAAGGTTATGAAATCGACTAATTAATTGAAGTAAGTTTTATGCATTACTTTAAAAATATTGATAAAATTTCAATTCCAGACGATAAATACAGCACTCTTCCAGAGCAAAGAACAACTCCTGTGAAAGGTAATACGTTCTCTGTTTTTTTATTTATTGACTGATTCATATGAAAATAGTTTTCAATTGCACTGAAATGGTACTAGTCAAAAATTTGTTTGTTGATATTTTTGATGGGAGTGATCGCTTATCAATCTGATTAAAAAATAGAAGTTCTAGGACTCAATTCAATTTCAATTCAATTATATTTCAAGATAGCAATGTTATGGAACCTTGAATCGAAAATTCCGATGGCGTTGAACTAATTTTTTTAAGGAGCCTTTGATTGGAATTCCTGCATAATTTCTAATCAAATTACTTTCCTGCCTTTGAGCCCAAAGGAAGCCTAATGGATGAGAAAATATCTAAATAGAGAAACAATTTCTTTATTTTCACTTTCCAACGAATTGGCATGCATGGCTATAGGATAGTGTTAGCGAGTGTGACTATAGGACAGCGTGAATCACTTATGATTTATTTAGTTTCCAAAGACTGTTTATTTACCAAGGAGGTAACGTACAAAAGAAGATTGACCTCTTGACCACCCAGCGCACATCACAGTTATAATCTAGATCCTGGAGTGGAGAGACTATCAGGAAAATGCACGCGAGTTCTAATAATTTGTTCCGACAAAATACCTATTTTGATTGGGATAATAGATTCAATTGAATTCAAATTGAATCTCAATTTCAAATTGAAATTAAAACGAAAACATTATTTACTTTTTGGTCTGAAATCAACTCAAAAAATGTCTTTTATCAAGAAACTTGGAGTTATTTTTCTGTTAACTATTAATAAACAAAACTCTCCGAGCAATTAAAAAACTTTATTTCATTTTGTTTTAATTGTCTAAACTTGGTTGCTTAGCAACGAAGTGAAGTTAGGTATTTCTCGCTTGAATCAGTCTATGGTTATCTAAAGTAACTCATTTGTGGTGGTGAAATTGCTTGGCTGTTTTTTTTGGAACTATCGCCATTTATATATAGCTTCCTACTACCCTTATTTATCATCCAATTGTTTCGAAATTTTGCTTATCTCCGACTAAAAAATCTGTCGAATGAAAGTAATGCTTATTTATAGAAAGTTTAATGTTTTGTGTCTATTTTTGTAACTTAAATTATTGCCTGCACTAATTAATTGGTGTATTTGATGTCACTCTCTCGAACCATTAAAATTGAGTCCCAGAATGTGGAGATCTGATCATTAGATCAACAATTATGTAAAGCAGTCCCGGTTTTTTAATTTTTCTTTTATTCATTTTTTTACGCATTGTACATCGCATACTTTTAATTAAACATTCACATAGCACTGGATAAATAATTTAGGTTTGAGCCTCGATTTTTAATACTTTTATTTCCTCAATTTGTGATTTAAATTTGCCTTTTTTTAATTATAGAGAAAATATTTATGTGCAGAAATATGTTTGGAACATTCCCGCATCCGACAGACTGTTCAAAGTATTACACGTGTTATTTCTTCATGCCATCTTTAAGAACCTGTCCCAAAGAGAAGCTATATGATGGAGGGAGGAAAGAATGCAGACCTGAAAGCGAAGTAGAGTGTGAATCAGGAAATAGACAAACAAGTAAGATGATATTCTTTCTTTGAAAAGATTCAGTCAGCGCACAAATGTGAAAGATACTCTACATATACATTTCATTTTGTATTTTTAATCCCGATAACTTTTTTTAAGTAAAAAATGTGAATTAATTGTAGTTATTTACCTCATGCTTAATTACAAGGTGATTTTAATATTTGCTAATTTTTTACCGTACCCTGTTGGTTGTCGTCCGACAAAACCCAGAACAGCTTTAGCAAATAAGATGTTGTTCTGTTCTTAGACAATGTTAGATGTTGTTCTGTTCTTAGTAGGTAAGCGTATGTTTCATTTTTAATCCTGATGATTTTCTTTATATAAAGAAAATAATTAAATTAATTAACCTCGTGTTGACCTCATACTTATTTACAATGTGATTTTAATATTTACTAAGAGTCTTCTTACCCAAGTCCGCTGTCACTTGCCAAATCCATCAGGAACTGCCTTAGCAGTTGCTTTCGAGTGGATTTCTGCTGGAGATTGCTCTCCAGATATTACTACATTGTAGTATTTTGGATTTTAGCCAGTTTTTGGATTAAACATTATGCTTAATCCGAAAACTGGCATTTCGTCAGCACTTGAACTACAAGTCTAAATACTCTAAAGAAGCATTTTCTAGCCTTTTCATTTGCATGGACCACCAATTAGATAAATTAAAATAACAAAAATAAGAACTTCGACACCCACTAACTACTAAGTATATAGTGTGCCCTCTAAAGTTCTGGGAAAGAGCAATAGCCAGAAAACTGAGTTATAGGTATAATAAAGTTGCCATACGCAACACAGAAGAACCTATTACTATGCAAAATTAGGGGTTAGTTTTCTTATCTTAAAACAGTATAGTAGTATTCTATAATAACACAGGGAAATTCGAAATGAATATAGCGATTACAAACGGCTATAACTATTTAACGAAAAAGAATTTATCGTTAACATTTACACAGGGACTTCAAAATTTCGTATACATGCTTCATGGATTCTTTATGCGACTTCCATTTATCACACGGACAACATCTAGGAAGTAGCCCATTTTACGCCATACATGTGTGCAGTCACCGACGCAAGAGCATTGCATGTGCGTTCTTTGAGTTCTTCAATTGTTTTGAGCGAGTCACGATGGCTCATATGGATGGTTCGCCTTCCAATGAGGTGAACCGGTACGAATCCTCAGCCGGCTTGCACCGACCACAATGCTGACGTGAAATATTCTCATTGTTAGACTGATCATGGGTTAGAGAGCCTTTGCCGTCAGGGTAATCGTAGGAGGTTCACGTGGTCTTTCTCTCCATGAAACGCAAATGCGGGTTAATTCCATCAAAAAAGTCCTCCACGAAGGCAAATTTCTCCCAACACTTAATCCAGGAGTTCCTTTATCTTCTGGATTGGGTTCAAACTTACAATGCTATGGAGTTGAACATTAGTAGTCGCAAACCTAAAAATTGGGTCGGTTGTTCAACAACGGTTATTAAATAAAATAAAAATTGATTTAGGTGAGCCGTGGTGGCTCAGGCGATATAGCGTTCGCCTTCCTGTGAGGTGAACTGGGTTCAATCCCAGCAATGGCTGGTCAATAAGAATTCCGCACCCGGCTTGCACCGACCACAGTGCTGATGTAAAATATACTCAGTGGTAGACGGATCATGGGTTAGACTAACCTCGACATCAGGCTTATCCTGAGAGGTTTAAGCTGTTTTCCTCTCCATGTAACTCAAATGAGTGTTAGTATCATCAAAAAGTCCTCCACGCAAGCAAATTTCTCTCAATGCTTGTGTGGGGAACGTGTTATCGACAATGCCAACCTTCATCTATGAAAAAGTTACCCCAAGATTGAATCGAGTTAGCCTGTTTTATATACTAGTGAATTGATGTTTAAGAATTAGCGGGGCTAGTTACGTCGCAATACTTCCCTAACAGAATTTTATCAGGGATATAATTCGATGAACGGAATCCACTAGTTGCCGTATTTGTGAAAGACCGGGAGATCTGTATTAAGTTCACCGAGTTTTGAGAGTTTGTCGTGAGAAATGTATTAAGTTCACGGTTGTGTGTGTTGTCTCTCCTGCGTTACAGTTAGCAGTCGAGTGTGTACAGGATCAAATGACGTGTAAATGAAACTGGGAAGCAACTGCTTGAGGAGGACGATGACGCAGTAACAAATAGCTAGTTAACTTTTCATTGTGTACCATTTATCGAAGTAGGTGCGTCTTAATCAAAAAAAAATTATTTTGTATTTTCTCAAGACTGACCACTGCAATGTCTCGAGGACATGAAATAGTACAGACCTGTTCTTCTGCATTCATATAAGCCCTATTACAATTATATACCAGTTTAAAAGTCAAAATTTTGAGCCCCCTAAATAGGACGAAAAACAAGCGGTGGGTAATGAAGTCGGACATTCGTTGATCGGGAAATATCGATGCATTTTATACAATGAGATAGATCTGAATAATTATAAAGATCAAGAATGCGATCAATTAAGCCAATTTAAAAACTATTTGTAATATGTTATTTACAATTAATTTTGAATTTTATCTCATCATATTTCCTTTGGATATAAACGAAATTTTAGAGTCAATACTTAAAATTAAAACCGGGGGAAAAAATTAAGAATAACCCCGAACACTTCGAGTTCGAATCCCGTTTCGGGCATGGATATAATTTCTCGATTCTATCTGCCTTTCTTGTGTTGTTGGAATGACATTGATCCGTCTATGGGCTGCTAAAAGGAGATCAATAGGACCACCCGATGAGTGCCATGAGACCATATGTTTCCAGAAGTGGTGGATAATGGGGAAAAATATAATAGAATTAGTATCTCTTTGCATTTTTATTTAGCTATAAAATATTATTCGAATGAAAATATCTATGTTTACAGACGATAATTTTTATTCCAGCCACAATGAGAATTGTCTCCACCCCTTTATATACAGAGTCAACTACTCGTGAAATTGTAACTATTCCTGAAGAAAGTACTCCAGAAACTACAACTACTCCAACAATTGCAGAAGAAGAAACAACTACTGAAATGCCAACTGGCCCGCCTGAAAATGATTGTGATGAAGATGATCTTGATTGTATTATCACGGTAACTGGACAAATTCCCTTGTGGTACAAATGTCCTGCGAAACTTGACTCCTTTAGCCATCCGAGCAGCAAAAGACTCTTCATTTTTTGCATCAATTGGAAGCCAAAAGTAAAAAAATGCGGCCAAGATTTGATTTACTCACAAAAATTGAAAACTTGCGTTTCACCATAAAAAATTTATCTTGATAATTACTCCTGATACCAACAATAGCATCTTCTTTCTTCCTTTTAATGAAACAATGTGTATTTTAATCCTTTTGACTGCTCTCGACTTTTAGGGATTCGTATGTCTGCTCTCAGCCACTGATTCCTACTGAGTGATAATAAAATATGAGCACAATATGTAAATATTTAGATGTACTAAAAAATAGTATTTAATAAAATGTTTTTAAATTGCAAACTGTTTTGTTTTCAGTGAGCGAAATAAAAAATAATAAATTAAGAAAAACATTTTTAATAATTTTTTCGAGAAAATTATTTGTGGGAAACAATACTAAAATTAATCATTGTTTTTATATTATATTATTAATTTGATTCTAAAAAACCAAGTCTATTTGGCAAGCCATTTTTTAAAGAGTTAAACATTAAAATACTGCTTAAAATAAAATATAAAAAACTTTTTAACCATTTTTAAATTAGTAATTTTTTAATTTTTTTAAATTATTTATATTTTTTTTTAATTTTTATGCGCAAAAGTTTGTATGGGTTCGAAAATCTGATTCTTTGTCGAATTCTTATAAATATTTTTGAAGCTAAACCTATAAAATACATAGAATTATTAAATTATTAGTTTTAGTTTCCTTTTTCCAAAAAAAGTACCTAGAACTGGCACATAAAAATGTATACAAACTTTCAATACTTATATATATGACAGTATCTGCAAAAAATTTCAAAGTCCCACGTTAAAAAAAAAGGGAACTTAGGGAAATGTTAACACTGGCAACAAAAAAAAATTCTCTTGATCTTGAAAGATATAGAAAAAAGGTCTTTTCAATATAAGAGATTACATAAGAAATCAAAAACTAATATCAGCCGTAAAAGGAAATTAAAAAAATGGAAGTTGAAGTTAATGGCTGTTCAATCTAAGGAATAGATTTATTTAAAAATACTTTAAAAATCGATTTTAGAAATGTTTCCAAAAAAAAAAAAATTAAGTCCCCTTCGCTGTTAAATTTATATTCAACAAGAACTACAACACACATCAATTCAAATTTCCTGGATTAAAGCACACAGCAATAGAGTAGGTAATGAAAAAGCAGATGATTTAGCTAAACAATCTACGAGACAACCGAAAAATTATGTATACCCACTTCCAGTTTCATATCTTAAACGACGTATTAAAGATTCTCTTCTAACAAAATGGCAATCTCAATGGAATAATTCAGACAGAGGCAGACGTCTATTCAAAATTATTAACAATGTTACTTTTTTTAAAACAATTCCTCCAAAACAAGTCATCTGGTTCTTGACGGGTCATGGACCATTTCCAACCTTCTTTAATTACCTGCATATAACAGATACTGATCTTTGCACCTGCGGCCAACAAGGTTCGCCTGAACATTATCTCACTAGTTGTTCCTACACTGTCTCCTGGCATAGTCGTCAACCTAGCCCAACAAATTTAGAAATTTGGCAGAAAACTTTTATTACAAACAATACTTTAAATAAAAGATTAATAACAGTAATGAACTTCTTAGCGGATAATGACTATCTATTAAAATTTTAATAACTTCCCATTTCACATGTATAATATTTTTTTTTTGTCTAATTTCTTCTTAAATTCCACACTTTCAGTAAAATCTGTTCTTTTTTTTTTATAATTTCTAAAAATTTTTTTTAAAAATATTATGTTATTTAGGCTGGAGTGGAGCTGGACCAGCGGCCAAGTCCTGGGCTATATGGTTAAGGGTTTTCATAACCTAGGTTCATGCTCAGGGCTTGGAGGGAAAAAAAAAAAAAAAAAAAAAAGCTGTTAAATTTTGCAATTGCCTTAACTCAGCAATTGCTAAAGCTCTTAAAAACTGCTTTAGAATAAAAAACTGACTCATATAAACATGAATAAATATTTCTTATTAATTCCTTAAGTTTCAAAAAGCCAATTTTTTACTCGAAATATTTTGAACACTAGTGTAAATTAAGTTTCCCATCAAACTGCGTAAAAAATAGTTTGAAAATAGTTTTTTAATATAGAATAGTTTAGAAATCAAAAAATAGTTTGTTATCACTACACTTAAAAAAAAATTTGTTGCAGTTGTAGCTAATTACCCAGGTAGAAAAATGATATTATTTAACAACTGATAGATGCAATATAATACTGCAAAAAAAAATTATTGATTATTTTTAAAATATTAAACTCTTTCCTGGTTTTACTTCCAGAAAAAGTGTCTACAGGTGTCTTTGGGTTTAGTTTTCGGTTTTTCGTTAATTTCAGAAACAATGAAAATAAAGTTGCGTAAGTATATCTCCATTTAATTTCAGAGCAAAAAGGAGTGGAAGAAAATTTATAGAAGTAAGTATTTTCCCTTATGAAAAAATCGAGGTATAAATGAGGTATAAACGAGGTATATTTTAAAGGTATAAAGGAGGTTGTTGTTTAAATACGTCGTAAAGGTTGAAAAGGGTGCAAATGAATACCTCAAAATCAACCTCAAATATACCTTAAATATACCTCCAGAGGTATATATATTTCAGCCTGAAGTATATTTTTTTACACTTGTGGAAGTATTTATTCAACAACCTAAGGTGTGTCATTTTACACTTCATGTTATTATAAATCAACCTCAGGTGTATTTTGTTCGACTTCAGGTAATTATTTTTCAACCTCAGGTATCTAATTTTATGCTTGTAGAGGTAGATATTTTTCAACCTATGGTGTGTCATTTTACACTTCAGCTTATTATAAATCTACCTCAGGTGTATTTTGTTCGACATCAGGCAATTGTTTTTCTACCTCAGGTATATAATTTTATGCTTGTAGAGGTACATATTTGTCAACCTGTGGTGTGTCGTTTCACACTTCTGTTTGCTATAAATCAACCTCAAATGTATTTTGTTCTACCTCAGGTAATTATTCTTCAACCTCAGGTATATAATTTTATGCTTGTAGAGGTATATATTTTTCAACCTAAGGTGGGCCATTTTACACTTCTGGTTGTTTTAAATCAACCTGAAGTGTATTTTCAACAATTGGAAAGGTTATTTTTAATTAGCGCCATGTGTTCCATATTCTACCTTAAGTTATTATTTCGTGACCTCAAGTATTTATTTTTGTATTTTTAGAAGCATCAATTTATCAACCAAAGATGTTTTTTCTAGCACTTACGAAGGTGAGGTGTTATACGGACCACCTAGTTTATTAATTTTTAGACTCACTATATAAAAAATATAATATATATATAAAGATATTATATATATTATATGAAGAATAATGTGCATTACATTTTTTTCACTAGTAGAGATCATTTATCAACCTGAAATTTTTAATATTAAACCCTCGGCAGTAATTGCTTGTTTTGTTAAGCTATAAAAGAAAGTTTCAAATGCATAATTCTTCTATAATTTTAATAGATTGATTTAAATCATCTTAAAATAACACTTATCCAAATTCTACAGTTAGTAAAAATTATTTATGGGACTCATACTCGTATTTTTAGAAGATAGTTGTCGAAGGTGCTTGAATTTTTAAAGCTATAAAACTACAAATTTAAATAATTAGTCAGCTGCAATTCAAAGTACTTTTATTTAAAACTAAAATTTCACTTTTTTTACAAACCAACAAAATTATTTTAAATACTGTTTCCGTCTACATGTTGAAACTTGTAATTATTGGAACCTAAAAGGAAAAAAAATATAAATTAGTAAGAAAGTCATATTTACAATAATAGTGGCAGGTCTTAAAATATTAGAAAGTATTTTTTTTATCATTTAAACTAACTGGATGAAATTAATTTTCCTTTTCAGATAAATATCTTCTGCCATTTCTATTCAATCCTCGTAGCTAAAAAGCATGACATGTATCACAGCCACAAAATAAAATACACTGAAGACAGTATTACCATTAACAACATTTACAGAAATTCAAATATACAGGGTGTTTATAAAGTCTCGGACCCATTTTGATGTTTAATAACTCATAAAATAATAAAGATAGATTAAAATTAATAACATAATGGTTAGATAGACTCAAAAACTTTCATGAACCTTGTCAATGAACTTCCACGTGTGCCCCCCTTCGTCGCACGGAGAATATCAAGTCGATAGTCAATTTCACGCCAAGTAGCGGCAAGCATGTCGGCATCCACAGAGGCTATTGCGGTTGTAATTCTGGCTTTTAGGCCATCAATGTTCGACACGATCCTCCTGTAAACATTGTCCTTTATAAATCCCCAAAGAAAAAAGTCCAGCCGCGTTATATCAGGTGATCTGGGTGGCCAAGGAATTGGACCTCCTCGCCCAATCCATCTTCCTGTAAAATGGTCATTCAAAGAACTACGAACGATGATACCCCAATGAGGTGGTGCACCATCTTGTTGCAAAAAGACATGTGACTGAAGCTCTTCTAGTTGTGGAAATACGAAGTTTTCCAACATGTCTAAGTATACGACTGATGAGATTGTCTTTTCTGTAAAAAAGAAAGCTACCTCTCGTGAAATTGACTATCGACTTGATATTCTCCGTGAGACGAAGGGGTCACACGTGGAAGTTCATTGACAAGGGTCATGAAACTTTTTGAGTCTATCTAACCATTAATGTTATTAATTTTAATCTATCTTTATTATTTTATGAGTTATTAAACATCAAAATGGGTCCGGGACTTTATAAACACCCTGTATAATTCCAATCTTATTATGCAATTTTAACACTTTTTAATTTTCTATACATCTGTAACATTATGGTGCTTGTAAGTTTAATAATTAGATTTCCTTCCCTTTCTTTTTAAAAAATCTTTAAACTCAATAAACCTAGTCTATATTTTTCAACTTTTGGTCAGACTTCATGAAACTAGCAGCTTTTTTTTAAATTTTTGACGCTGATTCTGAAAAGGACTTATGTTATTGTCAATCACATCAGAGTTTCTTAAAAAATAGTTATTTTAATAATTTTGATCAAGAATCTACAATCGTTTAATAAATTAAAATTTTAAAGTTACGTACCAATTTTTATTCTTTTTTTACACTCAATCGAATAGAACAAATTACAAGCTGATAAGGAGCATTTATTTTAAAGTTGTGAGTAATTTTATGTGAGGAAAATGTCTAGGAGAGAATGATTTGAAATAATACTTTTAAAATAAGTTGAGTATAATATCTCCTATATAACTTACAATACCGAGCAGAATAAAACTAATAGTTAGTTGTTACAAACACTTGTTTAAATATAAATACACATACCATAGGATGAAACTCAAAATAATGCATATTACTTTCAACAATAAATGTTTTTATTTGCAATTGATTTTATTTAATTCAGGATTAAAATTGCATACTATACTGACTTATTTCTAAAATATTTAAGATTTCCGAAATTCGCACATTTTTGAAGTAGTGAACCATAAACAGCTGCATGAAAAAGCTCATAACCTTGAAACAAATTGTCATATAAACTTGAAATCGGATTTAATTTCATTCTGCCCAATATTCTAATAAGTAATAACAATCTGCTTAGTAAATAATTAACGTGGGTAAAATGCGAGAAAATAACATGTAGTGAAAATAGCAGTTTTGTGATCAAACATAAAGAAGTGAGCTAGTACAGTTACTAGTTTTCAATTATCAAATATCTAGAAAACTATTGTTATCAACAATTACACAAATTCTGTAGTTTATTAGGAGAGATTACTTTTTCTTTTAGGTATAAATTCAGAACTATATCCTAGGGGAAGGCTGAGCAGTAGCTTGCTTGTCTCTTCTTCTGCGCCGCCGCGCATGTGCTATTTACAGCCTAGGCCATCTCAGTAATATCAGGGAACTGTGGATAAGCTCTGTAAATATATATATATATATATATATATATATATATATATATATATATATATATATATATATATATATATATAACTTTGCAACAAATATCCAAACGATAAGCATACAGCTATAGTAGAATTTCAAAGCAAAATTGCTATTTTAAAAATCTTTCAATTTTCAATGATTTATTTATAAGAGAAAGTGTGAACATTTTTCTCAATTAATCAGCGTGCATACTGCTACTCTAAAACATATACATTTAAGCAAAATAAAAGGAATAGTTCTATTTGACTGAACTACGAACAATAAAACATACTGTGCATAACCTGCTGTAACGATTCACCAGTAATGTTACCTAAAACAGTGACGAGAAATATTTCGGTTATTCTCTCTTATTGCTAAGCCTACAACGATAGCCTCTAAGAATATCCTCCAACTTAAACTATTTAAGATCAGGAGGCATCTTTAAAGCAAAAATAATAAAATTTAAGTTTGAAAATTGAAGCATATTTGATTAAAAGTGATAAAACCAAATTAATAAATGTCAAGCACACTTACCGAATTTCGAATACACTTTCGATTGTCAACACACACGCCATTTGCCGGCTCGCATGGAACTCTGGGAAGTGAGTTAGTTAATATGAAATGTACTCTAAGCAACCTTAAAACAAGCTTAGATATAAATAAAACGACTTCAACTCCTCAATAAATACCTTACTCTCTTTAGTTGAAATAAGGTATATTTTTTTATACCTCATAAATACCTCAATATCGTTAGTAGAAAAAAGGTATATTTTTTATACCTCGTAATTACCTCACTCTCGTTAGTTGAAATAGGGTTGATTTTTTTATACCTCATAAATACCTCTTTTGTTACAAGTTTAAGAGAAACAACCTCGTATACCTTAAAAATCATCTTATCAGTCTGGATGATTTGAAGTGAATTTAAAACAACCTCAAAATAAGCTTAGGTATAAATAAAATGACTTCATATACCTCAATAAATACCTTTGTATCGTTAGTTGAAATAAGGTAAAAATTTTTATACCTCAAAAATACCTCTTTTGTTACAAGTGTAAGAAAATAAACCTGGTATACCTTAAAAATCTCCTTATCAGTCTGGTTGATTTGAAGTGAATTTTAAACAACCTCAAAACAAGCTGAAGTATATATAAATCAACCTCGTACACCTTAATTACAACCTTTACGAGGTATAATTTTTATTGCTGTTTTCTCTGCAACCTTAAATATACCTCAAATATACCTCAAAACAACCTTAATACCTCAAAAATACCTCAAATCAACCTTAAATATACTTTAAATTTTCATAAGGGTTGGTATTTAAATTATTTTCCTTTACTATCACAATTATTTCAAAAATAAAAATTTAAAAATGCAAATAATAATTTTATTTTAATCTTGAATAAATAAATAATGTGAATTTTACGAAAATAAATATTTAAATGCAGTTATATTTCATGATGGGAAGAAAAAAAAAAATTATAAATTTCACTCAATATAAATGAAATTATAGCTTTACAACTAATTAGTGAAGTTTTTAGTATACAATTTCATAACGTTAAAAATACATGGTAGTTGTGAAATTACAAATGACTAGAGTAAACTAAGTTTCCAGAATACCAGAAATGACTGAAATAATGACTTTTATAAACAAGTTCAATTGAGTTTTTGATAAAATTGACTCATTGCTAAAAACATTTAAGAATATATTAAAAATAAACATTTGTAAATTTGAAATATTCATTCATAGAAATCAGCTGGACACAAAATAATATTTAATTTGGGCTTAGAGAGAGGAAAATGGAAGGTAGCGAAATTTTGGTAAGATAATTTTATTTAGTGTTTCTTTATTCCTAGTAAAGCAAATAATGCTTGGAATGCCATTATAAAACTATTGATCTGTTTTACTGCTTCACAACTATCCAGAAAATTAATTAAATTATATCGCCGAATTATTGTACTGCCATCCAAATCTTCCTCTTGCTTATTCCAGAAATAAAAAGCAATTCAAGATAATACCAGAAAATATAAAATCTAATTCTACATAGCGTCAAATACAATGCAAAATAATATTATAACGAACGTCAGATAATGTTAGTTTGTATAGAATTTTACTTTATGAAATGCACTACAACCTTTTATATCTTTCTAATATTTAAAAGTTAAACAAAATAAGGTTAGATTTTTCTGGTTTTCAAATATAATCTAATATAATGTGATACTTGTGTACAGTAGTAATAAAATAGTCGAAGTTGTAGCAAACTACAAAAATAATGCAGTTTTTCCGACAGCTGATTAAGATTCTATTTGCCAGGCTACCTCTCATATTTTAACTATCAAGAATTAATAATTCAAAAATTATAATATACAAGTACTCTCAACTGTTAACTCGTGCATTTAAAAATATTTTAAACTTTTAAAATGAGGAGTTGTTTCATTATAATTTGTTAAAAATGTGAGTAATAATCATTTTACGAAAAGCAAAATTGGCAACAAAAAAATAATTCCGCAAAAGATAAATATGCGACTCCCTTTTTTAAAAAATTAAATTGAAGGGCAAATTTTGTCAATTGAATTCAAAGATAGTAAATAAATAATGATGCAAGAAATATTGACATAATACTTAAAATATATCTCTGATTAGGGGTCAATCGAAAATTTTTCCTATCAAAGAATAGATTTGTTTTTGTTCGTCTACCTCATATCTTACTCTCAATTTCAGTTTTCCTATGTTTCTAAGCTGATGGCTGTCTTAATCAAACAGGTTGCTTCAATAAAAGTACTTCACAAGAATAGAGATAAAAATTTAAAATCAGTTTATCAAATACGTGGAAGCGATGTAGTATTGTTTCTTTTCTTATCTTTATCGCCAAATTAAACTTTTTTTTATTCTTAAATTTATTTTCAAGTATCGATTTTTATCGTGATTAAAAATAATTCGTTCATTTTAGCATAAAAACTTTAGGAAGATTGACTCGAATATGGTGGAATACTTGAATTCGAAACTAATTTTCGGTGAGCTTACTTATATTTAGATTTATTTTATTTTCACTTAAAATATGAGGTTGTTGTTAAAAAAAATTAATGCGTTGCACGAAGGATTTGATTACATAATGAACAGGACAACGGCAGATAATATTTATATACAGGAGAATTAAAAATCTTTAAAAACCTAATTAGTTTTTAAGAAAATACTTTCTGCATAATATTAAGTATTTATGCATTTATTTCATAATATTACGGATATTATGTAACAAGATTTCTTATAGCCTTATTTGATTAAAAAACTGATATTAAAAAGCTGAAAATATTTTCTTCAAGTAGTGTTATAATATTTTGCTAATAGAAACACTAAATTAAACTATTGATATTGCAAATAATTCTTTTTTTTATTTAAAATATAGTTAGCTAATACTAAATCATAAAACTTCGATTTTATTAAATCGAATGAATAATTTTTCGTGAATTTGTTTTCTAAGAACGAATATTTAAGAAAAATTTCCATTCATTATTATAAGTATTATTTTCAAATTCTGGATAATTGATTATACTTCTGGAAATTAATTTTTACCTATGATATATTAGATATGAGAATTAGATTTTGTGTTTCAGAACTTAATTTAAATAATCAGAACTTAATTAAATAATAATTTTAATAATCATTTTTACGAATGAAGAATATATGAAAGAAATATTTGAAGGAACCAAAGAAAGAATTAACATATTTTTAAAAAAATTTAACTATTTATCATTTTAAGTAACATTTTCAAAATTTGTAAAATCGTTTAATTTTTATAAATGATGAATTAGATTCGAAATTTTGAGTTTCAGAACTTAACTTAATTAATCAATTTTTAATATAGTGTCTTATTTTCTCACTGGAATTCTAAATTTCATGAATAGAAATCTAGTGAGCGCCTTTCAGGAGCCGAAGAATAAAAAAACTATAAAATATTCATGAAATTTTTAAAAAAAACATACAATTTTTTAAAAAATTGCGAGCAATACAAGTTTTAAGCATACATACAATTTTTTTTAAAGAATTAGAACTTTCATAGGCATGGATTCTTTTTTCTGTTATAACAGGAGTTCTTTGAATGCTAGATCCTAAATCACTATCATATTTGCGTCACCCTTACAACCTCAGTTAGGCACTTTACTTTTCAACAACTAATCGAGGAGCTCGCATTGCAATGGATTTAAATGACGAAAAGTAGTTTTCAGATTTCATGTATTTTTAAAAATTAAATCTTTTTAAAAATTACATTAAATTTTACCATTGTTGGTAATTAGTATTCATTCTACCACACACTTCAATTATTATCATCAAGTTTGAATTAAATGTGAACCTACGGGGATCTTATAAGTTAATTTTAAACTAAGAAAATTCGTTAACAATTTTACATAATTGAATTTTTGTTTCTTTTTACTAAGGCGTAAAATACTTTTGGTATTAAGACATCATAGCTACCAGTTAATACTCAATCAGTTAATACAGCTTTACTAATTATATTCAAAACGTGGATAACGGTCTAGATGACATAAAAAAATTCTCGACCTTTTGAAAATTCAAAAATCTTCAAAAGTAATCTTTTATCCCTAGATTGGTTTTTAAAATGATTATTCTCACATATTGAATCATGGAAGTGGAATTAAAAAGGTGGTAGTGTCATTTATTGGGTAGTTTTAAAAATGATCATCTTAGGTAACAGACAAGACAGTAAAAGACTGGACACTTATCTTATGCGACACAAAACAATAAGTATGCAACGGGAATTTTTAAAAAAAATTCATTATCATTATTGGACTCACCTATTGGACTGTTGATGGATAGCTGAGACGCGTTGTCTGGACTAGCTTCAAACTGTATCGAATGGATGTACGTGCATAAATATGAAGTTAACTTCATGAATTCATAGATCTTTCATGTCAAAAAGGAAATTCTCAGGTCAGTGGAACTTCTTCGTGATATGGGGCGAATGCAATTGCCAAGATATGTAATCCCTGATATGTCTCTGGTCTCTGACTGGTATTTAAGTAACCTATCCAATAATCTCTGCCCATTCATGTTCATTTCAAAGTCCGAAGAACTTTGACATCGTCAGCAGAGCAATGAGACACCTCTACACGTTGAGAGCAGCTACGCAGGAACATTATCTTCTGACTTTAGACTGCGCACCTGAATCTGCAGACATGGAACATTATTTGGCATGGTTTTGCGACGTGTAATTCAGAAGAGATCACCAATACGGTGTATGGATTTTATAGATCTGCGGGATACACAGTCAGTATGAATTGACTCGTAAATGTTTTACAGCAACAATCAGTGAATTCATGCCACGTCAGGGCATGGCGTGTACTCATTGTCAGGTTACACAGCATCAAGCTGGTGTACCAGTTCTTTTTTCCACAGTGTATTCATTTGTGGCCCCTAACCTTGTGAACTTTATTTTAATTTACTTTTGACACTCATTCTAAAAATATATATTTATTTTATTAAGGAACAGTCGTGTAAAACAAATTTATTCGCCTGAGCATTCAAATAAAGTGGTTCCCTCGTTATGAAAAAAAAATTATTTAGGTACTTTTTGCCGTTTCCATATATTTAAAAAATTTATTTATTTAATTTTGCAGAAATATAACATACCATGTTATTCCATTTTTCAAAAAAAAAATATTAAGTAAAAATCAGTTAAAAATACTTAACTTTAAATTTATGAATATATCTTAAACTTTTCAAGGAGAAATGTTACTTTCCACAGGTTAATATTTATAAATTAATAACTAATATATTCACCTTTTTAAAAAAAATTAATTAAAAAAATTAAATCTAATAATATAGTCATTTGTTTCTTGGTGAAAATGTTCAATAATGCATTCTGTAAAATGTATATAAAAATTTTGTTTGTTCCAGGTGCAGTGTCGTGCTTAGCTATAGGCATCTTTTTATTAGATTCACATGTGAATGCTTCAGCAATAAGATCAAGAAGCAGCTCTGAAGAGAGTTCAGAAGAAAGTAATCGTTGGTTAAATTTTATAATTAATTATTACATTACTTAACATCTTGCATGATTACTATGCATTGTTACTTTAATAGTAATTTTCCTTGTGTCTTGGAGCAAATTTTTTGACATCTTATTATTTAAATTCCGATCAGTATTATCCTTTATAAGGTCCTATAAGCTTTCCATTAAAAAAAATAACGTGAGAAAACTCTATATCAAAATTTATAGTATTCTTTCAAGGTGAAAAATTCCTATACAAAATTTGATAACATTTTCTCAAAGGCAACTCTTTCAATGCATAAAACTTTCAAGGAAAGGAGATACTCCATTTCAATTCCAATCTTTTAAATGTGAAAAATCTCCATAAAATTCAAACATAAAATTTAATATTACTCACAAAATTACCCATATAAAAAAAAACCTATACATAAAATTTTATAACATCTCTTGAAGGCATTCAATCCTTGTCGATTAATTCAAACATAAAAATTCATAACAGACCATGAAGAAAAATTCCCATATAAAATTTTATAGCATTCTAGGAGGGTGAAAAATCCTAATACAAAATTTTATAAAATTCTATGAAAGTAATAAGTTTCAAATATTTCATATGGTCACTGTATTGTCACTGCATGAAAGAAAAAAAAACTTACAAAAACTTTTATAACAACCTATGACGATTAAAAAAACCTTGAATATTTTTTTTAAAAATCTTATGAAAGAGAAAAAAACCCACACAAAATTTTATAACATTCTGAAAAGGTAATGAAAACTATATAAAGTCATAATAGCCTGAAGATGATAAATTCTTATATAAAATTTTACAACATCCTATGAAGGAGGAAAATCCTAAAACAAAATTTCGTGTTATTCTGTAAAGATGAAAACTCCCTATATAAAATTTTATTACATCCCGTGAAAAAGCATTTACTTCACAAAATCGATTAAAATTCAATAACATCCAATGAAAATTAAATACTTCTCAATCTGCATATTCCAGGGAAATTTAAAAAAAATATTATTTTCATGCATGAACGGCTGGCGTGGCTGATTTCCTCAAAAAACTGTATGTTGTCTTGGTCATAAATAGGAATAATTTATGTTTTCATAATAAGTTTTTTTTCTGTTAAAAAACTCTTTCTTGGTTATTTTGAATTAATGCGATAAGAAAATATAATTTTTAAACGCAAATGTCACACAATTTCTATGAAAAATAAAATTTTAAAAAACATGTTTGGCGCATTACTTTCTAACATACTAGGAAACTATGGTAACAGTCTTTAATCTTAAAGTACTTGTTATATCACGGAGCCAAAAAGAATTATTTTGCTTATATAAAATTACCCTGTTTACAGAATGGTCTTACCAAGACACTGAATCGTTTTGCTTTTATAAAATTAGCCGTTTACAGAGTTTTTTGACCAATGTACGAAATCATTTCGCATGTACAGAACTATCCAAGCAACAGAGATTTTAACCCTGGTAAAGAATTTCAGAAAGAATTACCCCTTTCACAGCGTGGGTTATTGCAAGACTTTCTCTAATGAATCACTGAGTTTCTAGGGGATAATTACAGAGGAGTGGAACAGAAGACTTCAGTGCATGACCAGTTCTGAGAGAACTTTAGTTTCTGGTTTGAGTAAGGGGAATTTTCTGACCAGGAACTCGTGGATAAACTGATATTTCTAAATTGCATTTTTTAACAGTTTAGTATTCGAAAAGCAATTTCATTGCACCGAAATTTTGTGCAGAAAAAGAAAGAGTGCAATTGGGGCGTGGATTAAAATGATTACCCTACTTTGGGATCGGGGTAGGGGTTGAAAATTACTGTTGATTAACCAATACTTAAAATAACATTTCGTAAGTATTTTGCCATTTCTGTATTAAAGAATTTACTCAAAAAAAACCTATTTATTCATGCTCTAATATGATATTATCCCATATCAAAACAGAAGTTTTATTTATATTATATCATTTTTTCTTATTTTTATGCTATGAATATAATAGGATGGGGCAGAGATAGGGATTGGAGAGACCGAGACAAGGATAAAAAGAAGAAGAACTTCAAATGTCCATCGTCCTACGGTACCTTCTCCGATATTGAAGATTGCTCAGCATATTTTATGTGTAACAATTGGAAATCCAAGTGGAAATCCTGTCAAAAAAATAAACGTTTTGACAGGTACAGAAAAGTTTGTCTTCCATTCATTATTGCCGTATGTGATGACGGAAGTGGTGAGTTATTAACAAATTCACTAGATATTTTTCCATTGCTCTAATCAAATTTCTATTTCAGATTTTATTGAATATACTAGGTAAATACCCGTTTTTCTCATAGGAAAGAAAAAGAGCAAACTATCAATAGATCTGTATTAGTAAACATTACTAAATCATTACAGGGCCGGGATAGCCTGGTCGGTAGGGCGCTAGGCCCATGTCCGAGAGATCGTGGATTCGAACCCAGCCGGCCGAAGACTCTCCGTGAAGTAAAGTGACTGATGCATGTTAAATCTGTCGAGTGGCAAAAGTCCTCTATATTCCCATAACAAATCAATACCTCTGGGGGTACTGGATTGGAAATCGATCGTTCTCTGATTCAGGTCAAAATTACGATCTGTGGATGAATGAATGGATGTATGAATGGGTTCACCCTATAAACGGGTACGACGTATGGTGTGACAGAAGTCGAATTCTTGGCCATAGATGGCGCCATTGAGAAACAAGAACAATCGTACCCCTTCTGCCTAAACAAGCATACGTCAACAACAACAACTAAATCATGCAAGAAAAAAAAATAATAAAGAGCATATACTGACAAAAAAAGCAAAACTAAAAATTTCCATTTTTTTTTAACATATAATTATTCGTTCTAATACAAGATGGTTTCGCTCTGTTAGATTAAAGAAAAAACGCTTTTGTCTTTTTTTAGAAGTTCTCCACATTAAAATGAAAGTTAACTTTATTTAGAATCCTTTTTATTATTTTAGAATCATTATTATTATTTTCTTACTTTTCTTTGTTAATCTCTCTTTCATTCTTTCCTTCGTATTTATTGATTAATACAATGGTATGTTTTCAGCCTTGAATTCCCAAAATAGAATCTCTCTCTCTCTCTCTCTCTCTCTCTCTCTCTATATATATATATATATATATATATATATATATATATATATATATATATATATATATATATATATATATATATATATATATATATATATATATATATATATATATATATATATATATATATATATATATATATATATATATATATATATATATATATATATATATACGAACAAATTACTCAGATTATTAGCGTCGAGAAGAACTGTGTAATATATAATAGAAAGATTATTTCTCTTATAAAAACATTTATTTGCTCCAAGGAAATTAATAAACTTCTTACACTCATTACAAAATTATTGACAAAAAAGGAAGACAAAAAGCATGAATATTGAATGTTTAAAAACAATATTTAAAAGAATAATAAAAACAAAAAAGTGTAACAACCGTGTGTATTTTTTCAGTTCCTTTTTAAAAAGTTGTCTAAAATATACGTTATGGACGGTAATTACAGAAGCACTTGCATATTAGTTTATTTTTCATTTTAGATTAAATTTTAAATCATCTATTTAATTTTATATATGTAAATTCCCCGTGCAAAATTTTTCTTCCGTTTATTCATTCAAAATAATTCATTTTTCTTTTTAAGAAGTAATACATAATTTAATTAGAAACATCTATGTTGCCACAAATATTGAAAAAAGTGCTTTGGTAAAAAAGAATATCTCATGCATCATTTTCTTCATTATTCTTTCTCTCTAATTGCATCAAAGTCATATTTTTCCAGATGACAAAAAGACAACGAGAGGGGTAGTTGGAACCACAACTCCTAAAGGTAAATGTTTTGTTGAATTGTTTCATAGCACATCATTTTAAAATAATAAATAAGTTGTAAAAATTTCATAGTATTTATTTATTTTTTTAAATTTATGCATTAGCACTTTGTTAAAATTTTAATAAATGATTAAATAGATGAAGACTTATGTGTAAACGATAACAAAAATCTAACACAGGAACGAAGATTTAAAAATTTCTAGTGAATACACTATCTGCTCAAAAGTATCCGGACACCCCTTAAAAAAGTGGTTCTGGCGGGGGACGCAATTTGGTGCGTAAACAAGAGCTATAAAAGTGCTGGTAGTGGTTTGTCAGGTTGTATTGATGCCTTTGTGAGACAATGAGTGAGTGAGACAATGAGCGAGTGTTTCTTTAGTGACTGCATTGCTGCGACTATTAAGTATGGTGGTGGAAGTCTAATGGAGTGGGGATGCTTCTCTTGATTTGTTTTCGGTCTATGGTTGGAAACATGAACTCTGAGATGTATGTGTACATTCTGCAGAATAACTGTTCCTTTCACACATCGAGGCTTGAACATACGTGGTTTGAGGAAATGTGTGTATAAAAACTGAACTGACCTTCTCAGAGCCCCAATCTAAATCCCTGTAGAACACTTTTTAGACGAATTAGAACGCAGGTTACGCAGCCAGCCAAATCGACCCTCCTCACTGAAGGCCCTCACTTCAGGTGTGATGGAAGCCTGAAGTCAATTAATATGGCCCCCGATTGAAAACTGGTGGAAAGACGTGTGCAGGCTGTCATCGATTCAAAAGGGGGACCAACATCAAATTAATATGTGCCTCAGAATGTTCTAAATTAATACCACTGGGTGTCCGGAAACTTTTGGCCTGATAGTGTACCTCCACTTGAGCTCTGTTTACGAGACGGCGCTATATTTGGGAAGTTTTATTGAGATTTCTATTTAAATTCGCACGTTGTTATTCATTAGATTTTTATATTTTTAATTTTAAATTCTGAAAGGATGGGAGACATAGATCGACATTAGTAAATTAATATCACGATGTAAGTAATGTGTAATGGTTGTCATTATTTTAACGCTATCTTCAGTTTTTTATTTCTGCAGTTAAAAGTAGATGGGTTTGCACATTAAGTGGTAAAAGAACAAGTCATATTGTAAACAGTAAAAGGACGATAAAGGTATAGGATGATGGAATGTTTTTTATGGGTAAAAAGTTATCGGAAGTAGTACCCCGGATGTCTTATTACGAATTTTAACCGCATGCGTCACCTGTGCTTAGCTTTATGTAGCTCCTCATCCATCTTTAGAGAGTCTTCTAGGGTCATCCATCTTCTAGGGAGAGACCAACTTTAGATGTATAGCATGCTATCTCGATTAGGGGTCTCCCAAAAAAAGACAATTGATTTAAAAAAGCAATTAAGGAAAATCGTAAAGACATACGATTTGCTAATTTATCCATAGAAAACCGGAATTTTATCCTGTTTTATTCCTTTTTAACCCTAACTTTTATGATTAATGGCAAAATTCGTCTGCAGATGGCGCTGCTAACTGAGCGAAAACTAAAAGAATGTATTCCGCTACTCTACAGACTATTCGAACTTAAATACTTTCATCGATGCCTACTTAATTTGCACTTTAGCCAATCCACGCTATTGCTATACCATCCGTCATCAAATAGTATTACTAATTTTGAGTTTTGGTGAAAATATAAATTCAAAAATCACATTTATAAACAAAACTTCAGGAGTAAATATTTTTTTAAATAAATGCCCTGCACAGCTTATATAAAGTATACTTTTAAGGTAAATAGTGTGTTTTCTGTATGTTACAGATAATTCATTCACGTGTCCAAGCTTCATGGGAACTTTTCCTGATCCAAATGACTGTTCCAAGTACTACGAATGCGCTTTCTTTATTCCAAGTTTAAAAACATGTGAAAAGAATTTTCTTTTTGACGGAGTCAAGAAAAAGTGCAAACCAGAAAGGGAAGTGAACTGTGGATCAAGAAAAAGACCGACAAGTAATAAAAGAGTTTTTTTTCCTCCGGTCATACAAATATTTACAATATTTCCTTTAATTCCTGGTCGCTAGACTTTGAGGAGCCCTAGGTACTGGATCTTTTAAAGATTCATCCTGTTAAGGTGACCCTACAAAATAACTAAGGACTAAATACTTTCGCTTGCATTATTCTATGAAGTATATATATTTTTTCCCGAATATTATTCCTAAAAATGAACATTTTTTTAGGCTATAGCTTATTTTTTATTAAAAAAAACATATTTTTCAAATTACATATCGTTGGGCATCACTAGAGTCATAACCATATTTCAATATAATTGTTTTGTATGTTGACAGGTACATATTTCAAGCTTTAATGCCACTAACTAGATTTGTCAGTGACTGATATTTTTCTAAATTATATATTTGTGAATCTTAGATAGTCCTTTTTCATCCACTCTCATCCTTACAAAGATACATTTTCCGATGCTACTAATTAATATTTTTAATAGAAACTATATAACTTGAAATCTATGTAAGAAGCTTTCCCTGACGAGAGAGGCCATGGAGATTAAAGCTTCAAAATTTTGTGATCAAACAACATTGTGGTCATGTGATCAGATTCACTTCCCGTAAGAGCTGGTTAACACCGATCTGAAGATGAGCGGGATTCAAGCCGGAGCCAGGGATTGAATCGCAGCTCTTCGCATTGATATACCAGTAGTCTTAACCACTATGCCATCGCTGTTTCCTAGATAAAAAAAAAGTACTCTGTGCTAAATTATAAATTGGCCGTAAATAAAAATACCAAATTAAATCCATTTTTTGGGTGATTATGAAAATTTTCCAAAGAATTAGTACCATAAGGCCTACAAACTTATGCATATTTTTCTTAATTGAACACTAAAAACTTTCAAAACATGAAAAGAAAAAAAAGAAACAACACAAAAAATATCCTTTTATTTAGAACTCATGATCTTTTATCTGCCTAGTTCGCCATTACCCAAGCATAGTTGGTCTTATTTAATGGAAAAAAAATTATAACACCTGCGATAAAAAATAGAATGAATGTTTATAGATGGTAGAGAGTAAAGTGGGTTATGAAATTCCATATAATCTGGTAATTATTTCACGGCAGTTGAATTCTTTTTGATTATAACGAAATTTTGTAATAGCTCTGATATAACAATATTTTTTTCATAAATTTAGGTGAAACCACAGTCGGTACAACACCTATACCAACAAGACCAGAACCAACTACAACTACCTCACAGCCAACAACCACTCCACCTACAACTCCACAACCAACCACCACCCCGCCTACGACTCCACAGCCTACCACTACCCCGCCTACAACTCCACAGCCAACCACAACCCCGCCTACGACTCCACAGCCTACCACTACCCCGCCTACAACTCCACAGCCAACCACAACCCCGCCTACAACTCCACAGCCAACCACCACCCCACCTACAACTCCACAGCCATCCACTCCAACTCCAAAGCCAACTGGACCACCTGAAACAGATTGTGATGAGGATGATTTGGATTGCATCATTAAAGAAACTGGGGAGATTCCTGAATGGTTTGAATGCCCAGAAGACATTGGAGCCTATCGTCATCCAAGTAGCAATAAGCTCTTCATTTTCTGCATGAATTGGAAGCCTCATGTGAAGAAGTGTGGACAGAACTTAGTGTATTCTGAAAAAATGAGAACTTGCGTTACGCCATAAGATGAAAAAAAAAGTTTTCCTTGCGTAATAAGGGATTTTTTGGTTCATAGTTATGTAAAAAGTACCAAAAATAATGTTATTTATATAAATAAATCTTAATATAATAAATGTTTGTGACAAAAAAATATTTACTGTAGAATTCATTTTGCTGTACTAATAAACGAAGGAATTTGTGTGACTGTCTATGTGTCTCTCTCACAACTCCTCGAACGGTTTGAACTAGAATCCTGAAATTTGGACAATGCGTGCAAAGGGAACTCGTCCTCAACAGTAAACTACAGTGCCCCTTTATGTATTAATGGTTGTACCTTTGTAAGGGTTAACACATTCAAATACCTTTTGCACTGTTGTTAACGATCAGCCCATACTTAGAGCAAAAATCAACAATCGAGTCAAAATGGCTAATAAGTGTTTCTTTGGACTGAGGAGACAATTAACCTTCTCAGCCAAAAACCAAAGCTAAAACTCTATAAGACACTCATGCTTCCTTTAATGCTTTATGGAAGCGAAACTTGGACCTGGACCCTAAATTCACATATACAGCGGTCACTGGACAACTTCAAAAGAAAGAGCCTCCGAGCTATTTTTGGCTCAATTGAAGAGAGGTGATGCTGACAAAACAGATATAATTTCGAGCTCTACCGACTCTATAAGCATCCCCAAATTTCACAAATAATTCACAGTAATAGGCTGGGATGGCTGGGCCATCTATGGAGATGCCCTGAAAATAGCGCCATGAGAATCGTCTCCTTTAAGAACCCCGAGGGGTCACAACCCAGAGGTAGACCCCCTAATAGGTGGCTCAACGACATCGGAAATGATCTGAAAACGCTAAAGATTAGAAATTGAAAGAGAGTTACCATGGACAAGAGACGTTGGCGGTTGTCAGCTGTTGATGCAGCCACGGCCTGCAAGGGGCTGTTGCGCTGACAAAGAAGAAAAGGGAAATTAAGGCTGTAAAGCAGTGTTTCCCAACGTGGGGCCAACGCCCCACCGGGGGGCAATTTGATTGTAAAGAGGGGCAATTCAAAAATGGACTCGACATGAGTTTAAACCTTTTGCTCTGGGCCATTTAAATGCAATGCGAGATTTCGGTGACAAAATCGAAAGAAAAAAGCAAATTCTTGAATAATTGCGGTCAATAAATATTATGTGACTTAGGAATTTTTAAGGCGACAAACCTGAAATGAAGTATCTGTTTACAGCTGATGGTAAAGCATTTGTGAGTTATTCAGCCAATATCTTTGAAAAACTGAATATATTAAATAAGAAACTTTAAGGAACAAATAAAACTCTTGTTGATGCAAAGGCGAAGATATTTGGCTCCATTACCCTTGTTGAGTTATGTCAGAAATATATTAACAACAAAAACTTAGAACAGTTTCATTGGCTCCAAAAATGTGAAGTAAATGATACCGTTTTACTTGTTATTGTCTATCATCTGAAAATTCTATTGGCTGATTTAAAAGAAAGATATTCTGATTTTAAAAAAAAATTATTTTCCAACATGGATGTTGCATTCCATGTTAGTGGATTTGTCTGATATATCAAATATACCAAGAAGAACTTGCAGAAATACAAAATGATTAGTCAGTTAAAACTTCATTTAATATGAAAGGAGTGATGTCATGGCTTTGTGAGGAAACGGAAAACAAATACCCAAATTCAATCAAATGTGCAAGAAAACTATTGTTACCGATTCCATCTTCATATTTAGCTGAATGTGGATTTAGTGCTGTAAATTATTTTATTGGTAAAAAAAAGAAATCGTCTGGATATAACACAACAGGGAGACTTGAGACTAAAGCTAACCAAATTGGAACCTAAGATAAAATCTACGTGCAGCAAGCATCAAGGGCAAGAATCTCACTAAATTAAAATATTAAAATATTATAGAAAAATCTTTATTAAAATTATTTCGAATTTGAATTTTAGTTTTTCATTATATGCTCTGAAAATTTACTTACTTTGTTTCGCTAACAATTTCCTAAGTTTAAGTGAACAATTCGTTTTTCTAATATTAAAAATTATGTATATGTTACATCGGGGGGCATAAGAATTTTAGAAAGGTTTAGGTGGGTCATGGTACAAAAAAGGTTGGGAAACACTGCAGTAAAGGGAAATTTTGACCGTTTTTACTTATGCGTTTATTAAACTAACTTGATTATAGCAATAACTCCCCCAGAAAAATCAATTATCATACCACAACCATTTTGGTATGATGATACCAAACTAGATATGGACTAGAACATAGCTATATTCTGCTCTCACTTAATTTTTTTTAGCGCAAGTAGTACATAGCTATATTTTGCTTAATATAAAAATAAAGCATCTGTTCTAGATTTTAAAGTGGCTAATTTTAAAACTTATAGCACATTAATTTTATTTGTGTCATAAATAACTCTTCAGCACAAAGTGGAATGTGACAGATTATTAAAAATTCAAATTAAGAAAATGTGTAAGAAATTTGATGGATTTGCTACAAAATTGTAATTTGTCATTTTTCTCAATTGTAACAAAATTTGTTAACCACATTCAACAAAATACTTAGCACAGATAACCTAAGATTTTATAAATATACATATATATAGAGAGAGAGGAATATAGAAATAGAAGAATATAGAAACGACGGTTTTTTCTTTTGTTTTGAAGTTTTCGAAAAAATTTAAAATTTTACAGTTAATCACCATGTTTAGTTTTTCATTTATAATAAACAATCAGATTTCTGTGATTCATATATAGTTATAACACTATTTCGATGTTATCTAATTCTTTTCCTTGTGAATATTTATAGAGTTAAAAGTTTTTTTATTTTTATTTCCAATGGCCAAGGTTACAAAAGACCACTCACCACAAAGGGAGGAACAACAGAATAAATAAACACAAACAATAACAGACGTGGCAAGAAAAGTCTATGAACCCAATAAGTCTCCTGCGCGCCAGTAACGCTCACACAAAGAGATGTCCTTTAGTGCCGGGCAAGTTAAAAGTTTGTTTATAAATTCCTTTTTCAAGTTTTCTTATGATTTTGTTAACCCACTTTGTAGAAGAAAATATATGAACAAATTGACATCATTTTTAGCAACAATGGGAAACTAAATTGTTGCATCAAGTAACATGAATTGCAGAAAAAATATTACTGACTTTGTTAGAGTGTAGTGAAGAAGTCCAAGTTTTTTAAACGTTTGGGCAGTGGTGTAAGCCAATTAAGAATCTAAAATCTAATAACTTTAAATTAATATGTTCTGATGGGTTCAATGGTCATAGTGTGAAAATTTCACTAAAAGTACTTAAAATTTACAGATTTTCTTGATCTGGTCGTAATAGAGTGCCTTCAGTGAACAAGAGTGGCGCAAACTAAGTTTTTACCGCCGCAGGCTAAATGGAAAATTTCTCCATTCGTTTAACACGGGAGGCATGATTAGTGATGTGAAAGCTGAATATTTTCATTAATAGAAGGTAGATACAATTTTGAATGCTTTGATTTTATTTTAAGAAATACTTATTTTACAATTGTAGTCAAAAGTTATGATCTAAAATTGCTAATTTTTCTTACTTTTTCGAATTTATTACATTCTAGTATACGTCTACTGCAGAGTTTTGCACTCTAATTTAATTTTTCGTCAAGTAAAAACTTTTCCGAACCATTTAAAATAATTTTAAATGAATAATCATACGTAAATATCCATATAATGTTTAAAATCCTCCTTCAAAATGTATCTTTGACAATTCAAAATAGATTGAACATTCTTAATATCATATACTTAAAATTCACTGTTATTAATGAGGGCTATTTATGTTCTCAAGAAAAGAAATAATTATTTTTTGAATTACATACTCTCTTAATATTAAAATTTTAAACTACTTGCCCATGCACAACAAAATAAATTAATGTATACTAAAACAATAATTCTATGTCTATTTATTCATTTATATGGATATATTGTGTTTTTAAGTAAAAAACAAGCTTTAAATATATTTCTCAAAAAAATTATTTTTTTTTTTGCTTAATTTTAATTTTTGTTTAATTACTAAAAAATAAATTTATGATACTAATATTTAAGAATAGAGTTTTGTTGAAATATTAATTTCATTTTCAAAAAAATTTCAATGTAGAAAACAATTTTTTAAAGCAATTTTTTAAAAGTCAATCAATTACCAGTTAAAAACTGTAAAGATATTACGTTGTTTTAATGAAATGATCGATTAGGAGAAGAAAAAAACATTTTTCATCCCATTGACGTCACTCTTGTTCACTGAAGGCACTCTAGGTCGTAGTAGTGCTTAAATAAAATACAGTAAAAGTCTGCCATTACCACAAATTCCCAAGTCACCGCCAAAATACTGATAGTATTAAAATACAAAAATTTTACATTTTTAACAAGTCAAAAATTACTAACCTTCTGCAATGCCTTCGTTATTGTTGTATTTTTTAAGTGATCTAGTTAGCCACCGATATGTTTTTCGGTTTTCATTTGTTCTTCAGTATGATGGTTATTATTTTGGCAGAACTGTTATGTTTAATATTATTAAAAAGTTTTTAAGTTTTTAATGTTAGTATTGGTAGTTTTATCAAACAGAGTTGTGTTTTCATTATGTTCTAATTTGTGCTTTAATATTTCAGTTATGTTTTTAATCAGTTCTAGTTCATGTTTAAACAGCAATATAATTCTGCCAATATAAAAAAATTATTGACAATTTTTAAAATTTTAAATGCTATCCTGGTTTTATTTTCTGAAGAAGTGTCTACGGGTGCCTTTGAATTTTGCTTCAGGTTATCGTTAGGTAAATTCAGAGACTGAGAAAATAAAGTTACGTAAGTATTTATTCTTACTGAATAAATATTACTCAAAATAAAACTGATAATAAATCAAAATAAAACTGATAATAAATCAAAATGAAACTGAGAAAATTTATAATAGTAAGTAATTTAGTTTTAATAGGGTAATATTTAATAATGGTTATATTTCAATTATTTTATTATCATAATTATTCCAAAAATAGCAATTCAAAAATTCAAATAATAATTTTATTTTAAGCTTGAATAAAAAAATGAAGCTAAAATTTTATTTCACGAAAATAAATAACAAAATGTAGTTATATTTTAAGATGGGAATAAAAAATTTTTTTGCATAAATTTCACTCAATTTGAATGAAATTATAACTTTACAACTATTTAGTGAAATTTTCATTATATAACTTCATAATGTGAAAAATGCATGGTAAATGTGAAATTACAAATGACTAAAGTAAATGAGAGATGACTAGAATAATGACTTTTAGAAAATATGTTTCATAAACAAGTTTAAATGAGATTTTGATAAAATTGGTTCATTTCTAAAAAGAAATTTAAGAATACATTTGAAATTAAAAATAAAAACTTGAAAATGATTCATGATATACCAGAATCATTTTCAAGTTTACCAGAAAACGCTTTATTAAAAAAAAGAAAAACATATCAAAATTAACTCAAGTATTAATTCTTAGTTAAATTTGAAATTTTCGTTCATGAAAATCAGCTGAAGACAAAATAATAATTTGGAGTAAGAGGGAGGAAAATGGAAGATAGCAGAATTTGGTTAATATAACTTTTTTTAGTATTTCGGTATTGCTAACTTAGTAAATAATGCACGGAATGACATTAAAATTGTTCCTTATTTTACTGCTTCACAACAATATAGAAAATTAAGTAAAATTATATCACCGAATTATTGTGCCGCCATCCAAATCTTCCTCTTGCTTATTCCAAAAATAAAAAGTAACTTAAGAAAATGACAGAAAATATAATCCGACAGATAATAATATATATAATAATGGAAAATATAATATATATTATTTAAAACCAATGCAAAATAATACTACAGCGAACGCTACATAATATTAGTTTGTATAGAATCTAACGGTAAAAAATGCAGAGAAAAACAGCGACCTTTTATATCTTTCTAATATTAAAAAGTTATACAAAATCACATTAAATGTTCTGGTTTTCTAATGTTATCTAATATTATGAGCTATTACGGCATATGTGTAATAAAATAGTAGTAGTTGTAGCAAGCAACAAAAATAATGTGCCTAGTTTTTCCGACAGCAGATTAAGATCATATTTTCAAGATTGTACTTACCTCTCATATTGTAATAGTTAGGAATAAGTAATTCAAAAATTATAATATTCAAGGACTCTCAATCATTAATTCGTGTTATTTAAAGTATTTTAAACTTTTAAACTTTTAAAATGGGACGTTGTTTTCTAATAATTTGTTAAAAATGTGAGTAATAATCATTTCACGAAAAGCAAAATTGGAAAAAAAATCGTATATTTCCGCATAAGATTACTATATCAATCCTTTTTTTAAAAATAATTTGAAGTGTAAATTTTGATTGCGTCAATTGAGTTCAAAGATAATAAATAAATCACGTTGCAAGAAATAATGTCGCGATACATGAAATATATCTCTCATGAGGGATCAATAGAAGTTTCTTTGTATCTAAGAATAGATTTGTTTTTGTTCCTCTCCCACATATCTCATTCTCATTTACAGTTTTCTGGTGTTTTCAAATTGATTGCTTTCTTAATCAAACAGTTTGCTTCAATAAATGTATTTCACAAGAATAAAGATAAAAATTTAAAATCTGTTTTTCAAATATGTGGAAGCGTGGAAGCATTGTTTCTTATCTTTATCTCCAAATTTGACTTTTTTCTTTATTTTTAAATGTATTTTTAAATTTTTTTTCAAGTATTAATATTTATAGTGATTGAAAATAATTTATTCATTTTGGAATAACAATTTTTGAAAGATTGACACGAAAATGGTGGAATACTTGAATTCGAAACTAATTATCGGTAAGCTTACTTGTATTTAGATTTATTTAATTTAAATTTCATTTAAAAAATGAAGTTCTCATTAAAAAAATCAATTCGCTGCATACACTTGATTACATAATGAAATACAGACAACTGCAAATAATATTTATATACTGGAGAACTAAAAAAAACTTTAAAAACCTAATGAGTCATGGGGGAAATACTTCATGCGTAATATTAAATATGTATGCATTTATTTCTTAATATTACGAGAACTATTCAACAAGATTTCTTATAGTTTCAGAATTTGAAAAATATTAAAATGTTGAAAGCATTTTGTTCAAGTAGTGTTAATATTTAGTTAATGAAACACTATATTAAAGTATTGATATTACTATTTTGTCTTTTATTTGAAATATCATTAACTAATAGTAAATCATAAAGCTTCGATTTTATTGACTTCGGATGTATGATTTTCTTAATGAATTTGTTTTTTAAGGGTAAACATTTTTAAAAAAATTTCTATTCATTATTTTCACCATCATCTTTAAATTTTTAATAACTATTTAATTTTTGTCAATCACATATTAGATACGAGAATTAGATTTCGGGTTACAGAACCCAATTTAAATAATTATCTGTAGGAACGAACTTTTTAAAGAAAATTTGCAGGAAATATTTGAACAAACAAAGGAATGAATGAACATTTTAAGTATTTTTTTTTCTACATGTTACTTTAAGTATCATTTTGTATAATCGTTTAATTTTTATGAATGATATATCAGATGCGAGACTTAGATTTTGAGTTTCAGAAACCAACTTAAATAATCAATTTTCAATATACTATCTTAGCATCTAAGTAGGGTTCTTCTTTTCATGTTCATTCAAATTTCGCTAGGAGGAAATCTTATAAGTCAATTTTGAACTAAAAAAATTCGTTAAAATTCTGCATGATTGAATTTTTTTCTCTTTAACGTTAACGCTTACAAAAAATTATATTTTTATTACGCGTTAACATTTATATTAAGATATCATGGTTCATATATGGTACACAGAACTTAATTTGTATATGACAATCAGTTAGTAAAGCTTTACTAATTATATTTAAAATGTTGGAAGCTTTCTGAGCACCATAAAACATTTCTAAAATTCAAAAATCTTCTAAAGTAATCTTTTATCTCCAGATTGTTTTTTAAAATGATTATTTTCAATATTGATTCATGAAAGCAGTATTAGAAAGGCGGTAGTGTCATTTTTTGGGTAGTTTAAAATGATTATATTGGGTAACTGATATGACAGTAAAACACCGGACACTTCTCTTATATTACACAAAACAATAAATTCGAACCGGGAAATTTTTTTTAAAAATCTTTATAACTCTAAACATGTTTTAAAAAATGTATAAGATGTTTAAAGTTATCTAAGAAGACCATTTTATAAATGGGAAGTGAATGTTAAGAATTCGGTAAAACAGAAAATCTGGATCCTCTTAATAGTTGGATGGATTGTGAAGGAATGAGACCTTCGATGATTGATGAGACTCATTAAGCATGGCAGACATTAAACCCTTCCTCAAATTGTCACTTATTTCAATGCTGGACATCAGTAAGTGTCAGTGGCTGAACTATTAAAGAAAACATTATTGATAAGGATTCATCAATTGAACTGTTCATGGATAGCCAAAAACACGTTGTCTGGACTGCCGAGTCTCGCTTCAAACTGTATCGAATGTATGTATGTGCATAAATATGAAGTTAATGTCATGAATTATGGATCTTTCATGTCAAAAAGGAAATGCCCAGGCTAGTGGAAATTCTTCTTGATTTGGTGAGAATGCAATTGGCAGGATATGAAATCCCTGACATGTGTCTTGACTGGTAGTTAAGTATTCTATTCACTCATCTCTGCCCATTCATGTTCATTTCAAAGTCCGAAGGAGTTTAACAACACCAGAAGGACAATGAGACACCTCTACACGTTGAGAGTTGCTACACAGTAGCATTATCTTTAGACTGAACACCTGAATCTGCAGACGTGGAAGATCATTTGGCATGGTCTAGCAAAGTGCAATTCCTTAGAGATGACCAGCATGATATATGAATTTTGCAGACCTGCAGGATTCACAGTCAGTATGAATTAACTCCAAAATGCCTTCCAGCAACAATCAGTGAATCCATGTCACGCCAGGACATGACGTGGTCTCATTACAGAGCATCAGGATGGTGTAGCAGTTTTTTTTCTCGATATATTTATTTGCGACCCCTGAGGCACATACTTTAATTTAATTCACTTTTGACACTAATTTTAAAATATATGGAGAGAGACGCTAGTATTAGCGAACAATTCTGTAAGACAACTTGTTCAACCGAGCATTCAGTGAATCCATGTCACTTCAAGATATAGCATGGACTCATTGTCAGGTTACACACCATCAAGCAGGTGTACCAGTTTCTTTTTTCTCAGTGTATTTATTTGTGACACCTAACCTTGTAAACTTTATTTTAATTTATTTTTGATACTCATTCTGAAAATATATATTTAGGTTATTAAGGTTAAGTTTTTTAAATAAAGTGGTTTCCTCGTTATGGAAAAAACTGTTTTTCTACTTTTTGATGTTTTCATACATTTAAAAAAAATTATTCTTTCAAATTTGCAAAAATATGAAATGTCATATTATTAAACTTTTTTAAAAAATTATGAAGTAAAATCAGTTCAAAATACTCAAATTTTACTTTATGAATATATCTTAACCTCTTCAAGGGGAAATGTTACATTCTACAAGCAAATATTTCTAAATTAATGATTAATATATTCAACTTTCTAAAAAATTTGATTTAAAAACTCAAATTTAATGGTATAGTCTTTTGTTGCTGAGTGAAAATTTTCAATAATGCATTCTAAAAATTGTACATAAAATTCTGCTTGTCCAGGCGCTGTGTTGTGCTTAACTATTGGTGTCTTTTCATTGGATTCACATGTGGATGCTTCAGCTATAAAATCTAGAAGCAGCTCTGAAGAGAGTTCCGAAGAAAGTAACAGTAAGTTTTGTTTTATAAATAATTATTACATTACTTAATATCTTGAATGATTACCATGCATTATTACTTCGTTAGTGTATTTGTGTTTTGTTTTTTTTTTGCTGTCTCATAGTACTTTTTTACTATCTCATATGATTTGCATCCCGATCAGTATTATCCTTTATATGAAGCTTTCTTTTCTTTTAAGCCAAACAACATGAAAAAGAACTCTATATCAAAGTTAATAACATCCTTTGAAGGTAAAAAATTCCTATATAAAATTTGATAACATTCTCTCAAAGGCAAATCTTTCAGTGCATAAAATCTTATACCAATCCATGCAGGAGAAAAATCCCCATATTAAATTTCATAACATTCCTTGAAAAGAAATAATTTCAATGTAAAACTTTTTAACTTTCGATGAAAAAAGAAAATTCTGATATAAAATTCGATAAAAGTTTTTAATTTTGAAAAATCTTCATAAATCTTTAATGATCTCGGGAAAGGGAAAATTCTAATATAAACGTTTATAATACGCACAAACTACCCATATAAAAAAAGAGAAAATTTATACATAAAATTTTATAATATTATTCTATGAAGGTGAAAAATCCTAATACAAAATTTTATATAATCTTATAAAAGTGAAAAGTCTCGACAAAATATTTTACAACACTGCATGAAAGATACAAAAAAGAACTTGCAAAAAGTGTCATAACAACCTGTGAAAATTAAGAATACTTGAATATTTTTTTTTTTAAATCTTATAAAAAAGAAAAATTTCGATTCAAAGTTTTATCACAATCTGAAAAGGTAATAAAAACTCTATAAAGTTGTATATTAGCCCAAGGATGATAAATTTAATATAAAATTTTACGACATCCTATGGAGGAGGAAAATCCTAAAATTAAATTTTGTGACATTCTGTGAAAATGAAAGCTTCCTACATGAAATTTTAAACCATTTTGTGAGGCAAAAATTTCCCACATAAAATTTTCTAACATCAAATAGAAATAAAATTTCCTTCACAAAATCATAACATCGTGAATAAATGAAAATTTCTAATTAAAATTCGATTAATGCCCAATGAAAATTAAATGCTTCTGAAACCTTTTTGTCAAAGATATGAAAAAAATCATGTTTATGCATGAACGGCTGACACGGCTGATTTCCTCAAAAAACTAAAGGTTATCTTGGTCATATTTGGGAATAATATATGTTTTCATAATACGTTTTTTTCTGTCTAAAAAAAAAATCTTTCTCAGTTACTTTGAATTTATGTAACGAAAAAAAAAAGGATTTTTTAAAAACAAAATCTAATAAAATGTCCAACAGCATGTGATGTTTATGAAAAATCTAATCAAAAAAAAATATTTGACGTATTTTTTTCTAGCATAGTACAACAGTATGCAAACAGTATTTTATTAATTTAAAAAAAAGACTTGATAAATGATGAACCTCTCTTTATTTGTATCAAATTACGCCGTTTTCAGAATTTTCCATCCACGATACTGATCGTTTTGCTTGTCTAGAATTGTCCTACTTACAGAAATGACCAGTTTACAGAAGTTATTATCCAACATATGGAATCGTTTCGCTGGTACAGAATTTTATTCTTTTCTAACCAAGATACTGATTCATTCTGCTCGTTCAAAATTACACTATTTACAGAATTTTCTAATCAAGATACGGAATTGTTTTACACATTCAGGATTAACCAGATTTACTGTGTTTTATAAACAAGATACGGAATCGTTTCGCTTGTTCAGAATTAACCTGGAAACAAAGATTTTATCCCTGATGCAGAGTTTAAGCCAGAATAACCCCTTTCACAGAGTGGGCTACTGAAAAACGCTCAAAAAGCAAAGATATAAATGAATCACTGAGGTTCTGGGGGGGGGGTAGAAGTATTTACAGAGGAGTGGAGCCAAGCGACTTCAGCTTCAGCTGCTCTACGAGGTTAAGAGTCCTTCAGTTTTCGGTTAGAATAACTCAAATCCAGGGAGTTTTCCGACCAAGAAATTATGGACAAACTAATATTTCTAAATCATGATTATAACTGTTTGGTATTCACAAAGCAATTTTATAGTATCGAAATTTTGTGCGGGAAGAGGAAGAAGGTAATTGTGGGGATGATTAAAATGATTATCCTACTTGGGGATGAGGGTAGGGGTTGAAAATTACAATTAATTAACCATTACTTATAGAAACATATTGTAAGACTTTTACCACATTTGTATTAAAGGAATTATTCATAAAAGCTTATTTATTCATCCTCGAGTGCGATATTACCCCATATCCAAATAAATTTTTTATTTATATTGCATAATTTTTTTCATATTTTTATACTTTAGATATTATAGAATGGGGCAGAGATTGGGATTGGAACAGAGACCGAGACAAGTATAAAAGGAACTTCAAATGTCCATCGTCTTACGGTACCTTCTCCGATATTGAAGACTGCTCAGCATATTTCATGTGTAACAATTGGAAATCCAAGTGGAAACCCTGTCAAAGAAGGACCCATTTTGATAGGTACAGAAAAGTATGTCTTCCATTCAATATTGCCATATGTGATGACGGAAGTGGTGAGTTATTATCAAATTCAATAGATATTTTTCCACTGCACTAATCAAATTCCTATTTCTTATTTTATAGAATATACTTGCTGAATACCCGGTTTTTCTTATTGGAGGGGGAGAGCAAACTATCAGTGAATTCAAGTGCCAGTAGGGGGTCAGAGGAATTTTGAGTTTTGGATCCTTTAGTGTTAACCTTGGTTCCTTCGTATTTGACTGTATCCCAATTTTTTTTTAAACGAATTGAAAAAAGTTTGCATGCAATTCCAATCATATCAATTAATTCCTATTCGTTTTTCTAAAGATAATTTTATGCGAAATATAAATTTTAGTAAACATTTATTATTACTTTCTTTAACCCTTTCAGTCCCAAATATTTATTTTTCAATAAAAAAATCTGAAATTTGTAAAACAGACTCATTTTGCATTCAAAAGAACAAAACAAACATAATTTTTTTTTTAATTTCTTTAATAAAATTTTAAATGATTCCAAATGGCATCATTGGGAATAAAGTAGTGAAGGACGAAAATCACTAGAAAAGTTTTTGAATATATATTATGCATTATTTAAAGATTTATAACTATATAAAAGGGGTATTTTTTAATAACTAAATAAATTATAACTATTCTGCAAGAAATATTTGGCACTATTATATTTATTACACATTGAAAAAAATTGAACCAATTTTCATCATTATTGATATGGTTAGATGAGAACCTTATTATTTCTCAGTATTACTTATTTATTTTACATGAAATGTTTTAAAACAGTTCTTAGTATTGTTAAGACAGGTATGCATTGGGGTGCATCCAGAGCCGGATTATACCTTTCGTAACCCTGGGCATAGCCGTTCTTGGGCCCTCCCCTCCTCCCCCCCCCCTGAATTTCGTCGGCCCTAGGCACGTGCCTAGTGTGTCTATAGGTTAATCCGGCCCTGGGTGCATCAATTGAGTTGTAATTAACTTTAGATTCCATTGATATATCACCTAGAACATTATCACTAGTTTCTTCATCTGAATCCAAGTCTTCTATTTCGATATCAGACAAGTCTCCATTCATAAGCAAATGAACCGCTTTATCAATATATAAAGCCTCTGCTTTTTGCTTTGGCATCAGGAAAAATAATGACAAAAAGAAATAAGTCTTTTTTATCCCAAAATCTTAGTAAAACTTGAAAAAGTAATAAGAAAGAGCAAAGAAAAACGATATAAATTCAAAATAAACAACGCATTAGAGAATGATATAGAGTTGTACTCAACTCCCACTGATTCCATTTGGAATCATAACTTTTCAATAAATAAAAGCAATAAATTTTCAAATTGAAAATTGTTAAAAGTTGTTGAAATACTATTTATGAACATTTAAATAAATTAAAATGAAATATTTAAAAATATTCTTTAATTTAAAATGCCTCAAAAAGATATTTTATTTCAATAACTTTTATGGATTTGAACAAAACCGAAACAAGTATCATTTCAATCACAAACACATGTAGTGCCGCCATTTATAGGTGAAAAATAAAAATATATTTCGCTAGAGGAATGTTTATAGATTAAAATACCGCCTATTTCAAATCAAATGGAGTTTTAGGTAAGCAGATAAAAAATCTTAAATGTAATGATTCCAATTGGAATCACTGGGACTGAAAGGGTTAATGAGAGTCGAAAAACTTCAGAAATATAAAGTATACAATTTTCCATCATTTAAAAGAATGCAATTTGAAATGTCAAAATACAAAATTTAAGAAAAATAAATTGAAAAATCATTACAAATTTTAGCTATATTGTTTGAATTTTATGTTTCAAGCCAATGAACTATTTTTCTCAAATGGAGAAATTAGCATTTTGCCGAGCATAAATTTTCACGTTAAAACATCTTTAAGAAGAAAAAGGAATCATAAGGAGAAATTTTAAAAGCCTCTTTGTATTTATTTATAATACATATTAACATCAAGTCCCCTGTTTAAAATTGCCCTTTTTTGGTCTGTAAAATTATACTATGTAACAATTAAAAAAATTCGAATTTCGCAATTTAATGGGCATAACCATTTCGAAGTTCCTTCAAAACGGGGCATGATATCTTTAGATAGAATACGTGGATGCAAAAAATTCACTTGTAACTTTATTTGCAAAACATTTTAATGATTCAAAAGCCAATCGATTCATACAAAAATAACATTTTCATTTCAAAATGTTCTTTAAATGTTTTGTTAAATGTGCATGAAATTTCGAATTTTTATTATCGAATAATTTTTGCATTATGAGAGTAAGAAGCATAAAAATTTTTGGAAATAATGGTAACTGCTTCTATTTCTCTTTATTGCAGAAGTAATTTTTAAGCTTAGAATGTGTGGTAAATTGCAACATACAGTACAAAATACATCGATAACAGAAAAAAATGGGATTTAAATTTACATTAAAATTAATCTGCACATTATGGTATCAATATCAGTGATTTCAGAAACACACTTGAAAAAAATTATGTGAGAAAAAAATTTTAGGTATAAAATTCGTTTTAATTCTCGTTAACATGTCTTGTTGCATGAATAAAGAACCAACTTTCTGGTTCAAAATCTATTTCAAAAAATATTTCAAGGTGAGTATGTTGACATTTTCCTGGCTTCTTGAAATCATTGAACATAAAGTACATAGATTTATCTGAGTTATTTTAGGAAATCTTGTTGTTTTCTGCAGAATATAAACGTCTTAGGCCAAAATATTAAATTGAAGTAAAGTTACATGCCATGAAATGGCGAATTTGTCATTATTCTGGTTGTCATTTTCCTGGCTTATGAATACCAGCGCATTTTTTTTAAACTGCTAATACTGTAAAGAGGGAAAGCAAATATTAACCTAATACCAAGTTCATGTATGATTGTAATAAGATTGAACGTAATCAAAGTTATTTATTTATTTAATGATTGATTATATTACACAATTTTATTCTGTACATATCAGCAACAACAGTAGATTTTCAACAGTAGATAAAAGAATTAATTTAAGCTATTCATAGTCCACCTAACATAAAGGCATAGGGTTTGTTACTTACTAATAGTTTAAAATGACTGTTTTTTTAAATTTCTAAGCTAATGCGTCATTTCCCTGGCATTCGAAATGGGGTGAATTTCTATTTTATTTTTTTCTTGAGCAAATGTTAATAAACTACACTACTGTTTGTAAGATATTAATAAATGTAACTAAATAAATATTTTAAATTATTCTGAAGACTTTAAATTCGTGGAAATTTTTTGGTCCGAATTGTCATGTTTCCTAAGAATCACCCATATATATATATATATATATATATATATATATATATATATATATATATATATATATATATATATATATATATATATATATATATATATATATATATATATATATATATATATATATATATATATATATATATATATATAATAACAGGGCTACATCCCTGTTATCATTGTTGTATTCATCTTTAATAATGCAGTCATAAGCCAGAATGCGTTATAAAAATGTTTATTTAAAGTTAGGCTGATGGTTATAACAGTTCACATCCCCACTCCACAAGGGAGGGGGTGTGGACGAGTCTCCGTCAGATGTTTATTGGAACACGTTATTCAGCAAGAGACATGTGAAAACATTCGGTCTCGCATTAAATACCTACAGAGATTGATGTAATTAGGTTCCAGTCGTACATACCTTTGTAATTCTACGCATTATGGAAAATCATTTAATGCTTCCTAATATGGAAGTGAAAGAGGAACATGATTCTAAAAATAACTCCTCCTTTGAAATATAAATCTAATTATAACTCAATGGTATGTTTTCAGCCTTGAATTCCCAAAATAGAATATCTCTACGCTTACTCTTTAACAAAGACACTTTATGAAACCGAAGGAGTCTTAATTTTTTTATTAATACAAAAGTATTCATAATTTTTGTATTATATATATATATATATATATATATATATATATATATATATATATATATATATATATATATATATATATATATATATATATATATATATATACACAGTCCAGTCACATTAATGTGACCACCACCTACTTTCGACGTCAACGTGAAATAATCAATCACAGAGTGCATGTGGCAGCACATTACAGTGTAATGTATATATTGGATGTCCTAGGGCATCGAAAAGCATTTCAGTCGTTGGCGCAATGCAGAAACGTAGCGATTTATCCGACGTCCAAAAGGGCATGATTATTGGCTTTCGGACCAAGGGTGGAAGCATTTCGGAAACGACTGATTTTGTGAACTGTTCGCGTGCCGCCGTGGTAAAAGTATACCGTTCATGGCAAAATGGCACTATACAAAACAAGCGGCGTGGCACATGTGGTGCACCACGGGCCAAAGATGGCACAGGCGAACGAAAGCTACGGAGATGCGTTCAGACGAATAGACGTGCAACTGTTCAGCAACTGACCGCCCAAATGAACCAAGGGGCTACCAAAAGTGTATCCTCAACAACTGTTCAGCAAACGTTGCTGCGCATGGGCCTCCGCAACAGACGCCTGGTTAATGCACCCATGCTGACTGCTGTTCATCGGTGACGAAGGCTGGAATTTGCACGCCAGTACCGCAACTGGACGTCCACAGAGTGATAACAGGTGGCTTTTTCCGATTAATCACATTTTAGCTCCATGGGACAGATGGACGTTGGCGTATACGGCGTGAAACGTCTGAAAGCAAGCACCCTGCAACAATTGCCGGAAGGCTGCAGGCTGGAAGAGGGAGCGTTATGGTTTGGGGAATGCTTTCCTGGCATTCATTGGGTGCACTCATCATTGTGGAAGGCACTATGGATCAGTACAAGTACGTATCTGTCCTTGCGGACCACGTCCACCCCTACATGCAAATGATTTTTCCTCAAAATGATGGCATCTACCACCAGGACAATGCGAGGTGTCATACAGCTCGCAGTGCATGTGCGTGGTTCGAAGAACACCAGGATGAATTTACCGTACTCCCCTGGCCAGCAAACTCATCGGATTTAAACCCAATCGAGAATCTGTGGAACCACCTCGATCGGGTTGTTCGCTCCATGGATCCTCAACCGCGTAATCTAGCGCAGCTGGCCACGGCACTGGAGTCGGCATGGCTGAACATCCCAGTGAACACCTTCAGAAACCTAATTGACTCTCTTCCTGCACGTCTCGTAGCGGTTTGCTCTGCCAAGGGTGGTTATTCTGGATTTTGACAGGTGGTCACATTAATGTGACTGGACTGTGTATATATATATATATATATATATATATATATATATATATATATATATATATATATATATATATATATATATATATATATATTTGTATGCATAGTTAAAAAAAGACATGGAAAAAAATATAAAGAGCCGGTAAACAAAACAAGGAAAAGATATAATCTCCCAGGCAATTCTATCAATGAAAATTTCAAGCTTCCTATAGCCAACTGGTTTTGTAGTCCTGCTTTGTATCAGCGAATTTTGATAAGGTGTTTGTGTTTTCTCCTTGCTTAAATATTTATTTGTGATCTCTCATCTATGTTGACACAAATTTTGTAAAATGTACTTTAGTAAAAGGAGATATTTTATGCATCATTTTTTATTATTATTATTGCTCGTTGTCTAGAATTGCATCAAAGTCATCTTTGTATCTCGTTCGTGAAACAAAAAAATTATTTTTCCAGATGACAAAAAAACGACGAATGATGTAATTGGAACCACAACTCCTAGCGGTAAGTGTTTTTGTTTATTTTTTTCATAGCACATCATTTTGAAATAAAAAATAAATTGAAAAAGTTTCATTACATTTGCTTAAAAAAAAACTTCCTGAATTGCTGATTAGAGGAAAACTAAAAGAGTGCATTTTGCTACACTGAAATACTTACACTGATTCCTACTTAATTTGTACTTTGGCCAAACCACATTGTCGCTGCAAGTAATGGTGCTTTTTACAATTAACATTTTTTTAGAGTTCATCATTCAGAGATTTCATCTATTATCAAATCATGTAACTAATTTTGAGTTTTGATGTAAATATAAATCTTACAATCAGATAAATAAAAAAAAGCAAATCTTACATATCGATCTGCTTCCATTTTTTCTTTTATTGATTTTCAAGTCAATGGTCATTTTTGATACACCCGAATCGCAGACTTAGTAAACCACTATTCGTGATCCTAAATCTCGAATAAGCTATCTGGGGTTACGTCTTGAACCTCCCTCTTTGCCTCCCCTCCTCTTCTCAGTTGTAGATGAATGTACTTAGATATTCACTCTTCTTAATATTTTTCGTATTTAATTGCCGCAAATAATTTTTTTTTAAAATTTACTGGATGCTTTCTTTTAGAAGTATGTTCCATGCATTTTTCAGCTACATATACACAGTCCAGTCACGTTAATGTGACCACCACCTACCTTCGACGTCAACGTGAAATAACCAATCACAGAAGGCAGGTGGCAGCATATTACAGTAGAGTGTATATAAAGGATGTCCTAGGGCATCGGAAAGCATTTCAAGTGTTGGCGTAGTGCAAAAACGTAGCGATTTATCCGACGTCCAAAAGGGCATGACTATTGGCTTTCGGGCCAAGGGCTACCAAGTGTGTATCCTCAAAAACGGTTCAGCGAATATTGCTGCGCATTGGCCTCCGTAGCAGATGCCTGGTTAATGCATCTGTTCTGACTGCTGTTTATCGGCGACGAAGGCTGGAATTTGCATGCCAGTACCGCAACGGGACGCCCACAGAATGGCGACAGGTGGTTTTTGCCGATTAATCACTTTTTATGCTCCATCGGACAGATGTACGTTGGCGTATACGGCATGAAACGTCTGAAAACAAACACCCTGCAACAATTGCCGGAAGGATCCAGGCTGGAGGAGGGAGCATTATGGTTTGGAGTATATTTTCCTGGCATTCACTGGGTGCACTCATCATTGTGAAAGGAGCGATGGATCAGCACAAGTACGCATCTGCCCTTGCGGATCATGTTCACCCCTACATGCGAATGATTTTTCTTTAGAATGATGGCATCTACCAGCGGGATAATGCAAGGTGTCATACAGCTCACAGTGTTTGTGCGTGGTACGAAGAGCACAAGGATGAGTTTAACGTACTTCCCTGGCCAGCAAACTCATCGGATTTAAACCCAATCGAGAATCTGTGGGACCACCTCTATCGGTTGCTCGCGCCACATATCCTCAACCGCGTAATCTAACGCAGTTGGCTATGGCACTGGGGTCGGTATGGCTCAACATCCCAGTGAACACCTTCAGAAACCTAACTGGCTCTCTTCCTGCACATCTCGCAGCAGTCCACTCTGCCAAATGTGGTTATTCTGGCTTTTGACAGGTGGTCATATTAATGTGACTGGACTGTGTAGTTTCCTAATTTAAATTATACGTAAAAACAAAACATTAAAATAATAATAAAAATAAGTAAGAAAAGAATTAGAAGTAAAAACCTAAAATAAGTAAAGTAAGTTGCCATAAAAATAAGTAAATACCAACATGAAACTTTCATGCACTTGAGCACACTGAATTAGTTACTATTATTAATTTTCTCAAATAGCTTCATCAAATAGTGTAACTAATTTTGAGTTTTGGTGAAAATATATATACTACGTTCAAATCAGAAAAAAAAAATCTTACATATATCTCCTTAAGTTTTTCTTTAATTTTATTATTATTATTATTATTGATTTTCAAATCAATGGTCATTTTTGATACACCCGGGACACAGACTTGAGTAAATCACTATATTCTAACAAACCCGTCAAAAATACGTTATTGTACGGAATTTTCCAACTAAATATCGAAATTCGAACATTGCATTCAATAAAAACTTCAGCTATAATGTTATTGTCGTTGATGCAATAAAAATAAGTAAAAAACATGACATTTTCATTCACATGCGAACAGATGAAGTAGTTTAAAACTGTTAATATAGTTTCTGAAAAAAATTTAAAAGTCAAATTTGTAAACAAAACTTGAGCAGCAAATAGTTTTTTATTTTAATGTCCGGCACAGTTTACATAAAAATATTCTTTTAAGGTAAATAGTGTGTTTTCTGTATGTTACAGCAGCTCCATTCAAGTGTAAAAGTTTCGTGGGAATTTATGCTGATCCAAATGACTGTTCCAAATACTACAAATGCGCCTTCTTTAAAAAAAGTTTGAAGAGTTGCGAGAAGAATTTTCTTTTTGACAGAGTCAGGAAACGGTGCAAACCAGAAAGGGAAGTGGACTGTGGATCAAGAAAAAGACCGATAAGTAATGAAAGAGTTTTTTTCCGGGTGATCATACAAATATTTACAATATTCACTTTAATTCCAGGTAGATAGACTTTGAGGAACCCTAGCTATATAATTAACTGGGTAGGGCACCCTGCCAAGTTGCCCCTACGAAATAACGAAGGATAATTTAAAATATCTAGCGATCAAGCGAATACGCTTTTATTATACAATGAAGTATACATTAATTTTTCTTCAAATATTACTTCTAAAAATGAAACACTTTCCATTTCTTCTTCAAATTTCATGCCATCACTAATTTTTATCAACAAAAAAAACATATTTTTTAAATTGCATTTTATTGGGCATCACTAGAGTCACAACCATAATTCAAGATATTTGTTGCGTCTGTTGTCAGGTAATTATTTGGGGCTTCAAGGGCCCTAAATGCCCCAAATATGTACGACATCTAGGGAGAAGACCGGTTCCGTGTCTTGACCCTTCCCTGTCTTCCTTTTCTCAGTAGTATAAAAATGTACTGCGATATTTTCCCCATTCTGAATACTTTTCGTATTCAACTGTCATATACACTGAAGAGCCAAAAAAACTGGTACAGTCATGAGTATGCAAATAAAAGGGTATGGAGCCAATCAAAGTACAGCGCTGCGATCGGCAATGCGTAGATAAGACAACGAGTGTCAAGCACAGTTCTTAGATTGGTTACTGTTGCTACAATGCCAGGTTATACAGAGTTAAGTGAGTTTGAACGTGGTGTTATAGTCGGCACACGGGAGGTGGGGCATAGCATCTCCGAGATAGCAATGAAATTTGGATTTTCACGTACAACCATTTCACGAGTATACCGTGAGTATCGAAAATCCGGTAAAACATCAAATCTACGACATCGCTGCGGTCGGAAAATGATCGCGCAAGAACGGGATCAACGACGATTGACGAGAATCATTAAACGTGACAGACGTGCAACCCTTCCACAAATTGCAGCAGATTTCAATGCTGGGCCATCAACAAGTGTCAGCGTGCGAAACATTCAACGAAACATCATCAATATGGGCTTTCGATACGTGCTTCCCTACACAATATTTGACAGGTATACCAGTTTTTTTGGCTCTTCAGTGTATTTTCCACAGCGTTTCTCTTAGAACTATGTTCAATGTAGTTTCCTAATCTAAAGGTTTTTAATCTGTTTGAAAATCACAAGACACAAAGAAACGTATTTCCTTCTCCTATGACTCTCCACACGCTTATGGTGTAAGCATGCAATGTGTTGCCATAGGTAGAGTATTCTGCTCTAAGCCATGTGTAACCCATTTTGATTGCCAATACATTGTGTTTGAAAATCTTAGATAATCCTCTTTCAACCACTCCCATCCTTACAAAAAGAAATTTTCCACTATTAACGATACTTATCAACATTTTTAATATATGCTATATGACTTAGGCTTGTCAAAAGCAATCAATGCAAGAAGTGTCGTAGAGATTAAGGCACCACAGTTTTGCGTCGTGGTCGTTCGATCAGATTTACTTCCCAAAAGAACTGGTTCCCTACAATCTGAATATGGGTGGGTTTCCAGTTGCCTCCTGAAACAGAATAGTAGTTCTTCGCATTGATAAACCAGTGTCTTAACCACTGAACCATCGTTGCTCCCCAGATATGCAGCATGTTGCAACTCAAATAGAAAGTACTGAATACTAAAATGTAAATTGTCTATAAATGAAAATGCAAAATTCATTCCAATGGGGGGGGATGATAATCATGCAATTTTCAAATGAACTAATATCGCTAAGTCTATGAACCTATGTACATTTTTATCATTATTTTTATTGAACATTAAAAAGTTTCGCAGCATGAAAAGAAAAAAAGAAATAACACAAATTATAAATTTCATTTTATTTAGTACTTATGATTTTTTTATCGTCTTAGTTAGCCATGGTTGGTCGTATTTAATATAGGAAAATTAAAACAGCTGCGATAAAACATAGTATGTATGTTTATAGATGATAGAAAGTAAAGTAGGTCATGAAATTCTATATATGGCAGGTGAAGGGAATTTCTTTATAATGTATCAAAATTGTGTAACATCTTATACAAAATAAAACAATAATTTTTTAATAAATTTAGGTGAAACCACAGTCGGTACAACTCCTATACCAGCAACATCAGAACCTATTACAACTTCCTCACAACCGACCAACACATCACCTATCACTCCACTGCCTACCTGCACCCCACCTACCACTCCACTGCCAACCTGCACCCCACCAACCACTATACAACCAACCACCACCCCACTTACCACTACACAGTCAACCACCACCCCGACCACCACTACACAACCAACCACCACCCCGCCCACCACTACACAACCAACCACCACCCCACTTACCACTACACCGCCAACCACCACCCCGCCCACCACTATACAACCAACCACTACCCCACCTACAACTCCACAGCATTCCACTCCAACTCCAAAACCAACTGGGCCTCCTGAAACAGATTGTGATGAGGATGATTTGGATTGCATCATTAAAGAAACTGGAGAGATTTCTGTATGGTTTGAATGCCCAGAAGCAATTGGAGCCTATCGCCATCCAAGTAGCAATAAGCTCTTCATTTTCTGCAAGAATTGGAAACCTTTAGTGAAGAAGTGTGGTCAGAAATCAGTGTATTCTGAACAAATGAGAACTTGCGTTGCGCCATAAGATGATGAGAAAAAAAATTTTAATTTTATTTTTAATTTGATTTTATTTTAACATAATAATCGGTTTTTTGGTTCATAGTTATGTAAAAAGAACCAAAAATACTGTTCTTTATATAAATATAAATAAAGTTTAATAATAATAAATAATAAATGTTTATTACATAATGTTTATAATAAATGTTTGCTGCAGAATTCATTATCTTTGTGTTTCAATTATCTTTGTGTTTCACTCATAGTTCAAGTAGCAATAAACTCTTCATTTTCTGTAAGAATTGGAAACCTTTAGTGAAGAAGTGTGGTCAGAAGTTAGTGTATTCTGAACAAATGAGAACTTACGCTACGCCATAAGATGAAGAAGAAGAAGAAACATTTTATTTTATTTTAATTTCAACGTAATACTTGGTTTTTTGGTTCATAGTTATGTAGAAAGAATCAAAAATACTGTTCTTTATATAAATAAATCTTAATATAATAAATGTTTATGACAAAAATATTTGCTGCCGAATTCAATATCTATGCTGTACTGATAAATGAAAGTTTGTGCGACTATCTCTGTGCTTCACTCATAGCTCCCCTGAACGGTTCATACTAGGATCCTAAAATTTGGATAATGGGTGCAAGGGGAAATTTTGACTTTCTCTCCAATTATGTAAAAGATGACATCAGTAATATTGAAGCTTTATTTATTTAAAAACAAGTTATTATGGGAGTTTACTGCACATTTTTTTAGATAATTATTTTTCCTTGATTCACTGGCAAATGTCATTTGATTCACTGACAAATTACGAACCACCACCCCACTTACCACTACACAGCCTACCAGCACCCCGCCCACCACTACACAACCAACCACTACCCCACTTACCACTACACAGCCAACCACCAACCCGCCCACCACTACGCAACCAACCACCAACCCGCCCACCACTACGCAACCAACCACCACCCCACCCACCACTATACAGCCAACCCCTTACGAAAATTTATGGTACGTATATTTAAGGTTGATTTGAGGTATTTTTGAGGTATAAAGGTTGATTTGAGGTATATTTAAAGTTGCTGCGAAAACAGCAAAAAAAATTATACCTCGTAAAGGTTGTAATTAAGATGTACGAGGTTGCTTTATAAATACTTCAGCTTATTTTGAGGTTGTTTAATATCAACCTCAAATCAACCAGGCTGATGAGGTGATTTTCATGGTATACCAGGTTGATTTCCTGACACTTGTAACAAAAGAGGTATTTTTGAGGAATAAAATTTTTTACCTTATTTCAACTAAAGAGAGTGAGGTATTTATAGAGGTATATGAAGTCATTTTATTTATAAAGCTCATTTTGAGGTTGTTTTAAGTTCACTTCAAATCAATCAGACTGATAAGGGGATTTTCAAGGTATACCAGGTTGATTTCCTCATACTTGTAACAAAAGAGGTATTTTTGAGGTATAAAAATTTTTTCCTTTCTTCAACTAAAGAGAGTGAGGTATTTATTGAGGTATATGAAGTCATTTTATTTATACCTAAGATTATTTTGAGGTTGTTTTAAATTCACTTCATATCAACCAGAATGATGAGGTAGTTTTTAATGTATACCAGGTTGTTTTTAAGGTATAAAAAATTTGCAAGGTGTAAAAAAAATTACCTTATTTCAACTAACGAGAGTGAGGTATTTACGAGGTATAAAAAAATACACCTTTTTTCATCTAAAGAGAGTGAGGTATTTCTTGAATTGTATGAAGTCATTTTATTTATACCAGCTATCAACCAGACTAATGAGTTGATTTCTAAGGTATACGAGGTTGTTTTTCTTACACTTGTAACAAAAGAGGTATTTATGAGGTATAAAAAAATTTCCCTTATTTTAACTAACGAGAGTGAAGTATTTACGAGGTATAAAAAATATACCTTTTTTCAACTAAAGAGAGTGAGGTATTTATTGAGGTGTATGAAATCATTTTATTTATACCTAAGGTTGTTTTAAGGTTGTTTAAAGTACACTTCATATCAACTAGCTCACTTCCCAGAGTTCCGTGCTAGCCGGCAAATGGCGTGTGTGTTTACAATCGAAAGTTTCTTCGAAATTTGGTAAGTGTGCTTGACGTTTATTAATTGAGCTTTATCACTTTTAATCAAATATGCTTCAATTTTCAAACTTAAATTTCATTATTTTTGTTCTAAAGGCGCGTCCTGATCTTACATTATTTAAGTCGGAGGATATTCTTTGAGGCAATTGTTGTAGGCATAGCAATAAGACAGAAAAATCGAAATACTTCTCGTCGCTGTATAGGGTAACGTTACTGGTGAATCGTTACAGCAGGTTACGCACAGTATATTTTATTGTTTGTAATTTATTCAAATATAACTATTCTTTTTTGTTCTGCCTAAATGCATATGTTTTAACGTAGCAGTATGCAAGCTGATTGAGTAAAAGGTTCATAATAGTTTATAATGTTGCTTATGAGTGAAAATATGTATAATAACACTGCATTTTAAATCTGATTAACATACAATTTCTTTTTGTATATATACAATTCCTGTATATATACATACAATTTCTTTTTATATATATATATATATATATATATATATATATATATATATATATATATATATATATATATATATATATATATATATATATATATATATATATATATATATATATATATATATATATATATATATATATATATATATATATATATATATATATATATATATATATATATGACTTTTGCATAAGACTCCTTTCTTTCTTTATTAGACTTCCTCATTATTTTGCTTTCTTCCATAGACTGCATTTGATATCTTTTCTTATTTGACCAGAATTTCCTTTTTGCATGTACTCAAAATAATTCTTTTTTTGATTGTACCGAGGAGCAAACTATTATGATTTCATTTCATAGATTATAGTCTTGGTTTTTGTGAATTTCCGTAATCTGTTTAACTCTTTCATCGAGACGGGAGAGATTACTCGTCTTCCAGAAATATTCATTGCGTTCTATTGTTGTATTAGTGAATATGGTTATTGGTTACATCTGACTATTATTTTTTAAAAGTAAGACAGAAAAGTTTTAAGAGAATTTGCGTTTTGTTCCAATTTTAGCGACGCGCGTGGGATAGAGGCACGTCATTGCGGCGATTAAATATTTAAAATAAATTATTTTCCCCTTAGCTACGAAGTGTTAGAAATTTTCTTGGTTTGCAACTAATTTAAAATTATTTTTTTCTGTTCCTTAAACAACTCTAAGAACAATAATTAGAAGAAATTATTTGATAGGAAGAGGAAAAATTAATTTTAAGAAAAATAAAGAAATTTAATCTTACTCCCGTCTCACAATTATTTTGATTCTCAAACTACTTTTCATATAAAAAAGCAAAATAATATTAACTCGAATCTCAAATGCTGTCATTAGCAATTTGTAGCGGTTAAAAGCAATTAGAGCTAGCTAAAGTTTTTTTTAATTTAGTACCTTTCCGTAAGTGCTACTTTTTTTGCTTGATTGTAAATTCCCACATAATTTTATTAATATAACTGTACAGAATTTCGCAGTATATACACCTAAAAATTGTTCGAAATTTAATTTAATAAATTATTTCCATATTATACTTGGGCTTGCTGATAACTAGTTTGGAAAGTTGGCACCTCTGCTAGCGTTTTAAAAAATAATTTTATTCTGTTATGATTATTTTTTAGCTGATTTGGATGTTCAGAAATACCTGAAAATACTGATTAGGGGTGTGATGACTGAAGATGACTCTCAACAAGAGAAGAAAAATGATAAGGCTTGTATATTTTTTCTGATATTTAATGCTCTGTTATCTAAGTGGGCTTTCATTCAAAAAGTGAAGATGAAAAATAAGAATGGCAAAATTTGTGAGCTCTTAACAAAATTATGAGTTACTTTAAAGCAAATAATTTTTTTCTGTTGCTTGTTTAAATGGGGAAAAACTGACTGTGGAAAGAGTAAACCAACAGATAAGAAAATGTAATAAAAATTTTGTATTCAGGAGACAAAAACAAAACAAAGTGATTGTCATGTTTAAATGCTTTAATATTGCATTCAGTCATTACTCAATTCATAACTACAGTTCTTTGTATAGTCCTTTATTAATTTTAAAATAAACTTGCTTTATAACTCATCACAATTTGTTGGAATTTTTGAGGGGAACAAAATAAGAACCACTTTTTATTATTCTAAATAAAGTAACTTTCAAAAAGTATTTTTTTAAATTTATGTACATACAATTTCTATTGAAAGTTATGAGTTGAAAAAAAATTTGTTTTTGATTATAGGTCATTTTGGTGGATGAGAGTGAGATTACAGTCTCTAAAGTGGACAAAATAAAGATCATTCTTCATGGAAGGAAGAAACCGATCACGATGGTCTATTACTTTCTAAAATCCTTTTTTAATGTAGAGCAACTTGCTGGCATGTCGTGTATGGGCACAAAAGACTCAAAACCTCTACCGAAGCAGCATCGGGATTGCCTGACTAGTAAGCATGAATACATTAAAACATTTTTTCTTCCTTTGTTTATTTCAATAAAATTTATTCCTTAATTGCCTTACTTTTTGTTAGAAATAAATTAAGTTATCTCTCTTCCTATATAATTGCACTTAGCCTTAAAAATAATATTAAAGGAAGTCACTCTGAAAAAGTTGAAATATAATTAAAATAAGAAAAGGAATTTCACCAAATTCAATGATTTTTTTATTTTTTTTAGATTTAAGATTTTAAAAATATATTGGCAAACATATGTAATCTTTTCTCTATCTCGAATGTTTAGTGAAGTTATTTATAAAATGATTTATTTGCTGTGCCTTAGCTTGGTTTAGTTGAGTATCTGAAAAGTATTTGTATGTGTATCACCTATTAAATAATATCTGAAGTTAGTTAGCAAAAAGGCAACTATAGGTGAAGGAAAACTAGCATCAACTTAAAAAATTCGCATTCAAAATTCAAACTTTTTTGTCCGTTTAGTCCACTAAAGCAAAATCTTGAATACTATTCTAGATCAACATGATGCACCTTAATATTTAGGAATGATTTTCAATTTATTTTTAATAAGACTCGTGAAGACTCGTAAAAAGACTAAAAGACTTTTCGCATAAATAGTGTGTTCTTATAAAATAGTTTATATCTTTAATCCACAAACAGCATTGTATAAAACAAATTTACTGAGACAGCTATTCTAAAAAATAATTTTATTATTTCAACTAAACATTAAAATCATTTTGGTGGACCTATAATTAATCTGCTTATATTGTAGTTAAAAAGTTTAAAAGTATTATTGACTCTCGACTTTTGTTGTCAACATTAGTCACTTATCAAAGTCATATAAATATATATTTCAATTTTCTCCACATTCTTGAAAAAAATCTCGTCTGAAAATTTCCAAATGAAACTTGCTATACAACTTTTATATAACTTAATTTTACTGAACTTGAACAGCATATAACTTTTACAGTGCTGCTCCGTAAATGGCATCCAGAATTTCAAGGTTTAAATCAGGCTGTCAATAATAAGTGCTCTGCAGCTAGGAGGAAGTGGAGCCAAGTAACTGGAGAGCCTTCCCCTTGGAGTAACTCTAAATATATGTTACCGTTAAAGTATGAAATCCGTTATTTTATAGAATGCCTAGTTATTCCATGAAATGACTGATCGTGTCCGTTAAAGTGTAAAACTCTCTTGTATTTCATGGTTTAACTAGTTATTTCATAGAATAACGATCTGCAGCCCGTTAAAGTGTAAAATAATCTATATCATATATCTCCACATATCATGTTCGGAAGATTATGTTTCAGAAGATGAAGTTGAGCAGAAAATCTGTAAATTGTATTTTAATTAACTTAATGTTCAAAGAGAAAGAGAAAAGTCTAAAAAATGTTTAGAAATTCAAGTGAAAAAGATGAAATTAATGTCGGATAAATCTCATTCTGAAGATTCTGTGGGGTTTACCGTTCGTATCCCAGTTCCTGAAGTTGACAGAGGAAAAGGTGATGCCAAAACTATTTTAGCTATCATCATAAAAATAACCGAAGAAGGATTTTTCCAATTGGGCACAAGAAACGACCGCATAAAACAATTATATTCCCGATCCCAGTTCAGTATCTGCGAACAAAAATTAATTAAAATCTAAGAAGTACCGGATGTAGAAATTTCGCTCCGGTCGGTTGCTACAGCTCAAAGTTTAGGTACTGGTCAGGGATTTAAAAAATGTTCGTGTAAAACCCAGTGTGTCAGCAAAAAATGTTTTTGTTTCAGAAATAATGTTCTTTGTAATTCCAAGTGTCATTTTAGTAATCCTTGTTGTAACAAATGATTTATGGTACGTTTCTATAAGTACCATTTATACGTTGCATAAATTAGATAAATTGCTTCTTTATCATTTTAATTGTCTATCATTAGTTTATTTATAGAATACCTAGTTACTTCACTTTAGATAAATTGTTTATTTTGCACTTTAACTGTCTCCCATTAGTTAATTTATAGAATACCTAGTTATTTCATAGAATAACTAGTTAAAGTGTCAAATTAATAACATATTACACACTTTAACGGACACGATCAGTTATTTCATGGAATAACTAGGTATTCTATGAAATAACTGCATTATATACTTTAACGGTAACATATACACCCAAAAGAAAAAAGACAAGTAAATTATTTTCCTTCGATTCAATGAAATCTTTTCACCTAAAAAATCACTGATAATGCTAGTTTGCATGATCTTTGATGTTTGAAAACATTATTTTATAGCATTATTTTAAATCATTCTCTCAGTCAAGTAAGCATATAAACTTAATGTTGGTTTTATTTCGATTGTGCATGAAAAACACAAAAAATTGATGTCTTACATTCTTTTACTAAAAGATGGTTGATTCTTGATCACATTAAATAAAAGGTTGGAAATGACTTTTTGTTTTTAAAAACCTTACGTGATAGACAATTATTTTCGGAATCAGCATTGAAAATTGATTTTAGTACAATTTCTCTTGCGAAATTTTACTGTAAGTTTGAACAAGCAGGCCAGTTTAATTGAATTTATTCAAAATTTGTTGAGAAAAAAATTTAATTAACAATATAACAATCCATAATCAAAAATGGTCGATTGAATTATAGGAAAATTAAGAATTTCAATAAGCGTGTTATTTCTACAGCAATTTTTATATGCATCTTATAGAAAAATTATCTTTTTTAAGTGATATGTTTAAACAGTCAAAATAAAGAATAAAAATATACTGGCAGGAAAGTTTTGCTGATCATTATTATTATCATTTTTATTCATCTGCTGTTGCTAAAGAAACCATTTATTTATTAAAATTGAATAGAAATTGTAATAAAATGTGATTTGTGACTGTTGCAGCATCTTTTGTTTCTGATCTTATTTTTAGATGTTTATGTATGCTGTAACTATCTATAATCTGCCATTGGAAATAAAATAAAAAATTTATAATAACCTTAAGTGTAAAATGACACACCATAGGATGAAAAATATATACCTCTGCAAGCATAAAATTAGATACCTGAGGTTGAAAAATAATAACCTGAAGTCGAACAAAACACACCGGAGGTTAATTCATAATAACCTGAAGTGTAAAATGACACACCTTAGGTAGTTGAATAAATACTTCCACAAGTGTAAAAAAAATACACTTCAGGCTGATAAGTAAGAACCTAAGGTTGAAAATGAAACACTTTAAAGTAGTAAATATCTACCTCTCCACAGATGTAAAATTAAACACCTCAGGTTGAAACATATATACCTCTGGAGGTATATTTAAGATATATTTGAGGTTGATTTTGAGGTATTCATTTGCACCCTTTGCAACCTTAACGACATATTTAAATAACAACCTCCTTTATACCTTTAAAATATACCCCGTTTATACCACATTTATATCTCGATTTTTTCATAGTTATGCTCATAATTATGTAAAAAGTACCGAAACTGTTGTTCTTTATGTAAATAAATCTTAATATAATAAATGTTTGATACATCAAAATATTTGCTGTAGAATTCATTTTGCTTTACTAATAAATGAAAGAGTTTGAGTGACTGTCTATGTGTTTCTCTTACAAGTCCCCGAAAGGTTTGGACTAGGATCCCAAAATTTGCTCAATGAGTGTAAAGGGAACTCGTCCTCAACTGTAAACTACAGTGCCCCTTTATGTATTAATGGTTATACCTTTGTAACGGTTAACACATTCAAATTCCTTGACATTGTTGTTAACGATCAACCCATACTTAGAGTAGAAATCAACAATAGACTCAAAATGGCTAATAAGTGTTTCTTTGGATTAAGGAGACAATCAACCTTCTCAGCCGAAAAACAAAACTAAAACTCTATAAGACACTCATACTTTCTGTAATGCTTTATGGAAGCGAAACTTGGACACTAAATTCAGATATACAGCTGTCACTGGACACCTTCAAAAGAAAGACAATCAGAGCCATCTTTGGCGCAATTGAGGAAAGGGGATGCTAACGAAACAGATAAAACTTCGAACTCTACCGACTGCATAAGCACCAGCCCCAAATTTCACAAATAATCCACAATAACAGGCTGGGATGACTGGGCCATCTATAGAGATGCCCTGAAAATAGCGCCATGAGAATCATCCCCTTTAAGAACCCCGAAGGGTCACAACCCAGAGGTAGACCCCTACTAGGTGACTCAACGACATCGAAAATGACCTGAAAGCCCTAAAGATTAGAAATTGGAGGGGAGTTGCCATGGATAGGAGACGTTGGCATTTGTCAGCTGTTGATGTAGCCATGGACTGCAAAGGGCTGTTGCTCTGACAAAGAGGAAGAAGCGTAAAGAGAAATTTCAACCGTTTTTACATATGTAAAAGATAATATGAGTAATATCTGCTGGAATAAAACTTTATTTAATCGAAAACTAGCTAGACTGGGACCTTATTACATATATTTTTTTAAATAATAATTGCTTATTTTTGATTCAATGAAGAAATTTTCGTAACTCAGAGCTAGTGGAGTTCACTAGGAACTTAGACACTTTGAAAAACTCAATTAGTCTTGATCTTAAATAGGAAGATAGAGATATTCAGACTTTTTCAACCTTTTTTCCTTCGAAAATGGAAAACTTGGTGTTAAATGAAATATTTCATGATAAACTCTTATTTTCAATGATTTTTGTATAACTGATATATAAAATATTTCAATTTTATATTTGCGAAGTATTTTTCCTCTCCTTTTACTGAAAAGAACACGAACAGGAAAAATCATTCATACAGATCGGGGACAAAATAATATGAACACTTCTATGTTAACTCTATGTAAACAACCTTCTTTTTAGCGCAGGTGTTTTGGAAAATTTTACATGCTGAAAATGTCGGCACAATTTGAAAGATCATGATTCAGATTTTAAAAACGGTGTCCTTTTTACCCATGCAACATTGGAATCAGGCCAAAATGAGCATAGTAAATTCAAAACTTCTTTCCTTTTTTAATAACACAATAATTCTAAAATAATTTTTATATAAATATCTCATCCCCATAGAATTATTTTAAAATTTCTAGTAATAAAGCAAAAAAGAAGTTACTAACTTCCATCTCCTCATTTTGGTCTATCCGAATTTAGCATGGATAAAAACGACACCATATCTAAGAGCTTCAAGCATGATCTTTTAAATTATACCAACATCCAAAACATTTGCTGTTAAAAGGAAGATTGTTTTTATAAAATTAATGCAAAAGTATTCCCATAAATTTGTCACTCATCTGTACTTGCCTAGAATTTCGAGTGAATTATTAATGTGTAGCAATAACATTTTCAGTTTAAATTGTATTTTACTGAAAATCAATTTACCCTTTCTCTTCTCCTTCTTGTACCTTTTCATTTTTTTTGTTTATTTCAATCATAGAGAGTATTTTAGAAAACTTTGGAAATTTTCATCTGAATAATTTTACACTTTTTTTAATACTTGTAAAACAACGTAGATAAATAGTTTATGCCCATAAAAGTTCATTCGGAGAAAAAACTATTTTGCTCGCGAAAAGCAAAGTTTTTCCACAGCACGGCACATCTTCACTATGTAATAACTCAAAGGGAATACCGTTTTTTCACATTATTGATTAGTCAAAACTCAATAATCCTCAACACGCGACAGATAGCAATCCAATTAACATTTTTGTGACGGATGGAAATAAACCGTTCTTCCCCTTTGTCTTGATATTAATAATTTATCATCTTTTAATTCTTAAAAGAAATTTTGTTAGATTTTGGTAGAAATCTTAAAACTATAATTTCAATATATATATATATATATATAATAGGAATGTTTTTTCTTCTTTACAGCATTTCTTTACGACACTCTTTGTAATGAGCATAAAATATCTTCTTTTATTGAAGTACATTTTGAAAAATTTGTGTAAACATAGATGAGAGATCACAAATAAATATTTAAGCAAGAAGAAAACATAAACACTTTATCAAAATTCGGCAGGATTAAAAACATCAAAATCAGTTGGCTATAGGAAGCTTGAAATTTTCATTGATATAATTGTCTGAGCTGATAACGAGATTATATATATATATATTCAAATAATGATTTTATTTTAACCTTAAATAAAAAATAAAGCTAATATTTTATTTTATGAAAATAAATGAAAAAAATAATGTTATATTTTAAGATAGGAAGAAAAATTTTTTTTATATAAATTTCATTCACTTTGAATGAAAGTGTAATTCTACAACTATTTAGTGAAGTTCTTATTATGTAACTTCTTAATGCCAAAAATGCATGGTAAATGTAAAATTACAAATGACTAAAGTAAAATGAGAGATGACTAGAATAATGGCTCATTTCTCAAAAGAAATTTAAGAATACATTTAAAATTTAAAAAAAACAACTTAAAAATGATTCATGATATACCAGAATCATTTTCAAGTTTACCAGAAAGCGCTTTATTGAAAATATATATATATCAAAATTAACTCAAGTATTAATTCTTAGTTAAATTTAAAATTTTCATTCATAAAAATCAGCTGGAGACAAAATAATAATTTGGGGTAAGAGGGAGGAAAATAGAAGGTAGCAGAATTTCGTTAATATAATTTTATTTAGTATTTCTGTATTGCTAACAAAGCAAATAATGCGCGTAATGACATTAAAATTGTTCCTTATTTTACTGCGTCACAACAATATAGAAAATTAAGTAAAATTATATCGCCGTATTTTTGTACTGTCATCCAAATCTTCCTTTTGCTTATTTCAAAAATGAAAAGCAACGTGAGAAAATATAAAATATAATATTATATATTATTTAAAACCAATGCAAAATATTATTACGTCGAACTCTAAATGATATTAGTTTGTATAGAATCTAACGGTTAAAATGCAGAGAAAAACAGCGACCTTTTACATATTTTTTTAATACTAGAATAACATTAAATGTTCAGCTTCTCAAATGTAATCTAATATTATGAGCTATTCCGGTACATGTGAAATAAAATTGTAGTAGTTGTAGCAATCGACAAAAATAATGTAGTTTTTCCGACAACTGATTAAGATCCTATTTTCAAGAATGTGGTAACCTCTCATATTTTAATAACGAAGAAATAATAATTAGAAAATAATAGTACTCAAAGGCTCTCAATCATTAACTCGTGTTCTGAAAAGTATTTTAAACCTTTAAAATGGGACGTTGCTTTCTAATAATTTGTTAAGAATGTGAGTAATAATCATTTTACGAAAAGCAAAATTTTAAGAGAATTTCATGCATTTCCGCATAAGATAACTATGTCAATCCTTTTTTTAGAAATAATTTGAAGTGTAAATTTTGATTGTATCAATTGAATTCAAAGATAGTAAATAAATAATGTCGCAAGAAATAATGACGAGATACATGAAATATCTCTCTCATTAGGGATCAATAGAAGCTTCTTTGTATCTTAGAATAGAACGGGGAGGTATTGTTTCTTATCTTTATCGCCAAATTAGACTTCTTTTTTCATTTTCAAATTTATTTTTAAATTTGTTTTCAAGTATCAATATTTAGAGTGATTGAAAATAATTCATTCATTTTAGAATAACAAGTTTTGAGAGATTGATTCTGATATGCTGGAATACTTGAATTCGAAACCAATTGCAGGTAAGCTTACTTATATTTAGATTTATTTTATTTAATTTTCACTTAAAAAATGAAGTTGTCGTTAAGAAAATCAATTCGCGCCACGATGGATTTGATTAAATAATGAAATACAGACAACTGCAAATAATATTTATATACTGGAAAATTAAAAATCTTTAAAAACCTAGTTAATTTTTGATAAAATTATTTATGCATAATATTAAATATTTATGCATTTTTTTCTTAATATTGCGAACACCATGCTACAAGATTTCTTATAGTTTCAGAATTTAAAAAATATTAAAATGCTGAGAGCATTTTATTCAAGTAGTATAAATATTTAGTTAATAGAAACACTATATTAAAGTATTGACTTAACTATTGAGTCTTTTATTTAAAATATCATTAGCTAATAGTAAATCATAAACCTTCGATTTTATTGACGTCAGATGTATGATTTTTTTGTGAATTTATTTTTCAAGGATAAATACTTTAAAAAAATTTCTATTCATTATTTTAAGCCTCATCTTTAAATTTTGAATAATTTTTTAATTTTTGTCAATGATATATTAGATACGAATTAGATTTTCGGCTTCAGAACCCAATTTAAATAATTATCTTTAAGAACGAACATTTTAAAGAACATTTGTAGGAAATATTTCAACGAACAAAAGAAAGAATGAACATTTTAAATGTTTTTCTTCCACTTGTTATTTTTAGTATTATTTTCAAATTTTGTATAATCGTTTAATTTTTATAAATGATATATCAGATTCGAGACTTAAATTATGAGTTTTAGAACCCAACTTAAATAATCAATTTTTAATATACTGTCTTATTTTCTAAGCAGGGTTCTTCTTTCAAATTTAGCAAGGAGGTGATCTTATAAGTCAATTTTAAACTAAAAAAATTTGTTAAAACTTTACATGATTGAATTTTTTTTCTCTTTAACGTTACTCCAAAAAAACATTTTTTATTAAGACATCATGATTCATATATGGTACACTAAACTTAATTAGTATATAACAATCAATTAATAAAGCTTTACTAATTATATTTAAATTGTTGGTAGCTTTCTGGACACCATAAAAAATTTCTAAACCTTTGTAAAATCCAAAAGTCTTTTATCTCTAGATTGTTTTTTAAAATGATTGTTTTCACATACTTAATCATGAAAGCAGTATTAAAAAGGTGGTAGTGTCATTTATTGTGCAGTTTTAAAAATGACCGGCCACTTCTCTTATATGACATAAAACAATAAATATGAACCAGGAATTTTTTTTCATAATAAACTATTTATAACTCTAAAAATTTTATAAAAATATATAAGAATTTTGAAGTCATCTAGGAAAACCATTTTATAAGTGCAAACTAAATGTTAAGAATTCGGTAAAGCATGAAAAAATCTGGATCATCTTTGTAGTTGGATCGATTGTGACAGAAGAAGACCATCGACGATTGATTATCATTACGAGAGGCGAACATTCGTCCCTTCCTTAAATTGTCCCTTATTTCAATGCTGGACATCAGTAAGTGTCAGCGGCTGAACTATTTAAGGAAACATTATTGACAAGGACTCATCTATTGGACTGTTGATGTATATCCAAGAACATGTTGTCTGGACTGGCGAGTTTCGCTTCAAACTGTATGGAATGAATGTACGTGCGTAAATATGAAGTTAACGTCATGAATTCATGGATCTTTCATGTCAAAAAAGAAATGCTCAGGTCAGGGGAGCCTCTTCGTGATATGGCGGGTATGGAATTAGCAGGATATGAAATCCCTGATATGTCTCTGACTGGTAGTTAAGTATTCTATTCAATAATCTCAGACCATTCATGTTCATTTCAATTTCCGAAGGAGTTTAACAAGACCAGAAGAACAATGAGATAACTCTGCACGTTGAGAGTAGCTACACAGGAACATTATCTTCTGACTTAGACTTAACACCTGAATCCGCAGACATGGAGGATCATTTAGCATGGTCTTGCAAAGTGCAATTCCGAAGAGATCACCAGAACGATATATTCATTTTGTAAGCCTGTGGGATTCACAGTCAGTATGAATTTGCCCCGAAATGCCCTCCAGCAGCAATCAGTGAATCCATGTCACGTCACGACGTGGCATGGACTCGTTGTCAGGTTTCACAGCATCAAGCAGGTGTACCAGATTTTTTTCCTCAGTGTATTTATTTGTGACCCCTAACCTCGTAAACTTTATTTTAGTTTACTTTTGACACTCATTCTAAAAATATATATTATATTTAGTTTATTAAGGTTAAGTTATTCAAATAAAGTGGTTTCCTCGTTATGGAAAAAATTGTTCTGCTATTTTTTGATGTTTCCATACATTTAAAAAAATTGTTCTTTAAAATTTGCAAAAATATCACAGATCATATTATTCTACTTTTAAAAAAAATGAAGTAAAAATCAGTTAAAAATACTCAAGTTTTACTTTATATATCTTAAACTTTTCAAGGGAAATTGTTACATTTTACAAGCTACTCTTTTTAAATTAATGGCTAATATATTCAACTTTCTAAATAATTTTATTTAAAAACTGAAATTTATTAGTATAGTCATTTGCTGCTTAGTTAAAATTTCCAATACTACATTCTGCGAAATGTATGTAAAATTTTATTTGTTCCAGGAACAGTACTGTGCTTAGCTATAGGCATCTTTTTATTGGATTCACATGTGGATGCTTCAACTATAAAATCTAGAGGCAGCTCTGAAGAGCGTTCCGAAGAAAGTAATAGTAAGTATAGTTTTATAAATAATTATTACATTACTTAATATCTTGTATGATTACCATGCATTATTACATCGTTAGTGTTTTTGTGCTTTTTTTTTATTTTATTTTTTTTTTTTTGCTGTCTTATAGTACTTTTTCATTATCTCATATGATTTGCATCCCGTTCAGTATTATCCTTTATAAGGTGTTCAGAAGCTTTCTTTTCTTTTATCTTTTAAACGGAACAACACGAAGGAAAAAAACACTATATCAAACTTTATAATCTGCTTTGAAGGTAAAAAATTCCTATATAAAATTTGATAACATTTTCTTAAAGGCAAATCTTTCAATCCATAAAATCTTATACCAATCCATGCAGGAGAAAAATCCCCATATTAAATTTTAAAACAATCTTTGAAAAGAACTGCATAATTATTAAATAATCTAGGGAAAGGGAAAATTCCAATATACATTTTTATAATATGCACAACTACCAATATAAAAACTAAAAAACTTATGTATAAAATTTTATTGAAGGTGAAAATTTTAAACATAAAATTTTTAACAAACCATAAGGAGGAAAAATCCCTACATAAAATTTTATAGTATTATTCTACGAATGTGAAAAATCCTAGTACAAAATTTTATCTTATAAAAGTTAAAAGTCTCTACAAAATATTTTATAACACTGCATGAAAGAGACAAAAAAAATATACAAAAAGTGTCATAACAACCTGGGAAAATTAAGAATCCTTGAATATTTTTTTTTAATCTTATAAATGAGCTATCACAATCTGGAAAGTAATAAAACCAATATAAAGTTGTATAACAGCCCGAGGGTGATAAATTTAATATAAAATTTTACAGCACCCTATAGAGGAGGAAAATCCTAAAATAAAACTTTGTGACATACTGCGAAGATGAAAGCTCCTACATAAAATTTTAAACCATCTTGTGAGGGAAAATTTTCCCACATAAAATTTTATAACATCCCATTAAAAAAAAATTACTTCATAACATCGTGCGTTGGTAAAAAATTCCAATTAAGAAATATTTAATTTTCATTATGAAAATTAAATATTTCTAAAAATGTACTTTCCGGGAAATTAAAAAAAAATTTTGTTATGCGTGGTTGTTATGCATGGCTAACACGGTTGATTTCTTCAAAAAACTATAGGTTGCTTTGGTCATATATAGGAATAATTTATGTTCTGATAATTCGCTTTTTTTCTGTTAAAAAAATCCTTCTCAGTTTTTTTTAACTTTATGCAGTAAAAAGCAATGGTTATTTAATATAAACTCTAAGAAAATGTTCAATAGCACATAATTTTAATGAAAAATCAAATTTAAAAAATATTTGACGTATTTCTTTCTGTATGCAAACAGTTATTAATCTGAAAAAATATTGTTAAATGATGTATCTTTCTTTATTAGTACAGAATTACCTCGTTTTTTCTATTCAAGATACGGAATTGTTTTGCTTGTCTAGAATTGTCCTGCTTACAGAATAACCAGTTTACAGAATTTTTTAACCAAGATATGGATTCTTTTTGCTGGTACAGAATTTTATTGTTTTCTAACCAACCAAGATATGGAATCGTTTTGCTTGTACAGCTTTAGCCAGGCAACAACGATTTTAACCCTGATACAGAATTTAAGACAGAATAACCCCTTTCACAGAGTGGGTTGTTGAAAAAGTTTCAAAAAGCAAAGATACAAATGTATCACTGAGGGGGGGGGAGTATTTATAGAGAAGTGAAGCCAAACGACTTCGGCCTCAGCTGCACTACGCGGTTAAGGGTCCTTCAGTTTCTGGTTAGAATAACTCGAGCTCAGGGCGTTTTCTGACCAGTAAATTATGGGCAAACTAATATTTCTAAATCGTGATTAATTATAACTGTCTGGTATTTGCAAAGCAATTTTATGTTATCGAAAATTTTGTGTAGGAAAGTAAGAAGGTAATTGTGGCGGTGATTAAAATGATTATCTTACATGGGGATTAGGGTAGGGGTAGAAAATTACAGTTAATTAACCATTGCCTATAAAAACATTTTGTAAGACTTTTACCATATTTTTATTGAAGAAATTATTCACAAAAGCCCATTTATTCATGCTCTAGTGGGGAATTACCCCATATCCAAACACATTTTTATTTATATTACATATTTTTTTTTTCATTTTTGCATGCTCTAGATATAGATATCATAGAATGGGTCAGGTATTGGGATTGGAACAGAGACCGGAGCATGGATAAACAGAAGAACTTTAAATGTCCATCGTCCAACGGTAGATTCTCCGATATCGAAGATTGCTCAGCATACTTCATGTGCAGAAATTGGAATTCCATGTGGAAACCCTGTCAAGGAAGGAAACGCTTTGATAGGTACAGAAAAGTATGTCTACCATTCAATATTGCCGTATGTGATGACGGAAGTGGTGAGTTATTATCATATTCAAAGTATATTTTTCCACTGCACTAATCAAATTCCTATTTCTCCTTTTATAAAATATACTTGCTGAAAACCCATTTTTTTTATTGGCGGAGGCAAGCAAACAATCAATGTATCAGTGTTGAAAAACATTACTAAATCATGCACAAGACTAAAGACCATATACTGACATAATAAACAAAACTAAATAATTCTTCTTTATTTTTAGTTTATTATTATTTGTTCTCCTTCCAAATGGTTTCACGTCATTAGATTTTTTAAAAAAATCACGCTTTTTCTCTTTTTTTAGAAGTTCACCACTTTAAAATGAAAATTAACTATATTTAGAATCATTTTTTATAACACTGTTGCTTGAAGCCAACTCATAATAGTCAACATTTTCCACAGGCAAGCAATTTTCTACTGTATTTATTCCCCTCGGGCTGATGGTATAGCCAACAAATGTGTCTTCCGCTAAGTCTAGCCAGCCCCAACTGCTTGATCCCTCATTTCCCTTGTCTTCTGGATTAGGCTCAAAATTACGAGGATACGGAGTAGTATAGAAAGATAATGTGCTGTTCCATGTGTCCGAAAAATGATGTAGAATTATTAATGTGTGGTTCCCTTTAATGGATAAGTATCGTTTATCCATTAATTTTGATTTTGGTACATAGCTTAGTCTTTTTTCCTTTTTTTTCAATTAATGTTGGTTTTGAGTTATTTAGTTTCGTAGAAACGCGCTTTATAAGCATAACTATAAATAAATTAAATACGTGGTTTTAGATAACTCTAGAAATGCTAATTCATGTGCACAATATACACAAATCGTCCTCAGCTCAGACAATTATATCAATAAAAATTTCAAGCTTCCTATAGTCAACTGGTTTAATAATGCTTTGTATCAACAAATTTTGATTAGGTGTTTGTGTTTTCTTCTTGCTTAAATATTTATTTGTGATCTCTCATCTATGTTGACAAAAATTTTATAAAATGTACTTTAGTAAAGAAAAATTATTTTATGCACCATTTTTTTTAGTTATTATTCATTGTCTAGAATTGCATCAAAGTCATCCTTGTACCTCGTTCGTAAAACAAAAAAATTATTTTTTCAGACGACAAAAAGACGACGGATGGGGTAGTTGGAACCACAACTCCTATAGGTAAATGTTTTTATTTAATTTTTTCATAGCATATAATTTTTAAATAAAAAAATTTATTGAAAAAGTTTCATTACATTTGCTTAAAAAAAGCTACCTAAACTACTGATTGGGTGATAACCTAAAGAATGCATTTTGCTACACTTCAGACTAATCCAACTGATGCCTACTTAGTTATACGACTTACTACTTTGGCCAAACCACGTCGATGCACTTCAGACTATTCCTACTGAAATACTTTCACGGATTCCTACTTAGTTTGTACTTAGGCAAAACCACGTTGTCGCTACAAATGATGTCTTTTTTCTTTCTTTTTTTTTTACAATTATCATTTTTTCAGACAGCAGCGCCATCTATTATCAAATTGTGTAACTAATTTTGAGTTTTGGTGTAAATATAAATCTTACATTCAGATCTGAAAAAAGATCTTACATATCTATCGACTTCCGTTTTTTCTTTTATTAATTTTCAATTCAATGGTCATTTTTGATACACCCGAGTCGAAGACTTAGTAAACCATTATTCGCCACCTCTATGATCTCAACACTCGAATAAGCTATCTGGGGAGATGACCGGTTCTAATACGTCTTGACCCTCCCTCTTTGCCTCTCCTCTTCTTCTCAGCTGTATATGAATGTACTGCGATATTCACTATTCTTAATTATTTTCGTATTTAATTGCCACAAATATTTTTTTTAATTTACTCGATGCTTTCTTTTAGAAGTATGTTCCACGCATTTCTCTGTTTCATATAGTCTCCTAACTTTAATACGTAAAAACAAAACAATAAAATAATAATAATAAAATTAAGTGAAAAACAAATTTGAAGTAAAGACCTACAATAAGTAAAGTAAGTTGCCATAGAAATAAGTAAATACCAAACATGGCACTTTCATGCACTTGAGCACACTGGATTAGTTAAAAACTGTTAATATAGTTTCTCGGAAAATTTCTATAAGCACGTTTATAAACAAAACTTGAGCAAATAGTTTTTTTTTTACATAAATGCCCTGCACATCTTATAAAAAATATACTTTTAAGGTTAATAGTGTGTTTTCTGTATGTTACAGATGATTCATTCACGTGTCCAAAAGTCAGGGGATATTTTCCTGATCCAAATGACTGTTCCAAGTACTACATATGCACTTTCTTTGTTCCAAGTTTGAGAAGATGTGAAAAGAATTTTCTCTATGACGGAGTCAGTAAACATTGCAGAAGAGAGAGATATGTGAACTGTGGATCCAGGAAAAGACCAACAAGTAGTGAAAGAGTTTTTTTCCTTGTGATCATACAAATATTTACAATATTCATTTTAAGTTCCAGGTCGCAAGACTTTGAGGAGCCTTAGCTATATAATTTTGCTGGATCTCTTAAGTATTCACCCTCTCAAGGTACCCCTGCTAAATAGCGAAGGATAATTTAAAATATTTAGTGATCAAGCGATTACGCTTTTATTATACAATGAAGTATACATATATTTCTTTTTCGAATATTATTTCTAAAAATGAAACACTTTGCTTTTTTTCTTCAAATTTTATGCCATCGCTAATTTTCATCAGAAAAAAAAAACATATTTTCTAAATTACATATTAATGGGCATCACTAGAGTCACAACCATTATTCGAGATATTTGTTGTGTCTTTTGTCAGGTAATTATTTGGGGCTTCAGAGACCCTAAATGCCCCAAATATGTACGACATCTAGGGAGAAGACCGGTTCCATGTCTTGACCCTTCCCTGTCATCCTTTTCTCAGTAGTATAAAAATGCACTGCGATATTTTCCCCATTCTAAATACTTTGCATATTCAGTTGTCATATATATCATTTAAAATTTCCACAACGTTTCTGTTAGAACTATGTTCAATGTAGTTTCCTAATTTAAAGGTTTTTAATCTGTTTGAAAATCACAAGACACAAACAAACGTATTTCCTTCTCCTATGACTCTCCACACGCTGATGGTGTAAGCATGCGATGTGTTACCATAGGTAGAGAATTCTGCGCTAAGCCATGTGTAACCCATTTTGATTGCTAATACATTGTGTTTGAAAATCTTAGATAATCCTCTTTCATCCACTCCCATTCTTACAAAAAGAAATTTTCCACTATTAACGTTACTTATCAACATTTTTAATATAAACTATGTGACTTAGGTTTGTAAAAAGCAATCAATGTAAGAGGGGTCGTAGAGATTAATGCACCACAGCTTTGCGTCGTGGTCGTTTGATCAGATTTACTTCCCAAAAGAACTGGTTCCCTACAATCTGAATATTTAAGTTGCCTCCTGAAATAGAATCGTAGTTCTTCGCATTGATAGACCAGTGTCTTAACCATTGAACCTAAGGCTCCTATTCATTCCAAATTTTGGAGGGCAATCATGCAATTTTCAAATGAACTAATACCGCTAACTCTATAAACATATGCCCTTTTTTATTATTACTTTTATTGAACATTAAAAATTTTCACAACCTGAAAAGAAAAAAAGAAATAACACAAATTATAAATTTCATTTTATTTAGTACTTATGATTTTTTTATCGTCTTAGTTAGCCATGGTTGGTCGTATTTAATGTTGGAAAATTGTAACAGCTGCGATAAAACATAGTAGGTATGTTTAGTATATATGTAGTATGTAGAAAGTAAAGTAGGTCATGAAATTCCATATATGGCAGGTGAAGGCGATTTCCTTTATAATGTATCAAAATTGTGTAACATCTTATAAAAACTAAAACAATAAATTTTTTATAAATTTAGGTGAAACCACAGTCGGTACAACTCCTATACCAACAGCACCAGAACCTACTACAACTACCTCACAGCCAACAACCACTCCACAGCCTACCACCACCCCGCCTACCACTACACAACCAACCACCACCCCACCTACCACTACACAGCCTACCACCACCCCGCCCACCACTACACAACCAACAGCCACCCCACTTACCACTACACAGAAAACCACCACCCCGCCCACCACTACACAACCAACCACCACCTCACCTACCACTCCACAGCCAACCACCACCCCGCTCACCACTACACAACCAACCACCACTCCACTTACCACTACACAGCCAACTACCACCCCGCCCACCACTACACAACCAACCACCACCCCACTTACCACTACACAGCCAACCACCACCCCTCCCACCACTATACAACCAACCACTACCCCACCTACCACTACACATCCAACAACCACCCCACCTACAACTCCACAGTCATCCACTCCAACTCCAAAACCAACTGGGCCACCTGAAACAGATTGTGATGAGGATGATTTAGACTGCATCATTAAAGAAACTGGTGAGATTTCTGTATGGTTTGAATGCCCAGAAGCAATTGGAGCCTATCGCCATCCAAGTAGCAATAAGCTCTTCATTTTCTGTAAGAATTGGAAGCCCCTTGTGAAGAAGTGTGGTCAGAAGTTGGTGTATTCTGAACAAATGAGAACTTGCGTTAGGCCATAAGATGAAGAAGAAGAAAAAATGTATTTTATTTTAATTTCAACGTATTATTTGGCTTTTTGGTTCATAGTTATGTAAAAAGAATCAAAAATATATCTTTATATAAATAAATCTAATACAATAAATGTTTATTACAAAAATATTTGCTGCAGAATTTAACATCTATGCTGTACTAATAAATTGAAGTTTGTGCGACTATCTTTGTGTTTCACTCATAGCTCTCCTGAACGGTTTATACTAGAATCCTAAAATTTAAATAAGAGGAAATTTTGACTTTCTTTCCCATTATGTAAAACATGACATCAGAAATATTAAAGCTTTATTTATTAAAAACAAGTTATTTTGGGAGTTTATTGCACATTTTTTTAAAATAATTATTTTTCTTTGATTCACTGTGAAATGACCAACCACCACCCCGCCTACCACTACACAGCCATCCACTCCAACTCCAAAACCAACTGGGCCACCAGAAGCAGATTGTGATGAGGATGATTTGGATTGCATCATTAAAGAAACTGGAGAGATTTCTGTATGGTTTGAATGACCAGAAGCAATTGGAGCCCATCGCCCTCCAAGTAGCAATAAGCTCTTCATTTTCTGTAAGAATTGGAAACCGTTTGTGAAGAAGTGTGGTCAGAAATTAGTGTATTCTGAACGAATGAGAACTTGCGTTATGCCGTATAATGAGAAAAAGCTTTTTGAAAAAAAAAATTGACGTAATAAGAGATTTTTTTCGTTCATAGTTATGTTAAAAGAACCAAGAATATTATTTTTTATATAAGTAAATCTTAATATAATAAATGCTTGTGACAAAAAAATATTTGCTGCAAAATTTATTCTCTATGTGCTGTACTAATAAACGAGAGCTTGTGTGACTGTCTGTGTCTCTCATATCTCCCCGAAAGATTCGGACAGTTATCCATAAATTCAGACAATGAGTACAAGGGAAATTTTGACCTTCTTTCCATGTGAAACATTATGTAATCCAATTACGTAATTTTACGTTTGATGAAATTGTTGGTGCAATTTGAAGGATCATGATTCAACTTTTTACGCCAAAATGAGCATAGGAAATATTAAACTCCTTTCCTTTTTTATAACACGATAATTTTAAAAGCATTCATATGTAAGTACCACATCCCCATAGAATAATTTCAAAATTTCTGGTATTAAAGCTGGAAAGAAGTTATTAACTTCCATCTCTTCATTTTGGTCTATCCGAATATTGCATGGGTAAAAAAGACACCATTTCTAAAAGCTTCAAAGATAATCTTTTAAATTATACCAATTGTTTTCAAAAACGTTTGCTGCTAAAGGAAAGATAACTTTTGTAAAGTTAATATAAAAGTGTTTGTAGTAATTTGTCACCCGTCTGTACTTGCCTAAAATTTTTATAAATTAATGTGCAGTAATAACATTTTCAATTTTTATTGTATTTTGCTGAAAATCATTTTCATCCTTTCTTTCATCCTCCTTCTAATTTCTTATTTGTTTATTTTAAACATACAATGCATTTCTCAGAATTCTGGAAAATTTCATTTCAATAATTTTATTCATTTTTTTTTTACTTGAAGACCTCAGTAGAAAAACGGTTTATGCCCGTAAGAGTTGATTTGAAGAAAAAAGGATTTTGCAAGCGAAAAATAAAAGTTTTTCCACAATACGGCCCACCTTCTCTGAATAATAACTCAAAGTTAATACAAATTTTTCACATTATTGATTTGTCAACACTCAGTAATCCTTAAGACGAGACAGATGGTCATCCAATTGTCATTTTTGTGAGAAATGGACATAAACTGTTCTTCCCCCTTGGTTTTCATTTACTTTATTGATTTATCTACTTTTCAAATCCTAAAAGAAATATTGGTGGTTTTTGATAGAAATTATGAAACTATAATTACAACTTATGTAAATCATGTGTGGCAAAAATATAAAAAACAATTATGAAAAAACCACAGCCTATTTCTCCAAATGATTTCTAAACTAAAATGTCAAATTTTTAAATATTTAACACCAGCAACGTAAAAAGAAAAAACATATATATATAGACACACTTGGAAACATTTGTAATAAAATAGTAATTGTTGTTAATATGCAAATAAAATCTCATTTTTCCTCTCCTTCTCAAATAAGTTGCGCGAGTTGCGTGATGTAATACAACGACTTCCCGATAGGGGAAATATATATATATATATATATATATATATATATATATATATATATATATATATATATATATATATATATATATATATATATATATATATATATATATATATATATATATATATATATATATATATATATATATATATATATATATATATATATATATATATATATATATATATATATATATATGTTGAAGAAGCTGACTAGTTGTTGGTTGATTCAGATGTGTAGCACTGTGTGTGCCTCACATTATGTTTTAATAAATACTTTATTTGCCGGCATTAGCCTCTGTGTTATTCCATCAAACAACAGTGGTAGCAGAGCGTGGTTTACGATCATCTTGGAGAAAGACTCAGTTTTTGGAATTCCGAAGTTGGCTGGAACTAATTATCATCTTTGGGCTATGAAAATGGAAGCAGTTTTGAATCTGAAGAAACTACTGTCGGCATTGACAGAGGAAGCTCCAACTGACCCTGGTAAATTGCAAGTTTGGGAAACTACTAACCAAGATGCCGTATCATGCTTGAAGTTGTCACTATCAGACGAACAGGCTTTGCAAATATGCAGAAGAAAAGAATGCAAAAGCTTTGTGGACAAGAATTAAAACTACCTACACTGGGCTTGAGGAAGATAGAAAGATTGATGCGGTGCCGAACTTAAGAGCTTAGAAATGCTGGATTCAGGAGCCGTAAACAATTATATAGCTCGAGCTAAAGGATTATCGACTAAGTGTGCTTCTTTGGGACTGAAAATATCTGACAGAGAATTGATGTTCTACACGGTCAGATGTCTAGCTAGAAAATATGAGCACATAAAACAAGTTTTAAAAGCGCAACGAGAAAAGTCGATAGAACAAATACTTGAAGTTATAAGGGAAGAAGAAAAAGATTTACTACAGAAATCCCGTGGACATATAAATTTGGAATCCGCATATGCTACTCAGAAGAAGAGTTTACATAGGAAAATTTGCTACTCCTGTAGACGACCGGGACATATAGCAAGGGATTGTTATTCGAAACATCAAGAAGTGGGAACAGATAGAGGCTACAAACCATCTACCAGTAGAGCAAAAGGTCGTCGAAAACCAAATTTTCAAGAAACACCGGTATCCGAAAACTACTCCAGATGATTTCGCCTTAGTTTCAGCTGAACAGAAAGGACAAGTGGACGAATGTTGGATCCTGGATAGCGGAGCCACGTCTCATATGTGCAAGGATGAACGCTGATTCGAATCTCTAGATGCCTGCGGCAGTAAAATATACCAGGCAGGTAAGACTTTTACATTAGATACTAAAGGAACCGGAACTGTTAAAGCTATTTCACTAAGTAATAATGCAAGAATTATAATTAGTAATGTATTGTATGTACCAGAATTACGTCATAATTTACTGTCAGTTACATGTTTAATGGATAAGGGGTATAATGTAAAATCACATTCAAACTCAGTATTAATTATTGCTCCTAATGGACGCGTAGTTTTAAAAGCTTTAAATGTGAATAAAAAATTAGAAGTTAAGCTAAAACCTAATGTTAATAACGAGGTATGTCTTTCTGAGTGTAACAAAGCTAAAAATAACGCTGAAATTAATGTAATTTGGCATAAAAGATTGTGTCATTTAAATGCTGATTATATGCGTAAAATGTGTAAAAAGTTAAATTTAATAATTGATAATGAATTGTCTTGTGAATCATGCGATATTTCTAAGATTACCAGAAAACCTCATTCTAGTATTTTAACTCCTCAAAGTTCAACAACTTTAGAATTAATACATGATGATTTGTGTGGGCCATTCCCAGTTAAGTCTTTAGGTAATTCAAGATATTTTTTAATATTAGTAGATGATTTCTCTGGCATGAATTTTACTTATTTTCTTAAGAATAAAGCCGAAGTATTTGATAAAATTGTAAGTTTTAAGCTGAAATTTGAAAACTTAATAAATAAGAAAATTAAGAAATTCCGTAGTGATAATGGTCTTGAGTTTGTAAATAAAGATCTTGAGTTTTATTTCACTGCATGCGGAGTTACACATGAAAATTCCGTGCCGTACAACCCAGAAAGTTTGGGTAAAGCTGAACGAGCTAATAGAGTTTTGTTAGATAGAGCTAGAACATTAATCTATGATAGTAAACTTCCTTTAAATTTTTGGGCTGAAGCAATAGCCTATGCAACGCATGTTACTAACCTAACTCCTCAAAAAGGTAAAACTGAAGTTCCAAAAGAATTATTCTTTAATAAAAAGCAGAACTATAATTATCTACGTGTTTTTGGATCTACAGTATACTATCACGTTCCTAAAGCTTTAAGACACAAACTTTCTATTCCAGGTAAAAAGGGTATTATGTTGGGATATTCGAATGAGAGACGAGCTTATCGTATTTACGACCCTGAAAGAAATAAAGTAATCGAAGAGCGTTCAGTGAAATTTAATGAGAAATTATTAGGTAGTAGTAATTTGTTTAGTGAGGATAAATCTAATGACATCGATGAATTTTTTAGTATCCAAACTAACGTAGAAGACCAAAATACAAGTTTTGAATTTCCACTGGATTTGAAGGATAGCCGAGATTTAAGTGAAACTAAAACTCGCGGTCGTCCAGTAGGTTCAACTAAAGAAAAAATTAGGGAATTAAATGAGCAACGAATAATTGAAGACGAAAGCAGGTTACTAGAACTAGGTGTACGTCGGTCAGATAGAATAAAGCAAAACAATGTACGGTCAGGTAGAATAAAGCAAACAAAACACGAACACAATGTTTGGGATCTAGTAGATAAGCCTGAAAATGTAAAAATAGTTAAGAATAAATGGGTTTTTACTATGAAAGAAAATAAATACAAAGCTAGGTTAGTAGCAGCAGGTTTTAATCAGTTAAAAAATCGTGATTATTTAGAGTCTTATTCACCCGTGTTAAGTACCGAATCTTTGCGTTTGTTGTTAGCATTATCTGCGAAATTAAATTTAGAAGTAAAATTTTTAGATATTAAAACTGCATATCTTTATAGTAATTTAGAAGAAACTGTATATATGACTATTCCCCCAGGTTTTAAACATTTGTATGGTGAAAATAAAGTATGCAAGTTAAAACATGGTCTTTACGGATTACCCCAATCAGGTCGAAACCTTAAACGGGAATTAGAAAAGCTTGGTTTAAAACAGCTAGCTTCGGATAATTGTATTTTCAGTAGAATAGAGAATTCTAAGTATTTTTATATTGGAATATACGCAGACGACTTAATAGTTATTTATTCAGATTTGCAAATGTATAATGATATAGTGGGAAAATTATCTCGGATATTTGAAGTGAAAGAAAGTAAAGAGAATAAATTTCTAGGTATAGAAATAAATAAAAGTGAGAAGGGCGTAACTTTGTCTCAAACTGAATATATAAACTATTTATTGCAGAAACATGGTATGTTTGATTCTAAATGCGTAAAAACACCAATCATAAGAGGTGAGGATAGGAGTTTTAATTGTTCAAACGAAATGGTTAACCAACCACAATATCAAGAATTAATAGGGGAACTTTTATATCTCTCGAACAGAACACGACCAGATTTAGCATTTGTCATGAGCTTCTTATCTCAATTTAATCATAAACCTGAGAAACGACATTTTAATTCGGCTAAAAGAGTGTTAAAATATCTCAATGGTACAAAGGATAAAAAATTATTTTTAGTAACAAATCAGGACATTTGAATGCTCATGCCGATGCAAGCTGGGGAAATGCTGAAAATGGGAAATCATTTTCAGGAGAAATTGTAATGTTAGGTGATTCTTTAATCTTATGGAAGAGCAATAAACAAAAAACAGTTGTTCTATCTACTTGTGAAACGGAACTTGTTTCTTTAGGTGGTGTTTGTAAAGAACTAATGTGGATATTAAATTTATTAGAAGAATTACATTGTTCTATATTTGTAAAGAAACCTGTGACCATTTCGTCTGATAATCAATCTGCAATTGATTGGTTGAATAGTGCAAAATCATCTTCTAGAACGAGACATATCAATTTGAAACTTCATTACGTAAAGGACATAATTGGCAAAATTATTAAAGTAGAGTATGTGCAAACGGACGAAATGATCGCAGATTTCCTAACTAAAGCTGTAACTTTTGACAAGCTCACTTGGACTGTGTCACAAATAAATTTAATTGATTTATTATTAATAAGTTTAAGTTGTATGAGAAATTAGTTTATCTATGTTTTATATTTTGAGGAAAAATGTGTATTTATTCGCAGGGGGAGTGTTGTTAATATGCAAATAAAATCTCCTTTTTCCTCTACTTCTCAAATAAGTTGCGCGAGTTGCGTGATGTAATACAACGACTTCCCGATAGGGGAAATAGATATATATATTTGTTGAAGAAGCTGACTAATTGTTGGTTGATTCAGATGTGTAGCACTGTGTGTGCGAACTATGGTTTTCCTCACATTATGTTTTAATAAATACTTTATTTGCCGGTATTAGCCTCTGTGTTATTCAACCAAACAACAGTAATAATTATAGCAAACTGCAAAAATAAATAAAATTTAATAAACAGAAAGATATAGAAAGATATAAAATGTTTATGTCTTTCTAATATTCTAAAGTTATACAACATAACTTTAAATTTTCTACTTTTCTGATTTTACCTAATGTACTACTGGGGTGCATTTGTAATAAAATAATAGCAGTTGTTAGCAAACTACAAAAATAATATAGTTTTTCCGACAGCTGATTAAGATCCTGTTTTCTAGATTGTGGCTACCTCTCATATTTTATTAGTTAAGAATTAATAATTCTAAAATTATAATACTCAAAGTCTCTCAATTATTAACTTGTGTTCTTTAAAGTATTTTAAAATGGGAATTAGTTTTCTAATAATTTGTTAAAAATATGAGTAATAATCATTTTACGAAAAGCAAAATTGGAAAAAAATTCTGATATTTCCGCATAAGATTACTATATCAATCCTTTTTTAAAAAATAATTTGAAATGCAACTTTTGATTCCGTCAATTGAATTCGGAGCTAGTAAATAAAAAATGTTGCAAGAAATCGTGTCGAGATACATGAAATCTATCTCTCATTAGAGATCAATGGAAGTTTCTTTGTATCTAAAAATAGATCTGTTTTTGTTCCCCTTCCTCATATCTCATTCTCAATTATAGTTTTCTTGTGTTTTCAAGTTGATGGCTTTCTTAATCAAACAGTTTGCTTCAATAAGTGTATTTCACAACAGTAAAGATAAAACTTTAAAATCTGTTTTTCAAATTATTTGGAAACGAGGAAGTATTGTTTCTTATCTTTATCGCCAAATAAGACATCTTTTTTATTTTTAAATTTATTTTTAAATTTGTTTTCAAGCATTAATATTTATAGTGATTGAAAATAATTCATTAATTTTAGAAAAACAAGTTTTGAAAGACTGATTCTGATATGCTGGAATACTTGAATTCGAAACTAATTTTCGGTAAGCTTACTTGTATTTGGATTTATTTTATTTAATTTTCACTTAAAAAATGAAGTTATTGTTAAAAAATCATTTTGCTCCATTAAGATTTCGATTACCTAATTAAATACAGACAACTGCAAATAATATTCATGTACTGGAAAATTAAACATCTTTAAAAACCTAATTAGTTTTTGGGAAAATACTTTATGATTAATATTAAATATTTATGCATTTTTTTCTTAATGATGCGAACATTATGCTACAAGATTTCTTATAGTTTCAGAATTCGAAAAATATAAAATTTTGAAAGCATTTTGTTCAAGTTGTGTTAATATTTAGTTAACAGAAACACTATATTAAAGTATTGACATTACTATTGTGTCTTTTATTTGAAATATCATTAGCTAATAGTAAATCATAAACCTTCGATTTTATTGACGTCAGATGTATGATTTTTCTGTGAATTTATTTTTCAAGGATAAATACTTTTAAAAAATTTCTATTCATTATTTTAAGCATCATCTTGAAATTTTGAATAATTTTTTAATTTTTGTCATTGTTATATTAGATACGAGAATTAGATTTTCGGCTTCAGAACCCAATTTAAATAATTATCTTTAAGAACGAACATTTTAAACAACATTTGAAGGAAATATTTGAACGAACAAAAGAAAGAATGAACATTTTAAATGTTTTTCTTCTACTTGTTATTTTTAGTATTATTTTCAAATTTTGTATAATCGTTTAATTTTTATAAATGATATATCAGATTCGAGACTTAGATTATGAGTTTTAGAACCCAACTTAAATAATCAATTTTTAATATACTGTCTTATTTTCTAAGCAGGGTTCTTCTTTCAAATTTTGCTAGGAGGTGATCTTATAAGTCAATTTTAAACTAAAAAAATTCGTTAAAACCTTGCATGATTGAATTTTTTTCTCTTTAACGTTACTCGTAAAAAACATTTTTTATTAAGACATCATGACTCATATATGGTACACTGAACTTAATTAGTATATAACAATCAATTAATAAAGCTTTACTAATTATATTTAAAATGTTGGTAGCTTTCTGGACATCATAAAAAATTTCTAAACCTTTGTAAAATCCAAAAGACTTTTATCTCTAGATTGTTTTTTAAAATGATTATTTTCACATATTTAATCATGAAAGCAGTATTAAAAAGGTGGTAGTGTCATTTATTGTGTAGTTTTAAAAATGATTATTTTAGGTTACTGACATGACAGTAAAAGACCGGACACTTCTCTTATATGACATAAAACAATAAATATGAACCAGGAATTTTTTTTTGTAATAAACTATTTATAACTCTAAACATTTTATAAAAATATATAAGAATATTGAAGTCATCTAAGAAAACCATTTTATAAGTGCAAACAGAATGTTAAGAATTCGGTAAAGCAGGAAAAAATCTGAATCATCTTTGTATTCGGATCGATTGCGACAGAAGAAGACCATCGACGATTGATCAGACTCATTACGAGAGGCGAACATTCGTCCCTTCCCCAAATTGTCACTTATTTCAATGCTGTGACATCAGTAAGTGTCATCGGCTTAACTATTTAAGGAAACATTACTGATCAGGACTCATCTATTGGACTGTTGATGTTTAGCCAAGAACATGTTGTCTGGACTGGCGAGTCTCGCTTCAAACTGTATGGAATGGATGCACGTGCGTAAATATGAAGTTAACGTCATGAATTCATGGATCTTTCATGTCAAAAAAGAAATGCTCAGGTCAGGGGAACCTCTTCGTGATATGGTGGGTATGGAATTAGCAGGATATGAAATCCCTGATATGTCTCTGACTGGTAGTTGAGTATTCTATTCAATAATCTCTGACCATTCATGTTCATTTCAAATTCCGAAGGAGTTTAACAAGACCAGAAGGACAATGAGATAACTCTGCACGTTGAGAGTAGCTACACAGGAACATTATCTTCTGACTTAGACTTAACACCTGAATCCGCAGACATGGAGGATCATCTAGCATGGTCTTGCAAAGTGCAATTCCGAAGAGATCACCAGAACGATATATTCATTTTGTAAGCCTGTGGGATTCACAGTCAGTATGAATTTGTCCCGAAATGCCTTCCAGCCAGCAATCAGTGAATCCATGTCACGTCACGACGTGGCATGGACTCATTGTCAGGTTACACAGCATCAAGCAGGTGTACCAGTTTTTTTTTCCTCGGTGTATTTATTTGTGACCCCTAACCTCGTAAACTTTATTTTAATTTACTTTTGACACTCATTCTAAAAATATATATTATATTTAGGTTATTAAGGTTAAGTTATTCAAATAAAGTGAGTTCCTCGATATGGAAAAAATTATGGAAAAACTGCTATTTTTTGATGTTGCCATACATTTAAAAAAAAATGTTCTTTAAAATTTGCAAAAATATCACAGATCATATTATTCTACTTTTAAAAAAAATGAAGTAAAAATCAGTTAAAAATACTCAAATTTTACTTTATATATCTTAAACTTTTCAAGGGAAATTGTTACATTCTACAAGCTATTCTTTTTAAATTAATGGCTAATATATTCAACTTTCTAAATAATTTTATTTAAAAACTAAAATTTAGTAGTATAGTCATTTGCAGCTTAGTGAAAATTTTCAATAATACATTCTGCGAAATGTATGTAAAATTTTACTTGTTCCAGGAACAGTGCTGTGCTTAGCTATAGGTATCTTTTTATTGGATTCACATGTGGATGCTTCAACTATAAAATCTAGAGGCAGCTCTGAAGAGCGTTCCGAAGAAAGTAATAGTAAGTTTAGTTTTATAAATAATTATTACATTACTTAATATCTTGTATGATTGCCATGCATTATTACATCGTTAGTGTTTTTGTGCTTTTTTTTTCTTTTGCTGCTTTATAGTACTTTTTTAGTATCTCATATGATTTGCATCCCGTTCAGTATTATCCTTTATAAGGTGTTCAGAAGCTTTCTTTTCTTTTAAACGGAACAACATGAAGGAAAAAAACTCTATATCAAACTTTCTAATCTGCTTTGAAGGTAAAGAATTCCTATATAAAATTTGATAACATTTTCTTAAAGGCAAATCTTTCAATCCATAAAATTTTATACCAATCAATGCAGGAGAAAAATCCCCATATTAAATTTTAAAATATTCTTTGAAAAGAACTGCATAATTATTAAATAATCTAGGGAAAGGGAAAATTTCAATATAAATTTTCATAATATGCGCAAACTACCAATATAAAAACTAAAAAACTTCTGTATAAAATTTTATTGAAGGTGAAAATTTTAAACATAAAATGTTTTACACACCATAAGGAAGAAAAATCCCTACATAAAATTTTATAGTATTATTCTACGAATGTGAAAAATCCTAATACAAAATTTTATCTTTTAAAAGTTAAAAGTCTCTACAAACTATTTTATAACACTGCATGAAAGAAACAAAAAAAATATACAAAAATTGTCATAACAACCTGGGAAAATTAAGAATCCTTGAATATTTTTTTTTAAATCTTATAAAAGAGCTATCACAATCTGGAAAGTAATAAAAACTCTATAAAGTTGCATAACAGCCCGAGGGTGATAAATTTAATATAAAATTTTACAGCACCCTATAGAGGAGGAAAATCCTAAAATAAAACTTTGTGACATACTGTGAAGATGAAAGCTCCTACATAAAATTTTAAACCATCTTTTGAGGGAAAATTTTCCCTCATAAAATTTTATAACAACCCATGAAAAAAAAATTTCTTCCTAAAATCATAACATCGTGCGTTGGTAAAAAATTCCAATTAAGATCCAATAATGAAAATTAAATATTTCTAAAAATGTATTTTCCAGGAAATTAAAAAAAAAATTATGTTATGCATGGTTGTTATGCATGGCTAACACGGTTGATTTCTTCAAAAAACTATAGGTTGCTATATAGAAATAATTTATGTTTTCGTAATTCGCTCTTTTTCTGTTAAAAAAATCTATCTCAGTTTTTTTTACTTTATGCAATAAAAAAGTATGATCTATTATACATAATTCTCTTACGTGGCTCCCAAATTTTGGCTGTATTTCTTTTCCGCCGGTGGCAACGTTTGCTTTGTTTTGAAAACACCAAAGCATTCTGCCTTTTAATGATGTGTTTCTGATCTAATATATATAATTCTCTTACGTGGCTCCCAAATTTTGGCTGAAGTACTTTGTACAACTAAATAAGATTCTTTTCACAACAGTTAAATATTTACTTTATTTTCTTCATTCATAGAGAAAACAGTCGGCAAAGAATTCTGTTAGGTTAAAAAACATTTCGCTAATAAAATAACGAATTCTAAAAGAAATAAAAATAAACAACTTAAAAAATAAAAATGCTGTTGCCAGCCATAGAATTTTTTGAAAGTTAACTTAGCAACATAAATCAAAATGACATAGAAGCGCAACTAGATCAAAATTATGATACCTGAGCGCTTGACGTAACAAATCCTTCGATTCTATAAGTGTTGTATCGCCAAATGCCCAGATTAACAATTGTGTTTTTAAAGAAATTCTATAAAAAGTTTTAAACAAAAAAACTTCTATCCAGCTACTTCTACAACTGCTTCTTGAAGAACTTGGCTCATTGATTAAAAATATTGTCTTAATTTTACAGTACTAACTTTACTTCTACTAACATTATTGCTATGACCCTCTTTCATTACATTTTACAACTTCATGCTAAATTTGAGGACTTTAAGTTGTTTTGTGGTTGAATACTGACATTTAGAAATGTGTACATAAAAAAAATAATATTTAAAGGTTAAGAGTTGCCCCAGAAAAATTTGAATTGTTGACATTGAACTTAACAATGGAAACAATCATTTTTGTGAAAAATTGAATTGTATTGTTGACATCAAAACTAAAAATATTGTGCTTCAACTTAACAATACTACCTTAATTTATACTTTAGAATTGCCTCGGAGAAATTTGAATTGTTAGCAATGACTTAAACAAAAAGTTTTATTTTAACTGACAAATACTATATTATAATTTTAACTTTTTCTATGACTATACTCATTTTCTTACTCTTTTCTTTGTTTTTATACATTTTAAAAATAAAAAAAATTATAATTGTTCTGCTTTTGAACACTGATGAAAACACAAAATGATAGGCTTCATCAACAATCAAAAATATATACATTTATTTTACAAATTCCATATTATTAGGGTGGCGCCTTTCAGAGAATTAAAAATACAAAATTATCTTCATCGAAGCCGACGCTTTACATCCGGCGCTCAGTGACAGACTACTATTTCATATTGTTTTACAACACATGGCTTTAGCCCTCTGGTGGGAAAGACTTTAAAACAAAACTTACAACAGTTACTTTTCTCAACAACAGAAATTTAGAATAGTGCGATTAAGAAAAATATGTGAACTGTTTGCAATTTCAAATTAATATTGAAATGTACAGGCTTAGAATTTTCTACAGTGAAAAGTTTTCGGAACTTCAGTAGTCAAAAAAGTATACAAAAACTAGACGTTAAGAACGTATCCAATGAGCGAGCAAAGCGAGCATTGGATTGCGAAGCGATCCAAAATGAACTGTGAAAGCAGTTCAGGGGGTTGGTGAGCGCCAGCGAGCAGGGGGCGAAGCCTCCTATTATATTTCTCTTACACGGCACCAAAAAAAAGCCTCATTACAACTCCCCGAATGGCAACGTTAAATAATCGACCAATGATTGCTGCTAAAAATGTCACATGGCAAATGTCACATGAGGTGGCTCAACATATAGCACTTTTAAAAACGGAAACAATAACCAGAGTGAGCATTATCAGGTTGTTCAATTTAGATTCATGCCCTAAAAACATGATAATATTTAATTTAAACTGGCTCAACATATAGCGCTTTTAAAAACGTAAACAATAACCAGAGTGAGCATTATCAGGCTGTTCAATTCAGATTCATGCCCTAAAAACATGATAATATTTAATTTAAACTCAATTGGGTATAATATGAAAAAAACACAACTACTTCGATTTAGTAGGAACAACATATGACGCAATGCTAAGCGAATGGAATTTAGTTGTTGTTTATTTAGTTATTGTTATTAGTAGTTGTTGTTATTTGTTTTAGTTATTGTTGTTTATTTAGTTGTATTTAGTTTCAATAACTTTTCTTTATAATGCAATAAAATCTGGCGAGCTGCTATTTAAACGATCGAACACTTCGTTTGTTTATTTGTGGCTTGAAGTTAGGCTCGCAGAAAATGCCGTTCATGGGTTAAATTTAGTAGGAACAACACAACCTGTGACGTAGGCTATATTATACCCAATTAGGAATTAATTAGGCTGGCCTTCTCCATGACTATAAATGCGTCACAAGGTTAGACTTTTGAGAAAATCAGTTTATTGACTAAACAAGTTTCTAGTCATGGACAACTTTATGTTGGCCTGTCAAGAGTTAAGTCATTTGACAGCCTTTCAATAATTGCTCCAAGATGCCAAATCTATAATTGTGTTTTCAAAGAAATTCTAAATGCTTTGTGTTAATTTCTTAGAGCTGTGCAGAAAAAAATGTTTTTTGGAAAAAATTTAATTGAAACTTCTATTGGCAGTAGGCAAGGCCGAACTGCCAAAATCAAAGCTCCCCGATTCGAAATGCCGCATGGCGACTTTCACGTGGTATTTCTCGGGTAATGCTAACAGCCATGCATTTTAATTTATTGTATGTAAAACATCCTTATTTTGTTCTAAAATTATATGTACTTTATCACAAATGTTAATTAATATAGAAATTGATTTCAATAATGCTGATCACCAAAAAATATTTCATTTGGCGATAAAACAAATTTTTGTGTTCTTTAAAATGAAACACTTTTTGAGGGTTATTATCTCACAAGGAAAAGTTAGGCTTTAAAGTTTATATTTTTAAACAATAAAATTTTTTTCTAAAACTTTCAGAATTTCTAGTATTAACTAATTTATTATACATTTAGTTGAATTTAGGTGAGTAACTGCAATATTTGATAATTTATTTTGCTAATATGTTTCTCATTTAGCTAATGTTTTGATTTTTTCCCCATGTACAATCTAAATAGCTAATATACTTTTTTAAAAGCCAATAAGAACATTGATAGAATTCTTCTACGTACAATACTATGTCTTTGATGATAAAATACTATGTCTTTGATGATAATATACTATGTCTTTGTGTTTGAACATTGTGATCATTGGCGAGCGAGCGCAGCGAGCCATGGTTCACAGGGTGAACCACATAGGATTGCGTAGCAATTCTCGGGGGTTGGCGAGCGTTAGCGAGCAGGGGGAGGAGCCTCCTAGTTTAATATGAAGTCTAATGAAATGTTCAATAGCACATAATTTTAATAAAAAATCAAATTTAAAAAATATTTGACTTATTTCTTTCTGTATGCAAACAGTTATTAATCTAAAAAACATTGTTAAATGATGAATCTTTCTTTATTTGAACAGAATTACCTCATTTTCAGAATTTTCTATTCAAGATACGGAATTGTTTTGCTTGTCTAGAATTGTCCTGCTTACAGCATAACCAGTTTACAGAATTTTTTGACCAAGATATGGATTCTTTTTGCTGGTACATAATTTTATTGTTTTCTAACCAAGATACGGAATAGTTTCGCTTGTACAGCTTTACCCAGGCAACAACGATTTTAACCCTGATACAGAATTTAAGCCAGAATAACCCCTTTCCCAGAGCGGATTGTTGAAAAACGTTCAAAAAGCAAAGATACAAATGTATCACTGAGGTTCTGGGGGTGGGGAGTATTTACAGAGGAGTGGAGCCAAACGACTTCAGCTGCACTACGCGGTAAAGAGTCCTTCAGCTTCCAGTTAGAATAATTCCAGTCCAGGGAGTTTTCGGACCAGGAAATTATGGGTAAACTAATATTTCTAAATAAAGATTATAACTGTTTAGTATTCACAAGGCAATTTTATTTTATAGAAAATTTTGTGTAGGAAAAGAAAGAAGGTAATTGTGGAGGTGACTAAAATGATTATCTTACATGGGGATTAGGGTAGGGGATGAAAATTACAGTTAATTAACCATTGCCAATAAAAGCATTTCGTAAGACTTTTACCATATTTTTATTGAAGAAATTATTCACGTAAGCCCATTTATTCATGCTCTTGTGGGGAATTACCCCATATCCAAACACATTTATATTACATATTTTTTTCCATTTTTGCATGCTTTAGATATTATAGAATGGACCAGAGATTGGCATTGGAACAGAGACCGAGGCATGGATAAACAGAAGAACTTTAAATGTCCATCGTTACACGGTAGGTTCGCCGATATTGAAGATTGCTCAGCATACTTCGAGTGTAGAGATTGGAATTCCATGTGGAAACCCTGTCAAAGAAGGAAACGTTTTGATAGGTACAGAAAAGTATGTCTTCCATTCGATATTGCCGTATGTGATGACGGAAGTGGTGAGTTATTATCATATTCAATATATATTTTTCCATTGCACTAATAAAATTCTTATTTCCCATTTTATAGAATATACTTGCTGAAAACCCATTTTTCTTATTGGGGGAGGCAAGCAAACCATTAATGAATCAGTGCTAAAAAAACATTACTAAATCATGCACAAGACTAAAGACCATATACTGACATAATAAACAAAACTAAATAATTCTTTGTTTTTTAGTTTATTATTATTTGTTCTGCTTTCAGACGGTTTCACGTTATCAGATTTTTTTTAAAAAAAACACGCTTTTTTATTTTTTCAGAAGTTTACCACTTTAAAATAAAAACTAACTATATATAGAATCATTTTTCATAATGCTGTTGCTTGAAGTCAACTCATAATAGTAAAATTTTTCCTCAGGCAAGCAATTTTCTACGGCATTTCTTTCTTTCGGGGAGATGGCAGAACCATCAAATATGTCTTCCGCAAAGTCTAGCCCGCCACAAATACTTGATCCCTCAGTTCCCTTGTCTTCTGGATTAGATTCAAAATTACAAGAATACGGAATAGTATAGAAAAATAATGTGCTGTTCCATGTGTCCGAAAAATGATGTAGAATTAAGGTGTGGTTCCCTTGAATGGATAAGTATCGTTTATCCATTAATTTTGAATTTTGGTACATAGCTTAGTTTTTTTCTCTTTATTTCAATTACCGTTTTTTTTTAAGTTACTTAGTTTTGCAGAAACGCGTCTTACAAGCATAACTATAAATTAATTAAATACGTAAATAGAGTGAAAATAATATATATAATATATATATATAATAAATAATATATATATATATAATATATAATAAATAATATATATATATATATATATATATATATATATATATATATATATATATATATATATATATATATATATAATCTCGTCATCAGCTCAGACAATTATATCAATAAAAATTTCAAGCTTCCTATAGCCAACTGGATTTGATGTTTTTAATCCTGCCGTGTTTCAACGAATTTTGAAAGAGTTCGTGTTTTCTTCTTGCTTAAATATTTATTTGTGATCTCTCATCTATGTTTACACAAATTTTGCAAAATGTACTTTAATAAAAGAAAATATTTCTTGTCTCATTTTTATTATTATTATTATCATTATTCTTTGTCTAGATTTGCATCAGAGTCCTCTTTGTACCTCGTTCGTAAAACAAAAAAATTATTTTTCCAGATCACAAAAAGACGACGAATGGGGTAATTGGAAACACAACTCCTAAAGGCAAGTGTTTTTGTCAAATTTTTTCATAGCATATCATTTTGAAATACAAAAAAAATTGCACAAGTTTAATTACATTTGCTTAAAAATCTACCTGAACTGCTGACTGGGTGAAAACTAAAAGAATGCATTTTGCTATACTGCAAACTATTCCAACTAAAATATTTGTACGGATTCCTAATTAGTCTGCACTTTGACCAATCCACGTAGTCGCTACAAATGATGGTTCTTTTTACAACTATTGTTTTTCAGAGAGTAGTGCCACCCCTCTTCAAATTGTGTAACTAATTTTAAGTTTTGGTGAAAATATAAACTTACATTCAGATGCGAAAAAAGCAAATCTTACATATCTATCTGTTTCCGTTTCTTAGTTTATTAATTTTGAAATCATTGGTCATTTTTTGACAGGACTCATTCAGACTTGAATAAACCACTATTCGCGATCTCAACACTCGAATAAGCTATTTGGGGAGAAGACCGGTTTTATGTCTTGATCCTCCCTTTTTGCCTCTCCTCCTCTTCTCAGTTGTATATGAATGTACTGCAATATTCACTCTTAATATTTTTCGTATTTAATTGTTGTACTATGGGCGCTTGACTACTACAATGTAATGCAATACAATTTGACAATTACAATAAAATACAATTAATGCAGTTACAAAAAAAATAACAATGACGTTAGAGTACATATGATATCGTTACAATAAGGACAGCTGAAGTCCAAAAGCATGAAAAGAAGAACTCTTTGAAGATGACGGAAAATAATTAGAAAATGTATAATTGAGATAACCAGAATACAATAAAATTAGTCTGGAAAGTAATCAAATTTAAAAATAGGTATATAAATCAACAATTAAAATCAAAATATGCAGGGCAATTCAGGATCCAATAAATGTAAAAAAGCACCAAAAATAAGAGCATCAGTGCCCAAAATCATTAAAAAGGGTAAAAATAGGAATCTGAACCAGAGTATAGGTATTTAAAATCAGTAAAATCAAAGTCCTTAAAGCTAATTGCAAATTTGAAATTTAATAATAGAATAGTCTAAGCAACAAGGAGTTGTAGATCCAATATTAGATCTGATAACTTAAAATACTTATGGGATTTTAAACAAGGGGTCCATGGCGTCGTTTGGGGACATTATGTCTTCGACACAGTATTTAATGATATTTCTTATGGTTTGTTTTTGTCTCTCTGTTCTGCACTACGACCTCATGTCTCCCTGGTTTTTAAAAGCGATACCTCGAAGTGTTGTAAGTTTATTGAATTCCGTTAGTAAATGTTTCAGGGCTCGAAAAACCGCACGTCCGCTCGTCCTCGGCGGTCAAAAATTCCCCGCGGACAACAAATTTCTCGAATCTGACGTCCGCGCGGACGGCCATTTTCCCGTTAATGTTCGTGATACATTTTCAATTTTTGTTATCTTACAAGAGTCAAGCACGTCACTTCTAAAATGACCCTCTAATCTAGAAATCCCGTTAATTCCTTCGTCAGACCAAATGCGCATGCTCACGTAATCGGTAAACAAAAGAAAAGTTGATCTGTGCATGCGCATTTGGACAGGTCTTAAACAAGAAGCGCTAAACGCAATTATGAACATCTACCTAAAAGGAAAACCCCTTTCTCATTTTTGTGCAGAAACCTCTGTATATCATTGGCTTGATTGTGGAACTGACAAACGTCATATTTGATTAATTCAAAAAGCGCAGTACCCTCGGATAAATTGACATTCCAGATAACTTGATCTTTGTCGTTTTAATTATTTCATAAATGATATAAATTATTTCATAAAAGAAATGCTAGGTTACTATTAGTAACCTAGTATTTCTTTTATTACTGTATAATGTAATCCTAGTATTTGTTATCCTAGTAACTAATAATTCATTGTGCAATTTACATAAATGTTTGTAATAAATAAGAGAAAATTATATTTTTATTTATTTAGAAACTACGGGTTAGTTTCAGAGGAGGACGGGTACATTGTTGGATAAGCCGTCCTCGGGGACGGGTAAAATTTCTGAGTTTTTTCGAGCCCTGAAATGTTTGATGGTTTGGCATTTGCCGCAGTATTTGTAGCGTGATGTCCTTTTAAATAGTGTAGCTTGATGTACACCAAACACTCCGTGGCCTTTGTAAAACTGATTGAGATAGAAGTCACTACTAATTCTATGAGTACTTACTTGTGGGAAAAGGCTGTAAGTATGTCAACCATTATTCGACCTACCCCACCTCTGTTGCCAAAGTTCATTGCTGACGTCTCTGAGAAATTTTATTAATTGGGCTCTAGTGATGAGGCAGTTTATGGTTGGTTGGTTGGCTATAATGCCACTTGCCACACGGGCAAGCCTGCTTGGTGAAACCGAGCAAATTTAAGGCAGAGTGTGCGATTCTTGTTTTTCAGTGGCGCAATCTATGGCCAAGAATTCGACTTCGCCACACCATACGTCACGCATGTTTATAAGGCGGACCCATTCATACATTCATCCACAGATCGTAATTTTGACCTGAATCAGAGAACGATCGTTCTCCAATCCAGTACCCCCAGAGGTTTGTATTTGTTTCATGAATTGGCAGTTTATATCCACCTGATCGAACTCCTTGCCCATTTTAGCAAAATTATCTGCCTCATTGCCCTCATTCTCCGTGTGTGCCCTAATCCAATTTAACATATGTCCTTTACCTATATTATGTTTGATTTCTTCAACTTGTTTATTTGTGGCCACGGGGTTTTCGAGTGAGTTCATCGAGGAGCGAAAATCTGTGTAAATTGTTGCCGAATGGATGTTGTTTTCATTTAGCCAATTGATGGTTAGTTTAATGGCCTGCAGCTCGGCCGGGTAGATCCTTGCCTCGTTGTTTAGTCTAATACAATTTTTATAGGCAGTCGAACCATTTAATTTCACGACATATCCACACCCCTTTTTAATTTGTCACCCGTGTTATTATCGAGTATTTCTCTCGTACTGCCATCGGTGTATATTTCATAACCCAGACCCGTCGGTAGGATGAATCCCCATTCGATTGCCCTAAATTCAACTGGATTGGTGTATGGTATTGTATTCGTACAATTTTACGGCTGGGCTATCAAAGTCTGAATCCAGGGTGGTACTGTTACTATTAGGCCATTTAAGTGTCCTTACAAAGTTATCCTCGCTTATCTTTATATATATCGGTAAGGTGCCGGCGTGAATTTGCAGTGACTCTGTGCTTTTTGTGATATTTATCAAGCATAGTCGTTGTATGGATGGTAGATGATTATTTATTTTAACTTTTGGTTTATACCAGAATACCGAGCCATACATTATAATTTTCTCCACTGCCTGTAAGTAGATTGTTTTCAATATTGTTAGTTTTAGGCACCATGTTACTCTTGAGTTATCACTAAGTTTATGGTACATTATATTTACTTTCTGCTTAATGTCTTCAAGGTGTGGGATTCAGCTCACCCTGGGGTCTAGGGTTATGCCTAAGTATTTCAAATTGTGCTCGTTCTTCATGTAAGCTCTTGTAGTGTTACGCATTTTGATACGGGATTTAATTAATTTTTTTGTTTTTCGGAAAAGTAATTGTTTTTGTTTTCTCAGGTTCGAATTCTAAGTTGTGACTTTCGGCCCATGTCATCAATAATTCGACCGCCTCGGTGCCTAGTTTGTCGATTTTGTATAGTATTGAGTCTTTCATAAGAAGAAGGACATCATCAGCGAATGCCAGCAGTTTAAAATGCGGTTCAATAGAAATGCTAAAGATAGTGTTGATTAAAACTAGCCAAAGTATTAGACTCAGTGAGGAGCCCTGCGGCTCCCCCACATTTGTCGGCATATTAAAAACAGTATCATTAAAGTTAAAGATGCTAAAACGTTTGTTTAAAAAGCCAAAAAAATGGTTTTAGGATCTGGTAACCCAGGTCAAGTTTATTGAGTTCAGTTTTGAGTATATACCAATTTGCGTTATTGAAAACGTTCTTAATGTCCATGGGCAACCCCACCATATGTTTACCCTCAAGGTTAGCTATGTTGATACGACTGACCACTTCTTTCAGTGCATCTTCTGTTCCTCGTCCCTTTCTAAATCCGTATTATTGATTGTCCAGTAGTTTGTTGTTTTCCAAATAAAATACTAGTCTTTGCGTGATCAGTTTATACAGAATTTTGCCCCAGATCGGTGGTAATGATATAGATCGGTGGTAAGGGGGATGGGCCGGATCTCTATTTTTCTTTTGTATGAGGCAGATCTCAGCTTTCTTCCATGATGTTGAGAAATGGCCTAAGGTTAAGCATTTATTTAGCATAGAATAAGTCGTGGATGACCTCCGCTGGTATTCCATCACATCCTGAGGCTTTCCCTCTCTTCTGTGTCTTGATGAAACTCTCTATCTCGGCCCCTGTGAATTCTCTGGTAGTGCTGTGTTTCTGTATTACTTCCATATCTTGAATAGATGTGAATGGAAAATGATAACTTAATATATTTGTTATCGATTCCTTATAGTTTGTCGAGACAACACCGTTTTGCAGCTTAGTAAAAACACCTGGTGTCTTTCTAGCATCTATATTTCTGGCAATTTTGTATGGTTTGCTGAATGTAAAATTATCTGTGAGTTTTATTATGCAATTTTTGATAGCCTTTTTCTTTTCAATTCCGATTAGTCGTTTCTATGTTGCAGATGTTTGTTTATATTTGATCCTATAGTGGTTTCTAATTTTCCTCTTCCTGCGCACTTTGACAGCGTCTTCTTACTGCCCTTACTTTTTTCCTCATGATAATAAGCAGTGTAGTCCACCAAAAGTTCTTCACACCTGCTCTCGATTTATGTTTCCTTTTGCTATCACTGCAGACTGTTTGTATATCAGTATTGCTTTGTTCTATGAATTGGTCAAGTTCATCCTCACTGGTGATAATAATTGGATTAGTGTTTTTGGCAATGTCAGTCAGCCCAATTCTTAATTTAAACCAGTCCAACCGACTGTACCTAAAAATTTGATGGATTGCTTGGCATTGTTATTGTCTGCGTGGGCATAAAAATAAGTAAATACCAAACATGACACTTTCATGCACTTAAGCACACTGAATTAGTTAAAAACTGTTAATATACGCAGTATAACAAAAAAATCGACGCACCAAGAAGGAGTTGTCCGATTGAAACGAAAATTGGTGGATAGGAAGACAATGTGCAGAATAGTAAATGATTAAAATTTCAGAACAATTGAATAATTTATTGCAGAGATACAGTAACAAGTTCAATAAGGCGTTGACCCGCCTCTAGCCTGGATACAAACTGCCACACGGCGTGGCATAGACCGATAAAGCTCCCGGATGATCTCTTGCGGTATTTCCTGCCAAATTCGATCCAATTGTCGAACGAGGTCATCAACATTCCGTGCCAGTTGCAATCGCCTTCCCATCATATCCCAGACATGCTCAATGGGAGAGAGATCTAGTGATCTGGCAGGCCAAGGAAGAGTTTGACAAACTTGCAGACTGTTCATAGCAACACGTGCCGTATGTGGTCTGGCATTGCCCTGCTGAAAAACCAGCCCAGGGCGGTAACAAAACAGGTCTTAGGATGTCGTCGACGTACCGCTGTGCAGTAAGTGTACCTCTAATGACGACCAAAGGGGTCCGGCTGTCAAAAGAAATGGCACCCCAGACCATAATGCCTTGTTGAGGGCCGGTGTGGCGTGCAATAGTGAAAGCAGGATCCTCCTCTGCCCTGTGCGTCTCCAAACACGTCTTAGATGATCGTCAGGACACAGTTGGAAGCGGGATTCGTCGCTAAAGACTATACGTCCCCAGTCGGCATCATTCCAGCCTGATCGAGCCAAAACATTCATGCATACGAAATTTCATAGCAATCGGATGGTTGCTTCTTGGTGCGTCGATTTTTTTTTTTGCAATAGAGTGTAGTTTCAAGGAAAATTTCTATAAGCACATTTATAAACAAAACTTGAGCAAATAGTTTTTTTACATAAATGCCCTGCACATCTTATATAAAAATATACTTTTAAGATAAATAGTGTGTTTATTGTATGTTACAGATGATTCATTCACGTGTCCAAAATTCTTGGGATATTTTCCTCATCCAAGTGACTGTTCCAAATACTACCACTGCATCTCCTTTTCTCCAAGTTTGAAAACGTGTCCAAAGAATTTTCTCTTTGACGGAGTCAAGGGACATTGCAGAAGTGAGAGATATGTGAACTGTGGATCAAGGAAAAGACCAACAAGTAGTGAAAGAGTTTCTTTCCTTGTGATCATACAAATATTTACAATATTTATTTTAATTCCAGGTCGCAAGACTTTGAGGAGCCTTAGCTATATAATTTTACTGGATTCCTTAAGTATTCACCCTCTCAAGGTACCCCTGCTAAATAGCGAAGGATAATTTAAAATATTTAGTGATCAAGCGATTACGCTTTTATTATACAATGAAGTATAAATATATTTCTTTTTCGAATATTATTTCTAAAAATGAAACACTTTGCATTTTTTCTTCAAATTTTATACCATCGCTAATTTTTATCAGAAAAAAACATATTTTTTAAATTACATATTATTGGGCATCACTAGAGTCACAACCATTATTCAAGATATTTGTTGCGTCTGTTGTCAGGTAATTATTTGGGGCTTCAGAGATCCTAAATGCCCCAAATATGTACGACATGTAGGGAGAAGACCGGTTCCATGTCTTGACCCTTCCCTGTCTTCCTTTTCTCAGTAGTATAAAAATGCACTGCGATATTTTCCCCATTCTAAATACTTTTCGTATTCAGCTGTCATATATATCTTTTAAAATTTCCACAACGTTTCTGTTAGAACTATGTTCAATGCAGTTTCCTAATTTAAAGGTTTTTAATCTGTTTGAAAATCACAAGACGCAAACAAACGTATTTCCTTCTCCTATGACTCTCCACACGCTTATGGTGTAAGCATGAGATGTGTTGCCATAGGTAGAGTATTCTGCTCTAAGCCATGTGTAACCCATTTTGATTGCCAATACATAGTGTTTGAAAATCTTAGATAATCCTCTTTCAACCACTCCCATCCTTACAAAAAGAAATTTTCCACTATAAACGCTACTTATCAACATTTTTAATATAAATTATATGACTTGGGTTTGTAAAAAGCAATCATTGCAATAGAGGTCATAGAGATAAAGGCACCACGGTTTTGCGTCGTGGTCGTTTGATCAGATTTACTTACCAAAAGAACTGGTTCTCTACAATCTGAATATGGGTGAGTTTTAAGTTGACTCCTGAAACAGAATCGTAGTTCTTCGCATTGATAGACCAGTGTCTTAACCACTGAACCAGCGTTGCTCCCCACATATGCAGCATGTTGCAACTCAAAAAGAAAGTACTTAATACTAAAATTTAAATTGTCTGTAAATGAAAATGGCAAATTCATTCCATTTTTTGGGGGGTAATCATGCAATTTTCAAATGAACTAATACCGCTAAGTCTATAAACCTATGCATTTTTCTATTATTATTTTTATTGAACGTTAAAAAGTTTCACAACATGAAAAGAAAAAAAGAAATAATACAAATTATAAATTTCATTTTATTTAGTATTAATGATTTTTGTATCGCCTTAGTTAGCCATGGTTCATCGTATTTAATGTAGGAAATTATAACAGCTGCGATAAATCATAGTATGTATGTTTATAGATGATAGAAAGTAAAGTAGGTCATGAAATTCCATATATGGCAGGTGAAGGTGATTTCCTTCATAATGTATCAAAACTGTATAACATCTTATAAAAAATGAAACTATAATTTTTTTATAAATTTAGGTGAAACTACAGTCGGTACTACTCCTATACCAACAACACCAGAACCTACTACAACTACCTGCACCCCACCAACCACTCCACAGCCAACCACCACCCCGCCCACAACTACACAGCCAACCACCACCCCGCCCACCACTACACAACCAACTACCACCCCGCCCACCACTACACAACCAACCACCACCCCAACTACCACTACACAGCCAACCACTACCCCGCCCACCACTACACAGCCAACCACCACCCCGCCGACCACTACACAACCAACAACCACTCCACCCACCACTACACAGCCTACCACCACTCCACCTACAACTCCACAACCAACAACCACTCCACCCACCACTACACAGCCTACCACCACCCCACCTACAACTCCACAGCCAACAACCACTCCACCTACAACTCCACAGCCAACAACCACCCCACCTACCACTTCACAGCCTACCACCATCCCACCTACAACTCCACAGCCATCCACTCCAACTCCAAAACCAACTGAGCCACCTGAAACAGATTGTGATGAGGATGATTTGGAATGCATCATTAAAGAAACTGGAGATATTACTGTATGGTTTAAATGCCCAGAAGCAATTGGAGCCTATCGCCATCCAAGTAGCAATAGACTCTTCATTTTCTGTAAGAATTGGAAGCCATTTGTGAAGAAGTGTGGGCAGATGTTAGTGTATTCTGAACAAATGAGAACTTGCGTTAATGAGAACTTGCATAAGATGAAGAAGAAGAAAATTTTTATTTTATTTTAATTTCAACGTAATACTTGGTTTTTTGGTTCATAGTTATGTAAGAGGAATCAAAGATACTGCTCTTTAAATAAATCTTAATATAATAAATGTTTATTACGAAATTATTTGCTGCAGAATTCAATATCTATGCTGTACTAATAAATGAAAGTTTGTGCGACTATCTTTGTGTTTCACTCATAGCTCTCCTGAACAGTTCATACTAGAATCCTAAAATTTGGATAATGGGTGCAAGGGGGAATCTTTCCAATTATGTAAAAGATGACTTTATTTATTTAAAAACAAGTTATTTTGGGAGTTTGTTACATATTTTCTTAAATAATTATTTTTCTTTGATTCATTGACAAATGACCAACCACCACCGACCAACCACCGACAATGACCGACCAGCCTACCACTACACAGCCATCCACTCCAACTCCAAAGCCAACTGGGCCACCTGAAGCAGATTGTGATGAGGATGATTTGGATTGCATCATTAAAGAAACTGGTGAGATTCCTGAATGGTTAGAATGCCCAGAAGCAATTGGAGCCCATCGCTATCCATGTAGCAATAAGCTCTTCCTTTTCAGTAAGAATTGGAAACCGTTTGTGAAGAAGTGTGGTCAGAACTTAGTGTATTCTGAGAAAAATGAGAACTTGCGTTACGCCGTATAATGAGAAGAAAAAAAATTTTTTTAATTCGTTACGTAATAAGAGATTTTTTTCGTTCATAGTTATGCTAAAAGAACTAAAGGTATTATTCTTTATATAAGTAAATCTTAATATAATAAATTTTTGTGACAAAAATATATTTGCTGCAAAATTCATTATCTATGCTGTACTAATAAACGAAAGTTTGTGTGACTGTCTGTGTCTCTCATAGCTCCCCGAACGATTGGGACTATTATCCAAAAATTCAGACAATGAGTGCAACGGAAAAATTTTGACCTTCTTTCCGTGTGAAACATTATGTAATCCAATTACGTAATTTTACGTTTGCGGAAATTGTTGGTACAATTTGAAAGATCATGATTCAACTTTTGGGATCAAAATGAGCATAGGAAGTTTAAAACTCCTTTCCTTTTTTTAGCACGATAATTCCAAAAGCATTCTTATGTAAGTACCACATCCCCATAGAATGATATGAAAATTTCTGGTATTAAAACTAGAAAGAAGTTATTAACTTCCATCTCTTCATTTTAGTCTATCCGAATGTTGCATGGGTAAAAACGACACCATTTCTGAAAGCTTGAATCACAATCTTTTAAATTATACCAATTGTTTTCAAAAACGTTTGCTGCTCAAAGAAAGATTACTTTTATAAAGTTAATACAAAAGTGTTCGTAGTAATATGTCACCCATCTGCACTTGTCTAGAATTTTTACAAACTAATGTGTAGTAATAACATTTTCACTTTTAATTGTATTTTGCTGAAAATCATTTTCACCCTTTCTTTCATCCTCCTTTTAATTTCTTATTTGTTTATTTTAAACATACAATGCATTTCTCAGAACTTTGGAAAATTTCATTTCAGTAATTTTATACTTTCTTTTTATACTTGAAAAACTCAGTAGAAAAACGGTTTATAGCCCGTAAGAGTTGATTTGGAGAAAAAAGGATTTTGCAGGCGAAAAATAAAAGTTTTTCCACAATACGGCCCACCTTCTCTGTATAATAACTCAAAGCTAATACCAATTTCTCACATTATTGATTTGTCAACACTCTGTAATCCTTGAGACGAGACAGATTGTCATCCTATTGTCATTTTTGTGAAAAATGGACATAAACTATTATTCCCCCTTGGCTTTGATTTACTTGATTGATTAATCTACTTTTTAATCCTGAAAGAAATTTTGGTGGTTTCTGATAGAAATTATGAAACTATAGTTACAACTTATATAAATCATGTATGGCAAAAATATAAAAAACAGTTATGAAAAAAACCACAGCCTATTTCTCCAAATGATTTCTAAAATAAAAGGTCAAATTTTTAGATATTATAACACCAGCAACGTAAAAAGAAAAGACATATACATAAAGACACACTTGGAAACATTTGTAATAAAATAGTAATAATTGTAGCAAACTACAAAAATAAATAAAATTTAATAAATAGAAAGATATAAAAGATATAGAAAGATATAAAATGTTTAGTCTCTCTAATATTCTAAAGTTATACAGCATAACTTTAAATTTTCTACTTAACTGATGTTACCTAATGTACTACTGGGGTGCATTTGTAATAAAATAATAGCAGTTGTTAGCAAACTACAAAAATAATATAGTTCTTCCGACAGCTGGTTAAGATCCTATTTTCTAGATAGTGGCTACCTCTCATATTTATTAGTTAAGAATCAATAATTCAAAAATTGTAATATTCAAGGACTCTCAATTATTAAATTGTGTTCTTTAAAGTATTTTAAAATGGGAATTAGTTTTCTAATAATTTGTTAAAAATGTGAGTAATAATCATTTTACGAAAAACAAAATTGGAAAAAAAATCGTATATTTCCGCATAAGATAACTGAGTCAATTCTCTTTTTAAAAATAATTTGAAGTGCAAATTTTGATTGCGTCAATTGAATTCAAAGATAGTAAATAAATAATGTTGCAAGAAATAATGTCGAGATACATAAAATAAATCTCTCATTAGAGATCAATAGAATTTTCTTTGCATTTAAAAATAGATTTGTTTTTGTTCCCCTTCCTCATATCTCATTCTCAGTTACAGTTTTCTTGTGTTTTCGAGTTGATGGCTTTCTTAATCAAACAGTTTGTTTCAATAAATGTATTTCACAAGAATAAAGATAAAAATTTAAAATCTGTTTTTCAAATTATTTGGAAACGAGGAAGTATTGTTCCTTATCTTTATCGCCAAATTTGACTTCTCTTTTTATTTTTAAATGTATTTTTAAATTTGTTTTCAAGTATTAATATTTACAGTGATTGTAAATAATTCATTCATTTTAGATTAACAAGTTTTGAAAGATTGATTCTGATATGCTGGAATATTTGAATTCGAAGCTAATTTTCGGTAAGCTAAATTGCATTTAGATTTATTTTATTTAATTTTCACTTGAAAAATGAAGTTCTCGTTAAAAAATCAATTCGCTGCACGAACCTGATTACATAATAAAATACAGACAACTGCAAATAATATTTATATAATTGAGAAGTAAAAAAAACTTCAAAAACCTAATTAGTTTTTGGGAAAATACTTTATACATAATATTAAATATTTATACATTTATTTCTTAATCTTGCGAACATTATGCTACAAGGTTCTTTATAGTTTCAGAATTCGAAAAATATAAAATTTTGAAAGTATTTTGTTCAAGTAGTGATAATATTTAGTTAATAGAAACACTATATTAAAGTATTGACATTACTATTGTGTCTTTTATTCGAAATATCATTAGCTAATAGTAAATCATGAAGCTTCGATTTTATTGACATCGGAAGTATGATTTCTTCATGAATTTATATTTTAAGGATAACCATTTAAAAAAAATTCTATTCATTATTTTGAGCATAATCTTTAAATTTTGAATAATTATTTAATTTTTTTCAATGATATATTCGATACGAGAATTAGATTTTGGGTTTCAAAACCCAATTTAAATAATTATCTTTAAGTACGAACAAAAGAAAGTGAACATTTTAAATTTTTTTTCTTCTTGTTATTTTAAGTATCATTTTTAAATTTTGTATAATCGTTTAATTTTTATGAATGATATATCAGATGCGAGACTTAGATTTTGAGTTTCAGAACCCAACTTAAATAATCAATTTTTAATGTACTGTCTTATTTTCTAAGTAGGGTTCTTCTTTCAAATTTTGCAAGGAGGTGATCTTATAAGTCAATTTTAAACTAAAAAAATTCGCTAAAACTTTACATGATTAAATTTTTTTTCTCTTTAACGTTACGCATAAAAAAAATTTTTTATTAAGACATCATGACTCATATATGGTACACTGAACTTAATTAGTATATAACAATCAATTAATAAAGCTTTACTAATTATATTTAAAATGTTGGTAGCTTTCTGGACACCATAAAAAATTTCTAAACCTTTGTAAAATCCGAAAGTCTTTTATCTCTAGATTGTTTTTTAAAATGATTATTTTCACATATTTAATCATGAAAGCAGTATTAAAATGGTGGTAGTGTCATTTATTTGGTAGTTTTAAAAATGATTATTCTGGGTAACTGACATGACAGTAAAGGACCAGGCACTTCTCTTGTATGTCACAAAACAATAAATGTGAACCGGGAATTTTTTTTAAAAGGCATCTTTATAACTCTAAACATTTTTTTAAATATATAAGAATTTTGAAGTTATCTAAGAAAACTGTTTCATAAGCGAACTATGATTATCAAGAATTCGGTAAAACAGGAAGAAATTTGTATCATCTTTGTATTTGGATCGATTGTGACAGAAGAAGACCATCGAAGATTGATGAGAACCATTAAGAGTGGTAGATATTCATGCCTTCCTCAAATTGTCACTTATTTCAATGCTAGACATCAGTAAGTGACAGCGGCTGAACTATTCAAGGAAAAATTATTGATAAGAGACTCACCAAGTGGACTGTTGTTGCCTAGCCAAAAACACTTTGTCTGTAATTTATTCAATATATTTGTAATATATTGTTTGTAATATATTCAACTTTCTAAAAAATTTAAATAAAGAACTAAAATTTAATAGTATAGTCCTTTGTAGCTGAGTGAAACTTTTTTTGCAAAATGTATGTAAAAATTTGCTTGTTCCAGGCATAGTGTTGTGCTTAGCTATAGGTATTTTCTTATTGGATTCACATGTGGATGCTTCAGCTCTAAAATCTAGAAGCAGCTCTGAAGAGAGTTCAGACGAAATTTTTAGTAAGTTTAGTTTTATAAATAATTATTACATTATCTAATACTTCGTATGATTCCCATGCATTATTACTTTGTTAGTGTTTTCTTTTCTTTTTTTTTTCTTTTACTGTCTTGTAGTACTTTTTTTTATCTCATATGATTTGCATCCCGATCAACATTATCCTTTATAAGGTGTTCAGAAACTTTCCTTTCTATTAAGCAGAACAACATGAAGAAAGAACTCTATATCAAAGTTTATAACATCATTTTAAGGTAAAGAAAATTCCTATATAAAATTTGATAACATTCTCTCAGAGGCTCACGCTTTCAATCCATGTTTCTGTCTTCTTTCTTTCAATCCATAAAATCTTTCAATCTGTAAAATCTTATATCAATCCAAGCAGGAGAAAAATCCTCATATTAAATTTTATAATATTCCTTGAAAGGAAAAAAATTTCTAACACTGCATGAATGAGACAAAAAAAACTTACAAAAAGTATTATAACAACCTGTAAAAATTACAAATTCATGAATATGTTTTTTTTTAAAAAAAATCTTATAAAAGAGAAAAATGTTGACTCAAAATTTTATCACAATCTGGAAAGGTAATAAAAACTCGATAAAGTTGTATAATAGCCTGAAGGTGATAAATTTAATATAAAATTTTACAACACCCTATAGAAGAGGAAAATCCTAAAATAAAATTTTGTGACATTCTGTGAAGATGAAAGCTCCCTTCCTAAAATTTAAAACCATCTCGAGAGAGAAAAATTTCCCACATAAACATTTATAACATATTCCATATAAAAAAAAAATTCTTTCAAAATCATAACATCATGCGTATTTGAAAATTTCTAATTAAATTTCAATAATGTCCAAAGAAAATTAAGTACTTCTGAAACTGTATTTTCCAGGAAATTGAGATATATATTTATGCATGAACGGCTAACACGGTTGATTTCCTCAAAAAACTATTGGTGATCTTGGATAGGAATAATCATAAATAATCATAAATAGGAATAAATATGTTTTCGCAATACCGTCATTCGGGTCTACTTTGTGCAAATTCGAATTTGGCATTTTTCAAGTGCTGCTATTCAGTATTATGTTTATTTCACGTTAAAAATGTGTGGAATTTGAAGATAGAAGTCTCTTCTATTACTACAAACATTTTTTCGAATTTTAAAACAATCTCAGAGTGTGTTTCGTTCATCCAATGTCAACAATTTTCCGAGGACGTCGGATGTCAAAAAGTGTGCGTGGAAACTTTAGCTGTGAAATGCAAAGACGTTGATAAAACAATTGTCGTAAGTGCAAAATTTTTTATTTATATATTAATAAACAATTATATCATGTTAGCGTTAAAAAAATTTGAAAATTAATAACGAATAAACGGAAAATGAAAAAAAATGCACTTTGGGGCTACTTTGTGCAAAGTTTCATTCGTTTTTTTTTTTCGGCAGAAAAATGGCCAAACGTTATAAAAAAATACCTGGAACGAGAAACTACCGTGATTACACTTTAGAAAATCTGCAACAATGTTTGCAAGCAGTTGCTGGTGATATGTCGATTGCAGAAGCTTCTCGGAAGTACAAAATCCACAGAAATACTATCTCTAATAAAATTCACAAGAAACACATGAAACGTGCTGGTAAACTATTATTTTTCTTCTACAAAGAGTTTTCTAATGAATTAATCAAACGATTTAACACATAAAAATATATTTTAAAGGACATCAGGTGATTTTGACAGAAACTGGAGAGCAAGTTCTGACATGTTCATTGAAGCATGTTATGTTCAAATGTATCAATATTATAAATGTTAATAAATATGTAATAATTATAATTTTTGAAATATCATCCATTTCAATGTTAAAAAAAGTATATGACTTCCTTTTGTTTAAACTCAAATCTTTTGAAATAAACATTATTTTAAAGAAAAAATTCTTCAAAAAAAAATTTTTTTAACGCTGAAAATTATTTTCAAACTAATATCTTTACATATCTTGATGTTTTTTGTCTTTAAAAATGTCAAAAATTAACTTTTTTAACAATTTTATATCAATATTTTACTAAAAACATGATTATTAAACTGAATTCCTATCGCTGCACAAAGTAGCCCCATTTGGGGGCTACTTTGTGCGAGGTATGTTTTGACTTATTATTCGTAAATATTACATACAAATAATGCCAATATTGATCAAATTTACTCGTCTGAGACCAGTTATGAATATAATATCGATAAATTTTACTAAAATTTGAATTAACATAGTTTTTTTACATGTCAAAGTTCAAAAACTGCGAAATCCTGCACAAAGTAGCCCCGAATGACGGTACGTTTTTTTTTCTGTTAAAAAAAATCCTTCTTAGTTTCTTTGAGTTTATACAATAAAAGTAATGATTTTTTAAATATAAAATCTAATAAAATGTTCAATCGCACATAATTTTAATGAAAAATCAAATTAAAAAAAATATTTACCGTATTTCTTTCTAGCATAATGCAAAAGTAGGCAAACAGTTATTAATCTAAAAAACACTTGTTAAATGGTGTATCTTTCTTTATTTGTTCAGAATTACCCCGTTTTCAGAATTTTCTATCCAAGATACGGAATCGTTTCGCTTGTACAGAATTTTATTGTCTTCTAACCAAGAGACGGAAACGTTTTGGTTGATCAGAATTACACTGTTTATAGAATTTTCTAACCGAGATACGGAATTGTTCTGCACATACAGAATCAACCGCGTTTGCAGAGTTTTCTAACCAAGATACAGAAGATTCTTATTTGTACTTTTTAGATATTATAGAATGGGTCAGAGATTGGGATTGGAACAGAGACCGAGGCATGGATAAACAGAAGAACTTTAAATGTCCATCGTCCCACGGTAGCTTCTCCGATATTGAAGATTGCTCAGCATACTTCATGTGCAGAAATTGGAATTCCAAGTGGAAACCCTGTCAAGGAAGGAAACGCTTTGATAGGTACAGAAAAGTATGTCTTCCATTCAATATTGCCGTATGTGATGACGGAAGTGGTGAGTTATTATCATATTCAATATATATATTTTTCCACTGCACTAATCAAATTCTTATTTCCCATTTTATAGAATATACTTGCTGAAAACCCATTTTTCTTATTGGGGGAGGCAAGCAAACAATCAATGAATCAGTGTTAATAAACATTACTAAATCATGCACAAGACTAAAGACTATATACTGACATAATAAACAAAACTAAATAATTCTTTAGATAAACAGAAAAAGAACTTCAAATGTCCATCGTCCTACGGTACCTTCTCTGATGTTGAAGATTGCTCAGCATACTTCATATGTAAAAATTGGAATTCCAAGTGGAAATCCTGTCAAGGAAATAAACGTTTTGACAGGTACAGAAAAGTATGTCTTCCATTCGTTTTTGCCCAGTGTGATGACGGAAGTGGTAAGTTATTATCAAATTCAATGCATAGTTTTCCATTGCACTAATCAAATTCCTATTTCTCATTTTATGGAATATACCAGCTAAATATCCGTTTTTCTCAATGGGGAGGCGAGCAAACTATCTATGAATCTGTGTTAATAAACATTACTAAATCATGCACAAGACCTAAGACCATATAGACCATAAACAAAACTAAATAATTCAAATTTCTTTTATTTTTTTATTATTTGTTCCCCTTCCCAGGTGGTTTAGCGTTATTAGATTAAAAAACACTTTTTTTTCTCTTTTTAAGAAAATCTCCACTTTAAACTGAAAATTAACTGTAATCAGAATCATTTTTCACTTTTGTTTGAAGCCAACTCATAATAGTCCAAATTTACCATTGGCAAGCAATTTTCTAAGGCATTTATTCCTTTCGGTATCGGGGTGATAGTATAACCATAATGTGCTGTTCTTTGTGCGCGGAAAATAATGTAAAAATGTGCGGTTCTCTTGAATGGATAAGTACCGTTTGTCTATTAATTTTGAATATTGGTATATAGCTTGTTTTTTTCTTTTTTAATTTCAATTACCGTTGATTTTCAGTTATTTAGTTTTGCAGAAACGCGTTCTAAAAGCATAACTATAAATAAATTAAATACGTGGTTTTAGATAACTTTAGAAATACTAATTAATACACCGAAGAGCCATTACATTATGACCACCCTGCTAATAGCATGTAGGGCCACCTTTAGCCCTCAAAACTGCTAGCACCCGCCGTGGCATTGATTCCACAAGGTGCTGATAGGTAATCTGAGGTATCTGGTACCAAGCGCTCACCAGCTGGTCCTGCAATTCCCTCACATTGCGAGTGGGTAGCGTGGCAGCACGAATTTGGTTTTCCAAGTAGGACCACAAATGCTCTATTGGATTAAGGTCAGGTGAATTTGGGGGACAAGACATGACTTGAAAGTCGCTGGAATGTTCCTCGACGATTTGACCCTTATGACATGGTGCATTATCCTGTTGGTAAACACCATCCCTGCCAGGATAAACTGTTGCTATGAATGGGTGAACCTGGTCTGCAACTATGTTCAAGTAGCTTACAGACGTCAGGGATTGTTCTATGAGGGATTATGAGTCCTAAGGTGCCCTATGAAAACATTGTTCCTGGGCCAGCCCTTTGTTATAGATGGAGGGTGGTCATAATGTAATGGCTCTTCGGTGTTTATTTATGTATATAGTTAAAAAAGAGACAGAAAAAATAAAAAAAGCCCGTAAACAAAACAAGGAAAAGATATAATCTTGTCTTCAGCTCATAAAATTATATCAATAAAAGTTTAAAACTTCCTATAGCCAACTGGTTTTGATGTTTTTAATCCTGCTTTGTTTCAACGAATTTTGATAAGTTTCTTGTCTTTACCCCTTGCTTAAATATTTATTTGTGATCTCTCATCTATCTTGAAACAAATTTTGCAAAATGTACTTTAGTCGAAAAAGCTATTTTATGCATAATTTATTTTATTATTATTCTTTGTCTAAAATTGCATCAAAGTCATCTTCGTACCTCATTCCTAAAACAAAGCAATTATTTTTCCAGATGACAAAAAGACGACGAATGATGTAATTGGAACCACAACTCCTAATGGTAAATGTTTTTGTTCAATTTTTTTCATAGCACATCATTTGAAATAAGAAATAAATTTCTAAGTTTCATTACAGTTCTCTATATAACATAAAATCATAATGGTCTGATACCGTTTTCCATTGTTGTCGGCGCATTTTTATTGACCGGAAAATCACGTGGTAGGATCCAGTTTTCCCCCATTCATTTCCATATTGTTTAGGTTGTCATCAGCATAAAATTAACAAAAGTCGTAAAGGTATTGTTTTCCTTTAAATAGTTTTGTATCCTTAATTTAAAGTTATTTTTCAGTACTGCTATTATTAGCGAGAATTTTAAATTATGGTTGAGAAATCATCAAATTTGTTTGTACAATATAATGTATTAAGAATATAAATGTTATTAAAAAAATGATAATTAAGAAAATCACTTCTGTTCACGAAGAGATCTAAATGCTTATAATACTAATAGATAGTAATATTTGGACGTGGGAAGTAGAGGCGCAAGAGCGTAAGTAAATAGAATTCCTTTTAGTACATAGATGTTATGTGAATATTTTTAACTTTAGTTGAAAAACTGTTTTCTGCCAAGAAAAAACAATTATTGCTAAGCAATCATCGGGGTTGGTGAGCGGTAGCGAACTGGGGGCTTTGCCCCCTAGTACTTTAAAAAAAGTGATTGAACTGCAGACTGGGTAAACTAAAAGAATGCATTTTGCTACACTTTAGACTATTCCAAACTGAAATACTTTCACAGATTCCTACTGATTTTCTTCTTCGGTCAAACCACGTTGTCGCTACAAATGATGGTTCTTTTTACAACTATTACTTTCTTCAGAGAGCAGCGCCATCCGTCTCAAATAGTGTAACTAATTTTGAGTTTTGGTGGAAATATAAATCTTACATTCAGATCAGAAAAAAGCAAATCTTACGTATCTACCTGCTTTCGTTTTTTCTTTTATTGAACTCCGCCAGGTCTAATCTTAATGGACTACAAAGAATGGTCCTGTGTAGCCCTCTCAGGCTGTCTTAGGACCACACGAACTGTACGTAGACCACTGAGTTATAATCATTTTATAAACTGTTATAAACTTATCAATGTTTCATATTATTAGTCCAGTTAATTTTATTGTAATGTATTTTAAAGTTCAGCTCAGTTGAGGTCAATTGAAAGTCCAGGATGGTCGAACGTATGGGTATATACATTGTAAATTAAGAATGGCAAACAGCAATTTTGTTTAGTTCGAATGTAAGCGCATATACATTGCAAATTAAGAATTTCAAAAGCGGTTATGTTTAGTCTTATTTTGTGATGTAAAAATTTGCAGAACATCGATATGAAATGTGCGTGAATGTAATAAGTTACAAGTGCACTTATATAATCAATAAATATTGTTTTTGTTTTCTATAAGGAATTTATTATTGTTAAATTAACAGCATTACAAGCCAACAATAAAAATAAATAAAAACCAAACATGACACTTTCATGCACTTGAGCACACTGAATTAGTTTAAAACTGTTGATATAGTTTCTGAAAAAATTACAAAAAGCACATTTATAAACAATACTTGAGCAACAAATAGTTTTTTACATAAATGTTCAGCACATCTTATATAAAAATATACTTTTAAAGTAAATAGTGTGTTTTCTCTATGCTGCAGATGCATTCATGTGTCCAAGCTTCATGGGATTATTTCCTGATCCAAATGACTGTTCCAAGTACTACAAATGTACTTCTTATGTTCCAAATTTGAAAACATGTAGGAGGAATTTTCTCTTTGATGGAGTCGAGAAACGATGCAAAAAACCGGAGAAAGTGAACTGTGGATCAAGGAAAAGACCGACAAGTAATGAAAGAGTTTTTTTCTGTGATCATACAGATATTTACAAGATTTACTTTAATTCTAGGTCGCTAGACTTTGAGAAGCCCTATGTAAATCATTTTGTGAGATCTTTTGAATATTCACCCTGTTATGTTGCCCCTACTAAATAGCGAAAGCTAATTTAAAATATTTAGTGATCAAGCGAATACGCTTTTATTATTCAATGAAGTATGCATATATTATTTTCAAATATCATTTCTAAAAATGAACAACTTTACATTTTTGCTTCAAATTTTATGCCATCGCTTATTTTTTATCAGAAAAACATATTTTTTAAATTGAATACATATTCAGATATATATTCAGATACATATTCAGATATACATATACAGATAAACATATTTTTAAATTGTTGGGCATCACTCAGGGCTAAAGAGAATAGAAGGGCTGGTTCACTCCTTTGAAGTATCTCTCGCCGCGCCGATCCTCCGACGTCACTCTAGTGACGTCACTTTGGCGCAAAGCTCGCACTTTTTCTTCAAGAACGGAGCGTTTGGCCTTACTTGCTCTAACTAATATTGGATCATTTCTTTTTGCGAGATATTCTAAGACATTTGTTATTTTCTATAATGACTTTCCTCAGTTTTTGCAGTGAATTTACAAGAATTTAAAACTATTATCGAAATGCCAGTTTGCGCGATTGCAACTTGCAATAATTCTGATATAAAAACAAAAGGAAAAAGTATAATTTTTCGCGTGTTCCCTAAAGTAAATGAACAACTATGTAAAGAATGGATTCCGAAATGACACAGTTAATATAAAACAGCAATACGTTTATTCTGTCGTAAAGAACTTTTATAAAAATTCATTATCTAAATAGAAACCGCCTCGTTACTTCATAAAGAAAGGCAGGTGAAAAGAATTAAAAAATAGATAAAGTCAAAGAAAATTAAAATGTAAGTAAAAAGTATAAATAAAATATATAGTATATAGTTGAAATTCTCCTAATTTCATAACATATTTTTTAATGTAGTTATTCTAAATATTTATGATTTTTTTAAAAATTATATTCTCTTCAATTTAAATATCTATAAATTATATCATCGTAAATTTAAACGTCTATAAACATTGTAAAATTTCTAATGTCATTATGAACCTAAATTATTATTTTGTCTCAGTAATTAGCGTTTAAGGTTGATGTTTCCTAATGATTAAGTATGAACAAATTGCTTTTAACGACATATTTTAAAATCAGGGATTCTAAATTTAACTTAACTTATCTTTATAAAAGAATATGTAGATAAAAAAAGTGTCGATATATGCCTTCATTTTTCTTAATAGTTAAAGTTAAAACTGAACTTTTTAAAATAAAGTATTTATCGTGTCATTTTCACCAACTAGCAAAACATTTTTATAAGTTTAAAATGCTATTTTTTTAATATAATAACCAAGAAAGTTTTTTTTAACTATGTTTATGAACGGAAATAATGTGTTAATTACGTAAAGTTTGAAGGCTGATAACCAGAAAAAGTCTAACTTATTTTTACAAAGAGAAAGATACAAAGTTATCATATCTTTGCTTGCGATCTCCGAGATCTGTGGACACAGTGACGTCATGAGGAGGGAAATCGTAGCTTCAGCTCTAAGAGCGGAGTGAACTAGCCCTTGTATTCTTTTTAGCCCTGGGCATCACTAGAGTCATAACCAAATTTCAAGATATTTCTCGTGTCTGTTGTCAGGTACATATTTGGACCTTTAATGGCCCTAACCAAATTTAGCAGTCACTGAATTTTTCTATTGGCTATCACAGCGCTTGAATACGCCATCTATAGAGAAGAACAGTTCCATGTCTTGACCCACCCCTTTCTTCCTTTTCTCAGGAGTGTAAAAATATGCTATGATATTTTCCCCATTCTTAATATTCCTGTATATAGATGTATATTGTTAAATACATCTTTTAAAATTTCTACAACTTTTCTTCTAGAACTATGTTCAATTTAGTTTTCTACTCCATATAGTTTCCTAATTTAAAAGTTTTAAATCTATTTGAAAATCGAGGCACAAACTAACGTACTTCTTTCTCCTATACGCTGATGGTGAAAGCATGTGATGTGTTGCCATAGGTAGAGAATTCTGCTCTACGCCACGTGTAGCCCATTTTGGTTGCCAATACATTGTGTTGGTAAATCTTAGATAATCCTCTTCCATCCTCTCCCACCCTTACGAAAAGAAATGTTCCACTTTTAACGCTACTTATCAACATTTTTAATACACTGGTGTGCGAAACTTAAGCAACAAGTGCGTTGTCATAACTCTACAAGAAATCATCCGATTGATATGAAATTTGAATATGATGTACATTATTTTGTACTTAAACGATGGTAAAAGAATAATGGCGCAGAATTGAATATAAAGCTTAAAGTAGGGTATGGAACAAAAAAAGGCTTTATTTGACATATAGTGGCGTTACACATGATTGCCTGAAGAAGCGTAAGTACAACTGGCAGATGTTCCTTAGTATGGGATATGCCCTCCCCTTACTGTAATTGTTGCTTGGCATCGTCTCTCCATGCTAAGCACCAGATTATCCAGGAGTTCTTGGGGTAAACGTCTCCTTTCCTCCTTTAACGCATTTTTCAGTTGATGGGTGTTACCAGGAGGAAACTGTCGTGTCGCAAGACGTCTCCCTAATGCATCCCACACATGCTCTATGGGATTCAGATCTGGAGAGTAAGCTGACCAATCCATTCGTGTAATATCTTCACTTTCCAGTAGCTCTTGAACATTAACAGTACTGTGTGGCCGGGCATTGACATCCATAAAAATGAAGTCTGGTCCAATGGCCCCTCGGAACAGACGCACATGGGGTAGGATTACCTCATTGCAGTAGCGGTCTCCAGTTACAGAACCTCGGTTGAAGATCTGAAGCTCAGTCCGCCCGTTCAACATAATGCCACCCCAGACGACAACTCCAGGACCACCGTAACGATCTCTTTCTGCGATGTTATTGGAATGAAATCGAGCTCCAACCTCTCTCCAGATCAACTGAAGTTGAAAATCGCTTGTAGCACTAAAACGACTCTCATCTGTGAAGAGGACGCGACTCCATTGATGAGGTGTCCAGGTTTCGTGTTCTCTGCACCACTCTAAACGGTGCCGCCGATGGCTAACTTTTAAAGGTACGCAGCGTTCAGGACGTCTAGCAAATAAGCCACCTTTGTGGAGGAGTCTGGCCACTGTAAATCTTGATACTTGTCGTCCTGTGGCTGTGCACAGTTGCTGAGATATGGCGCTCGCTGACTGAAAACGGTTTCTTTTCGCCTGGAGGACAATGTAACGGTCATCTCTTGGTGTTGTTTTCCTTGGACGGCCACCACCAACCTTCCAAACAGCTGTACCAGTAGTTTTAAAGGCATTCCAATCACGATAAACAACACTTTTGTTGATTCCGAACTCTTCGGCGACACTGGTCACACTACGCCACTCCTCAAGCTTCCCAATCATTCTTCCTCGAGTAAAGTCGTCTAAATGATTTCTTGAAGATATGTTTCACGAAACAAATCACTTGCACTTCCAGAGAATGTCTTTAACTACGGTGCTCTTCATCGTTTTATCGCAGCTTTGACCTGCGAGGCGCCGACCCACAAGGTTTACATACACTTACATCACCTACGACGTTTTATTTCTAAAATTTGCATACAAATAATCTTTCTACTGAATTACGTGCATATTATACTGCAATTTCATGGCTAGCTTATACTTTGTTGGGGAGCTGTCGCCGAAAAACCACTTGTTGCTTAAGTTTTGCACACCAGTGTATAAACTATAAAACTTAAAAGCTACCTATTAGATAAGTAAAAGGCATTCCCTGACAAGAGGTGTTATCGAGATTAAGGCATCAGAATTTTGCATCGAGGTCGTGTGATCAGATTTACTTCCATATTCAGATCGTAAGGATCTGAATATGGGTGAGCTTCAAGCTGCCTGCAGGGATAGAATCGCAGTTCTTCGCGTTGATAGACCAGTGTTTTAAGCACTGAGTCATCGTTGCTTCCTAGATATGTGGAACGTTGCAATTTAAAACGAAAGTACTTTATACTAAATTATGAATTGTCCATAAATAAAAATACCAACTTCATTCAATTTTTGTTAAAGGGTAAGCATGCAACTTTCAAATGAACTAATACCTTAATGCCTATAAGCCTATGCATGTTTTTTTTTAATTGAACACTACGAAGTTTCACTACATGAAAATAAAAAAAGAAATAACACAAATTAAAAAAAAGACATTTTATCTAGCACTCACGAATTTTTTTTATCTTCCTAGTTTGTCTTTATCTAAGCATGGTTGGTCTTATCTAATGTAAAAGAAATTAAAGCAGCGTCGATAAAAAATATAATGAATGTTTACAGATCATAGAAAGTAAAGTAGGTCATAAAATTCCATATTATCTGGTAATTTTTCCATGGCAGGTGAAGATTATTTCTTTTATAATGCAGCAAAATTTGGTAATAGCTCTGATTGAAAATAAAGCAATAATTTTTTTTTGTAAATTTAGGTGAAGCCACAGTCGGTACAACCCCTATACCAACAAGACCAGAACCTACTACAATTACCTCAATGCCAACAACCACTCCACCTGTCACTCCACAGCCAACAATCACTCCATCTACCACTCCACAGTCAACAACCACTCCACCTACCACTCCACAGTCAACAACCACTCTTCAACCAACATCCACTTCACCTACAACTCCACAGCCAACAATTACTCCACCTACCACTCCACAGCTAACAACCACTCCACCTACAACTCTACAGCCAACAACCACTCCACCTACAACTCCACGGCCAACAACCACTCCACCTACAACTCCACAGCCAACAACCACTCCATCTACCACTCCACAGCCAACAACCGCTTCACCTACCACTCTACAGCCAACAACCACTCCACCTACAACTCCACAGCCAACAACCACTTCACCTACCACTCCACATCCAACAACCACCCCACCTACCACTCCACAGCCATCCACTCCAACTCCAAAACCTACTGAGCCTCCTAAAACAGATTGTGATGAGGATGATTTGGATTGCATCATTAAAGAAACTGGTGATATTTCTAAATGGTTTGAATGCCCAGAAGCAATTGGAGCCTATCGCCATCCAAGTAGCAATAAGCTCTTCATTTTCTGTAAGAATTGGAAGCCGTTTGTTAAGAAGTGTGGTCAAAAATCAGTGTATTCTGAACAAATGAGAACTTGCGTTAGGCCTTAAGATGAAGAAAAAGAAAAATTTTATTTTATTTTGTTTTAATTTAATTTTACTTAATTTTATTTAACGTTATTGCGTAACACCATAAAATGAAAAACAAACTTTTTAAAAAAAGTTTTCGTTACGTAATAAAGGATTTTTTGGTTTACAGTTACGTAAAAGGAACCAAAATTATTATTCTTTGTATAAGTAAATCATAATATAATAAATGTTTGTGACAAAAAAAAATTCCTGTAAAATTCGTTATCTATGCTGTACTAATAAACGAAAGTTTGTGTAACTGTCTGTATCTCTCATAGTTCCCCGAACAATTGGAAGTATTATCCAAAAATTCAGACAATGATTGCAAGGGAAATTTTGATCTTTTTTCCAATTAAGGAATTTTACGTTTGCGGAAACTGTTAGCACAATTTTAAAAGATCTTGATTCAACTTTTGAGACCAAAATGAGCATAGGAAATTTAAAACTCCTTTCCTTTTTTTAACACGATAGTTGTAAAAGCATTCTTTTGTAAATATTCCATCCCCAAGAAATAGTTTGAAAATTTCTAGCATTAAAGCTGGAAAGAAATTATTAACTTCCATCTCCTCATTTTGGTCTATCCGAATTTAGCATGGGTAAAAACGACACCATTTCTAAAAGCTTCAAGCATTATTTTTTAAGGTATACCAATAGTTTTCAAAAACGGTTGCTGCTAAAAGAAAGATTATTTTTACAAAGTTAATACAAAAGTGTTCGTAGTAATTTGTCACCTGTCTGTACATGTCTAGAATTTTTATAAATTAATGTGTGGTAATAATATTTTCACTTTAAATTGTATTTTGCTGAAAATCATTTTTACCCTTTCTTTCATCCTCCTTTTAATTTCTTATTTGTTTATTTTAAACATACGATGTATTTCTCGGAACTTTGGAAACTTTCATTTCAGTAGCTTTATACTTTTTTTAATACTTGAAGACATCAGTAGAAAAATGGTTTATGCCCGTAAGAGTTAATTCAGAGAAAAAAGGATTTTGCAGGCGAAAAATAAAAGTTTTTCCACAATACGTTATTCTTTCCTGTGTAATAACTCAAAACTAATACCAATTTTTCCCTTCATTGATTTGTCAACACTCAGTAATCCTTAAGACAAGAGAGGTGCTCATCCAATTGTCATTTTTGTGAAAAATGGACATGAACTGTTCTTCCCCCTTGGTTTTCATTTGCTTTATTAATTAGTCTACTTTTAAATCATAAAGGAAATTTTGGTGGTTTTTGATAGAAATTATGAAACTATAATTACAACTTACGTAAATCATATGCGGCAAAAATATAAAGAGCAATTATGAAAAAACAACAGCCTATTTCATCAAATGATTTATAAAATAAGACGCCAAATTTTTAAATAGTACAACACTAGCAACGTGAAAAGGAAAAACATATACATAAAGACATACTTGGAAACATTTGTAATAATGTAGCAAACTACAAAAATTAATAAAATTTAATAAATAGAAACATATAAGAGATATAGAAAGACATAAAATGTTTATGTCTTTCTAATATTCTAAAGTTATTCAACATAACTTTAAACTTTCTGGTTTTCTGATGTTACCTAATATACTACTGGGGTGCATTTGTAATAATATAATAGTAGTTTCAGCAAACTACAAAAATACTGTAGTTTTTTTCCGACAACTGATCAAGATCCTATTTTCTAGATTGTGGTTACCACTCATATTTTAATAGTTACGAATAAGTAATTAAAAAATTATAATATTCAAGGACTCTCAATTATTAACTCCTGTTCCTTAAAGTATGTATTTTAAACTTTTAAAATGGTACTTCTCATAATTTGTTAAAAATAAGTAATAATCATCTTACATAAAAGCAAAATAGGAAAAAAATTCATGTATTTCCGCAGTAGATAACTATGTCAATCCTTTTCTTTTTTAAATAATTTGAAGTGCAGATTTTGATTGCGTCAATTGAATTCAAAGATAGTAAATAAATCACGTTGCAAGAAATAATGTCGAGATACATAAAATATTTCTCTCATTAGGGATCAATAGAAGTTTCTTTCTATCTAAGAATAGATTTGTTTTTGTTCACCTTCCTCATATCTCATTCTCAATTACAGTTTTCTGGTGTTTTCAAGTTGATGGCTTTCTTAATCAGACAGTTTGTTACAATAAATGTATTTCACAAGAATAAAGATAAAAATTTAAAATCTGTTTTTCAAATATGTGGAAGCGTGTAAGTATTGTTTCTTATCTTTATCATGAAATTAGACTTTTTTTCATATTTGAATTTATTTTTAAGTATTGATATTTATCGTGATTGAAAATAATTTGTTCATTTTAGAATATAACAACTCTTGAAAGATCGACTCGAAAATGCAGGAATACATGAAATCAAAACTAATTCTCGGTAAGCATATATTTAGATGTATTTTATTTACATTTTACTTAAAAAATGAGGTTATTGATAAAAAATCAATATACTTCACGAAAGATTTGATTACATAATGAAATACAAACAACTGCAAATAATATTTATATGCAGGAAAACTGGAAGAAAAAAAACTTAAAAACCCAAAGAGATTTTTTAAAAAAAGGCTTTATGCATAATATCAAATAATTTATTGATTTATTTCTTAATAGTTCGGACACTCTGTAACAGGATTTTTTTATATTTTTAGAATTTAAAAAATTTTAAGAAGCTGAAAACATTTTGTTCAAGTAATGTAAATATTTTCTTAATAGAACTACTAAATTAAACTATTCATATTACTAATAATTGTTGCCTTTTATTTAAAATATCATTAGCTAATAGTAAATCATTAAGCTTTGGTTTTCTTGAAATCGGATGTATGATTTTTTAATGAATTTGTTTCCTAAGAATAAAGCATTCAAGAAAAATTTCTATTCCTTATTTTAAGCAGCATTTTTAAAATTTTAAAAAATTTTTAAATTTTATCAATGATATATTAGAAGCGAGAATAATATTTTGGGTCCCAGAACCCAATTTAAGTAATCATCTCTAATAACGAACATTTAATGAAAATTTTAAGGAAATATTTGAAGGAACAAAAGAATGAATGAACATATATGATATATTTTTTCTCTATTTATTATTTTAAGTCTCACTTTCAAATTTTGTATGCTCGTTTAATTTTTACAAATGATAGATCAGATGCGAGTCTTAGATTTTGAAATTCAGAACCCAACTTAAGTAATCAGTTTTTAGTGTCTCATTATCCTTATTTCCATAAATAGAAATCTGGAGATCAGTGCCTTTCACGAGCCATAGAATAAAAAAAAATTATAAAATATGCATGAATAGAAAACAATAGCATAAATACCAAACAAACTTACAATTTTTTTTTAAATAAAACATTCACAGAAATTGATTCTTTTTACTGTTATCTCCAAAATCCTAAAAGAGCAAGATACTGAAAGAATATCTTACCTGCGTCAACCTTAAAATCTCAATTAGGCACTTTACATTTCAACAAATAATTGCAAAGTTGGTATTGCAACGGAATTAGTGACAAAAGGTGATTTTCCGATTTTAGGTATTTTTAGAAATAAAATCGCTTTAAAAATTACATCAAAATTGATCATTGTTGGTGATGAGCATTCACTCTTCCGCATGTTTCAATTGCTATCATCAAGTATTAAGCCATCATGGCTCAACTATGGTACATAGACCTTTATTTGCATTGTGATAAGCAGTTAATTAAGCCTTACTTATTATATTTAAAATGTTGGTAACCGTCTGGATGACATAAAAAGAATTCACAACGTTCCGAAAATCCAAAATTCTTCAAAAGTATCACTAGATTGTTTTTTAAAATGATTATTCCAACATATTTAATCATGAAAGCAATATTAAAAAGATGGTAGTATCATTTACGAAGTAATTTTAAAAATGATTATCTTAGGTAACAAACATTACAGTATGAGACCGGACACTTCTCTTGGACTACACAAAACAAAAAATATGTGACCGGAAATATTAAAAAAATTAATTCATAGACATCTTCTAGATTTATTATTAAATGCCTTTTTTTGTTAAAAATCTATAAGTATTTTAAAGTTATCTAAGAAGACCATTTTATAAGTGATAAATGAATGCTAAGAATTCGGTAAAACAGGAAATCTGGATCATCTTTGTAGTTGGATCGATTGTGACAGAAGAAGACCATCGACAATTCATGAGACTCATTAAGTGTGGCGAACATTCATCCCTTCCTCAAATTGTCACTTATTTCAATGTCACTTATATCACTTCATCAGTTAATGTCAGCTGCTGAACTATTCAAGGAAACAATATTGATAAGGACTCATCTATTGGACAGTTGATGGCTAGCTGAGGCACGTTGTCTTGACTGGCGAGTCTCGCTTCAAACTGTGTGGAATGGATGTGCGTGCATAAATATGAAGTTAACGTCATGAATTCCTGTATCTTTCATGTCAGAAAGCAAGTGCTCAGGTTAGTGGAGCCTCTTCGTGATATGGTGGGTATGCAATTAGCAGGATATGAAATCCCTGATATGTCTCTGACTGGTAGTTAAGTATTCTATTCAATAATCTCTGCCCATTCATGTTCCTTTCAATGTCCGAAGGAGTTTCACGAGACCAGATGGGCAATGAGACACCTCTACACGTTGAGAGTAGCTACACGTTGAGAGTAGCTACACAGGAGCATTATCTTCTGACTTTAGACTGAGCCCCTGAATCGGCAGACATGGGAGATCATTTAGCGTGGTCTTGCAAAGTGCAATTCCGAAGAGATAACCAGCACGATATATTGATTTTGCAAGCCTGCAGGATTCACAGTTAGTATGAGTTTGCTCCAAATGCCTTCCAGCAACAATCGGTGAATCCATGTCCCGTCAGGACTTGGCGTGGACTTATTGTCAGCTTACACAGCATCAGGATGGTGTAACAATTTATTTTTCCGGTATATTTATTTGCGACCCCTGATGCACATAGTTTAATTTAATTTACTTTTGACACTAATTTTAAAATATATATCGACGTTGGTATTTGCGAACAGTTCTGTAAGACATTTTGTTCAACCAAACATCCAAATAAAGTGGTTTCCTCGATATGCAAAAAATTGTTTTGCTACTTCTTTATGTTTCCATATATTAAAAAAATTTATTCCTTTAAATTTACATAAATATCATAAATAGCATGTTATTGCACTTAAAAAAATTATAAAATAAAAATCAGTTTAAAATACTCAACTTTTAATTTATGAATATATCTTCAACTTTTCAAGGGAAAATATTACTTTCTACTAGCTAATATTTCTAAATTAATGATTAATATATTCTACATACCAAAAAATTATATTAAAAAACTAAAACTTACAATTTTTAATAATGGTGCTTAGTGAACATTTTCAATAATACATTCTGCAAAATGTATATAAATATTTACTTGTTCCAGGCGCAGTGTTGTGCTTAGCTATGGGTATCTTTTTATTGGATTCACATGTGGATGCTTCAGCTGTAAAATCTAAAAGCAGTTCTAAAGAAAGTTCCAAAGAAAGTAATAGTAAGTTTAGTTTTATAAATAAATTTTATATTATTTCTTATCTTGTATAATTACCTTGCATTATTACTTTGTTCGTGATTTTTCTTTGTGGCTTGCAGCACATTTTTTTTATATCTTATAATTTAAATTCCGATCTATATTAGGGTATTAAAGGTTCTAAAGATTCTAAGGTATTAAAAAGCTTTCTATTAAACCAAAAAACACGGGGTAAAAACTCTATATCAAAGTTTATAGCCTCCTCTGAAGGAGAAAAATTGCAATATGAAATTTGATAAATTTCTCGCAAAGGCAACCCCTTTAATGCATAAAACTTTCAAAGGAGTAAATTTCAATAATTGTATCCAATTTCAATCTCTTAAATCGGAAAAATCTTCATAAAATTCAAACATAAAGTTTTATTACAAGCACAAAATTACCCAATTGAGGAAGAAAAAACTTATACGTAAAATTATATAACATTATTCGATGAAGATTAAAAATCTCAGTACAAAATTTTATAACATTCTATAAAAGTAAAATGTCTCCACAAAGTATTTTATACGATCATTGCACTATCACTGGATGAAAAAGAAAAAAAACCATACAAAAAATTTTAAATAACCTACGACGATTAAAAAATCTTTGAATATTTTTGTTTTTAAATCTTACGAAAGTGAAAAATCTCGAAACAAAATTTTAAAACATTCTGGATAGGTAATAAAAACTCTATAAAGTTGTATAATAGCCTGAAGGCGATAAGTTGCTATATAAAATTTTAAACATCCTATGGAGATGAAAAATCCTAAAATTAAATTTTGTAACACGGTGAAGATGATAGCTTCTTACATAAAATTTTAAATCAACTCGTGGGGGTAAAATTTCCTACAAAAAATTACATTTTATAAAATCACGTGAAGAAGAAAATTTTCTTCGCAAAATTCTTTGTAAAAATTCAATAATATCCAATGAAAATTAAATACTTCAAAAACTGTATTTTCTAAGAAATTAAAAAAAAATATGTTTATGTTAGCGAAAGTTTTTTTTTTTAATACGACTGACTTGCGTTGAAAACTATAAGTTGTGTTGGTCATAAATAGGAATAATTTAGACTTTCTTCATACTTATTTTTTCTGATAAAAACACTGTTTTTCAATTATTTTGAATTTATGCTAAAGGAAAGTTTATTTTTTAGATACAAATAAGATACGGAATCGTTTTGCTTGTACAGAATTACCGAGGCAGCAGAGATTTTAACCCTAATACAATAATAATTAAATGGAACAAGTCATATTGTTAACAGAAAAAGGACGATTAAGGTGCAGGATGATGGGAAATTTATGCGAAAAATTAATAGTAAGAAGTAACTCGCGTGTCTTATTACGAATTTTAATCACACGCGTCACCTGTACTTAACTTTTATACAACTCTTTATTCATACGGGGAGACCACCTTTAGTTGCATCACGTGCTATTTCGATAAGGGGTGTCCCAAACAATTATCGGTGATTTAAGAAAACAATTAATGAAAACCAGAAAGCCATACGATTTGCTTATTTATTTCTGGTAAACTAGAATTTTATTCCTTTTTTATTGGTAACTCTTAAGACTAATTACAAAATTCGTTACCAGGTGACACTGCTGGCTGTGAGAAAACTAAAAGAATGCATTCTTCTAGCTACATTCAGACTATACTATTCCAACTGAAATACTTGCACGGATGCCTGCTTAGTTTGCATTTTGGCCAAAAATCGTTGTCGCTAAAATTATGGGTTTTCTAAATTATTTATTTTTTTCAAAAGGCAGCCCCATCCATCATCGAATTGTTTAACTAGTTTTGAGTTTTTGCGAAAATATATCTTACATTCAGATCAGAAAAAATCATACCTTACATATTTATCTACTTCCATTTTGTTTTCCTTTTTATTTATTTTCAAATTAATGGTCTTTTTCGATACACCCGAGGCACAGACTTGATTAAACCACTATATTATATCAATCCCGACGTTATTATACAGAATTTTCCAACTAAATATCGAAATTAGAACATGACAACATGAAATTAGAACAATAAAAACTTCAGCTGTATTAGCAATGTTATTGTCGTTGATGCAATAATAATAAATAAAAACAAAACATGAATTTTTTATGCACACGAGAACAGTTGAATTAGTTTAAAACTGTTAATATAGTTTCTGAAAACATTTAAAATCAAATTTTTAAACGAAACTTGATCAATAAATAGTTTTTTGTATAAATGTCATGCACAACTGTTATAAAATATTCTTTTAAGGTAAATAGCGTGTTTTCTGCATGTTTCAGATGATTCATTCAAGTGTCCATGCTTCGTGGGAATTTTACCTCATCCAAATGACTGTTCCAAGTACTACATGTGCGTATTCGGTTTTCCACGTTTGGGAACATGTGGAAAGAATTTTCTTTTTGACGGAGTCCATGATTGCAAAGTTGACGGAAAGTGCAAACCAGAGGAGGAAGTAAACTGTGGATCAAGGAAAAGACCGACAAGTAATTTAAGAGTTCGTTTTTTTTTTCCTGTAATCATACAAATGTTTACAATATTTACTCTAATTTCATGTCGCTAGACTTTGAGGAGCCATGAGGTAAATTATATTACGGGATCTTTTTAGTTCTCATCCTGCTAAGGTGCCCCTACGAAATAACTAAGGACTAAATATTTTATAATATTTAGCAATGAAGCGAGTATGCTTTTATTATTCAATGAAGTATACATATATTTTTCTCGAATGTTATTTCTAAAAATGAACAACTTTATTTTTTTTTTTCAAATACTATAGCATTGCTTATTTTTTTTAATCAGAAAAAAAGCTTTTTTTTTCAAATTGAATAATGTTGGACACAATTTGTCTTCCTACATATTTTTTCATTGCACTAATCAAATTCCTATTTCTCATTTTATAGAATATACTAGGTAAATACCCGTTTTTCTTATAGGGAGGAAAAAGAGCAAACTAACAATGAAACAGTATTAATAAAAATTACAAATTAATGCAAAAGACTAAGTATATACTGCTGAAAAACTTAATAATTCCATTTTCTTAAAATTTGTTATTATTTGTTCTTCTTACTGGTGATGTAACGTTATTAAATACAAAAAAAAAAATTCTTTTTTTTTCTAGACGTTCTCCACATTAAAAAGAAAATAAACTATATATAGAATCATTTTTCATAACGCTGTTGCTTAAAACCAACTCATAATAGTTAAAATTTACGACAGGCGAAAAATTTTCTACGATATTTATTCCTTTGGAGGGGAGTAGTATAGCCCTCAGTTCCCTTGTCTTCTGGATTGGATTCAAAATGACATGGATACGAAGTAGTATAGAGAAATAATGTGTTACTCCTTGTGTGTGAAAAATAATGTGCAGTTCCCTTGAACTTATAAGTATCGTTTATCCATTAATTTTGAATTTTGGAGCATGGCTTAGTTTTCAATTACTGTTTTGTTATTTCAATTTACCGTTGGTTTCAATTTATTTCGTTTTGTGGAAACGCTTTTCAAAAGCGTAACTATAAATAAATTAAATATGTGGTCTTAGACAACTTTAGAAATATTAATATATGTACATATATTCATGTTAATAGTGCATATATTCATAATAAAGACAAAAGGGATAAAAATAAAAAAGAGAAAAAGGAAGAGAATTAATAAGTTTTATTTATTGCGCATAAGCTACAAGCATGTAGATCTCATAAAATAAGTTTAAAATCTAAAGAATAAATTGAAAATAATAAAGATTAATTAAATGAGAAGAAGAAAAATTATTAAAATAAAATATTTTTAAAAAATATTTAAAGAATAATACTAAATTAAAAAGTGGGAAAACAAAAAATTTAAAGAAATAATCTCTTTATCAGCTCACACGATCATATCCGCAGAAAGGAGTACTTTCTAATATTGTATAGCCAAAGTAAAAAGAATACAAGAAGCTTGAATATTGAATGTTGAAAAGCAATATTTAAGAGACGAATAAAAACAAAAAACCTTAATTAAACATAACTACTCATCAAGGAGGGAGACAAGACTTAAAAGACGAAAGCCTGCTTGATTGCCGTTGGAGTGTTAGAAAAGGTGAAAAGTGATTATTCGAAACTACATCTAAGTTTCATTAGGGGATAAAATCCGTTTCGTTGTCTTTAACCTCACCTTCTTCAGTATTGATTCGTTAGATTTCAATAGAATTTCTATTTTTTCGTCACTGAAATACGGATTTTTCATGCATCTTTGACAAGGAGTTTAAAAATATACATTAATGGGGATCAATAAGGAACACTCTATTTTTTTTTATATAAATATGAAGTCAGTTAAATATCTGCAATAAAGGTCGCAAGCTAGTGTTGAATCATAAAAAAGAAAAACGTAATGAAAACTTCTTGAATTATTAACGATGAATGAGTGATTAAAGTCGTAAGAGATTGTTTGTTTGCCAAAAGAAACTGCAAAGTAATAAAAAATGCTTACTTGAGACAATTTGAAGCTCCCTCAAATCAACTGGATTTGATTTCCTCTAATCCAGCTTTGTTTCAAAGAATTTTGATAAGGTGTTTGTGTTTTCTCCCTGTTTAAAAATTTACTTATGATCTCTCTGAACTGTGCAAGCTTTTTCGTTTCATTTTTAAAAAGCTTTCTAAAATATATGCTATGGGCGGTGATTACAGAATCATTTTAATACTAGTTTATTTTTCATTCTAGATTAAATTTTAAAAATTCCATTTAATTTTATATATGTAAATTCCCAGTGCACAATTTTTATTTAATTTGTTCGTTTGAAATAATTCCATTTCCTTTTCACAATAAGTAAAACAAAATTCTATTAAAAACATCTATTTTGAAACAAATTTTGCCAACTGTGCTTTAGTAAAAAAAATACTTTATGCATCATTTTTTTATTATTATTATTCCATCTCTAGAATTGCATCAAAGTCATCATTCTACCTCGTTCGTAAAACAAAAAAAATTATTTTTTCAGATGACAAAATGACGACGGATGGGATAGTTGAAACCACAACTCCTAAAGGTAAATGTTTTTGTTTAATTTTTTCATAGCACATCGTTTTGAAATAAGAAATAAATTGTAAAATATTAATAACATTTGTGCTTTAAAAAAAGTTTATGCTTTAATATTTTGTTAAAATTTTAATACATGACAAAAATTTTTAACCTTGTAACTGTAAATGAATGGAGAATTTAGTGCAAACAATAACAAGAATCTTACACCGGAAAGGAATATTGAAAATTTCTAGTGAATACCTTCACTTTTGTCTCTGTTTACGAGAGGTGATATATTCTTAGAAGACCAGATTTTCAGTCCTTTTTATCTATAACTCCTAAGATTAGTTACAAAATTTATTACCTGGTGGCGCTGCTGACTGGGTGAAAACTAAAAGAATGCATTCTGCTACAATCCAGACAATTCGAGCTGAAATGGTTGCACAGATGCCTACTAGTTTGTACTTCTGCCAAACCACGTTCTCGCTACAAATGATGTTTCTTTTTACAACTATTATTTAATTTTTTTATAGGGCAGCGCCATCCGTCATCGAATTGTGGAACTAATTTTGAGTTTCAGTGAAAATATAAATCTCACATTTAGATCAGAAAAAAAAAACAAATCTTGCATATCTGTCTGTTTCTTTATTGATTTTCAAATCAAAAGTCATTTTTGATACAGGACTCATTCAGGCTTGAATAAACCACTATTTGCTATCACAACTCTCGAATACGCCACCTGGTGAGAAGATCGGTTCCATGTCTTAAACGTACTCCGTTCCCCCTCCTCCATTTCGCAGTTGTACAGGAATATATTACGATATTTTCCATTTTCTTAATATTTTTCGTATTTAACTGTCACAAATATTTTTTTTATTTTTTTTCTTTCAGAACTATGTTCAATGTAGTTTTCAGTACCATAAAGTTTCCTAACTTAAGATTTTAATCTATTTGAAAATCGAGAGACAAACTGAAGTACTCCCTTCTCCTATGACTCTCCATACGCTAATGATGAAAGCATGTGAATTGTTGCCATGAGTAGAGAGTTCTGCTCTACGCCACGTATCACCAATATTCTATCAAACTCATCAAAAAAATATATTATTGTACGGAATTTTCCTACTTAATATCGAAACTAAAATATGACGTTCTCTTAAAATTTCAGCTGTATTAACTATATTACTGTCGTTGTTGCCATAAAAATAAGTAAATGCCAAACATTACATTTTCATGCACTTGAGCACACTGAAATTAATTTAAAACTGTTAATACAGTTTCTGGAAAAATTTCGAAAATCACATTTGTACACAAAACCTGAGCAACAAATAGTTTTCTATATAAATGTTCGGCACAGCTCATATAAAAATATACTCTTAAGATAATTAGTGTATTTTTTGTATGTTACAGATGCTCCATTCGAGTGTCCAAGCTTCGGGGGATATTTTCCTGATCCAAATGACTGTTCCAAATACTACCAATGCACTTTCTTTTTTCCAAAATTGAGAACATGTGGAAATAATTTTCTTTTTGACGGAGTCAAAAAACAGTGTAAACCAGACGGGGAAGTGAATTGTGGATCAAGGAAAAGACCGACAAGTAATGAAAGATTTTTTTTCTTTCTGTGAGCATACAAATGTTTACAATATTTTCGTTAATTCCAGCTCGCTAAACTTTGAGGAACCCTAGGTGAGTCATTTTACGGGATGTTTTAAGTATTCATCCTGCTAAGGTGCCACTACGAAATAACTAAGGACTAAATATTTTGTAATATTTAGCGATCAAGCGAGTATGCTTTTATTATTCAATGAAGTATACATATATTTTTCTCGAATGTTATTTCTAAAAATGAACAACTTTACTTTTTTTTTTCAAATACTATGCCATCGCTTAATTTTTTTTAATCAGAAAAAACATACTTTTTTAAATTGAATAATGTTGGACACAGTTTGTCTTCAGCTATATGTTTTTCTACATATTTTTTCATTGCACTTAACAAATTCCTATTTCTCCTTTTATAGAATATACTAGGTAAATACCCGTTTTTCTTATAGGGGGGAAAAAGAGAAAACTAACAATGAAACGGTATTAATAAAAATTACAAAATAATGCAAAAGACTACGAATATACTGCTGAAGAACTTAATAATTCCATTTTCTTAAAATTTATTATTATTTGTTCTCCTTACAGGGGATTTAACGTTATTAAATAAATAAAAAAATAATAAAAAATAAAAAATAAATTAAAAAAAAAACTTTATTTTTTTTTTCTAGACGTTTTCCACATTAAAATGAAAATAAACTATATTTAGAATCATTTTTTATAACTCTGTTGCTCAAAACCAACTCATAATAGTCACAATTTACGACAGGCAAACGATTTTCTACGATATTTATTCCTTTCGAGGGGAGTGGTATAGCCCTCAATTCCATTGTCTTCTGGATTGGGTTCAAAATTACAATGATACGAAGTAGTATAGCTAAATAATGTGTTATTCCTTGTGTGTGAAAAATAATGTGCAGTTCCCTTGAACTTATAAGTATCGTTTATCATTAATTCTGAATTTTGGAACATTGGCTTAGTTTTCAATTACTGTTTTGTTATTTCAATTTGCCGTTGGTTTTAATTTATTTCGTTTTGTGGAAACGCTTTTCAAAAGCGAGACTATAAATAAATTAAATATGTGGTCTTAGACAACTTTAGAATTATTAATATATGTACATATATACATGTATATAAAAATAAAGACAAGAGGGATAAAAGAAAAAAGAGAAAAAGGAAGAAAATTAATAAGTTTTATTTATTGCGCCTAAACTGCAAGCATATAGATCTCATAAAATAAGTTTAAAATATAAAGAAAAGGTTGAAAATAATAAAGATTAATTAAATGAGAAGAAGAAAAATTATTAAAGTACAATATTTTTAAAAAATATTTAAGGAATAATAAATACTAAATTAGAAAACAAAAAATGTAAAGATATAATCTCTTCATCAGTTCACACGATCATATCCACGGAAAGGAGTGCTTTCTGATATTGTATTAATATAACCAAAACAAAAGGAAGACAAAAAGCATGAATATTGAATGTTACAAAGCCATATTTAAGAAAAGAATAAAAACAAAAAACCTTAACTAAATAAAACGACTCATCAAGGTGGGAAACAAGCCTTAAGCTTGATTGATTACCCTGTTCAAACTGAGAAAAGTTGAAAATTGATTATTCGAAACTACATCTAAGCTTCATTAGCCGAGAAAATCCGTTTCGTTGTCTTTAACCTCACCTTCTTCAGTATTGATTCGTTAGATTTCAATCGAATTTCTATTTTTTCGTCACTAAAATACGGATTTTTCATGCATCTTTGACAAGGAGTTTAAAAAGAGACATTTATGGTGTTCAATAAGGAACGCTCACTGATTTTTATTCCTTTTCAAATACGAAGTCAGTTAAATATCTTCAGCAAAGGTCGCAAGTTAGTGTTGAACCATAAAAACGAAAATCGAAACTTCTTGAATTATTAACGATGAATGATAGATTAAAAGCGTAAAAACTTGTTTGTTATCCTGAGGAAACAGCGAAGTAGTTAAAAATGCTTATTTGAAACACTTTTAAGCTTCCTCAAATCAATTGGTTTTCATTTTTTTTTCTAATCCTGCTTTGTTTCAAAGAATTTTGATAAAGTGTTTGTGTTTTCTCCTTGTTTAAATATTTATTTATGATCTCTCTGAACTGTGCAAGTTTTTTCACTTTATTTTTAAAAAGTTTTCTAAAATATATGTTATGGGCTGTGATTAGTGATTACAGATTAATTTTTATACTAGTTTATTTTTCATTTAAGATTAAATTTTCAAAATTCCATTTAGTTTTATATATGTAAATTCCCAGTGCACAATTTTTATTTAATTTGTTCGTTTGAAATAATTCCATTTCCTTTTCACAATAAGTAAAACAAAATTCTATTAAAAACATCTATTTTGAAACAAATTTTGCCAACTGTGCTTTAGTAAAAAAAATACTTTATGTATCATTTTTTTATTAATATTATTCCATCTCTAGAATTGCGTCAAAGTCATCTTTCTACCTCATTCGTGAAACAAAAAAATTATTTTTCCAGATGACAAAAGGACGACGGATGGGATAGTTGAAACCACAACTCCTAAAGGTAAATGTTTTTGTTTAATTTTTTCATAGCACATCGTTTTAAATTAAGAAATAAATTGTAAAATATTAATAACATTTGTGCTTTAAAAAAAGTTTATGCTTTAACATTTTGTTAAAATTTTAATACATGATAAAAATGTTTAACCTTGTAACTGTAAATGAATGGAGACTTTAGTGCAAACAATAACAAGAATTTAAAACCGGAAAGGAGTATAGAAAATTTCCAGTGAATACCTTACTTTTGTCTCTGTTTACGAGGGGCGTCATATTCTTAGAAGACCAGATTTTCATTCCTTTTTATCTATAACTCCTAAGATTAGTTACAAAATTTATTACCTGATGGCGCTGCTGACTGGGTAAAAACTAAAAGAATGCATTCTGCTATAATCCAGACAATTCGAGCTGAAATGGTTGCACAGATGCCTACTAGTTTGTACTTCTGCCAAACCACGTTCTCCCTACAAATGATGTTTCTTCATACAACTATTATTTAATTTTTTTATAGGGCAGCGCCAGTCCCGCAGTGGACTGATCGTTAAGACACGGTTCCCAGCAGATCACCGAAGTCAAGCATCACTGGCTACGGTCAGTGTGCGGGTGGGTGACCACTTGGATCAGTCTGCGTAGGGATCGAGGGTGTGCGGTATTGGTCCTCGTTAAACTGTGCTACCGTAAAGTGCTCGACTTCGCGCGCAGGTCGTCGGGCTACCGAAGCGGGGGTGCCATCCCTTCCGCAGAGGATCAAGATTGTGATGGCATGTCTTCGGATCATCCTCCGGGATGTTTCCCAGACCGTCCCCAATAGCCCATTGTGCAGCTCTAGTGCGACGTAAAGTAACAACAACAACAACAACTTATAGGGCAGCGCCATCCGTCATCAAATTGTGGAACTAATTTTGAGTTTCAGTGAAAATATAAATCTCACATTTAGATCAGAAAAAAAAAACTAATCTTGCATATCTATCTATTTCTTTATTTATTTTCAAATCAAAAGTCATTTTTGATACAGGACTCATTCAGACTTGAATAAACCACTATTTGCTATCACAACTCTCGAACACGCCACCTGGGGAGAAGATCGGTTCCATGTCTTGACCGTTCTCCTTTCCCCTTTCTCCTTTTCTCAGTTGTACAGGAATGTATTACGATATTTTCCATTTTCTTAATATTTTTAAATTTTTTTTTCATTTCAGAAGTATGCTCAATGTAGTTTTCAGTAGGGGAGAGTGGGGTCAATTGTAACAGGGTACGATTGTAACAGAGCAAAAATTTCGAGTGTCGGGTTCTGGATTTGGCTCCTAGGTGGCGCACAAGGTGTATTTAATAAATCTATATGTACACCCCTGCTGGCAACCATTTTTATTTACTTTTGAAAGAGTTACATCACAAAAGATATTTTCACGCTACGTAAGTACTTTTTCTGGTATTAGAATATTATATTGTAGCAAAGTAATTTTGCTTAAACAAATAAAAATTATTAGCCGAATATGTAAGTGGGCGCCTTAATTAGCATTTCAAGAGAAAAAAGATTAGTTTTGTTAATTAACTAGAATAGTTTTTTACAAATGAAGCTGAAATGGCGTCTTGGGGACGATTGTAACAATAAGTAAAGGGACGATTGTAACAGCTGAAAATAAAATTCATAATTTCAATTGCAATTGTTTAACCCCTTAGGTCCCATTTCTTATGTTTACAAACCATTACTTAACTCTTTAAGAACCACCAATAGTTTCCTATATCATCTATATTATGTTGCACGTGCATTATTTTATTTGTCACCTTTCACAGCATAAATTAAAATTTTTAACCCCTTAAAGTTAAAAGTTTAACCCTTTAGGTCTCTGGTCATTATTATTTTTATTCCTAAAATATCACTACTATTTTGATCAATAAAAATATATATCCCAACTACGATAATATGCATAATTAACTATGCTTTAGTTGAATTTATGAACTGTTACAATTGACTCCGTAAGTGGGGATAATTGTAACAAGTGCACGACTGTCAAAAATTGTTAATAACTAAAATAATAACATTTAAAATAAGGTATATATTTTTTTTTCTAGTAGAGGATAGTCTACTTTACTCGTCTTTCAATTAATACTAATAATATAGTGGAATTTTTGTTAGTTAAAAATAGTTAATTAAAAAATGTTACAATTGACCCCACTCTCCCCTACCATCAAGTTTCCTAACTTAAGATTTTAATCTATTTGAAAATCGAGAGACAAACTGAAGTACTCCCTACTCCTATGACTCTCCACACGCTAATGATGAAATCAGGCGAAGTGTTGCCATGAGTAGAAAGTTCTGCTCTACGCCACGTGTAGCCCATTTCGATCACCAATATTCTACCAAACTCGCCAAAAAATATATTATTGTACGGAATTTTCCTACTTAATATCGAAACTAAAATATGACGTTAACGTAAAACTGTTAATATAGTTTCTGGAAAAATTTCAAAAATCAAATTTGTGCACAAAACCTGAGCAACAAATAGTTTTTTATATAAATGTTCGGCACAGCTCATATAAAAAAATACTTTTAAGGTAATTAGTGTATTTTCTGTATGTTACAGATGTTCCATTCCAGTGTCCAAGCTTCGGGGGATATTTTCCTGATCCAAATGACTGTTCCAAATACTACCAATGCACTTTCTTTTCTCCAAGATTAAGAACATGTAGAAATAATTTTCTTTTTGACGGAGTCAAAAAACAGTGTAAACCAGGCGGGGAAGTGAATTGTGGATCAAGAAAAAGACCGACAAGTAACGAAAAAAATTTTTTTTCTGTGAGCATGCAAATGTTTACAATATTTGCGTTATTTCTAGCTCGCTAAACTTTGAGGAGTCCTAGGTAAGTCATTTTATGGGATGTTTTAAATATTCATCCTGCTAAGGTGCCACTACGAAATAACTAAGAACAAATTCAAGCGATCAAGCGAATACGTTTTTAATATTCAATGAAGTATGCATATATTTTTTTCGAATATTATCTCTAAAGAATAACTTTACATTTCTTACTTTTTTCCATCGCTTATTCTTTTTCAGAAAAACACATTTTTTAAATTGGATATTGTTGGGCACAGTTTGTCTTCCATTCATTATTGCCGTATGTGATGACGAAAGTGGTGAGTTCTTATCCAATTCAATACATATTTTTCCATTGCACTAATCAAATTCCTATTTCTCGTTTTATAGAATATGATAGCTAAATACCCGTTTTTCTTATAAGGTGGAAAAAGAGCAAACTATCAAAACTGGTATTAATAAAGATTACAAAATCATGCACAAGACTAAGCATAAGCTGACATGATAAGTAAAACTGAATAATTCCAATTTTTTCAAAATTTACTATTACTTGTTTTCCTTCCAATATTTAGAATCATTTTTCATTACGCTGTTGTTTGAAACTAACTCATTATATACAAGCAAAATATTTTTAATCTTGCTTTGTTTCAACGAATTCTGAAAAGTGTTAGCGTTTTCTCCTTGCTTAAATATTTATTCATGGTATCTCAACTGCGCATGTTTTTCACTTCCTTTTTAAAAAGTTTTCTAAAATATAGTTATGAGCGGTGATTACAGTACCATTTTTATATTAGTTTATGTTTCATCATAGATTAAATTTTAAAAATTCCATTAAGTTTTAGATATGTAAATCCACAGTACAAAATTTTTCTCTAATTTGTTCGTTTAAAATAATTCCATTTCCTTTTTTCAATAAGTAAAACAAAGTTTAATTAAAAATATCTATGTTCACACAAATTTTGCAAAATGTGCTTTGGTAAAAAAAAGATATATTATGCATAATTTTTTTTATCATTATTCTTTCCCTAGAATTGCATCAAAGTCATCTTTGTACCTCGTTCGTAACACAAATTTTTTTTTTCCAGATGACAAAATGACGACGAATGGTATAATTGGAACCACAACTCCTAAAGGTAAATTTTTTATTTAATTTTTTCATATAACTTTATTTTGAAATAAAAAATAAATTTTATAAGATTCGCATAATTTATTTTTAAAAAAATTATGCATTAACATTTCGTTAAAATTTTAATACATGATGAAAAAAGAAAACTCCATTTGGTCTAAAATTGAGCGCGAAGTTTTGAATTAAAGGCCATCTAGACTAGAGACACGTAGACGTGATGGGTCTCTCTCAGGCAAGGCACGAAGTACAGCACCCACAAGAAAATGTACTGTGTTAAGAGCCTCTAGATCACTTATTTCAGAGGTTAATGGACTTCACGATCGAGAATTGAAGCAAGCCTCAATTTGACACAAGAGCGTAGCCAGTTCTTCAAAATTCAGTATAGCTGAGCCGCATACTTTCAGCAGGTGTGTCTTGGTTGATTTAATGATGGACTCCCAGAGTCCGCCAAAATGAGATGTCGCAAGTGGAATAAAGTGTCATGAGATTTGAAGGTTGCTGGAAAAATCTTAGACTGAATTGTCTCGTACAATTTTGTACAGAGACTTCGAAAAGTTACTGGCTCCCTTAAAATTTGTGGCACTACCACTGTATACAACAGAGGGCAACCTTCGTCTCGCAATAAATCGACGAAAAGATGCTACGAAGGCTTTTGTTGACAAATCAGAGGCAAGTTCCAAGTGGACAGAATTCGTAGCTAAAGAGATGAAAAGTGCAATGTACGACTTTAGGATGTCTTTAGATCTGGGTAAATTTGGTTTGGTTGAAATTGGGCTTGCAGAGTCCAGCCCAACACGTTGGAAAGGTTTTAATGGAATAACTCGTTCATGAAGCAAATTGGCCATGAGCTGGCTTGTGCAAACAGCATTTACATTTGAACAAGTTATACAGCATCTAAGAATTTTTTTTCCATGCTTCTTCCAGCTGGAAACTAAAATTTTTGTCGAATTAAAGATAAAACAATGGAGGTGCCAGAATGTAACAGAAGCTTATAAATAGTATTTTATAATGAGATTGACTAAATAATGACTTCGGGGTAAAAGAATGGGATGTTTGGCCGACAGAGTCAGATTTGAATTTTTGAATCTCCCTCCAATTCTTAAGACCTTGTCAGAGTCTAGAAAGGGTTATGGTTATGAAAGGGTTAGGAATTTTAAAGTTTCTTGAAACACAGCCTTTAGTTTTAATTGACCTCATTTCAGCATTGAAATTTACCCTTTAAATTTCTTTAATAATGACAATAGGAGAATTATCCAGTTCTCAAACTAGAAGACTACCCTTAATCTTACTTTCTGAATTTCTCGAGCTGAAAATGAATCTTTTACACCAAGCAATCACTCTTATTAATTTGCTGAATGATGAATATTTTTGAATTAAATCTTGAATGGAATTACTTTCAACTGATGAGGCGTGTATTATAGAGTCAGGGATGGAAGTGTGAACATAGTTTGGCTTCAATAAATGCTGAATTTGCATTAGTCAGCCGATCTGGACCCTGTCACTAAAGTTTCAAGTCCATCAGCTTCTTCGGAAAATATTCCTCGAGAGGCACTGTCGGCAGTATTGGAATGACCAGAGACGTGATGCCAAGTTATTGATTCAGTCAAAGATGTGATCGTGGCTACTTTTTTCTGACAAATTGATCTTTTAATGAATCTGATCGTATCCAGCTAAAAATTATTTCTGAATCCATGCAACGTAGAACTTGATCCAAGAATTTATTCATCGATCTTGAAATTGTATCAAACAATTTAGATAGCAGATGCACTGCCTATAATTTAATACGTGGGAGTGAAATTGCTCTCAATGGAACTACCCTTGTTTTAGCTGTCACGATGCTGACAGCAGGGGCAAACGCGGGGGGGGTAGGGGTTTAAACACCCCCCCTTGAGCTCAGACAAAGTGAATTTTCAAAATAATACAGACAAAAATAAAAATTTTAGCAGAAATTATGCGGGCTATAATTTTTTAAGACTATAGATTTTTATTTGCCTTATGCCTACTTTTTTTTCTCACGGTATTTCTCAGTATACTGAAAAAACATTTACAATAATAGGGTTATACTTTTGAAACCAAATTCACGTGATACTGTTACGGGCGATCCCCGATCGCTGTTTCCTTTCTGTCCTGCCAGTCGCGATAGTTTTCGAGACTGGCTAGCATTCCCGAGGTCTGGAATCGTAGACGTTCTGTCGTCTTTGAGACAATTTGAGAATTTAGTAGTTGCGGTAAAAAAAAGTTATATGAAAGGGGGAACGGAGTACAGTGAAGTAAGTTATTCAAACTGAGAATTATCTCTGCCACTTGTCTTTCGGAGCTCATCGCTAAATCTGTTTTGTTTTGGAGATACTGTTCTCGTTGAAGTATTTCATTACAGCTCGAAGCTTTGAGATCGTAGCTTAGCGGATATTTCTGTGCCAATATATATGTATATATTTTTACTGTTCTTGGATCTTTAGGATGTCAAAACGCAAGAATTTCAAAAAATTTAATTACTTTGAGAAAAAGTCACGATTAGAAATTAGTGAGGGGACAGCATCTAGTACCAATGTAAGTTTTTCTGTTGAAGAGAAATGTACTTCCGTTGACGAAAACTTTTCTAGCGTAATAAAATCTGATGAATGTGAAAGTGGCCCTCAAAGTGTTACTTCCCACCCATATGACATTGGACTTTTTTCGGAAGATAATACATGCGAGGATAAAAAACTGGATGTACTAAAAAAATTTTGGGAACCAAATCCAGCTTTTTTTTTCCTGAAAAAGGAAAAAGAAAATTGAAATTTCAGTACAAATGGTTTTATCACTGGGAATGGCTTGCATATTCAGAGGTTAAGGGTGGTGCTTTTTGCAAATTTTGTGTACTTTTCGCCCCAAGTGGTGCCGATTCTGGAAAGCAACCTTTAGGCCATCTGTGCAATGCAAAATTTGACAACTGGAAAAATGCTGTAGAGTGATTTTCTGAACACGAGAAATGTCTTTATCACAAAAAATCGATCGGAACTGCTGGGACATTAAACGATATTTTACTTAGAAAGATGAAGCTGACAGTGCAGCAAGCAGAAGAAAATTAGAAAATAGAAAAAACATTACTCTAATCATTGAAACCATCCTATTTTGTGGAAATTAAGGTCTCGCTCTAAGAGGACATAAAGATTAGGGAATAATTGCTGAACAACCAGGTGAAGAGAATGACAAAAATTTTCGGGCATTGCTTCGTTTCCGGAGTAAGAACGATTCGACTCTTAAGAACATTTTAGAGTCAAGCAGAAAAAATGCTCAGTATACCACGCCTCGATTTCAGAACTTATTGAGGTTTGCAATATTTTAATCCTGCAAAAACTAGTCAGCAAGATTAATGATGCAACTTGATTTTCCATTCTTGCAGATGAAACAACTGATATTGCAGGTATAGAGCAATTATCGTTTTGCGTTCGATATGTCGATAAAAAAAAATTTAACATCACCGAACAGCATGACTTAACCAGAAAAGCAATAGCAACAACAATGTTAGACCAATTACAGTCTATGAAAGTTGATATAAAAAAGTTACGTGGACAGGGGTACGGTGGTGCTGCATCAATGAGTGGAAAAATTAATGGTGTACAAGCCCACGTAAGAAGTATTGTCCGATCAGCACTCTATGTACATTGCTCTGCTCATAGCCTCAATTTGGCTGTATCAAATGCATGCGAAATAACTGGCATTAGAAATTGCTTAGGGACAATTAAAACATTATACGACTTTTTAAATACGCCAAAAAGACAGTATGTCCTATCTTCAGCAATAGAGGAGATGGAAACCAGCTCTAAGAGGGAGAAAATTAAACAGCTATGTGCAACCCGTTGGATGGAAAGATACGACCCAGTAACCGCTGTGGTGGAACTTTTCGAGCTTATCGCTGAAACACTACAAAAAAATATCAGAATGGAGGGATAAGGAATCAGCTACCCAAGCTAATTCTTTACTGTGCACAGTATCTAATTGCCAGTTCGTAATATCTCTTTTGTGCATTTTACAAAGTTTTCACCATAACAATCCATCTTTGTAGATACCTACAAAAACCAAGCATAGATTTGATAGAGGCAGTGAGTCTTGCAGAAGATATCATTAAAGATCTGAAATTAATGCGTGAAAATGCCACTGAAACATTCTCTGATATATTCAGCTCTTCTTCTCTTATGCTAACAAGCATTGGATCTTCCACTTCCATACAAATCCCTAGAATAACGGGGTACAGAAAAATCGCGATAATTTTCCCTCATCGACACCCTAAACATATTTCAGATTTAGTGCTTTTATTCCATTCATAGAAAATTTTATAACACAATTAGACTTAAGATTTGTATCGCATCGTGATATTTTGAAAGGATTTCAGTGTCTTCTACCTGCCGATCCTTTCATTTGCCAACCTTCAAACATAAAAGATTTTGAAGCATTGGTGGAATCATGCACTCAATATTTGGATACCTGTAAAGAAAGCCTTAAGTCTGAACTAAAATTCTGGTATAAAAGATTAAAAAGGATTAGTGAAGACGGAGGTAGTGTTCCAAAAACTGTGGCGGATGCTCTGCGAGTGCAAACGAAAGATCCCTTTCGACTTTACGCCGTTTGAAGACTTATTTACGCAACTCAACGGGAAATAATAGAATGAATGGATTGGAGCTTTTAAGCATTCATAGAAAATTTACCCCAGCTGTAGAAGACATTTTAAACGAACTTGCGAAAAAAAACCGTCATTTGGATATTACTGTATAAATCAATAAATTTTTAGCATGTTTGTATACTGGTTTAATTCCCTATTTGTTGGTAAGTTATTTTTTGGTTAAATTCAATGGTTTTCTATGGAATATTCACATTTATACGATTATTATTTAGGTAGCTATTACAGTATGAGTAGATTTTTCTGGCTTGATTAATTCCTACTTTTTAAAAAAAATAAAATATTTTACCTCTTATTATGAAAAAAATTATATTCTTAAACTTAAAAAATAAGAACAAAATTTAACTAAACAATGTTGTCTAAACAGAAAGTCAAAATTGTCTAGCTGCCTAAATTAGGGAAATAATAGTGCTTTATTACAGCTGTATTAACGATGTTGCTGTCGTTGTTGCCATAAAAATAAGTAAATACCAAACATGACATTTTCACGCACTTGAGCACACTGAAATTAGTTTAAAACTGTTAATATAATTTCTGGAAAAATTTCAAAAGTCACATTTGTACACAAAACCTGAGCAACAAATAGTTTTCTATACAAATGTTCGGCACAGCTCATATAAAAATATACTTTTAAGGTAATTAGTGTATTTTCTGTATGTTACAGATGTTCCATTCCAGTGTCCAAGCTTCGGGGGATATTTTCCTGATCCAAATGACTGTTCCAAATACTACCAATGCACTTTCTTTTTTCCAAAATTGAGAACATGTGGAAATAATTTTCTTTTTGACGGAGTCAAAAAACAGTGTAAACCAGGCGGGGAAGTGAATTGTGGATCAAGAAAAAGACCGACAAGTAATGAAAGATTTTTTTTCTCCTGTGAGCATACAAATGTTTACAATATTTGCGTTAATTCCAGCTCGCTAAACTTTGAGGAACCCTAGGTGAGTCATTTTAAGGCGACAAGGGACTTTCAAATTTTTTTTTTGTAATTATGAAGGGATTTGCTTGAAATTTTCAGAATACATTTATATTGTTAAAAACAACTTTTATTCAAAATTTCAAAGAAATGTTTCAAAATTTAAGAAATTAAAAAATTATAATTTTTGATTTTTTTATGTTTTTTTATATTACTCCTCGCGTCTGAAATTTTGTCAAAATGACAAAATTCTTTTAAAATATTACATATTACGTAATATTGAAAAAATTGTTGGGAGTACTTTTTTTATTTTTTATTATAGAAAGAAATAACATTAAAAAAAAAGTAAAAAACCTACATTTTTAGGAAAAAATCATCATACCTCTATAAAATATCATGTATTAAAAAAATTCTATTCACTTAATTCAAAAAAAAAACTTTTCCAACAAAATGTTAATAATATCCATCAATATATAGCATTAAATTCTCAGGTCAATAGAACGAAAATTCATTACGCTGGAACAGTTTGAAATTTGTAAATTTGTCAAAAAAGACATTTTGAGAAAAAAGACATTTAATACTTTTTCATTGCAAATTTTACTTCTGAACAAATATTTTTTGTTTTTAATATAAATACCTATAAATATTGTCTAATGAAATAGTTTAATAATAATAGACTTTAAATTTCTTTAAAAAAATTAACAAAATATTTAACTAATTTAAAATTAATTTTAAACTAAACTAATTTTAACAGTTACCTGCATTCAAAAAAAGGTAAACAAAGGGATGTGGTCAAAACTGAAATGGTCATAACTTCATCAGTTTTGCTCTTATTCCAGAAATTTTTTTTTTTAAATGTTCAGTTAAATGCCAAGATTTCAGAAATATAAAATGTAAAATATCGATTTTTTGACAAATTTTTGCTTCTTTGAAAGTCCCTTGTCACCTTAAGGGATGTTTTAAGTATTCAACCTGTTAAGGTGCCACAACGAAATAACTAAGAACAAAATATTTTAAAATATTTAGCTATCAAGCGAATACGTTTTTAATATTCAATGAAGTATACATATATTTTTCTCGAATGTTATTTCTAGAAATGAACAGCTTCACTTCAAATATTGTGACATTCCTCTTTTTTTATTATCAGAAAATCTTATTTTCTAAATTGGATAATGTTCAGCACCATTCATTTTTGCCATGTGTCATGACAGAAGTGGTGAGTTCTTATCAAATTCAATACATCGCACTAATCAAGTTACTATTTCTCTTTTTATCGAATGTACTAGCTAAATACCCATTTTTCTTATAGTGGGGAGAAAGAGAAAATTATAAGAAACGGTAACGGTACTAATATATATTACAAAATCATGCACAAGACTAAGATGCAAGACTACTGATGTAATAAACAAAACTAAATAATTCCAATTTCTTTTTTTAAATTTAATATTACATGTTCTTCGTCCAACTATTTAAAATCATTTTTCATAACGCTGCTGCTTGAAGCCAACTCATAAGAGTCAAAATTTACGACAGGCAAGCAATTTTCTATTTTATTTATTCCTTTCGGAGTGATGGCATAGCCATGAAAATTGTCTTCCACAAAGGCTAGTCCACCGCCAAATGCTTGTTCCCTCACTACCTTGTCTTCTGAATTGGGTTCAAAATTACGAGGAAACGGAGTAGTACAGAAAAATAATGAGTTGTTCTCTTGAACGGATAAGCATCATCTATCCATTAATTTTTCATTTTAGTAATTTTTAGCTTTTTTTCTGCTATTTTACCTCTGATTATAAATTAACATTAACGTGCTTATACACACACACACATATATATATATATATATATATATATATATATATATATAAACACAAATTAACATGAAAAACATGAATAAAATAAAAATAAAAAACTAAATGGTAGAGAAACAAGAATGGTAAAGGCAAATAGTCGTTGTCAAGACACATCTAATTGCCATAAATAAATGCGATATTTCTGAATAAAGAATAATTATCCTAAGATAAAAATTATTCTTTATATGTGTCGATATCGCAAAAACCTAATGTTGTAAAAAATCATGAAATAAAAGAAAAATGCAAAAGGAAATCAAACTTACCGGCGTGAATTAAAACGCGGTTTAGGTTTAAAAGTACAATGATAAAACAGTTAACAAAAATCGCGAAGATGTAAAATATTGCTTATAGCTTGAATCGAATATAATAAATTTAAAAAAAAAACATTTGATCGAAGAAGAAGAAAAAATGTTTAGGTAAAATATTAGTGCTGCCATCTATGAGAAACAATTAGTAAAAAGGTAATAAAATTGAAATAAAAAAAAATGTTTAACGGATTGAATAAATTAGCAGTCTTAAAAAAAAAAAAAAAAAAATCATTAATAGGGAAATTAATTTAAAAGTCAGTCTGTCAGGATAGAAAGCCGTTTATAGACTCATCCTTCATTCAAAAAATCTAACATAATTTTACAGAATACACATATCCATCTTTCATAGGGTGACTTATTTAAAAATCAGAGCCTGCATACAGGAATAGAAAACCGTTTATAGGTTTTATTCTTCATTCATACAACCTTACATAATTTTAAAGTATACACGTATCACCTGCATTCATTTGGGGTGGTTCTTTACGAACCAGAGCCCATTCCACTTATACAAAAATAAAAATAATTAAATAAATAAATAAACTGTTTATTATACTGGACAATTAAAATTAAATTAATTTTAAGAGGCTACAAATATTAAAAAGTAACTAAAAAATATTTAACTAATCCAGTATAAAAGGTCATACATCCAAACTATTCCGTCCAGTGGCTTTAGGAATAGTTTATCATAGTTAGTTCCTACCTTGAAAAAATCAGAGCTTATTCTTAAAACAGAAAAATTAAATAAAAATTAAAAATTAATGTACCAAGTTTTTTAAGATTTTTTTAAAATAGAAATTAAGAAATGAACTAGGAAAATGGCTATTAATTAAATCGTTTTTATATATATCAGTATCTAATAAAAACTCGTTATAGTTAGAATTATTCCTGTAAAATCTATGAATTTGATTGGCAATAATATTAGAAAAAACCTTATTGGCTAAGTTAGAGTTGAAATCTATGCATTTTTTAACTGGAAATTTAAATTCATTTCTTTTGTCAAAAAGTTTAAATGTAATATTTTTATCTGCATTAATATTAAGAGTCAAATCTAAAAAATTTGCTGAAGAATTACTATTATTTGTTTTATTAAGAATTAATTCATTTGGATAAATATGTTTTGCTAGAATATCGAAATCATTAAAATTAATAACTAATAGATCATCGACGCCCGGTGGCTGAGTGGTAGCGCTTCGCGCTGCCGTGCCAGAGGTCCTTGGTTCGATCCTTGGGCCGGGCAAGGCCGACTCAGCCTTTCATCCCTTCAGTGGGTCGATAAAATGAGTACCAAGCATGCTTGGGAACTAACACTGGGGGCTCCGCGTTCGGCTGACCACCTGACCGGAACATATGCTCCTGCACCCCAGAGCCCAAGGTCAAGAAAACTGAGATGGGCACAGTCGGCCTTGGCCCTCTTAATGGGCTGTCGCGCCACTGAGTTAGTTAGTAATAGATCATCAATGAATCTGAGAAAGAGAGAATCAATTGGAAGATTAACATGTGATTTTACAAATCTATATTCTTGTAGAAAAAGAAAAATATTGCAGATATATATATATATATATATAACATTCGTGTGGCATCACTAATCATAAAAAGATTTTAAGATAAATGTTGTGCCAGGTACATATTTGGGGCTTTTTTCTACGCAATACATTTGCAAATCTTAGACAATCCTCTTCCATCTACTCCCATCCTTACAAAAAGAAATTTTCCACTTTTAATGCTAGTTATTAATATTTTTAATATAAACTATATGCCTAACTTAAAAGCTACCTATTAGGTATGTAAAAACCTTTCTCTGGCAAGAGGGGTCAAAGATATCAGACTACAGCTACATAATTTTGTGACCAAAGGCATGATTTTGGACGTGTGGTCAGATTTACTTCTTTGAAGAGCTGGTTCCCATCGATCTGAATATATGCGGGCTTTAAACTGCTGCCATGGATAGAATCCCAGATCTACACATTGATACCACTGAGCCATGGTTGCTCTTAAATTATGTAACATGTTGCAATTCAAAAAGAACATACTACTCTATACTAAATTATAAATTGTCCATAAATAAAAATACCAAATTCAATCTATTTTTGGGGATAATTAGGCAATTTTCAAATGAACTAATACAGCTAAGTCTCTAAACCCATGCATTTTTTTATTATTATTTTTATTGAACATTAAAAAGCTTCACAACATGGAGGAAAAAAATAACACAAATTAAAAATAATATTTTATTTAGTACTTACGATTTTTTTATCGTCTCAGTTAGCCATCGTTGGTCTAATTTAATATAGTAAAATTATAACAGTTGCGATAACAAATAGAATGTATGCTTATAGATGATAGAGAGTAAAGTAGGTCATGAAATTCCGTATGATCTGGTAATTCTCTCATGGCAGGTGAAGGTGATTTCTTTTATAATGTAACAAAATTGTGTAACATCTATCTTATAAAAAATGAAACAATAATTTTTTTTATAAATTTAGGTGAAACCACAGTCGGTACAACTCCCATACCAACAACACCAGAACCTACTACAACCACCTGCACCCCACCAACCACTCCACAGCCAACCACGACCCCGCCCACCACTACACAGCCAACCACCACCCCACCCACCACTACACAACCAACCACCCCACTTACCACTACACAGCCAACCACCATCCCTCCCACGACTATACAACCAACTACTACCCCACCCACCACTGCACAGCCAACCACTCCAACTCCAAAACCAACTGGGCCACCTGAAACAGATTGTGATGAGGATGATTTGGATTGCATCATTAAAGAAACTGGTGATATTTCTGTATGGTTTGAATGCCCAGAAGCAATTGGAGCCTATCGCCATCCAAGTAGCAATAAGCTCTTCATTTTCTGTAAGAATTGGAAGCCCCTTGTGAAGAAGTGTGGTCAAAAATCAGTGTATTCTGAACAAATGAGAACTTGCGTTAGGCCTTAAGATGAAGAAAAAGAAAGATTTTATTTTATTTTGTTTTAATTTAATTTTACTTAATTTTATTTTATTTTATTTTATTACGTTGAAGTAATACTTGGTTTTTTGGTTCATAGTTATGTAAAAAGAATCAAAAATACTGCCCTTTATATAAATAAATCTTAATATAATAAATGTTTATTACAAAAATATTTGCTGCAGAATTCAATATTTATGCTGTACTAATAAATGAAACTTTGTGCGAGTATCTTTGTGTTTCACTCATAGCTCCCCTGAACGGTTCATACTAGGATCCTAAAATTTGGATAATGGGTGCAAGGGGAAATTTTGAGTTTCTTTCCAACTATGTAAAAGATGACATCAGAAATATTAAAGCTTTATTTATTTAAAAACAAGTTATTTTGGGAGTTTATTGCACATTTTTTTAAATAATTATTTTTCTTTGATTCCCTGACGAATGACCAACCCTTACCACTTACCACTCCAATTATTAATCCACTCCAACTCCAAAACCAATTGGACCACCCGAAGCAGATTGTGATAAGGATGATTTGGATTGCATCAGTAAAGAAACTAGCGAGATCTTTGCATGGTTTGAATGCCCAGAGGCAGTTGGTGCCCATCGCCATCCAAGTAGCAATAAGCTCTTCATTTTCTGTAAGAATTGGAAACCGTTTGTGAAGAAGTGTGGTCCGAAATTAGTGTATTCTGAACGAATAAGAACTTGCGTTACGCAGTATAATGCGAAAAAAAAAGCTTTTTTTTAAAATTTATTACGTAATAAGAGATTTTTTTCGTTCAATTTGAAGGATCATGATTCAAACTTTTTAGGACAAAATGAGCATAGGAAATTTAAAACTCCTTTCCTTTTTTTTTTAACACGATAATTCTAAAAGCATTCACATGTAAGTACCACATCCCCATAGAAAGCTTTGAAAATTTTTGGTATTAAAGCTGCAAAGAAGTTATTAACTTCCATCTCCTCATTTTGGTCTATCCGAATGTTCAATGGGTAAAAACGACACCATTTCTAAAAGCTTCAATCATAGTCTTTTAAATTATACCAATTGTTTTCAAAAACGTTTCCTGTTAAAAGAATGATTATTTTTATAAAGTTAATACAAACGTGTTCTAGTAATTTTTCACCCATCTGTACTTGTCTAAACTTTTAATAAATTAATGTGTAGTAATAACATTTTCAGTTTTAATTGTATTTTGCTGAAAATCATTTTTACCCTTTCTTTCATCCTCCTTTTAATTTCTAATTTGTTTATTTTAAGCATACGATGCATTTCTCAGAACTTTGAAAAATTTCACTTCAATAGTTTTATTCTTTCTTTTAATACTTGAAAAACTCAGTAGAAAAACGGTTTATGCTCGTAAGAGTTGATTCGAAGAAAAAAGGTATAATAACTCAAAGCTAATAACAATTTTTCGCATAATTGATTTGTCAACACTCAGTAATCCTCAAGACAAGAGAGGTGCTCATCCAATTGTCATTTTTGTGAAAAATGAACATAAACTGTTCTTTCCCCTTGGTTTTCATTTACTTTATTAATTTATCTACTTTAAATCCTAAAAGAAATGTTGGTGGTTTTTGATAGAAATTATGAAACTATAATTAAAACTTATGTAAATCATTTGTGGCAAAAAATATAAAGAACAATTATGAAAAAACCACAGCCTATTTCTCCAAATGATTTCTAAAATAAAAGGCCAAATTTTTAAACAAAACACATACATAAAGACATACTTGGAAACATTTGTAATAAAATACTAATAGTTGTAGCAAACTACAAAAATAAATAAAATTTAATAAATAGAAAGATATGAAAGATATAGAAAGATATAAAATATTTATATCTTTCTAATATTCTAAAATTATACAAAATAACTTTAAATTTTCTGGTTTTCTGATGTTACCTAATGTACTACTGGGGTGCATTCGTAATAAAATAATATTAGTTGTAGCAAACTACAAAAATAACGTAGCTTTTCCGACAACTAAGATTCTATTTTCTAGATAGAGGCTACCTCTCATATGTTAATAGTTAATTAATAATTCAAAAATTATAATATTCAAGGACTCTCAATTATTAACTCGTATTTTTTAAAGTATTTTAAACCTTTAAAATGGGACTTAGTTTTTTAATAATTTGTTAAAAATGTGATTAGTAATAATTTTATGAAAAGCAAAATTGGAAGAAAAAAAATCTTACATTTCCGCATAAGATAACTGTGTCAATCTTTTTTTTAAAAAAAATAATTTGAAGTGCAGATTTTGATTGCGTCAATTGAATTCAAAGATAGTAAATAAATCACGTTGCAAGAAATAATGTCGAGATACATAAAATATATATCTCATTAGGGATCAATAGAAATTTCTTTTCATCTAAGAATAGATTTGTTTTTATTCCTCTTCCTCATATCTCATTCTCAATTACAGTTTTCTTGTGTTTTCAAGTTGATGGCTTTCTTAATCAAACAGTTTGTTTCAATAAATGTATTTCACAAGAATAAAGATAAAAATTTAAAATCTGTTTTTCAAATATGTGGAAGCGTGTAAGTATTGTTTCTTATCTTTATCATGAAATTAGACTTCTTTTTTTTTAATTTATTTTCAAGTATTGATATTCATCGTGATTGAAAATAATTTGTTCATTTTAGAATAACAACTTTTGAATGATCGACTCGAATATGCACGAATACATGAAATCGAAACTAATTCTCGGTAAGCATACTTATGTTTAGATGTATTTTACTTAATTTTCACTTAAAAAATTAGGTTTTTGATAAAAAATTCAATACACTACACGAAAGATTTGATCACATAATGAAATACAGACATATGCAAATAATATACTGGAAAACTGGAGAAGAAAAACTTTAAAAACCTAGTTCGATTTTTTTTAAAAATACTTTACGTATAATATTAAATATTTAAGCATTTATTTCTTAATAGTATGGACGCTATGTAGCAGAACTTTTTATAGTTTTAGAATTTGAAATGTATTAAAAAGCTGAGAACATTTTGTTCAAGTAGTGTAAATATTTTCCTAATAGAACTACTAAATTAAACTATTCATATTACTAATAATTGCTGTCTTTTATTTAAAATATCATTAGCTTATAGTAAATCATTAAGCTTTGATTTTATTGAAATCGGATGTATGATTTTTTAATGAATTTGTTTTCTAAGAACAAACATTTAAAAAAAAATTCTATTCATTATTTTAAGCATCATTTTCAAAATTTGGAAAATTGTTTACATTTTGTCAATGATATATTAGATACGAGAATAATATTTTGGGTCCCAGAACCCAATTTAAATAAACATCTTTAAGAACGAACATTTAAAGAACATTTTAAGGAAATATTTGAAGGAACAGAAGAAAGAATGAACATGTTAAATATTTTTTTTTCTATTTATTATTTTGCGTTTCATTTTCAAATTTTGTATGCTCGTTTAACTTTTACAAATGAAAGATCAGAAGCGAGACTTAGATTTTGAAATTCTGAACCCAACTTAAATAATCAATTTTTGACATAGTGTCTCATTATCCTTATTTCCTTGAATAGAAATCTGGAAATCAGTGCCTTTCACAAGTCATGGAATTAAAAAAAATTATAAAATATGCATGAATAGAAAACAATTGCATAAAGACCAAACAAAATTACAATTTTAAATTAATCATTCACAGAAATTGATTCTTTTTACTGTTATCTCCAAAATCCTAAAAGAGCAAGATTCTGAAGGAATATCATACCTGCGTCAACCTTAAGATCTCAGTTAGGCACTTTACATTTCAACAAATAATTGCAAAGTTGGAATTGCAACGAAATTAGTGACAAAAGGTGATTTTCAGATATTAGGTATTTTTAAAAATAAAATCGTTTCAAAAATTACATCAAAATTGATCATTGTTGGTGATTAGCATTCACTCTTCCGCATGCTTCAATTGTTATCATCAAGTATTAAGACATCATGACTCAAATATGGTACATAGGACTTTATTTGCATTTGACAAGTAATAAAGCTTTACTAATTACATTTAAAATATTGGTAACCGTCTGGATGACATAAAAAGAATTCACAACGCTTCGAAAATCCAAAAATCTTCAAAAGTATCACTAGATTGTTTTTTAAAATGATTATTCCAACATATTCAATCATTGAAAGCAATATTTAAAAGATGGTAGTATCATTTACTAAGTAATTTTAAAAATGATTATCTTAGGTAACAGACATTACAGTATGAGACCGGACACTTCTCTTGGACTACACAAAACAAAAAATATGTGACCGGAAAAATTTAAGAAATAAATTCATAGACATCTTCGAAATTTTTTTTTTCGTGTTAAAAATACATAAGAATTTTGAAGTTATCTAAGAAGACCATTTTATAAGTCAACCATGAATGTCAGAAATTCGGTAAAACACGAAGAAATTTGGATCATCTTTGCAGTTGGATCGATTGTAAAGAAAGAATGACACCATCGACGGTTGATGAGAAGCATTAAGAGTGGCGGACATATATCCCTTCCTCAAACTGTCAGTTATTTCAATGCTTAGGACATCAGCAAGTGTCTGTGACTGAACTATTCAAGGAAACATTATTAATATGGGACTCATCTATTGGACTGACTGTTGTTGGCTAGCTAAAAACACGTTGTCTGGACTGGCGAGTCTCGCTTCAAACTGTATCGAATGGATGTACGTGCATAAATATGAAGTTATCGTTATGAATTCCTGTATCTTTCATGTCAAAAAGCAAATGCTCAGGTTAGTGGAACCTCTTCGTGATATAGTGAAAATGTAATTACCAGAATATGAAATCCCTGATATGTCTCTGACTGGCAGTTAAGTATTCAATTCAATAATCTCTGCCCATTCATGCTCATTTCGATGTCCGAAGGAGTTTCACGAGACCAGATGGACAATGAGACACCTCTACACGTTGAGAGTAGCTACACAGGAGCATTATCTTCTGACTTTAGACTGAACACCTGAATCTGCAGACGTGAAAGATCATTTAGCGTGGTCTTGCAAAGTGCAATTCCAAAGAGATAACCAGCACGATATATTGATTTTGTAAGCCTGCGGGATTCACAGTCAGTATGAATTTGTTCCAAATGCCTTCCAGCTACAATCTGTGATTCCATATCCCGTCAGGACTTGTCGTGGACTTATTGCCAGCTTACACAGCATCAGGATGGTGTAGCAATTTTTTCCGGTATATTTATTTGCGACCCCTCATGCACATGCTTTAATTTAATTTACTTTTGACACTAATTTTAAAATATATATCGGCGTTGGTATTAGCGAACAGTTCTGTAAGACAATTTGTTCAACCAAACATCCAAATAAAGTGGTTTCCTCGATATGTAAAAAATTGTTTTGCTACTTCTTTATGTTTCCATATATTAAAAAAATTTATTCCTTTAAATTTACATAAATATCATATAGCATGTTATTGCACTTAAAAAAATTATAAAGTAAAAATCAGTTTAAAATACTCAACTTTTAATTTATGAATATATCTTCAACTTTTTAAGAGAAAATGTTACTTTCTACAAGCTAATATTTCTAAATTAATGATTAATATATTCTACTTACCGCAAAATTTTATTAAAAAACTAAAACTTACAATTTTTAATAATGGTGCTTAGTGAACATGTTCAATAATACATTCTGCAAAATGTATATAAATATTTACTTGTTCCAGGCGCAGTGTTGTGCTTAGCTATGGGTATCTTTTTATTGGATTCACATGTGGATGCTTCAGCTGTAAAATCTAGAAGCAATTCTAAAGAAAGTTCCAAGGAAAATAATAGTAAGTTTAGTTTTATAAATAAATTTTATACTATTTCTTATCTTGTATAATTACCATGCATTATTACTTTGTTCGTGATTTTTCTTTGTGACTTGCAGCATATTTTTTTTATATCTTATAATTTAAATTCCGATCTGTATTAGGGTATTAAAGGTTCTAAAGATTCTAAGGTATTAAAAAGCTTTCTATTAAACCAAACAACACGGAAAAAAACTCTATATCAAAGTTTATAACATCCTCTGAAGGTGAAAAAATCCAATATAAAGTTTGATAAATTTCTCGCAAAGGCAACTCTTTTAATGCATAAAACTTTCAAAAGAGTAAATTTCAATAATTGTGTCCAATTCCAATATCTTAAATAGGAAAAATTTCCATAAAATTCAAACAGAAAGTTTTATAATAAGCACAGAATTACCCATATAAGGAAGAAAGAACTTATACATAAAATTTGGTAACATTATTCGATGAAGATTTAAAATCTCAATACAAAATTTTATAACATTCTATAAAAGTAAAATGTCTCTACGAAGTATTTTATAAGATCATTGCACTATCACTGGATGAAAGAGAAAAAAAACATACAAAAAATTTTACAATAACCTACGACGATTAAAAAATCCTTGAATATTTTTGTTTTTAAATCTTACGAAAGCGAAAAATCTCGAAACAAAATTTTAAAACATTCTGGAAAGGTAATAAAGACTCTATAAAGTTGTATAATAGTCTGAAGGTAATAAGTCGCTATATAAAATTTTAAACATCCCATGGAGGTGAAAAATCCTAAAATTAAATTTTGTCACACGGTGAAGATGATAGCTTCCTACATAAAGTTTTAAATCAACTCGTGGGGGTAAAATTCCCTACAAAAAATTTCATTTTATAAAATCACGTGAAGAAGAAAATTTTCTTGGCAAAATTCTTCATAAAAATTCAATAATATCCAATGAAAATTGAATGCTTCCAAAACTGTATTTTCTAAGGAATTAAAAAAAATTATGTTTATATCAGCGAAATTTTTTTTTAATACGGCTGACTTGCGTTGAAAACTATAGGTTGTGTTAGTCATAAATAGGAATAATTTAGACTTTCTTCATACTTATTTTTTCTATTAAAAACACTGTTTTTCAATTATTTTGAATTTATGCTAAAGGAAAGTTTATTTTTTATATACAAATAAGATACGGAATCGTTTTGCTTGTACAGAATTACCGAGGCAGCAGAGATTTTAACCCTAATACAATAATAATTAAATGGAGCAAGTCATATTGTTAACAGAAAAAGGATAATTAAAGTGCAGGATGATGGGAAATTTATGCGAAAAATTAATAGTAAGAAATAACCCGCATGTCTTATTACGAATTTTAATCACACGCGTCACCTGTACGTAACTTTATACAACTCTTTATCCATACGGGGAGACCACCTTTAGTTGCATCACGTGCTATTTCGATAAGGGGTGTCCCAAACAATTATCGGTGATTTAAGAAAACAATTAATGAAAACCATAAAGCCATACGATTTACTCATTTATTTCTGGTAAACTAGAATTTTATTCCTTTTTTATAGGTAACTCTTAAGACTAATTACAAAATTCATTACCAGGTGACACTGCTAGCTGGGAGAAAACTAAAAGAATGCATTCTTCTAGCTACACTTCAGACTATACTATTCCAACTGAAATACTTGCACGGATGCCTGCTTAGTTTGAATTTTGGCCAAAAATCGTTGTTGCTAAAATTATAGGTTTTCTAAAATATTTATTTTTTTCAAAAGGCAGCGCCATCCATCCTCGATTTGTTTAACTAGTTTTGAGCTTTTGTGAAAATATATCTTGCATTCAGATCAGAAAAAATCATATCTTACATATTTATCTACTTCCATTTTGTTTTCCATTTTGTTTTCCTTTTTATTTATTAGTAAATAAATGGTCTTTTTAGATACACCCGAGGCACAGACTTGATTAAACCACTATATTATATCAATCCCGGCGTTATTGTACAGAATTTTCCAACTTAATATCGAAATTAGAACATGACAACATGAAATTAGAACAATAAAAACTTCAGCTGTATTAGCAATGGTATTGTCGTTGATGCAATAATAATAAATGAAAACAAAACATGAATTTTTTATGCACACAAGAACAATTTAATTAGTTTAAAACTGTTAATATAGTTTCTGAAAACATTTAAAATCAAATTTTTAAACAAAACTTGATCAATAAATAGTTTTTTGTATAAATGTCATGCACAACTTTTATAAAATATTCTTTTAAGGTAAATAGTGTGTTTTCTGTATGCTACAGATGATTCATTCAAGTGTCCATGCTTCGTGGGAATTTTACCTCATCCAAATGACTGTTCCAAGTACTACATGTGCGCTTTCTTTATTCCACGTTTGCAAACATGTGGAAAGAATTTTCTTTTTGACGGAGTCCATGATTGCAAACTTGACGGAAAGTGCAAACCGGAGGAGGAAGTGAACTGTGGATCAAGGAAAAGACCGACAAGTAATGGAAGAGTTTGTTTTTTTTTTCCTGTAATCATACAAATGTTTACAATAGTTACTCTAATTTCATGTCGCTAGACTTTGAGGAGCCGTGAGGTAAATCATATTACGGGATCTTTTTAGTTCTCATCCTGCTAAGGTGTCCCTACGAAAGAACTAAGGACTAAATATTTTATAATATTTAGCAATGAAGCGAGTATGAATATGAAGTGCAATGAATATTTAGCAATGAAGCGAGTATGAATATGAAGTGCAATGAATATTTAGCAATGAAGCGAGTATGAAGTATACATATATTTTTCTCGAATGTTATTTCTAAAAATGAACAACGTTACTTTTTTTTTCAAATACTATAGCATTGCTTATTTTTTTTAATCAGAAAAAAGCTTTTTTTTTTCAAATTGAATAATGTTGGACACAGTTTGTCTTCCTACATATTTTTTCATTGCACTAATCAAATTCCTATTTCTCATTTTATAGAATATATTAGGTAAATACCCGTTTTTCTTATAGGGAGGAAAAAGAGCAAACTAACAATGAAACAGTATTAATAAAAATTACAAAATAATGCAAAAGACTAAGTATATACTGCTGAAAAACTTAATAATTTCATTTTCTTAAAATTTGTTATTATTTGTTCTCCTTACTGGTGATAGAACGTTATTAAATACAAAAAATAAAAAAAATTTTAAAAAAAACTTTCTTTTTTTTTCTAGACGTTCTCCACGTTAAAATGAAAATAAACTATATATAGAATCAATTTTCATAACGCTGTTGCTTAAAACCAACTCATAATAGTCGAAATTTACGACAGGCGAACAATTTTCTACGATATTTATTCCTTTGGAGGGGAGTGGTATAACCCTCAGTTCCCTTGTCTTCTGGATTGGGTTCAAAATTACAAGGATACGAAGTAGTATAGAAAAATAATGTGCAGTTCCCTAGAACTTATACGTATCGTTTATCCATTAATTTTGAATTTTGGAGCATAGCTTAGTTTTCAATTACTGTTTTGTTATTTCAATTTACCGTTGGTTTCAATTTATTTCGTTTTGTGGAAAGGCTTTTCAAAAGCGTAACTATAAATAAATTAAATATGTGGTCTTAGACAACTTTAGAAATATTAATATATGTACATATATTCATGTTAATAGTACATATATTCATAATAAAGACAAAAGGGATAAAAATAAAAAAGAGAAAAAGGAAGAGAATTAATAAGTTTTATTTATTGCGCATAAGCTACAAGCATGTAGATCTCATAAAATAAGTTTAAAATCTAAAGAATAGATTGAAAATAATAAAGATTAATTAAATGAGAAGAAGAAAAATTATTAAAATAAAATATTTTTAAAAAATATTTAAGGAATAATACTAAATTAAAAAGTGGGAAAACAAAAAATTTAAAGAAATAATCTCTTTATCAGCTCACACGATCATATCCGCAGAAAGGAGTACTTTCTAATATTGTATAGCCAAAGCAAAAAGAATACAAGAAGCTTGAATATTGAATGTTGAAAAGCAATATTTAAGAGACGAATAAAAACAAAAAACCTTAATTAAACATAACTACTCATCAAGGAGGGAGACAAGACTTAAAAGACGAAAGCCTGCTTTATTGCCGTTGGAGTGTTAGAAAAGTTGAAAAGTGATTATTCGAAACTACATCTAAGTTTCATTAGGGGATAAAATCCGTTTCGTTGTCTTTAACCTCACCTTCTTCAGTATTGATTCGTTAGATTTCAATAGAATTTCTATTTTTTCGTCACTGAAATACGGATTTTTCATGCATCTTTGACAAGGAGTTTAAAAATATACATTAATGGGGATCAATAAGGAACACTCTATATTTTTTTTATTTTATATAAATATGAAGTCAGTTAAATATCTGCAATAAAGGTCGCAAGTTAGTGTTGAATCATAAAAAAGAAAAACGTAATGAAAACTTCTTGAATTATTAACGATGAATGAGTGATTAAAGTCGTAAGAGATTGTTTGTTTGCCAAAAGAAACTGCAAAATAGTAAAAAATGCTTATTTGAGACAATTTGAAGCTCCCTCAAATCAACTGGATTTGATTTCTTCTAATCCTGCTTTGTTTCAAAGAATTTTGATAAGGTGTTTGTGTTTTCACCCTGTTTAAATATTTACTTATGATCTCTCTGAATTGTGCATGCTTTTTCATTTCATTTTTAAAAAGCTTTCTAAAATATATGCTATGGGCAGTGATTACAGAATCATTTTAATACTAGTTTATTTTTCATTCTAGATTAAATTTTAAAAATTCCATTTAGTTTTATATATGTAAATTCCCTGTGCACAATTTTTATTTAATGTGTTCGTTTGAAATAATTCCATTTCCTTTTCACAATAAGTAAAACAAAATTCTATTAAAAACATCTATTTTGAAACAAATTTTGCCAACTGTGCTTTAGTAAAAAAAATATTTTATGCATCATTTTTTTATTATTATTATTCCATCTCTAGAATTGCATCAAAGTCATCATTCTACCTCGTTCGTAAAACAAAAAAATTATTTTTTCAGATGACAAAATGACGACGGATGGGATAGTTGAAACCACAACTCCTAAAGGTAAATGTTTTTGTTTAATTCTTTCATAGCACATCGTTTTAAATTAAGAAATAAATTGTAAAATACTAATAACATTTGTGCTTTAAAAAAAGTTTATGCTTTAACATTTTGTTAAAATTTTAATACATGATAAAAATCATCTTAAAATTACACTTATCCAAATTCTACAATTAGTAAAAATTATTTATGGGAACTCATATTTTTAGAAGATAGTTGTCTAATGTGCTTGAATTTCTTAAGCTATAAAACTACAAATTTAAATAATTAGTCAGCTGAAATTCAAATACTTTTATTTAAAACTAAAATTTAATTTTTTTACAAATCAACAAAAGTATTTTAAATAGTGTTTCCGTCTACCTGTTGAAACTTGTAATTATTGGAACCTAAAAGAAAAAAAATGAATTAGTAAGAAAGTCATATTTACAATAATAGTGGCAGGTTTTAAACTTTTAAAATATTAGAAATTATTTTTTTATGATTTAAATTAACTGGATGAAGTTAATTTTCTTTTTCAGATAAATAGTAGTACTCTTCTGCCATTTCTATTCAATCCTCATAGCTAAAAAGCATGACAAGTACCACAGCCACAAAATAAAGTACACTGAAGTCAGTATTACCATTAACAACATTTACAGAAATTCAAATATATAATTCCAATCTTAATATGCAATTTTAACACTTTGTATTTTTCTATACATTTGGTATCATTATGGTACTTATAAGTTTGATAATTATATTTTCTTTCTTTTTTTCTTACAAATCTTTAAACTCAATAAACCTAGTCTATATATTTTTAAACTTTTTGTCAGACTTTATGAAACTAATAGCTTTTTTATAAATTTTAGACGCTGATTCTGAAAAGGACTTCCGTTATTGTCAATCACATAAGAGTTTCTTAAAAAATAGTAATTTTAATATTTTTTAATAAATGTAATCAAGAATCAGCAATCGTTTAATAAACTAAATTTTAATGTTATGTACCAATTTTTATTTTTTTACACTCAATCGAATAGAACAAATTACAAGTTGATAAGGAGTATTTATTTTAAAGTTGTGAGTAATTTTATGTGATGAAAATGTCTAAGAGAGAATGATTTGAAATAATACTTTTAAAATAAGTTGAAAGCAATATCTCCTATATAATTTATAATACCAAGCAGAATAAAACTAATAGTTAGTTGTTACAATCATTTGTTTAAATATAAAAACGCATCCCATAAGATGAAATTCAAAAAATTGCATATTACTTTCAACAATAAATGTCTTTAGTTGCAATTGATTTTATTCAATTCAGCATTAAAATTGCATAAGAAACTATACTGGCTTATTTCTAAACAATTTAAGATTTCCGAAAGTCGCTAATTTTTGAAGTAGTGAACCATAAACAGCTGCATAAAAATGCTCATAACCTTGAAACACATTGTCATATGAACTTGAAATCGGGTTTAATTTGATTCTGTTCAATATTTTAATAAGTAATAACAATCTGCTTAGTAAATAATTAATGTGGGCAAATTGAGAAAAAATAACACGTAGTGAAAATAGCAGTGTGATCAAACATAAAAAAGTGAGCTAGTACAGTTACTAGTTTACAATTATCAAATATCTAACAAACTATTGTTATCAACAATTGAATAAATGCTGTAGTTTATTAGGAGAGATTACTTTTCCTTTCTGGTATAAATTCAGTACTATTTCCTAGGGGAAGGCTGAGCAGTAACTTGCTAGTCACTTCTTCATCGCTGCTGCACATGTGTTATTTACAGCCTAGGTCATCTCAGCAATATCAGGGAACAGTGGATAAGCTCTGATATCAGATTTAAAATGCAGTGTTATTATACATATTTTCACTCATAAACAAAAATATGAACTTTGCAACAGATATCCAAGCAAACGATAAGCATACAGCTATAGTCGAATTTCAAAGCAAAATTGCTATTTTGGAGATCTTTCAATTTTCAATGATTTATTTGTAAGAGAAATTCTGAACATTTTACTCAACTAATCAGCTTGCATACTGCAACGTTGAAACATATACATTTAAGCAAAATAAAAGAATAGTTATATTTGAATAAATTAGAAACAATAAAATATACTGTGCCTAATCTGCTGTAACGATTCACCAGTAACGTTACCCTAAACAGCGATGAGAAATATTTCTATTGTTCTCTCTTATTGCTAAGCCTACACCAATAGATTCTAAGAATATCCTCCAATTTAAATTATTTAAGATCAGGAGGCGTCTTTAAAACAAAAATAATAAAATTTAAGTTTGAAAATTGAAGCATATTTGATTAAAAGTGATAAAAGTAAATTAATAAATGTCAAGCACACTTACCGAATTTCGAATAGACTTTCGATTGTCAATACACAAGCCATTTGCCGACTTGCACGGAACTCTGGGAAGTGAGCTAGTTAATATGAAGTGTACTTCAAACAACCTTAAAACAAGCTTAGGTATAAATAAAATGACTTCATACACCTCAATAAATACCTCACTCTCTTTAGTTGAAATAAGGTATATTTCTTATACCTCGTAAATACCTCACTCCCTTTAGTAGAAAAAAGGTATATTTTTTTATACCTCGAAAATACCTCACTCTCGTTAGTTGAAATAAAGTTGATTTTTTTATACCTCATAAATACCTCTTTTGTTACAAGTGTAGGAAAAACAGCCTCGTATACCTTAAAAATCACTTCATCAGTCTGGTTGATTTGAAGTGGATTTAAAACAACCTCAAAATAAGCTTAGGTGTAAATAAAATGACTCCTTATACCTCAATAAATACCTCACTCTCTTTAGTTGAAACAAGGTAAAAAATTTTATACCTCAAAAATACCTCTTTTGTTACAAGTGTAAGAAAATAAACTCGGTATACCTCAAAAATCACCTTATCAGTCTGGTTGATTTGAAGTGAATTTTAAACAACCTCAAAACAAGCTGAAGTGTACATAAAACAACCTCGTACACCTTATTTACAACCTCTACGAGGTATAATTTTTATTGCTGTTTTCTCTGCAACCTTAAATATACCTCAAATATACCTCAAATCAACCTTAAATATACCTTAAATTTTCGTAAGGGATCTATCTGTTTCTTTATTGATTTTCAAATCAAAAGTCATTTTTGATACAGGACTCATTCAGACTTGAATAAACCACTATTTGCTATCACAACTCTTGAATACGCCACCTGGGGAGAAGATCGGTTCTATGTCTTAAATGTCCTCCGTTCCCCCTCCTCCATTTCTCAGTTGTACAGGAATGTATTACGATATTTTCTATTTTCTTAATATTTTTCGTATTTAATTGTCACAAATATTTTTTAAATTTTTTTTCTTTCAGAACTATATTCAATGTAGTTTTCAGTACCATAAAGTTTCCTAACTTAAGATTTTAATCTATTTGAAAATCGAGAGACAAACTGAAGTACTCCCTTCTCCTATGAATCTCCACACGCTAATGATGAAAGCATGTGAATTGTTGCCATGAGTAGAGAGTTCTGCTCTACGCCACGTGTAGCCCACTTCGATCACCAATATTCTATCAAACTCGTCAAAAAAATATATTATTGTACGGAATTTTCCTACTTAATATCGAAACTAAAATATGACGTTCTCTTAAAATTTCAGCTGTATTAACTATATTACTGTCGTTGTTGCCATAAAAATAAGTAAATGCCAAACATTACATTTTCATGCACTTGAGCACACTGAAATTAATTTAAAACTGTTAATACAGTTTCTGGAAAAATTTCAAAAATCACATTTGTACACAAAACCTGAGCAACAAATAGTTTTCTATATAAATGTTCGGCACAGCTCATATAAAAATATACTCTTAAGATAATTAGTGTATTTTTTGTATGTTACAGATGCTCCATTCGAGTGTCCAAGCTTCGGGGGATATTTTCCTGATCCAAATGACTGTTCCAAATACTACCAATGCACTTTCTTTTTTCCAAAATTGAGAACATGTGGAAATAATTTTCTTTTTGACGGAGTCAAAAAACAGTGTAAACCAGACGGGGAAGTGAATTGTGGATCAAGGAAAAGACCGACAAGTAATGAAAGATTTTTTTTTTTCTGTGAGCATACAAATGTTTACAATATTTGCGTTAATTCCAGCTCGCTAAACTTTGAGGAACCCTAGGTGAGTCATTTTACGGGATGTTTTAAGTATTCATCCTGCTAAGGTGCCACTACGAAATAACTAAGAACAAAATATTTTAAAATATTTAGCAATCAAGCGAATACGTTTTTAATATTCAATGAAGTATACATATATTTTTTTCGAATATTATCTCTAAAAAAGAATAACTTTACATTTGTTTTTTTTTTTTTTGTTTTTTTTTTTTTTTTTTTCAAATGTTACGCCATCGCTTATTCTTTTTCAGAAAAACACATTTTTTAAATTAGATATTGTTGGGCACAGTTTGTCTTCCATTCATTATTGCCGTATGTGATGACAAAAGTGGTGAGTTCTTATCCAATTTAATACATATTTTTCCATTGCACTAATCAAATTCCTATTTCTCGTTTTATAGAATATGATAGCTAAATACCCGTTTTTCTTATAAGGTGGAAAAAGAGCAAACTATCAAAACTGGTATTAATAAACATTACAAAATTATGCACAAGACTAAGCATAAGCTGACGTGATAAGCAAAACTAAATAATTCCAAATTTTTTTTTAATGTATTATTACTTGTTTTCCATCCACTATTTAGAATCATTTTTCATGACGCTGTTGTTTGAAACCAACTCATTATATACAACCAACCAATTTTTAATCCAGCTTTGATTCAACGTATTCTGAAAAGTGTTTGCGTTTTCTCCTTGCTTAAATATTTATTCATGGTATCTCAACTGTGCATGCTTTTTTCAATTCATTTTTAAAAAGTTTTCTAAAATATAGTTATGGGTTGTGATTACAGTACCATTTGTATATTAGTTTATGTTTCATTTTAGATTAAATTTTAAAAATTCCATTTAGTTTTATATATGTAAATCCACAGTGCAAAATTTTTCTTTAATTTGTTCGTTTAAAAAAATTCCATTTCCCTTTTTCAGTAAGTAAAACAAAATTTAATTAAAAACATCTATTTTGAAACAAATTTTTCAATTGTGCTTTAGTAAAAAAAGGTACTTTATGCATAATTTTTTTATTATTATTATTATTCCATCTCCAGAATTGCATCAAAGTCATCTTTCTACCTCGTTCGTAAAACAAAAAAATTATTTTTCCAGATGACAAAATGACGACAGATGGGATAGTTGGAACCACACCTCCTAAAGGTAATTTTTTTCATTTTATTTTTTCATAGCACTTTATTTGGAAATGAGAAATAAATTTTTAAAGATTCGGATAATTTATTTTAAAAAAATTTAACACTTCGTTAAAATTTTAATACATGATAAAAAAAATTAAAAAAACCTGCATTTGGTCCAAAATTGAACACGAAATTTCGAATTAAAGACCATCTAGACTTGAGACACATGGATGGTGATGGGTCTCTCTCAGGCAATGCAAGAAGTGGAGCACCCAAAAGAAAATGTATTGGAGAAAGAGCCTCTAGATCTCTTGTTTCAGAGGTTAAGGCGACAAGAGACTTTCAAATTTTTTTTTTGAAATTATCAAGGGATTCGCTTGAAATTTTCAGAATACATTTATATTGTTAAAAACAACTTTTATACAAAATTTCAAAAAAATATTTTAAAATTTAAGAAATTAAAAAATTTAAATTTTTGAATTTTTTATGTTTTTTTTTTTATATTACTCCTCGCATCTGAAATTTTGTCAAAATGACAAAATTCTTTTAAAATATTACATATTAGGTAATATTGAAAAAATTGTTGGGAGTACTTTTTTTGTTTTTTATTATAGAAAAAAATGACATTAAAAAAACATTAAAAAACCTACATTTTTAGGAAAAAATCATGATACCTCTATAAAATATCATGTATAAAAAAAATTCTATTCACTTAATTCAAAAAAGTTTTCCAACAAAATGTTAATAATATTCATAAATATATATCATTAAATTCTCAGGCCAATAGAATGAAAATTCATTACGCTGGAACAGTTTGAAATTTGTAAATTTGTCGAAAAAGACATTTTGAGAAAAAGGACATTTACTACTTTTTCATTGCAAATTTTACTTCTGAACAAATATTTCTTTTTTTTAATATAAATACCTATAAATATTGTCTAACGAGCTAGTTTAATAATTACATACTTTAAATTTCTTTAAAAAAATTAGCAAAATATTCAAACAATTTAAAACTAATTTTAAACGAAACTAATTTTAGTAGTTACCTGCAGGCAAAAAAAGGTAAAAAAAGGGGTGTGGTCAAAACTGAAATGGCCATAACTTCATTAATTTTGCTTTTATTCCAGAAATTTTTTTTAAAAAATGTTCAGTTAAATGCCAAGATTTCAAAAATATAAAATGTAAAATATCAATTTTTTTTTGCAAATTTTTGCTTCTTTGAAAGTCCCTTGTCACCTTAATGGACATAACGGTCAAGAATTGAAGCAATAAGCCTCAATTTGACACAAGAGCCAGTTCTTCAAAATTCTGTATAGCTGAGCTGCATACTTTCAGCAGTTGTGTCTTGGTTGATTTAATATTGGACTCCCGCAGTCCACCAAAACGAGGTGTTGCTGGTGGAATTAAGTGCCATAAGATTTGAAGGTTGCTGGAAAAATCTTGGACTGAATTCTCTCGTACAATTTTGTACAGAGACTTCAAATAGTTACTGTCTCCCTTAAAATTTGTGGCATTATCGCTGTATACAACCTATACAACGACTATTTATTGCTGGACGAAGGCAACCCTCGTCTAGCAATAAATTGACGAAAGAATGCTACGAAGGCTTTTGTTGACAAATCAGAGACAAGTTCCAAGTGGACAGCATTCGTAGCAAAACAAATGAAAAGTGCAATGTGCGACTTTAAGGTGACTTTAGATCTAGGTAAATTTGGTTTGGTTGAAATTGGGCTTGCAAAGTTCAGCCCAACAAGTTGGAAAGGTTTTTAATAGAATAACTCGATCCCGAGGCAAATTGGCCTCGAGTTGGCTGGTACAAACAGCATTTACCTTTAAACAAAGTTATACAACATCTAAAAAATTTTCTTACTGTGTTTCTCCCAGCTGGAAACCAAAATTTTTGTCGAATTAAAGATAAAACAATGGAGGTTCCAGAATGTAACGGAAACTTATGATAGTATTCTATAATGAGATTGACTAAATGATGACTTCGCGGTAAAAGAATGGGATGTTTGGCCGACAGTGTCAGATTTGAATTTTTGAATCTCCCTCCAATTCTTAATACCTTGTCAGAGTCTAGAAAGGGTTATGGTTATGAAAGGGTTAGGAATTTAGAGTTTCTTGAAACACAACCTTTAGTTTTAATTGGCCTAATTTCAGCATTGAAATTTACCCTTTAAATTTTTTTAATAATGACAATAGGAGAATTATCCAGTTCTCAAACTTGAAGACTACCCTTAATCTTACTTTCTGAATTTCTCGAGCTAAAAATGAATCTTTTACACCAAGCAATCACTCTAAATTATAATTTGCCGAATGATGAATATTTTTGAATTAAATCTTGAATGGAATTATTTTCAACTGATGAGGCGTGTATTATAGAGTCAGGGATGGAAGTGTGAACATTGTTTGGCTTTACCTCTTTGATAAATGCTGAATTTGCATTAGTCAGCCAATCTGGACCCTGTCACCAAAGTTTCAAATCCATCAGCTTCTTAGGAAAATATTCCTCGAGAGGCACAGTCAGCAGAATTGGAATGACCAGAGAAGTGATGCCAAGTTATTGATTCAGTCAAAGATGTGATCATGGCTACTCTATTTCTGACAAATTGACCTTTTAATGAATCTGTTCGTATCCAGCTAAGAACTATTTCTGAATCCATCCAAAGTAGAACTTGATCCCAGAATTTATTCATCGATCTTGAAATTGTATCAAACAATTTAGATAGCAGATGCGCTGCACATAATTTCATACGTGGGAGTGAAATTGCTTTCAATGGAACACCCTTATTTCAGTTGTCACGATGTTGACAGAGACTTCGTTGGCTAGTACAAAACGAATATAAAAGACTGCTGAATATGCTTTAGTGGAAGCATCACAAAAGCTATGGAGTTGAATATATTTAACTGGAGTGTCAGCTGACATTAATCTTAGTTTAATTTTGATATCTCTAAGTTACTCATTTCCAAATGAAAAGTTTTACAAGTGTTAGCTACTTCTTCGGGAATAGGTTCATCCTACGGCAACTTATTTTTCCAAAGATCTTGTAACATTATTTTTAAAACAATAGTAGTTGGAGACAAGAAGTCTAGTGGATCACAAATCTATGCGATGACTGAGAGGAGATTTCTCTTTGATAAAACTTCATCTGGCTGTGAAATTTTAACTTGAAATGCATCTTCCTTAAAAATCCAAAGCAGTCCTAAAATCTTATGAGACTGGTTTTCTTCAATTGAAATGTCTCAACACGCAAGAGCATGACGTGAGAATATTTCTGAGAATTTCTGGACAGTTGGAAGCCCATTTCCTTAAGTTGACTCCTCTCTCTAGAATCGCATTGAGATCAGGCGCCAGTTGTTTGGCTCCCGCAATAGAATCGGCACTTGAGAGTAGATCGTCAACGTAAAATTCATCCTTTAATACATTTGAAGCCTCCGGAAAACTAACTTCTTCATCGTTGGCAAACTGCTTTAAATTTCGTACAGCACGAAAGGGAGCACAGGCTGTCCCATAAGTCACTGTAAGCAATCTGTAAACCTGTTAATCATCAGGGTTAAATCTCCGAAACATTCTCTGAAAATTCAATTTTCATTATTCATTCGAATTTGGAGATTCATTTTCTCAATGTCCCCGCTTATTGCTATACTGAAGTATCTAAATTTCAACAAAATTCAAAAAAGCACTGGATGCAAACGAGGGCCTAAAAGCATTGTACTATTAAGAGAATTTCTATTAGAGTCTTTAGCTGATGTATCAAAGACTACTCTTAGTTTAGTAGTCGAATTATCTTCCTTTATGACAAAATGGTGGGGGAGGTAAAAGGGTTTCTCTTTGTCAATCTCATCAAGGGGAACAAGTTCCATCTGTCCTAACTGAAGGTACTCCAGCATAAATTTCGAGTAATGTTCTCTAACAGAAATGTTTTTACTTAATTTAGCTTCAAGGTAATTAAATCTCTTTAGAGCTTGTAAGGATGTTCAAATTCTTATTAGATTTAAATTAAACTTTCGCAATCAGCATCATCTTTGGTTCTCAACTCAGTTTGGGGAATCGATTCAAGTTCCAAAAAAGCTTTCAATTGACTTTCTACAGCATCAACTAGGTGGCAGTTCAGAACCCTCTGTTTACATTATGTTTGACTTGAAATACTTTTTGCTTGTTACTCAAGAAATTTAGCCAAATCTAAAAATGTTAGAATATCATGATTAATTAAAGATAATTCCCATCTTTGCCTTATCATCTAGTTTTCCCAAAATAAAATAAATTAAAATAACATCTACCATAGAATCAACTTCTAACTTAAAGAATTCGAATAACTTCATTACACATATCTAAAATTCCAAATATAAAAGTCACAGAATTAGATTTAACTGCCTTTAGACTAAAAAGTTTTTAAATTTGCGCGAACGCTAATTCACGTTTATTATGATATGTCACAACTAGAGTCTGCTAAGTGGGCTCATAGTTATCTGTGAGTGAAAATCCGGAAATAGGTTCGTGTGCAGTACCCTTTAAACTAGCAAACAAATATTGAAATTTTTGAAGTTCTGTTAATTCTGGATTTTTATCTATCGAACTCAAAAATAATTCTTTAAATGACATCCAATTATTGAAATCCCCATAAAAACTGGGTAACTCGAATTTAGGCAATTTTAAACAAGATTCAGTTACTTTCGATTTAGGTTCCAGAAACGGCATTATTAGTGTTGCTTACTTTTTATTTCAATTCAGACATTTCCGCGCGCTATATTAATTCTCAACGTATCAATATTAGATGCCAAATCATCAAATTCTTTCATATTGCTAGCCTCTTCCTCACTCTTACAAGAAACTATAATTTCCGTATGAATCTCATTAAGCTCCACCCAAATTTCATTCATTTTTGCCGAAAAAAACATCTAATTCCACTCTTTCAATTTCCCAGATTCAAATTTCATTTCAGAATAATGTTTATACGTGTTACTTTTCCTTTCAAAATACTACGTTTTGTCTTTAAAGACTCCATTATAATTACAGAATACAATATTTGAGACAAATATTTATTGATGGATGATTTATACATAACATTAAGATTCTATTTTCCATTGAATAGTAAATGAGTGATAGACTTTTCACAGGCCATACTGCCAAATATAACATTACTCGATCATCTACGAACCATTACGAATGCGAACTAACTGAAAAGAGAAACAAAAAATAATATGAAAAAAAGTCTAAACAATCAGAAAAAAGAAAATCTTACATGTATAACTGCTTCCGTTTTTTTTCTTTTATTGATTTTCAAATCAATGGTCATTTTTGATACAGGACTCATTCAGACTTGAATAAACCACTATTCGCGATCACAACCAGTGCCGTTCCTGGCGGGTATGCAGCGAATGCCCCGCACGCAGGCGCCCAATTTAAGGGGCGCCAAATTCAACTATTCAACTATACACATAGTATATAGGGGCGCACAAAATTATTCTTGCACGCAGGCGTTCGCCACCCCAGGAACGGCACTGATCACAACGCTCGAATATGTCATCTGGGAAGAAGTTCCATATAGTTTCCTAATTTAAAATTTTAATCTATTTTAAAATCAAGAGACAAACTGACGTACTTCCTTCTCGCATGTGGAGATCTCCATATGTTAATGGAAGGCATGCAAAGTGTTGCCATAAGTAGAGAGTTCTGCTCTACGCCAAAATTCTATAAAACCCCGCAAAAAATGTGTTACTGTACGGAATTTTCCTACTAAATATCGAAATTAAAATATGAGGCTCTATGAAAACTTCAGCTGTATTAACGATGTTGCTGTCGTTGTTGCCATAAAAATAAGTAAAAACCAAACATGACATTTTCATGCACTTGAGCACATTGAAATTAGTTTAAAACTGTCAATATAGTTTCTGGAAAAATTTCAAAAACCACATATGTAAACAAAACCTGAGCAAAAATAGTTTTTATGTAAACGCCCTGCACAGTTTATATAAAAAATATACTTTTATGGTAAATAGCGCGTTTTCTGTATGTTACAGAGGTTCCATACAAGTGTCAATGCTTCATGGGATTATTTCCTGATCCATATGACTGTTCCAAGTACTACAAATGCACTTTCTATAAACCAAGTTCGAAAAGAACATGTGGAAAGAATTTTCTTTTTGACGGAGGCCATAAGTGCAGAATTGACGGACAGTGCAAACCAGAGGGGGAAGTGAACTGTGGATCAAGGAAAAGGCCGACAAGTAATGAAAGATTTTTTTTTCTTCCTGTGATCATACAAATATTTGCAATATTTACATTACTTCCAATTTGCTAGACTGAGGGTCCCTAGGTAAATCCAGGGTGCGTAACCAAATCTTTGAATCAAAAATAAGCACTTATTAAAAATTTTTCAAGCACTTTACAAAAATTTTCAAGCACTCAAAAAATTCATATTCAATGAATGATATTATTGAAAAACAAAAACATTTTTATAAAGAGTTTTAGCGTTAAAAAAAACCCAAAAAGAAACGGACGTAAATCAAAACAATCAGTACTTTCCCACATCACCGAGTGAATTCAACTTGACCCTGAACTCAGAACAAAAGTACCCTTACCCCCTACGTCAAAAAAGTGTTAGAAGTAAAATAAAATAAACAAGAATAAAATTAAATTAAATTAAAAAGAAAAACATTTCATAAGGATCTGATATTCTCTATCCGAATTGGAGCACTCGGGTTTCGATTTTAAGGGTGTGCGCATGCGCAAGTCATAACGTAGGTACGACATGAAGTCCGCGTGAAGTAGCAAACACCCCATTTTTCGTGAAATGCATGGGATTCACCAGATATCACTGAAGAAAAAAAAAATTGTGGAAAAAAAGCACTTTTTAAAAACACCAGCTGAAAAAAGCACCTTTAAAAGCTTTTAAAAACGAAATCCCCAAAAAAGCACCTTTAAGTACTTTTTACAAACGCTACGCACCCTGTAAATCATTTTGCGGGATCTTTGAGGTTTTCATCCCTCTAGGGTGAACCTACGAAATGCTAAAGATTATAAATTTTAAAATATTTAGCGATCAAGCACAAATACTTTTTTATTATTAAATGAAGTCTATATATTTTTTTTCCGAATATTATTTCTAAAAATGAACAACTTTACTTCAAATATTGTGACATTCCGTCTTTCTATTATCAGAAAAACATATTTTTTAAATTGGATATTGTTCAGTCTTCCATTCAATTTTGCTGTGTGTCATGACAGAAGTGGTGAGTTCTTATCAAATTCAATACATATTTTTTCTTTGCACTAATCAAATTCCTATTTCTCATTTTATAGAATGTACTAACTTAATACCCGTTTTTCTTATAGTGGGGAGAAAGAGAAAACTATAAGAAACGGTAACGGTATTAATAAACATTACAAAATCATGTACAAGACTAAGCATATACTGATGCAATAAACAAAACTAAATAATTCCAACTTTTTTTAAAATTTAATATTACGTGTTCTTCCAATTATTTAAAATCATTTTTCATAACGCTGTTGCTTGAAGCCAACTCATAACAGTCAAAATTTACGACAGGCAAGCAATTTTCTACTTTATTTATTCCTTTCGGAGTGATGGTATAGCCATGAAAATTGTCTTCCACAAAGGCTAGTCCGCCGCCAAATGCTTGTTCCCACACTCACTTGTCTTCTGGATTGGGTTCAAAATTACGAGGAAACGGAGTAGTATAGAAAAATAATGAGTTGTTCTATCCATTAATTTTTCATTTTAGTAGATTTTAGCTTCTTTTTTGCTAATTTACCATTGATTATAAATTAACATTAACGTGTTTACACACATATGTATATATATGGAAAGGCAAGTCTGCAGTTAAAATATAATTCTTTTTAAGTTTAGTTTTAAGATCCTTTTAATTAAGCTATTATTTTAGAAGTTACATATATATACATAACATTCGTGTGGCATCACTAATCATAAAAAGATTTTAAGATAAATGTTGCGTCAGGTACATATTAGAGGCTTTTTTCTACGCTATACATTTACAAATCTTAGACAATCCTCTTCCATCTACTTCCATTCTTGCAAAAAGAAATTCCACTATTAACGATAGTTATTAATATTTTTAATATAAACTATATACCTATCTTAAAAGCTACCTATTAGGTATGTAAAAAGCTTTCTCTGGCAAGAGGGGTCAAAGATATCAGACTACAGTTACATAATTTTGTGACCAAAGCCATGATTTTGGACGTGTGGTCAGATTTACTTCTTTGAAGAGCTGGTTCCCATCGATCTGAATATATGCGGGCTTTAAACTGCTGCCATGGATAGAATCCCAGATCTACACATTGATACCACTGAGCCATGGTTGCTCTTAAATTATGTAACATGTTGCAATTCAAAAAGAACATACTACTCTATACTAAATTATAAATTGTCCATACATAAAATTACCAAATTCAATCTATTTTTGGGGATAATTAGGCAATTTTCAAATGAACTAATACAGCTAAGTCTCTAAACCCATGAATTTTTTTTATTTTTATTGAACATTAAAAAGCTTCACAACATGAAAAGAAAAAAAAATAACACAAATTAAATATAATTTTTTATTTAGAACTTATGATTTTTTTATCGTCTTAGTTAGCCATGGTTGGTCTTATTTAATATAGGAAAATTATAACAGCTGCAATAAAAAATAGAATGTATGTTTATAGATGATAGAGAGTAAAGTAGGTCATGAAATTCCATATGATCTGGAAATTCTTTCATGGCAGGTGAAGGTGATTTCTTTTATAGTGTAACAAAATTGTGTAACATCTATCTTATAAAAAATAAAACAATAATTCTTTTTATAAACTTAGGTGAAACCACAGTCGGTACAACTCCTATACCAACAACACCAGAACCTACAACAACTACCTCACAGCCAACAACCACTCCACCTACAACTGCACAGCCTACCACCACCCCGCCTACCACTACACAGCCAACCACCACTCCGCCCACCACCACACAACCAACCACCACTCCACCCACCACTACACAGCCAACCACCACCCCACCCACGACTGCACAGCCAACCACTCCAACTCCAAAACCAACTGGGCCACCTGAAACAGATTGTGATGAGGATGATTTGGATTGCATCATTAAAGAAACTGGTGATATTTCTGCATGGTTTGAATGCCCAGAAGCAATTGGAGCCTATCGCCATCCAAGTAGCAATAAGCTCTTCATTTTCTGTAAGAATTGGAAGCCCCTTGTGAAGAAGTGTGGTCAGAAATCAGTATATTCTGAACAAATGAGAACTTGCATTACGCCATAAGATGAAGAGAAAAAAAATGTTAATTTGATTTTTAATTTGATTTTATTTTAACATTAAAATTGGTTTTTTAGTTCATAGTTATGTAAGAAGAACCAAAAATACTGTTCTTTATATAAATAAATCTTAATATAATAAATGTTTGTGGCAAAAAAATATTTACTGTAGAATATATTTCTGTAAAGCCTGACAAATTGAATTCCATTATCAAGAACGAGTTTTAATAAGAAAATCCAAAGCCTCTAACTTAACCACCTGTCTGAAATTAGCCAAATTTGTCTAGGTTCCAGTCATGTCATTCATATACTCTAGATAAGATATCATAAAAAAATTTACTCATCCTACTTTATAAGTATACCACCAGTCTAAGTTGACCACTAAAACACTCTGTAAGTGGATAATTTACATAGTTTTCACTGTATAAGGTTTTGTGCTCTCAATGATGGTAATTGGCCATTTTTTCAATCTACCAATAAAATATTTAAGTTACATTGATTTTAACCCTCCCTACTACGAAAATTTTTAACATTTGTGTTTCTTTCAAATGAGTATTAAAGTACAAATGGCATTTCGTAACATTAAATAAAGAGATAAGAATTAGAAAAAATTTAAATAAAAAGATATAAAGTTATTTACAGATATAGAATAATTTTATTTAATATACTTTACCACAAAAATATTATTACATAGCATCCTAAAACATAAAAGCTATAAAACATTAAACTCAGTTTATTTATATCCGTTCTTAAATTTTAAACTCATGTTATTAAAACAGCTGATAGAGAATAAAAACAGGCAGGAAGTGTAATTTGGCAAGCAACAAAAAATTTTAAGAAATAATTAAAAACTCCATTTGCAGAAATTCAAATAAAAGAATAGAAACTTTAACATTTTGATCTAACTATAAACTTCACATAGGAACAAAAGCAAACAAAACAAACATTAACCAACAATATTTAAAAAATTTTACAATGCACAACAGATGTAGATATTTGAACATAAAAAAAACATATAAACAATTGAAATAACATCATTTGAGAAAACAAGCATTTAATAAAATGCTTTTGAGAACACAATAACAAAATATTAATCAGAAATACTGTTTGGCATTTTTTCTGAACACATGGCATCAATTTCATGGAGAACTTCTAAAAGTGTTGCATGGCTCCAAGCTTGTACAACACAACTTCCTGGACAATAAGCACCATCTTTGTTTGTTAGTTCAGGTAAGCCACGCCACTTGGATTTTTGTATTTCAATGAAGTGGCGGGACATTGTTTTCCGCACAAGAGCTACAGTTTTTGTGAATTCTTCTTTGCCTCCAACAGCTGAGGAAAATATGAGTTTTGCACGTAAGAAGTATCCAACAGGCCATAACCATTCCTGAAGAGGTAAAAAAATAAAAATATTATCACTACATAAACTATAAAATGTTTTATATTATACAAAAGAAAATTGCACATTCAACACAATTATAAAATGTGCTTTATTTACACATAAGATTGGTGCAAATGAAATTTCTCCCTGTTTTTGTTACGCTTTTGTTTCTACCAAAACGTCATTTACAGTCGCACTATCAATTGCCTAAATCAAATTTAACAACAATTCTCAAAAGTGTTCCACTGTGTTGTGTTCTGAATTTCATAAGGATATGAATTATATTGATATTCGCGTAACCTATTTATATGAACATAAGCTTGGTAATAATGCTACAATATAAACCAGGCATTTGAGGGGAATATTGTTAAAAATCAAAAAGTGCAGAGTAGGTTTGAAAAATTTTGGTCTGGTGATTTTTTTCCCTAAGAAATGATGACCTCTGAAAAATACTCTGAAAGCAGAAAAGAATCTAAATGTATCTAAAAAGGACTTTGCTACCAGAATTAAAGCAGATCATACAAGACTATTGCAACACGTATCTGAAATTAGCAAAGTAAAAAACATGAATAATTCTACACAACAATGCTCTTATCAGATCATTCATCAACCGACTTCCATTTTTTTGTAAACATTTAGAACAGTTTTAACAGGTTACAGAATATCAAAGTGAAGAAGTCTGAAAATCTCCTTATCAGAGTTTAATGATTTTAAAGATCAGAGTACCTTAAGACAAAATCTATGCTTTAAAATCTCATTTAGTGCATTCTCAACAAGTGTATTGAAGTATATGGAGTATATTTTGATTAAATAAACAAGTTTGAAAAAAAAAGATATGAATAAAGATGTGAATGAATTTAAACTTACAGGTCCTTGATGATAGTTCCATCCTTTGGCAGTCTTTTGATTACATGAGTCATCACTGTTGTCATAATTACCTTCATAAGCCCAATCCCTAATGAAGTATAAATTACATTCATAATTATGAAATACAATATTATCGATGACTAAAATTGTTATGATCAATAAAATTACACTTTATTTGTGTGGAAAGGCAATGATTTTTAATAATTAAAAATTATTGCCTTTGAAGAAATGAGACAGTTTCATAAATTCATGGCATAAGTATTAGTCACAAATTTTAATATAATAAGAAATGTTAACGCTCTTCGAATTAAAAACAATAATGAAGAAAACCTATACACGTTAAATAAACATAATCTTTCACTTGCCAACTGATTTAACTATTGATTTTTTTTTTATTTACTTCACATAAATAATTAAAAAATGAATGTTTCGTTAATTTTTTTTAATTTTTAAATTCTTTTCTTTCTTTTTTTGTAAAGAAAAAAAATATTGGAAGAATTGAAATCCAAGATGTTTAACTTTGATAAGACTATTATCACCCTCTAAATATAAAAGAAAAATGAATGAAAATAATTAATAATGAATGGCCTGATATCATTAAATTAATTTATTTGAATAAAACATGTGTGAACAGGTGATTATTATAAGGAAAAATGAGTTAATTCAAAGAACAGACTAATCGATACGATTCAATGAGATTTCATGTTAGAGAGATTGTGAATTGATGTGTTAGTATGCAAATCATAGTAATTGATAATGTAAAATTTAATAGTGCAAGAGACAGAAGTGGCTATACTGCACCAAATTCAAATGGCATGACACACTAAGTAACAAAATTGAGCAACATTATAAAGTGAGATAAAGATTTTTAAAAAATGGGCTTTGTCGACCAGGAACCTATAATCATCTAAAATAAATAAACCTCATAAAGGCATGAGTAAGGAGACAGAATCAGAAAATATTAAGGCAAAATGGTTGCCTGCTTTTAAAAGAGTGGCATGAAAATGGTGGTTATAAATTGATTTTGTGCAGTTGATGAACATCAGCTGGCAGGAAAAGAACTTTTAGGCAAAATTTAACTTTTCCTATCTCATTAATTTTATTATAGATCGTTCATACCATTCCTTATCAAGGAGCTTAGAAAAAAAAAGAAAAAATTGAAGTAACATTTCAGTTTATCCTGAGTAAACTAACTTTAAAACATATAGAAACATTAGAAAATAAACATTATTGTTTGAGAAATATTCTTTTCTCATCTTTAACAGTAATTTAGACTATTTTAGATACTTGCCAAATTCAAAAACCAAAAGTGCTTTTTCCCACAAGGATCTATTCTGAAATTTACTCATTTAACGAATAGTTATTTTTTAAAATGCAATATAATTTTGGATTTTCTAGATGCAATAAATGCACATTTCTAGTATATAAGCTTTAAAATGCTTACACAGTTTTCTAGTTAAAAATTCGAGGAACATTTAAAAGCAATACTATAAACAAAGATAAAAATTTTAATATAAAGAAAAGCCATCTTACGAGGGATCTAAAGTTTTCATGCCGAGCGGTCCGAGTAAATGCTTTTCACAATTTGTTAGTGCAGTCCATGCTTTCTCTGGAGTAAATAACTCAGGTGCCTGGAAGTATATTTGAAACAATATAAATTTTAATCTCTTTTGACATAAATAACAAATAATTAGGTAACATAAATTTTAGAATACATTAGAGTCCCGATTATACGAGTTAAAGAGGACCATGACTAACTCGAATAACCAAAAAACTCGGTTAAAGCAAAGATTATAAAAAAGGAAAGAAAAAGAATAGGTATACGCATAATACTTTTAATAAATACAAAATTTATACGAGTACCTCTCAACAGGGATGAGAGTAGCCAGAAAGTAAAAAAGAAGAAATACAACAATATATTATATATATATAACGTCGTTGCCGAGTGGAAGGATTAAAACAGGTCTTAGGCCGGGAAGGAGGGTACAAGATTTATTTATTAAAAAGTACAATCAATTTTTTAAAAAGTACAATATGAGATAATTATGAAAGAGTTTTAAGGAACTATTAAAATTTTTTCAGAAAATATCGGTCAAAAATTATGTTTCTATATTCATCTTGATTATCATAATGTATTACAAGAGGAATTTTGGAATTCTGAGCACCAAAATACTTTGCTGCTTTTCCTTGATGCAGGTCTTCATTCAGTTCAAATTAAAAGCCTTAATACTTTAAATATAGCTTTACTTGTTTTGTCTTTCAATATGCAGAATAATTGTAAATGAGAATATTAATAGGTGGAAAAAGATGTAGCCAAATTGTGTTTCAAAACAATAAAAAAAAATTGTCTGCATTTTGGAGGCTTCCGCATTTATGCCTTGAAGTCAGTATTTTCACGGTAATACAGTACTAAAGTGTAAGAATATAATGAATACTTATAGCATAAAATATAAATCACATTATATATATATATATAATCTTTTTTTTTTATAATTCTGAAAAAATACTCCATTCAACTAAGTAAAAAATACACTAGAAATTAAGTTAATCTTACCACAGACATTGCAATAGGAAAATTTGGACGCAGTTGAAAATCAGCCCATTCTGGAAATGCATTTACTGAATCTTTGTAAATTCCTCGCTTATTTATGCATTTGGAATCTTCTGGGGTTGGGTTTAGGTCAACATAAAAATATGCTTCAAAATTCTTCTTAATTAAGTCACTCCATTCCTTAAAAGTCATGGTTATAGTTTTTCCAGGGTAAGAAGAATCAGCTATCAATTAAAAGGAATAGTAAATGAGTATTTAGAAAAGTACACAAAGACAACAATAAAAATCGAAAGAATTTTAAAAATAAGTTAAGTATTTTAGTTATATAACAGATAAGCATGAGAGCGAGAAATGAACAAAAAGTCTGAAAACACCAATCAACTCAAACTGTTTTGCACAAAAGAAAACATTTATTTACATGCTTGTTTAAAATTTACTATACATGTACATTGACTGACAGACCAACTGGTAAGCTTTATATATAAATTATAAAATAGAATAAAATGAAAATAAAGTTTAAAAAATAATAATAATGTAGAAATATTAAGAAAAAATAGACATTTAGCATAACATTTTCTTTTACTATTTTCTATTTTTTGAAGCTTAGAAAATCATCTGCAGTCTCTGTTGTTTATGATGGGTCATAGATGATGGCCATTTCATCTTTTATTGCTTTCCTAGCTACAGCTGTTTCCCTTCTCTGTGTGTTTGTTCTCTTCATGCATCTTTGTGCTAACTGCTGTAATTGTCTTTTAAACTTGCCATCAGCAATTAAAAAAAAAGTTTAAAGAGTAAGAAATTCTGCCATAAGTCAGAAGAATCTCATGCCTGAATAGGGAAAACATTTCTCTTTCGAAATTATGATTACTGTACTTTGCACTAAAATTTAATCTAAAAATTATCCCTGCGACAATTGTGCTAAAAATTAATTGCTTCAAAATGATAACGCCAAAATCATTTCAATTTTACCATTTCTGTTGCACTTAATGAAATAGTGTACTCAGTTAATATTCTAAAATTTAAATACTTTTCTTAACTGTGACACATACTTCTCTTTTAATACCTTCAGCACAACAGCATTTCTTTAAAACTTTAACTTTCAAACTACTAGGGCAAAATTGTTGAAACTTTTTTTAATGATTAGAACGTTGATGAGACTTGTTTGCTTTGCACTAAAGCTTACTCCCTCCCAAATGAGTTTCATTAGTTAAAGTGATAACACTAAAGTTCAATTCACTATGTATGGTATATAGTTTAAATTTAAATGTTCTAATGTTATGGTTTAACACCCAGACAGATATTACTTATTTTGAACCATTTCTTTTCATTCTCATATCATTCATTGTTTATTTTGATGCATTCAAACCGTAGGTCAATGTTACATGGATTACTGATAAGTCCTGTGGCAGAATTTTTACGGGCTTTCTGCAAAAAAACTCTCTAGCACCAATATCTTTCTGCTAGATACTTTCAATAATTACAAATAAGTATATTACTAATGTAAAGTAATAAAAACACTGTGTATACATAATTATTTTCATTGAATATGTAATACTTCTTTATTCTAATAATATGGGCGATATTCTTGCATTTAGTTGGAAAGAAAAATGCACTTATTATTTCCTTTATCACATTTTGTAAATCATTATCACATTAAAAAAAAAAGAATTAAAAGTATTGAAATCCTTAGCTGTAAATAGTAAAAAAACAGATAGACCACGAACTCATGCAAATTAGACTCTTCAAAAAGGGGCTGCTCCAATGCTCGTTCGTTTCAAGTTTTGATTGTTCTAATAAATAATATCGGATTTTAAAAATTTCATGGAAGCAAAAGCAATAATTGCAAACAAAAGAATACAATCATTGCCTTAAAAAGTAAGTACTCGAATGCATGATTCAAATTTTCCACATCGTCTGAATTATATCAGGATTATTAAAAACCATGTGAAAATCAATAACTGCTGAAAATACAATGGAAACACTATCAGCGTAAATTGAACGTGACAAAAAGTGATTATTTAAATGTGCAATTCAAATTTTACGAGTAAATTTCTGCAGAAAAGAAAACCAAAATGTTTTCTTACCAATAGAAAAATCTTTCTGGAAGAACGCTTTAACGTTCTGCAACAATGCTGCCATGTCGCCGCGATTCTACCACAGAGCTGATAAGCAGTGACTAGAAATCATACTTGTGGTCATAATAATAGTATATTTAAGGGGTTTATGAAAAGTCACTCTAAGCATATTTTGAAAATTTTCTTCAGGCGGAAAACAGAATTCTAAGAAATTGTCTCTATTATACAATTAACGAAATGTAAAAATTAATTTTTCACAGGTGATACAAAACAAAAAGGTGGTTACATGACTTTTTTTGAGAAAGCTTTTCTTTTTAAAGGGTATAGAGCTGATAATAAATGGATGTATTTTTAATACATCCATTTTTGCTAAAAAAGTGCATTTAAAAACATGCTAGAAATTTATAACAAAATAGAAAGGTAGGGAATAATTGAAGGAAGTATAAAAATGCTTAATTCAGTATTTTTCTTGGTCAAAATTTTTTGTTTAGTTCATTTTAAGATATTAAAGCACTTATTAAGTAAAGAAAAATAAAAATGATTTTTTCCAAAACTTCAGAGTGGCGTAACCCCTTAACTTCATAGATACTGATATAAAATATTTTGTTCCCTTAAGAGAGTACTGGTTTAAAAATAAATATTTTGAATCAGTGTGTAAATATTCTACATTACACAAGTTAATAACATAAAATTCCAGAAATGTAGAGCTAAAATTCCATATATTTACACATAAAAGATATATACTACTTTGAATGTCATTAATATAAAATTACTAATAGGAAATTGGTTTTTATCTTTATAACTTTGGCAATAATTTTTACTTACGAACAGAAGTCCGTTCAACTTTGCAGTATGGGTAATGTCCAGCTTCATACATTGACCATAACCACCTTAAAGCTGACTTGCTAAGTCCAACAATCTCAACTGCTGATCCATTTCTGAAAAATTAAAATTGACTTTTTTAAACAATTTTCAGTAAGCTAAAACACATATTGTGTTTATTATTAAAATTCTATGGTAACTTTAACTTTTATTATAATAGTAGTTATACATTAAAATTAAATTTTTGATAAATATATGATTACATATTTGAATATCATGTATTTGTAAATATTAACAAACAAAAAAGTTTTACTAAGTCCTAATCTAAACACAAGTTATAACTTTCAGTTAGGTTAAGTTATATTTGAGAAAAATAATAAATAACAACTGCTCTGAATTATATTGAAAATCAAAAATTTTTTAAGTAATTTGAATTACCTAGTTTATTGCTAAGCCTTTATAGAGCATTTAGAAGTAACTTGAGACATTATAGCTATAAACTTTATCATAGCCTTGTGTAACTAAATATAATTACTTTATAACAATAATTAAAATAAAAAGTAATATTCAAAGAACTATGTATATAACTACAAAGTAAAAAAAAAAAAAGAATTTTCTTATAACTAACAAAGTATTTAAGTTCAAACAACTGAAAGAAATTGAAATAAAATCTTTAATAGTTTACTCTCCTTTATTCTAATGTTCATAATTAAAAATTTTTGCATTCAAATTAATTTTATAATTTATTTATCAAAAAATGTGGCAACCCTTTAACATTTAATATTAAGAACAAATGAATACACTCAATTTGTGCAGTACTTTAACTGTCTAAAAGACTAATAAAATAGTTTTGTTATCCATAAAAGAAACAATTAAACCAAAAAACTAATTTTTTTCCATGAAATCTATTAGAGAAGAACTGTTTTTGGATTCATCTATTTAAAAACACTTCCTCTCAAAAGAATATTTAAAATAATGAATATAATTGAATATAGAACAAAAATTGAAAGAGTTTTATTATCAGTTGAATCACAGCATCATAAATTGGTTCCAAGCTTAAACTAATACAATAAAACGCCAGCAGTTCCGTCAGGTATGTCTATACGATCACAGAAAAAATTTTAATAATTGGGCAAACTTAAAAGATTGTTTGTGGCTATGCTTTTAAAGCTTTTTTTCTGCATAGAACTGGCAATTATAGTTGTTCTCTGGTTTACAAGATTTTGATGTTTTTCTTGACAAAACCAACTAAGCCCACTTTTAAAAGTATTATCGATGAACGCCAAGTCAATTTTTTGATTTTATTGAATTATTAAAATTTTAAATTCAGAATTTTAATACATTTTCCTTCGATGCTAACAAATTTCCTCTTTGGATAATATTTATCTTTTTGAGAGAATGAGAAAAAATGCATGTTTTGTGATTGATCTGGTCTCCTCCCACTTGAAATGGCCCTTTTAGGAATTTGATTGCTAGTGTGACACCAGTTAAAAGTCTTTCATTCACCAATTAAGAACATTCAAATATAAAACCTATTTGAAATTATTAGAATTTTTCTTGTTTTATCAATTCAAATTGTTGGAAAAAAAATTATGTAGGCCCAAGCAATAAATAACATGACAAAAAGAACAAACCTTGGAGTTGCAGGTTTGCCTTTGTTTCCAGCCTTTTCTGAACTACCCATTTTATCCATCCAAGTACCACAGTTTGAGCTGTTACCCCCATATACAAATCCAGTATTCAAATCTACTCCTATTTCATTGTTAAAACCTGTAAAGATATACTTTATTAAAAAGTCAGAGAATTAAAGAATAACATGTCAAAACTTAGGAAAAAATTAAATAAGATAAATTTGCAAATTTCTTTATTTTAGAATAGATATAATAACTCAAAAGTAATTACAGTTTTTTAGTAATAACACTCAAATTACAATTTTTGCTTACATTATAAATCTTAAATATTTTATAATCAACATAAAGAAAATTATTGAAAGTTTCAAACAATTAAAAAGTTATTTTACAATAGTTTTGAGGTGATATTTAATTAGTATATTAGTAATGAAAAAATTATTAAATACATTTTGAAGCATTTCTTAGTGCTAAGTATTACTTACAAGAAAGTGTCTCCACAAATATAACATTAAATCCTTACATCAAAACTTTAACAGATTTTGAAAAGCTGAATTTGAGTATGGTAATTTTGAGGCTAATAGAATAGTTCTTAGCATATTCGTCTCCATAAAAACTTCTTATGCTGCGTATAACAGAAAGAAAACTGTTGTAACAATGGTAATGCTTTTGTAGTGCAGTGGCAAAGCCCAAATACTTTTTGTACATGTGAGGCGTTCAAAACTGTTAGTCAATATAATTTAATTTTTGTACTTTTTTTCTTATCTAAGATTTTGAAATTATTGCAATTTTGCTGTATTTTGAATACAACTTACTTATTTTTTTTTTAAATGACCAGCATGGTCATTTAAAAAAATACCAAGTAATATTAATGATGACACATTAAGAGTAATTTGTGCTAATGAACAGAATTAATAAATTACAAAACAAAACAGCTGCTACAACATAAGTAACAAAAACAGTTTGTGAAAACATAAGTAAGAAATAGTGATTTGGGGATAAAATAAAATTTTGAAAAAGATCTGGATGATCCTCATCTTATGCAAATTTCTCAAAAACAGACCTGGTTAGTTATGTTGAATGAAGTTATGTATGTTATGAAGTCTGGTTAGTTATGTATGTTAATGGAATGAAGTAGTTTGACTCTTTTTCATAGATTTAAAGTAGCATTAATTTTATTTTCAAAAGGAAACACACGTACACCAACGTGGTTGAATATAGTACTTCTAATTTGATCCTTAATAACTCTAATTTTCAACCTTCCTTAAACTGCCTGCTTCCCTGCCCATTTCCAGTTAACTCAATTTATTCAGAGAGTCGTTAAAACTTGATCAAAAGAACTAACCTAATACCATTTTAACCTATAACCTCTTGATCAAAAGAAAGGATTGTTTTTCCATTGCACCACCAAATCACCATGGTTGTTGTAATATTTTTTGATTAAGAACTGTATAAGTTTTTGAGAAACATCCTACAAACCATTCAAGAGGCTTAAAACTATATAGGATATTGTAATTCAGAGCCTCAAAATCTGTAAAAATGGCTTGATGATTTTTTTAAAACTTAATAATTATTTTTAATAAAAAGTAAGTATAAAAAATTTCTAACCTTCATCAGACATTTGTTCGTCTAATCTATATCCAGCATTTCTCTCACGAAATTTCAAACCTTGAAAGTGAGTCTGTAATGCTTCTTGAATAACATCATGAAGGGGTTGATCCTAAGAATCATGCATATAAAATGGTTATGCATGGGTTATGCATATGAAAATGGTTATGCATATAATGGTTATGCATATAAAAATAAATATTGTTCGTTCTCTAATCTTAACAGCATACTTAGAAAACAACGCAAGCACTCATTTTATATTATATTTATACTATCTAAGTGCCAGCTCCCAGGGTTGGCAAAAATTCAAATTTCTTTTATATTAAAATCGCTTTTTTTTCTTATTTAATTAAGATATTTTAAATTTTTTATATACATCAATCAAAACTCTGATTTAATATAATTATTTTCAAAGTAATTGTCAACTATTATATAACAAATAATGAAACTTATAAATATATAATTTTCTGGACTTACAAATTTTCCAGGCGGTTGTGGAGGAGAATCATCTTTAGGAAATATCCTGGATATCTTGTCTTTCAATATCTTATGGCCATCAGGAACAATATTGACATACTCTTGAATTGATTGCAACCACCACCATACAGAGTCTCGGCAGTTGAAACGAGCACACTCTCCCCGATCTAGAAGATTTGGAATGAGACCATGCCTCAAGCACCCACCAAATGCTAGAATTATGTACCTGAAATTTTGCTTTTGTCATTATTTTAAATTCAAATAATACTATGAAAAAGAAAATAGTTTTGAAAGCTTTAAAACAGTATTTTTTAATTTACTTTTTAAATTTGTTTATCAATCCAAAAATGAAAATATGGGGACAGACAAACATAAATAAAAAGGAAAATTATGTTTGTTTACATACAAGGGCATTTCCTTGATAAAGGACAAGATAACAAAAATAAAAATTCAATAGCATTCCTTTTTTAACAAATTTTTTAGTTTTTAATTAATCATTTCAAATATAAAAGTAAAAATTTTAGTTAAGTACTTTGTAAAAATAAAAAAATATACTTATTCAAATTTTAATATAGTTTGTATTTGTAATATCAGTCAAATAGAAATTATAATATTTGTTACAGGAGTTGCGCTGGAGCTTTGGCATAGAGTCAGTGCTTAAAGATTTAAAGAAACATCAGAACTTTCAAATTGTTCTATAAATGAAACATTCAAATTATAATGCTTCTATAAAACAACCACAATTAGCAGAATAAAATAACATGAGTGAACAATTAGATAATTTTCCAATTACTAAGTTTACAAAAATTAAGGAATATTTAAGAAAAAAATATTACATTATTCAATGCATTTAAAAATAATTAAAAATGGCAAAAATGCTTGAAAAATGAATTTTGATCTGAATTTCAATAACAATACATTTATTTGTTCTATAACATAAGTATTGGCAAGAAACTCAAAAATCTAAAAGAAATTAATAAAATCATAATTACAAATTTTTGTAATTATGATTTTATTAAAAGAAGGTTTAATTATTTTGATACTGGATTGATTCTATCCATGCAGATTTTTTCTTAAAAAACAGCTTTCTTTAAAAAAAATTAAATTCAGTGGTTTCATTAGTTAGTTGTCATGGTATTTAAGACATCATGTCTTACCTAGCATCTTCATATCTGCCTGTTAGAAGTAGAAGTCCCCTTAGAGAAATAAATGTATCTCTGCCCCAGTTGCGCATATAGCCTATAGAAAAATGTGGCAAACCTAAAAACAAAATATTACTTCATTTATTTCATTTATTAAGTTTAAAATTGGCCACAAAATATAAGAAGCAAAAGTTCAGTTGTAAAAATAAAATATACCTGCAGATATAGTGGCACAATTTTGAATAATTTTTCCTGAGACGTCTTTTTCTTCAGGGGGAGGATTTTCAAGGAATGGAGAGAGGAGTGGCAGAGGTGCACTTCTTACAATTCCACAGAGGATAACTGAGCCCAAAGAAAGAGCTTTAACAAATGTTGAACCATCAGATACAAACCTGAAATAGTAGGAATATTTTATAATAAAGTATAACCAGACCCCTGTGACAGAATTTTTTCGAATTATCTGTGACAAAACTCTGAAGAACTAATATCTTTCTGCAAGATACTTTTAATAATAACAGACATATATAAGTTATTAATTTAAAATTACAAAAACGAAGTTTACAAAGAAAAAAAAAGCTTTAATATATTTTTTTAATTAAACATGTAATATTTTTTTTCTTCTTATATTATGGGTGATATTCTTGCATTTTTGGGGAGGAGGGGAGGGAACGCACATATTATTTCCTTCTTCGCATTTTGTAAATGAACGTCCCAATAAAAAAAATAATTAAAATTCATGAAATCCGTAGTAGTAACTGCCGAAAAAAAGATCGACGACGAATTCACGCAAATCGGACTCCTCAAATGCGTGTTTCATTTCGAAATTGGGTTGTTGTAATAAATAATATCGTATTTCAAAAAACTATGGAGAAATCAATAGCAATAAACTCCAAAAATTTGATAGAACTATTGCCTTAAAATGTAAATACTCAAATGCATGATTCGAATTTTCCATATCGTTTGAAATATATACCACCTTGTGCAAATTAATTGAAACAAACTTTTTTTTTCGTGTTTTTCAAAGAAGATGTTTTGAGGTTGTTTCGGTTACAATGGGGTTGGACCTTTGCAGCCTATTGACGGTATGATGCGTTCTGAGCAGTACATTACTATTCTGGGTAAAAAAGTTGTTCCAGAGTTGAAGAAACGATACCCTGATGAAACAGGGATTTTTCAACAGGATTTAGCTCCTTGCCATACGTCCAAAATTGTCAAGAAATTCATGTCTGAGAATCAAATTGAGACATTGGAATAGCCAGAGAACTCTCCGGATATCAACCCAATTGAGAATCTCTGGGCCATATGCAAGAATCGCCTATTAAATATGGACTGTACAACTATGGAGAAGCTAATCAGGGCGTTAATTCATGTGTGGTACAAGGTCACAAATATTATAAATGACAGTAAAAAATTAGTGGAATACATGCCGAATCGTGTCCAAATGTAAATAAAATGTTGTAGAGATCATATTATGCACTAAAAATTTTTGAGTTTGTATAAGTTTAAATAAAATAGAATTTTCTCTTAGTTTTCTGAATTTATTGAGTTTGTTTCAATTAATTTGCACAAGGGTGTAGAGATATTTAAAAACCACATGAAAATCAATATCAATAACTGCCGAAAATACATTACAAACAGGACACCGATTTACAATAATATTGGCGTAAATTGAGAGCGTCAAAAAGTGGTTATCTTAATGCATGATTCAAATATTACGTGCAAATTTCTACAGAAAATAAAAGTAAAATTGTTTGCCTTTTTCAAAAGAAAAATCTTTCCGCAAAAACTCTGTAATGTTCTGTGACAATGTCGCTGCTATTCTGCCACAGGGAACCAGACATTTAAATAGTAGATCTCATGGTCAAGAGAAAAAAAAACTTATCATCACACAAGTTGACATCAAGTTAAATGGAAATAGATTGCCCCATTATATGGCAAATGTGATGTAAAGGAATTTTTCCAATTCGGTACAAATGGACACACGATTATGAATAAATGAATCTCAATTAGATTACATAATTTCTTGAAGTAACAAAACAAAACCGCAAAAAGTAAAAACAATAATAAATATGAGCAAGTATTACAGTGAAAACATCAGTGCTGCTCATCTGACATAAAATGGAATAACCTGATTCCATAATCATACTAAGAAATAGACAGGAAATATTGATTCCACTTTAATTCATTTTATTACTATATTATTATATTATAAACAGATCTTAAAAAAGTGAAGCGATTAATTTTTTTAATTTACATTTCATTTGGTATGAAAAAGAATAAGGCATGAAAAAATTAAGGTATATGGGAAATAAAAGGTTAAAATGTTTCTGTGATTATAATTAAAAACATATAATTATTTAATGAAACAAAATTTTAAAATCACTAAAATTGTTTCAAAAATTCTTGAAATGGTAAATTGTGCAAACAAAAACTTTCAAGAGACTTTGAAAACAGTTAAATAAATTCAAGTTGTATACCAGTAAAAAAAAATTTTATTCCTTTAAATAAAGCTTCAAATAAAGTTTATTCTAAGTTAAGTGATATATTAATGATGAAGATCATTAAAATATCACTAAACTTGCCATTAACGTAGCTTATTAATTACAATGTGCAACTTAGATCTTAATATGAACGATTTGCTATTTCATAAATAATTACAGAAGAGCACAGAAGATAAAAAGTTTCTTTACCAATCAATATAGTTTATACATAAGAGGGTGAATTATATGGATTTATGTATAACTTCATCATTTAGATAAAATAAAGATGTACTCATAAAACTTAATAGACTATTAATACAATTTTAATTAGCCTAATCAACTATATTTGCACATTATATAAATCTCCAATACTTTACTACAAGTAGAAAAAAGACATACTCTGACATTTTTCGCCAAAGTGAAGCAATTAGACTACTGTAAGCTCCTGTGATAATTGTATCAAAGTAGCAAGGAATGAGGTAACGTGGTAGCTTACGCAAACTGTCGAATGCAACTTGAAACCACTTTCCAAGCTATGAAGTAATAAAAAAACAATATTTTTATAGAAGTTACTTCAATATAATTAGCAAATAAAAAAAATTTAAACAGATGAATAATAATTTTTCCAATTATAGAAACACATATAGCACAATATAAAAGCTTATTGTTTGTTTTTATAGAAAAACTTTTTTCTCAACTGTTTGTTTCATGATTAAATTTTTTAAGTTTTTGGAACAAAAATACTTTATGAATGCTAAAAACAGTTTTGTAAGTTAAACAAGTATAGTTTTGAGTTTTATTAAAAATGGTAAATGCATTCAACATGCATAAGTAAGAAAAAAATGATAAAATTATCTTAATATCTGTAAATTTTTCATTTTTAAAAAAAAAAAAAAAAATTCTTGAAAACAGTAAGAAAAATAAGATTTGATTTATTACTTAATAGAAAATAAATGGTTAAAAGATAACTTTACACTTTTTGAAGCAACAAATTCATCAAATAAATTAACAATTAATAAAGATTTTTTTTTCCTTAACGGTGCACATTTTAAATAAAATACTTAAGATCAGGCGGTTTCTACAGAGGTTTTTAGGACGAGCCAACCTGTTTGATATTTGAGAAAAATTGCCATCCTGCATTCTCTTTGAATTTGATTTATTAAAAAAAAGTAGTCTATTTATTTGAGACGATTCACTTTCTTTTTTTTCCCTGTAAATCCATGTAGTTTTCCAATGGCTTTTTGGGCAGTAATTAATCGTTTCACGGCCATAATTAATAGTCTTTTTGTCTATTTCCCCATGTTTTTTTCAAAATCTGATATATTTAATACGTTGTTATGACAAGCACATTTGAACTTGAGCAATCACTTTTTTTAGGCATTTGATTCATAATGATTCCATAGTAATTTCATGACGTTTGATCATAGTTTATTTGCTTTAAATCCATATTAATTTCTGTTTGCTTTTTCAGCAGTTATTATAATTACTTAACTTTTTTTATTCATTTTGGCATTTTCTAAATCTTGATATGTTTAGTATGTTTTTGTTATGACAAACATTTTCAAAATTCTAGGATAATGCTCATTTTAAAACCACTTTAATAAAATGTATGAATTTAACTGAGGAATTACTTTTAATTAAACTAAAATAAAAATAAGATTTTTCAAAAAAAATAAGAAATAATATTTTTGAAAATAAGATTTTTTTAATAGTAAAATTAGAAAATTTATTTTTTGGGAGTATCTTAAAAGTTATGCAAATATTTGCAAATAGCAATGTCCTTTTTTTGTGATGAGTTCCTTTCCCTAGGGAGAAATAGTGCCATTTTCAGTTTCTTGCACCTTGACCTTTTTTAAGGTCTTTTTTAGTATGAACCCTGCTTTAGATCTTTAACAAACAATAACTTTCAGATGCATCTATACATTAAAGATTGGATTCTAATAACCATCATATAGTTTTCGTATTTCTATTATGACTCTTGAGATAAATTGTTTATTTTTCTAACCTAAAAATAACAATTCAAATTTTATATATGTTTTGATAAAAAGAAGCAAAAAAATTCTAATAACGTTTTCACAACCATATACATATTCTCTTGGATAAATGAAAAAATGTCTTACATTTTCAGTAGAGGGATGATCAATTAATCGAGCTACAATATATTCTGGCAGCCAATTTCCTTGGCGTAGGTTATCACAAAGAGGATGGCCAAGATCATCCTCTAAATGAATATTCATAAGTTCACTCATAACACCTAAAAATAAAAGATTTAACATCAGTTACAGTTATAAATTTCAAACAGTAGAGCCTTTATCAATTGTTTCTCATGGGACCAATCATTGCGAATGATAGTTACAGGAAAACTGGGAATGTGGGTCAACATAAAATATTAAATACTGACTTGTAACTATATAAAAACAAATACTAAAGAATTAATAGACCTGAAATTTAATAAGTTTACAGCAATTAAGAAAATTTTAATTAAAAAAATTGTATGCTTATAATGCAAAAGAAGGAGAATAAATGAAATTCTTAATTTGAAAAATTGAAACTTTTGATATGAATACATTTATTTTTTCCCAAAGCAAAAAAAAAAAAAAAAAAAAAAAATTCATTCCTGTTCATTTTCTGTATGATGGTGCAAATACATAAAGTTCCTCTTTGTTTCAAAGACTTCAATGAAAAAATTTGGGTTTTTAGGTACTTCAAACTCAAATTAATTTACCTTTAAACACCTTTAAGCACTTTTTAAAAATGCTACGCACCCTGAATAAGAAAAGCTGGAATACTGAAATGCAAGATATGTATTTTTTACAAGTACAAAATAGAACATAGCAAGGAAAATACATACAAAATAATAAATAAATACCATAATAGTATAAAGAATTACCTTGAAGGCCACAATAAACTAAATCTCCATAGCCTGGTAGATTATAGGCATTCCTTCCTTTTCCTTCATCCCTTTCTTCTGCATCACAGCGAAAGAGAATTCTATTCAGATCAGATAAAGTGAGGTGTGATAAAATAGATTCAAAATCTTGAGTCCCACGTTTCAATATGTTTCCACTATAAGTTCTCATTCTATATCCGAATTGTGAAGCACAAGATCTGATTTTTAAAATGGCTGCTCTAGATTCACTATCAAGTGAGACCCTATAAGACAAGAGTAAAGATTAGAAAATCAAAAATGTTTATAAATTTGCTCGCTAATTGATGACTATTTTTGTATTTATCTTCAAAATTGAAAAAATGAATTTAATTCTTTAATAACAAACTGTACACAACCAGCATCTTAAGAGACAAATGTGACACTCATAAAATCAATATGAAAAGCCCTCATCCGACAGGACAAAATTGGAAAAACCAACATATTTTGTGCAAAAAAGTATATAAATGTTTTTTGAATTAATTTCAATAAACTTTAACGGAATCATGGTGGCTCAGGAGAGAGAGCCTCCCAATGAGGTGGCCTGGGTTCGAATCCCAGTGATGCCTGATCAATAGGAATTTTGCATCTGACTCACATCGATCGCAGTGCTTACGTAAAATATCTCCAGTGGTAGACAGATCATGGGTTAGAAACTAGAGTCCCCTTGCCATCAGGCTAACTGTGGAAGGTTTCTGTGGTTTTTCTCTCTATGTAACATAAATGCTGGTTAGTTCCAGTAAAATGTCCTCCACAAAGGCAAATTTCTCCCAATACTTGATCCAGGAATTCCATTGTCTTTGGTATTGGATAAAAAATTACAAAGCTATGGAGTTGAACATTGGTAATCCTAAACTCAAAATTGAGTCTCCTTTTCTAAGAGGGTAAAAAGATAAAATAAACTTTAAGGAAAAAAGATATGATTCAAAAATAGAAGGTACAAATTCAGAGGGGGGGATTTAAATCCTTCACCTTTTTTATTTTTTTCTTAAAAAATATGTCTATTTAATTAAAATATGGTCAAAACAAATGTTGATAACACTTATTTAAGAATTAAAGATTTATACCTTGTACATGCAGTAAAAGGAATACATACATAGTACATAATTTTTCAACAGAATGCTAAAAAACTTCGTATAATTTAATCTTTCTTGTTAAACTTATGTTTTTTAATTTCAAAATGTTGCATACATATTTAGTTAAAATGTTATAAAAAAATTTATGGTACTTAAAGGTTCTTTTAAAAGAAATGAATATTGTTCTCAGGAAACTAAAAAATAATGAAGTTATTGTCAATTGATATAAGAAGTGAATTCATTTCAGCCTCCTAGGAACTAAATTTATTTTTTCTGCAGCCCTCTTTAAAAAAGAATTGCATGCCTTATTGTAATTAACGATTATATCATGAAAAGAAAATAATAACTAGGCAAGTTACCTAAAGACAATAACTGAGCCTGGAGGAAAATGTATAAAATCAACCTCGTGGTATCCATCCTCAGTTGCACCAGCACTTTCGACCATTTCACTCTCATATATTGGAATATTTTCTTTTAATTTCAATTCAAAATCAGTCAGACCATTGATGAAAACGTCATCCTTCTTGAAGTTAGGTCCAATACTTACTCCTGAATGATTGACAGGAACAAGCGAACCTTCTAAGATTATTTCTTCAATCACACCTAAAAAAAATTTTTTTATAAATTGGAAAGAAAATGACTTGAAATGGAATTCCAATATAAACATTACAATATATAATTAATTTTAACCTTGTACTCTTAAAGGACGAGCATACGTAGATTCAGTTGGCTTTGAGGGCATGCTAAAGGCAGTTCGAGCAACCATTATCACAGACTGATGAGTAGCAGGGCAATGTCTGGTAATTGCAACAGTGTGTTCGTCACGTTGATCAACAAATACCTATTTATAAAATATGTCATAAAAATATTAAAATACAAAGAACTCGAAATAAATATAAGGTAAAAATATTATTTTCTAAGATCTGAAAAGTTTGAACTTTCTCCAAATCAAATTCATAATTTATAGAATAATTTTTAACATTAATACGTTATAGATTAATCACATTTTATCATAAATCATGATAAAAACAATTTTAAATACTATAATAAAATTGAATAGAAAATCAAAAAAAAAACATTTTCATATAAATGCAAATTAACAAAACAAATTTTCAATGTTGAACAAAATATTGAAGAAAAGTTTGGTTAAATATTAAAATTAAACACAACGTAAAATATTTTAAAATAAATAACTAGTTTTATAATACAGTAAAACTATTGTTGAAAATTTTTAACTGATCAGTTTTTGCAATAGTTTACTGTAATATCTATTGAAATAGAAATGTTTTAAGCCAATGTATGATTATTACAATCAAAATAGTTGTTGTAAAATTAGAGGATAACAATTTTTATAGGTTTTCAGATTATTTTTTTATAATATATCAAATAATAGACTTTGAAATGCATGCATACTATTTTTATGACTACTTATTTCTTAACTCATATTTCTAATAGCATAATACATAATTGGCATTTAATACTTCAAATTTGAATACAAAATTAGAAGTACAATTCTTATTTATTATGTATTTGTGGGGATGTATTTATCGACAATGTTAACAATCATCTATGAAAAGGTACCCCACTATAGAATCGAGTTAACATGTCTTATATACTAGTGAAATAGAATTATATTTTTGTAGTGGTAGATACACTACAATACTCCCCCACCAGAATTATAGCTGTGATAGAATTCGATGAACAGATACCTCTAGTTGATTCATTGCTGTTTTGTGAGAAGCTGGGAGAGCTGTATTAAGTTCACAGTCGTGGTTGCTCCTGTGTTGCCATTAGCAATCGAGTGAACACGTTGTACGTTATGTGTGATCGAAACTGAGTAGCAACAGCACGAGGAGGTGGAAAATGTCGCAGTCACAAGTAGCAAGTCAACTGTTCAATGTGGATCATTCATTGAAGTAGGGGTGTTCAGATCAAAGTGGGCATTACTGTCAAGGTAGGCGTGTTCATATTGAAGTGAGTGTTTCTGAAAAGATAGGCGTGTCACAGCACGTCCGGGTCACCAATGTGAGGAGAGCTGTTATCGACCATGTCAACCTTCATCTATGAAAAGGTACCCCAACATAAAATCGACTTAACAAGTCTTATATACTAGTGAATTGGAATTTAGATACACTACATATTCTTATAATTTAATATTTTGAAGTCACAAAGGTGTTAGGTACTAAGCCAAGATTATAATATACGCCTAACAATAGACAGTCAAGTTTGATTTTATATCCGAACAGTTATAATAGTTTTAGTGGCAGTCATTTGAAAGTTAATGTTCTTGGGGGAAAAAAACAGAACACAAATGAGTTCTGGTGAATATATTTATATTAGAAAGAAATTAAAGTTAATACCTGTGAAAATCCAGAAGATCCCAGTTCTGAATGTAACTTGTTAAGAGCTCTTTTACCAGCAAGGATACCACTTTTGGCATTAATAAAGCCTCGTTTAGGTTCAGGATCATCAGTCCAAGAAGTGAACAGTCTGGTCTCTGAAACTACATGTATCTAATATAAAAAAGAGAAAAGAAATTCTAGCTACAAGAATATATCAGGAAAAAAAAACAATTTTGCAAAAAAAGTATTTGGTATCATACTTCTAAAAATATTTCTTTCAATTCCTAAAGATCAATATTAAAAAAATAATTTTTTTTTTTTTTAAATGATGCTCTTCATTTTCCAGACATTTAGTTAAAGCTATAAGCCATATTAATTAAAACCATAATGTGATAATTATTTTTAAGTTTTAAGTTTTTTTTATTTTCATTTATTTATTTATTTGTACAATATTAAACTATAATTTCTACGAGCTATATGTATACATGTTTAATTTTACATTTAAATCAGCTTGATTTATACATTCAGTACTTTCAGAGGAATACAATTGTGTATTTATTTCAAACCATTATGGTAATTTAAACAGGAACCAGCTTACTAATTTTGACAGCCCTATCAGGAAATAAATATATAAAAAATAAAGTGCATTGACATAAAATTCAATGTTTCTTCATACATAGTGATTTAAAGTGTTATTTTAAAAGAAAATTGAAAAAAATAAGTTTCTAAAAGATTTTAAAAATGAAACATAATAGTCTAAATAATATTGCAAATAAATCCTACACTTTAACTTTTGGTGACTTACTGTTAATAAAAAATCAATATTTGCTTTATTGTACACAGTTTACTTAAGATAATACTTAATAACCATGAGCATTCTAAAACAAAAAAAATTTAAAAATCAACTGGAAATGGAACCTAAATGTTAATGCTGTGTTGATATGCCCTTTAATAATATTTCTAATTAAAAAATATATATATCCTTTAACTTTCCAATATTAGTGAAGCTACCTTCTATTTCCTTCCCCAACTGCTTAAACTTCTATTTTCCTGTAAAATTGTTTAAAAGTTATGTTTATTGCCTGCCAATTTTATAAGAACTAAAATATGCTTACATGATGAGGAACTAATTCATCATATCCCCAACTACTTCCAGTGGAACAACAAGCCATAGCCACCATTGAAGCAGTAGGAAAATAATCATAAACTGACCGCGTCTGAAAACAAAATAAATTTTAAATATAGATGCAATATAATTTAATTATAGTTTACAACAAAAAACATTAAATTTATCGTTACATTTTATAAAAACTATAATCATATTTACACAGTGGAATAATAAGATTAAAATATAATCTAAACTATCTTAAACAAGATATTTAATGCAATATTTTTTTTAAAGTTTAAATAATTATTTTTACATCTTTAGAATACCATTGTTTGGAAGAAAAATGGCAGATTTATTAAAAACACAACATTTACAGTAACTAAAACCTAGCAGAGTCAAACGTGCCTATTGTGAACTTCCTTAATCAAAAAATTTCTTAGCTCTCTAAAATTTTGTAAATAAAATCATGGGCAATTTGAATTTTAAATTGAATAATTCAAATTCTATCAAGCCTAAAATTTTATTTTAGTTGACACCAACTTTATAATTATAATTTTTATTAAAAGCCAGGTGTTTCTACAACAGCCTATTGTGAGTCAGGGCGTCACGAAGGTTAGGGCTCCATGATTTCTTAACAAACAGCTATGATGGTGGTCAACACTCCATGCCGAATATCCTTACTTCCCAGACAAGCTAGTATACATCAATCTTGAAGCTTTGTAGGCTTTAAGCCACCACCAGGTATCAAAGCAGAGTTCTTAACAATGATAGTTCAGTGCCTTAGCCACTAAGCCATTGCTGATTTACAATTTATACTAAATTTATTATCTTAATTTATTCATATTTTATTATTAGACAAAGTTTCTCACTAATTTTTGCATTACTTCTGTAGAAAAAATATTAGATTGTTAAAAGAGCAATAAGAAAATACAGGTTTATTCATGCAATGCATACTAGTTACAATTTAAATCTGAACACTTCATTCTTTTTTTATTAACCCAAGCATTGAGCCCTAGGGTAAAATAAAACAGAAATTTTTATGCATCGCACTATTTCCCTAAATCAATTACATGGAGAGTATAGGATTTTTTATTTTTTTTTTTTGCTGCAGGAAAGAATCTGAAACTTCGGACAAAGCCGGCACTAATACTCAGAGAGATAAACAATCAAGTGCTTGCATTTGTGCAAGTTAATACAGAAATTTCTCCTTAAAACACATCTTTCTCATTAAATAACAAAGGGAAAGCAGTTAAATTGACAAGTGAAAAAACAAGAAATGCAAACACTCAGTCGGTTATAATAAAGTAATTTGAAAATCAACCTATGTTTTTAGATTATAATATTTATCAATTCTAATAACATGTTATAAGAGACTATTATCAAAGAGACAATTTTACCAAAATAATATTAAAGACGCATACTGTACATTTAATTAATATCACTATACACAGCAGTATTCCTTAAAAATCAGCTCAGAAATCAAAAATTGTTTTAAAATCAATATTTAAGAACGTTTAATTTTAAAATATCTATTTTATTATTCAAGTATAAAATACTATATAAGAAAATTTTAGAGGAAGGATTATAATATATTGTTAAATCATAAGTTAAACAATTTAGAAGGGCAATATTCATTTTGCTGAACATGCTCTTTAAAGAAATATGCTTATAAAAAAAACCATTCATGTTTCATTAAAAAAAAGATTGTGCAAAATAGATTTAAATAGTGAAACAATTTACTTGCATGGGACACATATTGTCATGAGTAATGTCCATGAAAACAGCATGAGCAATTGATTTTGTGAGTGGACGAGTAACAGGATGCATGAAAGCTCCGACACTAGACCCACCGTATCTATATACAAGTCTTCCTTGTTCATGGCTGTCAGGAGCCTGCATGGCCTCTAAATTAAACAATAAATAAATGTTTAGTTTCAGTTAGTTTTCTAAATAAATGTTTAGTTTTTTCTTCTTCTTAAGGATGAATTTATTTTTACACTATTTTAATACATTCTAAAAAATAATAGTTTTACTCCTGCTTTTCTGACTATTGGCATTTTCAAAAAAAATCCTGACAAAGCCTCTTTATTAACATACAATAATAGAAATTCAGCAATGAATAAAATGTTTAAAATCGATTTTTTGAGCTTCGCCATTTTAGTACTTTATGTTAATTTTTTAGATTAGAATAAAGCAGAACCTAGAGGGTGTGTTACAAAATGAATAAACCAATAGGTCAAATAGGGTTACTTTCTCTGAAGACAAATCTGCAATAAAAATAGGAGTCCATACTTAAAATTTTAAAGTTCCCCCCTCCCTTTGCCTCCAGAGATGGGGTGGAAGACCAAGTTTAATACCATTAAGAATACTTTAAAAAAAAAGTGTACGAGTCTTTTTTCACTTTTTTAATCCAATGTATATATCATAAGATATTTGACGGTTTCTGAACTTCCTATACTCCCTGCATAAATATATATAAAAATTAGAAATTAATACTTTACCACGAATAAGAGCTGTGATTCCTAGTCGATTGACAAATATGTTGTCAATACCTTCACTTGATGTAAATAATTCAGCAACAACAAATAAATCAGATCTGACTTCTCGTGCTTTATCGATTAAGTACTAGATAAGAAAAATAAAATTTCAAAATCTAAAACGTAAAAGAAGAGCACCAAAAGTGCATTAACTTTTTTAATCATAAGAAAATCATTTATAAAAGATTACACATTGCTTTCAAATTCTCTTTTTTACTAATGTAATTATAAAATTTTCATAATTGTATTAATGCATTTATTAATGTTATACATTAGAATTAATAACATTTGATCTGAATTGGTAACTTATATTTCCTTCTGTTACAAAAGTGCCCTCTTCTGAGGAATGCTCTATGAGCTAATTATCAGATTTCAATTACCAGATTATAGTTTAAATAAATATTCATCATTTTTTTCCAAAATCATTCAGAAAAAGCAAAATATTTGGAAGATCAAACTTAAACAAATGCATTTCAATTATGTAAACAATTGATAAAATTAATTTAGATTTGAATAGCATTAGAAAGTCTAATGGTTCCAACATGCCTTAATTGCAAAATTAAAACCATTTAAAGTTCAACTTACATAAATTTTAACTTATTTAATTCTTGTAGTATGTTCTCTATAATAAAGCAGAAACAAAATTTTCCTGAAAGAAGAATTTTTTATACATATTTTGCTCACTAGTTTGATATTTACCCCTCAGGATGAGTCAGCAGCTATTCAACTCGTATCACAAACAAGTCGTTTTTCAACATTCAAACTAATATTTAAAAAACTAATCAGTAAAGCTAAATAGAAAGATCTATTTAGTAGCTTTAAGAAGAAAAAAACTTTGTAAAGAAAGGTTTTTAGTTAACATACTAATCTTTAAAACTCAGTGTTTTAAACAATATTTTTCAAGTTTCTAAATTCTGCTACATTTCGGTAAATTTTTTTGTACCATCAAATTTTTTTCAAAATATGAGAAATTAAAAAATACACAAACAAAATCTTTAAAAAAAACTTACATTTTAAGAGGTACATTTACATTTCAAATGAAAAGGCATGAAAAAAGTTTTGTCTCAGAACACAAATCTAAACTATTCAAAGCGTAGTCAGGCCCTGAATACTACATCAAACTAAATGAAAATATTTATCTTAAATAACTTGAATAAAAAATACTTATAGTACGACTTTCTCAACAGAATGAAACTTAAAATATACATCTGATGAAAAAAAAAATTTACAAATCAATTTTCAGATTCAATTACGTATCTGAAAACGTTGTACAAAATGAAATCTTTAAATAAATTATAAGACTTATAAGTAAAAACTTATACAAAAATAAGCAATAACATGTTTTTACAACATCTACATTATTTCACACAAGGGTAAAAAAAAATGCTTTTGAACTTACCTCAGCAACATGAATGGGAGTACTGTGGCAGTTATCCAAACGCAGGCCATAAAATGCTCGAGACAATTGCTGAACATATTCGGTCATGAATTTCCACAAGAAAGGTGAATCTTCTGGTTTCTTTCCATACCTCAGTTTCACACTGTCTCCCCAGGCTACTAACTCACGCCTTATGTAAACATTGCAGTCCGCTGCTGCAAAATTTTTTAATGGGTCTGCACCCATAACCCATCCATTATGAGCCATAATAAAGCACGCTTGAGGAGAAAACATAAGCTTTTCATCTGATTGGAGATCTATGTCTTTGCCATAATGAAGGAAATATCTAAAAAAAATAATAACTTTATACTAACAACATTTCAAATTAAAAAAGACAATTTCAATTCTTTTTTTCCCTTCTCTTTCTACAAAATACAGGAAATATTTTTGACAATGAATTCCTAATCACGCTATAAGTTCTGATACAATTTTAAAGGAGTTAAAAGAAAAATTTAGCTATCAAATTTAAAAACAAATTTTTGTAAAAATTTATTTTACCTTTAAATTTAACACATGGCACCCTTTACTACAAAATAATCACATTTTGAATTCTCACAAATAATCTCTGAGTCTCATAGGCCAATCATCAATCAAGTCAACTATTGCTGCTTTCCTTAAAGAATATTAAAGATTTTTTAAATTTAAATGCCCTTTTTTTGCACCCTTCTAACACGAAGACCGACCACAATAGTATAGAATTTGAAATGCAGAAAAATCAATCTTTGTTTCCTAGGAAATCTAGCACATTTTCTTTCAAATACTGCTGGGTCATCTTACTTATGAGCAGAAGTTGAGTCCTGTTGAAAAAATCCAATAGTCTCCATTGAACACACTAAACATCAGAACTATCACTATTGGTTTTCAGATAGCGCATCAATAAACTTTTGCTACAGATTTAGTTTCACTCTAACAAAAGTAAGTCTCTGTTTCACCTTCATAACTAACACATTACCAAAAAATTACGGACGCCAAATGACTAGCTCACTGCAAACATTTTTTTTTTCTATCTTTAACTGCTTGAGCTCACCTTATGTATACACAGTCATTCTGGTGGTTGGTGGTAAAATAAAACAAACCTTATGTATACACTATTATTCTGGCAGTTGAAGTAAAATATAGCACACCTTACGTATACACTATTATCCTGGCGGCCTGGCGGTTGAAGGTAAAATAAAACACACCTCATGTATACACTATTATTCTGGCGGTTGAAGTAAAATAAAACACACCTTATGTATACACTATTATTCTGGCGGTTTAAGTAAAATAAAACACACCTTATGTATACACTATTATTCTGGCGGTTGAAGTAAAATTAAACACACCTTATGTATACACTATTACTCTGGCAGTTGAAGGTAAAATAAAACACACCTTATGTATAAACTATTATTCTGGCGGTAGAAGTAAAATTAAAGACACCTTATGGACACACTATTATTCTGGCGGTTGAAGGTAAAATAAAACACACCTTATGTATACACAATTATTCTGACGGTTGAAGGTAAAATAAAACTTGACTAGGAATCAATAAAACTTGAATGACAGAATAATAAAACTTGACTTCTACTTAAAAAATTTGTTCCTCTTAAAACACAATTCATCTGCAACCATTATGAGCATGACTTGCAATAGTGATATTGATTTAAGGTACATTTGATATACTTGAATTCATTTGGAAAAAAATATCACATTTTTCTTTGGAAAGAATAAGCTTTTACTAATAAATTTTCCTATAAAAAATAAAACTCTTTTTCTGATCCATTTCTCATAATTAAAGCATAATATCAAGTATAAAATATCTAATTATTATATATTACCAATAATAAATTAGTAAATTAGAAACTCAGAAATCCCAATCAGACAACATCGCAACATATATCACCTCAGTGGGGGATAAGTAATGAATGATTTGGTAGCAGTTACGGCCAAGTAAATGTTAGAGCTCTCTTGAAACAAACTATTATTAATATTATAGTAGTAATTAAATATTTACTTATGAAGAGAAGAAATTAATAAGAAATTTGAACTTGAAAAACAAGATAATAAATGTTATCTTGTTAGGCTAAGAAAATCTAATCACACAGATATACAAGTACAGAATGTTTTCCTAATTTTCATCAATGAACCTGGTTGGACACTTCTACTTGCAGTTTTAACCAAGAAAAAAAAACTTGACATTTATAAGTACTTCCCAATACATTATTTTTCTTGATATTCTCTCAGCTGTCAGTACAATTTTTTGGAAAGAAATGTTCTGTATAAATCACTATGATCAACATCCACATTTTCAAGTTTTGAATTCAAATTCATCTTTCTAAAGCTCTTTTAACTTTATCCGTGGAATATTAAATTTTTTAAGGACAAAAATATTATTCTTATTGATTTACTTTTAAAAAAATATGCCTTTTTTACTCTCTTTTTGACACAAACCAAAAATATGTTCTCGTTTCGAACCTAATTTTAAAAGTGTTTGCCATCAAAAATCCCAGATCAGGGCAATACCCATATATGAATTATAACCTATCATTATCATATTATATATATATTCATGTCATTAAATGAGCATTAGCTGTCAAACACTCAGGGTTTGATGCACTAAGTTACAAATATTTATCAATAGTAATTATGCAATTATAAATATTTTTTACTGATATCTAAATTGGGTTTGATTCATTTTCAAATTAAGAATTATCACAAAAGAAATTTAAAAAGAAAGAATGAAATAAAGAAAGAAAAACTTTAAAAAAAAAAAGATGGAAGAAGTTTTGGATAAAATAGTCATTAATGTTATTGAGGGCAGTGAATGAAAGAATTGTTAAAGCAACACTTACGGAGCTGCCAATGGATATTTGGCAGAAACTTCTTTATACTGTGGACCATTAGAGTCTAATCGCTCATAGCGAATTGCAGAAATGACATTTTCAACAGCAACATAAAAGTGACCATCGATTTCAGCTCGTTTGGCATTGTTAAGCTCTTCTAGAGTACATCTCAAGCTATCACAGCATCTTTCTATCTCTTCAGGCTTAGTAATTCTAAATTTGATAGTTAATATTTAAAAACAACACAATAACAAAACAGAAACATCTAAACATTTATTTCTTAAATAATAAATTTATTATTTCTGAAATGCATCGTAAAAAAATAATGAGTTTTCTCGATTGTCACAGTTCAAAATTTGGAATTTAAGAATTTCTGGTTAATAGATATATTATAACAATGAAACTTAAAGAAATTCAAGTAAGGACATTTTACGAAGCTTTTGAGAGCAAAATAAAAATTTATAAATTATTGATGCCCTAAATTATTTCCTTTCCACTCATGTTCTTTAAAAGTAATGGCAAAAATCCTCAAAAAATATTATATTCCATACAAAGAACTTAATATAATTATATAACAAGGGTGTAAATAAAGAAATTTGGTCACGAATCCTAAGGACCAGTAACTAAAAGATACTACTAATCTGTGTACATTTTCACTGGCCTGTTTACAATTCTATTAAATCCTTAAAAAAATTATAAAGTGAATTCAATTGAAACATTACAATAGAGAGAATGTGCAACATTCACAATTATGATGATGTACACTTTTCTATGACAAAAAAGCAGACCAAAGTACAAAGCCAAAAATTAAAACACAAAAGTATCAAATGATTCATTTACTTTAACCACTGATCTGAGGGACCAGTGATAATTATTTTACGGTGAGCCCAAACAAATTTTAGCAGTCTGGACAAGCAGACTACCATTAATTTTGAACCCTGCATATAATATGGTTTAACCCCTTAATGGCTGCATAATTTCGAGAAAAAAAATGATCATAAAAGTGCTTTCCTTTATTATTATTATTCAAGAAAATTAGATTCCTTTTAAATTTTCAGCTTGAACTTAAAAAAATTATTTTTTAGGAAAACGCAATCATTAAGGGATTTAAAAAATATATTTGATCATAGAATGCAAACTATATATATTCACAAAGATAAAAAGCAACTAAAATAAGATTACGAGAAATATATAACAAATATACAAATTTGATGTGCGCTAATATCTAGTTTAAAATAAACTATCTTTAAACACATTAAAAATAGTCTGGTACTACCATCTGGTTCATAGAATAACCATCTCACGTCTGTTTCTGGTTTAAAACACTCCAACTCAAAAATATCACGACATGAGAAACGGGTGTGAAACTCCAGCCCATTATTTTGATGGAAATGGATATAAAGGTATTAAGTTGAGTTTTTAAACTTTTACAGACAAAAAAGCATTAAGTTTTATCATCAGTTTGACCCAAATTAGTTTGTGCATGTTAATTTTATGAAAAATCAAATGCATCTCATTCAAAAGAACTTTGGGCAAAACAAGAGTCCAGTTCCTCTATCCAACAGGAAATCACTTAAACAAAACTTGGAAAACTGGCAATCAAAGAATATTTTCAAAATAATATTCCAGCATGTAAAAACGAGAAAATACAAATTATACTGAAATTTCTGCTATGAATGCGTTTCCTCAGGATGATAATTAAATGCAACATAAACAAGCCTGGGATAACTATTGATAATCAAGGAAGCACTTAACAAAGTCATCATAGCTCATATATAAAATGAAATAAAATATTTTTACTACTTCAGTAATAATTGTCATCATACAGTGCTCGAAATAAACAGTCCAAATTAATTTCAAGCTAACAATTGGATTCTTAAAAATTATTTTCGTGTTTAGAAAGGCCCAACTAAAATTGGCTAATGAAATTGTACAATAATAATTTATGGTATGAAATCAGACACAAATGTACTTTCTCTGTATTTCTGTAATTTTGTATAATGTATTTTTTTTCTAAAATATTTAGATTATTATCCTCCAAGTTATAAAGGTCAGGAGCAATCTGAAAGATAAACTTAATCTAGTTTAGTTAACATACTACTCAAAAGTTTGGGTTTCTTAATGTTATTCTTACATTGTTCAGGTTACCACAATTTAAGAGCAGAAATATTTTAATTTGAGTAGTTAGTTTAAGTATTAACTACTCAAATTAAAATATTTCTGCACTCATAAACTTGTAAAATTCTTATAAAACTTCCAACTTTCAAAGTAATTCAACCCGAAAATTACTTTTAATCAATATTATTAGCTTAATTAATAACAAGCAATTATAAGGTGTAACTTTAAGATATAAAAATTCAAAGAAACTCCTTTAATTTTGGTATCTATCAGTACACATATTTAATTAATTTTGTTCAAAATTAAGATCTTGTCAAATAAAATTATTATTATTTTGAGATTATAAATAAGTTTGCAAAGCCTCTTAAGATAAATTCAATCTTTAAAACAAGAAATAATCACTAAAAAGTTGTTTTTTGGTTATATTCAGGCAAACAAATTTTATAAATGAGTACAAACATATTTTGATGAAAGTAATTAGTTTCATGGATATGGCAAAAGTGAAACTAATAATAAAAAAAGCAAAGATTAAATCAAGCTTATAACTAAACCATTAGAATCATATTTTTCAGACTGCAGCTACCTTCCTACCATAACTTGAAAGGAAAAATTATTCAGCGAGAAAACAAATGTGTGCTTTCATTTTAGAAAAATTTAATTATCTCCTGATAAACTACTTTTGATGGGTTTCTTAAATGAAAAAGTTTGCACACATAAAAATCAGACCATTCAATTACAAGGTATAACATTCTCAACTTAGTGTGCTAAAAATTTTAAGCAACTTTGATACTTACTGTGTGGGTGCATAAATATAAGAGGCCAATTTTACATCAACAGTACTTTTGAATCTTCTATATTCTGGATCCTGAATGATTTTCAATTCTCCTGGGAGAGTTTCTATTTTTCTATTGGAATCTATAAAAATTAAATTCCTTAACATCACTCTTTATTTATAGAACAGTTCTTGTTGATCGAATAAATTGTAAATTAAATAAATATAAGATTCATGAACCAAAAGAAAGTTCTCGATTATTCGGATCGCGACTATCCAGCCTAATAAAAGATGAGGAATATTGTAACCAGGGTGCGTAGCCAAATCTTTGAATAAAAAATAAGCACTTATTAAAAACTTTTCAAGCACTTTACAAAAATTTTCAAGCACTCAAAAAATTCATATTCAATGAATGATATTATTGAAAAACAAAAACTTTTTTATAAAGAGTTTTAGCGTTAAAAAAAAAACCCAAAAAGAAACGGACATAAATCAAAACAATCAGTACTTTCCCACATCACCGAGTGAATTCAACTTGACCCTGAACTCAGAACAAAAGTACCCTTACCCCCTACGTCAAAAAAGTGTTAGAAGTAAAATAAAATAAACAAGAATAAAATTAAATTAAATTAAAAAGAAAAACATTTCATAAGGATCTGATATTCTCTATCCGAATTGGAGCACTCGGGTTTCGATTTTAAGTGTGCGCGCATGCGCAAGTCATAACGTAGGTACGACATGAAGTCCACGTGAATGATTACGTAGCAAACACCCCATTTTTCGTGAAATGCATGGGATTCACCAGATATCACTGAAGAAAAAAAAAATTTGTGGAAAAAAGCACTTTTTAAAAACACCATCTGAAAAAAGCACCTTTAAAAGCTTTTAAAAACGAAATCCCCAAAAAAGTACCTTTAAGTACTTTTTACAAACGCTACACACCCTGTGTAACTGATTATTAGCAAAACCCATCCTAAGATGAGGGAGAAGAGGAGAAAAATGAGGGACGCTAAAAGCGGTCTCCTACCACAAACCCACTCCTATCAGCATGTCGAGAGCCAAACTGTGTATTTAAATTCTTTCTAGTCAAAATTTTTCATATTTGCATAGTTTATTAATAAACGAACATGTGCTTTTAATTATATGGGGGGTAGGAGAAAGAACTACATCCTATTTGGATTTCTTGTTGTACCCAGATGTACCAACTTTCCAGACAGGCTATCAATAATTAGAATTACAATAATGCAGAAATGTATAAAATTAGATTACATAAAATATATATCAAGTTCCAATTAACACAATTTTGAAGAGTAAAGGTTACTTAATTCCATATAGGCATATAATAGTAATAAAATTAAGCATGAATTATTATTAAATAGAAAAAGTATACTCTCTACTAAATCACTTGTATAAAATTAAATATTATAAGATACTAAAATTTCATAGTTCAATAAAAAGTGAAAAAATAAAATTGATTATTTGAAGTTAACGTTCAGGTTTTTGATTAAATTAAAACTAGTCTTTTTTCTCTCTTTATCCTCCTGTATTTAAACAATTAAAAATTCTTACCCAAAGCATTTCAGATTTGAGTTTATGCTCTTTTGTTTTTCTATAAAGAGAGAAATTAAAGTTTCAGAATAACTTGTTGGATTGGGGAAACATTAGATTTCCTTGCTTTTTATCCTCATTTCTATTAAATTGCCTTTGTTTTTTATTTGTTTTTAGAATTGTTTAAGTAGTAGAAAAAATTACAATGGATAACAACTTTCTTTTTCTGTTGCATGAAATTTTTAACAGGTCGTAGATACTTTCATAACACTGATTTCAAATCTGCACTGAGTTTTTCTCTCCAAGCAATTTTTTATTGACATTTTTGGTTTATTTTTTGTAGAAATGCACAAGTTTAAAACCTTATGTATGACAGAAGGCCGTGTAAATGTTGTAAAACGTCTAGGGAAGTTAGGATTATCAACAAGACTAAAATTGTATAGGAACCCATGCACGATAATGTCCTCAGATGCCACTAGGAATGCTTTCTTATTATGAACAGATTTTTCAAATGCTTCTGAACAGGTCATAATAGGGAAGTGCCCCTAGCTATGTGCGACAACATTTCTGAATCAATTTTAATCCTGATGATGTGCCCCAACTGCCCTTGAAGTTTATTGCAACATTTATGTGACTCCTTGTTACTTATAAAAAAAATTTAAACTTGTACATTTAAAAAAAAAAAAATAGAGTAAAAATGTAATTTTTAAAAAAAAATTGTAGCTTTAAGAGTAAAACTAATTTCAAATTTGAAATCCCCATACCCAGATCAGGCAAGATCAAGTAATTTATTCCCCAGTATTAATTCTTGCAAATAATAAAATTTCATAACTCTTGGTAGTTAAGGAACAAAAACTTATTTTAAACAAATAATGGAAAATGTCAAAAATTATAATTTTTATAATTCAACCATAGACCAAATTCATATTGGTTGGCCTCTTTGTATACAGCCTGACCATACGCCATGTTAGATAGAATAGTTGAGAGAAATTGAAAAAAAGTATAAATCACACAGCTAACCTTGTAAGTACTTTCTAAACTCTTTCACTACTTCAGCAACATCCATCATGTAAAACTCATGCAGTTTCAATTGATGTTTAAAATATCCCTTGAATGCTTCCCTAATGGCCTAAAAGGGAAAAACATTAAATAATCACAGTCATTTATAACTAATATTTAATAATAGCAAAAATGATGAGACTGCTTACATTCAGGTGGGATTCGTCATTAACAGATGGAGGGATGCCACTTCCAGTCCATTTGCCTTCACTAATTTCTATGGAAAAATAATAGATAACTCTGTCTAAAAGATATGCAGGCCTCAAATGTGGAGAGTTTATAAGGTTATATGTTGCTTCAGGGTGTTCTTGCAGCCACTCACTTTCATTAGCAGTGTGATTCAGAACTATATCAGTTATGGCTATAACCTAAAATGATTTAAAGGAAAATATAACAATAATAATGAAATTATTAGTGCATTGGCTCTGCCATCATGGAACATATCATACTCTGAAAAGAACATTGAGAAATAATTCCTTTGAAAAGTGCACTGTGAAGCAATGACAAGTGTCTTTTTTTATGCTTTCATTCTTATTTCTACAAATACAAATAAGAAAAAAAAAACTTTGCTTGTAATCATTGCATCTAACTTTAACAATTTCTTTTTTAAAAAATTTATTAAATTGGGATTTCTAAAACTCAATATCATCTCCTTTTAGAAAAGGAACTAAAAATGTTCCCACTGGCAACAAAGAAACTTTTTGAAAACAATTTTTCTTCCCAGACTATGATCAAACCAAATCTACTTATAATGAGTGGTTTAGGACTAGTTTAAGGTTCAATCATGTCTATTTAATACTAAAAAATGTGACAAGACCAGGAGGAACATCCCGGAGGATGATCCGAAGGCATGCCGCACACCCTCGGTCCCTATGCAGACTGATCCAAGTGGTCACCCACCCGCACACTGACCGTAGCCAGTGATGCTTGACTTCGGTGATCAGTCCACTGCGGGACCCACTAATTTTATATACACTAACAAAAGTGACTTTTTAGAGTAGCAGATTTAAAAGTTGATTTTTGGCTAAGGTTAGCACAATATTCAAATAAAACTCCATCAAGATGCTATCAACACTTATCATGAATTATGATCAATAATAAATTTAATAATTAAAATTTACTTCCATTTTTAAAAAATTAATCTTTTCCGCAATAACAAAAATTTAAATATTTCTAAACAACCTTATTATTAAGAAAAATAAACTATAATAAAGCCATTTTATTGATGACAGTCACTATTTTCACAATATTAAAATGATTAAAAAATTTAAAATATAATCATGTATAATTTGCAAAGAATTAGAATTTTACCTTCCATTCTTTTCTCATTTTTTCCACAAGTGTAGCAACATCATTAATAGTGCACTTCTTTTTAGGTGAATCAAAAATAGGATTTAACTTCAGTTGATTTCTTAATGAATAAGAAGAATTAGATGCGCCCAGCTCCTGAATAGGAGTAATGTGTATCATGTTATAGCCAACTTCTTTGGCTGTCCGAAGACGTCCCTCCCATTCCACGAAAGAACCGAGACTTTTAGCTAAGTAGGTTACACATAAAATACTATCAAGAGATAGTACTTCATTATCTGGCCCAAACGTTAGAGCAGGATCCACCAAAATATAACCATAGCCACAGGGTTTCAAAATATCCCTGAAATTCATAACAGAATTACATACAATTAGAAAAATGAAGTAAGAACTTACATTTTAAAATGAATTCATTCATAAGTTAAAAATAATAATTCAACTTATTAAAAAGAATAAATCAAATTTTACAGAACAAGATATTCGAAAAATGTGCAATTTTAATACAGTTTTCTTAAGCAAACAATACATTTTATTATTGAGAGACTAGAAGTGATAAATTAAAAATATCATATTAACATATCTTTACAGCACAAGCATCATCGGCACTAAGTCAGAGATGCCAACTGCTCCGGACACGCCAAAATAATTGAAAAAGCGGTAAATAACTACTAAGTAATTTTTGCAAATATTTGCTATTTCTACTTTTTTTTAAAGAGGCTTAAGTACTAAATAGTACTAAATAGTGGTGAATTATATAAGCCTACAAATTATTTAAAAATAGTGGTGGATAAAAGTCTACTAAATTGAGTTTATTAAACCAAGAATCACAATTGATAAACTACCACATTAAAATAAATATTTGCTGCCCGGAGCAAGTTGGCATCTCTGCTAAGTCATGTTATCAGTAATAGGAAGTTTTTATATGTTTTATTCTAAAAATCTTAATAAAAGAAAAACTTAAAATTTTATTTAAATTTCTTTTCAAGAAGAGCACATTTTTTTGAGAAAAATAGATAAAATAATAAATACTAATTTTAAAATTTAGCCTTGTTAGCACAGTACAACATCTGTACTGATTTAAAATCCCATTATCATGAAAAAAAAAATTAAGTTTTTTTCTAGAAAAATCTTCTATGCCAGCAACAAACAAAACAGTATATGAAACAGTGAATGCATTTTGTGCTAACATATATTTATTATCCATGACAAATACTAATTAGGTCACAAAATAAAAAAAAAATATAAAATTTCTGGAAAAAAAAAGAAACTGATTTTTGTATTAATTTGCAGCTGCATACAGGAAAACTTTGGTCTAGGAATATGGGAGGGGGAGTAGAGAACTATTAATGTGATTCTCATTTTTTGATTCTCATTCTTTATTTCTCATTTTCATATATCTCTGAAATTAAAAAACTGAAAAATTTGTTTCATACAATTAAAAAATTTTCAAAAAAAATTTCTTGGAGAAAAAAAAATCTACTCATTGTTTTTCACTCTGATAAACAAACAAATTCTGAACGCAAACCTCATTTCAAAAAATTTCTTTCATGTTAAACTAACAAAACTGAAATTATTAAATTTATTTTTCAAATAATTGTTGAAAAATATTAAATTTAAACTAGGTTTTCCTACAAATAAAAAAATCATTACCTTCTAAAAAATATATTTTTCAAGCTATTTAATCAAATTATAAACTAAATAAACGTAGCAAATAATTTTTTTGTACAAATTATCATGTAATAAGAACTGCAGACAAAAATCTTCTGATTCATATCTAAGCAACTAATTTCAGGTATACAAAAACTACTGGCTTATTTAGCAGATGTGGCAAAATGCAATTTCACATTCTAGTTAAAGTAAATGAATTATAACTTTTTGAAAGTTTATTTTACACAACAAAATTAAAACAAAGTTCACTTTTATCTCATAAAAAAGTGGAATATATTGTAATTAATACAGAGCATTTTTAATAAACAAATTGTGTATTAATTAAAAATTTCAAAAAATATAACAGTAAAGATTATTACAGTAATGAATACTACTTTGAAAAAAATAATTGTGAGTGATCAAACAAAAGTATATGTTTCACCTATCAAATTAACTAAAGCATTGTGCAGATAAATTTATTAAACTCCGCAAATGATAAAGAACAATGCTATTTATAATCCAGGAAGCAATGATGTTAAAAATAAACTTAAAGTAGGTTAGATAATAAATCAATTATGCATCATTGGGTGCTTTGAATTACCTTCCATGAAATGTGTAAATCTGGAAGTTGTATTTCTTAATTATATAAAATCTATGATACAACTTATAAAAGTTTCAGCTTTATTCAAGGTATTGCCTAACCTAAGTCAAAACCTTTCTACAACATATTTAATGATGAATGAAACATAAATTTCCGTAAAAGAAAACCCAAAATTTACATTTAGATTCACACATGTGAAACTGAGCTATAAAAGAACATAAATAATAGAACACTTTTGAAAATGAGTTATTTCAGTAGACAAATAATAATATTTAACCAATTATATTTTCTATTGCATATAAAATAGTTGTTTGTAATCTAAAAATGTTAATAAAAATATATTTTTTTTAAATAACTTTTTATATTAATATTGTAAAACAAAAAGTTTTCAAAATATTAGATTTTTCATACACATAACTGTCTTGAGTTCCGAAGTCAAACCAATTTAAAGAAAAGTCTGACCATTTAAGCCATACATATAATCAAAATTTACGAACCTATTTCACACATAAATACATAAAACTGATAAAATTTTGTAAAATCAAAATTCAGTAAAAAGTTTCTTTTTCAGTTTAAAAAAAACGAATATAACCCAAATAATTCTTTATGATTAACTATTATAACCTAATATAATATTTTTTATACTTTAAATAGTAAAATTTTTATATGCAATGTTTTAAATTTTGTATAAAACACTTAATAAAACACATAGAACATCACATTTCTGTATGCATGGTTTCTTTTTAATAAACTGTTCTGCATCATAATAAAGAAATATTTTTCAGAAATTTTTCACACTTGAAAAAATGCGAAAACAAATAACATTAATTTGCTTTTGCATAAAACCTAATTTAGATAAATTGCAAATAGCAATATGTATTTTTACATATTTTAGAAACAGATATTTTATGCTAAGCTAATAAAAATTAGAATAAAAATGTCATTCAATACTTTTGAAAAATGATTAAATGGTTTGTTTTTCTAAAGGCTGTCTCAAAACTCATCTTAATGACTCTTTCAAAATTGTGAAAGGAAAAAATCAATTAATTTAAATTACAAACAAGCAAGTTTCAAAACTAATATTCATAAGACATAAGAGCTGTCAATCTTTTTAACAACTGTATAAATTTTAATAGAGAATCTCAAAGCAATCAAAATATTTTTCTACAGTAAAAAAAATCAACAAATAAATTATTGCTTAATTTATAAAAGAATCAAAATATAAACATTTCAAGTAAAGTTTATAATTTAAAAACTTTTTAAATTCTTTGTGAGGTAAAGGTTTACAGTATTATTAGAGACATTATTAGTTATAGAATAAGAAACCTATTATGCACAATTTTAATAAATAATTACTTACCCGCCTTCTTGTATGAAGAAATAGTGGAAACTTCCGGACATTTCAAATGTAACATTGCAGTACAATGCAGTATCATCCCCTTTGTTTAAACTATCAGATTTCCAAGGTAATTCCCTGTACACAAGCCTTTTAAATCCATCTGTTGGATTTTCAGGATAATTTATAAAGAGTTTTATACTTTGTCCAAATAGAGTAGGCCCTGGTTTAAACTGAACAACTGATCCTGAAAAAAAATTAAAAGCATGAGAAAGCATAGCCAAATAATACAGAATTACTTAGCTTAATACAAAGATTTAAAAAATTTACGTTATATAAATATGTATATATTTAGAGCATGAAAAAACCTATTGTATATTCATAGAAAATAACTTCTTTTATTTGAGTAGTAAAACTCTATCCACACTCTATCCAGGTTATCAATGCTTCAAGTAATATTATCAGGTATATTTATTATATTAGGTATGTTAATGACAGATTATCTAGATTCCTTTAGGTAATATAAATAATAAAACAAGAAACAGATTACAATAATATTTCAAAACCATAAACTATAAATTATATTAGAAATTTATGTGTTGAGAAAATCTAAACAATAACCTTGTTTTATTGATTTAATTATCTTAATGCTGAACATTAATATTGCGGCATGCCTGTGTCACACTTTTCTTAAAAGTGTGAAAAACCACACCCCTTTGGTATTTTATATAATTAGCTGGTCACACTTTTTCCAAAACTGGGACAAACCACATGTCCGTAAAGGATAATGCACAATGACTTCGAGGAAGACTGCTAAAATTCATCAATTGGTGACAACTTAGTTAAAACTTCAAAACTTGACAGACACTCACACATCACCCAACTATGACCAAGCACCCAGTCTCATTTTTAGAGCTCTATCTTTAACGGGACCATATGGCCACCACAAAATTTTGATCCTAGTCCGGCAAAGTGAACAGCACCTGAGCTGGTACCCAAACTTCCACACCACAACAACAGATTTAAAGGGCGTCTTGCTGCATATACATGCGAGTTGTTTTATCTCCAACCAGCAGTGAGAGTGTCACTTTAACAGACTCAACCATCATATCGCCAATAGGCACTCACAAAGACTTAACATGTTTTGCCGAAACATCAAATACACAAAAGAAATAACCTTTTTTCATCAATTATCTTAATATTTGACTATCTGGATTGACTCATTTTTTAGTTTATTTAAATGTCTCCTTAAATAAGCATTATTTTAATAACTAAAATGGAAGGGGAAAAAAACTTGATTTTTTTTTATATTCCCAAAAACTTTATGTAGACATTACACTAAAATTAATGAAAATGTCTATCATTCTTAGAACTATAACTTATATTTCTATTATTTGCTGTTTTTAAAAAAGAAAGGAAAAATACTAATATTTACCTTTACTAACAGAAAAAAGAACGGATTGCAAGTTTTCATTTTCATTCAGGTAATGTACTCTAATCTGGATGCTTAAAGGATGGGGGCTTGCCATTTTCTTTTTCAAGTTTAAAAGATTAGGTTAGAAAAGTATCATACCTGAAAATATAAACCACTTATTTAGAAAACATAAAATAGCAAAAATCAAATTATCTTACTTATTCAAATATAGGTTATAGAAAAAACAGAGAAATAGAATATTCTACAAAAAAATCTAAAAAACAAAGTATAAAGTATTATATACATTTTTTATTCATTTATTTTTCTTATAATCATGGAAATTCGGGTTATTTTAAATCGAACCCTATTGTAAACCCTGAGGCAGAATTTTTTGGGGTTTTCCGCGACAATCCTCTCTAGCACTAATATCTTTCTGCAAGATACTTATATAATAATGACAAATGTACATGTTACTAATACATTTCTTTTCCCACCAATGCGTGTGAAAGGAATCTTTCGAAAAATGAAGGGAAAGTTTTGTCACATAATATACATTGTTATATAATAGTTCTGGAGGGGAAAAAAATCTTATGAAAATTTCGGTAGAAAAGAAAACCAAATTTTTTTTACTTCATTATTCTTTATTTTTCATTATTCCCAACAAATAGAAAAATCGTGAACATTTCTTTCCCCTCTGATGCGCGAAAAGGCACCTTTTGAATATAATTTCGGAGAAAAAAAATCTTACAAACATTTCTGCAGAAAAGAAATTTTTTATTCCACTATTCTTTATTTTCCATTTTTCTCAAATAAGAATAGAAAAATCATAAACATTTCTTTCTCCTCCATTGCGCAAAAAATGCATCTTTTAAATATAAATTTAGAGAAATAAAAATTTAAAATTTCTGCAGAAGAGAAAACCAAAATTTTTTTACTTCCTAAAGAAAAATTCTTTCTCCAAGAACTATGCAACATTCTGTAACAATGCCGCCATGATTCTGCCACAGAGATTGTAAATGGGTAGGTACTACTATTCTAGTTTGAGACCTCTAAAAAAACTTTTTATCTATATCAGGTCCCGATACTGATATAATAGGTACCTATACTAACATCTACCTATTACCCCAATATAACCAACAATTCATAAAGCATTACAAGCATCAATAATAGTTTGGTGATTTCTTAATGCCCGTAAACTTAATTTAGAATTGATAAAGAAAACTGCTGTATCTAGTACAAAAAACAAACTGACATTGTTTCATTCTTCAACTTTTTTTACAACTTGTGATTTCTAGGATTTTAAGAAACACAATCAGAATAGAGTAAGCAACTACAAACATTGAAAAAATTACCCATCTTTCTGACGACAATATGTCTTATCAGTTACACAACAAAAGACCGTAATTTTTTTTTAGCTTCATGAGGTTCTAATGTTTTTTTATTTAAAAATTCCATTGTTTTGAATGACAGAAATTTCTTTAGTCAAAACATTCAACATATAATCGATACAAAACTGGAAAATTAACTAAAAAATAAGAAATTTTTTTATAGGGTATAGATTTTTTGAAATTCATCAAAAAAACTTTGTCTTAGACTAATTTCCTTAGTGAAAACATCAACGAGATTATCTATCAATGGAAATTTAAATTATAACTTTTACGAAGAGAAAAATTACTATGAAATAATAATAAAACAAGAATTTAGAAAAAGTATAAATTAAATATTTATAAACCAATAAACCAGTATACTAATTTATAAATACTTATTAATTCTTTAATAAATGCTTACTCTGAAAAATCTCATTTCCATATTTCAGGCATAAAATTTCACAGATCAAATGAGTATCTTTAAATGAGTATCTATAACCTCTGATTACTGTTCTTTAAAACTGTACATATTTTCTAGTTATTCTGTGCTGTGCCTGAACTATCATAAAGTCTGAAAGGCCTGGTCTTAAGGCTGTCCTTAATATTACTGTGGGTCCCTTAAATGTAACAAATTATTTATTTCTATCTTTTTTCTTAAGAATTGTTAATTAGAATTACAAGTTCATGAAAATTAAAATAAATATAAGCTCAAGTTCACTAAGAAATCATGATTTACTTATAATATAAATAATTTAAAAACATGGCATGCAAACATTATTTAAATTTAGTTTAAAATTACGATAATTTGGACCCTTAACAGTTTTGTGCCTACAGCCCCCAGATTCTATATAAAATATAATTATTCTTCATATTTTTTCCATAGTTTTAAAGACAATGAAAAGCATATTGCTTATGATTATCATAAGTAAAAATATTTTAAATAATATTGTTAATATTTAAAAAAATTAATTATTAACATTTAAAAAAAATGATAACCAATAGTACTTTTATAAAAAATTAAAATTTCATCAGTAGTGTAAAAAATATAAAATATTTACCGGTTTCTGTTCTTTTTGTCTATGCTTTGGATTACTTTTAAAAATAGAGAAAAACTTAACTGTCCAATAGGAAAATAACATAACTTGAATAGTGTTTAAAATGTAACAAATAATAGTTATATAACAATTCATAATTCAATTATAAATCTTTAAAAAATAATCTTTCTGGTCAAATAAAGTAGATTCAAAACATTTTAGTCCTGGAGTTTATAAAAAGCTCCTTAAAGTTTTTTAACAGATATAACATAAATTATATATCGTAAATAATTTATTAAATGTTGGATAAAATGCGAGAATATAAAGAATTGAATTTAAATTATATAATTCCCGCTAATGTATTTAGAAGATAAATTTATATAATGTAGAATTAGAGTCTTAAAATATATACCGAAAAGGATGCATCTAAAACTAAATAACAATAAAATACTAAAGTAGGACATTAAAGATTTCGTGGAATTTAAAAACATAACATGAATTTGGGTGCAAAATAAAATCATCAATTATCTGAACTTTAGTTTAACCATTCCCCAAATCTAAAATTACTGGTAAAACTAACAAAAAAAAAGCATGAAATTATAATATAGTATGTAAAAATGTAATTTCACCAATAGCTAACAAATTTTCTTCCAAGATTTTAAGCTATATAAACATAATAAATAGTTAGATTTACCGGTGGCAGAATTTCATAACCTATCACCTGACAAGTCAAATCAAAACATTCTGAAAAAAGAAGTCACCTTCCCAGGAAAAAGCAGCCGATTCAAAGGTCAAAGTAAAAGTTGAAGTTACTTCATTTTTTATAAACGCTTTTGCCTGACTATTTCTGTTTTTTTACATGCCTCAAATTTAGTGCAGTTTTAGAACGAAAATTTCCTTCAATAATGAAAATGCCATTTGGGGACAACAATGATTTTTCTCAATGTGATCGGAAGTGCGGTAACCGCATTCTGGAACGCGCATTCGGAGACAAAATGCTAGTGAGGTGATCTCTGAAATTTCTATCATACTAGTTTTTGTTTCGTGTTTGTAACTGTCTTAGAAAGGCATAATTTTTATTTATGTTTAGTTAAACTTAGTGAATTTTTCTTATTTATAAAAATAGTAAATGTACTCCTTTTATTTTAAACCTGAGTCAGTCTTCTCTTTATATTTTTCTAATATTTAATGTTTCAAAAGCACACTGTTTAAATTATTGCATCTAGCCGATTATTGAAAACAAAGTTTTTTGTAGATAATGCGGAAGAATATTTATTCATGTAAATATAGATATATTTATTTATTATCTAATAAACTTCTTTGATCATTGAATACTTATTTGAACCTATTTCTTCTTTGTTACTAATTTTTGCAAGCAATACAATCATTGTTTCTCAATAAAAATCGACTTGTACAAAGTCATTCGGTTTTTCGAAAAACGTTACAAAATATGAGATGAAAAAGTATTAATGTTTAATAAATATGTTTAATGATTGAAGTTGACTGAAAAGGTAAATTAAGTTATATGCGTTTACTATGCATTAAAATGTTTGTCTTGTGAACAAGACAATTTGCTCTGATTAGTTTTAGGAAATTTGTGATTATTTAACATTTACTCAATAGAGTTAAATTTGGGAATCAGGGCCTCTTTTTGAAATAGTCAAAATGAAATTTTTAAAACTTCTTTAAATTTTAATTAGTGCCAATGGTGATGGCACTGGTGTTAAAATATTGAAATGTCATTGTGAAAAACTTGGTCCTTTATTTCCAACCATGCCTTGTAATCCATTCTGTTTCAGATTGATGTGTACTAACTTATCTAAGAAGTAAAAGCAACTAGTGTGCATTGCTGACCACATTGCCACCATTTTGCCACTGGTTCAGTAGTTGCGGGGCCTTTACCTCTATGACCTATAATGGGTTGTGAGATTTTTGAATTAATACTTACGTCAAAATAATTGCAAGTTTTATCAACTTTTGGGCAGTGGAATGGGAGAAACTTGAAGAAAAAAAATCTCAATGGGGCTATCTCTAAAGGCATTACTCTTAGCCACTTCTAGCAAACCTTTACACATTTTTTTTTTTATATTTAAGTTAAACAGTTTGGTGCCTTGGCAATTGGTGCAAATTGGACTGTTGTTAGAATGCTTTATATTAAAATTAATTCAAAACTTAATAATAAAATAATTGATCCATTCAAGGTCTTTCTTAAATATTGTGAAATTACTTTAGAAATTGTCAAACAGAAATTGTTTGGATAGTTATTGTATTTTTAAGGAAAAATAGAGATCCGCAAAGAAAAAAAAATTTGAGAATTTCATGCACCCGGTCACTTTTCACTGGCCACTGTATTACTTGCACCAGCGAATTGAAAAAGTACCGAACATTGTTTTAAGGTAAAAGAAGTTGGAAATATTAATATGTTCCAGTAAGATTTATTCACTTCATTTTCCTTGCATTAATGTGTAATATAAGAGTTGAAATCAAGCATATACATTTATTTAGTTCTACATTGCAGAAAAAATAATTAAGTTTTATAAAAAGATTTAAAAATAATTTTCAGCCATAGCAAAATTTCTTTTTACTTGGAGAATTAAAATGTTAAAAAATAGATGTTAGCATCACTGCCTATTTAATAAATGCTTATTAAAACATGCATTAATAATTATCTTTGTTTTTCTCAAGTTTTTTTTTTTTTTATCCTTTACCATTAGTATAACAAAAACCTCTATCTTATAGATTAGCTGAAATTATGCTTATGGCTAAATTAATTTTTATCAAGTGAAATATTGAGCATAGCTCCTAGATTGTGGTTGCGATGGATACTTATTTTTGAATGGATTAGATTCTTGAAAGTGTTGATTCATTTTTCTGTGATACCCCATACTTATTCTATGATTTTAAAAATGTATAATGCATTAATTTTACTATTTCTGAATTTCTCTTTGCAAACGCTAATAGAATGTTTTATTTTCAGCCAGAAATAAGGCGAAAAAATAACAATAACCATACTTTGTAAATGCTATCTTGCAGAGTATTTAAGTAGTTCTTTTTAAGTACATTTTAATTAGCCTTTAGTACATTTTTTGTAGTGCATTTTAAGTAGTTCTTTTATACTGGACATGTGTGGGAGAGAGAAAAATTAGAATTTTTTAATAACTTGTATTTGGTAACTAATTACAGAAAATCTGATTTCTATACCTTGAAAATTTAAAAAGATTCTAGCAGTTTTCTAAAGAGTTTTGGTTTTTGAATGATCAGAGATTTTCCAGAAATGCTATTACGAGGAATCATCTCTCATAAAAGTAGGTTTTCTCGCACACGTTTTCTTTCCTTACATCTCTCTGTTTTGGTGTACGGACGATTAATTATTATTGTTAGGTAATATCATTTCATATAAAATTTTGTCTTATGACACAAAATTTAGTTTGTGGAAAATCCCTTATTATTTAGATCTTTTTTTTTTAAGTGCGAAAACTACTTAAAAAATTACTAGAAACTTTTTAAATTTTCAAGATATTCAAATCGGAATTTTTTTTTATTGGTTACAAAGTACGATTCACTACAGAATTATGATTAAAAAAAATTTTTATTGTTTCGGTGCATGCGAAGCATAAAAGAACTACTTTAAATGGACGTATGATAAAAAAAAATTTATCCATTTTTTTTTTTTCAAATGTTATAATAATTTTGTAATTAATTGAAAAATGCATTAGAAATTTTTGCTTAGTTTTATTGAATATTTTTAAAGTTATAGCAAAAAAGCATAAGGCAAAAAGATTATTTTTTTTAAAAAATGCTCGAATCCCTAAGCATTTAACCTAAGTTTACAAAATTTTATGCAATTATTGCAATTAAAAACCAAAGTAATCTATGGGTGTTATAAGCTTGTTGTTATACATTCTGGCATAGGGTGTTCAAAAATACTTGTTTTCTTTCATAATTTATTACCGGTCTCTCAAACCTCTGAAAACATTTTTGATAAGTATGAGAAATTCCATGACTTAAACACTTCTAAAGTTACAAAATAATCCTCTTAGTATTTCTGTAGAAAGTTTATAAAAAGAAAAAGTGTTAAAAACTGAAAGTGTCTCTTCCACATTATGTAGTTCCCATGAAAGAGTAAAATTTCGAGCTATATAGTATAATAGCATTTTTTGCTGTGCCTGAATTTTCTTATTTTTTTCAATGCTGAAAATATTATTCAAATTCCTATTAAAATTGTATTTTCTTTCCATTTTCAGAAAAAAATCAAACAACTTGTTGAGTTTAAATTATCTGCTGAGAAGTGCGAGTGCATTGTCCTTTTTGGTTCCCTAATCAATGTCATGCCTGCCTGATTGTGGTTGTCCAAAAGCTGTTCAAGAGTCAACAGTTGAAGGTGATCTTGCTCATGACGAATCAGCTTACAGACCTTTATCTGAATCCATTCCTCTCTTACCCAAAGATACCACCATGATTACTTATGATGCTGATTCTTGTCAATACGCTATCGTGGCTATTATTGGAAAAGGGTTGGATGGTGCTGCTGTTATTTCTGGTGCTCAACATATCCCTACTGGACAAAAGGTTGCTATACGTCGGATTGATTTGGAACTATGTCCAGAAGATGTTACCTATATTCAAAAAGAAATTCTTATTATACGCCAATTAAGACATGAGAATATATTACCTTATTATTGTTCTTTTGTGTGTCACAATGAAGTCTGGTCTGTTATGCCATTAATGTCGTATGGATCTGCTAGAGATATTATGTATTCCCATTTCTCTGAAGGACTTCCTGAACTGGCTATAAGTTTAGTTTTAAAAGATATTCTGGCAGCTCTGGACTATGTTCATAAACGAGGATATATACATAGAAGTGTCAAAGCTAGCCATATACTTATTTCATCTTCTGGGAAAGCACTCTTGTCTGGGCTTCGCTATTCCTGCAACGTCATAAAAAATGGTAAATGGCAGAATTCTATTCACTGTTTCCCTTCAGACTCTGTGTCAAACTTAAATTGGCTTAGTCCCGAGTTACTCGAACAAAATTTAATGGGTTATAACTCAAAATCGGACATATATAGCCTAGGTATTACTGCTTGTGAACTAGCTAATGGTATTGTCCCCTTTGCTGAGATGGCTCCCACTCAAATGCTGTTGGAGAAACTTCAAGGTTACCATCCTCGTCCTTTAGATTCACGTACTTTTTACGATACTGATGATGTGCAATCGCAAAATAATTTAGCAGATGCTTATCGCTTGCGAGATTTCACTGATGCTTTTCATATTTTTACTGAATTGTGTTTGCAAAGAGATCCTTCCAGGAGACCTACCGCATTGCAATTATCGCGGCATTTGTTTATAAAACAATGTAAAAAATCAAACATTGCTTTACCAGACATTTTAGCAACAGTTACTCCAATTTCAGATCGCATTTCTCTTCCCAAAGAAGATAGTGAGAAATTTATGTTGGAGGACAAATTGCAAGAGTTAGCTTTAAATGAGCCTTGGAATTTTGATTCCTAGTTAATATACATATTTCTAACAATCAATTTTATTCTTTAAACTTTTCAGTTTTCTTAGATTAAATGTATGTAAATAAAATAATAATTTTTTCTCTCTTTGTTTATTCAAGAGATTGATTACATCATTGTTGCATTTTCTTTTGTATCATACAACTATGTATTCAACATTTAGTATCACATAACTTTTTTATTCTCCCAACAGACAATGATTCTAGAAAAATGTTACAAATAGTTTTCTTTATACATTAGAGTTGTTTAGTAATTTCTTTTTACATATTAACCCTTTGACTACGAATTTTGAGAAAAGATTTTTTTGTCCCGTTTATTATTCAAAAGAACAAATTAGGTCACAAATAAGGCAAATTTAGTATTTGGGATTTTTCTGACAAGCGGTTATCAATTTAGAGGCTGGGACATATATGTCCTGGCCGTACTTAATGGTGGGATACATATGTCCATTAGTAATTTTTCAACATTTGTTGGGACAAATGAGTCTTGTTAGTAGCCAAAGGGTTAAGTTACTTAGTTTATTTTTTCCTAATTGAAATGATACAGTTCTAACTTAAAGGTAACAGGTGAACATTTTAATTTAGATTCACTTATTTTTTTTAACTCTCCATCCCATAACAAATCTTATGAAACAGAAACTACTTCAATCTTAATTCATTAAACATAATGAATTAAGATTAATCATTAAACATAAACAATGTAATAAATTGGGTATTCTATAACTATCACCAGCTCAATATTCAACCTATTTATTTTTATAAAACCAGAGTTCGCCTGTTATAACAGATAGTCATAGTAGACTAGTTGGTGGGGGCAATAAGCAATCGTTTAAATACGATCAAATGTTAGAAATTTCAGCTACAAGACAATTTGATAATGTAACCATTTTTAGAAAGTATTCTTGGGAGCGAGTACATACATAGCAAGGTATGCCACGTATGAAATTTTTATGAATATCGGATATTCATGATATATATCACATATGTCCACACTGAAACAGCCAGAAAATTATGTTGGTTGAAAATATTTTTTAATGTAATCATGATTCACGTTTTAGAGGTACGCAACCTTTTTGAGTAAAGGGCCAAACGCATAATAACTCGTGTTAGCGGCAAATATGGTAATTTTTATGTAAACATTATTCTAAGCACTAAGTTTTTTTTTTATCAGTAAACTTAACATATTTTCCAAAAATTAAATACTTTAAATTATATGAATTTACTTAAAAATTCATATAATAAAATTTACTTTGGCATGCCATTGGAAATAAAAAAAAAAAAAAAACTTAAAAATACAAAAACTAATACTACTTTCTAAAAAACTTTTCCATTTTTCACAAATATCACAAAAAATAATGTGTATTGGGAGGAAATAAATTCTAACTAAAGAAAAAAAAATTATTGAGCTTATAGAATGAAAGTACAAAATATATATGCATTTTATAGAGTGATACAATTTTGAATTAAATATTTTTATTTAAGAAAATGTATAATGTTTAACCAAAAATTAAAACAAATCTATTATAGTACAAAATACAATTCAATATTTATTTAGTATTATTTTTCAGCTATTATTTCTATTTCATGAATTATTCGAATTTTTTAATAAAAAACGTTTTTCTTTTTTAAAATTTTTTCCTATTAAAATTCACCTAAGCTAAAAAAAAATTATGTGAGTGAGAAGTTTAAAAACTCTCGTTTTCCAGAAATTTTTCATGGAGCAATAACTTTGTACTGAAATATCGGGATTCTAAATATCACATACAAATGCATGGTGGCGAAAAAAAAACTTATATTTGCGATGAAATGTGTAGGAATAAATTGTGTCTAATAGTGATTATTTAAATTCGCGTGACGTATTAGCATCGTAGTTAAAAATAACGAAGAAAAGCATCCCAATAATTGGAAGAAAAAATAAATGTAATAAAAATCACAATTTTTAAAGCTCAGAAACTGTCGAAAAAATGATTGAGAAACAACTTGGATTTAAAATGCAATCGGTCCCGCAGTGGACTGATCGTTAAGACACGGTTCCCAGCAGATCACCGAAGTCAAGCATCACTGGCTACGGTCAGTGTGCGGGTGGGTGACCACTTGGATCAGTCTGCGTAGAGACCGAGGGTGTGCGGTATTGGTGCTCGTTAAACTGTGCTACCGTAAAGTGCTCGACTTCGCGCGCAGGTCGTCGGGCTACCGAAGCGGGGGTGCCATCCCCTCCGCAGAGGATCAAAATTGTGATGGCATGTCTTCGGATCATCCTCCGGGATGTTTCCCAGACCGTCGCCAATAGCCCATTGTGCAGCTCTAGTGCGACGTAAATTAACAACAATAAAATGCAATCGGCACAAGTATGGTAAAAAGTGATCAATTGGGTATAATATGAAAAAGACACAACTACTTCCACTTCGAAAATTTTGCTAGGAATAACATTTACCTTTTAGTTTAATTAATAAACTGAGTTTTAAATATGTTTACTAAATTCATAAACTTAGATAAAGCAACAAAATAAATTATTTCTAAAGGAACTTAGACTAAGTCAATTCCAACCTGGCGAGTAGCGACTTATAACAAGACACTTCGCAGAAAATGCTATTTACTAGTTAAATTTAGTAGGAATAACACGACTTGTGACGTAGGCTATAGTATACCCAATTAAATGCACAATTTATAACTCACGGAAGTTTATAAACCACGTGGAAATTAGTTGTAAATGCCAAAAGACGTCACTTGGATTTCTGATGAGATTAGAAAATAGAGCACGTCAAAAAGGGTTTATTTAAATGGGCGATTTGAAATTTGCTTGTCGTAATTAAAATATGGGGTTTTCAAAATCACGTGGACAAATATACAAAAATATACTTTGATTATTGTTGTAGTTCATTTATGTCGCACTAGAGCTGCACAATGGGCTATTGGCGACGGTCTGGGAAACATCCCTGAGGATGATCCGAAGTCATGCCATCACAATTTTGATCCTCTGCAGAGGGGATGGCACTCCCGCTTCAGTAGCCCGACGACCTGCACGCGAAGTCGAGCACTTTACGGTAGAACAGTTTAACGAGAACCGATACCGCACACCCTCGGTCCCTACGCAGACTGATCCAAGTGGTCACCCACCCGCGCACTGACCGCAGGCAGTGATGCTTGACTTCTGGGAAAATTTACTTTGAAAAAGAATGAAATTGGCACAAATAAAGTACGTTAAGAAGTGGTCAGTTGTCCAATTTATAACTCACGAGTCGTGATAAATGTATCGGGAGTAATAAACCTCACGGAAATTGGTAGTTATAAATGTCAAAAAACGATCTAAACGTCACTTGGATTTATGATGAAATCGGAAATAATTGTTCAAAATTTGTGCATTGTAATATTGTATTAAAAATATAGGATTTTTTTTTAAAACCAGAAGGAATTTCGTATCAATAACCAATGAAAAAGCGATAAAATCAGTACTCCCACATTGAGCTCATTAAAAAGTGATGATTTAAATGTGCAAGTCAAAATTTTCACTTTTTTTTTTATTCTTCTAAAAATAAAATTCCATTACGATCAGAAGCTCTCGCTGGCAGCCCGTCAACCGTCGGAGGGTCGCAGGTACTGAACCCCTAATTGTAAATAATTAAAAGTTAATATAAACATATACTTTTAATTAAGACTTCAAATATCTCATTCCTTTGGCTTATTTTGTATTGAATAAGTAAAATATATTTTGCTTGGATAATAAATTTGGAAAATTATCTTTTGATATCTTCAGCTGGATTAAAGAAATTATATAAACTAACTGCTATGTTTATATATTTTTTTTATAACCGTCTTTGAACAGCCGACCCAATTTAATGGGTTTACAACTACTAATGTTCCACTCTGTAGCCTTGTAACTTTGAACCCAATCCAGAGGACAAGGGAACTCCTGGATCAAGTAGTGGGAGAAATTTGCCTTCGTGGAGGAATTTTTGATGGAGCTGACCTGCATGTGCGTTACATGGAGAGGAAGACCACGAGAACCTCCCACGGTTAGCCTAAAGGCAAGTGGACTCTAACCCATGATCCGTCTACCACTGAGGATGTTTCATGTCAGCACTGTGGTCGGTGCAAGCCGGATGCGGAATTCGTATCGACTGGGATTCGAACCCGGCTCGGCTCATTGGAAGTCGAACGCTGTATCCCCTGAACCATCGGCTGTAACTGCTATGTTAGTCTAAAACAATATTTTTGCTTTAACTGTCAACATTTTATTATAACTACATATTTTTTAATATAAATTATTTGATTGAGTAATAGCCTTATATTTAATGAAGGAAAACCTTTTTTAAATAATGATTATTAACTATTCATTTACTAACCATTGTTAATTTGCTACATAAAAAATTGAAAAAGCTATTTTCTTTTTAAGAGACTAATTTGGGTATATGTTATCTACAATAGCTGATTGAAGGCAGTGTTCTCCTTAAGAGTTTTTAAAAAGATGGCTTGATCCCAATAAATGCACCCTCTTATACACCTTTTTGTAAAAGCAAGCTGCTTCTTTTGAAAACATTGCCTTTTTATTCATATTCCATTTTTAAAAAAATTAACTCATTGTTTAAATAATAATTACACCCAGGTAAAATTATCTGTGTTTATAGGTTCAATTCTGATTACTGTTATAAATATTTACTTTGTTAGGATTATTCTCAATTGGTTAAATATTTACAAGTATCTCTTTTTTTCGGAGGAGGATATTAACAAATTTAAGTGATTTTAAATATTTCAAAATTATTTTTTAAATAAAAATCCTTTTTTTTTTAATATATAAATGCACTTTTAAATGTTAATTTTCTCATAATTTTTATTTTAAATTGTAGAAAGAAGCTTTCAAGTTGTTTATCAATTAATCTCCTTTTTTTTTTTTGGTAACTTTTTTTGAAAAAACTTTATGCACAAATATTGTCTTTTAGCATGCCTTTTATTATTTTTATAAACTAAAATTTTTTTTCTTATTTTGATAATGAGCGAGAACTACTTTTAAACATACACAAAAATAGAATTAGAAAATAATTTAAAAATTGCTGAGGATAAAATTCAGTTATTACATAATATTACACAGTGTGATAAATTTTTACGGTGTTAAGTGAGTGCCCTTTCAAAACTCAAAGTACCTTTTTTTGAGAGGAAGCGCTCTATCCTTTTTTATTCCTAGAGAGAACTCTGTACTGTAGGGTACCCAATAATTTTTTATTGAAACAAAATTCTATGTCTGAATTATCAATTGCAAAAGCAACTTTCGCTGATGTATATACCGTTTTATATTATTTCATTATTATGCACCAAAGCTTTTGAGATACAGATACTCTAAGGTAAATTTCAAAATGTTTTAACTGTAAGCAATGTATTTCTGAGCTAGATATCCTATAGTTTCATTCATCTTATTTAAACTTATCATCCGTATTACATTTTAGATTTAATATATTTGTTTAAATATAATATACAGTACAACTTGTAATATTTTTAAAAATTACTTTAGGAGCTGTGCCCATAAATGTTTTTTTTTTTCAATATTTTTTTACCCCACCTATCAATTTGTTCCAAAGTAGAGACCTAGAGCCCAAAATGCTCTAGAGTTATGTTTTCCTTGGAACTCTAAATTTTCCTAAGCTCAAGCAATGTCATTATATTGTAGACATTTAAGAAGCCTGCTACATTGTAACAGCATTTCTCATTAGCCAAGTTGCTGTACAAAGAAAATTCTATACATTAAAATGCATTTACAATGATTTAAAATCAAATAGGAAGGAGGTTTTATTATATTCAATTCTTTTCTTTACCTCTTCACAACTAAAGGAAAAAAAATATTGCAAAAAATATTTTATAGTTCCGAATTTCTATTTTACTTTCATAAGTCATAATAAGATAAGCAAAATATGAATTATACTGCCAGGGAGCTGATAATTTTAGGTCCACGTACGTAGATCTCAGGTTTTAACTAAATAAAGTAAAATAATATAAGTAATAATTGTTAAATTGCACATAAAATAGGAACAAACATGTATAATGTTGTATTATGGTTTATTTAAATAAAATGGTGAATAGATTTAATAATTGTTTAGAATATATATATTTTTTTTTAAAAATACAAGTTTTTTTACAATGAGATGCAATGCATTACGGCGTGAAATCTAAGTCTCAAAATTATTTTAATTATGCAAACGACATAAAATAAATAATTATTGAAAAAAATGTAATATTAAGTATGAAAAAATAGCATTTGATTCCTGGGGCTAAAATTTCAAAATTATGGAGAAAAAAAACACAAAAAGTTAAGTTGAATACTTATGAAAACTATGAGATTTCATTTGACTACTGTGCTGTCATTACGTGCCAAGGTACACATACGTGGATCTGCATGTTCTTGACTGTATTATTTTTAAATATTAAGTGAATACAAATTTAAAAGCTTCATGCAGATTGCAGAACTATTAAGTCAAAAGCAAAAAATTGTTTTCAGAATAACTAAATTATATAATATTAAAAATTAGTTACTTTTTCGAAAATCACTTTTATTTATGTGGATTTCTCCCCAAATAACTTACATGTTCTGCGTATATGTTGGAATCTCCAGAAAGTTTAAATATCTATGAATGTTACAGTAAAGGTAAAACTATAAATTTTCTTATAGCGTGATTTTAGAAGCAAAGATCCACATGTTAACCGAGGTAATAAAGAAGGTTTGGGTACAATAGACCTCTGGTCGATGTGCCCTACTCTATAGAGCTGCCATATCTCTAAGTTTAATAAAGAGGCAAAGATTGAAGAAATAATTTTACTATATTAAATATGCAGTATCTGTGTGAGCAGATGATAGTGTTACTATTTTTTTTTTTTTGCAATTTCAAATTAAAATCAGAAACTGAAAAGCATGTGTAAATGTGCATTAAAATTACAGGAGGCAGACAGGGTTAAAAGACTATATGTATACAAGACGGAAAAGAGCAAAAACTGGTACAAAAGACATTTCATTCCAGCATTTTTTTTTATTTATTTTTTTTTTTTTTATTTGTGAAACATTTCGAGAAATTTCTGTAACTACTGAGATTTTTTTTAATATTATAGCATGTATATAAAACTGCTCCTTTCTGGAGAAAAAGCAGGTATTGTTAAATAGTTTGAAGAAGAGAATAGATTTACTCAAGGGCGCCGGCAGCGGGGTGCAAGGGGGTGCACTTGCAACCCCCTGGCTTTTTTTTAAAAAGCAATTAAAGCGATACAGAAAAATAATTTTGTAATAAAAATTTTTATTAAAATTTTTTTTATTCAAAAACAAATAATTAAATAATTGATACATAACAATTAAAAAATTGTTTAATCGAACAAGAATTGTAATCGTCTTGTTTGCTATCCAAATCTGTTTATAACTTTTTCAATGAATTCTGAGTCATCTTTGATTCTTTTCTTATGCACACTGAGCATGCACCACTAACTTAGCAGATGTCTACGCTATATTTCCAAATTTCATTTAATGAAATATAAATACTCAACTCAGACTCAATGGCACGACAGCCCAAAGAGGGGCAAGGCCTACTGTGCCCATCTCAGTTTTCTAGACCTTGGGCTCCAGGGTGCAGGAGCAGATGTTCCGGTTAGGTGGTCAGCCGAACGCGAAACCCCCAGTGTTTAGTTCCTATGCTTGGTACTCATTTATCGACCCACTGAAGGGATGAAAGGCTGAGTCAACCTTGCCTGGTCCGAGGATCGAACCCAGGACCTGTGGCACGGGAGTGCGAAGCGCTTCTACTCAGCCACCGGGTGTCTAAAATTTAAATAATATTATATTTTCTATTTGTTATTTAGTTTAACAAAGGTGTATAACACAAACTGATTTCTCACAACTGTAAAACTTCATCAACACAATAAATACCAATCTTAAGCGTGCACAAACACGTTAGTATACGAAACTACTGTTTGTAGTTATTTGTGTTTTAAAGTCAGTAGCTATGCCAGCGCCATCAGTACAGTTTCTCGTGGCAAAATTTGCAAGTACAAGAAATTCGTACTTTTTTTTAAATATCTTGTTGACGATGAAGAAATATATCTTGAAAAAAATTAACAGATGAAAGTATATGTAATAACAAAACAAAATGCAATAACAGAACATTTAAATTATTATTATTTTTTTTTTTGGTGGAGGGGGTAGTTTGTTAGAGGGTTGCACCTCCTTTTATACTATTCTGCCGGCGCCCTTGGATTTACTCCTCCCATAATCAAGTTAAAATTTAATGGTTTAACTATAGGTGGTATACCACCATTTCCGTCTCGCTTTCACCCATGGAGGCAGAATTTAGCTTATTATAGGGTTGCTGAACTAGACCATCGAAAATTTTTCGGCTCCAGGTCCTTGTTCTAAAGTTCTACACATCCTCTTTTATCACGTTACCCTATATCGTTTAAACATATACTTGAAGTACAGAAGCCATATGTCATAATTCAAATTTTATTTCTGAACGTTAACAATGAAAATAGTGGCAAAATATCAATATAAGAAAGCAATTAAAAACGATAGTATTTTGGAAATTTATATATTTTGCTTTAGATCTTATTTTTACTATGATAAGAATTCATGTGTTTTAACTAGCTTGATTAAAATTATCTTTTTTATTTTTTTTACTTTTTAATTACTTTATGCAGTTTTTAAAATTTATTTGAAATATACTGCTGCTTTAAATAACAAAATAATTTAGTAGTTAATATGTAATAAATTCCAACACTTATTAAATGACATTTTTAAAAATCTTACACATATAAATATTATAGAATATGAATAAAGACCGAAGTTCATTTATTGCAGTTTTTATATCAACTTGTATTGCTGCAAAAAGTTTTCTTTTAACATGGATTTTTTTTCTTCAGAAATAACAATGAAAACCAGATTTTATTTTTCTGTCGGAAAATATATATATATATTTTAAAGCCAAAAGAATATACTAATTTTAAAAGGAAATAACCCCAATATATCAGTAAAGAAATGTGTTAATGAATGCGGATTTACTTTTTTCTTTATTAGTAGCTATTCTCTCCACCTTCTAACTCAGGGTTCCCACTCTTTTAACAAAGCAAAAATTAAGAACTTTAAAAATAAAAAAAATTTAAGGACTTTTTTGAAAAATTAAGGACCTTAGAAATAGTATGATTGTTTATCATTGAATATACATATATTTACCTTATTAACGTTATAAAAATTATTTACCTTACAAAAAAAGAAAAATCAATCAATAAATAAAAAATAATAAAAAATAAAAAAACAATTTTATTGCAATGTAAAGTATTGATATAATTGTATTTATTAACAGAGCTCGCCAAATTAAGACCAGGCAATTTTTGCAAACGTGGATCGGTTTTTTTAAAAAAATATTTTCTGATTGTAAAGAGCCACTGACATTTATGAAATTAATATGTATTCCATTTTCAATGATTTCATTGAAATTGAATTATAAATTAAGTGCATGAATTAAGATTTAAAATTTTTCTTCTTCATATATTTAAAAAAAAGTAAATAAATTTGGGAAAAACACTGAAAAAATTATAACAAGTTTTTATATTCTAATCACATATTCAGTTGTGGACCAATCCTGCTAATATTTAGTTACGCCAAAAAAATGCTTTCTTTTCTGTTAATAAAATATTTCATTTATAAGGGCACATGTTAAAAGAATTAATACTAAAATTAGAGTTATGCATGAGAGTAGTTTCCATAACTATGTCATGTTAAAATAAGTCCTATTTCCAGTAAAAACAGGCCATAATAATATCTAAGCACCCTAAATCATTCCACTTTTTTTCATTAGGCTAAACTTAATATTTCTTTAGATTCATAGTAATAAATACATTTGTGAATTTTTTTAATAGAATAGAAATACAATTATGTTTGAGAAGATTTACAATTTTCAAACCAATAGGTTTTTTTTATTATTAATTCTCGGTGAAACATATAAATAAAAGAGTCTAAAATGATTTTTCAAAGGTATCAACGTATTCCTTTGATCCATTATCCAAAATTGATAAGGTTCCTTAATTGACAAATACAGATAAACTATTTATTTTCTCATCATTTATAGATATTTACTTGTAATATTTCTTTATCATTCACTATCACTCTTAATATTATTCTCTACCATTATTGTCATTTGATATTTTATTTTTATTGCAAATGAACAGCTTAAAACTGAATCAGAAATTTATGGAAAAAAAAGCGTATTAAGTTGTAAAGTTAACTGAATAAAATTATTATTAAAATCTAAGTTTGAATTTTATTCTAACAGACATTAATAACAAAAAGTTTGTGATCTTTTAATTGAGTAGATTTAAATTTTTATAAAACAATCTACTTATTCTTAAGAAATAAAAATAATAGCATAGCCTATCTAAAACTTTTATTTTATTAATAACAACTTAAATTTTTACATTGCAACAAAACAAGTTACAAGTTATAAAGTTATATTTAACTTTCTAGATAGAAGAAAATCGTGCATTCTTATTTAGTACTCCGGAATAAAAGTTTAAAATAAATTTTGAAAAAAACTTGGGGTTTTCATCAAAAACCCTAGTAACCCCAGTTTTTTTTTTAAAGGAAAAACCTAGGAGAGCTGGAATTTTTCAAACCCTGTTTGTTACAGATCGGTTTAATTTTTAGTACAATCATGAATTTTAAAAGTGCTGCTTTTTATAAATTTACAGTTACTTATTGCACATTGAAATGTTAAACAAATGTATATAATTCTTCAAGATTTTTGAAAATAGTTTTCGTTATGGATTCTAGTTCAAAATTTTTTTCTGATACTCCTTTTCTTAGGGTTTTACCTCATTCCTAAAGAAATGAGTTACCAGTAAAATTGAATTTTGTTGATTTTGAAGGTCAGTATGGGTCTTCTACTTAAGTACTTTAGATTTCAAAATAACCCTTTTGACATAGTTCTTGACAATTGTCAAAAATCCAAAATTTTAGCGTAAAGATAATTATTACCTATTATAAATATGAAGTATTTTTAAATTATCAATTCAAAACTAATTGAATCCTGAAATTGAGAATGTAGCAGAGTTTCACAGGGCAAAAATCCTTCCCAGTAAATCCTGCTCTGCATATGCGGAGCCACAAGTATTTCATCAAACATGTAAAACGAATGGCGTTTTCATACGCTACGGACCGATGGCACGCCCAAATACATTGGGGTTGAATTAATTGTTAGTGTTTTTTTGTTGTTGTTAATTTACGTCGCACTAGAGCTGTACAATGGGCTATTGGCGATGGTCTGGGAAACATCGCGGAGGATGATCCGAAGACATGCCATCACAATTTTGATCCTCTGCGGAGGGGATGGCACCCCCGCTTCGGTAGCCCGACGACCTGCGCGCGAAGTCGAGCACTTTACGGTAGCACAGTTTAACGAGGACCAATATCGCACACCCTCGGTCCCTACGCAGACTGATCCAAGTGGTCACCCACCCGCACACTGACCGTAACCAGTGATGCTTGACTTCGGTGATCTGCTGGGAACCGTGTCTTAACGATCAGTCTACTGCGGGACGAATTAATTGTTAAAACGTTAAATAGAACAATGTCATTTTGCATAATTCGCGGCGAAAATAAATATGGTAAAGAAAAAATATCTCATTTTCGTAAGGAGAAAATATAGCACTTTTTAAAAACACCCTATGGAAAAAGCACATTTAAAAAACATAAATCGAAAATAAGTTCTTTTTAAAAAGGCTACGCACCCTGACAGTACTTGTAAGGAATAATGTTAAAAAAAATGTTTTATATATGATTACTCAAATATATACTGCTCTAGCTTCTTTGGCATTAGTCCAGAGAAATTTTTGACCTTTGGTTTGGTTTAATCCACAATTGCTTAGGAAATGGTTAAGTTAGAAAATACTTGCTCATTTTAAAAATGATTCATTGAGATACTTTTTGCTTAATCCAGAATATTGTGTTAGTGTATATTAAATTTAAATATTTAAAAATGCAACCGAGACTGAAGATGTCTCTTTGTTATAGAAATTAAATAATCCAGCAAGGGAATTGTTTCTTTCACATCTATTTTTTCTAACAGTTTCTTTAATATTAACAGGTTTTCTATTAAAAAAAATTGCAATAACAAATGAAAAATGTAAGTCAAGCGTTTAATAAGAGAGCAAGTACTGATAAATGAATCAGTAACATAAGACTGTTTTTCGAAGACTCTGTAGTTGCATGAAATGATGTTTTGTTCTTTTGTTTTTGCAAACAATATGCTAATTTTATAGCTGATGTCAGTTTGCAACAGTTAATACTCATAATTGTTAGGTCAAGTTTAAACTATCTTTAGCTAGCGCCCACAATGTTAATTCTGAAAATGGGTCAAAACTTTAATATGGAGAAAGGCCAAGGTTTTGGGAAAATGAAAAGCATTTGTGGCCTAATTTTTTAAAAGCTAACTCAATGCTGCATTATCTGGGCTCATAAAAATTAGCAAAAAATAAAATAAGGCATTAATATTGTTGATTTTCATCATGGTGGAAAAATGTCACGAAATTGGCGATTTTTAAAAAAGTTGAATAGCTTTAAATACATTTTAGTTATTTGTCCGTTTTAAAGCCCAAATAATTCTTTACCCCAAGATGGTAGGTACAGTATAAAATTATAGCTTAACTTCAAGTGAAAGGCATTTCAAATGTGGCTTTTATATTTTACTTGGCAAAAAAGAGCTTCAAAAAACCATGTTTAGTACCTACTTAAATAAATAACTCGTTTTAGTTATTTTGTCCACTCAAAGGTTAAAACACGAAAAAAATAACAATTTTAATTAAAGTTTGTGGTTTGTTTATTAAAATCCTTTTTTTAAGTAGTTTATGATATATTTCTATTCTATAATTTGAATCATGAATTTGTTTCCGAATGGTTGCTATGCAAGTTATAATGAATTACGACAAGACAGTTTTTTTTAGATAGCATTAGTTTAAAACATATTGTTATATTTGTAATATTATTTCATTGTATTCATAGTTTTGAAAGTTCTAATCAAAAAAATGCAAAAAATTAATCATAAAATTTGATTTAAATAAAATAAATCATGAACCCAGCTTTAAGATAACAAAACACTCTTACACATATTGAATTTTTAAAAAAATTGCCTCAAAGTAAGTTATTTATTTGAATTTATTATCTCAATTCATTTGCCACATTAATTCATAGGAACATTTATAAAATTACATACACTATCATAAAATCAAAAGAAATCAGAATTATTTACTACCATGACTCTACCTCTCATTGAGAAGCTAATGTGCTCATTCATTGAGTACATGGGTATTTCAACATAGGTGTTCTAATTTTCAGAAAATGACCGGCACTATTTTTTTTCAAATTTGTAAATGCTAAATTTTTATCAAACTTAAATTTTTTACTAGAACATAATTTAAATCTTAATCAATTTCAATATTTCTTTTTATGCAAAACAAAATCATTGGATGAAAACAGCAGTTTGATTTTTTTAAAATAAATTTAAGATGGAAAAAAATATATAAATAGATATTTAATCTGCCGATTTTATATGTTTTTATTTATTTTAAGCAAAATGTGTGATACATTATCAAAGATTATAGATACATTATTTAAACTAAAGAAATATAAACTTGTCTTGATTAGATATTGTTTTTAGTTTATAATTAAGAAAATATCTAACAATCTTTAGAATGTATCTCAAAATATTCTTCAGGTGGCCATTTTATAAATGGAAAAAAATTCTTTATTTTCCAATCAACTGTGCAATGTAAAATACTCTTCTACCCTTGTCACAATTTAACAAATTTTTCTTCCCTTTCAAAGCATGACAGCATTTGTGGATGGCCCCCAAGCTGTTTCTTATGCTTCATTCATTGTATTGCATCAATGTTTTAGATAATACTAATCAGTAAAATTATAAATCAATTCTTAGTTCTAAAACAGCTTTGTGGAGTAAGGTAAAATGAATGATGATAATTTTATTCCCTAAATATATTGATGCAATATTAACTAAAAGCAAATATATGTCTATTAGATAAATGATATCCATTTTGGAAGAGCTAAAATATTGAATTTATCTTATCTTTTAAACAATAGGGTAAAAATTTTTATGTTTTGGTTGAGATAAATAGTTTGAGCAGATTTTGTTAATGGGATACCACTCTTAGTTTTAATTAATATTTAAAAAAAAGATCACATAATTGAATAACCATGGAATGTTTTATTTCAGGTAACATTTTACAAATAATGCTTTTTAATTTCAGTTAACAGTTCAAAGAAACTAGCCATAATTTTCAATACTTTTAAAATAGACAAGCTTAAATAAAATTACTTTATTCACATTGCATAAAAAATAAAATACCAAAATTACAATATTAAAATTTTTTTACAATATTTAAAAAGGTTTATTGCCATGTAATAAATATTAATAATATTCAATATGAAATCATATAACCATTATATATCTAAGTAACATAGCTGGAACAATAGTTTAAGCATACTTATTGGATAACAAAATATATTTTAAACTTTGCATGAATGAAAAGAAAAAAAAATTATTTGCTCCACTCTTTAAAAGCAGATGCTCCTTTTTTCTCAACATCAGATCTTCCATTGGTAGAGATTATAGTTCCATCTTTTTTAATAACTATTAAAGTTGGAATCCCGTGGATGTCATATTTTTTCTTCAATTGACTGAAAATGAAGAGGACAAAAATATTAAAATGACATTTTAAAACATAAAAATATTTTATTCAGGGTGAGCCAGTCAAACCTGCATTTTTGAAAAGGATGGGACAGCCGTGAAAGTGGGCAGAGCGAGTTACCAAGGTCACCATTGCGTCCCCCACAACTAAGCATTTTAGTCGCCATGGAGCAGTGGTCTAAACAACAATGCTGCGCGTGAGCATGAAGTTTCTCAACAATGTTTTTCCAAATCGGGTGATATCCCGAAATGGAGCAATTTCATGGCCTCCCCGATAGCCTGACCTCACAGCGTTCGATTTTTTCTTGGGGGGGGGGGGGGTACCTGAAGAGTAAAATCTTTGAACAACGACCTCCAACGCTTGGGGAACTCAAGAGAAGAATCCGGTTGGAAATCGAGAGAATTTCTTAGCGTATGCTCCGTGCTTAGCGATGGGCAGTTTCAGAAATCGCCTACAAGAATGTCTCGATCGGGAAGGACACCATCTTACTGGGGTTATTTTTAAACAGTGAATGTTGTTTCTTAAATGCTTTTTAATGTAGATTAAGATAGTAACAATAAAATTTTGAAATATCCATCCATTTATTTTTTACAGTCATTTTAAAAAAGCAGGTTTGACTGGCTCACCATACAATATTCAAGCAACAATTTTAAAAAAAAAAAAGGGATTTTTTAAGAATAAAATTAAGACAATTTAAGAATATTGCTTTATGTATATTTTTTTAATATAACCACTTAAAAATTAAAAACTTAATTAATAGCTTATTACAAGTATTAATTTTAGCTACAAAATTAGAAAGATTCTAATAATAGATTACTAATATCGTGCCACAGGGCCCTGGTCCAATCCTTGGGCCGGACAGGATTCACTCAGCCTTTCATACCTTCAGATGGTTGATAAAATGAGTACCAAGCATGCTTGGGCGCTAAACACTGGGGGTTCCGTGTTGGGCTGACCACTCAACCGGAACATCTGCTCTTGCACCTCAGAGCTGAAAGGTCAAGAAAACTGAGATGGGCACTTTAGGCCTTGGTCCTCTATGGCCTGTCGCTCCACTGAGTTTAGTTTAATATCAAAATAAAACTATTTTGACAGGAAACATTTCCTTTAACAATTTTCAACTTTTTGTGGCCACCATATACGAGAGCTTAAGCTATCCATTTCATGCACATTTGTTTTATTTCAGTTATGAGAAGTTAGCTGTCTTCATCAATCACTGACTTCAGGTCAGAAAGTTTATCAGGCTTTGCTAGCCTTACATTTTCTTTCACTTGTGGCTCTCTATTCTTTTCTTTTTGTTCAGAAGTATTTTGATTTTTCTATTTAGCATCTGCATTTTTACAAAATTTAATCATTTTTTGAGTGGTGCAAACATTTTAAACTTTTTCTTTTGCAGTATTTTTTATCATTTTTATGCCTTTTAAGGTGTCAAGGCTCATTCTTGATCTATTAGATGTGACAATTCTTTTAATCGGAAAACCTCTTTTAACTAATGCCGGCCTATGGGAAAATGTCAGACAATCTTTGACGAGAACTGCTAGATGATTGTGTGGGGAAAGATATCCTGATTATATTTTAATTCAAAAACTTTGTTCCAAAAATGATCAATGGGATTCAAGAAATTTCCAGAGTGACTCTCTTCTAGTACATATGTCATCATTTACAAAAAGATTCCACTTATTTGTAACTTTTACGACAGAATATTCAATTTACTACGTGATGCAACATATTTGCAAGCCATCTTAAGACATGCAGTGTAGATTATACAAATTTTTCTCACAATATTAACGATGTAAAATTTGTAAATTTGTGCTCAATGACATCGTTGTATAGGTAAAAATAGGATTTATAGGACTATTTTGGTAATATAGGACGTTTTTAAGGTTTAAAAAATTATTTATGATTTATAAGAGGAGTTTGACCTCAGTGATTATCAAGCCACATAAATATTATTGAAACAAAAAACAAAATAAATGGGTATAATCTGACTTGACTTAAGAAAAACAATGAAGTTTAAAAGATCTAAGAAAGCTAAGTTATATTGCTTGTACATATGGCAAGATTTGCAATGCATGCAGTTTTTCTGTGTTATTTATATTTTGTACAGTCTATGTTCAATATAAAGATTCTGATCTGCCAAAAGAAAATGGACATAATACAGTGAAAGGCACAAAAATACCATACAAGATAATAACACTCATAATTAAAAAAATGTCAGACTAACTTGGGCACAAAAGAACAATAGAATAATTGATAACTGAATTTGCTCATCGATTTCTAAATAAATTATGTTCTTATATTATTTTAGATTTATATTTTAAAAAGTAACTCTTACTCATTATCAACAAAATAAGAGAAAAATTTGTAGATTAATGCTAGAAGAGAATCTTTGTGCATAATTGTCTTTTAAAAAAAAGTAAACTATAAAAGAGATTAATTGATGAACAACTTGAAAGCTTTTTTCTAAAATTTTAACTGAAAATTATAAGAAATTGAACATTTAAAAATTTATTAATATACCCTTCTCCCCAAAAAGAGAAAGTTATACAAATTTATCCAGTTGAGAATAATCCTAACTAAGTAAATATTTGTAAGTTATAAGAATTAAACCTATAAACACTGTGCTACTACTGTGTGTGTACACAATTGTGCTAATGCGTAATTCAGCTAATGCGTAATTCAGCTAATGTGTAATTATTATTTAAATAGTGAATTAATATTTTTTAAAAATGGAATATGAATAAAAAGGGAGTGTTAAGGGATGGTGGTTTATTTTTAAAAAGAAGGTGCATCTATAAGGATCAAAGGGCAGTCTGCTCTAACTCATCGTTTGCAATTAACATACCGTAAACCGGGGCGAGTCTACCCATTTTAGTTTTATTTAATTTTCACTATTTTAAATTGCAAATAAAAAAAATTTTACGGACGGAGGACTTAGTTCAGACTCTAAGGAAGATGGCGCTGTAGTAGTTTGATCCGTTTTTATTTATTTGGTGTCTTTTTAACCGACCTGTTCAAACGTCTTTTGAGAGATTTGTATTGAAAATCAGCAAACTTTTAGTTGGAGCTCCGTAAGTATATTATTATTATTACTATTTTCACTTTGGTTAAGTGATAAACTTATCTAAGACTAAGATTACATTAATTTTATATGAAAAAAAAAACAACAAAAAGAATGTAAGTTTTGCTGTTGTAAACAAAAAGCCAGAATTTGCGGGACGAGTCTACCCATTCGTATTTAGTTTTAATAAAGCATAATAATATAATTTAGAACTTTGTTTATATTAAAATTAAGTCATTTTAAATGAATTTGAGTATGTTATTTTAATTCTGCATTGATAAATTTATCATTAATAAGAAAAATTTATAGGTTAAATATAAATGTAAATATAAAATATGTTTATTTTACCTATTTTTTCAATTTTTATATTACAAAATTAACTTTTTTTATTTAATGCAAGTTAAATAAATTATTATTTATTATTACAGATGGTTCGAAATTATATTCGCAAAACAAATGGATTTAAATGTTACAAAAAAAATGCCATGATTTTGTTAATAATCTTTAATTATTATTATTTATTAATTATTTAATTGTAAATTTATATTAATTTTAATTTATTTTTATCAACAGTAATCAGAAAAAAATATTATTTTATAATGTTAATGATTATAAAAACAAAACTGTGATCAAAATGTGATAATCGATCAAATACTCAATTTGTGTTATTTTAAGAATAAAAAAATGGAATATATAAAAAAGTTATGAATTTTACTTCATAAATATCCTATATAGTAACTAAAATAACAATTTAATAGTAAAATTTGATTATTTACAATGTTAACATTCATTTTAGTAGAATGGGTAGACTCGCCCCATACGAGAGATTTGTCAGCAGTTCTATAAAAATATACAGTAACTGCGTAACTGTTAATATTTTCTAAAATCGATTTCACAACTTTAAAGAGGGATAAATAGCAATTCCGAAACACCTATTAAAAGCCTTTTTTCTTTAATATTTACAAAAGTTTGACCACTTGAAAGTTGACAAACTGAAAAAATGGGTAGACTCGCCCTGGTTTACGGTATAGATTTTTATAGTACCTACTGTTGCATTAAAAAAGTAACCAGTACTGATTAGTAAGTATTCCCTCTTACTAATGTTTAAGTAAAATTTGTAATGAAGCTAAAGTAATTTTAAAGTTGAGTTTCAATAATCTCAAAAAGAAAACACAATGAAAATGCTATTTAACATTTTTGCGGAAAAGTAATTAAGTGAACAGTTCCTATTTGAATTTTGCAATTTTTACTAGCATTATTTATTAAAATAAAAAGTTGTATTAAAAAAACCCTTTCTTTAGAGTCTTCAAATACAGTATTTTAAAATCCGAATTCGTATTAATTGAAAATGAGATTTTCCAAATGCATACAAAAATTGAAAAATATTAGAAAGACTGCAAACGCTGATATTATTTTAATAACAGAATAAATAGTAATGTTTGATATGTCAATATTCTAATTCTGATATTATCTATTCACTACTACATAATACAAGAATGGTATAATCTAAATCTGCAAAGGAATTGATTAAAAATAAGTTTCTATAAGCTTTTAAATAGTTATTTTAATAATAAGTTAAAAAGTCTCACTCAGTAATTGGTGCTCCAAAAGGTACCGCCAACCAGTCGCCATGAGCTTCATTCATGTAATCAAATAAAGCATCTTCTGATCTATCAGAAGAAACAAAGATTATTTCCAAAGGCTTATCACTAACTTCTTCATAGAAATCAGCAAGAATGGGAGTAAATCCTCTGCAGGGTGGGCACCAATGGGCAGAGAAATATAAACCAATAACTTCTTTATCTTTTAAAGCTTCATCAGCAGCAATTTTGCTCTGATCTCTCTTTACAAGAGTTTGTCCAGCTAAAATCTCCATCTGTCAGGTAAATAAAATGAATTTTCAATTGATTTGTGCAAACATCATAAAAATTATATGATGCATTAAGAAGATAAGAAACAGAACCTCACTTTAGTTTTATTTTCCATCTACTTTATATCTGTTAAAAAAACTAAATTTGTTTTTATAGTAATAAGTTGAATAAAAGTTGAGAAATTCAATAGCAATGTACATAAGAAAAGTTTGACACACATTATAATAAATTGGTACAATGGTAGTTATCAAAAAGTTTGTTGGCAGAATTTTTTTTCCAATGTAATCGATTATATAATCATCACTACATTAAAAACATCGTACTAATCTTATTGAAATTCAGTTTTGGTGAAAATAGATAAACAATCAGCATAATTGAGGCTTTATAGAGATCTTCACCTTTTAATAACAAGAAATAAATTTTAGAAAAATTGAAATTTAATCAAAAATTATAAAAGCATTCACAAAATAGTCTTAACATAAAAAATACTATATAAAAAAAATGCAGTCTTATAACCTTTTAACAAATATTATACTTTTCTTTAAAAAATTCTAAACAAAAACATGATTAAAAGAAACTGTTTTGGGAAATGAGAAACAATACATAATTATATAGTCCTGGAAAAAATAAAATATTGACGAAGTAAATATAATCATAAGCATGTTAAAATTTATTTAGTCAAGATTTTTTGTGGTGAAAAAAATATTTATCACAGCAATCATTTACTAATTAAAATAATGCACCATAAATTATAAACTATTTTCTATGAAGGGTAGTAACAAGATTTATACTATATTTCTGGGGGGAGGATTCTCTGAGTAAGAATATAATAATACATGTAGTAATACAAAATATTATAACTGGAATTTTGTAATAAGAAAATGAAGATAATATCGATGGACAAAAAATTGTAATAAAATATTAAAAGTATGAAAAAAACTCAAGTTAATACACATCAATATACATGCATATTAGCTTCATTTTATTTATAATTGCATTAATATGCAACATTTTGATGCACCTACAATCCAAACTTTCAAGTGGAAATAAAAATTCATAACGTTTTTAAGAATTTCAAACAAGACGGTTTATTATTAATTATTTACAAACCTTGAAAAAAATTAAAATCCTTTACTACACATCAAAGTATAAATCAAAATCTTCATAAAAGTAATAACTGCTAGTTAAAAAATTGTTTAAATATAACAGTAATTAAATTTTTACTAAATAACAAGAAAAGCTTTTTTCCCAGATAAAATGGCTGCATTAATAAGAATTGCTTCACAATTAATTTACATTGGAAGACAAACAAATTTGGTATAAAGGGGTTTAAGAAACAAATACAATTACAGGTAAAAAAATCTCTAAAAAAAGAAGAAAAAGACTAGAAATTTAGATTTTTCCAGGCCTTTTTTTTTCTTTTCTTTTTTTAAATTAAAAAAGATTTTTTTTCCAGAGTTAAGAAAACCAAGATTCGGTTTTCAAGGATCTCTAGGATTTTCCTAAGGCGTATGCACTCAGAATAATTTTGTTTATTAAAATTTGATCTTTTTCGTAAATATTACAGTGAAATAATTAGATCATGGTGTTTTCTATTAAAATTATATAATTAAAAAACTAAACATATTTCTATTATGTTACAAAAATTACTAAAAAGCAATTAAAATAAACTATGAATACTGTTAATTATAACAGTTTTAAGTCAAAACATTAATTTTATTACAGAATTTTTTTTTTTTTTTAATTATTACACTGACATAAAGATACCTACACTATTTTATTTTTAGAATATTTCAAAATATAAATAATTAGATTAATAACTAAATTTGAAAATAAATAAATTACAGACTGACTTTAAAGAATTAAAAAAAAAAACCCACAGATTTTAACTTAGTGGAAGAAATGTAATAGACAACAATGATAAGACATATCAGAATGTATTCCAGTTGACAGGAAATGGATTCTGAGTGGACAGGAAACTGCACCCAAAGAAGGAGGAGAATCTTAGAACTGTACTTTTTATGTAACAAAACATTTTTTTCTATCAATATTAAGAAAGCTTAAAAAGTTTCCTTTTTACAATTTAAAATTAAATAAGGAGAAGGAAAATTTTTTTTTTTTAGATTCATTAACTTTAAATGTATGACTAAGAGTTTACAACAAAATTTTAAATTACTCTGAAATAAATGTATTCAAAATTATAAATTATTCTGAAATTATAGCTAAATCTTTTAACATAATTTTAAAATTTTAACATAAATTATAATATAAAGATTACAAAATTTTGCAAGGGATATTTTTTTATTTATATTTTCCAAAATATTAGATTATATTTTCTAAAAGCTATTTATTATTCTAAAAGCTATTCACTGACCATTAAGATTTATTATAAATTTATAAAGCAGGTATTTTTTCATGCAAGCCATTCAGTGAAGTTGGCTTTTGCTACCGGAGAAATTTTTTTTAACCCTGCTGTTAAAATTGGTAAGAGTTTTATAAAAAGTGATAATATTATTTCAAATTTTATCAGAATAAAAATTACAAATAAGATGGGGCTTAGATAAGACAATAGGAATGCTCAATTTTTTTCCATGGGGAAAAAGCAGCACAAAGTCAGTTCTGATATCAATTGATTATAACTTAATTATACATAACTTAATTATAGAAGAACTTAATCATTTGCCTGCAAAAATAAAAGTTAAAGAACAGCATATTAGATATATTTTCTAAGCATGGGGGATATTTTTGTATTGTGATCTGTTGCACCATCTACAATTGTGAAGGTGCCAAATAGATTTTAAACTTTAAAATTTTTTAAAAAAAAATCAGGTAAATGTTTGCTATGAGTTGTACCCTTCTAATTGACCCCCTTTAAAAAAATCTTCTTTTCAGTATCTCACGGACAACCACCAGGTTGCTGCCAAGAGTTGGCGATTATTCTGCCTCAAATCTCACAACAGAAATCTTCCAAAAAGAGTACAATATTTTTTATGTTTTACAATCCAAGGATTTATTTGTAAACTTTGTCATCACATGAAATAAGATTTTTTGACTATTATATGCAATTTTTTCCCAGAAAGTACATATACAACATGTATATGAAAGAAAATAAAAATTTTCAAACAAAATAGATTTTGTACATGTTATGAGGGAAGATTTTCGTATCGGTACCTGAACTAACACAATGCTAACAGTTTACTTGGGGACAAACCTCAAATATTCTTTCAAAAATATTTGCAAGTTAAACAAACCCTTTGATGCCTTGGCACGAATGGGTATCGTTATGGAATTAATCCCAAAAAAGCAATCCATCATTGTATATTTTAAAATACTACTTACATTACGATCTGAATAAAGAAATACAGAATATTTTTCAAATAATTAATGAATGACAAGTATGAAGGGCATAGAAAAGAAAAATCGAGATGTAAAGAATTAATTTTGATACTTACATTTCTTTTCAGTCAAGAAATTTTTGTTACTGAAATCACAATCACGAATGACGATTGTTAAGCCCCGATTATTTATTCCTCTCAGACAAAGTCTTCGGCTACCTATTTTTGTAAGCTGTAAGGGTATTAACTCTCTGTGTTTGCTAAAAGACGACATAGTTAGCACACAAACAAAGACTTAGCTAACAATTTTAAGAAACAAAACTATTTCCAGAAAATATTTTACGACAGTCTTAAAATTTTTTTACCGTTTAATTAAGTTAAACTGGAGTCTTTAAGAAAATAATTCAGTGAACTTTGTTTAACAATCTATCGATAAAGTAATATTTAATGGCAACCTTTATTAATGCCGTCTTCTCTCAAGCGATTGTGATTGTTTACAACTGAAAATTTTTATAAATAATTTGTCAATAATGATTTAATCCGAGCATTTTTGTTTCAAAATATAAATATTGTGATATATTAAAAGAGGAACAGCTATTATTTGATAGTTCTTCTTTGTTATGTGTAATTGATTTTAGATTCTTTTGAAGTTGTAAGTTGCCGACATGATACTTTTAGTTATACTTTAGACATTTTGAGCTATACTGTTTGCTTTTTTTACGATGACCTATATATTATCACTAATGGAAAAAGAATAGATTTACAAAAAGATATCTAATTTATCTGTGTTAAATTTATTTTTGTGGAATTAATAGTATTAATTACTTGATCCATAGTTTAAGCATACAGTTCATTATAGAGAACTTGTAGTAGAATAAAAACCTATTTTTTTTAATAAGATCATTTGTCCTTCTATGATCACTTATATGTTTGCATATATCTAAGTCAGTGATATGTATACCATTTATATGTGTCTAATATGAACTAAAGCTTGTTTATTATATAATTTGATAACTGTCAAAATGTTGTTTTTCCCTCTGCATTGGTTTCATTGTTTCGGAGAAAATCACTTTTATTTTAAAATAATTAAATCTAGTTTACTATAAAATTTCATATTTGTCAAAATCTTACTTTCCCCTCAGTATTACTGTCACCAATGTTTACAATAAAAGGTGTTTTCTTAATAATTTTAGAAACTTAAATTTGTTTTAGTGTTCCTTTTTCTGTTTTATAAATTTGTTATGACTAAAGTGAATCTTGATAACCCTCAGAATTTTGCTTTTCCCCTTTTTACTTTCATTGAATGTTGTTATTTATTGGTCGATTTTTGTTAATTACTAATTAAATAAATGTGATTTCTAAAGGTTTTTGTGCTGCTTAAAACGATAGGTATTTTTGGTTTTTAATTTTCTTTTTCACATATTACTTACATATAAAGTGTATGAATGACTAACAGTATGAAGCTAAACATATGTTGTTTTAAGTATTTTTTTAATGTAAAAATTATTATTTTGTAATAGCTATTTTTATTGTAATTATTATTATTATGACTTCATAAACATAATGATCCTGCTAGCCAACAGGAACTGGCCTAAAAATTGAGCAAAAAGAATATGAAAAAGTTGAAAATTACTGTTATTTAATAAGTTCACTTTTCTTTCTTGAACATAAAATAAAAAGATTTTAGTTTATAATTTTTATAATAGGAATCATTTATGTAAATTTATTATTTCTTCATGTCCTTCTCAGGTAACCAGAATAACGTGTTTTAATTTCACCATTCTATAAAGCTATCAAAAATTTACCAAGTTTTTTTTTTTTTTTTTTTTTTTTGCATAAATATGAAAAGCATACATTCTTTGATATTCTGCTAAAAATTGTTCAATTTAAAATGAAAAGCAAAAACAAATCAATGTGCAGTACCACACTACATGTAACAAAAGTAACCATGAAATTATTCATTTTAATTACTTTTGTCTAGTATTTAATATTTTTTTAATCAAACTTTTTCATTTATTTAACTAGAAAAGCTTTGATTTGTTTTTACATCACAATAAATTATGTTTCTTTTTTTCAAAAAAGTATGTGTCTAATGGAGAAACTGTAATAATTGCATTGATTGATTTTAAAATCTTAATTTGATCTGATTAAAGTTTTCTCATTTTTTAATGTTTCTTAAATTAAATTTGTCACACTATATCTGTAAAATGAATTGCTATGTATTTCTTCATGGTTCGCAATATAATTTAAAAAAAGCAGTGAATTTCTTCATGGCTCGCAATATAATTTAAAAAAAGCTGTGAATTATTTGTTACTTTCAAGAATCTAAAAATATATATATATATTATTAATTGTTTTACAGTATTTTTTTATAAATTATGTAGTTAGTTATAACAGGGTTTCCGCTACGGTAGCTTTTTTCGAAAAATGCGAAAAGACCCCTCAAAAATGCTAAAATTCAACAAAGCATTTTCGCATTTTTGCTAAAGGATTTTACTAAATTCCATTTTAAAAAAAACTCCCGCGAAAAACTATGACATTAACATCCATGAAAAAAACTTGATCAAACAAGAAGGAGAAAAAATCTAAATATCTTTCGCAAGAAGAACCATGACGCTAGCGTTCACAAAAAAAACTTGATCAAACGAGATGAAGCATAGCGATCAACAAAAATGGCTAGAATATGAGTCTGAACAGTACCCATTAATAACTTCTGTTATAGAGTATTGTGCAACAACACCACTGCACACTGTTGACTGTGAAAGGGGCTTTAGCTGCCTTAATTTGATTAAAACTAATATTCGAAACAGGTTGTTAATCAACCATGTAAACAATTTGTTAATGATTAATATTGAGGGCCCTGAAAGTGCATTTAACTTTCAAGAAGCATTTGTAAAATGGGCAAACATGAAAGAAAGGAAGATTGTTAATTATAAACCAAAATGTTTTGATAAATAATAAATGTGTTTTTTTTTGTTATAGGTATTCTTTTTGATATTCTTGTACATTAAGCTATTCTTTGTCAGATAACTTACAGTACTTGTTTGATATAAAGTAATTTTATAAGCCTAATGGCATTTTAGCATTTTGCTGAAACTTTTTTTCAGATTTTAGCTTTTTTGCTAATGAATTTTTAGACTCAGCTTAAACCCTGAGTTATAATGTCCTTAATTGCATTATAAATGACCTTTAAAATAAATTTTGCTTCATGAATGTCAATTTTATAAAAAGTGTTTTAAAAAAAAGTCATCAAAAACAAATTTTATGATGATCAATAAATTTGAATATCATTGTTGATACGGTATAAAACTATAACAAATTTACGACATCAATTTGTATTAAGATTTCTAGAATTTCATAATTAAAAATTAATTTTTATAAATTGGTATAATATAATTAACATATTATATATAATAAAGTATATTTTGAAAAAATTATAATTTCAGGCAATAACAAGAAATCAAAATGGCCGTACATTCGGCTCCTCCCAAGAGGAAGGAAATATATAAATATGAAGCTCCATGGACTGTTTATAGTATGAACTGGAGTGTTCGTCCTGACAAGCGCTTCAGATTGGCACTGGGAAGTTTTATAGAAGAATATAATAATAAGGTTCGCAACAATATTTCTCATTATGTTGAAATTATTAATAATTAATGTAATTGATAAAATGAAAGCAAAAACGTTTAATAAATGTTATACAACTTCTAGCGAATTTTACTGCTATAAATTATATTTACAGATAATTATTAACTTTTCATTGGATCAAATAGGTACAACTAGTTTCATTAGATGAAGAAACATCTGAGTTTACAGCAAAAAGTACTTTTGATCATCCATATCCAACAACAAAGATTATGTGGGTACCTGATAGTAAAGGAATATGTCCTGACCTTCTTGCGACCAGTGGAGATTACCTCAGAGTATGGCGAGCTGGAGAAACGGAGACCAGATTAGAATGTTTATTAAACAATGTAAATAATTTTATCTGTTTAGAAGAGCTTCAATTAAAAATAGAAGGCTTTTATATGATATATATATTTTTTTAATGTAATTTCTCTAGCTGAATTATTATTACTTTTTTTTTAAATTTTTACGGAGCATAAAATTGTAGATTTAATTGAAATATTTAGAATATACGAATATTAATTTTCTTTATTTAAAATGTTTAGAATTAATGCTTACCATCCATTCAGAAAATTAGAATAACTTACAACTTTACTAAGAGTGTTTTGTTTATAAAAATTCAGTTTTTTTTTTAAACCATACTCTACATTTTAAAACTATTTGAAAAATCAAACTACAGCATTTAAAAATTAAACTACAGCATTTAAAAATTAAATTCAGTATTTTTTTTTTTTTTTTTTTTTTTTTTTTAATATTTATTTTTTAGAAAATAAAAAATTCTTCCTGTTTGTTAAAGAGAGCATTGCCTTTTTGAATCCACCTGAAAAATATCTATTTTTTTCTACTTCATGAAAAAAGAAATTCCTTTTCAATATTGAAAATCTGATAATTTCTGAGAATTTTTAATAAAATGACATTCTGAAGAGAACTAAATCTGTCCTCAAGCATAATTTTCGAGAAGCCCCTAAGTAAATTAGGATGAGTAAAAATATAAAGTATGTGGGAGAAAGAGGACCAAATTTCTGTCCTTTCAGGATTGCTACAATGTGAGCACTCTCCGATTTTCGCCATATTTTTCTTGACCTTGGAAATTGACAATATTGTTTATGATGGAATTTCTTACTAACAATTTTTGTTTTTTGTACGATGGTTTCTTTTCAATTGATATATAATATTTATTTGAATCCATAAAATTATTTTTTTCACTGCAACATATTAGTTTTAATGGCTTTATTGCTTTGCTATTCATTAATTTAATATTACCAATGAAAAGTACAATTTTTTTTCAAAATCATTAAGTTTATTTTTCTACGTCCTATGTTTAATTTTTATTACTAACAGGTAAAATTTAATTCTGAAATAATTAAAATATTTAAGGAATAATTTTATATTTAGATAAATTATTTTTAATAATTGAAAGCTACTTTATAAATAACGTAACATAATTGTTAAAACATTTTGTTATAATTGCTTCATTCAGATGTTGTCTTTTTAAAGGTTTAAGAAGATATTAAATTTCTTTTAAACATTAATGTGTGTTCTATTTTTAGAAATGTTCTATTTATTGAAATGATTATAATTTATACATATGTATATTTCTTTTTAGAATAAAAACTCTGATTTTTGTGCACCATTAACATCGTTTGACTGGAATGAAGTTGAACCAAATTTACTTGGTACATCTAGCATTGATACAACCTGCACAATTTGGGGACTTGAAGTAAATTTATTTACTGTATATATGTTTGATTTATTTAATTTGTAAGTATAGTGAAGTGAAAAGTAAATTATTAAATTATCTTAGGAAAAATTTTTTTTAATCGACCGATATATTAAAGAACAGTTAGTTTTTAAAAATTTAAAGAATTTGGATGTAAACATCACAATTGTTCATATTAATAATTGCTATTAGCAAATACCTAGGTACAATTGAGAATACTTTTTTCTGAAAAAAAAACATATTCACAAAAAAATTAGCCTTACTCACGCTTCAAACATCTATGAACACACCTACACTGAAAGTTGATAATTTCAATAACATGAAAAGCATTTTACTTCAGAAAATTTGCATTTATTCATTCACACAAAAGATATGTTTTCCAAAGATATGTTTTTCAAGTAAACAAAAGATATGTTTTCCAATAAAGAAGACAACTTTGCTTACCAAAAAAACATGTTGCCATACATGGGAACACAAACAATTTATACAAAGCTTCAACTGTGTGTTACAAAGAAAAAAAAAAAACTTAAGGAGTTGAAAAAAACGTAAGTGACAAGATTGAAGCAAAAACATTACCTTTTAAACATGGTGTAAGATTGGCGAGAATACATTATTGATTGACATAGGAATGCTTCTGAGTTGAATAATATTTAAGTAAAAAAGTTTAGCTTGTAAAACTTGACGGTAAAAAAAGCTACATGAGTTTAACCACAAATAGAATATTCTTAAACCTTCAAATTATGCATACACAAGAGCTAGTTATTTAAAGATAACAAACAGCGTGTCATGTTAGGTGTTAAGCATTAGCAGATTTTAACAAGCTAATGACAGTGGGTTTAACATGTTGAGAGGAATTCTGAATTAGTGGGCTAGTACAAGTACACGGACATCCCCATGAGAAACGAATTTTAAATGTGAGCGGGAGCTATGAAAAATAAGCTTCAAAATTTTTCTGCCTACAAAAAAAGAAATAAAATTGTGAAGATGAGAATAAGTTAAACATAAAATGATTAAATTAAATTAATAATTAATCCAAGTAATTATCAATTTTTCAAAATAAGTACAATTGTTTTTATGAATAATAGTAACAATTATTTATGTATTGTGAACATAAGATATTTAAAAATGGTTAAGTTTAAAAAACCAGAATCTAATTACTCATATTTGCTCACATGAATTACTTAAAGAGGTAGTGATTAAATTAATATAATACAACTCATCTAATTAACAATTATTAATTAATTTAAAAACTATGCCATATTGAATGTAATTCAATACTTAATTGAAAAACAACGCCATATTAAAATTAAATCAATGCAATTTGTTACCAAACTTATACTTGAATCTGCAATAAAGTTAAAAAATAAAAATATACTGATATGACAAAATAAATATTATTTATGTGGTAAACAATACCAGAGTAAATTACAATATTTTAATTTAGTAAGTAGTTACTAATGTAATATAAACTTTGAAAAAAAGTTCCAGAGCCACTTATATTTAATTATTGGGAAATTCTGCCTATTACGTAGCTTGTACTAATTAAATAACTCCATAAAATAGATTCTTCTTGGTTTAATGCCTAATCCCTATTTTGTTTAGCTGCAATATTTTTAGAAAATCAAGACTTAACCATTATTATTCAAAACACAAGGTCACCTATTGTAAAATTAAAAATTCTTGCAATAGTTATCAGTAATTAAAAATAATGATCTAACCAGACTTTTATTGCTACATTATTAATTGCTGATTATAAATTTTGCTTAAAGAAACTTTTAAATCAGTTTGAAAATTGTAAATTGAGGATGTATTTCTATATTAGCCCTAGTTATTATTTACCAATGTATATTTTTTAAAGACAGGACAGTCAATTGGTCGAGTGAATTTGGTCAATGGTCACGTTAAAACTCAATTGATAGCACATGACAAGGAGGTATATGACATTGCTTTTAGTCGTGCTGGAGGGGGAAAGGATATGTTTGCTAGTGTTGGTGAGTATGGTAGTAAAATAATTTTATTTAATTTAGCTGAAAAATGTTTACTGGGTTAAAATTGAAATAATTCATTTTTACAACTGATTCGATAACTTGATTACTGGTTAGGATTGAATAACTGAATGACTAAATAAATAGAATAATGCAAAGTTGAGTGGTGAATTTTGCTAGCTTACTTTGCTTTGATAATTTTAGAACATTTCCTAAAATTCAGAAAGTTTCCTGAAATTGGGAAAACTCTTATGCAATTAGATATTTTAATAATTTATTTTATTTTTTTTGCATGTACATTTGAATAAGTTATATGATAAATAATGAAATAAATCTCATATTTAGAGTAATCAGATTGAAGCTTTTTTTTAAAAGAAAAAAATTAACAGTTCTTTATTAAACTAACTAAATAATATCAAAGTATTTAAATGAATCAAATATTCAAAATTATGAATTGATAAATATGTGTATTAAATGTAGTGAAATCTTTTTGAATTCAAGACCATTTAATGTCAACCATAAATGAAAATGTTTTTTTTTTTTTTTTTTAGTGTTTTCATCTATAGTTATTAATGAAATAAAGTTTTTGTATTTTATTGATGATAAAAAAAACACTGAAATTCCCTCTACAAAAAATAAATGGGATATTTTGCAACCATGTGTATATTATTTTGTAAAATTTACTAAACTTTTCTTTGTGTTGGCACCTATGACTAATGTAAGGGTTGCTGAGTAACATTAATAACTTAACCAAATTAAATGTTTCAATTATGTAAATTATAATACCATAAAAAACTAAATAATTTTAATACCATAACATGTTTTATTATTGTAGGCGCTGATGGATCTGTCAGGATGTTTGATTTGAGACATTTGGAGCATTCTACTATAATTTATGAAGATCCACAACATCACCCTTTGTTAAGACTTGCATGGAATAAACAGGATCCTAATTATTTAGCAACGTTTGCTATGGATGCTTCTGAAGTAAGAATATTGCTTTGTTTTTGCTATTAGTATCTTGTTTTTTTGTGATTGTGATAAGTAAATTTATGTTCAAATGTTTATTTTTATTGCAAATGTTATGTTTCAAATGATACATTGTATCATACCTGGCTTGTCTCCTATTTTTTAATGACGGCCCCTGTATTTTTTAACTATCTCCTGTTTACCTTTATGTTCTTAAATTTCTCTGTATTTGTTGAAGAAATTTAAAAAATTGGCGATAAAATATATGCTGAAGGCAAAAATATTTCTCTTCTTCCTCAACAGATAGTGGTATTGCCAGTACTGCAGTTTGTTGAGTGTTAATAATTTAAGTAATTATAAATAATGGTTTAAAGAAATCTTCTTTAGATTAAGATTTACATACATATTTTTTACTTTGCTAAATGTAAGTGCTTATATTATTTCTAATTTTGAATTTCTTTTTTGAATGTAAATCTTTAATTGCTAGTAAAATCTCTGTTATTTAATTTCTCCAATGTTGGCAGATATTTTGCATTAATTTGCACATCTTATTTAATTAAACTTTTATCTTATTTAAACACATTTAATTTTTGAACTTATGAATCAATAGATAACTTTCTAATAAAGTTATTTATTATTATTATTATTCAATCAAGTCAATGATTCACTAAATCAGTCAAGAACATCCAAAAATGTTCAAGTGTGATAAATTAAGTTTGCAATAAATTGTAATTTAAATAATTGTCATAATATTTATTTGTGTAATATTTTTGTTCCCATAATCATAAATAAATAGAACCTCAATTGATCATTTTTTATAGGATCATTCATCGTGAACAATAGATATGGGAAAAGGATAAATGCGGGTCAACCTAAAATATCAAGGAATGGATATAAAAATTAATATGTTTACAACAAGTATAAAAAATTTTAATTGGAAAAAAACTATGTACTAGCTGTAAAAATAATTAGAATGCAAAAGTAGGCTGCATAAACACATTTATTTACTTAAAATTGTTGAAATTTTGATTTGAGAAAAGAATTTTCTTAGCACAAACAATAAATTTTTCAACCAATTAATCAATTAAATGGGTCAACCTAAAATATCAAGGAATGGATATAAAAATTAATATGTTTACAACAAGTATAAAAAATTTTAATTGGAAAAAAACTATGTACTAGCTGTAAAAATAATTAGAATGCAAAAGTAGGCTGCATAAACACATTTATTTACTTAAAATTGTTGAAATTTTGATTTGAGAAAAGAATTTTCTTAGCACAAACAATAAATTTTTGACATCTGTATCAGTTTGTGTTCTTTTTTTGTAAGTTCGAGTGAATACAGAAAGTTCCTCATTGTTACAAAGGTTTTGAGGGCTTCCACTGATGTTGAGATTGGTTGTCATTCCGTTTCTTCCTCTTCATCTGGATCACTTTGCTATCTGTAACTATTTCTTGAAATGAACAAAGTTTCAACATTTTCGTCAACTGATGCATAAGCATCAAATGTTATGTTTTGGATGTTTTTACCAAATTGTAATCAATTACAATTTTCTTCATCATTAGTTTCAGACATTTCTGTTTTTCTTTTTAATCCAAAATAGCTTTTTTTTTTAAAGAAAAAAAATATTGGATGAATTTCTTAATGCGGGACATGGAAACCTGCTGGTTACCAAAACAATCTCAACAGATTTTATTAACATTATAAGAATAGCATTTGTAAAGAGACTGTCAAAACAAGTGATACATTTGGGAAAACGATAGATGTGAGAACGATGAATCTAAATTTAACTGTATTTATCTCAACTTTCATAAGATTGAAAAAAAACTTTTTCCTCTTTAAATGTAAGTGCCTGAGAACTTCAAACGAACCAGAGTTGGGCAAATTTTTTAGACACCGACTCTCTCTCCTGCAAAATTCTGATTCCACAGCTCTAGAGATCTTTGTATGATAATGGTTGAAGAAGAATAGAGTGTTTATGACCTTTATGTAATATTGGATTGACTATAATTGAAGAAAATAAAGTTGGTTATAGAGTTTGTATTACATCAAATTGATAATGTTTGACAAAGATGGTTATAATATTTGAATTATAATGAATTGATAATGGTTGAACAAAATAAAGATAGCTATAATCTTTGAATAATTTTTGCATTTTCAATTAGTTTCTAACGCATTACATTACTTATTTTAAAATAAAATAAGATACTTTTGGGAAAGGAAATATTTGAATTATAACAGACAAGTTATTGCTGGTGAAGATTTAATTTTGAGCAAAGCCTTGTGAATTTAAGTATTAAAGCTTGGAAATAAAATATTTATATTTTATTTTTTAAAAAGGACATTTTTATTAACTGTTCATACTAAGTAGTAACTAAACTTTAGTAGATACAGTTATAAAAATTTTGTGTTGTTATAGTCTAATGCATGTTAATTGTCTAATTTTTGTTAATAGATTTGGTGTCAACTACTTTAGATTAATATTTTTATTGGACAAATGTTGCCAGTAGAAGAAATGCCTTAAGTTTATTAAAATAAAGCTCTTATTTTTTTTGTAGTTTGAATTTTTGTTTTTAAAGTAATATTTTTTTTTTTTAGTTTTTCATTACAGATAATTGAATATGATTTTGCAATTATTATTTTTTATTTAAGGTTATAATTCTGGATGTACGTTCTCCGTGTGCCCCTGTTGCACGTCTAAACAATCATCGTGCTTGTGTCAATGGAATTGCATGGGCGCCTCACTCATCCTGTCATATTTGCACTGCTGGTAAGATGCTCTTGAAATATTAAAGGCTGAACACTTCAGCAAGTTAATATGTTATAATAGCTCTTTTATGACAGCATTGCACTCTTTACTGTTGAGGAGCCAAGGGTTATTATAGGTGCTTGTCCAAGGTCGTGTGATGTGTTTTTAGTCTTATTATACAATCATTTTTTAACTATATGTACAAGAATAAAATTATTTTTAAATTAAGGATCCGAAATTAAAGTTCTTGTTTCTAATTTTTTTTTAAATTAGGGTTTTTTATTATTTAATAAAAAAAAAGTTCAAAAGTATTTTTCAAAAACGTTTACATTTAATTGAATTACTATATATTTCTTCTAATTTAGAAAATTTTACTTATAATTTAAAGTTACCAAATAAGAACTAAAGTCATTTTCGAAGGTGAAATTCAAACTTCTATTTCAAAAATAAACCTGAAAACTTATAGATCTAAAAATAAATAAGCAATCCAAACAAGGAATAATAGGTAAATTTTATTAATAAGAATAATTAATTAAATGATACTAAATGATACTGATGATTTTCGAAGGTGAAATTCAAACTTCTATTTCAAAAATAAACCTGAAAACTTATAGATATAAAAATAAATAAGCAATCCAAACAAGGAATAATAGGTAAATTTTATTAATAAGAATAATTAATTAAATGATACTAATTCGGGTTTTTCAAAAAAATTTTTTTTTTATAATTCTTTCCAAAATAGGCTGTGGATGCTATTTAATTACAAAATATTTAATTTTTAAAAAAAAAAAATTTAAATAAAAAAGTAGTTTTTGCTTAGTTTAGCTCGATAAATTTTTGTTATTTTATTTTTAGAAAAATTTTTTAAGACACTTGTCATACCACTGCACCACTGAAAATAAAATTTAAAAATCAGTTACCAAAAAAAAAGAAAAAACATTGATTTAAAAGATATCTTTTACTCTTTTAAAGTTCAGATAAATTATATTTCTAAATAGAAATTGTAATAATTAAAAGAAAAAATGGTACACGTCAAATCTGTAGAAGAAAAAGAGAACATTAAAATGTGTGACAAGTGTAGCTACCAACAAAAATAATGGTATTAAACTGAGTAACAGCAATTATGAGCAATAATTCTTTTTCTGATTTCCAGCCTTATTTCTTTTAGTTTATTTCTGATCCTAATTACTCTTTATTACAGTGTAATGAATTGTTATAATTCTAAAATAGTTAGATTTTTTTACAATTTAATTTTTTACACAATTTTATATGTCAGTTGAGTATTAAATTATTATTATCTATTATTTAACAACTTAGAACATGGCCACTTTCTACATTAAAATATTAAAAAAAATCAGGAAACTTTTTTTTAAAAATCTTTTTAATGAGTTTTATAAAAGCTTAAATATTTATATATGATTATACTATTAAATGTTATAATGTTTTATTTACTTAAATATTTTTTTCTAAGTGAGAACCCTGCTTGAATGGTTAAGTTTATAATTTAGTTAAAGTTTTTGAATTTTTTTTTAATGAACAATTCCTGTATTTACAGCTGATGATCATCAAGCATTAATATGGGATATACAGCAAATGCCAAGAGCTATAGAAGATCCTATTTTAGCCTATACTGCAGATGGTGAAATAAATCAAATTCAATGGGCTTGTACCCAACCAGATTGGATTGCTATTTGTTATAATAATTGCTTAGAAATATTAAGGGTATAGGAATCAAGTCATTAGGAAATAATCAATAAGTGGAATAAATTGTCTTGAATTGTCTTGGAATTTTTATATTCATATTTTATATGATCTATCTTTATTAGTGTTAGATTTAATTTATAAGAGAGATTTGGTGTTATGCTTTTTTAGAGGGGTTCATTTCTTTGTGGGTTTAAATTATTTTTTATTTTGAAATGTTTTATTTCTTAAAGTGACGAAATGTATATCGTTTGATATAGCTTTTTCACTGTAGTTTTGAATTTCTATATCTTTTTTTAAAAACTCTTTCAACAATTATTAATTTATTCTTGAAATGAATTACTAGAATCTTATATGTAGTTAAAATAATAATTTTTATATAAGAGTTTCGTAGTGATTAGTTATCGATTCTTCTTGATATGCATATAGAATAAACAAATGTCAGCGAAACTAAACAATATGAATTAAGCACATCTAATGGCTCTAAAACAGACATTTAATAATTTCAGTTCTATAAACAAGAAACTCTGTTAGTGTCAAAACACAGAATGACAGAAGATTACAGGAGACTAACAAGTAACAACAAAGAAAAAAGATATTTAACCAATAGTAAAATGGTAGAAGCAAGTTTGATCAATATAATCCAATACAAGAAGGAAGATAAGTTGCAAAAATGTGAGGGTAGGTGGAAGAAAGAAGTTTGATAAAAAAAATAAAAAAAAAACTCCAGGTCTGCAAGATGTAAAAATTGAAATAGATTTCTTAAAAAATTTATTTTGATTTAATTATTGTTTTTGAACCATAATTAAATTTAATTGTACATCTGGGGATCACACTCTATCACCCCTCCATTCATCTGTTATTTTTTTCTTCTCTTCATTTGATTATTTTGTTTACGCTTGTTCTTCCCCTGTTGCTTAAACTAATTTTTCCTTGTTGATACTTGTTTATTTTCTGTATTCTCTGTTTCACCATTGGGAAGGTTCTTGTACATATAACCAAAACTATTCTGTGTCTGTTTCTTGACATTTTTCATGCTTATTCATGTTGTATAGCTTTATTCCTTTGTAGTACAAAGTACATCCTATCTTAATTACCTCTCTGTTTTATAAGATTTTAATAAAAAATATTTTTGTTTTAGGAACTGTAATATAAAATTGTTATGTATAACAATCTTGTTACTTTTTATGTTATTTCTATAACACCCAGACAATTTATTCCACTCTACTTTTTCTTATTATCAAATTTCGGTATGTTATCTTTTTTTTTTTTTCAATTTAGTTTTAAAAACATTCTAAATTATAATTTAATCTGTTTGTGTAATATTTATCTACAAGGCATTTAGTTTGTAATGTATGATTTTTTTTCTTCTTGTATATAGATCATCATGGATAATGAATATTTGGAAACATTTGTTATCCTTAAATATTCATTGTCACTGTATTATGGTACTGGATATCATTGAATTGTTCTGTATAAACAAATTATCTAGCCTGAGATGTGTGAAAATATTCTGTCAACTCTCTGCATAGACTCTGTTAGTTGATACTCATATGATAAATAAATTCATTTAACTTTTTGTACAAGAAAAACATTTGTCCCATGTACAAATTTAAATATGCAGGATGCCCACTAAAGCCTGTTACCACTCTTTTAACTTATGCATTTCTGCAAATATAATTATAAAAGTAGTTTGTAGACGTTGTAAAAGGATTTTTCACTTGCAGCACGACCTAGGCGGTTGTAGAATTTTATTATTTTTATCGCAAAAAAGGTATGAGATACAAGGAAAAGCAGTGAATTACAAAGTTATAATGTCGAACATTATCATTTTGGACTGAATAAACGTTAATGTAACGAAAAAAAACGAGCATTTGTTTAATCCGGATTTCTTGCATATTGACATGATAAAACTATCTATAGGGGATTTTAAAAAAAGCAACTATTTATTAGAAGGTATCTTTATTTTCAATTTTTAAACTTTGTTTATCGAAAATACCTTGTGATCTCGGTAGCAGAAACTCTGCAGATTGTCTCAGCATCTGCAGATTCATCTGAGGTTTTAATTTTTTGCTAAGAAATTCTGCGAGAATAATATGGCAATATATCTGCAAAAGAGCTCTGGCAGTGATAAGCAATTTATCTGGAAAGGAATTCCCTTAAATGCATGCAGAAAAAATAGAAATATTATTGAGTAGTCTGCATTATATTTCAACAGAATGATGTGCATGTTTTAGCTTCACCTATTTCTGACTTATAACAGTGCAACATGAAAAAATTAAGCACCGTGGGGATGACCCATTGTTTATATTTTCCCCCATACCTTTATAAAACTAAGTGGCAAGGAATTGCAGTGAATGAAAGAAGAAAGAATCTTTTCTTTATTATTATAATATCGTCATTGTCTTCTTTAAAATACAGAATTTATATTGTGAGAAGTAACGTACCTTGAATTAAGAAGATGATTCTGCCGATTAGCTCAGAAAATTATGCTTCCGGACTTGTAAATTAACTTTTTTTTTTAACTGATATTATTTTGTTATGTCATAGTTATACTAAACAAGCGTTATGTCTGTTATAAGCATGATAAAATTTGTTTATTTTTCTTCTTAGTCTTAAGGGTCTACAAGGGGACTTTAATTATTGAAATAATATGTTGTTCTCTTATTTCCTCTAAGTGGTGCTGTAAGTGTGACACATAAACTTTTTACTATATTCGGACACCACTTTTATGACTAAAATTGTTGTCATTCAAAAGTTAAAAAGGTGGTAATGTGCACCGTGTACGCATTGAAATATGACCATTTCAAACACCAGCACACTTTTATAGATGTCTATGATGTTGAGTTCTATAACATTAGATAACTCAGGTGAATTTATTTTTTATCTTTTAGATATCAACACTTTTTAATATAATTATGTAATCCACAGCAGCATAGAACCCAGATCCCGAGTTAAATTGTAACTATTTACAAAAGTGTTGCACAAAATGAAATATAAAATTTACTAATCCGTATTGTTTGTATTTATATAATTATTTGTTTTACTGTAAATGTTTGATATTTTATTTAGAGAAGTGAAAATGTGGTTGTTAATGTTATGTAGTTTTTATTTCCTACCGTAGGTCATTAATGTCACTAATAGATGCTTTTGTTAGCTTTGAAAAGTTGTGAAAGAAATGAAAAAAATTAATTGTTCCATAAATTATTTGGTTTAAAAAAAAATTCCCCCACTTTTTTATTAAAATGAACTATGTATAAATGATCAATGCCTGATATGGTGTGAAGTAATATATATATATTTAAAAAAAAGACTAGTTAAAGTAAACAGGTGCTCTAGTTCTTTAAAGCCTTTTATTTACAAAATTAAAATTAACTTTAAAATATTTTTTTTTTTGGTTAATACGATTAGTCATAGTTAAGTCTTGATAAAAGGTTAATTTAATTGCTCTCTAATTGTTTTTTTTTATGTGATTAGAAAATTTTACTTTATATATATTGTATTATGTTTAAGGGGGCGATATGTAAGTTTCTTCTAGGACAAATAAACCCAGAATTTTTGGATTTTTTTTTCTTTCAAAAATAAACATTTTTTAAATCTGTTTGCATGCATTTATTAAAGATATTGTGAAGTCCTAATTTGTTATCAAACACTTCAAAAATGTGTTTGATATAATAGCTTTTAAGGTATACTCACTCTATCATAAATAAATTAATAACTGTTACCTAAATAGAATAGCCAAAATTCATTTAGAGTTTCTGAAAGCTTTTGTATCTCGCACAGATCTTGAGAGATACCACCACTGAAATAGGAGGGAAACAACGTTATTCTATGCCATATAAATCGGTCAATTTTCATCAAATCAATTTAACATATTGAGTATAATCTTGAATAAATGTACTTCAAAATTATGCAAAAGCATAAATTTTTTTTTATTTAAAGTTTACAAATAGGAATTGTCCCATCAAAACAACTCATACAAATGTTGATATATTGTATCGTTGACTTTGTTTTTGGGCACTTCTCTGAAGATGGGATCAATAACATTAGCCGCCGTTAATTCTGAATCCTTTTGGAATTGATGTTATTAACACTTCACTACTGAATTTACTTTTCTATTTATATAAAATTAGCACTTTAATATTTTTTTATTGTATTTTAGGACATTAGATTATCTTAAACAATAAATTCTTGCAACAAGCTATCTGTGTTGTGAACTTTACATGATTTGGGTAATCCAATATTTCATGTGTAAGAAAGTGGCATTTTGTTTCAGAAATATTTGACTTATTTTCTATTGCTGTCATTTGTTAAGGATTTTATTCTATTTAAACTTTATGCTCTTATTTTTAGTTGTAAGCATCTAGACACTATTTGAAAAAAAAAAAACGAAAACTTTTATTTATATTTTTGATGCCCAGTGGTGCAATTGACATCATGATGTTCATAATTGGCCCTTTTGATTGTAAAAAAAAATTTCATTTAAGTATTTATAAAAAAATATTTGCAATAGTTCATGTTGCTGCTACTAAACAAAATTATGAATTTATTCTTAAAATTTTTGCTGTGAATTAAATCAAATTTAATTATTTTCAGAGCTTAAAGTTTAGATTTGTGTTATGCTTTCATCTTTTGAGAATTGCCTTTTTACAATTATTTAGCTACTAAATAATAAATTTTTAAAAAAAAACAACATTTTATGAATCATTTAGGAATATGTAAAGCATCTTGTAGTATATTTAAAGATAATCCTTAAATTGTTTCATTCGTCGCCTTATATACTTTACGTGTGACCTTGCAGTGGTCCTTTTCTTAACATTCCTCAAAAAGGTGCTTTTTTTTAAATGCCCAGATGAAATTGCCTTTCTCGATGGCTGATGTGAGTTTATAGGAATTTGATTAAAAAAACAGGAATTTTATCTTTTCTGTAGTTTCAAATCTTGTATATAATGTTGAAATCTTCAGTCAGTACTAATTGACTTTTTTATTTTATAATTCTATATATGATTCGTTGCATCTCAAAAAAAAATAGTAATATTTTTTTTTTAAATTTACATTTTTCAAATTTAATTTTGCAATATTTTTGAGAATGATTATTGATTTGGAAATTGAATGTTTCATTCTATGTATACATTACAATAAATAAATAAAGTAATATGTATATAGTGTGTGGTCTTAGTACAACTGTTTGTGCATGTTTTCTGCTTTTGTACTTATGGTATTTATTGTGGTTTACAAGCTCTTGCTCATTTTGTATGTAACTTCATCATGCTTATGTGTTTATTGTACAATCATTTTCATTAAAATATTCTAGTTCCATTTTCACACATATTATTTATCTGTAAATAATTTCATGTGCACTGCTGAGCTAAATTGTTAAACTTCTGTATTTCATTTTTATTTACTATTGTTAATTTTATTGTATAGCTGCCTTCGCTAAAAGCACAAAAGATTATATTTACTTAGAGGCAGTTGGAACATAAAATTGATTGGTTTAATAAGTCAACACTCAATCAGATGGTGCATCAAATTGTCCACCACTCTGCTTGTTTTGTTGCTTATGTTACCCTTCTAAAGGATGGCTTTCTAAAACTTAGTAACAATTCTTAAATAGCCATCCAAAATAAAGGACTCGTAGTGGTTTTGTAACAGGAATTAGTTTTTAGAGAGGTTTATTGAATATTCATTATTGTGTTAAGTACAAAAAAGAAAAAAAGTTTTTGAATGGAGATAAAGCTGTGCCTTAACAAATTTTATAAACTTTCCCAAAAATAATGAGCTATTTTAAACATAAATTAAAAAAAAATTAAAAATATATATATTTTTTTTTTAAATGAAAGAGCCCAAACTGTATGCCTTGTGGCATTCTGCTTTTGAAGGTAGAATATTAACTCCTACCAAACTACAAAATTGATGACAAATTTTATCTACAGATGGCGACTTTTAAAACTATAACAGCAACATCATCTGTTGACATTTTTCTAACCGCTGAATGGCAACAGAACTGGAAGAATTCAAGGAATTTCATCAATTTGGAATAACAGGAATTTAATTAAAATACCCCAAAAGTAGGAAAAATGGTTTGAGGTTGGCAATATTTTTGCCGAAAAAGTGTAATAATATTTTTTTTTAAAAATTGCTTATTTTCAATTTTAATTGCAAAAATTTTTTTCTTTTTTAAATATATTTTATATTCTTGAATAAAACTTAACTGAAACATTAATAGGATTTATGCCACCAACTACAAAATTCAATGAAATCAGCCTAGAAAAAAATCAGGGAATTTTTGTTCTGAGGGAATTTTTCAGAATGGGTGTTTGTAGCTATTGAGCAAATTTTGAAACTGGATGAGCTTCTTTACCAAGCAGCAAGCTGTACACTTCTATTTCTTTTTTTAATTAATTTTTCAAATTTGCTAAGGCAGGGGCTCCCAACCCTCTCTGGTTCCAAGTCAAAAACAACAGTTAGCAACAACAGGCCTTGCGACTAGAATCTATTGGAAATTTGACATTTGGAAATTTTTTATTAAATTTACTGGGCAGTCTTTCAAAAAGGTATGGACTTGCTCAGTTTTAAAAATTATTCTTAAACATTTGCCAAGTCTTTTGTTATACTAAGTGATAATGTATTGAAACACAATAAACTGATTCTTTCTTAGTGTTTAATTTGCTGTCCAGGGTACACATAATAATTTGTGCTTTTAGTGTATTTTAATGTAGTTGAAATAAATAAACATTTTTTTCATGATTATTGCTTATGACTGAAATATTTAAATCTATTTTGAAAAAAATATTTCATTGAATAAATTTTTTTTTTCATATTTAACAGTAAATTCAAGTGCGGAGTACAACTTATTTTACTTGATACATTAAATTAATTAATTTGATACATTTACTTGATGCATTTAATTAATAACACAATGAAAGCATTTTTAATAATAACAGTTACTAGTCAAAATTTGTTTTCTTTTAACTTCGATGAATTTCAAAATTAAAAAAATAGTAAAATTTCAAAATTTAATAAAAGTAAAATTTAAAATTTTTGTTTTAATACGCAAGTTTTACTGATTTGATATGGACAGTTGCCGTTATATGTGTAATAATTATATATTTAATAGGAACATTTAATTCCACACTAACCATCAGTGCATCCTGAATGGCGACATTTGTTGATGTAATAATTAGTAATAAGCTGACCATTTGGTCCATTCGCAGACAGTGGTCTGCAGGCATGTGATTCTTTGCTAATTCGTTTTTTTATGCATATTTGATAGAGAAAACGCAACTTCTGATATATTTCGAAAACACGACGCTGAAAAAAAAATAATAATTAAACATTGCAGCATAACTGAGGCAAGCCCAAAAGTATAACATTGATAATCTAAAAGGTAATTCTGAATTGACAGACCCTTTAAATATCGTACGCTTATTCTAATTAGCAAAGCAATTTTGAGTAGCAATTTGCTACTCAAAATTGATTTACTAATTTAGAAAGCAAAAAATAAATATATAAATTTGACATAAAATTTGCAAATTGAGTACACATTTTGTTGTAAATTCTGACTTGTAATAGAAGAATTATTTAATCAATGTGATCTATTTGCCCCTTTTTTTATTCGGCTACTATTAATCAAACTTTAATATGATATTAAGACAGGGAAACTTCGAATCGCGCCATTTCAGTAATCACTCTTCAACGCGATCATTACTAACGTAAATCCTTGTTTTGATCTTTTTTTTTCTTTTGCAGCTAATACACTTAATTGTCTTTGAATTTCCGATATTATTACGACATGCAAAACTTGAATCTCTCATTTAAACAATCACTTTTTGATGCGCTCGTTTTGCGTTGATACCATTGTAAATCCATGCGGTATTTTGATCGTTTTATCGGCTATTACTGCAACGAATTTTCTTACATTTTTTTTTTTTTTTTAAATCCCTGTTTTTTTTTTATACGTTATTTTTATGATGCCCGAAATTCAGTACGTGTAGTTATTAAAAACTTTTTGAAGCAACTATACCACTGTTTTTTTTCCCCTTTTTTTTCGATCGACTTTTTCGCAGTTATTGCTGCGGATATCTACGTGATTTTTTAAATCCCAATTTTTTCATACCATATTAAGAAACGAGAAATTCGAATCACACATTTGAGCAATTGCTTTTTGATTTGCGCTAAATCCATGTTGCGTTTCAATCGGTTTGTTGGCTGTTATTGTTGTATATTTCTACATGATTTTTTAAATTCCTCATATGTTACAGGAAATTCAAATCCCGCACCTGAGTATTTACAAAGCCTCCTAGAGAATACCATGGTAAATACCAAAGCCTCTAGGAGGTTTTGGTATTTACCATGGATGTTGTTTTCAATGTAAACAGCAACAATCTCGAGCTCTTGCCCTGTTCTTCCGGTTGGAGAGTATACAGCTGCTTGCTGTAGTTTATTCTGCGAGGCGATATTTTCAAACAGATAATTTTGTTCTTAGAAATAAATTATACAATTTCTGAGTTAAAATTTGCTGTATTTCGTAAGATATTAAGTAATTCTGGTGAGTTTGAACTGAATTTTTTTTTTCGTTATTTATGGATGTATATTGTTAAAAAAGGTGACATGGTTGCTAGATTTAGAAAGAACTCGCTTTTAAGGCAACCCGATTTGGCCTCTTTATACTTGTTTATTACTGTTTGTTGTTGTTGCAAGGCGCGCCCCCTCATACGTTAGTGTTAGCATACTGTTCGAGCAGCGAGATTAAGTTCATTTTACAAATTATTATTTAAGTTAAAATTTCGAAGTTGGTATATTTTTGACAAGGTGTTTTATGACGAATCGTTTTTTCAAATGGCGATTTTTAGACACAAATAATAAACCAGGTAACAAGTACACATATATAAAAAATACTACTCAAGAGAGTCTCAAACTTTAATAACTTAAAACTAAATAACTTAAAAATACACCGGAAACAGTAACTCCAAAGTATAGGCTGTAAAGAACACCATCCATTTGACGTTGACGTGATAATTCTATTGTTTTTATAATCAAATTTTCGGATATTTCCGACACCTAGAATTTTTTTTTTATATTCAAAATCATCAAAATAGTTAAATGATTTAAAGAAAATCATTTATTACCTCTAATAATTACCGTATACAGAGTATTACAGTTTATATTGCAAGAAAATTATTTAAATAGAAATCGGCGAAATTTTTAATGCCAGGAAAATTACAAAGAAGTTTAGAATTAGAATTATTAGCAGATGTGTGATCATACTTAAATAACGTACCACATACACAATTATAAACCATAAAATAATTTTCAAATAAATAAAATACAGTTATATTAGAAAATTTTTATTTAAATAAAAGATATTTGGGAAGTTATAGCAATTTTATTACTAAGTTGCTAAATCGGAACTGTGATCTTTCGTTTTCTTAGGGATTTGAGGATATTTTCTTCCTCTTTTTTTTTAGACCTTGTCGAAAATGCCTTCTTTTCTAGAGCCAATTCAAAAAAGTTCTTCTTTCATCATCACACTTAAAATGCCGAGATGCTGTACGACTTTTTTTTCTGTGTACAAAGTATAACTTTCGCTCATAATTTACTGCGTCCCACACGCACATTCTCCTATTTTAAAACTATTAAAATGAAAGACTGGAAATAAAATAGTATTATATTCATATATATTATTACCAGGGGCGGATCTACTTAAGGGCTTTTTGGGCTGCAGCCCAGGGCCCCGTGGATACAAAGGGCCCCAGTCCCCACTGAAAACAATAGGTGATATTTTGAATTAAAAAAATATCTAATATTAAAAAAAAGATATTATAAGGTTGGCAACCCTGAGATCAATCAACCCATGCATGTGCGCGTCTATAGAACGGAACGAGGAATTACCTGGCGTTTGTTTTTGGTCAGTGTATTTTTTCGCGTCTATTACGCCCGACGTAATTTTGTTTTTTTCCCCCCGCACTTCTGCTCTCGTCGTCAAAATGACAAACTTGTTTAGTTTACTAATAACTGTCTTGACTACCAGAAACCCTCTGATCCCACTGAAAACTATATTGGTATTCAGCAAGAGGACGGTAATACCAAGGCGGAAAGAAATTTAGAGAATATTAAGTTTGAGTTTGAGAAATATGTTGACGTGGGCTTGTGGCCAGAATTGCTAAATAATGATTTTATTAATGACATACTCTCACATGAAATGACTGACTTTTAAAATAAAGATCCGAAAAATATATATTCAGCTTCAATAAAGAAATACAAAGAACAAAACAGAACATTTTCAAATAGGTATTTCATTAGGAAAATGAAAAATGGTCAATCAGTGGAAAGATCTTGATTATATTATTCAACCAGGATTGGTACTGTTTTTTGTTAGACTTGCAAACTTTTTTCTAAAATCCCTTCTCAATACACAACCGGATTTTCTGATTGGAAACACATAGGAACTTGTTTAGAAAATCATGAAAATTTTAATGAACATAAGAAATCAATGTTAGTGTGGTTGACACGTGAAGGCAACAAGTTATTTGTGAAGGCAACAAGTTAATTGTATCATTAAGACTTCGTGAACAACATAAGGCACCAATCAGATCGGAAGCTAAAAAGTTAAGTACTAGTGTGGGTATAGATTACAATGACATAAACAAGAGACGCATTACTCCAAAATTTTCAGATAAGTCTACAGATAAATTCTCAGTATACGGCGCAAAAAAAATTTAAAAGAGACACGCTAAACGTTGCGTTGGATAAGCTGATTATGGATTTAAACAAAAGGAGCCAAGTCTATGAGATGTATAGCAAGAAATTCAAATTTGTAATGGATTTGCAAGAAAAAAATATGGAAATTATAGATTTGGAAAGTGTACGTAATATTGTTGATTATCATCCAGATGACGTAGACGAGCATTTTGTGAATGAGTGCGTTCAGTTAAAATCTTATTTACTTCAATCTAAGCCAGAGTCTTACACCTCTTGCAGTGAAATTTTTATGCTAATTTATGAAAAGAAATTTGTTGATGTTTTCCCAAATTGTTACCCTATCTTGTTGTTGTAGTTGTATTTCATTTACGTCGCACTAGAGCTGCGCAATGGGCTATTCGCGACGGTCTGGGAAACATCCCTGAGGATGATCCGAAGACATGCCATCACAATTTTGTTCCTCTGCAGAGGGGATGGCACCCCCGCTTCGGTAGCCCAACGACCTGCACGCGAAGTCGAGCACTTTAAGGTAGCACAGTTTAACGAGGACCAATACCGCACACCCTCGGTCCCTACGTATCCTGATCCAAGTGGTCACCCACCCGCACCCTGACCGCAGCCAGTGATGCTTGACTTCGGTGATCTGATGGAAACCGTGTCTTAACGATCAGTCCACTGCGGGACGCTACACTATCTTAAAGATTTTTTTTAACTTTGCCAATCACTAGCTGTGAAGCTGAGCGCTCTTTCTCCAGGATGTCATATATAGAAAACAAATATAGGACAACAATGTCGAACCATCGACTAAATCATTTATCAGTTCTTTCCATAAATTGTGATTTAACGAAGGACTTACAATGTGATGAGCAAATAAAGGAATTTGCAGCACAAAAATGCAGAAAGATTGCTTTATAATTTATATAACATAGCTACACATAACCTGTCAATTTCTTTTGTAACAATGTTGTACAGTTGCTGTTTGTATAGACAAATAAAAATAAATAAAACTATTTTATTGTGCTATTTTTTTTTTCTATATACTTATCTACATCACTATAGAAAACAGTTTTTTGACAAAATGGCTATTAGGGCCCCAAAGTAGTTTCAGCCCAGGGCCCCACAAATTCACGATCCGCCCATGATTATTACTCTTCTTTTACACTCATTATACTCATCTTTAATATATATATATATATATATATATATATATATATATATATATATATATATATATATATATATATATATATGACAACATAAATTCCTACTTGCTTTTTTATAAATGGATTTTCCTCTGAAATTCTCTTTTCTTTTCCTATTGGAAGATATGTTCAAACTAAATGGCTTACCAATCATGCATTTAAACAAAAATAATTAAAAGGTAGCGCCATTTACGGAAGTTATGTAAAAATTATTGACTGAAAAAGTTATTTTTCCGAAATATTTTGGAAAGTATTCCTTATGCACTTACTGACGAAGTGCTTTTATAGTTTAGATGTAAAACATAGAAAAGAGTAAAAATGTATATGGATTTTTAAAGCAAATAATTATTATAAATATCGTTTGTGGCATACCAGAAAAACGACATTTTGAAACTCAACATATATTTTTACTTGTGTTTAATTCTTCAAGCCAGTGTAAAACCTTTCTTAAAAGCTATAATTAATGACATTAAATAAAGTTTAAAAATATTTACCATTCTACAGTTTAGACTTTGATCCCTATGGCGAATACTGTAAATTGTCGCATTTGGTGAGAATTCGGAGAGCTTGCCCTTTAAGTGTGAGGGTGAGATAGAGTGATATGTTTTTTTTTCTCCTTAAAATAGTTTCGCCCATTTTCAATGTTTCGTACAAATGCATTTTAGAGCCGCGATGGCTCAAGGGATAGAGCATTCGCCTTTCAATGAGGTGAACCGGGTTCGAATCCCAGTCCATACGAATTCCGCATCTGGCTTGCACCGACCACAGTGCTGACGTGAATTATCCTCAGTGGTAGACGGATCATGAGTTAGAGTCCCCTTGTCGTCAGGCTAACCGTGGGAGGTTCTCGTGGTCTTCCTCTATATGTAACGCAAATGCGAGTTAGCTCCATTAAAAAGGCCTCCACGAATGCAAATTTCCCCAATACTCGTTCCAGGAGTTCCCTTGTCTTTTGGATTGGGTTCAAAATTACAAGGCTACGGAGTTGAACATTAGTAGTCGTAAACCCATAAAATTGGGTTGGCTGTTCAACGACGGTTACAAAATAAAATAAAATGTATTTCATAAAATTTGTTTCTTCAACTGTTGCATTATAATATAAAATTTAATTTTAAATAAACAGTATTTTTCTTGCTCTCATACATAAAAAATAAATAAAATGAAAATAAATAAAATAAAAATAATTGAAATGAATGAATAAAAATACAATAATAGACAAGAGACCTGACCATATTTTACAATTTGAAATTAACAGTTACTTCGAAATAATACTTTATTGGGATTTGAGTATAAGTTGGAGTCGGATATTTCGACTACCGATCGCCTCTTTTCACTTTAAATTTAAAGAAATAAAAAATTCTACTAAAAATAGTCTATTACTATTTTTATTATTAACCATTAAAGTGAAATATTAGTTAGTTTTACTTCTCAACAATAGTTTACTTTACATAAAAGCTCATCGTGCAAAAAAGATGAAGTTTCTAGAGCATAGCCTGCGGGCTCCAGGTCATTGCGTACCTTATATTCCGCCAGGTGGCAGCACCAAAACTTCGTCTTGAGGCCCATCTAAGAAGCTCCAGCTTTTCAAAAAGAACAATCTTGTAGAAGATTGTCATAAAGCTACAATGGATATCAAAGCGGAGGAATTAAATGATTCTCAGGTACTTGCATTTTTTCATTAATTGTATAATTATATTTTAATCATTATTATGATTTTAATAAATCATTCTTTCTTTATTTTAATCACTAATTCTTTCTTTTCATGATAATAATTTTATTAATAAAAAAAGCTAATTAATTTTATTATATTTAATTTAAGGAGCTGAGATTTGTAAAGGGATGTGTAATCAGAGATAAATTTATTTAAATTTTACTCTTTAACTACATTTGTGAAGGTATCTTCCATTATTTATTATTTGCTAAAATACGATTTTTCTTAAAACATAATTAGTTCATAAAAAAAAAAAAAACTAGCTTATTGATTGACTTAAAATCTTAAAAATTATTTTCCCGGGAAAATTCTAGATTAAAAATAAATGCTCTTGATATTCTGTAATTAAAACATTTCTATCTCTAAATATATTAGAGCGAAAGTCTGTCTGTCTTACTCTAGTAAATCATAAACGGGAGCACCGATTTGTATTGTTTGTCAAATCTGAAAAATACTTTGAAGTTCAAGATCTGAAAGTGTGAACATGCGGCAAAAATGAAATACACTATCATGTGTTAATGCTTACACTAGGGGGCTAATCCCTCTGCCGCTCATCTACCCCGATGATTGCTCCGCCACGATTGCTGTTTCTTGGAATAAACGGTTTTTTCAAACGGTCAAACGTTGAAATTCACTCAAAGTATATATACTAAACAGAATTTTGTTTGCTTACGCTTCTGTTCTCACTTCTCATGTCCAAACATTTCCCTGGTGATTCTATTAGGGAACATAAATAATTTTGCATAGCAATCATTTTTAAAATAGCATTTCAAATTAAAGGTATATTGATACTACAAATTTGAGTGCACAAGCGTAGTTTATTTTCGTTTACCAAACAATATGATATATACATTTATATTATTGCATATATCAGCATGCATTTGTATTATACTACTATGTAATTTATACTATTATATTAATGTAGATATTTTGCACCAAAAAATACCAATTGTAAAATGGTTAATAAATTTAGACACTGATTTAAATGAGATTATCTTAAAATGTAGCGTATTAAGGTGATCTGACAGAATTACAATAAAGTAGCAACTCTTTTAGTTTAAAACTCTTAATTTAGAAGACAATCCGAAAACAAAAAAACAGAGTAGAAAAAAAGGTATTACAGGTTAATATTTTTAATTAAGGAGATATTGAAATATTTCATAGCAAAACTATACCTTTCTGATTTTTAATACAACTTGAGGACAACCAAAAATATATGGAAATTAATGTGGGAGAACTAGATCCTTCCTTGTTTCCGGCTAATAAAAATGCACCGACAACAATAGAAAACCGTGTTAGACCATTCTGTTTTTAGGTTATATAAAGATTTATAGTTCGGTATATATTAAAGTAATAATTTCTGATTAGCTGGTTGATGCATTTAAAGCGTAAGACTTTTGTTTTGATAACAATTTCATTGAATCCTGCAATACAATTATGTATAGCTTATGCGATTTTTATATATAGCTAGATATTGTCATGATTTTTGACAATATGATTTTAAATATCAAAGTAGTACTTAACATTTTTTCTGTTTAAAGAGACTGACCAGCTGGTCGTCGCAGGCGGCTTATATTATATATATTGCAAAAAATATTAATAAAATAACCAAGTATTTCAAATTACTTAAGAATAGAAACATTGCTTCGATGCAATAAGTTTTGTTTAATTAACTATTCAAGAAGTAATGAACCGCTGAAATCAAATAAGTAACTAAATTTGAAACTTGCTAAAAATAAAATAAAATGGTATATAAAATAAATATGATATTAATTAATAGCATTAAAATTAATTAATAAATATTTAAAGGAAGTTGCAATACTTATACTGAGGCGTTTGGTTTCAAAAGCTTTTACATTTTACTTCTATTGGAATTGATTTAAAATTGTGCCTAATTGCCTGAGTTTTTTGAATGATTCTGAATAAATACAGTTTCTTTCTTTCATAACATGTTTTTTCATTTATTTTTAACATAAAGCATCTCTTTATTCATTTTTATAATCCCAAAGGTAGGCTAGATAAAAATATTTTTAAAAAAATGAATTCAAGTTTGTTAGTTTTTTATTTATTTTATTTGCGTTGAATTGCAGCTCAACACTGAATAGAGTTTATGCTCTTTTTCTTATCTTTTTTTTAAAAAAAAAATCGAAATTAAATGCCTGATTTAGTTTTTTAATTTTCTTCTTTATCCTCTAGGTAAATTTTCTGAATTGCTTAGATATTTGAAGAAAAAATAGTTGTAATGTATTTTGCAATATTACAATAAGTTTCTCTACTGATCTTTAAGTTAAATTTTTGTTGATCGTGTGTAAGCAACAAAAATGAAAACTTAAAGTATTAATAAATATTAGTAAAACGAAATTCAAACAATGAATTTTTTTTCAAAAAAAGTTTAATAATAAATAAAATCTGATGAGAAGTTGGCTGCTTTCAAATAACAATAATAATGACAAAAGAATCGCTGACTTTTTATATTTTTTTTGGAAATTTTATGAGAAATTCTTGCAACAGATTTTAATATAAACTTTTTATAAAATGCACACATTATCTGTGACTATATCAACTCAATTTTTATAAAATATTACCATTATTTTATTTATTACATGTTCGTGCAGAACCAGTGATTTAAATAAGAACCAGTGATTTAAATTATTTATTTCATGCTGTTTCGTCTTAGCCGACCGGTGTAGCGGTCAGGGAGCTGACCTCACATCAGAAATTTCCTGGTTTCGAATCCCGGACAAGGCATGGATGTTTTTATGTTCTCTGTATCATCTGTTCTTACCGTGGGAGCAACGTTGGTAAACCTAATATGTTGCCCATGAAAGAATGGCCAACAAATTTACGCTAATGAAAAAAATTCTGTAAGAAAAGAAACTGAAGCAATATCTTGTTTAGATGCTGAGGAAAGGAAAATTTAAATAGGTCAGTTTTAGCATTATTGGTATATGCCCTGCCGAAGTTGGAAAAAAAAATATCGCTGAGAAAAAAATGTCTTTATTGTTCTAAGTCTCATTTGAACTTTAACCTGATGGTACCAAATCTTTAAATAATGGTAAAAAATGCGATGTTTACTTAGAAATATGTAGTTTAGAAGAAAGTAAACTCCACATCATCAAAAATAAATTAACTCTAATGATCTTACAGCTTTACCATATTTTCTAACATTTGGAAATCATTAATTTTTTTCTTATTAATTTTTATTCTACAAGTTTTATGTTCTCACTTTCAACTGTATAATTACCTCTTTAATAAGACTTAACCTCCGTTGAATTGCAATGCTCAGTTTCGTCATTCCCCCCAATTATCTTTCTGATGAAGGTATATCAAAAAGACATCGAAGTGCGTATAGGTTTTAATAAATTTCACTATTCATGATTTTTAGAGGTTGTAATTTTTAATCAAATTCAATTTTATCTTCAAAGGTTTACTCTCATTATTTGATCATTACTTTTTATTGTATAACTAAAATTTTGATTAGTGATGACAACTTAGAGAATAATACGCTATGTATTAGTGTAAATTTTTGATCGTTAAGACACGGTTCCCAGCAGATCACCGAAGTCAAGCATCACTGGCTGCGGTCAGTGCGCGGGTGGGTGACCACTTGGCTCAGTCTGAGTAGGGACCGAGGGTGTGCGGCATTGGTCCTAGTTTAACTGTTCTACCGTAAAGTGCTCGACTTCGCATGTAGGCCGCCGGGCTACCAAAACGGGGTGCCATCCCCTCTGCGGTGGATCAAAATTGGGATGGTATGTCTTCGGATCATCCTCAAGGACGTTTCCCAGACCGTCGCCAATAGCCCATTGTGCAGCTCTAGTGCGACGTAAATGAACAAATCAAATCAAATATAGTTTCACATAGATTCACATAGTTTCGCATAGTTTGACATAGTTTCGCATAGTTTGACATAGTTTCACATAGTTTCGCATATTTTCACATAGCTTCACATAGTTTCACATAGTTTTACATAGTTTCACATAGTTTCGCATAGTTTCACATAGTTTCTAATTTCACATAGTTTCACATAGTTTTACATATTTTCACGTAGATTCACATTATATTTCGTGGTCCATAAAATTATTTTCAATTTTAGAGTAGAGAGTACCATTCTGAAACCTGTTTCAATGGTTTCAATTGATTGTTCAATTTCAGCCCAATGAAATTTTGAGTGTATAAAGCTTGGAGAACAAAGAACAGAACCTTAGGTATTCTTTGGCCAAGGTATAAAGTTTCAGTTTTTTGAAACATTGTTACTTTCCGGGCCTTTGTCGTTGTCAGTGGTCGGAAGTAGCGAGCAACGAGTAGCGAAACTACTGTAGTCGCTACAGTAGTTTCGCTACTAGTGTGTTGTTTTCTTTAAAGAAAGTAGTGTAGTGAGCAGTGTGATACAAATAAAACAGTAGTTTGTAGTGATCACTTGTAACTAGTTTCAATATTAGTTTAGCAAAGAAACACGACTCTAGTGCTACTAACTTTTCGAATTTGATGAGTACAAATCTTTGCGGCTTCGTCAAGGGAGGCAATGAAAGCCCCTGTAACTGCAGTTGAGCGTTAACCGAAATTACATATTTAGAATCACGTATAACTAATATTCAAATTAGTTATAACGAAAAATAGATAATTAATCACTTTAGTCACACTTTGAATGTACACTCTTGAAACATTGATGTTATTTCAAGGGAAGGAAATATATTTTCGATGTACTTAATATCTCAGAAGAAATAAAAGAGCATTAAACAATCAACAAAATAGCAAGTAATTGATAATTTCCTAAATTTTTTTTTAATTAATTATTAGATGTCGAGAAAGGCATAAAAATTTGGAGGTTAAATTAACAAATTCGAGAAAAAAATTTTTTCGAAATAAACTGGTTCATGTAAACATGGATTAATGTATCTTAATAATTCTCTTATATTTAATGTAAGCCAATTTTTTTTTCAAAACCCTTTTTAACATGGGTATACATTATGTTCGTCTCATTAAAGTAGTGAAGTAATTTTACAATTCCAAAGTAATTTGTAGTCACTACATTAAAAAAGTATAGTTACAGTTAACTACATTTGTAACAAAGTATTTGCAGTAAACTAAAAAAATAATTTCGATTTTCTGACCACTGATCATTGTTCATTACACTGTTCAAAATCCCTTCCTCTGCGGGATGAACAGTTCTTCACCCACATCTAAAATGTTGGAGAGAATTACATTATTTGTCATTCTTCCATTCCTTTCAAGTTACTTCAGAAATTTTAAATTTCAGCTGCAAAATGATGAATAATTAAAATGACAAAATCAAAAGGTTAAACATCTGAAAATTTCCATAAATGACTAAAATGGGAAAGTTTAGCTCCTGAAAAGTTTTAAAAATAGACTAAAACGGAAAATATTTTAAGCTGGGGGGATTTAACTCCCGTTTGCTGATATTTCCCAACACTCGAAAATTTCTGCGCAATATACGGTTTGCTCAACAAACGTCTCGCTCGGTACTAAATTAAAACTATTTGAAATACATTCTAGGGTAAAATTTTACAATTTTAAATTAATTTTTAAAATCTTTAAGAATAATTCCCCTGTAAAATAATAAAATTTTTAGTCAATAAGTTATTGAAATAAAATTTTTTAAATTGAAATGAATGACATGCAATAGAAAAACTCGAAGAAACAAAACAAATAGTATTATGCCTTTGAAAAAATAGTTACTATTACAGATTCACAACTTTGTTAAAAACACAATTATAAATTTCAGAACTTTGAACTATCACTGTAAAGCTATTATTATAATTATTATGAATTAAATTATAAGCATTGAACATGCGTAAGTATCATTAAAACACAACATAGAAAATTTTTTTTTGTTGATAAAACTATTCGCTTTTAACCTTTCAATTCTTTCCAACTTATAGCTCAGTTTGAGATTGTTACAGTTTTTCATTGTCTAAGCATGAAAATAGGTTTTATTCAGAAATTTGTAAATATGTACCTTTACGCTTTCATCCTTTTGATGGCTTATACCCTTGATATTTCAATTCTTTGTTACCAACACGAAAAAAAATAAAGACTTACTTTGTCACCCTGCAAGAGAATATATATATATGTATGTAATTTTTTAACGATAAGAGCTCAAAATTTCGTTATAAAAAATTTCTCTGTATGGAAACTTTTTATTTATTTTGAAATCATTAGATGCATACTTGATATTCAATCGAGAGCACAGTTAATTTAGCTTCCCTAAAAAACTGGCTGTATATCATTGTAATTTTCACAGGGCTGTTGGTTCTCACGGTTTGTTTACTTATGCTCGAGGATAAAAATATTTTTTTCTCATGCATATTAAATAGATTAACAATTGATAATTATTTAATTGTTACATATTCACCGTTGAAATTCATCTATATATAAACAGGAATATGTCTGCTAATTGTATGGCAAAAGACATACATATTGACCGATAACATGTTTGTTTCAGGAAAAATAAAAACACATGTAATGTTCTACTTACCATTTTAATTACTCCATCATAGGTGCTCAAAATTCAGTTCCCACCATGTTGAGTTTGGTTTACTGGGAAGTTATTTTTTCCTCTTCTCCTAAAGATGTTTTAGTGTATAATTATCGTTATTCAAGTATTAATTTATATGTCATTCATCGAAACCACAATCAGGATATATATTATTATCTTTCTAATGGATTGATAACATTTAATTGTAGATTAGTTGACAATACAACGAGTATCTAATTAAATTGCATCCTCCTTATTGTCATTGTGTGTCATGTGACTTTAAGTTAGTGCAACTGAAGCGGTTGCAGTCGTAGTTAATAAAATAAAGACTCGATTTGATTCGGAACAGTAGAGTAAAAATTTTTTGTAGTAGAATTTAAATTTGCCAGCGAAAAAAATAAATAATAATCAAAACAGGCGCATAAAGATTTAGTTATTTTTTGAAACAAAATATTGATTTTAATTGGTTTTTAACGAATAAAATTTATCAGCGAATATAAGTTTTAAATGTTCAATAGAGAGGCGACGGCTCAGAAAATTAAAAAGGTTTGCCAACCGCACGCAGTGTGATCACCCTCCCAAGTACTGACCGCGCCCGATGATGCTTCACTTCGGTTATCCTTAAATCGAAGTTTTATATTGAGTTCTCTTAACTCTGTCATATTAAATAGATCCCAAGTAAAAAAAGACTCTTTTCCATGAACCTTATACTTTTTTCTTAATTAATAAAGTTATAATTATAAAATTTAATAAAGCTAAGGTGGAGCGTTCGCTTTCCAATGAGGTGAACCGGGTTCGAATCACACGATGGCAGGTCGATACGAATCCGCATTCGGCTTGCACCGGCCACTGTGCTGACATGAAATATCCTTAGTGGTAGACGGATCATGGGTTAGAGTCCCTTTGCCGTCGTTCTATCCGTGGGAGGTTCTCGTGGTTTTCCTCTCTATGTAACGCAAATGCGGGTTAGTTCCATCAAAATGTCCTACACAAAGGCAAATTTCTCCCAATACTTGATCCAGGAGTTCCCTTGTCTTCTGGATTGGGTTCAAAATTACAATGCTACGGGGTTGAATATTAGTAGTCGCAAACCCAACAGTTGGGTTGGCTGTTCAACGATAGTTATAAAATAAAAATATAAAATAAATGTTCAATACTGTGTTATTTTTTCTGAATGAACTGTAACTTTTAAATTCTATTTGCCAACTTATGTAATATTTAAACTGTAATTGCTCAAAACCTCCACTCGCAAACTTTTAATTTGAGTTTAAATGTCGTTTTTGGGGTTATTTTTTGGATAATTTCGGTGTTGGAAATATACATTGAATTTAAAAATTTAATTGTATGAAAAATATTTTCAATGAAATTAAAATAATAAATTGTATTATCTTTGTTTTTCCGTTTAAATAATTAAGCATGGTTTTATATGGTTTCCGATTAAATAATTTTAAGCATAGTTGAATAATTAAGCATGGTTTCGGAAAGTCATTAAGCATTTTTAATGAAATCATATTCAATTGATAGCATTTGTAACGAGCTGGAAAAAAAAAGAATTTTTCGGCATTTTTTCCCCATATGATTGGATTTTAACGTACTGAGTGCCATTCAAAGGGTTGACATCAAGCATATTGGTTAATTATAACGCTAACAAAAACGACAGAAAAATGAACTTTCTCTAAATAAACGTAACGTACCCTTCGTAACATTTATTCAGAGAATAAACATAATAAATTTTATTCAGATTGCGTTTTATTACATTTATTTATCTTTTACTGCAGATTCGGATATTTGATTATCCAAATATAGCGGGGAAGAGGAATACAAAATTGGGGTGAATGCATAGAAGTATAAGGCCTCATATTATGCCTAAAAACCACTGAAAAAAAATATTTTTTCATTGAATAACTTTTGATCTAGTGATCCGATCTTCACGCACTAGGGCAGGGGTGGCGAACCTTTATACACCAACGTGCCATTTTTTCCAAAAAAATTGTTTAATGAGGTCATAGACGTGCCGTCGAATGATTTTGCCTTCGTGATTATTGGGAAAATAATAATACTAAATACTATCAACTCAAAACTCTTTAATTACATTGAAAAAAAATATTTTGCAATGTCTGAGTTATACACGTAATTCAACTTAAAGTAACATCAGTGTGACTTCTGTTGTTGTAGATCAGATGACAAATAATTTATATTAGGTTGTAAGATGTTAGTTTAAGCAGGACTGTTTATTTTTTGTTTTGTTAGTTATTTATTGTTAGCTTGTTTTTTATGGTTATTAATTGCTTTTTAGCATTAATTGTTAATTTTTTTCATTAATAATTGTTTATTATTTTGGGTGTTTTCTGTGAATTTTAATTTAATTGTTACATATGCTTCATAGTGTAATAGCATTTGAGTAATAACAATTCATAGTGTAATAACAAATGTGATCGGTGGCGTGCCCAAAATATTGTGTCGGGTGCCATAAATGGCACGCGTGCCATTGGTTCGCCATCCCTGCACTAGGGCTTAATCTTAATGGTTTAAAGGGGTGATCTAAAGTTTAATAAATTAGTAAAGACAATATTTTAGGTTACGAAATCAGAACCACAAACCAGTATTTTGTCCGATTAAACTTTCTTTTTCATCTGGTACGGATTCTTGTCTCTCAAAATATGAGGGAGGGGGGAGAAATATGGTCCCTGTAGTTAGGTCAGGTGTTCTATCGAAAGTTAGAGCCCCCTTTTTTCTTAATATCACTCATTTCACATGTCGCCATATCTTGAAAGCTTTTCAAGCATATCGAAAGCTTTTGCACATAAGTATAAAACTTGTTTATTCAAAGATAATTCGTGCAAAGAGTAAATTTTAATAGTTATTCTTTCTTTTTTATATTTTACTTTATGATTGACGAAAAAATCTTGAATTGTACGGCTCTTAGTTTTTCACGTAATTTTTTACTGTGCAATTTTAAATGATAAAATATCATATTTAAATGAAATCAAATAGCTTTAAAAAAATAAATAAAAACATAAGAACACTGAATACATCTTATAATTTTATTTTTCCATTCACAACTTTTCAAAATAAATTCACAACTTTTTTTTACTAGCCAAAAAATAAATTTTTTTTTTAAATGGTTTTTGTGGCGAAATTTTAAATGGAGATTTTACACCAAATCTTTTAAAAGATTTGGTGTTTAGTCTGTTAATAAAAATGTCTTGCTTTTAACTTTTTTTCACGTGGTTGTATCAGCGCTCAATTGTTTGGACGTAGAAAACTTTTGTCTTACGATTGTTGACATCTAATTTAAAAGGAAATATGAAAGATTGCGTTTTGACAGCAATTAGATGATAATTTTTTTAATCCTTTGATGACAAGCTATATCTTTAAATTAATACGAAAATTTTTAAATTTATTAAATGGAGAAACTTGTAAAATATACACAAACATAAGGCAAACATTAAATTAGTATGATATCTTTTTGACAGTAATTCGATGCAAATTTACCTTAATCCTCTGATAACAAGTTTGGTCTTTATTCAATACATTAGATTCTTTTAAATTTATTAAACTGAAAAATTTATATAAACTGAAATCTCAAACAGAATGTAAATGGTACGGCCTAAATACCGATAAAAAGTCTCTAGCCAGGAGTATTGCTGTTAAAAGAATTAAGGAATTATTTCGCATCTCATGTGGAACCATATAATTGCAGGTCTTTGATCCTAAGTCCACTTTTCAGGAAATGTTACAAAGCTTGACTTTAAATGGCTCATTTTTTTTTCTCGGCTTCATTTTTGATATGCTGGTTCTATTAAACCATACTAATCTTTCTTTTTTCTCCATAAAGTAATATGCCAGAAAGTAAATTTTCCAGCTTGATGCGATTTAGGTAGATACGTATATATAAATTTGTAAGCAAAAACAATTCGAAATCGTACATTTTCTTGCTTTAGTAAGTAGTTTTATTACAGTTGTATTAATTTTAGAGTTCAAAGTTAGCTGAATTATACAAAGTACTTGCCTTGCATGTTCTTACTATACGTCATGTACTCTACTAAAAAATTCCTGATCAAATTACGATCTACCCCTGAGAGCCGATACGAAGTGTCGGCTCTCAGGATACCAGTACAGTACTTTTTGCCGGAACATATTATGGACCATAAAATCTGATATTCCGTAATTTTCACACTTATAACTACTGTAAAATCACTGAATCACTCTAATTAAATAAATACTGTGGCCCTAGCTAGATCTTGGGGGGTTTAAAATAAGGGCAAAAGCTTAGTGCCAAATATTTTATTAGTACACATATAGCACACGAACAAACAAACATAAATTTAATTATTTGAGAAAAATAAGAGGAAGGTCCATTCAGTTCGATGTCTGAGCATCCACTGCCTTGTACATGGTGGCGCTGTTGTAGCTTAGTTATGTGGTTGCTACAATACTGTAAAAATTACGGTATAATGTTTTACGGAAAAGTGGACTTCACTTTAAAAAGGAATTTTACGATGATACACCTAAAGTAACAGTACTTTATACCGTAATTTGATCCGAAACTTTCAAGAATGTAGATTGCAGATTAAATATATTGGAAGGCACTACGGATCGTTTAAATATCATTGCTGTAATTTAATTGTGAAAGTTTAAAAAGAGAGAATCGAAGTTTAATGTTGAAAGATTGGATGTAAATTTTGATTTTTGAAAAAATTATTGTGATCTCGTTATGTTTGTCTAGTTAAATTTTGGATAATAGTTTACAGTCGGGGTCCCTTCTCATTTTTGGCGATTTGGTGATATATGTAAGTAAACCAATAACCAATCTCATCAAGGTAAACAATAAAAGTTGCTGGAACCCGAAGGTGACGTCTTTGAAGGCAAAGATCGTAAAGTATATAATGGTAAAACAGTAATTGGAAATCAGCACAACTGAATGATAACTATCGCCAAATCAAGAGGCCCAGATTCTACACTAGAGCCAAATTTTGAATGATTATGTGATTTTCCACGAAATGGTGCAGTGAGTGGTCTCATCTAGCAGCATTCCTCATCAAATTACTATAAAAAGTACCGACACTCAGGGGGCCGGTACTTTTTACCGTAAAATCCTATTTTACTGAAATATGATACGGAACAAAAAGTCTGATATACCATGATTTTTACAGTAATAATTCCAGTAAAATGAATGAATCACTCAAATTAAATAAATATTACTGTAAAAATTACAGTATAATATTTTACAGTAAAAATAGATTTTAGGGTAAAAAGGATTTTAACGATGATGCTCCCAAAGTGTCGGCACTTAATACCGTAATTAATCATTTTATACATTAATTGAAAATAAACTTAATACAACCACTTAATTTTTGAGTAGCAAGAGTAACCTCTTCGTGATAAAATTGAAGATGATTAAAATCAAATATTGTAAATATTATTAAAAACTTAAATGCGTTTCGATGTCCCATAGGTAGTTCACTTTCATCAGCACGCTGCAAAAAATTTTCGTGTATCTAAGCACCAAAGGCAACTGTTTTACACCAAAGTGATGTAAAGAAATACTTTACATCAAATCACAGGGATATTTCCTGGTACAATGGAACACCTAGAATGTACTTTTACACTTCTTGGTGCAAATAAACACTAACTACTATGTTTATTAAGCAACACTGAAACTTATCATTTCATTAAGATATGATATGCGTCAGAATCAGTAAAGTTATTTTAACAATATAAAGTAAGAACAAAGTAAGAATTGGTAATTTAGGTTGCATTCGTAGTAGTCTAATTCGTTTAATAAAATAAGTTTCGAAATCAATCATATACGTAGCAGAGAGAATATTAAGACGAATTCGAACTAGGCTTAACAGAGCAAGAGTGGTTTGAAATTATACGTCATAAATTATTTAATACAGTTTAGAGAGTGTTGAAAATTAAAATATAAATATCCCCTTCTTACATAACTAAAACACACGTAGATCAGCGAACTTTATTTTCTGCAGATGGAAAACCAGACTGAAAACAAGCACTCTCCACCTCGTTATTGATTGCAAGCAATTACAGACGAAATTCAAACACGTCGACATTTGAGTTTTAGAAAGCAAAATTATTTAACATATTAAAAAGAGAGGTTTAAAGGCGAGTGGTCTCAGTGTAAAATTTTTGCATTTTCGGCGTTTACAGCTTTCATACATCTTTTAAGGTTTTTTATCGAAGGCTCCGTCGTATTATGAAATTGTGCTTTTTGTGAATAATATGTTATTTTTATAACTGCTGTGAGTTTGCAACTGTTACTCACGACTGTGAGGTCAAGTTTAGCCAATCTAAAGCCAGCGCTGTCTACGATAATTTTGAAAATGTCGCAAAACGTCAATGTGGAGAAAAGCCACAGTTTTGTGAAAGTGAAAAGCGTTTGTGCTCTAATTTTTTAATATTTAAAAACTTACGCCAATGCTGCATTACTTGGGCTCTTAAAAACTTGCATAAGCTGAGAGTAAGGCTGTGAGTTTGATCATTTTCATCAGGGTGGAAAAATGTCGCCAAATTGGCGATTTTTAAAGAAGTTTAATAATTTTTAAAATATTTAAGTTATTTTCCGTTCTAAAGCCCAGAAAATTCCTTACGTCAAGATTATATATATAGTTTTAAAATAATGGCATTGCTTCAAGGGTAAGGCACCTCACTTTTTACAGTGTTGGACAAACAGCTGGGATGGCAAAGCAGATATAATTTGAGAGAAGTTATGTCACAAAAACTGAAATAAGTATACAGTAAAGAGTAACAATGATATATTCACAGTAAGAATTGACAATTAAGAAAAAATCTAATTACTCATCCCTGCCATTTGGGATACAGATGAAGGTGTACCTAAAATATTACCGAACCACCTTTAAGTTTTAACAAATTCTTACTATTTGTGATTTGAAACACCATTTTTTATTCAATTTCATTCCTTTATTAGTTATTCTTATTAACTTTATTCTTCCTTGGTAATTAAGGAACATAAAAAGATTTCCAATATGAAAACTAAATATAAAATAACTTAAGTTACGTATCTTATTGAAATTATTTTAAACTAGGCACAGTTTTATGTTATTTGAAAGTAATTAATTTTATTAATTTATTAGTTTGAAAAAATGAATACCATAAATATAAGAATAACTGGGTTTAATTGTGTAAGTTGAAATAAGTGCAATTAAATTAAACCGCCAAGCGTATTTCAACGAAAAACTAAAAAACGATAGTACACAATGATATTTTAAAATGAATAAGATATTTAAGGTTCTAGAATTAGATACTGAAGCTTTATTAGAGAACATTTTAGAATAAATTGAAGTATTTGAAAGCATCGGTATAAATTAAATATATGCCCTAAATTGATTGAATATGTAAGAGAATTCATAGATACAATGTCACTCAAAATACTCGGACATTAAAAGCTATTCAGGGGAAATTATTACGGACATTAAAAAATGCAGGTGAGGTGAAATTTATTTGTTCTAAAATACAACCGAATATTCAAATTGGTTAAAACATCAATCAAAGTTCAGGTCATATGAGGACACTAAACCAAAACAAATATTATTTTTTATTCAAAAAAGTCAAAATGTAATGAACTCAAGTAGACAACGATGTCATATTTCAAGTTGCAGAGAAGTTGAAATCCACTTTTATGATGAACTCTGCAGCTGTTTCTTGATTTTCAATTGGTCCATTCAAATGAACCATGAACGCTGTTGTCAATTGAGCTAATTTTGGTTAAAAAGCGGAAATGATCAAGAGAACGAATTTGTTTCGTTTTTTTTTTCAAGCCTTGGTCTTCAACTTAACTTATGAAACATAAAATGTATGGGTTGATGTTTAAATAACGGAATAATCCAGCCATCAATCAAAATTTGGTATACAATGGTATTTACAAAGTGCTTTGATGAAATCATTGTCCCGGAAACTTTTGAAAAGAGAGTGCCATTCCAAAAGAAAGCTCAGCAGGGAACCATTACTAACCTTAAAATTTATTCTGTCTTTTTTATTTTTGTAAATACAACTGACCTGCTTTCAATATCGTAAATTATGAGACAATAGGTTTGTTTGCAATCAAAAGAGTTGTACTCAATGGATTTTCGAGACTGACATTTTCAGTTTGACTTTCAAAAAAAGAAAAAAAAAGAAATTAAAATAAAAATTATTTTAGTTTTGCCTTTTAAAAATACGGAAAAAAGAACACATTGTAAAGGTCATTATGTTAAGTGAAATTGAGTGAAAATATAATCTAATTACAAATCTGTGGAGATATTTTACATACCGGTAAAAAAAGTAATGTCAAAGTTATGAGAGTATGGTAAATTTCACTGATTTCTGGCTATATGAGAACACTAAAAACTCGGTAATTTTTACCGAATCGCTTTGTTAATGACTTTAGTAAAATTGACACTAAAACATTGCTTTATAATGGGTGATATTTGATAAATGTAGTAAAATTTGGTAAGTCTATCATGATACCTTAGAGCATTTCATAGAAACCATTTATTTCTTTATTCCGTTAAATTTACTTTTCAGTTTTGTATTTTTTACTACAGGTGTGGTAATAAAGTATGTATTTCTGAACACTAGAATTTCCTGTAAACCGTTACCACATGAACGCAAAGATTAATAAATAAATGGTTTAAATATTTATATTTTGGTTTTATTAACCAGAATTAAATTTTTTTCCAGAAATGTCTATACAGTATGGTAATTTTACTAAAATTTTTTCTTCGTGTTAAAAGAATGTATCCTAATTTAAATTATAACTTTTTAAACTTGTAAGATAATTTGAAATTTCTAGAAAACTTGGATTCCATAAATTTTTACAGTAACAATACTGTATTAAAGTAACGTAGTCAACGTCAATATGAGGGTTACAAAGGGTTACGAGGGTTACGTCAATATGAGGGTTTAAGGAAACAGAGCTATATAGTACTCGAAAAGATTATGGCATCCCAGTTTACTATAATTTTTCTAGTTAGTACTGTAGTTTTTATTTACAGTCTAAATTTCTGGTCGATATTTTTCATCCGTTTAAAAAGCCTGAATTTTTTATTTGCATAAAAAAAACTAATATTAAAAAAGTGTTTTTTTTTTTAACTAAATGAATATATTTTTCCGTTAGCTACTACTCAATTTTTGAAACGGATAGAAAACATTTGCTTGATGTAAAAACAATCTTTTTTCAGATCCGAAAAATTCTCGTAGAATTTTTTCAATTAGCGTGACGTATCAGGGCTAAAGAGAATAGAAGGGCTGGTTCACTCCTTTGAAGTATCTCTTGCCGCGCCGTTCCTCCAACGTCACTCTAGTGACGTCACTTTGGCGCAAAGCTCGCACTTTTACTTCAAGAACGGAGCGTTTGGCCTTACTAGCTCTAACTAATATTGGATCATTTCTTTTTGCGAGATATTCTAAGACATTTGTTATTTTCTATAATGACTTTCCTCAGTTTTTGCAGTGAATTTACAAGAATTTAAAACTATTATCGAAATGCCAGTTTGCGCGATTGCAACTTGCAAAAATTCTGATATAAAAACAAAAGGAAAAAGTATAATTTTTCGCGTGTTCCCTAAAGTAAATGAACAACTATGTAAAGAATGGATTCCGAAATGACACAGTTAATATAAAACCGCAATACGTTTATTCTGTCGTAAAGAACTTTTATAAAAATTCATTATCTAAATAGAAACCGCCTCGCTATTTCATAAAGAAAGGCAGGTGAAAAGAATTAAAAAATAGATAAAGTCAAAGAAAATTAAAACGTAAGTAAAAAGTATAAACAAAATATATAGTATATAGTTGAAATTCTCCTAATTTCATAACATATTTTTTAATGTAGTTATTCTAAATATTTATGATTTTTTTAAAAAATTATATTCTCTTCAATTTAAATATCTATGTATTATATCATCGTAAATTTAAATGCCTATAAACAATTGTAAAATTTCTGATGTCATTATGAACCTAAATTATTATTTTGTTTCAGTAATTGGCGTTTAAGGTTGATGTTTCCTAATGATTAAGTATGAACAAATTGCTATTAACGACATATTTTAAAATCGGGGATTCTAAATTTAACTTAACTTATCTTTATAAAAGAATATGTAGATAAAAAAAGTGTCGATATATGTCTTCATTTTTCTTAATAGTTAAAGTTAAAACTGAACTTTTTAAAATAAAGTATTTATCGTGTCATTTTCACCAACTAGCAAAACATTTTTATAAGTTTAAAATGGTATTTTTTTAATATAATAACCAAGAAAGTTTTTTTTGAACTATGTTTATGAACGGAAATAATGTGTTAATTACGTAAAGTTTGAAGGTTAATAACCAGAAAAAGTCTAACTTATTTTTACAAGAGAAAGATGCAAAGTTATCATATCTTTGCTTGCGATCTCCGAGATCTGTAGACACAGTGACGTCATGAGGAGGGAAATCGTAGCTTCAGCTCTAAGAGCGGAGTGAACTAGCCCTTGTATTCTCTTTAGCCCTGGTGACGTATATGAAACGAATATGGGTTAAAAATTTAAGAAACTTTCCTCGAATGGGTAAAAGTGAATGCTTTAATTTTCATAGAAATTGAGAGAAATATTTTTTTTCTTCCATCAATGGATAAAATGTGAAAACGATATGAATTTTTTTTCCATAGAACATCTAAAATTTTTAATAAAAATAGTTTCCTTCACAGGCTGCAAAAGAAAAAAAAACATTGTATTTTGAAGTCAATATGTTAGATTGTACCTGAATGAGCTTTAAGATAAAATCCAAGTATAATCCTGTGTTTTATAAACTTATCACCTTAGCATAGAACGTACAATAATCGTAATACATTTTTTTTTTTATAATTTCATTTGTTAACTACAAAAGATCAGGTAATATAAATGCATTATTAAACTGTTAAAAAGAAGTCTTGTCTTAAGTTAAGATGTAGTGTGCTATGAAAATTGTAGAGTGTTTAGGAAATTTTTTTCTTTAAGATATTGTTTTCCTAAAAAGTCACAGCTAATTTCAGAGATGAGTTGCGGCTCTGATTTATTAACTTGTTAAGAATTCTTTCAAAAATACAAATTTGAAAAATGCGCAATAAAACTAGCAATCCACGAAATGACAGTATTACGATGTTACAAAGAAAAAGATTAATCGTATGAATTTTTATCTTGGATATCAAACATTGTAATGAGTTATAGTAAATCTAGTTTGAACGCAACGCATTTTATCAATTCTGTTCCTATTTTGCTTAAGGTATCCGACTACCTTCGGGACAAAATTTTTGAAAAATAAATATTTTTCACAACATTATTGCAATTTATATTGTATATTAATTTAAATAAACATATTTAATAGAGAAAATTTTAATATACAGGAAATTTTTTGTTTAAAGAGTATTTTTTAGATAATTTTAATGAAAATAACTCATTAACGGAAAACACTCTACACAAAAAACTATTGTACATGCAGCTATCAAACTTTTTGAGCCGTTTCGTATAACCCTCTGAAGTGTTATGAACCTCAACTTAAATGATAGCATGAAATTAAAAAAATTTATGGAGTGTTAAGTATATTTTTCCATTTTTTTCACATTTTCTTCGCATTATCTACTGAAAAATATCTCATAAAACAAAAAATAATACAGTTATCTGAATTCTGGAGGTCTGTTACATAACCACCAATACAAGAAACAATCTCTGAAAATTTGAAGACAAATTTATTATAATTAGTTGAGTTATCTTGTTTTCCGTAGACAAAAAACAGCAAAATTGTCATTTTGAGAAAAACACAATTAAAGTTTATAATTACATTTTTTCTAAAAACTATGAATGTTTGTCAGTAGGAAGTTATTATATTTTATAGGGGGCACATTCCTTCACACATTTTCTTAGTTTTATTTAACGTAGCGATATTTTAACGTATTATTTAGCGATATTTTAAAGTATTATTTAGCGATATTTTAAAGTATTTAGTGAATAACATCAAAAGTCTACTACTTATAAAGCATTTAACACAGGAACAATTTTTTATTAAACAACCATCTTACTGTATTTTCACACTTTAATATATGTGTCTAAATATAGTTTTTACTTATAATTAGAAGTAAAAAATATTTTTTATAATATTTATAATAGCTCAAATCTAGAATTTTCTTCTAAATGCAATTTGTTATCATAGTAAACCGGACAACATAATGAAGCTAATATCACCATTAGGATCTCAATATCAATTATTCGATTGCCACACAGATTGTTTTTATCCAAAGGCATCAGTTCTTTATTGACATCCATAGAAATTGATAATTTTGAAGAGCTTGAATTAATAGATTCATCTGCTTTACACAATTTTGAATAAATGGTATAATCAACTTTACTCAAATCATCGCTTTTGGTGGCATGTTGATTACCGTAATATTTACGTTTCTTAGATCGAGAAGTACGTCCTTTACCCATTTCAATAAATTCATCAAATTAAATAACAAATTTTTTTGAAAGAAATCAATAAATTTCTTCAAAACAAATCAAAATCAAGATATAGAAAGTACGCTTCAAATGTAAACAAACTATCAGAAAATATGCTAACTTTTCATGTTACCCACAAACAGTAACCACGAAACGTAAAATCTAATTAAAATATAATTCAGATTATTAGCCGTGAGTTTAAGAGCTTTTAAAAATTAAATATCTAAGAAAAATAAACACACAAATAGAAATGGAACCGAAAGTATTACCTACTACCGGCTTCATTTTTGTAATTTCCGGTAAGTTGGACAGCTGTCATCTGTTACTAAAATAGCTATAACTAAAGTTCTGCTTGACGTGCATTAAAAAACAAAACAGTTTTTAAAACTAGAAAAATTGGGCATTATTACAAAGCAATAAAATAAAAAAGTGATTTTTTTGGAAAATCCGCTTTTTTAAGGTAGTCGGATACCTTAATGTGTCCAGCGATCCTTGACGGATGTCCATTTGCCTCTAGAGATTAGCAAAATGGCATTGTCCGAGGTACTTCACATTAGATTGAACTTTTGTGATCCATTTATGCTTATAAATGAGGTGGTGGATGTGAAGCTTTATTTAGTAGTTTACTTAGCTTTACTAAGCTTTACTTATTTTACTTGGTGTTCACTCTCTTCGATGTAATGGAATTTTTGTCATAAATGAATGAAAGTTAACTTTTAGAAATCTCAGTGAGTTAGGATTCAATTTGATTTCTCTCTCCCTCTCTCACTCACTCTCTCTCTCTGCTCTTGTACAATGCGTGAAAAAAACGGACCACCCTGAATAACTTTTGATCTTATGATCGGAACTTCACGTTCTAGGACTCAATCTTAATGGTTCGTTCTGTCGGATAAAGGCAATGATCAACATGAACTCAATGGTGTCGTGAAAATAACTATACCATTTTTGTTGCCAATGATGATTGGGATGATGATGATGAAGATAAAAGATCAAAATCGAGCTAATGGTGCTTAATTAATTTTTATAATAGACATTATTAATATTATGGTATTTGGTGCAGTTTTTTTAAAAAGCTTCAAATATATTAATATAGGTACAAAGTATTATATTGGTAGAGTTGGTGCCTACTGAAACTTCACCAATTTTAGGCAGTTTTAAGTTTCTTGCAGCTCCCTCGAAAGGAATAAATATCGAAAAAAAAATTGCTAGATTGTGGTAAATGTCAAATACCATGAGTTTTCTTATATCAAATGTTACTGAATACAGTTAATCGCTATTTTGATGGGATGAACTACTTAAAACGTGTTTTGTTAATTCTGTTAACGGAAAACCACTGGGATGGGCAACATATAATAATAAATTAAAAAAAAAATTGGAATTATTTTAGCTTTATTGATTGTTTTGGTATATGTCTTTCAATTTTGAAGATAATTTCGTAATAGTGTTGATGAATACCAATTTATTGTTTAAATTTTTCCACCCCGTACGAAGAACCTGCATTTAGCTGCAGCTAGCTTAGTAAAGTAATGGTTTTAGTTCATGTCTTCTCTACGGAGGATATAAATAATGAATATGTGTTGTTCTATAGTTTCACCGTAATTCTTAACGAAGTAAAAAAAAAAAGTAAAATCTGGTTCTGAATTTTTGCACATGAATGTTCGATTTTCGTATATTTCACTCGAATTTTTAATTACAAAATAGTCGGTTTGGATATTCTTTATGTTAGACCATTGTTGACAAAATCAATTTTCATTGTTTAAAAATTCTAATACTAAATTACTGAGTATTTCAACAATTTTCTAATTTAAAAGCACATATTATTGTTTAACATTGCTTAAAAATGATAATACCGAGATCTGGAATGTTAGAAGCATCCATGGAGTTTGTAGTCAAATGTTTTAATTCTTTATTGTTTAAAAGCGATAATTCCGGAATCATTATTGGAGCGTAGAGGCGGATTATTTTTTTTATTATTTAAAAATGCTAATTCATTATGTTTAATAGATGGACAATCGTTAAAGTTTGAAATCGGATGATTTTTGTTTTTTATTTTGGAAAAATGATTATACAAGAGTATTGAAGATTAAGACTACTGTTAGTGTTTAAATGCAGATTGTTTTGTTTTATTTTGTTTAAAATAATTATACCATAATGTTGGATTTTAAGACCCTTGCTGAGGTTAAATTCTATTTGTTTTATTTTCTGTTCTTGAAAAATTATTATACTAGCATATTAAATATTCGAATCATTAATGTTAAAATGAAGATAGTTTTTTTTAAATAAACTTTATTTAGTGAGTGTAGATAATCATAAGAAATAAACTATTCGATAAATCCTTCATCAACTGATGGACTAAGCCTGCTAACCGCCCAAGGCAACTAATTTTATACATCCAAGCGAATTCTGAATTTTGAAAAATATCCGACCTTGAAAGACATTGTTTTTTTAAACGTATAATAAAAATAAAAATGTTAAAGTTTTATAAAATTAATAATAATAATAATAATATTAATACAAAATTTAAAAAAAAATCGTTTGAAAACAAACTAAAACGGTAATTAAGCTATTTTAGATATATTATTGTTGCAAAAATTAAAAGAACTTTGATTGAAAACAAACAAAAATGGAGATAAAACTATTTAAGAAAATATTATATCGATAGGTATTACCAATACACTTGAATTATTGAAAATCATGGTTTTAATGTTCAAAAAAGCCATTTTGGAAATTTCTATTTCGAACTTTAAATTAGAAGTCATTATTCGTAATAACACTTCATACTAGGAATCATTAAGATTCTAATTAAGACTTCATAAAAGATTGGCCCACTTTAATTCCTTCTAAAATAAAATATTTCAAATTAGAGATGCTACATTGATTGCATTCGTCTTTTCACTTAGACTGCTGTGACCTTTTACATAACTCCACAATTTGCACAAGTGCAATAAACCCTCCATAGACCCTCTCTCTTCATTACTTTCAACAAATGGCACAACAGTCTCTTCCAACAAAATCTAGGCCGATACGAATCGCTGCCTCGTGCTGAGTTGTTTTTCGCCTGATGTGTATTTTTCATGTTTCTTCTGAAGTTGCTATTTAGAGTGCAAATCCCTCAGTGGAAGTTTATTTAGAATATCGAAATTGATCCACGCTATTTCACGCACCGTGGAGGCGTCTTTTTTCCTTTTGCTATTCGGACGAGCGATGTCCAATGGGTCTCTCTTTTAATCTTTATTTTATTTTTAACTTTCCTTGCAGAGAAAATCACTTTAGTCACCAGCAAACCCATTAGGTGAAAATTAAAGGTATTAAAAATGAGTTATTATTGGAGTAAATATCCGCGATTTTGTTTATGTGACTCTTAAATGTTCGAGGTTTAAAAAATATATATAATAATTTCAATCAATGGAAGTTAATTTCAAGTATATTTTTAAATTCCTTTACTATAGATGAATACCGTTGTTTCTCATGAAAATTGCTCTAAATGTTAAAACATTCTATAAAAATGTTCACTGTTAAAATGAAGATCAAAGTTTTTCGTAAAAATAAAATTTTACTACTACCTGGCAATTACGAAATGAGCCCTCTACCTAACTGAGAGCAGTTTCCCTGAGGGCTTATCTCGTAATTATCAGATCATATATTAGCAACTATTAGCTCTAAAATTCGACATTATTGATATTTGGAATTTTTTCAGTCGGTTTTAATAACTTTTTTTTATTCCTATCGCCAAAAAGATGACATTTTGACGTTTCAAAAGAAACTTTCACCGTCAACCAAACATTTATCTATGTAAATTTATATTTATAAACAAAATGGTGTTGGTGGCTTTTTTAAAACTTTTTATGCTGCAATAAATGTTTCATACTAATATTTCCGGAACGCGAAATAGAATTATGCACTGCGTGTTTGATAGCTTTTAAATTGCACCAATAATAAGTTTTAATGAGATCCAAGGTAGTATTTTCCTTCATGTGGTTTTCAAAAATAATTAGATAATCATATGAATAAATGAAATTTTTCAAAATTTAATTTCTTCATATCATTATCTAATTATTCATTATCTAATAATCCATATCTAATTATTCATTACCTTATAATTTATATCTAATATATCATTTCGAATAATTCATTATCTTATTTTTTAGAATCAGCAGCTGCTCAATGGTTTTCTAATACAGATAAAACTTAAATTTAAGTAATAGGTTTTTGAAGAAAACAAAAATGGAAACATTTGGAGAAATCTGTCTTTTTTTTAAATGATTAACAAAGAAAATACAGGGATGTGATTACTATTACTATTATTATTGCTACAATCTGCAAACATGCAAGCAATTTTGCATAAAACTGTTCCTGAGTTGTTCCAATTATATTCTAACTCATTATCGGTGTGCACAATATGATTCTCGAACAAATATTTTTCTAGAAAACTTTAATCAAATGTTCCAACAAAATAGGCATTTTTCTCAAAATTGTCTTCGAAAACAAGATCAATCTAAATATTCTGATTTCCCTAAAAAACAAATTTTTATGACAAAAGAGAAGAAATGCATTATTTGATATCATTGATAAATTATTTATGATGATTTAATAAATTGTTTACTATGTTATTGTTTATGATGACTTCAGAAGCTAGTTGCCGGGTAGGGGTTGCATGGGGGTAGACTCTTTGACGCAGAATTCTTATTAAACATATTTTTCAAACTTTTTCCATTATTTTGTGCTATTTTAGCTCAAAATAAGTGTAAAATATTATATTTAGCACATTAATAATTTATGGTTATGAAATACAGCATGAAACACCGTTAAAAGTAAAATCCTCCAAACACAGCTCACTTCCAAACAATAATTTTTCAAATTTTAACTATTAGATTTTTTTTATAATCAAAAATTGCCAAAATATATTTTTACTTGTAATTAGAGAGTCAGAAAAAATATGTAAAAGGAAATGTCCCATCTTCGTCAAAGGGTTAAGACTTCGCAGTTTCGTGAAAGCTATTCGGAAAAGAGTGTAATGTGCTAAGCAATGCGCACCGGCCTCTTTTACTTCACAAAATTTGCTGGTACCTTTGTATCTGAAAGCTGAGGGATTTTTAAGTCACCGAACCACCGTGGGGTATAGAATCCGGGTCGTTCATAATGGCAGAGGTCAGTGTTTTATCAATTGATACCCAATTATGGGAGATTATTACGCAATTAGATTATTACGTAATTAGGGGGCTCTATGGGAGATTAAAAAAACAAATAAAGAGTAAAATTATTTTCTTAGCATTTTGAAAGGGATAAATTTTATTTAAAAATTGTTTAAAAAAAAAGAAAAAGGAAATGGCCGCTGTGTTTTTATCACAAAATCCTTTAAACTCTATAATTATTATAAAGCTAAGTCGAGTAGGAAGTGGCGTTGGTGTACTGCCTAAGGCTAAAATTTTAACTCGCGATGTATTTTATCATAGTTGTAGAAAGAAATAAGATTTCACTTAAACATTTTTTGAAAAATTAATACCTATAAAAAGGTAGTTAATAAGTATACAAACATTCAGAATTTAGTAAGGTCATTAGAGAAACTAATTAAAAAAATCAGGCGGCCTGCTATAAAACTAGAATAATTTTACAACCTTAGTTTAAAAATACTCTCTCACGAATATATATATTATTCTAGACCAGCTCCTACTGCACTTTTAAAGGGGTCATCGATCTTGTCAAGACTGTTAGAACTTTCATTTTAACAGGAGGCCTCTCTTTTAAAAGCAGGAAGTACAAATATTGAAGTTGTAATAACTCAGTAGTGGTGAAAATTTTTTTCATCGGTCACCTACTGTTTTTGTCGTTAAAAAAATATTTCCTCTTTCATAAGTTTAGAAAAAATAGAGACAATTCGAATGATAATATGCGAGTTTTATAATTAATTTATTAAACTACAATTTTTTTTATCAATATCAGTTATTTACAACAATAAAAACAAAAAACGCTCAAAAATAGTTGGCTAACGGTGGTTCATCTATAAAATCTGATTTTAGAAATTCTATCAGGAAGTGATCAACATAATTCTAAAATTTCGATTAAGAGGAAATCAACGCAATTCTAATTCAACAGTCAAATCTAAGAATATTTTAAGTATTTAATAAGAGAAAAGAAAAGAGATTACATTTTTAAAGCTCAACAGCTACATGAAATTCTAAACATCGAATGAATATTAATATTCAGTTCTTTTTTTGTTTTTGGCAGTGCGCATGCGCGTCGTTACTTCTACGTAAGAAGAAAATTGTTACTTGACGGGAACATCCCGCCCCCCGTTGGATGTTAGTCCAACATCATCCGGTAGTGGAAGTATGTTAGAGATGGCTCGGCGAAAAGTTCCTCTAGCTGTTTTGACGTCAACCACTCTGACAAGATTGTCTTCTCCAGGATAAGTTTTCACAATTCTAGCCAGATTCCACTGCATTGCTGTCTTACTAGGATCTTTAAGAAGGACTAGTTGATCAACTTTCAGATTTTCTTGTTGACAAGTCCATTTCGAACGTGTTTGTAGTTGACTCAGGTATTCATGGCTCCATCTATTCCAAACGCTGTCTTTCAGACGTTGAATCAGGCTCCACCTAGAAGAAAGAGAAAAAGAATCTGGAGCAGTATGATGTTCAGGAAATGACATAATCGGAGCTCCAACTAGAAAGTGTCCTGGTGTCAACGGCTGCAGATCGTTAGGGTCTGATGACATGGGCGAAAGTGGGCGTGAGTTGAGAATACTTTCGATCTGCACTACGAGCGTAGTCAGTTCTTCAAAATTTAGTAAGTTAGATTTTGTGACTTTCAAGAGTATTCTCTTCATGGATTTAATATTAGCTTCCCACAGACCACCAAAGTTAGGAGACGCAGGCGGTGTGAAATGCCACTGAATTCCCTCTTCAGCACTAAAGTTCTTCACAGAGTTTGACTGGCAAAGTTCAAGCATTGAGTTCAAAACATTTCTTGCACCTTTGAAGTTAGATGCGTTATCACTCCAAATAATCGACGGTTTTGAACGTCTCGAAATGAATCTTCTCAAACAAGCTAAAAAAGCATCTGTTGTCAAGTCTGAGACAACCTCGAAGTGAGTAGCCTTAGTACTGAAGCAAATAAATATAGCGATGTAAGATTTAATTACAACCTTAGATCTCTTCAAATTAGGTTTTGTTAATATGGGACCAGCAAAGTCTAAACCAACTTTATCAAAGGGTCGTGATGGTACGATCCGATCTTTGGGCAAGTTACCCATCTTTTGATTAATAGTTTGTGTCTTAGTCTTGAAACAAGTCAAGCATTTATGTATGAATCTTCGGACTCTATCTTGTCCAGAAGGTATCCAGTAAAATTGTCTAATCAAATAAAGTGTTGTCTGAACTCCCGAGTGTAATGATTTGTTATGAAAGTGTTCGATGATTAATTGTGTAAGGTGATGAGATTTCGGTAAAAGCATTTGATATTTTTGTGATTCTGTTAACTCGGAGAATTTCAAGCGACCACCAACTCTCATAAGTCCATTGTCGTCCATAAACACATTCAATGATATGATTTTGCTATTTTGAGGAATTGGCTGTTTGTTTTTTAGGCATTTAATCTCAGAGCTAAACTCTATAGATTGCACACATTTTACTAACACCTGTGTAGCATTTTGTAGCTCGAATGTACTTAAATTATCCCTTTTTCTATTTGTATCTTTACAGTTCTTAAGAAATCTTAAACAATAAGCTGTGATTCTAACCAACCTAGTGAAAGAGGAGTATCGATTAAGGAAATTGTTGATGTTTTCGTTTCTCTCTGCGACGTTTGTGTTTAAAGTTAAAACTTTCCGAATTTCTAGTGTCTCTGGATTTGCAATAAGTTCTTTGTGTGTTTCTAAAGATTTTGGCCACGACGATTCATCTTCTTTCAGCCACAGTGGACCCTGCCACCAAAAGTCGCTGCTTTCTAATTCTGAAACCGAAAGTCCACGTGATATTAAATCAGCTGGATTATCCGTTCCAGGACAGTGAAACCATTCTGAAGGATTACTGTGTTTGTGAATTTCCTGAATTCTGTTCTTTATGAAAATTTTAAACCTATCTCGTGAACCTCTTATCCAAAAGTACGTAATAGACGAATCAGTCCAAAAAATTCGCTCAACTGGAAATTCCAAACCTTCTATGATTTTTTCACTCAGTCTAGCAGATAAAAGTGCTCCCATAAGTTCTAATCTATGTAAAGAGAGCATCTTTAACGGCGCAACTCGTCCTTTAGAGGCAACAAAACTAGTAATGATGTTTCCATCGTTTAGCTTTACTCTTAGATAGGCAACCGTTCCATAAGCTTTGATGGAAGCATCTGAAAATAGGTGTAACTGGATATTGTCTATATCTTTAGGTAATGCATGTGAGAAATAGTAACACGGTAATCGAATGTTACTCAATTTCTTTAAATCATCACACCATTTATTAAATGCCTCAATGGTTTTATTTGGTACAACCTCATCCCAATCTAAGCCTAAACACCATATTTCTTGTATCAGGCATTTGATACGAATAGTAAATGGCCCAATGTATCCAATAGGATCAAATATGCGACCTGCAATTTGTAAAATATATCTTTTAGTCCCCTTATTTTTCTTAAGGAATAATTCAACATTTCGAGTATCAAAGTAAAAATAGTCTTCCTTGGGATTCCATGCAACTCCCAGGACCTTCGAAGATATTAAAGTTTGATCAAAAGAATCAGTTATGTCATCTACTTCTAATTTATGTTCTTTCAACTTGTGAAACAGTTCTGGGGAATTTGTTTTCCATTTTCTCAAACACATGCTAGCATCTTTAAAAATGTCATAAATCTCTAAACAAGTAGTCAGAGCACTTTCTACCTCATCTTCGCCTATGAGGCAATCATCAACATACAACGATTTATTTAACAGTTGAACAGTATGAGGAAATTTCTGTACATACCTCTTCAAGTGATGTTTTATGGTGGCATTAAGTAGAAAAGGAGAAGATGTCACACCAAACAGAACTCTTGTCATCCGGTAGGTCTCATCAGGACTGAAATCGTCTGGGCTTTTGTTCCAAAGAAATCTGGTGTAGTCTCGGTCTTCTTCATCAATTTCAATCTGCAGGAAAGCTTGCTTGATGTCAGCAGTCACAGCTACAGGATGAAGTCTAAATCTAATCAAAAGAAGAAAAAGATCAGGTAATAAATTAAGTCCAGTATACAAGCATTGGTTTAGTGAAATCTGTCCAGCAGAATGCGATGATGCATCAAAGACGACTCGTAATCTACTTGTACTCTTGTCATTTCTGACCACAGCTCTGTGAGGCAAGTAGAAGCAATTCTCTTCATTCAAAGTTTCGTTTTCCTTTGTAACAGGCTCTATAATGTGCTCTTTTTGATAATCTTCTAAAACTTTGTTGTATTCAAAAAAATAGACTGGATCGTTGATGAAAGATTTTTTCAAAGACTGAAATCTTCTACTGGCGACTACCTTATTATTATGTAACATACTCTTTAATTCAGGTTTCCAGGGCAACTTCACTTTGTAGCGATTATTTGCATATGAAATTCCTTCTTCAAAATTCTTCATTATCTCTTTTTCGACATTATCTTTAGTTTCTGTGTCCACATTAATCCCTAAGTTTTCCAGCTCCCAAAATTCTCTTAGTTGATCGGAGATGGATTTTTCTTCGACGATAATTTTGAAGCTACATAGATCTTTATGAATGCTTCCTTGTCCCTGAAGACACCAGCCAAAAATGGTTTCTGAAGCTACCAGTTTATCGTTCAATCTTCTAATTCTACCACTGACAATGTCAAAATAAAAATCAGCTCCAACTAAAATTTCTATCTTATTTTCTTTAGAGTCATAGGAATCAGCTAACTGTAAGCCTCTCAACTGCTTATATGCTTTTTGAATGTTGGTATCAGGTGCTGGTAAATTAGTAGCAGATATTTGATCGGTGACTAGAGCTTCAAGTTCAATATTTAAAGAAGGTTGATCCCTATTAGCTAATCTTATTTTAACAACATCATAAATTTTCTCTTGAGCTCCATCAGCTCCGAAGGCATAAACAGATAAGGTTTCCGATCTTACAATGGGAAGTTTTAATCTTTTTGAAACTTCTTCTAAAACGAATGTTCGCATGGATCCATTATCTAATAATATTCTAACAGGTGAAGTTTCTTCATTTAATGATGATTTAATCATAGCGGTACATGTTTGCAAATAAATTCCAATAGTGGATTTAATCAACGAATCAGTTTTATAAACTTCATGGCATTGCGAAATAGCAGTAACAATTTTAGTTTCGTTTTTATCCTCAGCTTTACCAAATTGATAGCAAATTGTTCTGTTGTGTTTATGATTACATATATCGCAAAATGTCCTTTTCTTACAGTCTCTAATTCTATGATTCTTTTGAAGGCACAAAAAGCAACGAGCTTGTTTTCTTAACAAATCCTTTTTTTCATCAATATTTACATTGTTGCAGTGTTCCGAACTATGAGTTTCTTTACAAAAGATACAATTACTTTGTGTGACAGGAGCTAAATATTCTACTGTTTTGTTTACATTTGAATTGAAAGGGCGATTTTGATTTCGAGGTGACTCACGCGAATTGCCAAATTGTTGTTTTGCGACAGTATTATGATTAATGAAGTTTTTCTTTCTATCTACCCTCGAGTTTTGGAATGAAACAGATTCCCTACATTCTATTTCAATTTTTAGAAAATTTATCAGTTCCATTACATCAAAATCACTTAGATTTGCTTTATCTAATTTTCTACGGTTAAAGCTTAAAGCTAATTCTTCAGGAATTAATTTCATCAAAATGGGGTACAATAAATGTCCATACATTCCGGAAGTTACTTTTAAAGAGTCCAAACTTCGAATTTGTACTTCACAAGTGTCATATAATTTTCTTAATCCTAAAACATTATTAGCATCTTTAACAGGATAGAGATTTAACAATTTGTTCATATGAGCATTTATAACTAATTCATCTCTACCGAATCTTTCTTTTAATAGTTTAACAGCTTTTCCATAATTTTCCTCAGAAAGCGAAAACCCATTAACAACATTAGCTGCAGCACCTCCTAAAAGTGATTTTAAATACGAGAATTTGTCTATTACAGATAATGTTTCATTTTTATCAATTGTACTTTGAAATTGATTCCAGAATTCTATCCAAACACACGGATCTCCATAATATTTTTCTATCGATAATTTAGGAAGTTTAACATTATTATTTATTTTCCGATTCAAAACTTCTGTGGCTATAGTATTGTTGGAATGTTCTTGTGCCTGAATTAAATTTACCCTATCATAATTATTAGCAGTTGCATTACGAAGAAATGATTTTATCTTAGAAGAAAGTTTCGAATTCCATAAAACAATTTTCTGACCATATTCCATTGCAGATTCAATTTCTGCATCAAAATCATTTTCATCTACAATTAGAGATTGTATAGTATTATCTAAATCATTTATTTGTTTTAATCTACTAGTCAAAAAATCTAAATGTTGTTCTAGTTCAGCATCAGTATTTATTTCATCAAATTCTTGTTCTAATTTGTTAATATATTTTGTTATGCTAGAACGTAAAACGCCTCTAATTTTTCTCTGTTTAGTTAATTCTTCCATATTTTAAAAATTCTTATCAACACTAATAATCAAATTTATAATTTGTATGATGCTTCAATATTTAGTAAATATGTAAACAAATACTGCATCACACAATCAAAACAAAACAACTTTTAACAAAACAACTAACAACTGCTTTAAATTTGAAGCATCAAATTATCTAAATCTTCATATAGATCAAATTATCAAATATTCCTACCTTTCTTTTCTTTACACTTCCTGATCAATCCGAAATCGAAACAATCTATAACAACAAGAATGTTGTTTCGCGGCGGCGATGCACCAAATGGCTAACGGTGGTTCATCTATAAAATCTGATTTTAGAAATTCTATCAGGAAGTGATCAACATAATTCTAAAATTTCGATTAAGAGGAAATCAACGCAATTCTAATTCAACAGTCAAATCTAAGAATATTTTAAGTATTTAATAAGAGAAAAGAAAAGAGATTACATTTTTAAAGCTCAACAGCTACATGAAATTCTAAACATCGAATGAATATTAATATTCAGTTCTTTTTTTGTTTTTGGCAGTGCGCATGCGCGTCGTTACTTCTACGTAAGAAGAAAATTGTTACTTGACGGGAACAATAGTTTCCCTTCGACTTTTGCTTCATAAATTATTTTCAAAATATACATACGAAGATTTTAAATTGCGGTTTGTATTAAAATGAAAATAGATTCTCGGGTTAGTAACAAACTAAAGAGAATTTTAAAAATTACTTAGAAAATGTATTCAATCATTTAAATTAAAGTGTAAAAAAGTCTCTTATTTAAAAATTCGATTTCTAAGAAACTATTAGATTGATTTCGCTCAAATTTTGACTATTGTCATGTAAAATAACATTCTTTAAAATGATGTAAAAAATTGTATACCTTGCAATTCAAAATTTTTACAACTGTTGTGAAATAAAATAATAATAAAAAAATAATAAATATTTACTAAAAGCTTTTTTTTGCATGATATTATCGTTGAATAAAAATTTTTATATTAACATTAAGGGTCCAAACTTTGGACCGCTCTTTGACCAAATTATCGAAAACATATTTGCCAAATTGTGTCTATCCTTTCTTAACATAATCTATTTTGGGGGATAGAAATCTAAATCCGTCGAAAGGGACGTATGTTTATTCACGGAAAGTACGTTTTTGTGTCTGATTTCTTAACATTAAAATATCGTCTAAACCATTGGTTCTCAACGGGGGCGATACCGCCCCCCTGGGGGCAGTGGGACTATGCTGAGGGGCGGTGAACTTGTTTTGGGCAGTAGGGGGGCGTTGAGTATGTTTTGGGCAGTAGGGGGTGTTGAGCATGTTTTGTCATTCAAATTTAATTTTAAAACTTACAAATAAAATTATTAAATTAAGATTAATTTAATAAAAAAAAATTATAATAAAGAAAGAAAGATTAAATTAATATAATAAATAAAGATTATCCTATACATTATTTGAAACAGCAATAAAACGAACTTATACGACACCTATTTTTCGATACGAACCAACACAGCTCAGCGCATAAGCCAGTAGTTTTTGCCTCTGACTCATTTAAGCCATTTGGTGGAAATTGCAGTACATGCGCTTTCAGTATGAATGTTTGATTGAACCCGTGTTTCTTATAATGGTTTTCGTTAGCTTTCTAGAGGTTTTTTTCCCCAGTTTCGATTAGAACTCATAGTTTATTTGGCCAGGTACGTACGCGAATTAGTTCTTTATAGTCTCATAAATAATTTATTAATTTTGAGAAATAGTTGATTTTCTTTCATCGTTTGTATTTTGCTGACACCAACAATGTCGGTTGACAAAAAGAAGTGTCATCAATACAGTGTCACGTACTTGAAGTTGGGATTTGTTCAATTACTGTTGAACTCTCAATTACCCATGTGTTTACTTTGTAATAAAGTTTTATCTAATGAGGTAAGGAAATCTTACCGTTAGCAAGAGCATTTGCAAAAAAACTAGATATAGATTTGTCATTTTTGACGAACGTCTTTTTTCACGTTTCTGAAGGCACCTTCGGTCTCAGGGTTACTAGTAACGTCATCACAAAAATGCGACGATGGTTTGATCGCTTCTTATAATATATCAAAATTTATTGCTAAATCTGGGAAAGCTCAAACCATCTGAGTAGAGTTGATACTGCCATTTGTCAAGTAAGTTTCAGAAACAGTTTTACATCATCCAATGTAATAAAAAACTATCCCATAAGCAACGATTCAGTGCGGCGACGAAATGATGAGATGGGTGAAGACGTTGAAATTTCTTTATGCAAACTTTTGATGTCCAACGAATTTTCCCTTTATGTTGATGAATCTACCTTGCCAGGTAATGCAGGTTTTACTGTAGGCATAGGTCCGGTTTGAAAAGGAAGGGAAAATTATTCAAGTTATGTTTTTTGCAGGAAGCTTGATTGTAGATATCAAAGGTAAATCTATTTTTAGTACTATCAAAGATTATTTTAAAGAGAAAAACATTCCTCTTGCGAATGTTATGTCCATTGCCACTGATAGGCTCCTGCAATGGTGGGTCGACATCGTGAGTTTATCTCCCTTTTGGAAAGGGAGGTACCAGATATTTTAGCTGTTCACTGCGTGATTCACAGACAGTATTTAGTAAGAACTAGTGACTGTTTCAGTGACTGTTTGCATCAATCATTGCAATATGCCGTATCTGCTGTGAACAAAATTCACAGTAATGCTCTCTAAGATCGATTATTTAGACAACTGTGTAAGAAAAACGACGAAGAATTCAATCGCTTGCAATATGCACCGAGATTCACTGACTTTCCAAAAGCTCCTGTCTCAATAGGTATTGGAATCTTTTCGACTCTGTGCTTGAGTTCCTCGAAAACAGAAATGTAGCTCTAAGAGACAGATTGCTAGAATTTAAGAAAGACTTTGGCAGATTTATCTGTAAAAATTAATGGCATTAACTTACAACTTCAAGGCGACGAGCTCAATTCGATCCCTACAAAATAAGTTATTTTCGCCTTTCTAAAAAAACTGATTTTGTTTTAGCAGAATTTTGGTTGGAATGAGTTCAGCCATGCAGGCAAAATTCTCTCTGATGATGCACATGCACAAGAATATTGTCAACACCTTGACTCTTTGCACATGGACTTTTCTGACCATTTTAAAGATGTTTAATCCCTCGAAGTCCCTCAATGGGTTTATGAACCCTTTTGTAAAAATTGAAACAGCAGAGGTTCAGATTTACGAGGAATTGGTCGAACTTTTAACTAATGAAACTTTGAAATGGTGATCGTGTCACAGAATTTTTACTTAACACTAAAAAGACTGAAATACCTATATTGCTCAAAAGCAGTCAAAATGACTGCATAGAATAACTAATGAATAAAGAAAGCATAACTAATGTATAAAGAAATTTGTTTAAAATAAAATGTAATATTTTTGTTATTATTTTCAGTTATATAACAAGTTATTTGTAAATATTAACGATAAAAAAATTATATGTTGTACAAAAAGTCACAAAATTCTAAGAAATTGTGTTATCATTGTTTTTCTAATTGAAATTAAAAAGCAGTCAAAATGACTTCCATGGGCAATCTAGTGTTAAAGGTAACAGTCGTCTCTATCTTGGACTGTAGACTATCGTTAAAAAATTTTTAATTGCTTTCCCTGCCTCCTAACTTATCGAATGTGGATTCAGTGCTGTTACGGATCTTGTCTTTAAAAGAAGAAATCGACTCGAAATTGTGCAGATGTGGGTATTTGCATCTTCATCTCACTAAAAGTATTGAACCGAGCGTTAAGGAATTGGTTCTAAACCATTAAGTACAATCATCCCACTAACATAGTTACTTGAATGTTTCGTTGATACTACTTTTTAGTGTAACAAAATTATTTTGGGTGTTATTTTAATTATCTAATTTAGAATATATTATTCTTTTTAAGCATAGGTTTCTTAGTTGTATTTTTTTCTCTCCATTAAACGTATTTATTTTGATCATAACAAATAGACGGCGATTACCTGCCGTAAGAAAATTATCGAGTTAATTCATTCTTTTTTGAAAAACCAAACAAATTCAAAGCGTAAAATAATTGCTTAAAAAATTTGCCTCCTATAATTCAGCACACATCCCTCCGTCCCCATGCTCAAAATAACAGGATTTTTATATAGGGGGGCGTTGAAATATTTTTTGCTCCTTAAGGGGGCAGCAACGTTAAAAAGGTTGAGAACCTATGGTCTAAACTAATTAATTAGCATATTTGAGGTTACTTCCTGGAACTATTATTGAGTCCTAGAACGTTAGTATACGATCATTGGATCAAAAGTTACTGAAAGTGTTCCGTTTCTTTTGCTCATTGTACATTGCAATAATACCCAAAAGTACAGTCAAACCCCGCTATAGTGAACCTTCAAGGGACCGAAATTTTGGTACACTATAACCGGGAGTTCACTATATCCGTTCCGCAGGCAATTTAACTAATGGTTCCCAAACTCCTTCCGTTTATTACACATTATTTAAAATAAATGACTGAAAAATATTATTTAGTAGCGAAAATTTTTTTATTTTTCATTACTTTTCGTCTTGCTTACAAAAAAAAAAAAATCATTTAGTAATCTTTAGCTGATGAGCAATCCGGACAGAAAAATCATATTGATCCCACTGACACCTTACAGGTGCACTATCTGCCAGCAGGGTTGGAAATATCTACTTGGCTTGTTTAGGGATGGGAAAGTGGGATAAAAGAAGCTTATCGCTAAATTCCCCTTTATAGATGGCTTTAAAAATCGGTATATGTATTTATTTTAAAGTAAAAATTTCAAAATTATTACAAAAAAATGAAGAAAAAAATCAGTTGAAGACGGAAAAAAGTTCATTATATCCAGCTTCCTCATTTTTTTCGGTTCACTATATCCACAAAAAATAGCATTATACGTGTATAGCAAGGCACGGAACCTAACATTTCGTTCACTATATCCGGGAGTTCACTATAAGCCGTGTTCACTATAGCGGGGTTTGACTGTATTTGAAAAGTAAAGATTTTGTGCATTGCAATAATATCCAAATAGGTAGAATTAAGATTGTGCTGGTAGTAAAATGTAACTAAAATATAAGACAAGTTTATTAAAAAAACGATAGCTAAGGTATTATATTTCTAGATAATATCGAAACGTAAGAAGCTTGTTTATTATAATGTAGACAAATTATAAATGAAGCAAAAAGTAACTTAATTAAAAACAACACATTAAGCACTGTTATGAGCACAAATGAACAGGTGTATTAAGTAGATCACTGTTTTCATATTATTGTATAGTACTGCAATGATGAAGGTACTTTTGTGTAACAACTTACAACAAGGTACTTTTGTGTATGTTGCCTGCTTTATAAATCTTTAAAATCGTGTTTATTACGTTTTGATTTTATCATTACGAAGTTATTTTAAATTTCTTACTAAATCTTTTGTTTTATAAATTAGGTTCACGTAGTTTTAATTCCGAAATGATGAAAGTACTTAAGCATAGTAACTTTAGTATAGTACTTTACTTATAGTACTTTAGCATTTGTGTTTATTGCGTTTATTATTATTATTATTAAACGTTATTACTAATGTTTAACGTAAACATAATGAAGTTATTTTAACTTTTTTATTAATCATCGTGAACTTCATTACGAAACTTTTTGTACTCTTTTTTATATTATAATTAACGAGAATTTTATTCTTAAACATTGTCTATGACGTCATCTGCTTCATGAACAAGTTCATAAAGCAGACGTTTGCTCCAGTGCTATGCAAAAGTACTTCCGTCATTTCATTATTAACAAAAGTACCTCTGACAAAGGTGCTTAAGAACCAAAATGATTATTTGAGTTATGAATCTGTATATTTGTACTTATTACGTTATTTTTCCTTAATTTAACAGTAATATCGTTTAACAACACGCATTATAAATCAAATTTGAAGTAAAGTAAAAAATAAATGAAAATTTCACTTTTCAAGAAATTCATTCATTTACTTCATGAAATTCACTTTACTGTTACTCATTTTAAAGCTTAAGAAAATTAACATTTGGAATGATTGCCAAAAATAATTTTTCCGCATAAAATATGAGAGAAAGGAAAATTCTCTCATATTTTCCGCATTATATTCCTTATGAATGAGTAATGATATGGCGTTAAGGGTAACAGTTTTATTATTAATGTATCTGCTAAATTTTGTAATTCTCTGACAAGAAGAATAAACAAAATAATTCCCACGAGGTTTTCGCAATAGTTAGAGTAATTTTAATTTTTAACGAAATGCAGGTAAACTGCAATAACGAGAAATTTGTTTGACGAGATGATGATTGCTTTTTGAGGTAACTCTTGAAACATTAAGCTTCGCTAGCGCTGCACTTAATAACAGTAATTCTCTTTATTAAAAAGTAAATACAATGAAAAAACAATTCGATTTCTTTCTATGCACTTGCAATTGTTTTCTGTATTGCATCATATTTTACTTAGGCTTATACTTTGACTAATGATGCATAGAAGTTTAATAAATTGCTTTAAATCTTTCCTTTTTGTGTCGAGATATTTAATAGGGGTGATCATTAACAAATGGCACAAGTGACTTGATCACGAAATATTACAATGCTTTTTTTTTTCTTTTAAAATGGAATAAAAATTACAAGGATTCGTCAGAATTTTTCGATGTTGTTATTGGCTCTATTAACTATTATATGTATAAGCTTTCCAACAGGGGTCATGGGTGGGTTAAAATTCTACTTGCTATCGGTTTCGCAATGAAAAAGTTTTGCGATTTTCTGGGCCAAGTAACAATTCGACTTTAGAAGTTCCATTGTTTATCGACTTAGAATCAAAACTGAAGAGTGCCAAGCGAGTGTTTCATACGAAAAAGAAATTGCTCAAGTGTATATGGGCCAAAATATAAAGTTTTACTGCAGATCGTTAAAATATGTTAATTTGTGCGTTAAACTTCTTTTTTAAATATAGACTTAAATAACGGTCTAAAAATTTTTTTAATGAGGTTTTAAAAAACTTTAATAAAATTGAATTTACGAAAATTTTTAGGGCCCCGTGTGCCCAGCGACGATTTGCCTATGCTTATTACTTCATTTAACGTTAATAATTAAGAATTTACTTCTACAAATCTTAGAATTATTCAGACAACTGTGTTATAGAAAATAACGAAAAAAAAAAAAAGAGTTTAAAATTGTTCTCTAATAATGTAAATAGAAAAATGGTAAAGAAGAAAAAAAAAGCAACGAAAATGTAAAAAGCAACGAAAAATGTTTCTCCATTACCTGTGTTGAGAAACAGTATTCATTTATGTTTGCTTTGTAATTTGTCCATCAAAGTCTTTTTTTCTAAACATAAAATTCTGTTCCAACTTCTTGCTTCGTTGCTCATTATGCGTGAAAACATTTTTTTCTGTTAGCATTTTTGTCACTTCGCTCACTTTGTCATGACAACTAGTCTTTTTTTTTCTTCACCTTATTCATGCCTTCTATTTAAAAAAGGAAAAAGAGTCAAATTGTTCATTCGAAATGGTTCGTTTTTCAACGCGATTGCTGTTTCATCCGCACGTATTTTTCCTAAGTTTTATTATTTAGTGCTCACATTTAAAATTCCGTAGTTTAACATATGAACATTTTGGTTTAACTTCTTCACAATTTTGGAGCACGTGATCTTATTTGTTCACAATTTTTAACTGCAGCTAACGTTCAAACTTATTTTGAATTTGTTTGATTTTGAAGGGGGGGGGGAACTTCACAATTATAATTTTAGTTAAAAATCTTCTGTTTACTTTAGGAGGAAAATATTGTTTTATTCAATAAGGTCTTCGAGTGCCTTCAGATATGTGCCAAATATTTTAAACTTATGCTAATTTCTAACATACTATAACTAATATGGTTAATAATGATTAAATTCCGAACTTCGATAATCAAATAGGGGTGTATATAAACTGATATGCATAAATTACTTTATAGTAAAGCAACGCGAAACTAAATACGCATCGTTACACTCCTTTAAGCTGATTAATTTATTTTTGATGTTATATTTTTTTCTTTGATAAAAGTGGGAGATAATATATCAACCCTGAAAGTTACGAGGTTATTCTTAATTGCATTATTTTTAAAAAGTTTGTCATTTTCTATTGCGCAATGAAAAATGCTGTTTCTTAAATGATTCGCCCATTCACTCAATTCTCCGATTCACTGATTCGCCCATTCACTAATATGCCCTTCCAATGATTCTCCGATCCTCTGATTCATCTATTCATTAGTACGCTTATTTAATGATTCTCTGATGCTTTGATATGCCGATTTTCTAATATGTTGATTGGATTACTTACGAATACTCTTAACTGAAATCTTAAATGTAAATGTTTTAAGATTTTCCAGATATAAATTTCAATCCCCGCATGTTTCAATGATTTTAAGAAATTCCTTAGGTTGCTGCTTTAAAGTTGATTAAGTGACAATTTTTTTTAATTATATAAATTAATAATTCAGACAATACATATGTTTTTAAAAATGCGTTGTGATAGAATGAATTTGATGAAACAGCCGAAAATATAAAATAAATACAAAATTACGGTGCAATTGTTTTAAAATTAAAGAACTGTGTGTTGTTTAATTAAAATAAAAGCTGCAAAATATTAGTAGTATGATAATTTTTTTCAAATATTCTTTTTGTTGCCTTTTCTGATTGCTTTTACAAGATTTAATTTTAAATTTGTTTTATAATATTTTAACGCGTGAGATGCTTTTGCATTTGAAAATTAAATACACTGGTGGACAAAATTAAGACAACATCAGAATTGGACACAGCTTCAATGGGCTAATGTGCTCTTCACCGATGAGTCCAGATTCAGTCTACAACCTGATTCTGGACGGTTATTGATATGGAGGGAACCTGGATCCCGATACCATCCCAGCAACATTATCGAAAGGGACCATTATGCTGGTGGAGAACTCATGGTTTGGGCAGGGATCATGCAAGATACCCGCACACCGCTCCATGTGTTTGACAATGGTTCCGTGAATGCCCCGAGGTACAGGTAGGAGATCCTAGAGCCCTATGTGCGTCTTTTCAGGGGCGCTGTTGGCCCTGAGTTCATTTTTATGGACAACAATGCGCGACCACATAGGGCTCTCATGATTGAGGTGTATCTGGAAAGCGAGGATATTCAATGGATGGATTGGCCAGCCAAATCCCTTGACCTGAATCCTATTGAACATGCTTGGGATGCTCTTGGGAGAGCTATTGCGATGCGCCACCCCCCCGAACCATTCTGGAGTTAAAAATTGCTCTGGTGAAAGAATGGGAGGGTCTTCCACAAGTCCTCCTTAACTCCCTTATTACCAGCATACATACTCGTTGTGCATGCTGTCTGTCTGTCAGGGGTGACCATACACCATACTAGAGGCAACACACACTGTACAAGCCCACTTTTATTGTCATCTTTTATCCTTAAGTTCAGACTACATTGGACTTATTGGCAATAGGTCTTACCAGTGAATGGCACTTTCATTTTTGTTTTGCATACTTTATTATCATGGAATAAGCTATATCCATACCAAATTTCATTTATTTATATTCAGTATTTTTTGAGATATTTGGGAATATGTCTTCCATCTCTTAATTTTGTCCACCAGTGTATTTGTAATATGAAAACATTTTTCATACATTCTTTTTGTTGACTTTTCTGATTGCTTTTACAAGATTTAATTTTAAATTTGTTTTTATAATATTTTAACGCGTGAGATGATTTTGCATTTGAAAATTAAATAAATAAAAGATAAGGAAATAAAATGAAATATTCGTAGGTTACTTATCAGTTCAGTGATTCTCTATGTCAAGGTTACGCATTTTCTCTTCCTTGTTTCGTTTTAGAGTAAAAAGGAAAAGAAAAAAGAAGAATAAAACCAAGATAGTTTTAAATGGGTTTCAGTCGAATGTTGAGGCTGTCAGATGCTTAGTTTTTTCTTTAGTCTTTTCTTTTTCCTTCCAAGATGTTCGCTTTTTTGGACGGGTGAATGTTAAACTGGATTAATACTGTGTTTTTACTTCCTTTTTTTATGCTCTCAAAGAAGAAAGATGGCTTTGTTCGTTTTATGCCATAAAAAATATTATGCTTGGAAACTGTGTCAGTAAATTTCGCAAGCTCGGAAGTCGAGTCTTCAACCCGGAAAATATTAAACATAGATGCTGTGTTAGCTATTCAGTTCCGAAATCGGCGGATATTTGTTTATTTGTAACACAGTGTGAGTTAAAGATGATTAGATAATTTTATTTTATAACCCTCGTTGAGCAGCCGACCCAATTTTGAGTTTACGTCTACCAATGTTCAACTCCGTAGCCTTGTAACTTTAAAATTAATCCAGAAGACAAGGGAACTCTTGGATCAAATATTGGGAGAAATTTTCCTTCGTGGAGGACTTTTTGATGGATCTAAAACGCACTTGCGTTACATAGAAAGGAAAATCACGAAAACCCTCCACGGTTAGACGGTGACTCCAACCCATGATCCATCTACCACTGAGGTTATTTTACATCAGCACAGTGGTCAGTGCGAACTGTGTGCGGAATTCGTATCGACCAGCCGACGGATTCGAACCCGGTTCACGCCATTGGAAGACGAACGCTCTATCTCCTGAGCCACCACGGTTCTGATTAGATAATTTATGTGATTGAAAACTACCTGCAAAGTTAAGTAATTCATTAAAACTCGAAAGTGCGTCCTTTAGTCATTTGTCAACATCAATTGGTTGCCTAATGCAAATGATCTCCAAAATGTTTTAAAATCTATAACAACTGCAAAGTGCACAAATGTATCAAAAAGTCCTCCAAAACGTCCTTAGTTACACCGCTAAACATAATGGTGTCCATCCTTTTTTAAACATTACTGTTCAATTTTTACATTCGTTCTATTTTTCTACTACAATGTAGAAATTTCTACAATTCTGCGTTCGTTATTAAAGCCACCTTGCAATTGCGTTTCTGAAAAAATGATTTCGAATTCTATGACTTAAAAATATTAGTAGGCTATCTATTTATTAGAAAGTCATAAAAAAGAACAAAAAAAGGTATAAAAAAGAATTTTTAAATCGTTTAAGAAAACATTGAACTTTTAACAACCATGAATACTAAAACTAAAAAATATTACAATGTTACTTTTGCCAGTATTAGAAAGTAAATTAATTTATTTCAGCGAAGAGTAAACAATGTCAATGTATAAAAAAATAATGTTTTTTTTTTTAAAAAAATGGTTTATTTTGCAGTTACACTGTAACCGAAATAAGGAATTAAATTGAGGCTCGTTTACGTTAACGTTGAACCGATAACAGGGTACCATTTGGTACCCTATCAAGGTTGCAAAAAAATTTGCATTATTCTATTGCTCAATACGATACAAGATTTCCTGCTGCATAAATTTAAAATCTAACTATGAATTGTAAACTAATTATGATTAAAATTTAAAAAAAGAAAAAGAAAAAAAGAAAGAAACAATTTAACGTAAAAGTAAGACAAAGCAGGCAAAAGAAAGCTCTTGATAAGTTTCATCTGATTTGTAACAATTTCTGTGAAGAATCTTTGTATGAAAAATTAAAACGCGTAAATAAATAGTAATTATTCTTACGTAAAAATAAGTAATTAAGTAAAGTAAAATTATCAAAAATGTTATAATAATTAAGTTAAAATTTAGTATTTCGTCAACACTGAAAAATTCTAGTAAATTTTCTATCGGCGTTTACACACTCTCAGAAAAATTGGTACTGCGTTGATCCATAACACCGTGCAAATATGCTAAAACCTTAATAAGGTGCGAAATTGAGCTATGTTTTTATCCAATTGGAACTTAATTTGCAATTAAGTTTAAGAAGCTTTGATTTACCTATGATTTTACTTACGATGATAAGTTATCGTAATAAACTAGTTTCACTGAAAGTTTTCAATTCCTTAATTCGATTTTCGAAAATGCATATTTTCACTTTCATTTGCTAAACATTTTTAACTGTTATCAATAGTTTTTAAACATTAAATTTGGATAATAAAAATTTTAATTTAATCAAACGTTGCAATTTTTAAATATTTTTTTCTCCATAAATTCTGAAATTGTCAATCTCTAAATTAAACAAAAGCAAAACTGCTATAGCGATGTTATTTAAATGACGAAATTTATCCCTACTTAACTAATAGATTTAAAACGTTAAACTCGTTATTAAAGCATAAAGAACAAATTTAATTGTAACAGTTTTTACATCAAAAGAAGAAGAAGAAAAAAGTCACAAATTTATAATTATTGACCCACATTATGTTGCACAAAATAGATATTCAATTCATGACAGTCGATTACGTCACTTGTTAAACAACTAAAAACGAAACGATAATGAAAACAAACATAACCAAACGATCCACGTTTCCTTACCTTCACCCTTTAGCCTGACTCACCAGAGTTGTTCAGTTTCAAGTGCAGGTCATACGAACGATGCGCGGTCATAGTAAAAAAAAAATCTTCAAAACCTTGTAATCATTATGTAATGATTGTATGAAAAATATACCTATAAAAATGGGTCAATCTACTGTGTGATAAGAAAACTTGCCTTGATCTTAATTTGTGTGATACTATATTAAAAAAAGGCTGAAAACATTTCGACAAAAGGTCATCAGGCTGAATATGATGGCATAAATTATTCATTTCACTTTGTTTGTTTTAGATAATATAAATAATAACTTTTAAACAAAGATTTATATAAAAGAGTTGCATTAAATCAAAAATAAAAAGCAAAAAGCTGTTTGATTTAAATTTTTGTGCTTTTATACATCGTTAGCATCATATTGAGCCATACATGAAGATCAAGGGGGAAGAACGGTTTATGTCCATAGAAACTGATTCTGATAATAATAATAATAAAAAAATTTATTTTCAAGTTTTGAGAGATTTTGGTCGCAAGTATACGACTGAAATCGCAAAACCATGCACCGATGTTACAAATATTTACTGACACCCCCTAAAATTTTCAGAACAATTCTTATAATTTTTGATGTTGAAAAAGAATAAAATTTGAAAATCGAGTTTGGACAAGTACCGTTTCTTTTCCCAAAACTCCTCCCCTATCAATCGTATTCTCACTAGTATTGTATATATCTTCTTTCATTATATTCCACCATTCTACTCTTCTTAGTTCATAAAATTCTCGTTGTCTCAGATTTCTCGAAAACGTTTTTCAAGAGCTGTGAATCTTGATCTTTAGCAGCCTTTATGGGGACACTAGTGTCGTAGAGTTTTCTTTTGGGGACGATTTAACCTTGTGTTATCTTTACTGATGACTTATTAATATTGTTTTTCGCGCCTTTAAGCAGCCTTAAGGGCTTAAGAGATAAAGAAGCCAATTTCTTTTTTCGGAGGGTGTCATTTATGCAGGTCATCAAACTGATTTTCCACATTTACTGATTTATCAATACTTAGTCATCCTTAAAATGCAATCAATGGCGTTCCTCCCTTTTGATCTTCATATAATATCGATCAAATTTTCTAAACCACAATACGTTGCCAAGATGAATCGTATTATAGTGCAAGAGCGTTCGCCTTCCAATGATGTAAACTGGGTTCGAATCCCAGCGATTGCTGGTTGATACGATTTCCGCACCCGGCTCTCACCAACCACAGTGCTGCCGTAAAATATCTTCAGTGGCAGACAGTTGACGCGTTACAGTCCTCCTGCAGTCAGGAAAACCGTGGTCGTGGTTTTCCTCTCTATGTAACGAAAATGAGGGTTAGTTCCATAAGAAAGTCCACCACGAAAGCAAATTTCTCGCAATATTTGATCCAGGAGACTTCCCTTGTCTTCTGGATTTGGTTTAAAATAGCAAGGCTACGAAGTTGAACATTAGTAGTCGTAAACCCAAAATTGGGTCGACTGTTTAACTACGGTTATAAAATATAGAAAAATTAATACTTTTAAAACGTGATTACATGAAAAAGTGATTTAACTTGAACGAAGCACTGCTAAATTGAATGTCTAACCAGGTTTGCTGCAAATTTGCACCGTATTATGGTTAAAATTACCCATATAACATACCTGCCAACTCTTCCGGATTTTCCGGAAGATTTTATTTTCATATTTAAAGTGGTAGTAAATATATACTATTTTTTCTTTTATAAACTTAATATTTAAATGATTTTGATCACCACTATTCTTACAAAAATTAAGCACACATATTAATATGCGTTACTATTATGGTTGTCAATTTAAGTTTTTTCAAATGCAACGTATTTGTTTGCTTAAAATTGAAGTTTTAATTTCATTTTAATGCCACTGGGAAAAATGCTAATGGAAGGGATTAAAAGTTGGCAGGTATGATATAATGGTTTTATGCTGAATCAATTTTTCTGGAAGTGAAAGGTACCATAAATTTCTATTATTTTGAATTTTTGTGTTATATGTGAGAATTATTAATAAGGAATGACCTAAGTAAAGCTTTCAAATAAATAAACTATAAAAAAAAGTTATTTTCAATATTTTGTTACAAAAAATTATAGATCTTTGACTTGTCTACGTTTTTGAGAACAAAAAACACATGACATGAAAAAAAATACATTCATTCAAAAAGCATTATAAATATTTTTAATATCTATTTTTTGTTTAATTTCCCCCCTTTTTTTGTTGAAAAGGAAATTAGTTTTTGACTCTAAAATTGCAATAAATGTTTTTTTTTTAACTGGGATCGAAAATTAAACGGGGAGTTGAGATTTGCCAACAATTTCATTTTGTAGTGTTTTTTTTACAGCCTATTATTTTTCGTATTATAAAATTAAATTAAATTTACTCATTAAGCCTATATATATATATATATATATATATATATATATATATATATATATATATATATATATATATATATATATATATATATATATATATATATATATATATATATATATATATATATATATATATATATATATATATATATATTTATATATATATATATATACAGTTTTACCATTAAAAATAATATAGTTAAACTGCATTTTTTTAAACTCTACATAATGTTTGTGAGGGTGGAATTCTGAAATCAAAATGTCGATTGTTTTATGACACAATCTAATTTTTTTTAAAAAAAACTACATTTTTTAAGGTGGTTAAAAAAGGAGATTTGTTTTTGCCGGATCTAATACAGAAAATGGACCACTTTTGATATTTATCTCCTATCGCCCACCGACAATTTTTCACCCCCACGTCTCTCAAAATTGATGCTCAGTATGCGTTTTTCGTTTTAGGTCAGACAAAAATAAAATTATTATCTTCTTCTTAATCTGCTTAAAAAAGAAGTTTTTTTCGATATTTAGTTTATTTATTATATTACAGTATTTTTCCTTAAATGGAAATTTTAATGTAAAGTGTGATTACAAATGATAGAATTAACTAATATTCAGTTTTCTGTGATCCTGTACTGATCCAGGCTATCACTAATTGCAGCCAATCTCCTGTTTTTGCCTCAGTAAAGCTGCGTCAGTCCGTACTGTATTTAACCTTCACAAAAATCCCAAATCAGTTGTCTGAGTCATGGTGGCTCAGGGAATAGAGCACTCGCCTCCCAGTTAGGTGAACCGAGTTCGAATACCAGCAATGGCTGAGAATCGAATTCTGTATTCTGCTTGCGCCGAAGAATGCAGACGAAAAATATCCTAAGTGATAAATGCTTATCCATCATGGCTAAGAATTCCTTTACCGGAGGTTTTCGTAGTTTTCATCTCCATGTAACGCAAATGCGGGTTAGTTTCATCAAAAAAGTCCTTCACGAATGCAAATTTCTCCCATTACTCGATCCAGTAGTCTACTTGATCCGGTAGTAATACTTGATCCAGTAGTAAGTGATCTTTTCCCCATGCCTTCTGGATTGGGTCCAAAATTACAAGGCTACGGAGTTGAACATTGGTAGTCGTAAACTCAAAATTGGGTTGGCTTTTCAACAATATATATAAAATAAAATTAATATAAAATTAAAATAAAATCAGTTGCCTAGCAACATATTCCGTCCCACAACGAAATTCCAAAAAATAATATCCCAGATAAATTAGCAAAAAAAAAAAAAAAAAAAAAGACGTAACATTAAACAAACCTCTTTTGAAGAAGTTTTCGAATGACGACCATGCACGATTGCCTCTATATCCTCTTTTGCAGAGAGATTTCTTTAGAGGTACCCATCTCACTAGAAAGATTCTATCGCTATTGGGGGGCTAGGAAACTTTTGTTTAGTTTAACAGTCTTTCATACAGTCTTTTATTGTTCTGTTTTGTTTGTTTGTAATCTGCTTGTTATTAGTCCTTTTTTGCGATTCTTTTTTTTGGCGAATGAATTTTGTTTATGTTTTTGTTATTCTCGCCTTGCTGCATTAGAATTAAAAGGAAAAAAAAGAAACTAAAATTTAAAACGACTGAAGTAATTATGTTACCACGTGTTGTAATTGATTTCGTTTTTTCTTCTAGTTTTCAGTTTTCAAACTCATATGTATTACTCACGTTTTCTTTTTTTTCTTCAAATAACTAATAGTTATGTAAAAAGAAAACAAACTTCCGATTGTAAAACTCGTGTTGCGCAAAGAAGTGTGTATGGCCTCTTGGGCCTCATCTTTGCCCGCGGTCTACTTTCTCTTGAAGAAGAATGTCCTTGGAATTCGTTACGGCCTGGCTCAGTAATTGACCCACTTACGTGATTGAAAATATTATTTTGAGTTGCTCAGGAAAATATCTGGGTAGTTTTAAAATAAATTTCAATAAAAAATTATTTAAGGTTATGAATAAAGAATAAGGTATATTACCAACAAAGTTGGAGGACTGGTATTGTGTACAATGCCAAAAATCGACTAGCAAAGTGATTAAATGTCTTTCACATTGCTTTAGCTTTCTGTTTAATTTCAAACGAAAAACCGGCAATTTAGGAAATGTCAATATTTCATACTTTCGGCATCAATGCCTGAACCATTACCCAGTATTCTCTACTCAGATGGATTCTTGATATGATATTTATATATTACGAAGGGAAAAAAACCCGGTTAAAGTAAAAATTATGTGTTCATAAAAAATTGATTTGGAGTTGGGTGTAAAAGTTGAGTTAAGGGTTTCCTAAGGAAGCTGATTTAATTATTAAAGAAAATGCTACTTTTCTATGATCTTTACCTATGTAATACTTCATTTACAAAAATGAAGGAAGGACGGATTAAAATGTGCGTTTTTTCTTTATCCGAAGTTTCAAATAATTTCAAGTTATCAAAAGTAATGCTGGTGTGTAATATTTAGCTCGTAACATTATCATCGATGGCTTGTGTACATAATTATAGTTAGATAAGACTGGCATATGTCAATCGACGTGAAAACTCAGAATCCACCAAAAACTAACATTTTCCAAAATTTACATGGGACCAGAGAGATGGCGGAATTTGGCAACTAACAGCTCTCTTTGTATTAGGCTGTAGTACTGCTGATAATATTGTTATTATTAAATATGAATAGATGATAAGAAATATTAATAGAATAAAGACTAGAAGATATTCTATGTAAGTTTTTCAAACTGATCATAATCTACGTTGAAGAGGAACTGTATGGATGAAGAAGAGCATGGAAGAGGAAAATGAAATGCAAGATAATATTAACAAATTAATGGGGTAGACTATATGTGAGGGTGTCCCTTGATTCTCGTCAAGTTGTGATGGTGGATGATTGCCAAGCTGGGCGATGTTGAAACCCAATCGTGATTCTGATTTGTTTAGATTATACCGTTATTTTTAAATGTTCAACGGTACATGTGATTTCAGAGGTTCGTTAGTTCTACGTTGGATACCGGCTGGTAAGGTTACATTTGTTACTGGTTCTAAAAATGACTACATTGTGTCATTACTACTGTGATTTGCATTTTATTGGTTTTATTAATTTTGCTTATATTAGGTTCATTGCAATTTTATAACGTTTTGGCCGATGCTTCGTTGAAATTCTCCAATGTTTTATTGAAATATCATTATGTTTTGGCCGCCATTCCTGTTATTACGGTGTTCCGCGCAAACAGGAATGCAGCCAAGCACAAGTCGCCAATTTTGCCATGGGGCACCCTCAAGTATATTTTTACCATATTAATGCTAGGGGGTTAAGTCCCCTGTTTGCTGCCGCTCGCCAACTTCGACGATTGCTTGTTTGTTTGATCTTTAAAATGAGAAAAAAAAATTGGAACCTTTTTTTTTCAAAAGAAAATGTTAAAATGTTTTTTTTTTCTAAATTTAAATTTAATTTAAAACTTATTGAAAGAAAATGCTTACATATTTTCTAAAATTATGTATCACAGCTTAAACTTTTATGTGATTTGCAAATTTAAAAAGTATGTGATATATAATGAAGCAGTAAATATAGCTTTGTTATCAGTATGTTTTAAACAAATCTAGTTTAAATTAGATTTAGCGTCAGGTGTGTTCTACTTTCTTTAAAATAAAAATTTGTTCCTGTTATAGAAAATAGCTTAATATTTATTTTCACCTCATTTTGAGAAAATACAATTTTCATTTATTTAAAATAAGGTTTATATCGTCACTTCTTATTGTTAGATCTGAAGTCATTTAATTGCTTACGTTCCAACGTATGTTTATTGTTACGTTCAAATTAGAGTCACGCCCAAATATCAAAAGCAAACTCATATCGTTGCAATTAAGATTTGAAAACACTCACAAGAAGAGAACATCAGATAAAGAAAATTGTAGTTGCATATGGGGAAAATTTCTTTTGTTATATTTTCAAAAATTGAGTTTCAAAAACGAAAATGAATAAAATTTCGAGAACATGATGTTGTTATATTTTCTATCTTTATATATATATTTCGTCTGTTCGTGTGTATGTCACTGAACTCCTCCTAAACGGCTGGACGGATTTAAATGCAATTTTCTGTGTACCTTCAGAAGGATTCGAGAATGGTTTAGATTCACAATAGAACATTCTGCCACAAACCGTTCCAGCGGTATCAGCGAAAATCGAAATGGAATTTTCTGATTGGTTAAAAGTTAGTCATTGTTTTAAATTTTGCTGTACACGAATCAGTTTTCAAATATCTTGAAGATAACAACAGTGATATTTTCTATCTTATAGCTCTATTCTTTTAGAAAAGTAAATTACATATACTTTAATATTTAATCATAATTCGATTCTTTATTTCAGGTGAGCACAAGCACGTAAAATCAATGAGAATAAGTTTCGTAATTGGGTATAATATAGCCTACGTCACAGGTTGTGTTGTTCCTACCAAATTTAACCCATGAACGGCATTTTCTGCGAGCCTAACTTCAAGCCACAAATAAACAAGCGAAGTGTTCGATCGTTTAAATAGCTGCTCGCCAGATTTTATTGCATTATAAAGAAAAGCTATTGAAACTAAATACAACTAAATAAACAACAACAACTAAAGCAAATAACAACAACTACTAATAACAATAACTAAATAAACAACAACTAAATTCCATTCGTTTAGCATTGCGTCATATGGTGTTCCTACTAAATCGAAGTAGTTGTGTTTTTTTCATATTATACCCAATTATTGGTCGTATCACGGATTTAGTATTGTGAAAACTGTTTTATAAAAATCAAGGCAAAAGCAAATTTTATTCATCTTGCACGCTTTTAATAATTATTTATATTTAGTATGCAATTTTAGCTCAATTTAGTATGCAATTTTTCATTGCTGACAGTTGTCATATGAAAACTATTAGATTGTTTATTATTACAAAGTTTGCGAATTCACATTCATTTTAATTATTTCATTTAAAAAATAGGAGTAGACTATATTTGAGGGTGCCCCTTGATTCTCACCAAGTTGTGATAGCGGTTGATCTCCAAGCTGGCCGATGTTGAATCCCAATCGTGATTCTGATTCGTTTAAATTTCAGCGTTATTTTTAAATGTTCAACGGTATATGTAATTTCAGAAGTCCGTTAGTTCTATGTTGGATACCGGCTGGTTAGGTTACTTTTGCTTCTGATCAATAGGATCGAAGGTATGTGGGCAGTCATAAAAAAAAGGACTTTAGAAAAAAATGTCACCGCCATTCCGATACCACAGACGCAATTTTCAATTCATATTTCGCCGAATTTATGTGGCGATGGAGGAACACAGATTCTATTCATGATAAATTTAGACCGTATCTAACTGCTATTAGAGAATTCTGTGCACCTAAAACAGAGGAAATTCAAGCTTAATGAATAAGTGAGATGTTTTTTTTTCCTTTTCTTTCTGTGCTTACTCCATTAATTTTTATTTCGATTCAAAATGCATTTTATTGGGTTTTTTAATTTTGCTTACATTGGGTTCATTGCAATTTTATAAAGTTTTGGCCGATGTCTTGCTGAAATTTTCCAATGTATTATTAAAATATCATTATGTTTTGGCAGCCATTCCTATTACCGCGGTGTTCCGCGCAAACAGGAATGGTGATAAACATAAGTTACCAATTTCGTCAAGGGGCACCCACAAGTATATTTTTACCAAAAATAGATTTTTGTTTTAAATTTTATCATTATTATATTTCTTATTTAATTTATTTCATTTTTATTGCTTTTTTATTATTTAAAATAAATACGTGAATTTTCGAATTAGCAAATTTGCGACCACTGTCAACTTCTACATTTCTTTTTGTTTGAAAGAGAATATTTGAAAAAATATGCCGCCTAAACGAATCGCTCTTAGTCGATCAACATCTCAAGCACGCAAGAAGAGAACTAACCGTGTTTCAGAAAAATCGGAGCAACGGGAAGAAAGACTTGAAACTAATCGAGAACACAATGCTTTAGCCCGTTCCTTAGAAACGTCTGAGAAACAGGAAAGAAGACTGTTAACAAATCAACTACACGCTTATCAAGCCCGTTCGTCGGAAACATCAGAGCAACGGGATGCAAGAATAAAAATCAATCAAGAACGCACTTCGCTATTCAGACGCTGCCAATACTCTGATTTGAATATCAGTGCATTTCACTATGATCCGACAACCAACTATAGTCTTTCACCCAAGCGTCATCATCGAAAAAATGGATCAATTATGTATGTTTTGTAGTGCTCTCAAATTTAAGAATGAAACAGCTGGAATTTGCTGTTCTGGAGGCAAAGTGTAACTACCAGATTTAACGTCGTCAGCCGAGCCATTATCAACGTTGTTATCGGGTCAAGCAAATCAATAGAAACTTTTTTTGGCGAATATAGGTCAGTACATTCGTGTTTCCAAATGACTTCATTCGGTGCTGCTACAAGTATCGGTGCGCATATGGACAGCTAGAGTTATTTATTACATTCACATGCAATCCTGCTTGAGCTAAAATTAAAGAGCTTTAGTAACTTAGGCAAACATCATCGGATCTTCATGATGCATTATCACACGTGAGTTAAAACAAATATTAAGCTCTAAACTTGGTTTTATTGCGAAAAGTCATGTTTTTAGAGAGACACGGTGTTTGATTGAACGGTAGAAAAAGAGAATTGCCACATGATTTGGCTTATTGAAAAACTCACACCAGGACAAATTGGTCAGCTCATATCAGCAGAAATATTCATGACGCCATTGATCCAGAATTATTTCAGGTCATCATCCAAAATATGTTTCATGGTCGGTGTGCATCACCATACATGTCTGTTTGAAAATGCACTAACGATATCCTAGAGAATTAACTGTTGAGACTATCACTGGTTTTTTCACCATTAAATAAAATTCTCTATTCAAATCATAATCACAAATCTCATTTACACACTTAAATATAAAATTTAAATTCAAACTGAAAGCTTTGCAACGCACGCAGGGTACAGCTAGTAATTATATAATTTCTGCAATGAAATAATTTGCTTACGCATTGTTTTGACTTGTTAATAAAAGGCAACTGGATTTTTGTAAATTACAAAGATATTGATCTTCCGAAAAATAATAAATTTAATTTTGTTTCTCAAAAATAGCAATCGAAATAGCTTTCAAAAATAGCAATTGTGTTCAAAGTATGAGCAAATAATGTTACTAGTTTTACAAGTCTGTAGCTGTGTAAACAGATAGTTCTTTGCAGGTAATTTTGACTTGTTAATAATAAGATGCAACTGCTTTCTGAAAAATCATATGAAAATTGATCCTTCAAAAAATAAGAAATTTAGATATGTTTTCGAAAACTGATCTTTCAAAAACAGCAATTGAGTAAAAATATGAACCCATGTTGTTATTACTTTACTCGAAGCTAGTAGTTGATGTAAGCATACAGATTATTCAAATTGATTTTGGCTTGTTAATCAAAAAACTGAGCTGGTTTTTTATAAATTAACAAGAAACTGATCCTTCAAAATATTGCAAGTTTAGTCTTATTTTCTAAAATTGATCTTTCAAAGACAACAATTCCGTTAAAAAATGAATTCATGAATTTTTATATAAGTATGTAATTTATGTAACCAAATAATTTTTTAAACACAGATTTCGACTTGTAAATAATAAATTTGTAAATTAATAAATTTGTTGTTCAAAATTCTTTTGAATGATTCTTGAATGATATTTTAAATGATCACTTTGTTAAAAAGCGTTTTCTGAGACTGATCAAAAATGCGTTAAAATAGCTACGAAACAAATAATGGTAGAATTTAAAAACCTCGTGTATTCAAAATGGGATACCTGCAAGTGACGTAGTGTGGGTATCTCAATCCTGATTGGTTGTTGAAACGGGGTAATTGTTTACGTTAGCAACTGGTCTTTTCATTCTATTTCGAGTAAGCCAAGCCTATCAAGTATCAATTCTCCTAAGTGACACATTTTATATTCTTTCACAAAGATTACTTTACCAAGATTTCAATTCTTTCACTATATATATTTCTCTCTTAACATGAAGACTGGCATGTAGACTGGCAACTTTAACATGACTAGCAACTGTTAACATGGTAACTCTTAACATGAAGACTGGCAACTAATTATGCATCGAAGTTGCCAGGTACGCAAAGCAAAAATATATCATGGTTACAATAAAATAGGTAAGCAAATAATAAATCTATATTAAGTGAAAGACGTAGACGAGAAATAATTATATTTGAAAAAATTCTATGAGCGATACGGTGCTGAATTTAATTAACTTCACGTTAATCAACATTCTAACTTATGTGGAGAAACTTAGCTATTTTGCTTATAAGCGATGACGCTGGCGTTGACGTCATAGGTCACATGTGTTGGTATCCATGATTTTCCTCCTCTTGAAGTGCAAGTACCCAATTGAAACAGCATATATTCATTTTTGAACAAAATGCATAGCCTCAAGAGTGACAAGACAAAGAAATGTGTAAGAGAGATGTTCGTTGGTTGGGACAGGATACGAACCAAGGATCTCCAGGTTTGTAGTAGGATGATTTCTCTCACACACATTTTATCATATCACTTTTGAGACTATAAATTTTAGCCAAAAATGAGAATATGCTGTTTCAATTTTGAATACACAATTTTAGTATTGTTTCATTTAGAGCTATTTTGACACATTTTTACTCAATTTTAGTGCTGAGTCCTTTCTTTTTACAGTGAAGATACTTAATTTATGAGTATAAGGAATGAATAATTAAGGTAAAAATGCATCATATTAATGAAAAACGTTGTTTGCGTAAAGTGAAATTCAAACGTATATTGTCTAAATCTTTTGACTATGATTGAAAAGAGCATCGAGTCAATTTTTTTGCTTTTTCTTACACACATAATTCATATTTTAAAAAATTATTTTATTTATGTGAGTTTAATTACTTTATTTTATTTCATCTTTTTTTGAATTTTTGTATATAAATTAAAATGTTGCTTGTGTATTGACCTGTAAATACATATTAGTTATAATAGTGTAAATAGACTTATTATTTGACTTTATTCCTTTTTTTTCTTTTTTAGTTATTCGATGATGTGTGGGAAAATGATTCAACAGAAATGTAAGCATTCATTTTTATATTTCTATTTCCTTTGCTTAAATAAGATATAAGAAGAAAATAATTGCGTGTTAAGCATCAATTTATAATCACAAATTTCTATTATTATATTATTCATTGCAAAACACTCAATTATGAGTGTACAGTGCACAAAATTAAAAACGGAACTCCTTAATAACTTTTTATCTAATGATTGGATTTTCACATGCTAAGATGCAATCTTCATGTTCCAAGGTATAACCATAATTATGTTTAAATTTTTCTCGCCGAAAGTATTTTAAGTTATTAAATAAATCATAAAAATAATTCTTCCTCTGATTAAATAAATATTTTTCGATATACTTACTCGCTAGAATTCTTGACCAGCAAAATATGGGAAAATAGTCGTAATCTTGAAAATATGGTCCCTTTCCCAACATTTTAGGCATGACGGTGGTTGAAAGCTTCACCTTTTAATTCTAATTACACTTTTTGAATATTTTGCCACAGTTCTTAAGCAAATTAAGAGGTTTCAAAATTTTTGGACCTAATTGTAAAACTTGTTTATCTGAAATTTTTATAACATCTATAAACGTTATACAATGTTTAATGTAAAATGAAATGTTTAAAAATTATTTATTATTTTATATATTTTTTGATTTAATAATGTTCAAAACCTTTTTTACTTCTAAGGCACACATTTTTAATTAATTTCAAAATTACAGAATTTTGAATCACGAAATGAAAAATGAGTGCGAAATCGACCGAATAATTTCTGACTAATGAAAATTCAACTAAGTCATATATTTTTTTAAAATTTTCATTTCCTAAGAACTATTCAACCATTTCTGTTCTAATTTTGAATATTATGAATCAGAAATAAACACTATAAAAAATTTAATACGTTATGATTCAAAGATTTTTCGAGTTACTGAAATAATAAAAAAAAAAAAAAAAATATAATGAATTATTTTTGACATTGAAATTATTTTTTGATAAGGGAGTTTTAAAATTATGCTTAAGATTTTAATATTATCTTAAGTGGTTTAAATAGTTCAAGTAAAATACAAAATACTGACTCAAAATGTATTTCATATTGCCTATGTACTGCGGGTACCTCAGTCTTTTTTTCATTCTTCTTTTTTTTAAACGTCGTTGAACAGCCGACCCAATTTTGAGTTTATGACTACTAATGTTCAATTCTGTAGATTTGTAATTTTGAACAATATCAGAAGACAAAGAAACTCCTGGATCAGTACCTCCAGAGGTATGAGTTGTTATGGGAACATAAAGGACTTTGTGACTCGACAGATTTAACGCATATCAGTCAGCATTTACTACGATGGGAGTCTTCAGCCAGCGGGGATCGAGCCCACGACCTCTTTGACACGGGCCCAGTGCCCTACCAACCAGGCTATCCCGGCCCAACACCTCCGCAGTTTGAAAAAAAAACATATTTCTTCAGAGAAAGTGAGATTTTGAGTCTGATATCGTAACTTAAAATATCATTTTCCCAAATTTATTCGAGTATTTAAAATTAATCTATCGAACTATTGAAATTGTATCTTAGTTCTCAATTAAGACATCATTTGATTAAAAGTTATTAATGTGTTTGACTTTTAATATTGCCCACTTAGAAATAAGCTACCCTTAAACTTTTGAATAACGTATTCCACAGTCATTGAAATGGTGTCTAGACATAACAAAATGGCTATGAGTTTCTCGATGAGAACACTGTAGAGTTTCTCGATGAAACACCTAAAATATGAATTAAAGTAAGGTAAGGGTTTTAAATACAACGCAGAAAGCAAGTATTATTTTGAGCTCAACTTCTAAAAAATTTTTCTTTACAGAAGGAAAAAAATAACTACATCAGTTTTACGGAAATTAAACTTTTGTTGTTATGGTGCCATTTCTATCATTTTACTTCATTTTTATGGTTCTATTTGCTAGCTTTATTACTTTTTACTATTTAACTTAATACTTAACTTTACTACTAAGTCATTTTGAGTACGAAAGTAAACACTTTTAAGTTCAAACCGTTCTTCAAGTTTATGAAGTCCTAACTCCTTAAGTTAGTGATTCCATAGTTTTGTAAATAATGACCAAAAAATACGTCTTTTTTGGCGCATTTTTAACTTGTAACTTAAATGCAGATAAAGAGTTTTTGGCATAAAAATAAAGACACTGTATAAATTAAAAATTGATTTTCATTTTCTTGTATCTTCTTAATCTTAAACCAAGATCATACTTTTGCATCGAATAGTTATATTTCTTACATATAGCCCTTTAAAGTGTAAGAAATAAAGGTTAAAAAATATATTTAAAAAAAAGAAAGTAAATGAGGTTAAAATAGTTAAATGAGGTTCTATTATTTTGTGTTGAATCACACTGTTAGAAATTTCTCAGAAAAATGGAAAAACAACAATTTTATTGCTATTAAGCCATATTTAACCAAAACAATCAACTAACCTTAATAAATATGTTATTCAAACTGTTAAGTGTAAAAAAAAATCGCTTGTTGAGTATTTCCCCCTATAATAGTATAAGGACCAGAATTTTATCTGCGCCAATTAGGCCCACTTTATGAATCCACTTAGATCCATGCAAGTGGGTACGCACTATAGCCGAGAAGAGTATTTTACCAATCTCATGACCGGCTGAACTGGGGTCCGAATCCCATCGCTTATATAATAATTTTCCGTTTCTTCAACACATGAGTTTCAGTGTCTTGCACTCTTCAATTAGTGATCCTGGACAATTGGACGTCGAAACTCTGACGTATATACAGCAACCTCACAGAGGTGCTTAACATAAGAAAGTCTAGTACAGAATAGTTTCCATCTCTACTACAGAGTATACTGCCAAATAAATTAACTAAGCAAAAGCCACATTCCACAGTTCATCAGGCAAAACACAACTTACATGTCTCACTCCATCGCACAACTTCAATGTCTATAACCAAACGAGAAACCTGACATAAAACTTCTAAGTTCAGTTAAATTTTATTTCTGCGGTTTTGAAACCGTATAGATTTGTATTAAAGTTTTTTTAACCACACCAGATGCAAACAGTTTTAAAACTACCGTAAACCTTACGGTTGTTTAAATAAACAGACTGCTGCTGTTCATTTTACCGTAATTTTGCAAATTAAATTCTAAAAGTGCATAACAAGAAAAAATGAAATTGTTTAGGAATAGTAAACATAAGTAAAAATTCTTATGGATTGCTGATTGTATTTTTAAAACATTTATTAAATAATTTCTGAATAAAGGGGAAAAAGGTTGGCAGTGAAACTAGAAATGAAAATAACTACTCGCCACCGGCCTTGCGTAGAGTAAAAAAAATTTTAAAAAATAAATAAATAAAAGGAAAAGTAGCTACTTAAATTAACAAATGGATTTTTTCTTATAAAAATCGCTTAATGGTCAAAGTACATCAATATACAGGGGTCTGTTTGGTCCGTAACGGACCCTTCACAAAATATATTTTCAGAAAGATGGACCCTTCACAAAATATATTTTCATAAAAACGGACTCTTCACAAAATATATTTTCATAAAAACGGACGCTTCACAAAATAATAAAGCTTTTAATCGGATTCTTCACGGATTTGTTTATCTTCATTATTGTTTTGTAAATCGAATAAACCCTTCCGGGGAGGGGGGAGAAAAACGGTTCCAGACAAACTAAGTTTCCCTAAGTTTAAATTCCAAATGTAGTATTCTAAGAAAATATTTCTGCTTTTACAAGCATCGTAGGCGCATTCTTATAAATATTAAACCATAAATTTTTTTGTGAATAAATAATTGATCAATCTATATTTATTCATGAAATTAATTAATAGAATATTATGTAAATAAAAATTAATTTCTGGCAGTTTTTTAAATTAAATATTATAAATTTAAGAATTGTTTAAGTTTACTTAATGTGTAACACAGTAAAAGTGATACATTACTAAGATATGTTATTTAAAATATGTCAATTGAAATTATTAAAAATGTGAGTGATTTTGTTTCTATTATTCGTCCGAAATGAATATTCTGTGTTGAGCAGTATAGGCTAAATACCAAATATTTGTATGATGCGTCTCTAATTTAGTAGCAGTTTTGTTGGGCAGAATCTTGTATCTATTTACAGTTTAAAAACTTCTTGAAAACGTTTTTAGCTATTTTTGCATTAACAGGATCCTATTTGCACAAATTCACAAAATCAGGACCCGGGTTGAAAGAATGTGACTTAACGCTTATTTTATAATCACAAATTATGAATAGTTTTTTCACATTTTCACAAAAACAGGACCTTTCACAAAATGCCTGGACAGTCCCCTGATACAGAAAGAGACTCTAGGTAACAGAATTTTCATTAAGATGTCCAATGTCTCTATTCAAAATTTCGATCCTTCAAAATTCATCAAAGGATTCATGGGGAAGGAGAGTTCCTTAGCAATTCACATATTTCAAAGTTGTAATGTGTACATTAATTGTATTTTGACCTCCCCAAATATTTTTAAATAAAGTTCTTTAAAGTCAGCATTTCTAAATAAAATTTTTCACATATTTATTTATTATTTCTATTGTTAAATTAACTTTTTATAGACGTACATTATTTCTAATACGAATTTTAAAAAAAAAAACTAATTTCATCCAAGCAAGAAATATAAGTCTATTCTTTAATAGTCGCAAAAACCGACTATTAAATGAAAAGGACCTATCGATATTAGTCACCGACTCAATAGGTTTGACAAAAAATGGCTTCTAAATTACAAGAGCCTACCCGCCACTGGCTACTAACTGAAAATTTAAATTTTCATGTCTACGTGAAACTATACTTAGATCACCAAGAAAAGAATGGAAGATGAAGCTAGGTAAAATAATTCATTGCAAAATGTGTTAAGATATAATTTATTATTTTAAATTATAATATGGATAAAAAAAACAACAAATAACTCAGTTTAAATCCTCAATGTTAGTCCAATTTCATATTGTGGGAGAATAATATTGTAAATTACGTCTATAATATGTTCGAAAATATCAATTATGTTTCGCTTTTACTTTGTGAGCAAGTAACTTGAAGTATGTATGTACTAAATTTTTCTTCTTCTTTAAAACGGGATTATTTTTTTCTTTACCAGAAAACTGGGATGAACTAAACTAACACTACATATATAAAATAACTGTTACGCATAATTTTTATAGCCAAGTATGTTTATAAACATACAATGGAGATGTTCACTAATATTTATTGTTAAGAAATCGAGTATTTCATTGTAATTTTTCCTTATCAATTGTAATTTTTTGTAATTTTTTCTTTTAATACTTAATTTTGTGTCAAATATATTTGAAAATAAAGTTTTTCTTTTTGTCTAAAAAATATTTTTACTTTTCAGTGAAGCGTCGGAAGAAAAACCGTCTGTACGAGAAAGTATTGAAGAAACTCTACAAACCTTAGACCTGTTTATGAATAACAAATTTAAAGAAGCACTTGATCTGATGGAACCGTGGTATGTATGTTGGTTGACTAAATAAATAAGTAAAAAAGGTGGAATTGCAAATTTACGATGTCGTTAAATTTTTATGCTTGCTAGCTCAAAAAATATGTATATAAAGTCGAATGAATCTGCAATTTTGTTTTATTAATTTTTTGAAGATTATGTTTTAAAATGATAATTAAAATTCATGAAATAGTTAGTTATATACAATGTGCTACGTTAACTGTACCCTTTATTACACTACTTTTAGAATCCTTATCAAACAGGAAGGGAAAACAATCCATGTATTAGGATTTGCAAATCACTATTATATTTCTAATAATAATGTTGTTAATAATATGATATTGAAAATATTAATATTTGCAAATAATTAAATTACAAAGAAAAAAATATGTTTTGAAATTGAATTCTAACAAACCGTTATTAAGGAAAGTTGGATCAAAAATATCAGAATTTATTTCTTATAATCATCTTTCAAATATTTTTTATTGCCTTCGGATAATCACTCACTTAGATTTTGATGTTATCAATTTCACCTACATAGAAAGGTTTTCTTTGCGTTATGCTTGCTCTCGTTCAAATATTATTTTGTGATCTCTAATACGTTTAGTCTTTTTAAATTTCATCTCTGAAAATATTTTTAATTTCATTTTCCATTTCTTAAAAATATATGTTAATTAAATATGGTAGATACGAAAAGATAATCTTTAAACCGTTAAAATTATATCTAAAAATCATCTTTAGTAGTCTTAATATAGAGATTTATTTAGAATTCACATATTAAAAAAATTACATCAAATATATTTTTAATGTTTGCCATAAATGCTTAAATATACTAAACAGATATGTATCAAGAAAAAATAATTTTTTTAAATAATATTAAGAATAATATTTCATAATTGTAAATAAATATTAATAGGGAGCTTTGCCCCCCTGATCACTGCGCTCGCTGATCCCTAGGCTATATTCTCAGTTTATATCGTATTGCAAAGAATAGTTTCGAAGAAATCAAACGAATTCGGAGAATCGATATAACACCTTTAGAATTCATTTTTTCTGGAATTATTCGACAGATGTGGTTCAATTTTGTATTTTGCATTCTGAAATTACATCCTAAAAATACATTCTTTTTAATAATGTAAAAATGAGTATGTCTAAGTTTTTTCGACTATTAGTAAATAAAACAATAATAAATAAAACACTAATAAATAATTAATAATTATCAAAAGATATATTTTGCACGGAATTATCTTTGGATAAATGAGTCTTAGAGTTGTGTGCAAAATTTTTTAAATTTACTTAACTAATTTCCGAGATATGGTGCAGCACACAAAAGTAAAATTTAACATTAAGGGGTTCAAACTCCTGACCAAACTATTGGGACCATATTTCCAAGATCGGAGCTCCCTCTATACTTTGGGGGTCTGAAATCATATTTTTTTTCGTTTCAGGGATTATTAAAAGTGATTATTCAGTATTAAAAGTTACGTGAAAATCTGATCATGAAATTAAAAGTTATTCAGGTTGATTCGTTTTTTTTCTTCTCTTTTTTGCTCACTGTACATCATGTGAAAACTTTGATTTAAACAGTGCACTTTATCCAATTTATGGGTATTATGATATATTTGATTTGTATGCGATTCAATACTAATTGCGTACACTATTTTAACTATAGACACTCTTAACAATTCAGTGATTTGCGTAATTTAATAAGCATTAATGCAGCTTGCTTGCTTACATGAACAGTTAAGTTAAAAGTTTTGATATCTGCCCAATTTATATCTCTAGTTTATTTCAGTTCTTTTTTGACAACGTGAACGTTATTTTATCGGTTTTGGGATTGCATACACATATCACATAAGTATAAGCGTTTTATACGACATTAGGGGATACCAACCCCTGATCGTTGCCATCACAAATCCGTTCGCAGTTCCCTTCGGATTTCTTCGCAATTCGAGATTGCTTTCACCACTGATTCATTGCATACTTGGGCATTTAATTCTAACTTCAACTATCAGTATGCCTGCTGATACTCTTTTTAAAATGCTGTTCGAAAAATATGAACCATATTGTTTCATTTAAACCTTTGGTATAAATACATTTCCGCAATTCTACATTTCTGCAGGCCATAAATATCTATTACCACAACACCTATATTAGCATTTAAGGTATCTACTTTCAAGAATACCTGCAGTACCTAGTACAATAGTCAATTAGTATTCACTAGCGTCAGTAGTTTGGCGATTTTTTTACGGTGGCAAATACTTTACACCAGATTGGTGAAATGAAAGACCATAGATAACTCTTGGTTTTTGGGGCTTCATCTCACCAGTAGAGTGTTTTTTTACACTAATTGATGAAGAGCCACCATTTTTCGTTTACCGTAACACTAACATTTAGAATTACAGTAAGATATAAGATACACATAAGAGTCAGTAAAATTATTTTCACTAGGCAAGATAAGGTAACCAATTTAGGATGCATATATACTGGAATTCTAAAAAAAAAAGAAAAAAGATTGGCTAATCAAACATACGCGTAATACAGAGAGAATAATTAGAAGAATTCAAACTAGGGATAACAAAACTTGGATAGGAATATAATAATTTAATGCTGTTCGAAAATACTGAAAAATTTAAATATTATTATTCCTATCGTACAACTGAAGGCGGTTCCTTGGGGTATTCATCCACTTTTCCTTCGAGGTTAATATCTTCCTTACCTGTACTATGCGTGATTCTTTATCGCCTTACGAGATCATCGCCAACAAAACCAATTACTTTTATTTTTTGAAATGCTGGATGCTATTTAGGCAAAGTATGAAATAATCGTCCTCATGAGGTTATTATGTAAATGATGTGCATGTTACTGTGAATGCCCGAAATCGGTGGTTGTTGACTTTCACCGGTGAATGTTGACAATCAAATTAGACGCTTTGATGAATGTCCGAAGCATTTATTACATCCGATTTTATATTAATTTATTCGTGGATATAAATACATTTATTCGATATTTTAATACTTACTGACGATAGATTAGAACAAACATCAGTGTTTGGAGTATCGGGCAAATATATACCGGGCAATGGCTCTTGACCTTAAAAAAACATCAGTGTAGGGTATACCGGGCAAATACATACCCGACAGTGGCACTTGACCCTAAAAAAACATCAGTGTTGGGTATACCGGGCAAATGTATACCCGACAGTGGCACTTGACCTTAAAAAACATCAGTGTAAGGTATACCGGGCAGTGGCACTTGACCTTAAAAAACATCAGTGTAGGGTATACCGGGCAAATGTATACTGGGCAGTGGCACTTGACCTTAAAAAAACATCAGTGTAGGGTATACCGGGCAAATGTATACCCGACAGTGGCACTTGACCTTAAAAAACATCAGTGTAGGGTATACCGGGCAGTGGCACTTGACCTTAAAAAACATCAGTGTTGGGTATACCGGGCAAATTTATGCTGGGCAGTGGCACTTGACCTTAAAAAACATCAGTGTAGGGTATACCGGGCAGTGGCACTGAACCTTAAAAAAACATCAGTGTAGGGTATACCGGGCAATGGCACTTAACCAGACCTAGTATGACTAGACCTTTGGTAAATGTCCGAAATATATACTAGGTCTAGTGCCACTTTTGCTATAGCTTAAATATTTAAAAAAAAATTAAACAAAGCGTTTGAATCAATTTTAAACTGATAACGAAATTATTGCTTTAAAATTAAAAAAAAATAATAAAAACTGCGCCAGATAAGAGTAATTGAAGTAGTTGCTTTATACAGCGCATGTGCGGAAAAAAATTAAAAAAAAAAATTATCCAGGTGCATCTAAAAGTGGATGAATATCCCAAGACACCACTGAAAGCATACATACATATTTTTACCGGCATACATTTATGTTTTAAATTTTTTTCAATAGACATTGTGCGGATATCCAATTTACTGGCGATATCCAAAGAGCTCTAACATAGGTGTTTTCGAAAGCGAAAATAATTTAAGCATGGTGTGATTGCGCGCATAATTAGAAAATTAGCGTAAGTTGTTTTCCACTTTAGATACTTAAACTTAAATTACACTCTTTAAATTGTATATGAATGCTCGATTAGGTGTTGAACTTAACATAAAGAGTTCTTTTACACAATCTTTTAGGATTTTCAACTTCATATTCGAAGAGATTACACCAAAGTTTTTACAGTGTAGATAATGTTATTTAGTTGAGGTATTTAATTAAGATTTTTTTTGTTTTTATTTTTCATGCTCATGACTGCTCAATAACTTGATATTGGAGTTTTCATTTCCTTTTTGCCAGCACTAAAATATTCATGGTTTTTTCAACAGGCAATCAACTTTGTACCTACGCACTAGTGTTCAACATAATAAGATAGATGCATAATGAACTATTTGAACTTAAATAAATAAATAGAATAGTTTCTTTTTATATAATTTACTTAAATTTTTTTAAAAAAAGTAATGAGTTCTTTTTTATCTATCTAGGGCACACTGCAGTTCATATCATGCTCTTGGAAAAGGAACAGTGTGTTTTATACAGTCTATATTATCATTTGATCCGGTATGTAACTTTTTCTTTCTATTTTTGTCCTCTGATTCATTACGATGGCATAATTAGAAAACACATGGTGTTGCATAACAGCTGCCTTTAATACACATTAAGTTCCTTGTAAAAATGATTGAAGGTCCCCAAAATAATATTCAAACGGAAAACGGTTTCTAAATCTGTTGAAATATTGAGGAAAAAGACGCGATTAAAATTGTCAAAACTTGTTTAAGTCCTGGAGAAAGCAGTTTGAAAATGAAAGGAGAATATTAGGAACACCTTTAAGCTTTATCCATGCTCAAACCGGTTATGATAATTTTTATCCAGGCTTCCTACATCTGTTAGATGTTCCTGTTTTTTCCTCACGGAAAAATTAATTTACCACTCCTAATGCTTATAATTTTTTTGGGACAAAGATTTTAAAAATAGGACGGTGCTTTTGGATCAGCCTGTGTTACATGGTAATGACGGGTAAAGCCACTGCTATCAGGCCTGATGAATTACGTTACCTTTTCGATCACTAAATTAATGAAATTATAAAACGTGCAGCAATAGTATGTATAACTCACTAAGCTTCGATTCATATTAATTTATTTTATTAGAAAAGATACATGCTATGTAGAAGAAGCCTATTTGCCCATATATATCGGTGAAATAATCAGGTTCTAATTCGTATACGTACTTAGATAAATCAGTAAATCGCATTCAAAAACATGTCATTACAAAGACGCCACTGAAGAACTAGTGACATCAGACATCCCATGGAGAAAATTTACTCTCTGTAAATGCAACCCAGATCACTGTTCTGTCTTCAGAAATGAACTTTTAGCAAATGTAGATGATAAGCCCATACTGATTGAAAGGAATTTTGATGAACTATGGATCTTACTAAACAGCTGTTGCCTGCAACATCTTATTATTGGATTCTTGTTGGCATTAGAGTCGGTACAGCTATGTTACAGAAATTACAGATTATTTCTCAGCAACGGGTTGTATATTTTCAGTGGATACCGTCTGTTGTGGTTCTTTATGGCAACGAGATCGTGGACAAACTTACACAGGAGGGCAGCGGCCAACGAATTTATTCTTCAAACCTATCAAGAATTATTCTTTAAGAAAAAAAGAGTGCAACTCAAGGCTGAGTGATTAGTTCCCCAGTCCATCACTTGCATTTGGGCAGAAAGCCGAGGTGTGACAGATCTGCCCTCTTACGGCTAGTTAGTAGCCACATTAAATGTTGGTTAGTGGCCACACCACATTTTCAAAAATGGTGGACAAATCTTCGACATTTGCAAAAAGGTCACGATAGAGGCTTCTTAACACATTCTAGGAAGCTAAGGAGAAAATTTATTCAAATCCATTCCTGGTCATTGACGTTCTGTAAGTCAACATTCTTTTGAACCTTACCTGACTTCAGGAAGAGATTAAACATAACAAGAGCAGTAAATCATGGAAATACAGAATATGAACAGAATTTAGCCAATTTAAGCGAAAGTAATGCGCATTAAAATTAGCTAATAGTTTTTAGTATCGTGAATAATCTTTGCACGCTAAAGAAAACACTATTTTGTCATCAATAATTTATCAATACAACATTAGAAACAATCCCGGTTTGTGAAATTGTCAATCAGTTTCGTTATTTTTTTTACCTTTTCTCCATTTGTGTTTTGTATGCAAAACCGATACTCATTACTAAGATTTTACGAATCTTATTAACTCTCCGTTCTTTAGTCGTAAAAAGTTAAAATTTTAACATCTGACCAATCTGACATTATTTAAGAGCCTTATCATGTTGATCAAAAATCTAAGAATTATTGCGATATTTATTATTATAATATAACATTAATTATAATAATATAACATTAATTATAATATCATAAAATGAATTATATTATTGAATTAATTGTTATATTATAGCAATAATTTTTTTATTATAACATTAATTATTACAATATTATTTATCATAGTTGTTTTCTTTTTATAATTATGGATAAAAGTTTTAAGAAAATTCTTGACTTAATACATGATGGCTTATTTACAAAAAATTTACCATAAATTATAATTTTTAGAGTTTTTTAATAAAGCTAATAACTTTAAGGCTATAACTAGATCATTTATCAATCACTTTCAGAATATTTTACTTAAATTTTAAGTACGTAAGATGTTGGTAATAACATTTACTGCGCAGTTAATATTTTAAAAATACAAACACGCTGTCTACTTACCTTAATTTTACTCAAATAAAGCTTTCAAAAAATATTTTGAAGCCCCAATTAAAATGCCGAAACAAAAACCACTTGATTCTTAGTAAAATTTAATATCCCTGATGCTTTTAAAATTTAAATCGAAAAATACTCCTGGAAAATACCGAGTAAAGCTTCTTTTATGTCATAAGTTTATAATACGGAGTTTGAGATTTATCCTATAAAGAGCTTTTTTTAGATTGAAGTTTAGGTAAATGGACAATAATCCTCTTTTGAGAAATATAATTGAATAATCAAAAAGAAAAAGCTTCTATAAGAAATAAGATAAACGATGCAACGCCTTTTATTCAAATGAGTTTAAAATAAACTTAAATATATTAATATTAATGCAAACACCGAGCTTCAAAAACTCAATAAATTTTTATATTAAAAAAGGTGAAGTTATAAAATGATATTAAAAAAGTTTTTTTAGTTTTACACTGAGAAAAAAGTATGGTTTAAACTACCAGAATATGGCAATATTTATCTAATATTAATCAAAATATTAATCTATATATTAATCTATGGGAACAACAAAAAACTCGGTAATCCAACCGCAGTGATAATGATTTTGGTAAAATTAACATTAATATCTAGTTTTATGATGTGCGTTTTTGAATAGTTTTAGTTTTTTAAAATGAGTTTTATCATATCTTAGAGCATGGCATAAAAATAATTTATTCTGTTAAATTTATTTTTCAGTTTTGTATTTTTTACTAAATCTGTGGTAATAAGAACTATAATTTTAACATTGGAACTATAATTTTGAAAACCAAAATTTTCCGTAAACCGTTATTATAAGAGCGAAAAAATGTCTATATAAAAGGTTTAAATACCATGTATCCTTGTTTGATTAAACCAGAACTTTTTTTTAAAACTGAAACGTCATCACCCTGCAGTATGAGAATTTTATTAGAATTTTTTCTCCGTACAGGTGTAAAAAAGGCAGTTTAAAAATTATCATATAACTAATTAGAATTAAGTTTATAGAGTTTTAATTTTCAGTCTACCATTCGTGAAAAAGATACAGACCTTAAAAAAGTTTAATCTTCATATGGTTAAAAGTTCTACACCAAACCTAACACTACGAATTTTTTAAAAATATGTTTAAACTCTTCTTTACATTCTTCGTAAAAAATATTTTATTCATACATTATTATTTACAAACTTTTTTTTACGTCAAAAAACATTTATTTACATTATATTTTATACTTCAGATGATATAGTGAAAAAAATCTATGTTATCATGTAAACTGCAAATTAGGTTACACTAGAATTGGTAAGAATCGGTTTTATGTTGAACCACAATAATTATTTCTTGAGCCTCAATACCAAGCATATATTAAATTGAATCATGTCACCGTTGATATTGAACCACAGTATCGCGTAATCAAATTAAAGACATTTTAATTTGAACGATAATATGGTTAAACTTAATATGAACGATAACATGGTTCATGTTGTTCTCATGTTGTCGTTCACCATCAAGGTTTTATGTTGAACCACAATAATTATTCCTTGAGCCACAATATCGTGCATATATCGTGTTCTAACTTTAATAAGTTGTTAAATTGAATCATGTCACCGTTGATATTGAACCACAGTATCGCGTAATCAAATTAAAGACAGTTTAATTTGAACGATAACATGGTTAAACTTAATATGAATGATAACATGGTTCATGTTGTTCTCACGTTGTCGTTCATCATCAAGGTTTTATGTTGAACCACAATAATTATTCCTTGAGCCACAATATCGTGCATATATCGTGTTCTAACTTTAATAAGTTGTTAAATTGAATCATGTCACCGTTGATATTGAACCACAGTATCGCGTAATCAAATTGAAGACAGTTTAATTTGAACGATAATATGGTCAAACTTAATATGAACGATAACATGGTTCATGTTGTTCTCATGTTGTCTCTCCTCATCATGGTTTTATGTTGAACCACAATAATTATTCCGTGAGCCACAATATCGTGCATATATCGTGTTCTCACTCTAATAAGTTGTTAAATTGAATCATGTCACCGTTGATTTTGAACCATAGTATCGCATAATCAAATTGAAGACAGTTTAATTTGAACGATAATATGGTTAAACTTAATATGAATAATAACATGACTCAGCTTGTGGCTCAGCGAGTGATAAAAATTCGAATAATGTTTTAAAAGTTATAATACATTTTCAGTGATGTAAGTTTCGTTGTGGTTCTGTTATTAAAAAAAATGAGAAATTAAATAAACGAAATTGTTCACAAAAATAAAAGAAAATTGATTTGGACTAAAGAAACTTTTATTGATGCGTATCAATGTGATGTTTTTAAATTTTATTTACAAATAAAATTTTCGTGTTAAATTTTATAAAAATGCATATTACAAAGTGTTTGTAGTGTTGCTGTGTTTGTAGATATAAATTTAACTGTGTTTTCGTCCTATGGCATGATATTAAGAAAGACGTAGAAGATTGGACGACGAAAGCCGTAAATTGGAATGTTACAATCCGAGAAAAACAAATTGATTAGAATCACTTAAAATTGATCATAAAATTAAATTTATTGATTGAATGTATGAGAAACCATATTGAAAGTAAGGCATAACTTGTTGATATAAATATTTAAGCTTTTTACATCCGCGGCAGCATGATGTATGTTAAGCAATCGAGAACCTAGCAGAAAAAAGGAACTGGCCTTTAAATTTCATTATCAAATGAAATATTCCATATATACATATATACAGATTTTTTCTTTGAAAAATCATAATACAAATTATTTAAAATTTGTTTATATATTTTTTACAACAATATGACGTATACAACATAATGAACTAGTTGCAAACTGAGAAAGAACAATTCTGATTTAAATTTGATTAAAAAGTTAAATTTAGCAATAAAATGCATAAAAATTTGTGCGAAAGAGCCATAATATTTGGGTATAATTCAAAAGTGTTTAGTTCCCACGACATATTGATATAAGTAACATAATGCAAGCCAAGCGTTAAAGCGTGTTATAAGCTGATAAAAGAACAACAACTCTAATTTAAGGTATCTTATCTTACTATTGAAAAAACACGATTTTAGACAAAATTCTCGAAATTGAGTTTACTATAAATTTAGAATCCATGTAGTCGTAGTTTTTTAAAAATACTTTACTTTTGTTTGTACTCCAGTTATTTACGAAGCTATAGCAGTTTTGTGCAAGGTAATGGAGTAGTGATTTTAATTCTTTAAATGCGGTTATCTCAAAATCAGGTTTTTTCACATTTTACGCCACCTTAAATACGATATCTCATATTGTTTTTAAAATAATTGTCTACAATTTTTCATGTGTGTTTATGGTTTTAGAACACATGTTTTGAACAACAGACTAAGAAAAAAAAGTAGAATTTCATTTTTCATGTATGTTTTTTCGCAAAGACACGTGCAGAATTGTTTAAAAATGTACTTTTTTAACTGCATTGATTCCTAACTCTGCAGTACATGCGCTTGCTTTAAAGATAATAGTTTAAAACATAGTTGATAGCCTTCTAAAAAAATTTTGAATTAAGGATTTTTTGTTTTGGGTGATGTAATATTTTAACAGTGTTTAGCATATGTGCAAAAAATGGTTTATTTTTACCCAAAAATGGCTACTTAAAAAAATTTTTTAATAATTTTTTTGCTACTTTTGTAAGTTTTTACACATGTTAAAACATATAAACTAGTTTTCTAAAATTTGATATTAATATTTAAAAAAGGAGTTGTCGAAACTAGTCGGTTAACTTAATTTTTATAGAAATTAAAATTTTTGAAATAAAATTCAAGACAACTAATATTGTAAATAAGTCATAAGTTGTAATTATAAATTCAAAGGGCTTTTTTATCCTTCTCGGCAGGATGATATCAGTAGAACGATGGAAGTTTTAAAGGAAAGCGTTACGACTTGCAACAGGCTAAGAAAAAAAGGAACTTTGCTTTATATAACTCGATTATTAAGAGGAGTTGATTATAATTTGTATACAACTGGTAAGTTACAATGTTTTCAAAAAAAATTATAGTTTTGACATTTATATTGCATTGAATGCATTTTGCACATTTAAATCGCAGTAGTGAAATATATACATGCATAAAAATTAAATAAAATAGTTAACGTTTAATTTATGCATCCAAGGAATTTATTGTGCACTAAAATTTTTTATAAATGTAATCTGTATTATAATTTACTTATTTTCAAATTATAGCTCAAGTAATTTATTCTGACTTTAAAACTAGTTATTTTAGCATATATAATTCTGTATATACGAATATTTTAATATACGATGCGAATATCATACGAATACGAATATTAATAAAATATGATAGAATAAATTAATAATTCTATTATTTTATAAGAGTAACGTTTAGAAAATTAGTTTAAAATACATTCATCAAAAATTAATGTAATTTCTATTGGAATAACCGAATATTGTTAATGAATAACAGAACTTTTACGAATATGGGAATCCATGTTAAAACTGTTATTCTTTATTTGTTTTAAAACTATACTTTTTTTTTAAAGTAAAAAGTAACGTTTACTTATTTTTATAAAAGTATTTTTGTAGGAAATATAATAATTCTTTAATGTTTATGGTTATAAAATAATTTATAACTTTTAAAATGTATTGGTGATTAATATTTAATTCCTGAACAAAATGTAAAGAAGAAAACTAAAAGTCGGTTTCAGAACTCATTATTTATGTAACCGTTCACTGTTGGATTTGAAATCTTTTCCAAGCTAAAGAATATTATTTTCAAATAAAATGATATGCAGTCAGATTTATTTTACAGCCACAATTTTATTTTATTTTATACGAGCACTTTGTTTTTAATGATGCGTATTCAGTTTTCACATTTGTTATTAAATAATAATTTTTAAACTAAAAAATGATTTGATGTATCATATTCCAAAACAAAATGTAAAAATTAGAACTAGAAAACGGTTAAAAAATTCGTAACACTTAGAATCGTTTGCTATTTAAATTGAGATTTTTTTTCTCTGTTCCAAGTATTATTTTTCAATCAAATAAGAGGCATTAAGTCTGGTTTTACGTCATAGCTTATATTTGAAAGACAATTTAAAAGTTATAAAAATTTTAAAACATTTCTCATTAAAATATGGATGTAGAATTCTTCATTATTTTGAGTTAGGAAGAATAATATTATTTTATTTGTATAACGCTATTACTGCAGATTCGTTTTAAGATTAAAAATAATCATGAATTTGATCTTTTGAGTTCGTTTTGAAATTCATTTTACTGATATTAAAAGCGTAAATGTTTGTTATATATAATAACTTAAGTTTATTATAAATATTATTTTTTTAATATCACTATTTACAATAGAGGTACTTAATATAACATCGTATTACTTTTTTCAGAGGAAGTTCATGCTGAGTTATGCTATGCGGAGTGCCTTCTGTTGTCAGCATTACTTACCTTCGTTGCTGATAATTCTTTCGTGAATTTTATTAAAGGTGGCTTAAGGATTAGAGCTTGTTACAGAGCTTACAAGTAACTACATTACCTTTCAAAAAGTATTCTTTTAGTAAAAATAAAGTCGAAGTGATGCTCTTAAAGTAAAGTTTAATTCAACTTATTTTAAAGGAATATTTTTATCATTTGTGGCAAATAAGTCTCTCATTAAATTCTCCTTATTAAAAACTTGTTCTGTTTTAGAGAAGCTGCTTTAATCTTAGAAAACAGAAAATGGGAAGACGAAAACGACAGGCGACACTATGAAAGTGGAGTTCGCATGGGATTAGGAATATTTTATTTGGTAAATATCTCTCGGCTATTTAGTTTACTACAAGAAAAAGAGATATTAGAGGATTGTATTTGTAGCAATGCTAGTTCAATACTGTTAATAATACAGATCTTTACAGAGTTTCATTTTAAAATGCAGGCATAATCTTAGAAATTCCACTGTTATAATATCGTTGATCAAACAGAAATTATTCATGCTTAGAAGAAATTATTTGAATTTAATTTTCTGTTTTAATTAATCAAAAATATTATATATGAATCCATAATTTCAAAAGTAACATTCGCAAACTTTAAATGCATTCAACTTTATATTAACGAAGAAATCAAGTTGTTTAATTTTTTTAATTAAAATAACTTTTGGTATTGATTACAATACCTTCAACTTTTTATTAATATCGAAATATTAAAAATTCTAACTTTTTTTTAAACTTCTGAAAGTCAATAAAAGTAAAATAAGTGTAAATAATGTGAAGGTGAAATCCTAAATAATTTAATACGGTAACTATTTTTTCCAAATTTAATAAAACTCTATGAGAGAAACAAATTTAAATGAAGCAATTAATAAAAATATCTATCGTTGTGTGAAAAGAATTTCTACAATTGTTTGTGTTTTTTAAATTTATTTACTCACGTTTATAAAGTATCGTGAAAGTATATTTCTACACAAAGGAAGAAAAAAATTTGGACAAGCTATTTTTAATATAATTTTATTAAAAATGAATAAAGTAACGAAATATAAAAAAATAATAAAGAGAGTAGACTTTTACTAATAAATAAATTTAATTGGTTTCAGATTAGCTTCAGCGATGTAGAGGCGCTTATTGAAACCAGTGGGTCGCAATACCTTAATATATCTCATTCCAGCCAAAGCGATTGTTTTTAAGAGTCCTAAACTTTATGTACAGTGCGCAAAATAAAAAACGGACCAACCTGAATCACTTTTGATCTAATTATCGGATGTTCACTTTGAAGGGCTCAATTTCAATGGTTCGAGGGGGTAATCTCAAATGTGCTAATTAATTAAAGCATACGATAACTTAAGACACAAAAACGCACTTTCTCTGAATAAACATACCTTTTTTCCTGACAAATTCGAATTTATAAACCCCAAATTGTGAGAAAGTGACCTCAAATATGCTAATTAATTAGTGCAGATGATGCTTAAAGCTACAAAATCGTACACAAAAGCGTATTTTCTCTAAATACCTTTTTTTCCGACGGATATGGATTTCTGATCCCCAAAATATAGGGGGTAGCCGTAATCTGGGAAATATGATCTCTATAGCTTGGTCAGGAGACCGGTCATAAACTTGGACCCATTAATGTTGATTTTATTTTCTGCGTATTTCCCCATATACATCTCGAGAACTTTTCATACCAATTAAAAAAATTTTACACGCGATTATAAAATTAGTTTTACCAAGTATAGTTCCAGGCAAAATATAACTTTTAGTAAATTTTTTTTATTTTTAATTGTTTTTTGTTTAATAATTGTCAAAAAAATTTTGAATTGTAGGGTTTAAATATTTTGTTATCATCTTAAATAATGTAACATGGCAATTTGAAAGTTAAAATTTAAATATTCAGCAAAATCGGTTGAATAGTTCCTGAGAAATGGCATTTAAAAATATCGTATTTTTAAAATTCAATTTCTAAGGATCTGTTTGACTGATTTTGTTCAAGTTTTGTACTTTATTATGTAAAATTACATTCTTTAAAATGATATTACAAATAGTATACCTTATCATTCAAAATATTTTCGACTATTACTAAATAAAATGATAAAAATATATAATACTTACTAAAACTTATTTTTTGCATGGAATCATCTTCGGATAAACGAATTATTTAAATTTGTGCAAAAATTTTTTAATTCGAAACGTACTCAAGATACAGTTAAATGTGCAAAATGTAAAATTAACATTAAGAGATCCAAATTTAAGACCGCTCTTCTGATCAAATTATTGCAACGTGTCTTAAAATATCGTTTGCACTAATTAACATATTTGAGGTCCTAGAACGTGAAGATCTGATCATTAGATCAAAACTTACTTAGGGTGATCCGTTCATTTTTTTGCGCACTGTACAGACCAAACGAACTGTTGTTTTCCTTGCATAAAAAACTTTAACCAGTAGATCTTTTGCTTGACATTGTGACGAGGGCCATCAAACAATACTTAAACTAATAGTCATCTTATAAAATATTTGATATACAGTAGTATCTAAATATTTATTTGATTTGTTGTGTTGCAGGTGGTTTCTCATCTTCCAACGAGAATCATTAGAGTTTTAGAAATGATTGGTTTTTGTGGAGATAAAGTAAGTAATTAGTTTTAAAATGTTACACTATCATAATTACAATAAATACCTTATAAGAAAAAATATTTTATAAATTCAAGGCATTATGAAATTTTTTTTAAAAATTTTTCTTAAAAGAATCTATAAAATTCTTAATATTATTCTCGAATAGCACCATATGTTACCACAATATTTCTTCCATTCCTTCAATACATTAAAGGTATCTGGTGTTCTGCACTCCTAAATCTTTGTCCCTAGATCGGAGCAATTATCATCGATCAATGGAGCAATTATCATCGGAGCACCTACAGAGCTCCGATGTCTGCTTAAGTTTTATTTTTATAGTTCAGAAACTATGTTTTTTGTAAATGGTTACGAAACCGTATAGCTTTGAATTCACGGATTCTTAACTGTACCTGTTGTAGACGGTTTTAAAACCGTAAAGGTAAAGAAATGATCCTGTCAATAAACTGTATGGTTAATCTAATGAACAGACTGCTTCCGGTTATTTCACCGTAATTTCAGAATGAAAAAATCCTAACAGTGTAACAGACACAGGCTACATACTTCAAGGAATGGCATAAATGGTATAATTTCAACAGACATTATGTGAATATTGCGCACTACAAAAATATTTAATGATAAATGGAGACAATTTGATTTATGAATCGAAAAAAAAACTATTTACAGATGATCAAGTTCATTCTTTCTTTTTTATTTTCAGGAAACAGGCTTGCAAAATATGTATGACTCTGTGGCCCTAGAAGGTTCTTTAAGGTCACCTCTCACAGCACTGTTTCTTTTATGTTACAACACAATTATAACATATTTATTTGGTAAGAGTGATGCAATCGGATTATACATTTATTTAATGATAAAGTACTAGTTGTGTTATGTATAACTAAAGAAAGGTAGTACAAATAGAGGTAGTGAAATGAACATACTATAGTTTCGGTTTTACAAGATAAGAATCTTTCACAATGTCTTTACGCGAAACTTTAATATTTTTGTTTTCAGGCAACGAGGAAAGTTCTTGTTTATAGAGCTAAAACATTTTTATCTTCTTATTTCTCTACCTTTACATGTTTTATGCTGGTTCTTTTGCTTAATTTATGTACTAATATTCGTGAAACGAATTTACTGCTCTTAGAGTAGAATAGAGATCAACGGGATGATAAAATTCATCAAAATCTTGATTAATTGTCGGATAGAAAAGAAAAACGTTAGCGTTTTGTTAGTTTCCTATAATAAGTTAATCAGATTTTGAAGATTTCAATTCGCCCTTCGCTTTGTTTGATTTCGATGATTATTCATCAGATTTCTCTCTCTCTCTGTATATATATATATATATATATATATATATATATATATATATATATATATATATATATATATATATATATATATATATATATATATATATATATATATATATATATATATATATATATATATATATATATACAGCACAGCGCCAATTATCCGGATCGTTCAAGGACCGAGTAATTTAGCATAATCCGATAATCCGGATTTCTCGTTATCCGAATCGACTTTGGTCTCAATCTGTCCGGTTAATTGGCATTCTACTGTATATGTATACATTGTTTTCTTTTTACTTGAATCTTCCTTTTCGTCAAAAGTTCTAAAAATATAATGTAATGAAAATATAATTGTTTAGAAAAATAAATTTAAATTTATTAAATAAAATACTTTTTTGTTCCAGGTTTGGCTGATGGAGATTTAATATCTTCTGAATACATTGTGAAAAATATGTTGAAGAGATATCCAAGGGTGAGATTTCACTTTATCTGCTTTCAGTTATGACCACCTTTTCTTTAAAAAATTTTTTTAATGATATTTAGGAACGTATGGTAAATGCTTCGAATTCAGTACTTGTATCGGTACCAGAGGTACTCGTATTATGTCTCTCAATGTAAGGGAGCATTCGAATTCCTGACAACAAAATCCTAACTTTTCAGTATTTATCGTAAAAAAGAAAAAAGGTTTTTTATTTATTTAAGATAGGTATAAGCTAGTTTCAATAAGATAAATTCCATGTCTTACAAATCCTCTTTTAATTTTAAAGGCGCGAAATACCCTTGGGGCATAACTAGTAATAATAAACTTACAAAGCAAACTTTCGTGTCTTTATATAATATAAGAAGAGAGTGACATGATAACACATAGCCAATCACAGAAGACTTGCGGTTAGTAACGCACAAAACAGCGAAGCAAAATGCGTGTGAAAGAATAATAATTTTAAAAAATGCTGTCTGCTGAAATATTACAACTAAACTTACTAGTTAAACTTACCTTTGTTTTGAGTATGTCTAAAGATGGTGTCGCGGTTTTCCATAGTCGTCCGCGCATTTTTATTGGCCGGAAAATCACTTGGTAGGATCCAGTTTTTCCTCATTTATTTCCAGATTGTTGTGGTTGTCATCAGCTTAAAACTAACGAAAGTCTTAAAGGTGTTGTTTTTCTATTCGCGATCGCAACGCTCGAGTACGCCGTCTAGCGGGGGCCTGTAAATATCAGACATTAATTTATCACGTTTTCATTTAGTTCCATCAAAATCATTGACTGAATCAGACGCCATTTTTTAGCAGCAAATAAGAAACAAAATTTCCCTAAGGAAAAGGCCGAAGAACTTGAAAAAAATCTCCAGAATATTAGTAAATCTTTCAGGAACAGAACACGCCAAACATTTGAAGAAAAATTCCTCGATAATTTTTAATTTCTATTATCAACAAACTTGCAACTGATGACTTCCGATTTCGGATACTGTTACAGATGTGTGTATTAAGGTAAAATGCATTTCAACTGTCTTCAATTCATTACGAATTAAAGTGAAGTCAACATTGCTTTCGTCATTCCAGTGAATAAATATGAATTCAGAACATACAGAATTGTAATAGTTATAGCATATTCTTCTTCGTTATGGAATAGTATATATTTCTGTATCCATATAATTCGGAAAACAACAATAAAAAATTATCCAAGTTACTTGAAATAGTGCCATATGAGCTGATTCTTAATTAATTTTAATCGTTTTCTTGGTAAGTATTTTTTAGTTTTGAAAGAATAAGTTCAACTAGAATTCAGCTATTCTGTTTTCAGCTACATATTCAAATTCATATCAATTATAAAATTTTGCTGTGTAGTATGTTATCTAAAAGTAATGAAGGGATAAACTATGTATCTATTACTTGAGAATAAAGTTTTCAAACAAGGAACTCATCATTTTGGAATTCTCCGGGAATTATAAATCAGGTAAGTGCAATGATTTTTACAATAAAAAATTTGCTTGTAAATATTTTTTTTTCATTTGATGATGGTTCTCCACAGAATGGTTTCTTACGTCTGATTAAGAATAATAAAAAAAGAAACAATATGAAAGTTTTTATTTCAATGTAAAGAATTCTTAAAATCGTTTTTTTATCCCAAGAATTCTTTATTTTCCGTTTTTTAGTTTATAATTTTTTGATTAAAATTGTTCTCAAAATACTTTTTTTGAAAAATTAAATGGTATAACATTATGTGTTTATGTATACTTCTTGTATATTCCAAAGTTTGAAGTAATATGATTCAGAAAAGTATGGAATAAAAATTCGGTACTTACGTATTAACGCCACCGCCGCTGCAGATTTGGCGGTTTTTAAGTGCAGCCAATCTGCACTTAAAATTTTTGCGACAATTCATAAAATAAAACACTTTATTTAAAATCAAAATAGTCAATCGGATTTCGGTGGAAAATGAGCCGATATAGAGTTTAGCATAGATTCAAAACAATCATATCGCCATATGAACTCTGATAAATAAGATTCCAAATGAAATAACATTTCCAAAACGTACGTTTACCAAGATAAAGTTTTATGTTGTGGGAATTGGTACATTTTCGTTTTTTCGGTAAAATATTTCCCTCCTAAAAAAATACAATTGCATCTTGTTTTGTTTTTGGCAAATCCCAAAGACGAATTTTTGTAGCACTAAAAATGGCGACAAAAAAGAATTGTTCATTTGTTTTTGTTTCGTCAGCATTCTTTATTTTACGTTTCTTAGTTTCTGAATAATGATTTTTATTGAAACTTGAAATTTTTTGATAAAAATTGTTGTCTAAAAACTTTGTTTACAAACTTGAATTTCATAAAATTATGAGGCTTATGTATACTTTTTGTTCATTTAAATTTTTGAAGTAATATGATTCTTAAAACTATAGAATGTAAAGTTTAAATGGGCCTTTCATGTTATATCATTAAATTTAGTAAAACTATTTCTCGGGCATTAGGTTTTAACTCTTATAAGAATATACATATTTTTTTCTGTTAATGTACAAATATTTTTCCGATGTGTTTTGGATATTCCTTCTCTAATAAAAAGAGATACCATTTTGTTTTCGTTTGCATAAGAAAGAATATCAAGCATTTTTCTTTTTTAAATTTAATTAGTCACAATAAAGAAGGAACGTTACAATGCTACGCGTTACATTAACGACGTCTCCAGAGTAACTGAATGACTGTTCATATAGAAATCGCAGGTATTCGTCTCATACAACAACGCCCCATATAGTTCGTTGCGATCGCGAATAAAGATTTTTGTATCCCTAATTTAAACTTATTTTCCTGTATTGATATTATTACGTTTTCAATTTAATTTCCGAGTTTAAAACTAAGAGAATAGTTGTATTTCTGTATTATTGTTATAATGTAATTCTGGACTACATTTTAAGATAAAGTTAGCTAAAAAGGTCGTCAAATCTTATTAACCGTTTTACAATTATTATTGTTGTGCAAATAACGTTAATATACTGTAATAAATTGCTGTTAAAGAGATCTGTTAAATATTTATAACTTAATGATCAGCTTCGTGCACAATGAGCTGCAAGCAAAAATAGTATTTAATATAATCCGCCCATTTGGTAAGCAAAAATATTAAATTACGGTTGTAAACTCATCAAATTTGTTTGAACGATATATTGTTACAACTATATATTCTTATAACAATATAATTGTTATTTTAAAAAATGATTACTTCGAAAAATTACTTCTGCTTACTGATAGATCTAAATATTTATAATACTAATAGATAGTAAGATTTGGACGTGGGAAGTAGAGGCACAAGAGTAAGCAAACAGAATTCCTTTTAGTACATATATGTTAAGTGAATAATTTTAGCTTTAGTAGAAAAAACTGTTTTCTTCCAAGAAACGACAATAATTGCGAAGCAATCATCAGGATTGGTGAGTGACAGCGAACAGGGGGACATAGCCCCCTAGTTTTAAACTAAAAATGTATTAAATAAGTTAATAAATTATGATATTATGAACATTTTTACCTTTTAAAGACGCAAAAATTAATAAAACTTGAGTTTCAGTAAAGTTTATAAAATTTAATGCCTTGTAAGAACTTTTTTTATCTTAAAACCTCATAAAGAGGATTAGAATAAAAATATTTTTCTATAATGAATAAATAAACTTTTTTTAAAAAAATCGAACTTATTAACGCTTAAAAGTATTCCTTTTTCCCTTACGTGCTAATGAAGTATTATAAATCCGATTTTAATTGGGTTTTTTACTACGCTGGCTAATTAAGTTAGTTATGGTTACTAAAAATGGTGAAATAAAGAAAGATATTTTCGCAGCTTATTAATTTTTATGAGTTATCTGCAATTTTATGGTCTTAAATAAACTATTTTTAATCATTTTACATCGGTATTATTCAAGCGTTAAGATTTTTATAATATGACTTTGAGGAATAGGAAATGTCAATGTTTGAATTTTTAATTATCACATTTATGTTGCAAACAGTTTCTGCAAGCTTTGATTTTTGTTTTACTATAATCTCTTTAAACTATATTAAATATTTTTATGGTGTATAAGTTTTTCTTCTGCGGTTGCTCGATTAGGCCTAGTTTGAATTTGTATTAATATTCTCTCTGCTACACATATGTTTTATTTGGTAACTAATTTTATTTTAAGAATTATTATATGTACGCGAGATAAATTAGTGATTCTTACTTTATACTGTATCGTAAATATAACTCTGTGCATCATATCTTTCTGCAATTATAAGTTTTAGTGTTACAGAAAAACAAACAATGTGGTAGCTTTTTTTCCACCAAGTAGTGTAAAAGAACAATCTAGATCCTTGGTTTTTAGTGTAGTGGAACACCACTTTGAAATGAAGATTTTTGGTGTTCAGGTATCATTTTTATGTACCTGAAAGCCACCATTTTTAGTGTTTAGGTATATGAAAATTATTCACAATGCATGTGTTGACATTTTGACATGTATGATATTTTTACATGTATATTTAGAAATGTATACACTGCCCTAAGTTAAGACATAAAAGCATTTTGTATATATTTTAGTCAGTGTTTATGTCATGAACTTTTAAAAATAAAATGTATAAAAATGATATTAAATTGGAATATTTGAAAAACATAAACATGAGTTTATGACAATTATTCGGTAAATTCCCAGCTTAAGATGAAATGGACTAATGTAATATTTCATTCGAAATTATTAGGCAAGTTACTTTGAAAATAATATTGTAAATAATTTGTAATTACTTATATAATTTTATTCTTTTGCTTTATATTTAAAATTTTTGTTTTATTTCAGGGAGCTTTATATCTATTTCTTCATGGTAGATTATTAGAAGTTAAAGGAGAATTAGATCAGGTACTCCATTTATTTTATATACTATTTTTAATAAATTTCTTTCCATAAATAAAAGTCTGAAATACCTGTACCCTGTACCTGCAGGGTATTGTTTTCCTTCATTCAAGTTTAAAACATTATGCGTTATTAAACTAACCTATTTCTCATATTTTAAAGTAATAAAAATGATTACAAAATTTCTATTATTTTTTATGAAGATTTATGGATATTTTAAACATTGTTTAAGCGCTTTGCATTTTCTACCTTGTTGTTATAGTAGAGAAATGTATAGACATGAGAAAATATGATTAAACTTTTTCTGAAAAAGAGGAACCTTAGTTTAAAAAACGTTTTTTTCTTCTTCATAAATTGCTTTAAACGAAGAGTGAGATATTTTTTATTTCCTTTTATAGCTTAGAGTTATTCATTTTAATACTTTGCTAAAATATGGAAGAAAATTACGTGTTTTTGAGTTTACCCATAACATTTTCAATGTTTTTGAGCTACTTTTATTTTATTTTATTTATTTATTTCTGTTTATAGGTAAAGCTACATTTATTATATTTAAATACTTCCAATTATTGTTAACATTTAAAATAAGAATAATTAAAAGTAATTAAAAGTAATCATGTGTTTTATTAAGCAATTTTTAGTTTTCTTTTCTTTAAAAAATGATTTGGTGCTCTTTTGATCAATAATATAAACGCATAAATAAACGTTTTGCTTGAAATAAGCATATTATAATTTGTATCATCCAATTTCCATATTATAAAAAAATTATGAAAAAATATAAATAAAAGCAAAGATAATATTTTTTGCTTAATTTATAACGATTCTCAACTAATCCGTTGTCAATTTGTACATCTAATCTTTTGTCAAATTTGAAATCAAACCAACTCTGCTACTTCACATTGTCTATTTTCATTTTGTTTAAGATTTAGTATTATGAATTTTTGACTATTTTAAACAATGTTTTCTCAAATATTTATAATTTAGCTCCTATTTGTACAACACTTAATAATAATAAGAAAAAAACTAAGATTTAAAAATAATAATAAATGAATACAAAATATTGATCTTTCCACAACCAATGTTTTGATACTTGCATAATTCACAAAATTAAATCTGAAATGCACTTTATTTAAAATAATTGCATATTTGAAAAGCTGAGGTGAAAATTGAAAAGCAAAGTAACGATAACCGACATTTTCACCGAAAGCGGTCGGCGCCTATTAAAATCACACATTCGATTTTATAAAACGGTTGATTTTATCTATATTGGAATGCCAATCTATGATTAAAAAAATTAAAACGAAGAGAAAAAAATGTTTAACTTAGTTTCTTAAAGTTTAAGTCTCAAAAGTTAAACCTAAGCTAAATCGATTACTATATTTATATTTTATTTTCACTGAATTATTGGCATTTTAATTGAAGATTAGCTACATGTTTACATTTACAGAAGGGTTTTAAGATATCAGCATATCTGTCTGATTATCAAAATTTAAAAGTAAAGATTCAACATGGTTGGACAGCTTGTATTTTTTTAAAAATTTATAATATATTCCATTTTTGCTGCTGTGAAGTTACTTTTAAACGAATCAAGCGCTTCTCTGATATTTGTTGAAGATTATAACTTAAAGAATGAGTGATGATCATATAGGCTTTTCTAAAACTTTTCTTAATTCATAAACAGTTCTCATTTGTATTCCTTTACGCTCACTGTTTAATAATTCTTTAAATCTCTCACTTCTATTTGCAAATTGATTTTAAAAAGCGGAAGATTTTATAATCCAGTGTAAAGGTGGTCACTCCTTGAACTATAGGGGGTAATCTCAATCTGGGATATATATGGTCCCAATAGTTTGGTTAGGAGAGCGTTCCTAAGTTTGAGCATTTTACTCAAAATTTTACTTTTTGAGTATTTCTCTATATCTCGACAACTTTTTAAGCGAATTGAAAAACTTCTTCTACGTTATTATAAAATTAATTTATCCAAAGATAATCCCTTGCAAAAAATAATTTTTAATAATTGTTTAGCGTTTTATTTAATAATAGTCGAAAAAATTGGAATTGTAAGGTATACAATTCCTCATATCATTTTAGAGAACTAAATTTTACATGGTAATCTGAAATATAATAAATCAAAAATATAATTTTTTATAGTATTTAAAATCAAAATTGATCAAATAGTTTCCGAGAAATCCAATCTTAAATACATTACTTCGAAATCGAATTTTAACGAAGTCTTGTAAAGATTCGAAAAAGTGGCGTATCATATTACCTCAAGGCCTTCAATTTTAGTTTATAAAATGTCAAGTATGTTCTTTTTATGTCTATTGCCTACAGATTTGTAAAACTTATTGACCATATTCTTCCAACATGAAATATTTTTTATGTTCGTTACTTAGGTTCTTTACCAACAATGTCATTAAGAGCAGAAAGTGTGTCGAAATGTTATTATAAAAAAAGTTATATTTTCTCTTTTAAATGCTGATATATGCATTTATTTTATTTTATTTCTTATACATATTTAATTTTCTAGGCTATTAACTTGCTTTTGGATTCATTGACTGTACAAGATACTTGGAGACAAATGAGAAATCTCGGCTCTTGGGAGCTGATGTGGTGTTACAGGTAAAACTAAAAATCTGAAAATATTTAAAAATAATTGGTTGACAAAAGCATGAATAAAAGTAAAAACGTTAAAAAAATAACGGGCTAGCAAAGAGCATGAATAAAATAAAATAAACACATGAAGAGATAAATAAAAAAATAAAAGCAGACGATAAAATTAGAATAAAATTTTTTAGAACAACAGAGTTGTTGATTTTTTTAGAGATTAATTTTCGTTGTGGAATTTGTGGTTTCTTATAGCCCGTTACGGGCTTTTCTAGTTTGCTTTATAATATTTTAACTATCCCGTTACGGGTACTTCATATTTGTTACTGTTTGTGTGTTTGTGATTAAAAGTTTTTTTATTAAAAAAAACTGAACTGTTATTTATATAGCTTATGATACGTTACAGTAGCTAAAACTAATATATCTTTATGCCCGCTAACATTTTTCATTATAAAAATTTGTCTCATTGTGGATTTTACATACAATATCAAAAGAGCCTTTGTGGCTCAAGGAATAGAGCGTTCTCATCCCAATAAGGTTCGAATTCCAGCGATGGCTGATTGATATAAATTACGCTCCCGGATCGCACCGTCTACAGTGCTGACGTATAATCCTTAGTGATAAACGGATCTGTTGCTGTAGTTGTAGTTCATTAACGTCGCACTAGAGCTGCACAATGGGCTATTGGCGACGGTCTGGGAAACATCCCTGAGGATGATCCGAAAACATGCCATGACAATTTTGATCCTCTGCAGAGGGGATGGCACTTCTGCTTCGGTAGCCCAACGACCTGCATGCGAAATCAAGCACTTTTCTGTAGAACAGTTTAACGAGGACCAATACCGCACACCCTCTATCCCTACGCAGACTGAACCAAGTGGTCACCCGCCCGCACACTGACCGTAGCCAGTGATGCTTGACTTCGGTGATCTGCTGGGAACCGTGAAACTGATCTTGAGTTAGAGTCCTCTTGCCGTCAGGCTAACTGTGGGAGGTTTTGGTGGTTTTTCGGGCTAGTTGCCTCAAAAAGTCTTCCGAGAAGGCAAATTTCCCCAATGTTTGATCCAGGAGATCCCTAGTCTTCTGGATTGAGTTCAAACTTGCAGGGCTACGGTGTTGAACATTGACAGTCGTTAACTCAAATTTTCAAAACTGTTCGACGACGGTTATAAAATAAAATAAAACAACATCAAAAACCACAGATGGTGCATTGTCAAATTTAAATAAAATCATTTTATTTTTAAAGGTAATAGAAACACTAAATAATGTTTATGGATTTTCAGAGATTTTTTTTCAGGGATTTTTAAGGATTTTCTGAAATTTTAGGAATTTTCAGGATTTTAATGATGGAGATTTTAAGTATTAGGATTGCTTGAGGAATAACGGAAATTTGGACGGCATGCATGTGATGAGAGGAAAGAATTGACTAACATAAAATCTGAAATTACGATAATTTTTTCGATTGCAATATTAAGCATATTCCATAGCTACATTTTATTTCAGAAGTGTTCTGTATTAATAAGTAGCAGAATGAATGGTTATTTATTTTTTCCAGTTTTAAGTTCGAATGGAAAAATGCACAAAAACATTTAGATTTCTTGAGAAAAGAGAGTAGATGGTCACCTGCAATTTACACTTATGCTTATGCCCTTACACTGTACATGCAGCACATAGAAGAAGGAAGGACCGATGATGAACGGCTATTAGAAATTCATGATTTAATGAGGTAAAAAATTATAATGTTTTTTGTTGTACCAATTTTATAAGCAAAATATTATTTCCTTTCTCATAAGCATTATAATACTTCATGTATAATTTCTAAATCGGTATTAAGTGAAATATTATTAAAAACTAAATAATTTAAGAGGCAAAAATTTCTTTCTGTGGAAAAAGATAAGAATTATGTAAATTTTATGAGGTTGCTCTTATATTGTTTAGCTACATTCCAATATCGGTACTTATTCCAATATCGGTACTGTTCTCATAATTAATAATTATGAGAACCGTGCATAGGAGAGTTAAATAGGCATTATATCTTTTATAGGGGCGAAAAAAATAGATTTCCCTTGATTCAGAGTTCATAAACGAGTTAATAGGTGGCAGCACGAGATATTTCAACAAAAAAGATTTAGGAGAAAATTTTCCACGTAATAGAGAAAAAGAAAAAAAAGAAAAAGAAGTAAATATATAATTATATAAAATTGCATTATTTTTTATAGTTTATTTTATTTTATACAATTTTTTTTAACAAAAACAACAATATGCAAACCAAGGTGAAATAAAAAACAGTCAACGTTTTTTCTTCTTCTATTTTTTCCGAAAGTTTATATTAATTTATTTAGCTTTTTCTATAAATAATTTGTCTGTAGCACGCAGCAACATTTTTGAAAAACGAAAGAAAATTATTTTAAAATTTCATTTACACATTTCTTTTTTATTTAATTCAAATAATAATATTTAATATATATTTTGCTTTATTTAATTTATAACCATTGATTTTTATGGTATAATAAATGCAGTCGTTTTAATTTTTTTTAAATAATTAATTAATTTAGATCCCGTTAACGTCCACCATATCAACAATATGACCCAGTGTCAAAATTTCTTTATCCATGTTTTAAAAGACACAAAAATTATAAATGAGGATTATGGACAATGTTATATAAGCATATATTTATATTTTCAGGAAAGTACCTGGTCTGAAATTGAAATTAGCAGGAAAATCTTTTCCACTTGAAAAATTTGTTGTAGCTAAAGCTAAAAAATTTGTTTCTCAGAATGATAGGCTACTATTCCCCTTTTTCGTAAGTATAGTACATTAGTGTATAACGCAAAGTGTATTAGTGTTTTGTTGGTGATCATCTGCCATAAAAAATATCTTTTCTTTCGCATGTTTTCTCTTTTTATACTATCATATTGCGGTGTATGAACGTTTATTGTAAGGTATTATCATTTTTATTTAGTTTTGTTTTATGATAAAAAATAATATTTGTAAAAAAAACCTTATTATACTGCGTTTCTTAAAAAAAATACAAAAACTACTTAGAAAATTGCTTGAAACTTTAAGATTTCTAAGATATTCAAATCGGATTTTTTTCATCGGATTTACACCGAAAAGCCATTACATTATCACCACCCTGCTAATAGTATGTACGACCACCTTTAGCCCTCAAAACTGCTAGCACCCGCCGTGGCATTGATTCCACAAGGTGCTGATAGGTAGTCTGAGGTATCTGGTACCAAACGCTCACTAACTGGTCCTGCAATTCCCTCACATTGCGAGGGGGTAGCGTGGCAGCACAAATTTGGTTTTCTAAAAAGGACCACAAATGCTCTATTGGATTAAGGTCAGGTGAATTTGGGGGCCAAGACATGACTTGAAAGTCACTGGAATGCTCCTCGAACCAATCCATGACGATTCGACCCTTATGACATGCTGCATTATCCTGTTGGTAAACACCATCCCCTGCAGGAAAAATGCCATGAATGGGTGAACCTGGTCTGCAACTATGTTCAAGTAGCTTACAGACGTCAGGGATTGCTCTATGAGGATTATGGGTCCTAATGTGCCCCATGAAAGCATTGTTCTTGGGCGAGAAACCGTGAAAACCCGGGCGAGAAACCATGAAAACCTGGGCGACCCCATTGTTATCGATAGAGGGTGGTCATAATGTAATGGCTCTTCGGTGTATGTCAAATACGATTCACTACAAAATTAGGAAGAAAAAATTTGATAGATTTTTTCCGCTCATTCGCAATATAAAAGAACCACTTTAATTATGCATATATTGCACAGTTTTCAACAATTTGTTTTTAAATTTTAAGGAAAAATTTTTCTAATTAATTTTTAATCGCTTTTAAAAATTTTGTTTAATTTTCGTGAATATTTTTCAAGTTATAGCAAATAAAACGTAATAAATAAAAAAGAATTATTTTTTTTTATAAAAATGTCCATATTTCCACAAATATTTAAACTTCGCATAAAATTTTTTGTGCATTTGCTGAGTATAATAACCAAAGTAATTGTTGCAAGTTTCATATTTATTGTTTCATTTTTTGGAATAGGATATTCAAAAATACTATTTTAATTTGTAATTTATTGTTGGTCCCTCAAACGTTTAAAAGTAAACTTAGTATGAGTAACTTAGTAACTAGAGTAACTTAGTAACTAGATTTAGTAGCAAGTAAACTTAGTAATTAGATAAGTATGAGAAATCGCATGATCTAAACACTTATAAAGTTAGAGAAAATTACTCTTCAAGTATTTCTTGAGAAATATATAAAAAAATGTTTTAGATCAGAAGTGTTTCCTTTATTTTGTCCGCTTTCTGTATGTCCATTTTGTTAAACGCAGAATTTATGCTACGTCCAATTTCAAAAATACTCAATTTGAGCATGTCCATTTTCTAAAATATGCATTTTGAGCTATGTCCATTATGTTAAAATGTAATAAAAATGTCAACAACAAAAAAATGTAATAGTATCGAAGTGTTTCCATTATTTTGTTGATTCCCACTGTTTTTATGTATAGCTGATTGAAGTTTTGTTTTTATTAAAATTAACTAGGGCTACTTTGCGTAAGTTTTCAAAAAACTGTGCACTTTTGCGTTAGTTGAAAACAGGAAAATTACCTATTGAGTTATTTTTCTGTCATGGAGTTGATCATCAAAAAAAAAAAGCAAAGAAAAAAAAGAAAGAAGGAAATATAATTTCGCAGTTAGAAAAAAAATTGTGAGGAACCTGTTCAAAAAAAGAATATGACTTGTCGATTTCTTGAGGATAAAGTTTTGAAAACAACGTCGGTCAGAGAAATGCTGAATTCAGGATAAGCCAACGATGTAGAAATTCCGTTGGTTTTCAGGTAAAAAAGCTCCACCATCACAATAAAGATAAACACCATCACAAATAAGTGACAGTTTTAGAAGGTAATGTTTCAAATGCTTTATCTTTTAGCTGCAATGAGAAGAATGCCATACAATTTTCTGCTCGGTTAGACAACGTGGACAGCGCCTGAGCTGGTACTCCTCCCTCACCAAAATTTCGTAAAACAATCAACTTCGACAAGCGACTGTCAGGATAGACTTAACGTGCACCTTGCTGCTATATGCCAGTTGTTTAGTAGAATGCTGGAATCGAACTCATGACCCCAGTTTTCCACTGTCTCCAGAATAAACATATACAAATCGCTGCTTTATTTTTATTATTTAAAACATCTGAGCACTTTTTTCTACCTGTGTCCGTGATATTTTTAAATTAAAATGTATTAGTTTTAAACCAATCAAGGTAGTAAAAACAAAGCAAGACAGGGAATAAAATTGTAACATGATTTCGTAGAAAGTACACGAAGCTTAGGAACCATTACTTTAAAAAATTGGTTTATAAATATTGGTATATTACCATAAATTTGGTAAACAACATAATTACGAAGAAACACTATGATTTATTATTTAGCGCAGACATAAAATTATTTTCTCATTACATACTTATCGTTATTTTTGAAAATGAATAGATCTAATTTGTGACATAATTTGAGAGGATAGTTAGTGATATTTTCTGACAAACTATTTTAGTAGAAATTTATGTGAGATACAGCGGCAATAATTTCAACAACACAATTATTACGTATAATTAAGTTTAGAGAAGAATTATTAGACAGCTTAATTAGCTTAAAGCTTGGCGTGACGTTATTATTCTCCTTTTATAATCCAATGGTTTACTTCGTATTTTGTATTCAAGGTTTTTGGTACAAATTTATTCACAAATCCATCTATTATCAAGTACTTTTTAAGATGTCACATACTTTCTTTATTAAAATAATATTTGAAATATTATTTAAAAGTTTATAAATGATCATTAGTATTTTAAACATGTTTTACAAGTTAAATTGATAATGATTATACTATTGGACTCCGCCCCCTGCTCGCTCACATTTCCCTAAGGATTCATCTGAACAACCTTTCCATTTTTTTTTTTTTGTGGTCTTCCTCTTGGTCTGTTTGTTGCAAGGGGTCGTATTAAAAACCCTCAATTTTGTTCGCTCTGGGTTCATTCTAATTAGTTGCCTCTCTACCCCATTCTAATTAGTTTTCTATAGATTTAATAATATCCTCTCTCTTAAAAATATTATAAATTTCGAAATTATGTCTTTTTCTCCAGATATTATTATTATCGTCGAGAAAAACTGAGATCGCTGAGATCTTCTCCTCTCTTTTTGTCAACGTCCATGTTCCTGAAGAATAAGTCAAGACAGATTTTGTACAGCATGATATTTGTCCCCTTTATTAAATCGGATTTCAATAATGATCTTAAACCGAAGAAGCAGCGATCGGTTACAATAATTCTTTTTCTGACTTCAGGACTTACGTTATTTTAATAGCGTATTTTATGGGTTTAAGTATTTTGTGAGTGATTTCCTTCTTATCAGAATATATATAGTGTTTTCTCCACAATTACCTTTTTAATACCCTTTTCTTGTTGATTTTTCCAGTGCCAAAAAGGTTTCACCCAATGAGCACACAGCCATAGAATATCTGCATCATCCGCGTATGCGTTTTTCACACTAAGTTCATTTGAAAGTTGAGTTTTAAATGTTAGGAATCAATTTCGCTTATTAATTGTTCTTAATCACTACACATTTATATAAGTAAAGAATTAGATGTGCTTATAATTGCCTTTTATATTACTTACATTAATGGAAAGTATTGATTTAGTTGTGTTTATTAGTTGTGTTCAATCTCATGCTACAGTCATCAAATTCTGATAAAGTAAGGAATCAATTGTTCTTATAATTATATGTTATATTTATCACTTTCCGATTATTCTCTCATTCACATATTGTATAAAATATGTAGGGAATCGATTATGCTTTTAAAGACCTGGTTTCTTAGGACAGGACGCCGTCAGCTGGAAATCAGCGCTAACCTTTGATTGGTCCATTTGTGACCTTGATAGTATACGTCATCGAACGCTCATCTTGAACTACAATTGCCGTCCAACTCAACTGCAGTTGGATTACAACGTGACGTTAACCACAGAAGCAATGGCGGACAACATCCAACAGCACATTGAAATCAGCCAAGATTTTGATTTTGATATTAAACATAGCTTCTTCATTAAACATAGCACTCTTCATTTAGCTCAGCTATAATGTGTTTTTTCTTGGACAAAGTCATTATTTGCTCTCTAAAACACTGGTCGACAATAACAAAATCAATATAAATTCAAAATAAATATTTGTTTACGTTATTAACGCATGCGCAATGAGAGATAATGTCTGCGTTGGACCAACTGCTCACGCTGAGCTAACAAAAAAGTATTTTTTTGGCGTCAGCTCTACGTCAACTTTCCGCTGACGCCCAGATAAGGCGCTAGTTCTAAGAAACCAGGCCTTGAGCTAACAAACCAGTATTTTGTTGGCGTCAGCGGGACGTTGACGTCACGCCGACGCCCAGATAAGGCGCTTGTCCTAAGAAACCAGACCTTAAGGTGTTGAAAAGAATAGTTATTCAGAATTTAGATATTACCAAAGACTATTGTTATTATTACAGATAATGTTGAGTTGACTCCATCGTAACATATTTTAAAGGATTTGTAAAAAAAAAATTAAAAAAAGTACAAATCTTGCGCTAGATAAGGGGTACTCAAACTAATATTCTGTTAATCTTATTCTGAAATATGGTCTTATTTGATGTAACGTAAAAATACAAGCTCTCTTACAAGAATACTGTAATTAGATAGTTACAAGAATACTGTAATTAGATAGTTACAAGAATACTGTAATTAGATAGTTACATAGAATACTGTAATTAGATAGTTACAAGAATACTGTAATTAGATAGTTACAAGAATACTGTAATTAGATAGTTACATAGAATACTGTAATTAGATTACATGGAATACTGTAATTAGATTCACGAATACTGTAATGTTATATGTTGATTTTCAAATGTATACTCTTTAATACTAATCCTTGCAATCAAGTCGCAAAAAAATTTACTTTTTTCTTTTTATAATTTTAGGAAATGATGTACGTTTTTAACGTGTTTCCAATGTTTCGAAACCGTCCAGAAATTATGCGAAAAATATTGTGCATTTTGGAGAAAGACTCCCCACAACTTAACGCTGGTCAAGGTAAAGCGGAAGAAATTATCAAAATGTTTCAGTGAAAATATTATTTTCTTGCATGCATTTACTGTTGCTTCATTATAAACATTTATCGTATTTCTTTTTAAAATGTGAAATGTCTAAGTCAAATATCTTTTTTAAGTAGGGGAGAGGGGGGCACATGTGAACAGGGGGCACATGTGAACATGGTATGTTTTACCAATATGATTTGAAATAAAAAATCTCGAAAAATTTTCAATTGATGGCAGTACTAGTCCTACCTCTCTGAAAAACTTTCAGAACAATGAGACATTTTGTTGGTCTATTCTGACAATTTCTTTGTATCAGCTGGTGTTGCATATATTATAATCGCTCGCTTCTCCAAGTGAAAGCATAATATAAATCAACTAATAAACTAAAATTAACTATTGCAGATCATTATATGAACATTCAGGTAAGTTTATGACAATTATTCTTTTTTTTTACTCAATTAAAAGTTCTTTATTTTTCAAGTTAGGTTTAAGAAGGATGATGGGGGCACTTGTGAACAAAACATCTGGGGCAGATGTGAACAGTTCACAAGTGCCCCTACATAGTATTAAGATTATTATCCTCATGATATTATAAGTTTAAAAAATATGTATGCATTTAAAATTATCATTATTTAATTTTCCATAATTAATTTATTAATTTTTCCTTTAAATTTTTTTTATTTTATTAAATGGCTGATCGCGCATTACGCATATTAACTGATACACCTGAGAAAATAGAATTGTTAAAGCTACAAATGAAAAAGAGAGAAAAAATGAAAAAAAAAAGCATGAAAGAGTATTAGAGAAGAAAGAAAAAGGCCCATTACAACACCCGTGGAACATGAAGTTGCGAAAAACCCAATTACGGATAAATTATTGTACAGCTGAAAAATTATTTTCTTATTGACAGTACTGTTGTACAATTTAAATTCACATAGTAAGCTACAACCCCCTCAGTATAATGCGTATCTATATCTGTTATATTAAAGATTTTTTTTCTTTGAAATATGATGATTGCTTTGTGTTTTTAATCTTGTTCATATGTGCCCCAGGCCTGTTCACATGTGCCCCCAATAGGGGCACATGTGAACAATTGAAGTCATTTTTCTAAAATATTATAAAGTAAAGAAATATTTTATTGAAAAATCTCAAAAAATTCCACAAGACAAAGAAAATACTATTTAAACATACGGACTTTTTTACTATGAAAAATTGATGATATTTTTCGAAAAGTGAAGAAATAAAAAAATTTGTTCACATGTGCCCCCCTCTCCCCTATGTGTATTTAACAACTTATTTGCTTTCGTCCTTAAACTCTTTAAACAATGAATTACGTGACGTTAAACAGTTGATAAGGAATGTATATTTTTTAGCCTGGGATAAAGTAGTTTGAAGTTTTGATTCCAAAAAACGTTAAATAACCCAGAAAAATTTTGATTTATAGTTGCCGATAACTTTCCCGCTGTGCCCGATTATTTTTTTTTTACATCAGTAACTTCAATGAACAGTGCATTGAAAAATATATAAATAAATAAACGGACCATTCCGAATAGATTTTGATCTAATGATTGGTTCGGTGATTGGTTCTTTAGTTCTAGTACTCAAGCGTAATGATTCGAGAAAGTGACTTCAAGTATGCTAATTAATTAATGCAGACGATTTGTCGTATTTTTAAATTTGATTTCTCAGGAACTGTTCGGCAGATTTCGGTCATATTTTATATTTTGCCATGTAAAATTACATTCTTTAAAATGGTGTAAAAATTGTATACTTTACAATTCAAACTATTTTCGATAAATATTAAGTGAAATATTAAAAGTAATAAATATTTTCTAAACGTTACTTTTTGCATAGAATTATTTTTGAATAAACGAATGAATGGCTAGGTGCAAAATTTTTTCAATTCGCTTAAAAAGTTCTCGAGATATGGCGAAATACGCAAAAAATAAAATCAGCATTAAGGGTTCCAAACTTTGGACTGGTCTCCTGATCAAGCTATTGGAACCATATTTCCCATATTGCGGCTACTCCCTATATTTTGGGGATCAGAAATCCATATCCGTCGGAAAAAAAGGTATTTAGAGAAAATACGCTTTTGTGTACGATTTTGCAACTTAAAATATCATCTGCACTAATTAATTAGCATATTTGAGGTCACTTTCTCACAAATAAGACTGATTCCTGGAGCGTGAAGATCCGATCATTAGATCAAAAGTTAATTACGGCAGACCATTTTTTGCACATTGTACATTAAATGTTTTAAAGGCAATAGCTCTTTTCTTGTGCTTTAATGAATGTGAGAAGAATAAGATAAGTGAAAATTTCAGATGTACTAGAAAATCAGAAATTTAATCATAAATTTTAGTGAGTTGGGATTTTGTCGAAGTTCATAGCTTTTAAATTAATCCATATAGATACTTATAGGTTTTTCATATAAAAATATACCTCGAAAGAGTTTTAAATTTCACAATAAAAATAATAATAATCATCATCATAGTTGGCTAGACAGCCCAATGTGAGCCAGTGTCTTCCTCTGAAGATTTCTCCATGACGACTTCCGATTTATCTTTGATCTCCAATTTTTTTCATTAATTGCGAGAAAATCTGACTCCACTGAGTCAGTCCATCTCAACCGTGGCCTTCCTCGCTTTCTTTTTCCAATGGGTCTAAAAAGCAGTATCTTTTTTATCGTGTTGTCGTCACTTATTCGAATCACGTGCAATGATAATAATAATAATGATAATTCAACTTGTTTTTATCTATTCGTTTCTTTGCATCGAAAAACGCATAACATTAACTTTCTTCAACCATATTTTTTGATAGATCTAATAAGTGAAGTGGTGGAAGATTATTGCTTATCCTTACTTCTGAAAGCAGTATGTTGCAAAATACTGGGCGATACAGAATCAGCATGTACTTATTTAAAAGAGTTACTCAAATAGTAAGTACAATTCTGAAATTCCCATTCAATTAATTAATTGTACATACAATTTTACTAAAGATATTTTTCTGTCATAGTGAAAACCATCTCACTGATGACATCTATTTGGCAACATATGCTATGGCTGAAATGGGCTATATGGCTATGGACAGAGGACAATACGAAGAAGCCGTACAGTGGTTAGATAAATCATGGTAATTTATTTTAACTAATTTAATTACAGTTTTTTTTATTAATCTAGGCCCATATAGCATACATGGTGTAATCGCTGACAACCTTGCTTAAGAAGGTTTAAGTCATCCCATCCCTTCTTCTACAGAGCTGACCCACCTAGGGATACTTTTCCGAATAAAAGCACAAAATTGGAAATCCTGGTTGTCACCTCCCCAACATCACTGGTTTATGGGTAGGTAACCGGATTTATTTCGAACACTTCCTTGCGATCGGAGGTCCAACACCAGTCTCTCTCTTCTCGCCAGCGGCCACATTAAGCGCCTACTATATTCTGAGGGCAGAAAGACCTACTGTCAATGCCTGCATTACTATACCTGAACACATCTTAGACAGATCCTGACTTTTATGGGAAGACATCTATACTTCCCCTTGAGCCGTGACGGTCCAGGGGATGGAGCATTCGCCTTTTAAAGAGGTGAACCAGGTTCGAATCCCAGCGATGGCTGGTCGAAACCAAATTCCGCATCCGCTGAAGCAGTGCTGGCGTAAAATATCCTCAATGGTAGACGGATCATGGGTTAGAGTCTCCTTGCCGTTAGGCTAACCATAGGAGGTTTTCGTGGTTTTCCTTTCCATGCAACATAAATGCGGGTTAGTTCCATAAAAAAGTCCTCTACGAAGGCAAATTGCTCCCAAAACTTGACCCAGGAGTTGTCATCCCTTGCCTTCTGGATTGGGTTCAGAATTACTAGGCTACGGAGTCGAACAATAGTTGTCGTAAACCCCTTAAATTGGGTCGGCTGTTCAACGACGGTTATAAAATATATTTCCCCTCTCTGGTTATTGATATTAAGCCTGATAATGAATTTACAGAGCTGATTTGACTCCGTCAGGCTGGATTAGAGATTAGTGACAGCAACAACACAGATGGTGTTCTGGAATGATCACATTCAAAATATATTTTTGGACTCCTTTGTCAAAAATAAAGTCAAGAAAGTCTATACAAATTATTAGTTTTTGCAAGTCAATATTTCAACGAAATAAAAACGTCATCAAAATCAATCAAATTACTATTGAGGAAGAAAGGTCAGAAGACATCAAAACATGTTGGTTGCTGAAGGAAACAAATAACAGTTGGGAGGAGATTGTTAGAAACCCTTCCAAGTTTCGTTTGACTATCTGACTGGTTGTGATGTTTACTGTCTTTTGTCTTCTTTGCTAGTGTTTCGATAGCGTTTCTTCTGCTAATAATTCGTTAACGTTACAATAATATTTTATTTATTTTATTTATTAAGGATTTTAAAAGTGCATTTTAAGTTACTTTCTTTCCTTCATTTAAAGCTTTTTTTTTCTTCTGGAAAAATCTTTCTCGTTGATCTTAATCTTAATAAATCTTAATTAGTATGAATTTGCAAATTGATTTAGCAACACCTTTTCGACTTATTGTTAACATTTTCACGTACTGGACATTTTTATAATTTAACAGAATGATCGAAAATGCAATAATCAATTAGTGCTAACTATAAATTAAGTTACGCACTGGGAACATTAATCTCAAAGAAAGACAAAGAAATTTAGACGCAAAGACGTGCTTTCATTGAATAAACATGCCTTTTATTCGAAGAATTTAGAATAGCGTTCCTCAAAATATAAAGAGGAGAGAGATGAATCCGTTAATTGCAATTTGGAAGATTTTTAAATTGTTATTTCTTTTTAAATAGTCTACCAATTTATTTCAAATTTTAGATGTATTTCAGTTTTAAGTACGTAGTTTTATATGATAAAAAAATGTTTTTACTTGATAATTGAAACTTTTTAAATATTTATAAGCCCAACTAGTTTCATAGAAATAACGTGAAAATAACATTAAGGAGTTTAACAATGGATCACTTTCCTAACATCACATTGGGAACACATTTTTATTTACGGAATTAGTTCCAGAAATATGGTGCAAAATGTGAAAAAATAATATTAGGGATTTTAAGCATAAGATTGATTTCTTAACCACACATTGGGACCCCATTTTTATATACGCAATTATTCCAGAAAGATAGTGTAAAATGTGAAAATAGCATTAAGGAGTTGAAACACTGGATCGCTTTGTTAAGGAACCACATATTTTTATTCAATAGGGCGAAGTGTGATAACAACAATAAGGAGTTTATCAATGGACTACACATTGGGACCACATTTTTTAACGCAATTAGTTCCCGACATATAGTGTAAAATATGCAAATAATATCAAGTAATTTAAAAACTGGACCATTATCTTGAAAACCTCAGTGGGGCCACATTTTCATTCGTTTTATTACAGAGATACAATGTAAAATGCAAAAAAAAAGTCAAGTGGTGTAAACACTGAACAGCTTTCATAAAAACCACATTAAGGCCACATTTTCATCCGTTTTATTAGTTTCAAAAATTAAGATATAGTGTAAAATATGGAAATAGCATTAAGAATTTTAAACAATAGACTGCTTTCTTAATCACGCATTGAGGTTACTTTTTTATTTAGGGAATTGGTTCCAGAGAAATAGGGTAAAATATGAAAATAACATTAAGGAGTCTAAACACTGGATCGCTTTCCTAATAACACATTGGGATCATATTTGTTTTACGTAATTCATTTCAGACTTATAGTGTAAAATTTGAAAATAACATTAAGGAGTCTAAACACTGGATTGCTTTCTTAATAACACATTGGGATCATATTTGTTTTACGTAATACATTTCAGATTTATAGTGTAAAATTTGAAAATAACATTAAGGAGTCTAAACACTGGATCGCTTTCTTAATAACACATTGGGATCATATTTGTTTTACGTAATTCATTTTAGACTTATAGTGTAAAACTTGAAAATAACATTAAGGAGTCTAAACACTGGATCGCTTTCTTAATAACACATTGGGATCACATTTGTTTTACGTAATTCATTTCAGACTTATAGTGTAAAATTTGAAAATACATTAAGGGGTTTAAACACTGGATCTCCTTTTTAACGAATCACATATTTTCACCCAATTACATCTCGAGAAATTGGGCTAAATGTGAAAATAAAATTAATAAATTTAAACATTGAAGCGTTCTCTTAATCGTACATTGAGTCCACATTCTTTTACACAATTATAGTGTAAAATATGCAAATAACATCAAGTAGTTTAAACATTAGGCCGTTTTCTAAAAAACCACAGTGGGGGCACGTTTTTATTCTTTTTATTTGTTTCAGAGATATTGAGTTAAATATGAAAATAAAACCAAGAGGTTTAAACACTGAACCGCTTTCTTAAAAAACCACATCGTTTTATTAGTTTCAAATGTGACATAGGGATACATTAAGGAATTAAAACACTGGACCTCTCGTCTAACCATATGTTGTGGTTATATTTTCGAGATAATCCAATTTCGTGCTTAATTCTTCAGAATGCTTTATTTTCCATTGTTTTCACAAAGGGTATATTTTTATATCTACAAAATTAATTTTAACGATTTAAAAGTATCTGTATCATGCTCATCGTTGATAAACTAGCTATATTTCAAATTTTATATAAAATTTAGTTCTTTTTTTTTCCTTCAAAAATGTTTTTATGTGTTTTCAGCCACGCGCACACAGACTATCATCTGGAATCATTCCTCCACTACCGAATCCACGCTGCCATTCGCCATATACAAACTCTGAGCTCACTTTTGGAACGGACCCACCTGACAGAAGACATCCAAAAGAATAAAGAGAGTGGATTGTACACTTGTTCCATGAGCCCCTCCAAGCAGAATGGTTCCATAAATATTTATGACTCGCCTGTGCCACCTTCCGTGACTTCGTAGTCGCGCACGTTTGCTCCAGTGTCATGACATAAACATTCCGAAATGTACATTCCTTGCAGAGATTGTGTTTTTGACAAGTTGAGAACTGTGACGAAGTTTTTCCTTCAGTGCTGTGCTTGGCGACATATCTGTATTACCCCTCCTATGCGTACATAATATAAAATATTTTATTCGCCAAAGAAGAATACTCTATCCTTCAGAAAAAAATATTTTGTGTTCTTTGGACTGGAGTATTCTGAAATTTTTTTTATTACTGATATACCGAAATACATTTAGCGAAAATTCAAAACTTAGCTATTTTTTTTCAAAAGAATATGAATAATTTAACTGAAGCTTTATTTCAGAAAGTTTCATTTTAAACATATACTACTACGTTTTTGTATGCATATTATAGATTTAAAAAGAGTAATTTCCAATAAAACAACTCTGAATGAAATTTTCAGTCCGAACACAAATTAGAAACGGCGATCATAATATAAGCAACGGTATTGATGAGATATACCTCTTAGAAGATCATTTTTAGCTATCTATTTCAAAACTCTGCTTAGAAAACCAGATAATTTATAATCATCAAGTTCAAAATATATCTGTAAAGTTCACCACCAGATGGCGCGGGTAACCGTGAAAAGCAAAATAGCAACGTTTTCAAAATATTCACAATTTGCAGCAACCACATGGTGCAGTATTAGGACGAAATTAACAGACGCCCGTACGAATATTTCAATTTAAAAGATTCAACAAATTGTAGAAAACATTGTTATAATGTATTTTCAATTAGCAAGGCCATCTTTTGATGAACTTATAAACTAACTTTGAAACTCGATAAAAATAAGTCCGTAATTTCTTCTTTCCAATGACAGGTAAAATAAAATTTGTCTGTTGATTAAATTTATTTTCGTTATAAATGAATATTGAAGTACGTCAGACGTATGCAAAAGTTCATCAAAAGTATAAAAAATTTGAAGCAGAACATCTTCTGACCAATTTGCAGCTAGATGATAAATTATAAGTAACGCATGCCCACCTACCCCAGAAGGCTTTCAAACACATAATATCTTTCAGGAATCGTATGTGTGACAGACGCTACTCTTCACTGATGAGGAATTGATCTTCAATGAAGAATTAATTTTGGGGAAACAATTGGTTAAAGATATCTGCAAATATGTTATATAACTAGACACTTTTTTTATTTAACCTAAATGCAAAACTATCAATCTTTTCTTCCAATAAGATTTTTGCATTAAGTTTATAAGCAGTTCTTAGTAAACCCAATATAATAAAAATATTATTAATTATTTCATTGTAATTCAAAAAATTTGACTGTTCGCCAACAAAAACAAAACCTTTATTTAACCCTTTTCCGTAAGAAAACAGAAACTTACAAATTTTTAGGAAACCTCAAATTTTAAAATACTTAATAGAAAAATGTTTAAAATGTGTTCATCAAAACTTTGTGATTCGTCCAAAATATAACAGTAATTTTCACCTTTTTCATCTTATTTATAATATCTGCAATGTTTTCATTGCTTACATTTAAACTCCCTTAAAGCTTTGTTTACGTATTAAAACGTTAAAACATTGCAATGTGTGTCTTGTATGCAAATTTAAATTTTTTTTAATAAGTTTCTTAATTACAGGAACTATTTGAAATACGTGTTAATATATTAATACCATAACACTATTTTTAAAACTGAATTAACACCTTAAAAAACTACCGAGAATTAATCATGAAAAAAGATAAGGTATTATTTAATAAAACGTGATTCATCTTCACCAACTTGTTTTATTTTATATCTTTTTAATCTTATTTCAAAAAGCATTAAAGTGTCAAAAAAGTTTTCGATTCTGAGCATAAAATAGTTTTTTTATACGAATTAAAAAAATGTGATGGTAGTATCTTTAAATATGCATGTCGTTTATACGTTGTTGTTGTGTGTACATTGTAAAATATATACCATTTTGTATGTTTATAGATTGCAAAATATAATATAGTTATAATCTCATAGTCAACTGGATTAAATGTATTGTTTTTACTAAATAAATTTATATTTACAGAAAAAAAAAGTATCTGTTTATATTTATCGAAGGAGTATTTGTTAACATGAAAAATCAATCTTAAACTGCAAGTTTAACTAAAATGTTTTAAGTTGGGTTCGTGAAAATAGACCATTGAGCATCTACCGGATCCGGTCAGTTGCCAGCTCATTTGCTTGCGAAGTACGTTCGTATAGTTTGTCTAAAATAAGTACTCCTCCAGATAGTCGTCTGGACCTGTGGCGGTGACTATGGTAACAAGGTATGACTATTTAAAGTAGGGGTGCGGGGTCACTGTTTTGGAGTGGTTTCGGATCGGCTCGGCGAGAGAAAGAGAATCTCTTCGGTCTGTTGTGTTTGTCCCAGAGTGAAGCTACCTTCCCAAAAATGCGCCATTCTTGTTTCCATAGCACCAGACGGTCTCAGACTTTGTGGCGGGAGGAGTTCTTTATTTTCTCCCGATAAGTTATTTAACAGACCGGTAAGTTTATCTGATAGTGTGCCCATGTAAGGGTAAATTAGGATAAGAATATGCATAACTTTTCCGCAGAGACGCAGGATATATCCCAGTTGGTAACAGTGAAACCTTTTAAATTGGGCTGAACTACTCATGATGGTAAGGAAAGTACACCCGAGATTTAATGATTGCTTATGAAGGCTATAACCATTTTCTCTGCTTTCTTGGGATCTTCCATAATTTTTAATTCTTGATAGCCTTAAACAGTTACTTACTTTTTTTATTATACGCTTTATCAATAATTAAATTTTTTTTTTTTTGGATTTTTAACCATCTCCTGCATATAAGCCTCATAAGAGGACATATATAATTTTCTTCATTATGTTATTCAGATTCGCATTTATGTTGTAATTTGCATGTAGTCCTCATTTGGAGAGCCCAAACACTTATTGGGAGACACATGAAGTGGCAGGCCAATCAAGATAGTTAAAAAAAATATGATCTTTGGAAATCGATGGAGGGTGTATTACATTATATTGGAAAAGTTGGTATTTAATTAAATCTTCTTATATCATATAAATGAAGTTTTGAATATTCAGTTTTTCTACGATTAAAATTATATTGATAAAATATACCACAAAAACACGTAGACTTGGACACCTGGACACCATTTTTTAAATATACCGCACGAAAATTTTCAAAAATTAATTATCACACCACAATTCTGAGACACAAAAGGGGTTTGTAGCGTATCTAAATATTTTTTTTGTAGCTCAAATGCGAAATTCATGCATGAGAGGGTTTAATATCTTTGTTTTATTTTTCGCTCCTATTATTCATGATTATGTTCATCAATTATATTTGTAAATCAGCTAGGACAACGTGATCGGCAGTTATCGAGCAAACGTACCTCTCTCACATTCTAAAGTGTCTGTCAGTCGAGCGTGGAAGAGGGTTGCCAGAGCCACGTCTACAGGATGTTTTTTAATTTCTTGATCCATTTTTGACTCATTACCGATTGGTTTAAAATACATTTGTTTTACAAAAAAAAAATCAAACAATTAAAATTTCAAAATCTGAAGTTATAATTAAAGCATTTTTTTAAAGTTCTATATTTTAGCGCTTGGTAAAAAAATTGCAATTTATTAGTAGTTAGTTATTAAGTAAAGTGTGCTTATAATTCTTAAAAGCACTACCCTTTAAATATTTAATCAATTTAATATCAAAGTTATTTGTGGAAAAATTACAACTCAAAGCAAAATTATATAGCTTTACTTTACAGTGCTACTCTGGAGGAAAGAATTTATGTTCAAAAATTATACTGCCGTCCAATTGAAAAAAAAAACAAAGTAAAACTTTTCACGAAAAATTTGAAAAAAAGCGCCTTGATAACTATTTTCTTTCTTTTCCTATTGCTATCAATGCTGAAATATAATTTCAGAATACGAATAAAAAAAGTGCTTTGTTGAAAAAAATTTTTTTTATGTGAAACTCATCATACAAATATTGCAAATACATTAAAAATTTCAATTTTGAATTTTTTTGTAGCTTCCATTGATTTTTATAGTGCACAACAAGTTTTCTGAATTAGCTGTTAGGTGCCCCCAATCTATTAATTTCTATTTCTTAAATATTTCCTTAATTTTGTTTTAAATCTTGCCTGTAAATCACAAGTTTTTTATTCATCTATTTGTAAATTCTTTTTTCTCGTTTTAGGAACTTTTTTGCTTCTTAAGTTCCTAAAACGAGCAAATTTTGCTTCTTAATTTTTGCTTCTTTGATTGATTTAAATAAAAATTTGGTCCTGAGGAGGGCCACGGTGAAAGCCTCTCGAGGCGAGCTGGTGAGGTACAGCGCGCACGAGAACAAAAAGTGAATAATAAATAAATAAAAATAAATAAAAAATAAAAACGAAATACCATAAATTATTAGATTTTCACTTACAGTTCAATCTTAATAGTTTGAGGGCGTGACATCAAATATGCAAATTAATTAATACAGACGATATTTTAAGATACGAAATCAGACACAAATAACTGACTGTGAACAAACATAACGTCATTCGGGGCTACTTTGTGCAGGATTTCGCAGTTTTTGAACTTTGACATGTAAAAAAACTATGTTAATTCAAACTTTAGTAAAATTTATCGATATTATATTCATAACTGGACTCAGACGAGTGAATTTGATCAATATTGGCATTATTTGTATGTAATATTTACGAATAATAAGTCAAAACATACCTTGCACAAAGTAGCCCCCAAATGGGGCTACTTTGTGCAGCGATAGGAATTTAGTTTAATAATCATGTTTTTAGCAAAATATTGATATAAAATTGTTAAAAAAGTTAATTGTTGACATTTTTAAAGACAAAAACATCAAGATATGTAAAGATATTACTTTGAAAATAATTTTCAGCGTTAAAAAAACATTTTTTTTGAAGAATTTTTTCTTAAAAAGAATGTTTATTTCAAAACATTTGAGTTTAAACAAAAGGAAACCATATACATTTTTTAACATTGAAATGGATAATATTTCAAAAATAATAATTATTACATATTCATTAACATTTATAATATTGATAAATTTGAACATAACATGCTTGAATGAACACGACAGAACTTGCTCTTCAGTTTCTGTCAAAATCATCTGATGTCCTGTAAAATATATTTTTATGTGTTAAATCGTTTGATTAATTCATTAGAAGGAAAATAATAGTTTACCAGCACGTTTCACGTGTTTCTTGTGAATTTTATTAGAGATAGTATTTCTGTGGATTTTGTACTTCCGAGAAGCTTCTGCAATCGACATACCACCAGCAACTGCTTGCAAACATTGTTGCAGCTTTTCTGAAGTGTAATCAAGGTAATTTCTCGTTCGAGGTATTTTTTTTTATAACGTCTGACAATTTTTCTATCGAAAAAAAAAAGGAATGTAACTTTGCACAAAGTAGCCCCACAGTGCATTTTTTTTCATTTTCCGTTTATTTGTTATTAATTTAAAAATTTTTTTAACGCTAACATGATATAATTGTTTATTAATGTATAAATAAAAAATTTTGCACTTACGACAATTGTTTTATCAACGTCTTTGCATTTCACAGCTAAAGTTTCCACGCACACTTTTCGACATCCGACGTCCTCGAAAAATTGTTGACATTGGATGAACGAAACACACTCTGAGATTGTTTTAAAATTCGAAATTTTTTTTGTAGTAATAGAAGAGACTTCTATCTTCAAATTCCACACATTTTTAACGTGAAATAAACATAATAGTGAATAGCAGCACTTGAAAAATACCAAATTCGAATTTGCACAAAGTAGCCCCCGCTGCACAAAGTAGCCCCGAATGACGGCACCGTTTTTCCACAGACGGATTTTATTTATGACCCTCAAACAGGTAACTGCAGTCTGGGAAATATGGTCCTAGTCAAGAGAGTGGTCGAAAGTTTGGAAACTAATAAAACCAAAATAAATTTAAAAAAAAAAAGGCAGATATTAAAAATTTGATTTCTCCAGTTCTCAAGACCCATTCGACCGATTTCGTTCAAATTTTGTTTTTTGCCATACAAGATCACATTCATTCTTTCAAATGATTCTTTCTTAAAAATTTGAATACCTTTCAATTCGAAAATTTTTTCATTACAGTTTAATAAAATAATAAATAATTATCAAAAATTATTTTTTGTGACTAATTATCTTTGGATTAGCGAATTTTACAATTTTGTGCAAAACTTTTTCAATTTAAAAAGCTTTTGAGATGCGGTGAAATAAGCGAAAAGTGAAACATACGAGACACAATATTTCGAGAAATATTTCTGTCTAAAAATTATAGTTACAATGATTATATAATTATATAAAAGTTATAATTATTTCATAATCGCCTACAAAGAAGAAAAAAAACGTTGAGGTTCGTAACTGACTATTCATGTACCCAATTAATAAAACATTTCTAGCGCCAGAAATTGCAGTGAAATGTCTTTACCATCAATAAGCTTTTATAACTTAACATTAAACTTTTGAATGCATTCGTGATTATTCGTAAATAAAAACGAAATGTTTCTGGAATGAAAAGTTTAAGATTGCGTACACTTTTGGCCTCATTCATGTTAATCCATTTCACTAATGCATTTACTATGTTCTTCACAGTCATCGCAAAGTTCTTAGAAACTGAAAAGTTTAAAATTTTTGCATCTGAAATCAATTACTTGTAAGTAAAACGCATTATCAACGCTAATTAACTCCAAAGATCAAGTACACGTTTTCCTTTATTGCAGTTAATTATCTGTCGTTAAAACTCTTTTGATCGTTGGGTAGAAGTTTTAGTCATTTATTCTTTCTTAAACTAGGTTTTGTTGCTGTAACGAGATCTATTGATCGATTTTTAAATAATAAAAAAACTAAATCATGCATTGAAAGTTTTGAATGCGTTAAAAAAAGTAGCATTTATAGGATAAGTAAAGACATTTCGAAAGATTGAAAAGTTTAGTTTCATTGGAGGCATTAATGGTTTGTTCTAATGTTATTGATAAAGGTATTTATTTCTAGCTTTCTAGCTTATTTGTATGAATATTTTACCTTCGAATTTCTAATGAAGTATAAGTCGTGGGCTAATATGGGCCAATGCCTTCCTCTGAAGATAAATCCATAATGACTTCCGATTAATCTACAATTCTTTTCATCAATTGGTTGACTCCATGGCTGACTCCAGCGAGTCAGCCCATCATACCGGGTTCTTCCCCGCTTTCTTGTTCCAAAAAGCAGCATCTTTTTTATTGTATTATCATCCCTCATTTGAATCACGTGGGCCATCAAATTTATTTTATTTATTTTTCTGTATTTAATGATATCGGGTTGTTTATAAATTTTGTATATTTCAATGTTAAATCTCCTTCCCCAGTTATTGTTTTCATTTACACCACCAAGTATAATTCGCAAAATCTATTCCTTGAATTTAAATGTCTGCTTCTGCAACTAATTTAACCAATACATCTATCCGGAACCGTGGTGGCTCAGGGGAAAGACCAAGGAGAAAAAGAAAGAGAACATGAAACTAAAACACCTTTTTGTTTCATCGTTCGACTAGCTGTCGAACGAATATTGCCTAAACTTGATTTGGATATTTTCAAGTACGTCTTTGTTGGCTATTAACGCACTGAATAAATCAATAAATAATCATGCACTGAAATATAATTGCTTCAATCGACGTGTCCATCTTTGAACTGACACACGATGACCAACAAAAACGTACTATTTAAAGATTTTTGAGACCGACTTTTATTACTCCTCGATGGCCAATCAATGCTGTGTAATAGTCGGAGAAGCTCTATAAGAAATTTAATAATAAGTTTCTTAGTTTTAATAGGAGGCAACTTCATCAGAGGGTGATATAATATTGATTTTTGTTAGGAATCATCATGTAGATCTTCCGTAAATCCTTTAATTGTCAATCTTGTAGATATCCTTTGATTTCAGTACAACATTTCAGATTTGAGTTGGTTCGATGCAACCTTTCTTACTGATTATCCTCTCGCAAGTCAAATACAATGACCATCAGCAATTCAGCAGTATTCTCCCCAGCAGATCTTATCTTGTTTGACTCCAAAGATCTCCTTAGAATTTCTCCATTCAAACTCAATAATTGGATAGAGTTTTGAAATTTCCACAGGACCCCCCACCTCGTATAGAAATTGTTAGACCGAATTCCTGATCAGTTTGCTGATTAGGAACAAATTCCAAATCAATTTGCTCATTAACCGCTTTTTGCTAAAAAATTTGATTTATTTTTCTCACTCTAGTTTGCAATATCTCTTACGTTAAAAATTGAAATCCTTTGAAATTTTTATATGCCTGTATATTACATCTATCGATTTTCGTTTCATACGTTCCTTTTTTATGCTTCAACTTTTTATGTTTATATTTTTAACTTCTCAGAAAAAATCTGACTTCAAACACTAGTTTCAATGCTAATAAGTTTATTTCCGGTTTGATTGTTTTTGTTTTTGACGTTACAAATTCTAAAAAAAAAAAAAAAAAAATTAAAAACTCATCAAAAACATAAAAAAAATAATTTTTAAAGTTTTCTTTTACAGAATGGAAATAGATAGCTTGTTATTTATTTCTCTAATAGAGTTTATAAAAAACGGAGTTACATTTCTAATTTGCAATTAAATAAACGAATGGAATATTTTTTATGACAACAAACATACAATAAATATCTATCTTTATTCAATAACTGATAATGAAAAAATTGTAAAGCTAAAAATCCTTAAATTTTGATTTGATTAATATAATAATAAATTATTTTCATTTTAAACTGCTCGAAGTAAAAAGCTTATTCGTTAGTATACAAAACAAGACACTATTTTTTATAAATTAAAAAACAGTAAAGTAAATATTGATATTTCAAACAAACAATGAAAAAAAGTTAAAACTTAGTATTGTTCTTTTTTCAAATAAATATTCCTTTGTGAATAATTCTTTTAGAAGTGGAACTCAAATATTTGAAACAATCAACGTTTTTTGATAACTAACAATTTTAAAATAATTACTGCGCTTACTTATATGCTTAAATCTTAGGCATTTTATCAAAGAATTTTTAATCTCATTATTTTAATAAAAGTGCAAACAGTACGGTTAAATGAAAATTTGTTTAAACTCTTTTTTTCTGCTTACATAATAAAAAATTTTCCTTTTTGAAAATGTTATTTTAAAACGTGTTAAGGTATTTAACTAAAGTTATTTGAGATAAATTAAAAAGTAGATAGTTTATTTTAAACATTAAGGTCATATTTTTAAAAGTAGTGTTTTAGTTTTTACGTTGAATAGTATTTTCTTAATCTTTACTTTATTTGTATTTGAAAATAGAAAGTATATATCTGAGCCACAAAACAATATGAAAATTGAAATTAATTTATTAAACTATCAAAAACAATACATGTCGTAATTTTTAATTTATTTTATTATCACTTATTTTATTTAATTATGATTTATTATTAGTTTTTATATTACATGAATTTGTAATATTTTTCCTTTTATTCTTATTATTTTTATTTTATCACATGCAGAATTTAGACTAAGTAGAATTTGAGACTATATGAATGCTAATCTCCATATTCTCTAAATTAAACCCAACGCAGAAGACAAAGGAACTCCAGGATTATGTATATGGGCAACCTTGCTGTCGTAAAAGACTTTTTGAGTGAAAATAACTTGCGCTATATATATGGAAAAAACCATGAAACCGTCTCATGCTTATCTCGTTGGCAAGGTGGCTAACTCAGAGGCCAATTTTTATCGACTATGGAATCTTAAATCATGGATTTTTACCCCAACTTTATAAAAAAAAAGTTCACAAGCAACTATGAATATATACAATCCAAAATAAATTAAAAAAATGGCTACTAATTTTTCTGAAAATATTAATGTGAAAAAGAAAATATTTCAAATTATGAATTTGTTTTTGGTTTCAGCATAAGCTGAAAATGAATGATATGTAGCCTGAATTATGGTTTTCAAAAAAGAACTGGTACAAATCTTGAGAACTGTTATCGCATTCAAAAAATAGAATTTTTTCATTGGCATAACGAAAGCCATTCATTTAAAATAAGCTACAGATAATTCAGATTTCTTCAAATATTTTGAAGATAATATCAGTGATGTTTGCTAGCTTATAGCTTTTATCAAAAGAGCTGTTCGCGTGTTCTGTATTACTTAATTATTTTTTATTTGTTATGCCAGGTTATCTGAATGATGAACGTGATAGCATCAGCCGACTATCTCATGAAATGATTTTTTCTAACATATTCTGAAACCACGTGTTTGCTTTGTTTATAGTTATGCTTTCAAAAAGTGGTTTCTTAAAACTAAATAATTTAAAATCAACCTTAATTGAAAGAAAAAGAAAGTAAGTTTTAAACTTAAATCAAAGCCGGTAAAAATGGAACTAATTCATAGAGGTGAAATGTAAAAAAAAAACCGCCAATGAAAATTAATTTTGGTAATATTTACTGATTGAAGTAAAATAATAAGATGTGTAATAAAAAGCAAAATTAATGGAGAATTGATACTAATTCGTTTAAGAGAGCGTAAAAAATTGGTAAACTATTATTGACGTTAATGATGCTTAATTTTATTATTTTTTTGGTTTATTTTTTTGAAGTAAAAAATATAATTAATGGAAGAAATGTTAATTAAACTCGTTACGGGATGCCGTACAAAAATCGCCACTCTAATAATGACACCAATGATTTTGGTAATAAGCACTATTTTAATTGGGGCAGTTTTAATAGGTACCAAATATGCTTTTATATAGATACAACGTATTTTAGAGTAAATTTGGTGCCGATTGCAGCTGCACCAGTTCTGTACATTTTTATGACAGATTTCCTACTGCCCCTCATATTTCATATCCTTTCCTACTGCCCCAGGATATGAAATATCCTGGGGCAGTAGGAAAGGACATATAAAAGTATATTTGGTATCCTACATTACAGGAGGATATGAATATTCCTCCTGTAATGTAGGATATAATTACAGGAGGAAATAGCTTGACTGTGGTAAATTTTAAACGTCAGTTGCCTTGAGCATTATGCTAGCTAGATGATACTAAATACAGTTAGTCTTTATTTTGATGAGATGAAAGACTGGAAATGTGTTTTGCTTAATCTAATAATGTAAAGCCACCAAGAAAGGTAAAAAATAATAATAAATAAGTAACAAAACATTGGAATCATTTTAGTGTTATTATCTGCGTTGGTATTTGTCGGGAAGTCTTGAACACGATTTTGTAGTGTTGTTCACAGCTGATTAATTTACGCTTTGTTTCCCACCTCGTCCAAAAAACGGGTATTCAGTGAACATTAAATAAATTATGATTAACGATTGAATATTAATTACTGTTTAAAGAAAATCATAACTCTCTAAGCCCCTGCAATTTTTTCGCGGAACCCTAGGGTTCTACGGAACACCATTTGGGAACTATTATTCATAATTTTCCGACTATTGGGGATGGTTTTCATCAACACTGTGATTGGAGGGAGTTGGAATCAGCACATGAGTGGACCAGCCATTTGCCGGATGCGAATTTCCGTCGCCTCATCGGGGGAGGGGCAATCAATCACATGGGCAGCTTGACTCAAAAATTTACAAGACTCAATATAGGTTTTCGTAATTTTCTCTCTCAAAATTATAAGCATAATTACGAATTCTATTATATTATGTTTTTCATTTTATAACCGTCTTTGAACAGTCTTCCCAATTTTGGGTACACTAATGTTCAACTCCGTAGCCTTGGAATTTTAAACCAATCCGGAAGACATGGAAACTCTTGGATCAATTCCCCCAGAGGTATAATTCGTAATGCGAACATGAAGGACTTTGTGACTCAACAGTGACTCCATTTGGCCGACTGGGATCGAACCCACGACCTCTTGTACATGGGCCCAGTTCCCAACCAACCAGACTATTTCGGCCCTAAATTCTATTATAAGCATAATTACTAAGTTTTTACTATTCTTATAATAGTAAGAACTAGGGCCTTCTGCCACCTGTTCTCTCAACTCATTTAGCCACACAATAGATGTTTCATCGAATTAAAAGTGTTCAAAAATATGGAGGATCCAATATTTTTGCTTTGATATCACAGTTTTATTTCTAGATTCCTTTCAGGATAAAAGTAAATCGTAATTATTTTGCTCGGTTGCTGTTGCAGCTTCATCAACAATTAATTTCCAGATTACTTTTTGGTTACTTAAAAAACGCGATAAACGTTTTTCGTCTAAGATATTATTTAGTAGGATATAGGTCTAAGATATAGGGCAAAAAGTTAATAATGTATTACAATTTCGTGTTCCTTATTTTATTTCTACATGTAGAGTGCGAATAGTTTTACACAAAGCTCGCAAAATATAACTTATTCTATTGTTTAATATTTGTATAATGCTTAATAAACCGATTTAAATATGTTTAGGATAAAATGTTGCGCCATTAGGTAATATCACAGCATTATTTTATAGTTAAGAAACATTGCTTTCAGTTTTAAGCATTTAATTTGGAATAATAATCAAAATAAATAAAGTAATAAGAAAAGATTATAAATAGATGTTACAGGTAAGTACTTACAGCTAGAAGTAAATAAATATTTTACAATTAAACAATATCTTGGCATCTATTATTTATTTTATGCAGATGGCAACTTCATCAGGTACTTCAAGTGAAAAACTGGATCATGTCATGTGATTTACCTGTCCAATGAGAATGTACGTCTAATTTTTATGTAGATAGAAACAAACAAAGGGGATTAGGTTTAATTTTCGTCTGATGGCTGACATCACACAGCAGCTACTTTAATGGATCATTGACGAAAGTTTTAGATTCACGCGATAAACAGAATAAAGGTGTATGCGCTTGCCCAGGTGTTCTCTTTTTTTCGGCTACGGAACCCTAAATGATCGAGCTTCTTTTGGCGGAACTCCGACGTTATAAAAAAAAAGTTCATCAGCAGCTGTAAATATACTAATCAGAAAAAAAAAGAAAAGAAAACAAAGAAGGAAAAGAAAGAAATCTTGGTTTATGCGTTTGCAGATAATAAATTTCAAAAAGAAAAAAACGGCTTATTAACATTGAGAATAGTAGTCAAAGAAAGGCAAACTTTTATTCTTGAAATTCGTTGTTCTATTTTGAATTAAAAGCTCTATAAGAAATACTTATTAATTTTAAAAAAATGCATATTATTTTTATATTTTTTTCAATATATTGTTATTGAAATTTTTTTTTCATTGGCATTTGAGTAAATAATTTCATGTAAACAAATTATATCTAATTAGCTGGATATAAATATAATCAATATTGGTCAGAAAAATATCGAACTTTCGGAGCCTCTGTAATTCTTTAACGGAATCCAGATTTTCATGTAACACTTTTTGCGAATCTTCGTATTATACTACCACCTATTAAGATAGAAAAACCGATGATGTACCAAGCTTTACAATTGCTATACCGTAATTAAACTTTTTTTCTGAGGGAAAAGTCTACACTTATAGAGCGATTATATTTTACGCTTTATTGCATACTTTCTTGTGTAAGGACACAAAAGGATGAAAAGAAACATCATCACACTTATTATTAAAACATAACATATTTATATATAACATATAAAACATATTACACACATCATATTTACACTTCGTGGCATTAAATTTTATACAGCATTTGGAAGTTGCATTAAGAGGATGGAGGGTAACACCCTCACATTTGGAAGTCAGAAAAGAAACTCTATTGTTATTGTTTGTTCCTTGCGGATAGAGGGGATAGCGCCATCTGGTGTGCTACGAACTATCCGTTACACTTGGACATTGGATTAGAGAGGATTGGATCTTAGCTACTTACAAACACAGGATTGCAAAATGTGGGTAAAAAAAATAAAAGCTTCATACAATTCTCTGTTCAATATTCTATAAGATAATTATATAAATGCAAAACCATAGCTTCGAGGGTATGCTTAAACTATGCAGGGTGTACGGTAATAATCACCCTTCTTGTGCACCTTTTAAATCATTTTTTAAAAAAATGCAAATTAGGGGTCGCAAATTCAAACGAGGAAGAAACAGAACGCTTTCAAAATCTGTCAAATCATTAAAGACGAAGGTGGGCTATAAAACATCAAAATGAGTTGGATTACGTGATGAAGTTCAGAGATGTTTCCAATATTTGCCTGTTCAATTCTGTTTTCTTCGACCATCAAACATCTTTTAATGTCATAAATTCTGCCTTCCTCAGCAGTGACTTGACAGATTACTATAACAGTTTTGTTTTTCTCCACTTAAATATTAATTTCCAACCTCTAAAGTAAAAAGATTGTGGGTCTTCGGTTTTGAGAAAAATGCTAAAAATACATATTATCGGTTAATATCGGACACTCTGTATTAGTTAAAGATTTTGATAGTGAAATGCAAAATTTTAAAGTTGCTAACTTAAGTTAAGAGATTAAAAATATATTTCAACATAAAATTATGAAAATAATTTTTAAATATTAAAAAGAGGAAAACATTATCATGTACCCGATCTAATAAGAAGTTTGATATTTTTGTAATTAACAAAAATCTACAACAGATAGTTAAATTTTATTTTTCCTTTCTTCACTATTTCTTTAGCATTTTAATTTGTGATCATTATTGTTATCAGTATATTAAAAATAAACATTGTGTGTATTTTTTACTAGAAAAGGTAATGCTTTTATATAAAACTGATAGCATAAACATTTTTATGCTGCGAAATTTATTAAATTCAATTTGAATTTCAATTTACATAAAGCAACCAAATGCGCTCAATCAATTCAATTCAGCTAGGAAATTAATTTCCGATACTTTTTACAAAAATAAACTATCATAAACTCGTTATTTGAAATAATGTTTTTAAATTTATACAAAAATTAAATTTTCGACTTGCGCTTATAGAGACTACTTTCTTGAAGAAAGAAATTCATTTTAATAGCTTTTTAATTTAATTATTTTTCATGCAGAAGTTTATTTTAATCAGGAATGTTATTAGAAACCAACATTCATAATAAATTATGTTAAAAAGAAATAGGAAATGGTGTTTACCAGGCAATTAAATTCTCTTACAATTAAGGCAAATTTACTACAAAATAAGGGAAACCAAACTCATTTTTTTAAGAAAGTTATTTTACTTTTAAATTATTGGGGAGCTCTCTTTTATTATATTTTCTGTCACTCTCATGATTTTTGCATTTGTTTACTATTGGTTAAAATTATAATTGAGCATCAACACTTATTAAAAATTTTCAACACTTTAAGAATCGAAGGTAAGGATTAATAGAACTTTGGAGTGGTACTCAAAACAAAAACGATAAAATATTTAACACGCTCTTTGTACTGGATTTGTAAAAAAATAAACATAGTTTTTATTTGATACTATAAGACAAAAATCAAAGGTCGTCACCGGCTATTGTGAGACTGAATATAAAAAATGGCAATTGAAAATTTGTCTCCCTGTCACCACCAAATCGATTAATTAATTTTTTTTATTAATTCGTTTAAAATCATTAGCGTCCCGTAGTGGACTGATCGTAAAGACACGGTTCCCAGTAGAACACCGAAGTCAAGCATCACTGGCTGCGGTCAGTAAGCTGGTGTTTGACCCTTTTGATCAGCCTGCACAGAGACCGACGGTACGCGGTATCGGTCCTCGTTGAACTGTTAGACCGTAATGTGTTCGACTTCGCGCCCAGGTCGTCAAGCTACCAAAGCAGGGGAGCCATCCTCTCTGCAGAGGAACAAAATTACGATGGCATGTTTTCGGATCATCCTCAGTAATGTTTCCCAGACCGTCGCCAATAGTCCTTTGTGCAGCTCTAGTGCGACGTAAACAAAGTACCTTCTTAGCGTAAAATCATTACCATAGTATAGTCATAAGCCAGCAACCAAAAGTGTTATACCATTCGCAATAGGTTTTTTTTTATTTCCAATGAGCTGCACAATCGGTCTTGCCGATAAGCAGACCTAGTGCGTTCTCCAGAGGTGGTATCCACTCTTTCAGGACCACCACAATGGGTGAGATACCGTTGGTCAAGTTAATTAGGACGTCTAGTTTCTGCCACACTAGATGGCAGCACCGAGACTCTATTTGGATGCTGAAGTGCACTAGGAATTTAATTTTGCCGGTAATGCCAAGAGCCAATAAGGCACTCCAGGGATCTTTTACATGCCGCATAATCATCGAACCTGCAGACTTGGGCCCAGAAGGCCGACGACAAACCAACTGCGCCACCCAGCCACAAATGAAAGAAAATAAAAATATCTTTATTAATTTGTCGGGAATTAAATTAATGTTGAATTAATGTCAGGAATAAAATTAATGTAATTTATGTTTTACTATTTTTTAAATTGAAAAAACTCTTTCCAACTTCCAACAAACTTTATCCATAGTAGTTTTTCTCTCATCGAGTCTTTAACACTTGAAAATTAAGGCTAAATTTTTATCTTTCAATAAAAGAAAAAGAACTGAATTATTTTTAAATTTGACAGAGGAAAATTAGTTTTAAGACATCACAAAATTTGAACTTCAAATCGAAGCTAACTGAGTTATACTGCTGCTACCTACAAAGCAAAAAAATTTTTTAGCAAATATTTATTATTTTTTATTATTTTATTTAATAATGGTCGAAAAAATTTTGAATTGTAAGGTATAGAATTTTTGCATCATTTTAAAGAACATAATTTTACATGGTAAAATAGAAAATTTGAAAGAAATCGGTTGAATAGTATCTGAGAAATCGAATTTTAAACATCTGACTTCTCCTTTTTTTTTTCTTCTTTTTCTTACGCACTGTCAAATTAATAGTACTTACCCCTAAACAAAGTGATGATTACGAAATATTTAAGCACTTATTTATAGGCGTTAAATATCCGTGCCTCATTATCTTTTACATGTCGCATAATCATACGACATGGCCGCTGAGGATTTTCTGCATCCTGAAAATCCGGTGTCTGTGCCGGGGATCGAACCCGCAAACTTGGGCTCAGAAGGCCGACGACAAACCAACTGCGCCACCCAGCCACATTCGCACTTGGTTGTAATATCTAAAATCATGCAGCACTTAGAGTGTTAATTCAAAGAAGCGTAAATCTTTTTATCTGTTCTTTTGTCAGAGAAGTATAAAGATTAACATTAATGTGTCAAAATTTAAGTGGAAATCACACCATTTGCGCGTACTTTATTTAATAGTTATTAGTTTTATGGTTGTTTCAAAATGTCTAAATCTAACGAGGCAGATCTAAATTTCGAAAATAGTAGCAACGCAAAAAGTAAACCCACGTCCTAACTATAGTGCATTAGAGTTTTAAAAAAAATATAGGTTTAAGTAAATCTACCTAAAGGCAACTTAATCTCAATAACAATTTTTTTTTAATGGTTAAGAAATATAAAAATAATGAAATAACTTTTAAAAACTTTACGCTTGACTGTCCCAGATTAATCAATAAAGCACATTATTACTAAATTTTTAGATTACTTTTAAAAGAAATATAATCTCTGTAGAGAAAAAAATGGCTTCAAACGAAGCTGTATGTAACTGAGCCATGAGGACTTAAAGTAAAGCCAGGAGCTTCATTTAATTCTTAAACTTAACTAATAAGCACTGTTTTGCTATTCGAATTTCTAAATTAGTAAGAATTGACTAGAATTACTCTAAACAGGATTGCAAATAAAGAAATTTACAGTATAAATCAATTAGAGAAAATTGAACTTGTTATAAACGCTAAGAGCGTAAATTCCTTTTTAACACTTTGCTTAAAAAACTGAACATAGAAATGGGGGGGGGGGATAATGTATTTAGGGGCTCTTTAATAGGTATTTAGGGGCTTTTGTAAACGAAATTGAATGACACGAAAATTGAGTTTAAATTAATCCAATTTAGCATCTCTTTTTTTCCCCCTTCATTTGAAGTTTTTTATTCTCCGGAAAAATCGTTTAAGTTTAAAACCGAGTATAAAATATTTTATTTATTTATTTGAGTTCAATTTAATTTAGCTCCACTTTTCGATTCGTTCATTCCTTTCTTCACCACATCATATAAAGAAAATATGCAATTGCAAAATGCATGCTAAATAAGAAATCGCTTGCAATGTAATGCGATTTTTTTCCTTAATGTTTCCAAAATTTGAATTATTTGGTTCTCCCATGTAACTGAGCCAAATTGTATGAAGAACTAAATTATATGGTTCTCCATATAATTTGAGTACCGCTGTGGCTCAGTGGTTAAGGCACTGAACTCTCATTGTGCTGAACTGGGGATCGATCCTCAGTGGTGGTTTGAAGCCTCTAACAGATTGATGGCTTCAGCTTGTTTGAGAAGTAAAGGCTATCCGTGAACAGTGCTGACCACATTACCACAGTCATGCCGTTGGACACGAAATTGTATGGTTTTAACCGTCATGACACCCTCTTAACCCACAACGGGCTGTAGCGGCAATGCTTTACTCAACCATATGATTTGATACAATTGCTTGGAGGAGGATTCTAGATTTATTCCAGTTGGATACCTTTTCAGGCTGTATTGGCACTCGCAGGGGAAAATATCTAAAATGTAGACGAAAATTTCAAACTACTTTTAGCCTCTTACTACCTTAAATCTTTAAAACTGCAGTCTTCGTGAAAACATTAAAATATTCAAATTATAAATAAATAGCCAGGAATTAATTGATAACTGTAAAATAATATCAGCAAAACCACAAAACCCAGATTATGATCAATAGGCTACGCATTAGTCATTTCCCACATCCTCAAATGCATTTTTCAAGGGTAAAAAGGACGAAAATTTAGTCAATGGTACGTAGAATCAATAATTAAAGACATTACTAATCTGTAAACAATTTCGCTGATCCGTTTACTTGTCTCGAAGAGAATTTTTTCCTTAAAAAAATAATTGACTAAATTTAAGCGTAAAATAACAATACAAAGAATATGTAATGTCACAATTATGATAAAATTGCGATTTTGAGACAAAAGCACGTACCAAATTATGAAACCGAGAATCAAATAAACCATCCCTTAACATCGATCTCATCCGGAAGAACAGTACTTTATGGAGGTCAGAGACAAATTAAAGTGGTTTCTGACAAATGGACCACCATTAATGTCGAGTCCTGCAGTTACTTAAACCCTATCCTGCCTCAAGTTGTTTTCAATGTCAAGTCCACATTACTATTAGCCTTTCTTTGCATAAAAAAGGGTGATATAATGCTGCTCTAGATTAAAAGAAAAATGTTTAATACTTCTAGCATAAATACATAATATGAAACAATTAAAAAACAGTATGATGGAAATATCCATCAGCATACAAATTTACATATAAAGCTCATTAGAAAATAAATAAAAAAAATTACATATCTTTGCATTATTTTTATTGCTGATGATAATTAAAAAAAAAACAATTATTATTCTCTTCCTGCAATACTCTTATAATTTCATCTGCATCGCGGTACTCGTCGTCAGAATTTTCGTCATCAATGCCGTCTTCTGACAGCCAATCGTCTTCTTACTGGTCCAAGCAATCTTCAATGTCCCTCTCTTCCAAATTTCTATACAAAAATAACAAAAATTAAGCACATAGTAAAAACATTTTCGCCATACATTAGAAGTGAATCAACTGCATAGTGATGTAAATTTTTGTCACATGATTTTGCGAAGTTTATACTAAGTATTCGATATAAATTGCACAGAAACACAAAAAACACATTTTTGTTGTACTTATTATACCTTTATTACTTATACTAGCAAAAAAAGTCTCAGATTACTTCTAAAAATAACCAAAAAATCTCTCGTTTGTTCCAACTACAACAAACAGCGGAATGACAAGCTCAAACCCCCTGTAATGATAGTGACATCTGAATTCTTTTGATAGTTGCGCTCCTTATTAAGCAATAATGTTGCGAATCACGAAAAATGTTGGCAGAAACAACCAATTTACCACACATCCATTTTGAGTACAATTTTTCGTTCACTAAATGTTATGATGGAATTTTCCATGATCATGCAAATAAGGATTAAACATATTTTAACTGACTGTAGACGGCTCAAACAATTGAGGAACAAACTTTTTGACAGCTTTTATCATGATTTTTTAATTTTTATTTGGTGACCCTATACATCACATTCTTAAAGACATTCATTTAGAACTGCATTTAGGATTTATAGGATAACATTCTTTCATTTAAAATAAAAACTGTAGCCCTTAGTGAATGGAGCAGAATAGCCAGTTTTGGTTCTTGTGTTAATAAGCTAAAACCAGCCAAAGGTTTTCTATTTTTTCTCCATCATGTTGTATGTTTTTTATCATATTCTTTAATTTCAGATCGCTTTGTTTCAATATTAATTTTACAGATTCGTAATTCCTTTATAAGTTGATAATGAATAAAAAAACAGTATTTCCTAAAAATATAGCGCAATATTCTGTGCAAATCGTGAAGGTTTTTTTAAATAACCCATAATTCTTTTTCTTTTATTACTCGTTTTAAAAATATCTAGAATCAAATGGAGTATGTATAACGCATTATCATACTACCAGCCTTTATAATCCCTACTTTTTAACTTATTAATCATAACTCGCTATTCATTCCTCATCTACCTCCATTGTATTTCTCCCATGAAATAAATTCGCTTTCAGCTCTTTTTCACATTTATGATAAACTACAAGTCATAAACTCGAATTTTTATATAACACTATTAGAGTTAAAGGTAAAAACCATAAAGAAGTGATGTTAAAAAAACCTACTTATCGATTTTTTAGCTTGAGAATTCATTCTCATAAATCTTTAAATTCTATAAGCACCCACCCCAGGTAAGAGGGGAGCAAAACAGAAGCATGCGTTTCTTTTATGGGCGACGTGCGTCGTCGATATGATGTCCACACCACCTCCACCTTACCACTACCTTTTTATCCATTTGGAATGCAGCAGGTGGATACTATGCAATGTTCTCTTCCATTTTTCCATATTCCTAAAAGATTCCAAACCCCCTTTCTTCCCCATATGGCGCCCCCGGCCATTTATAACAATTTAGATTCCGTCGCGATTCATTAATCCTACCTCCCAGCGAACACAATTTATTCCAGAGAAGTGTCAAGCAGAGCCCCCTATCGCCAAACTGCAACATTTTTCAGTATTCGCAAGACTTTACCCCTCTTTCCTCTTCAGTTAGAATCTTTGAAACTCCCCCTTACGGGCATTAAAACTTAAAGCAAGCATCTTTCTTCTTCCCCACACCTTTAGTGTTCCACCCCCATATTGCTTACAATGCAGCAAATGGCTAATGTGTGTGCAAGTCAGTGGCTTTAATGTGTGGCAGGGAGTTGTAGTAAATTACGCTAATTTCCTATACTTAAGAATTTTTTTAAATTGCGTTGCGGGGTATATTTTATCTCGGTTGTAGCAGAGATTCATGTCCAGGTAAATGAAGGGAAACTATCCCCTTGAATATACATGAGTTGAAAAATATGTACTTGTACATAACCATAAACATTTTACCCCCGAGGAATAATAGCTCAGTGTATATTTTAATTAGGTTATAAGATAACACAATGTTACAGACATAATCCTTGTAGTTTCATACTAAATTTATCAACATTACGCGTTGAATAGTGTTTTCCAGGAAAACATGGGAAGTTTCAACGGATACATCTGTGGTTTGTTATATTCGGGATACATTTTGAAAGCAGGAAAAATTATTTTTAGAAAAATTCAAGAGCAATGCGTTCTAAATTTCCGTAAACAAACTTTATTCATTTAAAAAAAAACTAGAAAGTTGCATTTCTGAATTTTAAAATTAATGTAGAAAGCTAACAAATATGTAGTTAAGCAACGAAATACATTAAGACTTTAGTTCACAATTTTTTTCTTAAATACCCAATCAATGAAATGATTAGTTAAGAATATTTCAAGAAGAAGTAAAGAAAAAAAGTAGTTCGTGGAGTCCCTCCGCGTGGAAAAAGTTAAACTTTGCAACCTGCGACTTTAATTGTAGAAGAATCAGAAGTCGTAGAAGGATCACTAGTTCTATTCAACGACTCTTTTTTCTGCTTCGCTCGCTTCCGTGCTCTGTAATAACGGTAATATTGAGCATTTTTCCCTCGTGGACCTCTTGAACCAGTGGAAGTGCTTGTGGTTGCCTCATCATCTCGCCATGGAAAATGTATTTGTATTAATAATGTATGTGAATGCGTCATAATGTAATTTCAAAAGAGAAAACCTAACAATCAATTGATATTCACAAGAGACGTACCTTGACATAACCTTAAATCCGTCGCATTGTCCGTGGGATTGTTTTCACTCATTTTTTACAATTTTTATCCACTAAATTTGAAAATAAAAAATACTACCCTATTAAATTATATGTGTATCAAAACAAACTAAAAAAATATTTACAGAAAAACAATACTTTTATGACTTTTATTATTTTTATGCTAGTGAGAACCAAAACAATATGGAAATGAATGAGGGAAAACTGGATCCTACCACGTGATTTCCCGGCCAATAAAAATGTAGCGTTAAACGTTTAACGCAACCTTGTTGGAAGTCGCATAAGAAGTACAACTTCAAAAAAGTCGGACCTATACTTAGTCAGAATATATGTTTTTCGAAACCTTGTCCAAAATGAAGTCTAAGTTATACACATTAGGGATCGTGAATTATTATTTCAGCAAGGTACAAGCAATAACGTTATCAAAACATACATTGTAAAAAATTATGGTAGTGTATTAATATTTTAACGGATTAGAATTAAAAGAACTTTTTTAGTATGTAACAGAGTTGGGTATGCAATTGTATCAAATATATTAACATAGGTATATATTTGTTGGTACATTTAGTAATTATTAAAACTGTAACAATAATGAACAGTTTTTAATACAAATACTGTGAAAAATATGCGTTGTACGATCCATCGAAAGAGATAAGTACCTTTGAAAATTATTTGATAGAGGTGCATTTTCAATATCATGATGTAAAGGTCGCATAAGTATAATTTTATCTCAGGGCAGAAAAATGTAACATTCACTCAGCAAAATGTTGGTTGGTTGGTTCTAATGCCACTTGCCAGCTTGGTGAAACCGAGCAAATTTAAGACAGAGTGCGCGTTTCTTGTTTTTCAGTGGCGCCATCTATAGCCAAGAATTCGACTTCGGCCACACCATACGTCTCACAATTGTTTATAGGGCGGACCCATTCATACATCCATTCATTTATTCATCCACAGATTGTAATTTTGAACGATCGATCTCCAATCGAGTACCCCCAGAGGTACTGATTTGTTATGGGAACATAGAGGATTTTCGTGACTCGACTGATTTAGCGTGCATCAGTCACTTTATTACACGAGGAGTCTTCGGCAGGCGGGGTTCGAGCCCACGAACTCTCGGACATGAGCCCAGCACCCTACCGACCAGGCTATCCCGCCCCTCAACAAAATGTGGCAACAGAATACAGATAAATGTCGAATGATTTGCTTTAAAATATTTGTCGTTGTTTCATGCTGTTTATTAAAATGTTTTTTTTTTTAAATATCTTCCCGCCCCTTCATTACATTTCCTCCCTCTAAACTAAATTTCTTGTCACCCAACCATAGCTAATAAGGAATTGGGAGCAAGCAATAGCATCGTGTCAAATTATATTGAATACAGTTAATCTTGATTCTGAAGGAATGAACTACAAATTTTTTCAATTTAATAACGTAAAGTCACTGGAAAGGGCAACAAATAATAATAAATAAATAAACAATTGGAATTATTTTAGCCTTATTAATTGTATTGGTATATGCTTCTTAGTCTTTTGCTCGAACTGTTTCGTAAATTATTTCTTGATTACTTTGCTTTTTATTCACCCCGCACAAATAAAAGGTATTCAGCTAGTAAACTTATAAAATGCGAATGAAACGTGATGCTACAAAATTCAAGCGTGACTTTTTTAAGTGTAGCTGAATAATACTACATTTGGAATCTCTAAAACTTTCTCTTTCTTAGGTTTTAGAAATGGGAAAATTGAAGCAGTCATCATAGAAGGTACTGGGGAAGATGGGTCTATAAAATCACTTTACTAATCAATAATATTACTACGGGGATCATTACATGACTAACCAGAGAAGGTTCTTCTAATGGATTTCACCACTCTTTACTTCCTGGAAATAAAGAAAATAAGTTTCATCGTAAGAATACTGAAATAGTTTCTTTTCTTTCCGATTGATTCAAGTATAGATTGAGATTTTCTTTTTGCTATCAAAAAGTCAGTTTAATAAAAAATTGACCCACCCCCCAGAACAATTAAATCCCTTTGAACATAGCTCTCAATTGCTACAGTCTTATTATAAGTCTCACTTACGACATGAGAAATGCGATATTAGACGAAAGTTAGCCCAGAAATTGCTCTCAACCACTTTTTGACAGTTTGGATGAAGCACAGTTCAAATGGCTTAAATATTGACCAGTTCAAGTTCATGCATGTCTTTTAAATCGTATCGGTACGATTTAGGACAGCGCTTAATGTAGGATTTAGACAACTGGACAACGTTTTATACGAAGTGTTATTTCAAGTATGAAAGAATAGTTACTTAGCAAAGAAGCAAGTAGATCATAGCAGAATAAGTTGCTCAACAATAATATAATGCATTTAATTATCTATACAGTGCGCCAAAAAAAAAACGGACTCACTTGAATAACTTTTGATCTAATGATCGGATATCCATGTTCTAGGACTCTTATCATAATGGTTCAAAGGGGTTACCTCAAGTATGCTAATTATTTAGTGCGTGAGATATTTTAAGTTACGAAATCAGACTAAAAAACGCACTTTCTATGAATAAACGCAACTTTTTTTTACCGGGTTCGGACTTCTCCCCCCCCCCCTAAATAAAGGGAGCAACCACAATTAGGGATTCATCAGGCGAGTTGCCCAAAGGCGAGTGGATCCCTTAATGCAAATTTTACTTTTTCTCGAAAACTTTTCAAGCGAATTGAAAAGTCTTTTGATCACAATTATAAAAGTTGTTTATACAAAAATAAATCCATGCAGAAAATAAATTTTAATAAATATTTATTATTTTTTATTATTTTATTTACTGATAGACGAAAAAAAAAATGAATTCAAAGGTTTACAATTTCTTACGTCATTTTAAATTACGCAATTTTACATGGCAAAACACAAATTTTCAGCTAAATCGGTTGAATAGTACTTGAGAAATATAATTCTATGGAAATAGAATTTTAAAAAAGTAGTATATTTAAAATTCGATTTCTCAGGAACTATTCATCCGATTTCGCTCAAATTTTGTATTTTGCCACGTAAAATTACATACTTAGAAATGATGTAAAAAATTGTATACCTTACGATGCAAAATTTTTTGATTGTTTTTATTAAAATAATAAATACTTATTAAAATTTATCTTTTACATGGAATATAATATATGATACATTTTATAATTGTATGCAAAATTTCTTAAATTCACTAAAAAAGTTATGACGAAATACGCAAAAAGTAAAATTAACATTAAGAGATCCAATCTCTGGACCACTCACCTCACCAAAGCATGGAAACCATAATTCCTGGATTTCGGCTACCTTTTATAGTTTAGGGGGTCAGAAATTCGACACAGTCGAAAAAAAGGCAAGTTTATATTTTCCAAAAAAGTACGTTTTCGGATCTGATTTTGTAATTTAGGATATCGTCTGCACCAATTAATTAGCATATTTGAGATTATTGCCATTCAGAACCATTAAGCTTGAGTCTTAAAACATGAAGATCTGACCATTAAATCAAAATGGTTCGTTTTTCTTAAAGTACTGTACAATATTTTAGGTCAGCTATGCCCCTTACTTAGAATGTTAAAAAATTACATTGAAAACTTGTAAAGCAAATTCACTTAATTAAACACTTAACGCACGTGCACTGCCGCATCCATGTGAAAAAAAGCTTCCCAAGCTCCTTTTCCGTAGTAGCGTTCTCAATACAATGCTTCTTTAGAAATCAAAGGTGGTACGATTTGAAAGTTGTACATTTTAGGCAATCTTTCTCGATGTTTAACTATATTGTAGTTTCGATAACCTGAAACTTATTTAACTGAAAACTTAACTATTTTAAAACATTGTCAAACTTTAGGCTATAGGTAACATATTGCCCGTGGAATATCCTCCCAAACAAGATTGTTTTGTCTTATGATTAGTAAATAATATATTGTTGGAACAATATCCTCTTAAATTAAAAGTTTAGAAATCTTAAATCATTGTTTAAAGAATAATAGGCGAAATACATATATTGCTTCTTCAAAATATCCTCTTTAACTAAACAACTGATAAATTTTAAAGCAAGTTTTTTTATGTAGGCAATAAATTACAGGTACAATATAAACAAAGACTTAACTGATGATGATATCAATTTTGAAACATGGTCTTATAGTACAGTAGGAAATATACTGCAGGTACCATACCTTCTTAAACAGGAAAGTTATCAATTTTAAAGCATTGTCTTAATTTATGCGGTTATTATTACAGGTAGGTAAGTATTAGGTAGGTAGTACACGTCCAAAAGAATAAAACAATAACTTAACTAAGAACACAGTAATCTTAAAGTATGGACTTATTTTACGAAGAGGGAGTATTACATTGCACGTGCAACATCTTTTTCTATGGACAGTAAAGTTATTGCAAGTGAAATATCTTCATAAACCGAGAAGTTATCAATTTCAAGCATGCTCTTATTTTATGTAGTTGTAATGTATTACAGGTTCAATATAAATAACAATTTAACTGAGAGCATAGTAATCTGAAGGCATGGTCTTATTCTATGGACAGTAGGTAAGCTATTGCAGGTGCAATATCTTCTTAATTTAAGAGGCTATCAATTTGAAAGCATTATCTTATACTATGTAGGTAATATATTACAGATCCAATATAAACAATAACTTAACTGAGAGCATAGTGATCTTAGGACAGGGTCTTATTATATGGACAGTGAATAACATATTGCAAGTGCAGTATCATCTCAAATTGAAAAAATATTAATTTCACACCAGGGTCTTATTTCATGTAGGTATTGTATGGTTCCAATGTAAACAATAACTGAGATAATAGTATTCTTAAAGCAAGGTCTTATTCTATGGACTGTAGGTAATGTATTGCAGGTGCAATATCTTCTTAAGGTGAGGCGTTATCAATTCTAAAGCATAGCTTTAAATTGCAGACAATATAACTACATATTTGCATGCACTTTGATTTAGTCTTCAGACATTTAAACTTTTGAGAAATGAAATAAAACAGTTTACAGTTTCTCAAAGCAGTCAAAGATATCTGCTTAATGTAAATTCTAAGCTCAGCCAAGCGATCAATACTAAGTCTTAAACAGAAACTCTGAAACTTTTGAAATAATGCTTAAAGTCAAACATTCTGGCTTAGATATTCGAATGCCAAGACAGAAACTTGTGCATCGCCACATTTGCCTTAGACTTCGATGCACCGTATCATAACGACGCTTATTTCCCTCCCAAAGGAGTTTAATCCAAAGAATCTTTAGTCGTTTCCATATTGACCATCATAAGCGGTGCCCACTAAGTAGAGAATGGATATCTGAAATGGCTGACGAGTCAATAACTAAAAGACCAGAGAGCTGATGGTGTGTAAGAAGCCGTTGAATTTTACGATAGGTGGCCTAAAATGGGGACGAAATCAACGAGCGATATGGTATTATTTGGAATATCAGTTCTGAAATGACGGTGTGTATCGCCAATGAGTTTGGGAGCGGAGTTTATTACTCGTTTAACGTTATGGTTGTGTGTAGTTAATAGTTTTCTGATTTTATGAGAGCATTCGTGAACTGTGACAGATCATAAAAACAGATTAGATTCTGGATGTGTTTCATCATTTTGTGAGATGGCCTTTACTTTAATTGTGGATTGAGAAACGTGAAATTTCGAACACAATAATTATGGCCTGCTAATTTGTATTAAATATGAGTCGTTAACTTCTATTCATTACGATTTTTTTGCTTTTAAAATTCCGAACATTTACGAGTAAAAAATGTCATTTATTAATTTAAGTTACAGGCAAAGTGGAGAATCCGGCATTGTATACAATGCCTAAAATCAACAGGCAAAGTAGAAAAAGATTAAACGTTTTTCATATTGTATACATTGCCGAGTAACAAACTGTTTAGGTATGAAATACGATTTGTTCTTTTTTAATTTGTATGATTATGATTAGTTTTAGATGAAAATAATTTCTTATAGCAACATGTAGGTTTATATTTTATTTTGTTTTGCTTCATAAGAACGGCATAAAGTTTTAATGATTGCCATATATTATTAATAATAACCGGATTAATCAGATTATTAACCTGTAGTGATGTAGTGAATACCGGGTTGTACGGGACATACTGACGTAGAGAATACACTTGTAAAATGAAAAGACCATTGACAGGATTCCTTTTGCAGATGTTTAATCTAAATATATATAATTAATAATAACTATATATAAGTCAGTGGAAGTAAATTTTCCGCTAAAAAATTGATTTATCGATTTTCCATTGGTTGTCAACTTAGCAATATTTTTCTTTAAAGAGAAAGAAAAAAAAAATAACACGCTGTTTCATTTTCCGTGACTCCCATAATTTACTTACTTCCTGAAGAGCATTTTGTCAATAATAGTAAGAATATTAAACATAAAGAAAAATTATGAACTCCGAATTATTAAATTGAAAAATTTTAAAATTGCTAAAAGTTTAATGAAAAAGTTTTTTTTAAAAGTTTTCTTTTAGAACCTAAGCTGTACAAGAGAAATTAGTAAACATTTGTTACCAAATGAGATATCTTTGTGGTGAAAAAGCCTTTTGACCTTCTGTAGAAGTATTTTTAGATTTCAATCACAAAACAAATTTATGATACAGGATTATAAATTCCACCCAAATATTTAAAACGTTCATCAACGGACAGCAATTTCCATCCATTTTATATAAAGTCAAGATCCGATAAACATTCCCGTTTATGTGCCATTTCCAGAAATATCCATGTCACAAACCATGGCCTTATTTCCCCCGAAATGTGAAGTTCGAATCCCTTATTACAATCCCTTATTACGAATCCCTTATTAATTCAAAAGGGTGAGAAAATTGAGATGTGACAGATTTTATGGAAATCTCAATATGCGAGCCGTGGTGGTTCAAAGAATAGAGCGCTCGCCTCCCAATGAGGTGTCCTAGGTTCGATCCCAGCTTCGGCTGGTTGATTCGAAATGGGCCTGCGTTTCGCATCTACCACAGTGCTGACGTAAGGTACCCTCAGTGGTAGACGGATCATTGGTTAAAGTCCCTTTGCTCTCAGGCTCACCGTAGGAAGTTCTCGTGGTCTTTATATCCATGCAACACGCAAATGTTGGTTAGTTCCATCAAAAAGTACTCATCGAAGGTTGGTTAGTTCCATCAAAAGTACCATTGCTTGATCCAGGAGTTTCCATGTCTTGTGGATTGGGTTTAAAATTACAAGGCGGTGGAGTCGAACGCTAGTAGTCGTAAACCCAAAAAATGGGTCGGGCTGTAAAAAAATAAAAAAAGGTTATAAAAAATCTTAATTTGCATTTTATCCCATTGTATCAAATAGGATTCCAGAGAATTAATATATTCCAGAGAAAAAAATAATTAGTGGAAATTTATGCTAATAAAAATGTTTCTGTGACTAAAAAGATTATAAGTTGTAAAAATTTTTGAAATGTCAACCGTTGAACAAATGTGCGATACAAGATAATAACTGCCATCAACAAATTTGAAGCTCATATCTTTCGACAGCAATCTCATTCCATCTCTCACAAAGCCAAGATCCGTTAGACGTTCCCGTTTCTGTGCCATTTCCAAAGTTACCCATATCACAACCCCCTGACTATATCTCTCCCGTTGTCGGGGGTTTGAGTTCCTTTGCCAATTACCAATCCAAAAGGTTGGGAAAATTGAGAAGTAGGAAAAAAAGAAGAAAGAAAGATGACAGCATCCGAGTTTAAGTCTACTTTCCCTTCCTTTTCCAACTCGACGACAGGCCATCGATCAAAGACCGAAATCAACCGATCTCTTGGTGATCGATGCTAGAAAGAGGAGGGCTTTTTCTTCAGCCCCAACCTCCAGATAGATTTTTATACTGCTGCTACTATTTTATTCTAAGCTCAAGTTTTAAGACCAACGAATATCTGCTTACTAAGTCGCCGTTTGACGAATAACCTGGGCGCTCGGCGGATGTGAACACTTCAAGAGAATGTATAGACGGGACTAAGAGTGTTGAAGAAACTATCCCGGTTTGGATTTTCGCTTATATTTTATCCCGTTAGAAACGCTGATCCAGCCATTTATTTAGGATAGTTCGTAAGGATAATCGTAGATTTCAGGATTCTTTTGTCTTTTAAATGAGACTTAATGTTTGAAGAACGGCAGTCAAATTTCAAGTAATGGATAATGGGCAGTTATGTAATATGTTAGCTACTTCTTCAATAGCATGAGCTTAAAATCATTTCCTTTTAAACACTCTAAAATAAAATTATTACCGCGTATGAATGGAAAATTTTTGTATCTTTTTATATGGATATATTCCTTTAAAACAGTTCAGAAATACAAAACAAAAAAAAATGGAAATAATTTGCAGAACTTCTAATTTTTAAAAATCACGAAATCTGGTAGTAAGAATGTTTCATTTATACCCTTTCTTGATGGAGTAAACTGTCTGTTAATACCACTATTAATTAATAGTTATATATTAATGTACTCATAATTTTTGAAAACGTACTCATAATTTCATAATTTTTGGATTTTTTCACTCGACGCTTAGACTATTCAATTCCTAAAATCATCATAAAAAAATTATGATGTTCAAGGTCGACAGTGCTTAAGAGTAAGTCGAAAATGCAGTGTTTTTTTTCTTAGCTTTTCGTTTGTATTTTTTCTGTAAATCAAACTATCTTGTTGTTTTTTTTAAATATGCACAAGACACATGTTACAATTTGAAAACATTTGTCCTCAAAAGTTTTTAAATTTTTTCAGACAATCAATGAAATTTAAGGACTATTCCAAGATTTGAGAATGTCTGGTCATCTTATTTATGTCGTACCAGTCGTGACCCATACAATTCGAAAGGCATTTGGGAAAAATTGCATTGAGTTGCACTTGCACACGACTGAAAGACTGATTTAGACTTGAAACATTCATAACTGTGGTGCATTGATTCAAATGGTTCACCTGACATCATGGGTATTTTGCAAAATGTGATATATTGAGAAAATTTGCCCAAAAAATTTCGTTTGTGGACAGCGTGCTAAGAAGATATTTTAATTAGATTATTATAAACTGCAGCGAAGCAACAGCTACATGAATAATTTGAAATACCGTATCTTATAGGCTTTTATAGAAAAATTAAGAAAGAGAGGAGAAGTATTGAAAGCAATAAGTGATATTATTAATTGGATCAAAATTGCTTGTTAGTCAAAATATTTTCAAAATCGAACTTTAATCAAATAAATATTTCTTTCATCGGCCTCCTTCAATCTAAATTAACTTTCTAAAAAAGTTCTCATATCTTTAAGAATGAAATCCATTTTAAAAGTTAACTTCTTTTTTCCGCATCGACATGAAACGAAGTCCCACCAGCCACTACCATATAATAAACAATTTGTAAAGTGCGTGGAAATTTTAGTTGGTGATATGAGCGGCTTCTTTGAAATCTAATCTCGTAAAAGCAGCCAACGAAATGACAAGAGCTCATCATCAAAAAAACATTCGCAATTTCTCCGAGATTCAATTAACAGTTATCAAAAAAGAATCATTATTCTCGAGAGAAAGCAGAAAATTCCTTTTGTCGAAATTTGTTTTGATAAAATTGTCAGAGAAATGGAAATCTATTCAGAGGAGGAAAATAACTTCTTAATTAACTATTGATTTCATACCTGAAAATTCTTTTGAGTAAATGATGAAAACGTTAAAATTTAATTGGGTAGGAGGGAATGGAAGATTTTATTCAGTTTTATGAATTTTTGAAACAACAATTAAGATACCTTTTTGGTGTTCCCTATGAATATCTGGAGTTTCAAATATCGAGTTCGTTTAAACATAGCTCTTCATCAATCATAGTCGTATATCATAACTTGTTAATAGTGACAATTCATGTTCATCGTGTGATTGGATGCACATGCATCTATTATGCATATGTATCTATTCTACGAAATTACTAAAGCGAAATACGAGGGTTGTTTTTTAAGTAAAGGCCGTTCGAAAATGAAAATCAAACGGAAATTTTTTTTCGAGAAGCAAATTTATTTTTATATTCTACATACGTAAGTCTTTTTTTTCCAGCATAGTTGACAAGTTTGTTTAAACACTTTTCATAACTTACAACTGGATTTAGAACACCCTCTTCATGCAAACTTGCCGTCTGCTCTGGTAACGGTCGTTTTTACGTATTCGTCATCATTGTTGTTATTGCCGCCAAAATGATGTTCGAAATATCGGAAAAGATGAAAATAACTCAGAGAAAGGTCAGGGTTGTAGAGTGGATGGTCCAACTCTTCCCAGTGAAAAAGAGTCCAATAAAGTTGGAGTCTAAGCTGCGGAGATAGTCATTGTCATAGAATAGCAAAATTCTCTGTCAGCATGGCAGGGAATTTTGCTACTTCACAAATTGTAGCTTCACAAATCTGCTAGTGAATGTATGCAGAAGACAGGTTTTTTTTGCCGACTAAAAACGCATCACTGACAGTATCTCGTGCGTGGCGGTTGATTTATTAAATTTGAACATTTTAAAGACACAGAACTGACCATTCAGTTTACCTACACAGCTCCAACTGATCATAGTTTTTCCCAAGGAATGCTGGGACTCGACACAAGCACACGTTGTGACGTACCCGTCACCTAATGATGTACACAACAAAAATTTGAAATTTGAGCCAGGCTGCAGTGAAAATTAATTGCAAGCTTAATTATCTGTCCATTAAAATTACAACAGATAATATTGTGTAATCATATTTAAATAGGATTAAATTGCATAAAATAGGGGTCAGGCCAGCAGCTTTAGTAAGGTCTTAGAGAATTTAGAGTTCATTACGCTTCAACATTTCTAAGAGTGTTCTTGAGATTTAGCAAGATCAAATATGCTATCATTTCTCTAAGACCACATTTTATCACAAATTTATTATTTGCTGTATAACATTCCAGGTAACTCAACACATTGCAAAGTCATAAAAAATATATATTTCGATTTCTAAGACGTACTATTTAAGAGGTCCAAAGCAAATACTAATATGAATAGAAAACATCAATCTAGTAGAGGTGGAATTGTGTCCACAACTGCTGTTTTAATATATCTTTTCCGGTGTTGACTGTGTAGTTTGGTTCAATCATGATTTCAAATTACTTGATGCCGTGTCTGTGATAAATGAGATACCAGGAACAGCAGAAATAAGCAGCCGGAAATGGAAATGGCAAAATTAATATTCCCTTCTAGATTCACAACACTGAAAGCATCGTAGTCATGAACTGAATGCGATATCAAACTAAGCATTCTATACTTTAATCCATCAAATCTTGGAAGACTAATTAATGGCTGAAATCTATAATCTTTCACAGAATAATCTGATATTTTAGTATAATATATCTCTTTAAAAAATGGCTGCCCTTCTTCCAAAGATATTCTGTTTAAAATGACGAAAATTTCAGAGCTATGATCTACTTATTTCTGTGTGAGTGCAAAAATGTCCTATCGTGCGGACGAGGTCTGGGGAAAATTCAGGCTATATTTGGAAAATTTTTGGTCTAATTAAAGAATAGTGCAACGAAATTTTTAATTTTAAAAAATCAATGACTTCACAAAAATGTTCTTTTTAAGAAAATGGAATGAAAAATTATCAATGAAGGGATGAATCTTGCAAAAATGAAGAACGTGGACTGCCTTGATAGAGAAAAGTAAAAGAATATTTTCTGTCATGTAAAAAGAAAAAGAATATTTCCTGTAATGTCAAATATAACACAAATAACTTTATATCAAATTTTTTTTTAAATATAGTTTAAATTCCTAATGTTTATGAGTGGGACCTTAAATTTAGCTTTATAAATAATTGTTATTTCAGTATATTTTGAGTTCTATTTTTAACACATATGCTAGTTTATTCAAGAATTTCGCAAAATCAAACAATTTTGTTTCTTTGTTAAACAAAAAAAATTATCAAAAAAGTTTATCTTTATACAAATTTTCTACAAACATTTATAAAAAGCTATTGTAACTTAAAACAAGCACTATAATGTTGAATTAAATATCAAAACAAAAAATACGAGCTCTGGGGAAATAATAGGCTCTGATAATTTTCTGCAACCCTGCTTATCTCCTGCAAATTCAGAATCCACAACAGAAGGATAACAGGCGAATTATTGACATAATTATAATTTATTTAAAACTTACGTGCCTACCTTAAAAATTATTTTATAGAATTTAGCATTTTATCCCTTGAACGTACAAGCTAACTTCCAGAATAATTTTTTGCCCTTTAATTTTTAAGATGGTAATGCAATATCAAGAAATGGAAGATAAGATAGTTAAAAAAACATATTTAATCGCGGATAAAATTTTCAGGCAAAGTAAAATTCATATCGCCGAAAAAAAGTTAGAAATATATACTAAATTATTATTAATAAATTAGAAATATTTATTAAAGAAAAAAAAAATCCTTCCCAAATTATTAATAAAAGCTATTTTCTAGAAATATTTTTACGGTCTAATACCAGCTCTCAATGAGTAGCATTCTAGAAATTCGGATGACAAGAAAATGTTCATATGATTCAATGAGTTACAGTCATAAGTTTCATTTTAAGATAGATGGCTATTCCATTATTTGATATGAAGCAATAAATTTAAATAATATGCATCCTATAATCTTTTTTAAAGTTTTTTTTTAAAGTAACATTGCTTTATTGTGTTTTAAAAGTTATATTAGGTATGAAAGAAACGAATTATAGTAACGATTGCTTATAGGAAACTTCTAATTTATTGCCTGGAAACATTTTAATGAATCAATCACGCCTCTCGGAGAAAAATCAAAGTTTCCAATAACAAGCGAAGAATAACATTCCAGAAATTCAGATAACAGGAAAATATTTTTCCCAGATCGATCTCAATTTGATTTGTATTCCGGAAAGGAGGGATCTCGGACGCAGATGGCGAAGTACACTTCATTCATAATTTACAACTTTTACGAAAGTGTGTGTTACTTTCTGCATGCAACGAAATGTTCTCCCGTAGCCCACCCGATGTCAGAACTTTTGCAAAAGGTTTCGCCATTTGCACAGAACAAGTGGAGCGAGGCCCTTTTGTTCTGGAATTGTGCATTGCTTGTGTCCAGAAACAAATCTATATGAGTACCAGGGTTTAAGCTGAGTCTAAAAATTCATTAGCAAAAAAGCTAAAATCTGAAAAAAAGTTTTAGCAAAATGCTAAAATGCCATTAGGCTTATAAAATTACTTTATATCAAACAAGTACTGTAAGTTATCTGACAAAGAATAGCTTAATGTACAAGAATATCAAAAAGAATACCTATAACAAAAAAAAACACATTTATTATTTATCAAAACATTTTGGTTTATAATTAACAATCTTCCTTTCTTTCATGTTTGCCCATTTTACAAATGCTTCTTGAAAGTTAAATGCACTTTCAGGGCCCTCAATATTAATCATTAACAAATTGTTTACATGGTTGATTAACAACCTGTTTCGAATATTAGTTTTAGTCAAATTAAGGCAGCTAAAGCCCCTTTCACAGTCAACAGTGTGCATTGGTATTGTTGCACAATACTCTATAACAGAAGTTATTAATGGGTACTGTTCAGACACATCATTGGTATATAAAATCTTGTCTGATCAATCCTTCTTGTTTGATCACGTTTTTTTCATGGATGTTAGCGTCATGGTTTTTCGCGGAAGCTTTTTTTTTAATGGAATTTAGTAAAATCCTTTAGCAAAAATGCGAAAATGCTTTGTTGAATTTTAGCATTTTTGAGGGGTCTTTTCGCATTTTGCGAAAAAAGCTACCGTAGCGGAAACCCTGATGAGTACCCGTGTCTTGCATATTTGACACAGAATGAATTGCGGGTCCAGATGTTAGTTACGGATCGTTAATCAGTTACGTGTAAATGAAACAGGAAATCGAACATTGTTCTTGCAATAAAGAAGAACACATTAAAACGCTAAAATGATTTGTTTAACTGAATAGCGAAAGTAAATGAGTTTTACGCCTTTAAATAAATCAGCCGTATTAAACTTCTTCTGATGAACTTATTCATGCTAGTGCTAAAGTGATAAGAAATAAGATTTAACTATTAACGGACTAGAGACAAATTCAATATACTATCGTACAATTTATTTTAAAAAATTTATATAAATCCCATATAGACCGGGTAGGGCAGAAAGTTATAACCTAAATCAGATTTTACATGTGGCTTCTATCTAAGTTGAATAATGGATACATAATATAGGATGAATAGAATAAATTTATGCAATATCATTTTGTTCTAAGAAGGAGTAATAAAATATCGGGTTGATTCGACACATTTAAATATAGTAAAGGCATTCATTTAGGATGAGTAATATTTTATTTTATAACCATCGTTGAATACATGACCCAAATCTGAGTTAACGACTACATATGTTTAACTTCTTAGCCTTGTAATTTTGAACCCAATCCAGAAGACAAGGGAGCTTCCGGATCAAGCATTGGGACAAACCAGCCTTCATCGAGGACTTTTTGATGGAACTAACCGGCATTTGCGTTACACGAAGAGGAAAACCACGTAAACGTTCCACAATTAGCTCGAAAGCAAAGGGATTCGAACGCATGATTCGTCTATCACTGGGGATATTTTTACGTTAGCTCTGTGGTCGGTGCAACCCGATGGGATTCGAACCCGGGTCACCTCATTAGGAGATGAGTGCTCTATCCTCTGAGCTATCACAGCTCTAAAGATAAGCTATTAGATTCAACTAATAACGGAGTAGAGTAAAATTCAATATACTGTAGTAAAATTTATGTTAACAAATTTATTTAAGTCCTACATAGACTGCGTAGTGCAAAAAATAATAGGTTGAATCGGATTTTCTATGGGGCATCTAAGTCGAATAATTGCTAAATAATATAAAACGAATCGAATGAATTTATGCATATATCTTTGAGTACTAAAAAGAAGCTATAAAATATCGAGTTAATTGGATGTTGAATATTGACATAGTAGCAAACGATTATTTTCAAAGACGTAGTAGCAGACGATTATTTTCAAAGAACAGAATTTAAATTGCTGTTGAAGATTGACGAGTTATATTTAACCAGGTTGGCAAAAAGCATGAAATTAAAAAAGGAAAATTGTATATCGGGTCAATATTTTGAATTGAACAAACCTACATAAGACCCCTCTAGGCTTAGTAATGGTTAAAATATATCAGATGAATCGTAAAAATTTATACTGGTCCTAATAAGGTTAGAGAGTAGATCAAAAATATTGGGTGAATCGAACGAATTTATGTACCACTTCTCTGGGTTGAGTAAAGGTAACGAATATCGGATGAATCGGAAAACTATGTCTGCCTAGGCTGAAGAATGACTGAAAATTAATGGGTGAATCGGACTATTTATAAGTTTTGCCATTTATTATCAAGTGCTATCTAGCCTGAGTAACTGATTTTATTAATTTTCCTGAAAGTTTGATATACATTTTTCACAATGCTTTAACCCTCTCTAGAATAAATGGCAAAAAATGTATGGTGGAAATGGTTTAGTCAAACAACTCATTAGCAGCATTTTTCAGCATTCAGACCGAAGCAATATACTTAAGCTTTAGATTTTTTTAGCATTAAAGAATAATGAGCCTTTATTTAAAAATATTAAAGAATAAAAGGGTTTACGTTTCTTTTTTTTATTTCTAGTAGTTTGTAATCTTTTTAGAATAAATATTGCTAACTACTTAGGAATTATGTAAAGGACAGTTTTTGTAGCAGACTACGTTGCTTGAAGCCGACCAGGTGGCCGAGTTGTTAGCGTGCTTGACTGCGGAGCCGATGGTTGTGGGTTCGAATCCCACTCAGGGCATGGATGTTTCTCTGTGTGCTGTCCTCTGTTGTGGGATGTGTGAATGTGGCCCACCCTATGAACGGGTATTTGTGGCAGTGTGGCGTGGGTAATTTTGCTCGCCTCCGTGACTTTGGTTCGCAGTTGCCCATTGGGTAATGATAAATGAGCAACACTTCCGGCATCTTCTAAGGCGAAGAATGAAAGTTCATTGCCTGCTGTCATAAAAAATAAAAAGAAAATGTTGCTGGACACACTCCGTCCGTAATTCCGTACCGGCCAATGTCCATAATGTCAGTTCTTTAACGAGACAATCACAATTTACTTCGGTCCTGAACAAGTTAATAATTAGACATCTTCAGTGAGAAATTCGTGTTATTGAAAGCTCGGGTAATTGTGGTAATTCTAATTGGCCCGGGCTCCAAAATCTTAAATGTTTTTATTTAATGTCTTATTCCTATTTATATGAGAATAAAACGTTAAATAAAAAAAAGCTGTTTGGGAAACACGAAACCTTTCTTAGATAAAAGTAAATCTAGGTTTGTTCTAGAAAAACTGTCACCTGATCAGGTACCGAATGAGATTCTCACAACACATTCTGAACCTTCCACCCCTGGAAAAAAAATATCACCCCTAGAGATTACTCTTTCTCGTTTTACATCCCAGAAAAAGGTAATTACCACCCTCTTCGAACATGACACGACAGAGGATTAAAAAAATCCCAATGGAATGCTCTTGCTCCTCTCGAATCACCATCTCTAACTCCTCTCCAAATCCCTCGGAATCCACCCCCCGATGAGTAATGACATGGACAGTGGCGCAATTACAAAACCCCTTCACGTTTTACCCTTTATAGACGTAATCGCAGTCGACCTTATCCACACGTTCTACCCCCTCAAACAAACTCACGGGTTTCGGTTTCATCTGCATCTTTTCCGGAAACTGATGCCCGTTTTCTCACCCCTTTTCCTGAATAATGTTTGAGACTTTTTCATCATTTTGTTTAATGAAGTGAATTGTGAACTGTGATGACGTGTTTTTGTGTCAACTGAAACTTCAAAATGAAACAGAAATTGAAAAAAAAAATTCAGTTCTATTTTATTGTTTATTTCATGTCTATTTTTGCGTCTGTTTGTTAATGTTGATATTTCGATCGGTAATAAAAATAGGATAAATTTTTGCAGGCAACGTTTAGGAAACAGATGTAATTTGCATTGCCATCATGCACAGAGCTCCGGCTTAAATTTAAGCACAATTCGAAAAGTAATCGGAATTTTGATTGAAACTAAATTTAAAACTTTTTGACGATAACATCAAGATAAATTCTACTTATAGCCATCAGAAAACATCTGGAACCTTAATAGTCATCCAGCAAATAATTCCAAATTACACCGGATTCCAAATTTTGACGGTTTAAGACATCATTTAGGAAATTGTCAGAATTTTGATTGGGATGGTTTTGATTAATAAATTTTATTTACAGGTGTCATTAAATGAAAATAACTTAGATTGCTGTCCACTATAAAGCTCCAATTAAATTTGAGTTTCATAGATAATTGAAAAAGGATAAGAATTCGAATAGCGATAGTTTCCTTCTGGTATCGCAATACATGCTTTTTTTTTTCAATAAATATTATCGCAATAAATATTGCTCTAAGCGATCAAAAAATGAGCGAAAATCACATTTTTATGAAGCATTGGACGGCAATTAAAATGTGATGACTCTAACTATTCGAAAAGTTACCGAGATATGACCTCTATCTATTTGGCCTATCTCTATCTGTCTATAATCTCTATCTATGGCCCATGATCTCTTTGAAGATAATATCACTTCTGAAAGTAAATTCTGCTCCTGGTGGTTCATAAATTATTTAAAATTGTATTGTCACCTAGAAAAAATCTAATTTTGATTGCGTGTACTCTAATTATTGAGAAAGAATAATCTAGTGATTGGGAATGATTGTTTTCCTATCGCAATAATATCAAGATTAAACATGCAACCTGAAAACAACTGAAACACAATTTGTCCTTGAATACACAACTTCTAGAGAGATTTGAGGACTCCAGTCTATCATAAAAGCTGTCGGAAGTTGGATAAGCAAGATTCCATCTTTACAAATACGAAATTAAGATATAAAAAAGTTAAGCAAAAACAAAACTCTTTTGTTTAAATGACTCGATGCAGAATGTGTCTGCATAGAATAGTTTCAACAATAATAGAAAACAAGAAGATGTTAATTTTACTTAAGATTTCATTAAAAAAAAGCATTCTGAAGCTTGGATAATAAATCATAACAAAAAATGTAAGGAATTTAATTTAATCAGATGAGATAAAATACGCAAAGATTGAAAAAATTATATTTTTCAATGCAACAGTAATATTGTAATCGTTATTGCGCATTCAATAAATATTTATTTAATTAAATAAATTAATCTGAGTGGGAAAAAAATCCCATTTAAATATAAATGGCAAATATATGAATTCTAGATCTTTGTCTTTAATCAATTACGAATTACTATTTTTTATGCATAATTAAAAAGTGCTTGTATCATAAGAATAAAAAGTAATTTAACTTAGACCGCAAGACTAGAAAATTATTTTTGTCAAAGTTTTGCTTATTTCTAAGCTTATGCTAATTAGGGCAATGATGGTAATTTTTTTTGAGTATTAAATATCACAATTTAATAATTGCATTATCTAATCAAGTAACATTTAGCGTGAAATTGATAAAAAAAAGAATTTTTTTTATTATTTCATAAGACGATGAAAAATAGTGAAAGAAACATAGGTGGATTTTAAATTAAATTTGAATGAAGTTATTTTTCTTCTTGCAATTGGAAGCGATTTTTATTTCTCTTTCAAAACTTTACGTAAAAAAACTAGATGTAGAAAGTGAAATTTTTGAAATTGGTCTTTGTATTTCACAAGCTGCTTTACACAAATAATGCGACTAATATCAGGCAAAAGGATTAAAAGTTTCATATAATATAAAAAAAGTTCTTTTCTCAAAATAAGAACTCAATTGTTGTTGAAAATTAAATTTTATGCAATGTGTTTGTAGATACCTAAAACTGCAGAAATTCTGTAATTTTAAAAAAAGAAAGAAAGATAAAGCACACATATTTACGTACAATTCTACTTTTTGAGTGGACCACGGTACTGACCATGATTTTGTGACCTACTACTTTTTCACTAAATATTAAGACATAAATATTTTTAGTACATTCAAAAAGCCTTTTTTTAAATTCTGATAGTTAAAATCTACTTGTCCCAACAGTGAACGACAAAGATATATGTTTCTCTTGATAGATACTAATGAGTAGTATCAAAAATAAATTAAAACACGTGCAGTGTACATTTTGTGTGACATTAAAGTAGCCAGAAACTGGAATTTTGGTGACTGAAAAATTAACCAAGAAACTGAAAAATTGAACTTTTAAAGTCAACTGCCTTCGCCCTAACTGCTGAAAAAAAAGCCTTAAGTACAACAGAAATAAAATCAATTCCCAGATGTTCAAATAACAAGAAACAAAGAATCAAGTAGAGTTTTTTTATAATAACGAAAAATGTTTAACTATTAAAGTGTAATCCAAACTAAACTGAAATTCACCTTTAAGCTAATTACAAATTAAAAATAATTACAGCCATTAATAAGTTTAAGTAAATCCAAATGTAAAGTCTTATGTCCCTACAATTTAGAAAGTAAAATCCAATATTCAATGAATATTTAAAATCAAAATTATTAATTATATCTAAAATTTCGGTTAGTTTTATTATTTACTGAAATTCACAAAAACACATTTATTTATCCAATTATTTGCAGGCATAACACGTATTTTCCAATTCACATCAATAATTAATTAATCAAACATTCATAATTTTTATCATTTGGACTTATTTTCAAGCATTTTCTCTTTATAAAATTTAACTTAAATTTTCTCAGATCAAAAGTAGGATAAATTTTGTAAAAAAATTAATAAAATTCAAGTATAAACGATAAGAAAAGAACTAAGTTAAATCATTATTTAATTTTTATTTATGATATTATAGGAATCTTATTAAAACTTGAAATAAAAAAGGTAAATTGTTATCCGTAACTAGAACACAAACATAATTGGTATTATATACGAGGCAATTTTTTTTAATATGATTTCAAGATTTGAAATTTTCTCTATAATTATCAAATAAGCAAATACAATACCCGCCAGTGTCCTGATTGTTGTAAATATTGGCGGAAAATGACTCTTTTTATGCGATTATCACACAAGAGAGAATATCTACTGAAATCCGTTTAATTTTGTGCATTTTATAATCTCTGTTCAGCTGCAATTAAAAATTCTAAACAATTCACTTGAAGCTGCATAGTTTAAAAATGACTATCTCCGATATGGAAATGATTTAAAGATACAGGGACATTTCATAATCCATTTCAAAAAAGGTAAGAAGGGGTAAACTTAAGTAACAGATAGTATAAAAAGTATAATTTTTTAATACCTATTTACATCATCGCTATCTAGGCGAGAAAGATATAGTTAATCATGATTATCATTACGCTTAATCAAATGAGAATAAAAACAAATTGTCGTATTTAATAGTTATAAGGTTGCTGATATTTTGAACATTTTCGAACAATTTTTTATGGAGGTTGAAGATATGATTGCGCTTGCGATTGACTTACCGATTCCGTTGGGATAATTTCCATCGTGTGATATACCTATTAAAAATACGTAGCTTAGTTGAAGGTAAACTATTAAATACGATCATATTTTTAAAAAAAAAATCAGTTAAATCAACTTAACTTTCTTAATTATTCCTAATTATCGCATAAAAAGGAAACATTTTTATTTATAGCATATTTTGCATATTATAGGATAATTTCGCCATCTATTACTTAAATTTTTTTTGTCATGAAACAAATTGCACTACACTGCACTCAAATAAAGTATTTGTATAACATAAAGATGTCCAAAAAGATAGTTTAATCGATTTCCTTTTAATTTCCTTCTCATGATTTTTCATCATAATTAAAAACTCAGGTCAACGAGTGTTAATACAATTATTTATTTGTGCATTAAAAATCGCTTTGTAAATCATACAAAAAGAAAATATAATGCTAAAATATTATTTTTTTAAGTAATTAAACTGTAACAAATGTTAACCAATACAATGCACTGAGATGCAGGTTTTTTTAAAAGAATATAACCTGGCTTGAGAATAATTTTTAATTTTAAAATTTTCTCTACACTTATCAAATAAGCAAACACTATATAAAGAGAGGAATGCTTTTATTTTATAACACATTTTCACAAAACTCTATCTCAACTTTTACAACATTTTAAAAAAGAACACCAGAGACACTTTTAACATGTTGGAAAAGAATGAAGAAGAATCGGGAGTTCTTTTCATCGTCATCGAAGATTCCATGGATTCGAAGTCACTTCGTAATGGTGTACTCCAGTAAAACGAATCCGGGTAAAGAACAATCAAGGACGGAAAGTGGGGGAAAGTTTGCTTTCATTAACGTCAATCAGGGAGAGAAGATCCTCTGCCCTTAAATGCCCTCAACAAAAGGGATCATATCCTCTCGGGACCATATTCAGGGGTAAAGAGGATCTCATATCTTCTGCAGATGAAACATTCCATTTACTAGATTGCCTAAACTATCGACCTCCACTTTTATTAAATGCGGGGCCTTTAAGGACCGATTGTTCGAGAACATTTTGAATAGTATTCGAATTCTTGAAAGTAGTTTCGTTTTATGTTCAGGAAACAGAGTTTTTGATTAGTTAAAGTGTGGGTTAAGATGTACTATTGAGATGGAAAGTGTATTGCGAAATATGCTTTTTCTCTTCATTTGCATCTACGTTTAGAAAGATAGAATGCTTCCTTTATTGTTCAACTAACTTTATTGTTTACGTACAATTTATGTAGAATTTAAGAGATGAGCGGAAAGTTATTCTAAGTGGTATTTTAGTGAATTTAGGTAAATAATCTTTAAAGTTTATACATTGTCAATCAAAATTATGTATAGTTTTTATTCTGTACCCCAATCTTTCAATAGGCGAAATCCATAAATCCCTAACAATAATTTAATATGTTTGCTTCATCTCACTCTTAGCTTTTTAATTTTCTGGCGAAGTATGCTAAAATTACTTGTCTAAGGGCTCTTGAAAACCACATACTGCTTAATCCTCTGCAGCCGGAAAAGTCCGGTTGTCAGGGCACTATACGAACGGGAGTCCGCATCCAGCCGGTCGAAGACTCCCTGTGCAGTAAATGATGACTGGTGCAAGTTAAATCTATAGGGTCACAAAGTCCTCCATGTTTCCAAACCGAATTATACACTTAGCGGTACTGAATTCGTGATTAATGGATCTCTGGTTCAAGTAAAAATAACGGTTTGTCGATGAATGAATGGATGTAGGAATGAGTCAACCCTATAAGCGGGTGCGACGTATGGCTGCTGCAAAAGTCGAATATTTGGCCATAGATGGCGCCACTGGAGGCAAGAACAACTGCACTCCTTGCCTTAATGGCCTTCGACAACAAGTTAATCCTCTGACGCAGAATTTTTATTAAACCTTTTTTCATATTTTTTTATAATTTTGTATTAATTTAGGTCAAAATAAGTGACAAAATTACGTTCAGCAATTTAATTATTTATGTTTATGAAATACAACCTAAAATACTTGTGTCTTTTCTGTGCGGTAAAGGTAAAATCTTCCAAACACGGCTCACTTCCAAACAATAATTTTTCAGATATGCACTTATTTGCTGTTATTTAGGAGAAACAGTTATTCATCATTGAAATGTATTTAATTTAAAAAATAAATTATTTACAAATTTTTGAATGCGAGTGAAAAAAAAATTTCTAAATACTTTTTTGAATTTTATATTTAGTACAAATATAGTTATTCTGACTGATTTTTAGCAAATATTATAAAGTGTTTTGTCATAATTGAAAAATATAACAAAATATGTTTCAGCTTGCAATTAGAGCATCAGAAAAAGAATAAAAGAAAGGGACAACGGGATCTCATCAACCTCAAAGGGTTAAAAATAAATGGAGTAATGCAAAAAACTTTTCCCTTTGCTCATTTTCAAACGAAAAGGATTACGAAAAAAATATTATCAACCCATATCACACGATATCAGATGACACATTCAGACTCATATTATTAAAAAAGTATCATTAATAATATAGAAAGCTACAGAAAAAACATTAAGCTTATTAAGGCTGTGTTGTCACCATAAACTTACAACTCTCAATGTTCATCTCCGTAGCCTTGTAATTTTGAACCGAACCCAGAAGACAAACATTGAGATAAATTAGCCTTCCTGGAAGGATTTTTTTTCCAATGGCAAGCACTGAACTTTTACGTTCTTCGCCTAGACCAGTGTTTCCCAAACTTATCACTTTTGTTTGCCCTTTCTAAATTTTTCGTAACGCTGTGTACCACTAATTAAAAGAATTAATGTATTTTTTACTGTAAAAAAATTGCACAGAAGCACACAAAACACACAAAATCTCAACAGGCCGTGCACCACTAATTATTAACTGCTAACTCTGCAAAAAAAATGGCCAATAGAAAAATACGTAATCGTAAATTTTCATGGCCAGCTTTGTTTTTAAATAAAAAATTTTGAAATTTTCGTTTGTTGTAAGATATTTCGCATAAGAACGCGTACCCCTGCTAAACTGTTCCCTTACCCCTGGGATACGCGTACCTCACTTTGGGAAACACTGGCCTAGAAAATGCTGGAAGTATTTGCGTTGCACAGTGGGCACCTGTAAACCTAAGTCACGGAGACGAGCAACATTACCCACGCCACACTGCCACAGATACCCGTTTATAGGGTGAGCCACATTCACACATGACACAATAGAGAACACCACACAGAGAGAAACATCCATACCCTGAGTGGGATCCGAACCCGCAGTCATTGGCTTCGCAGTCAGGCACGCTAACCGCTCGTAGAAGGATTTTTGATGAAACTAATCCGTATTTGCGTTACATTTAGATGAAAACAACGATAACGTCATACGATTAGCTCTATTACAAGACAGTTCTAACCCATTATCCGTCTACCACTGAGAGTATTTTACGTCAGCACTGTTTTCGATGCGAGCCGGGAGCAGAATTCGTATCTACCAGCCACAGCCAGGATTCGAAACTGGCTCACCTCATTGGAAGACAAAGGCTCTATCCCCTTAGCCAGCACGTCTCTTCGCTACATAATAACCCTTAAGGTGAGACCAAGGTGTGATTTGAAAATTCAAGAGCAGATGACAACATTACGCTATCTTATTATATCGACTTTAGCAGTTCTTCTTCTCTACATCCAACCCATTACGTGCATGTGGTTCACTAGATGCAAGCAATACGGCAGTACTTCTTCTCTACATCCAACTTATTGTGTGCATGAGGCTTACTAGATGCAAGCAACACAGGAGTATTTCTTCTCTACATCCAACTCATTACGTGCATGTGGCTCGCTAGATGCAAGCAATACGGCAGTACTTCTTCTCAACATCCAACTCATTACGTGCATGTGGCTCACTAGTTGCAAGCAATATAGCAGTATTTCTTCTCTACATCCAACTCATTACGTGCATGTGGCTCACTAGATGCAAGCAATACAGCAGTACTTCTTCTCTACATCCAACTCATTATGTGCATGTGGCTCACTAGATGCAAGCAACACAGCAGTACTTCTTCTCTACATCCAACTCATTATGTGCGTGAGGCTCACTAGATGCAAGCAACACAGCAGTACTTCTTCTCTACAAACTCATTATGTGCATGTGGATCGCTAGATGCAAGCAACACAGCAACTTTTCGTCCCAGTCCAGCTCTCTTTGACTCGAAACTTCCGCCACCTACAATAGTACTCCGGGGTAGCAAAATTTCCTATGACCGCGGGAGAAACGTATAATATCTTCAGACAAATGTCAATTCATAATTGGAAAGCGCCCTTAGTGGCATACGGTAACATTTCTGGTCATGGTTCCCTTGGGTAATTCTTATTCCTGATGTGCTCTACTTCCCCTAGAAGTTTGTCGCATCATTTACGGGACGCCCTGTACATAAATGCAAAATATTCAAACGATAGTATGTTAGGTCCTGGTAAACTGATAAAATAATTTTCATCTTCAATAGTTTTTAAATTTTCCTTTCCTTGTCACTTGGAAAATTCATCTTCGAAACGATAAAAAGTAGGCAAGTCTGTATCGCGATCAAACACTTCATCTAATTCAATCCCTGGTGGCGAAAATAATGCTATAAAATGATCCTAAGCTTTCGTGTTCGGGTGATCCTTTTAACATTAGCTGAGAATGCTATCACACTGCTTTGTGATTCTGCCAACATTTTAAAAATCTCACTTCTCTAGGGTAACTAACCAGTACTGAAAAAAATTTTAGATCTAAAAAAAAAATTTTAATCTGTAATTCAGAAGTAAGATATAATTAAAGAATATAAATTTTTTAACGAATATGCTGGCCATCGTAGAAAAATGTTATAAACATTAGCTTTAAAACGAAATATTCAAAACTGTAATTCAGAAGTTAGACACAATTAAAGAATATAAATTTTTTTGAAGAATAAGTTAGCCAGAATAGGAAAATATGGTAAATAATAGCTATTTTTAAAGAAATATTCAAATCTGTAATTCAGATGCAAGATACGATTAAGGAATATAAATTTTTCAACGAATGTATTTACCCAAATAGGAAAATATGGTAAAAATCAGCTTTTTTTTAAAAGAAATATTCGAAGCTGTTATTCAGATGCAAGATACAATTAAAGGATATAAATTTTTTTAACGAATATGTTAGCCTGAATTGAAAAATATGGTAAATATCAGCTTTTTTTTTAAAGAAATTTTCAAATCTGTAATTCAGATGTAAGATGCGATTAAAAGAAAATAAAGTTTTCAGTGAATATATTTACCCGTATAGGAAAATATGGTAAAAATCAGCTTTTCTTAAAATTGTTTTGAATTGTATTTCAATCGGCCTTATTGTGACATAAAAACATTTAAAAGAGGCTCGTTATTGAATTTTCTCTTCCTTTTTCAAAGAAGTCATTATTGTAAAACTCTAAAGAATAGTAATTCAATATAAGAATTGTATCTGTTGAATAAGCCCAATTTAAAAACATCTCTTAAATTGGGGTGTTCGCGGTGAAGCAATTTTTGAAATACGGAAAGAGCTTGATAATATTTTTAAAAGGAATTCTATAAGGGAATGTTAAGCCTCAATAAATACTAATATTTATTCTTTTATTTACGAAATTGGAGAAAGAAGGCTTATAACAAATCCGGACCGCTTTTTAACATTGTTTTTCAATTGTTTTCTGAAGTAAGCACGGTAAGTAACAATATTAGTCTTTGAGAATCAGAAGGAAAAAAAAAGCAAAGAAAAAAAAAGCAATTGAAACTCAAAATAAAAAGGAACTTAAGTTCATTTCCCGTATTTGAAAAGAAATTCTGTTTGTTTGTGAGGGTAATGCTTTTGTAAATTCTTTGTTGAACCTTGAAATCCAACTAACAAAAAGCCTCAATAAAATATTTTGTTTATTTGAAGTTTTTTTTTTTTATGGCAAAGATGCAGGTACTTCAGCAACTAAGAACAGTGGAAATAACAAAAAGTTAAGCTATTTTTTTTTTCTCATTGTCTGGGAACTAAATTTTTTTAAGTTCAGACCTGAACAGAAATAAAACGTTATTAAGATTGCATTTTAAATATACAGGGTGTAATGTGATAAACACCTTTATCTAATTGTTAAAAATTGAATTAAAAAAGCCTTCAAATTAAACATTGATTCTTTAAGGAATCGTCAGAATTAATTTAAATTTTTATTTTTTTCTTGCTTAAACATTAATGCAGTAATGCATAAAAATTTAATAATAATAATGCACGAATAATGCATGTAATTTTAACATGGATCCTAAGAAATATATATTTCTAACAGCGATTACATAATGCACTGTATTTTGCATTAATAAGGCATTTTAATTTAACTATTATGATTATTACGATTATTATTAGCGATTACATAATGCACTGTATTTATTTTATTTTAACTATTATGATTATGTAATAATCAAATCATTTTTATTGTAATAATCATATAATTTTAATTATTATGATTATTACAATGAAAATCGATTTAAGTAATAAACTTCAGTAGAAGAAAAGCAAAGATATTTCCTTTTATATATTTTATCTTCAAATCTTAAAATGAATTATAGAAAATGAAAAATCCTTGCAAAGGGAAAATAATAATTCCAGGAGTGTCTTCGATAGCTTCTTAGATTAGAAATTTATTATTTTTTTCTGTACTATTGTAATTTTAGTTTCAGTAAGTAATCAAAAATGAAATATATGACATTATTCGTTATAGGGGTTGTTCCATCATTAAAAAAATAGTTTTCTTTTCGAATCCATTTGAATATTTTCTCGAATTTTAACTACATAAAGTTAACTGCTTTGGTAGATTTTGAAAGAAACTGATTAGTTAAATAAAAAATACAATATATATATATATATATTAATTAAATTGGGAAATGAAGTGTGGAACCTCCAAATTTCACCAGGCAATCAAACAGGTTTTAATACCACCATTCTCAATACTTTTTCATCATAACTGATAAAAAATTTAATTTTTACCTTGCTTAAGCATTAATTAGCAGCGCCAATAATGTGTATAATTTTAACACGAGTTCTAGAAATATATATATCGAGCAGTGATTAGAGAATACCATGTGTTTCGTATTAATAGCGCAATTTTTTGCAACTATCAAAAATATAACTCATATTAAATGTTACAATAAAACTCGATTTAAGTGATAAACTTCATTATAAGAATAGCAGAGATATTTCATTTTATATTTTTATCTTCAAATCTCAAAATGAATTACAGGAAAAGAAATACCTTGCAAAGTGGAAATAATAATTTCAGGAATGTTTTGTCTTTCATAGTTTCCTAGATTGGAAATGTATTTTTCTTTTCAAGAGAAATTTTAAATTACTTCTTACTATTGTAATTTTAGTTTCAGTAAGTAACCAAGAATGAAATTTATAACATTATTCATTATAGGAATCGTTCCATCATTCGAATAACTTTTTTCTTTTCAAATCCATTTGAATATTTTCTAGGAATTTAACTACATAATGTTAACTGTGTTGTTGTAGATTTTGAAAGAAAATGATTAGTTTAATGTGAAAAAAAATCCATCTATATATATTTATGTTTGATAGATAAATCGTGTCCTAAGCAACATATGGTGTATGAATAAATGGTTTTTTTTTCTTGAATGCATAAAGATAGTAAAATATTATTTTGTTGCTTTTCAGTTTTTGCTTTTCTTTGAATTAAACAACAATATTTTTATGCTTACAGTTCTGAAAATTAGAATAGACGTAGATGAAACTAGCTGCTTTTCTTAAAACAGCAATTTAGTCAGAAGTCTGCCTAATTCCTTCTATTTTTAATTAAAATGACTTGATAAAATATGATAAAATAAGCCCAAAAGAAGAACAGCTAATAGAGAATAGGACGGATGAAAAAAATCCATCTAAAATTTTAAAAATCGCGGAAATGCTAGCAAGTAATTTTTCAAGTAAGGTATTCCTACAACAGCCAGGGAGCTCCACAATATCGAATAAAACAGCATAAAGGTGGCAAAGTGGTCAGCATGGCTCCCTGGCTGCATTTACTTTCTAAACCAGCTGCGATATATCTATCTAAAGCTAAGTTGGCTTTAAACAGCTGGCGAAAAATAGATCCGTAGCTCAGAACCACAATCATTGAGCCATAACGGCTCAAGTGTTTTTTTCTTCATAGTTGTTAATGTATGTTTATACAGATAGAAACGAGCCGCGATGGCTCAGGGGATAGAGCGTTCGTCCTCCAATGAGGCAAACCGGGTTCGAATCCCAGTCGATACGAATTCCGCGTCCGGCTTGCACTGACCACAGTGCTGACGTGAAATATCCTCAGTGGTAGACGGATCATGGGTTAGAGTCCACTTGCCATCAGGCTAACCGTGGGAGGCTCTCGTGGTCTTCCACTCCATGTAACGCAAATGCGGGTTAGCTCCATCAAAAAATCCCCCACGAAGGCAAATTTCTCCCAATACTCGATCTAAGAGTTCCCTTGTCTTCTGGATTGGGTTCAAAATTACAAGGCTACGGAGTTGAAGACCAGTAGTCGTACACCCATAAAATTGGGTTGGCTGTTCACCGACGGTTATAAAATAAAATAAAATCGGATGGAAACATTTTCTTATTCTGTGATTATGTGATTTCCTATTCCATGCTAATTTGCAGTACGTCTTATGCTGTAAATTCTACAGGAAGGAGTGTACGTCGTGCTTGCCATCGGGTTAACTGTGGGAGGTTTTTATGATCTTCTTCCCCGCTTGGGTTACTTTTACTCAAGAAGATTGTTTTGACTATGTTGGATGAGGGTGTGCTTTTGCCTTCTGGTTTGTGTTTTGAGTTACAAGCAAAGTTGAACTGGTATTATAAAGCCTTTGGGCCCCTGAAAAAATGATTAATTTTAGATTTCATATGTTGTTGTTGTAGTTGTTAATTTACGTCGCACTAGAGCTGCACAATGGGCTATTGGCGACGGTCTGGGAAACATCCCGGAGGATGATCCGAAGACATGCCATCACAATTTCGATCCTCTGCGGAGGGAGTGGCACCCCCGCTTTGGTAGCCCGACGACCTGCGCGCGAAGTCGAGCACTTTACGGTAGCACAGTTTAACGAGGACCAATACCGCACACCCTCGGTCCCTACGCAGACTGATCCAAGTGGATCACCCACCCGCACACTGACCGCAGCCAGTGATGCTTGACTTCGGTGATCTAATGAGAACCGTGTCTTAACGATCAGTCCACTGCGGGACTTAGATTTCATTCAAAAGTTAAGAATATGTTTCTGATTTCATTCTTCCGTGAGTTGGTTTGAAAAATTTATTTGAAATTTAGAAACTTCTTTTAAGCAAATTTTATATTTTCTGCTTAATTTTTAAAAACTTTATTTTTTTTAATTTACATAGTCAATGTCCTATTCCAAAAAATTAAATTTGTGATAACAAATCATAAAAATTTTTAAGTCGTAACGGCGGTACCTACACTGTCATAACCTACAGAATATCTGAAAGGAAACAAGTGCGTAGGTTTGCTCTATGATTCATAAATATTTCTCTCTCTCTCTTTTATTGTTGTTCCATTATTTAAGCCCCCCCCCCCACTAGATTTAAACATTGAATAAGATCTGCCTCAAGCTGTTGAAGTAAAAGACACTAATGTACTACCGTCTTAATTCATTTTATAAGGTTCTATAAAGCCAGTCAAGTAACCAAGCAGCATCTAACTCCGAAGTCAATGGTTACGGGTTCGAATTCATCTTTGAACATCGATGTCTCTCTCTCTCTCTGTTTGTCCTAATTCGCATGATGTGTTAATGTGGCCCAACCTAGGAATAAGTATTCGTATCCGTGGGTATCAGTATGGTAATGTTTCCCACCTCCGCGACTCAGGTTCTTATTGCCCCCCCCCCTACGGGTAACGTTAAATAAGCAACACTGCCGGCAAATAACGTAATAGTTCAGTGCCAGCCATGAGAAAATTGAAATTCTGAAAAATATTTGAATGATAATGATGAAACAACTTTCAATTAAATTTATCCTAAAACTACGTTTTTGTTTTTCAAAACACTTTTTAACTTAACTGAATATAGGATTCAAAAAGCCTCACCTCTAATGAGGGTCCATTATAGCAGCTTGACCCCGGGGGAGTGATCGCGATTTCAGGTTTATAACCAGTCCGACTCTGGGTTACAAAGTAATGGATTTGGACATTGCTAGCCACTTATCTAATTGGCTAAACAATGCAGTTGATAAGAGCGTATACTCAACAGCAGGAGGACATCATTTTTAAAACAAGTAATTGTCCAGCTGTCTAGTAATTTTACTGTTATTTACTGTTTAATTTGACTGTCTAGTAATTTTACTGTTGTTATTGTATTTAATACTGTCAAATATGCAATTATAAAACCATTCAACTGGAGTGAATTTTTAAAGAAAATCTTTCTTGACTTCAATCTTTCATCTATTTTAAGCAAGCTCTTTTTTTTTTAAAGAAACAGATATAAAACCCTGTATTTATTACTATTAGCGAAATTCGTAGGTGAGATGTTTTAAGAGCAACTTCGCACAGAGAGTCTTCCGCGTAAGTGGTACCAGAAAATTCCCAGAATAGTCTCAAAGGCTCTCACCTTTTGTTTTGGTAACTACACTTAGCCTTTTCGAAATTGCCAACTCTTATTCTTAATTCCACTTCAAAGATAAATGGCTGAGAACACACATTCTGCAGCTCTGGATTTTAATTAGAGAAAACTTGCTGTCGCCATCACCATAACTCCCAATAAGCCGAAAACCAACAAGAGGCATCTTTTGGCTTGTGTGGAAAGAGTTGAGCTGCTTTAAAGGGTGGTTGGGAAAAGCTTCGAAAAATCTCTCAAAATAATTAGCTGCCGTCATTTTGGAAAAGCGTTTCTGTATTGGGGGACCTAGAGGTGGATTGGCTTATGCAGCCAATGAGAGAGTAGGTGTTAGCCAACTTTCAAGGAGTTGTTTAATGGACTTTAGAAGATCTTAGAAGTGAACAACGTTCTGAAATCGATTTATTTTTGTTTGCCGATTCATTCGGAGTGTACTTTGTTTGTACCTTTGAGTTTTAAAGTGTTTTCAAGAAATTTATTTAACGGCTATTTCAATATAGGTTTTGAAGAAAATTAAACTTGAGCCAAAATATTAGTCTAAACCTTGAGAAAAGTTTTGATTCTGATGCGTATATTAAGAGAAATTTGAATTGATAAAGTTTTATGACAGGTTTTAGGTAATTTGGTGCTTAAAATAATTTATGATATGCCCTCTCTGCAGCAAAATATAAGACTTTATTTCTCATTTTTAAAGGTACGAGCCTTAGAGAGATATTTTTAGATCAGTTTCCAAAATAAGTCATGGAATCGGACTTGAAAATAGTAAGAGACTGATATTCTCAAACATATATGTCACATTTACACTTAATGTAATGTGACAATTTAATTTCGAATTTTACCTAAGCCTTTAATTTTTCTTTAAACGTTTTCCTTTTTTTCCAATTTAGCAATTTTAATCTAACTTTCTTGTTGACCTTTCTCATGGTCATTGCGGTCATCGCACTTCCTGTGGGGAAAGTCAACCAACCCCTCTATTCACGCCTTTCTTTTTCTTCTTTTAATTTCAGGGGGGCTAACTAACCAATCTCTTTCCTTTAAATTTCAAACTCTCCGCCTCTTTAAATTTAATTGGTCGTAATTTTTCTGGTCCTGTACGAGTTAAGGAATTTTTAAGTCACTTTGAATACACTCTCTTTTTCTCGAGCCTTCGGGCAGGTTACCTTTCTTTAAATTCTCCGAGATGCGGACTTCGGTCCGTATCGAGGGATTTCCTTTCACATTTTTTTTTAACCTTTATCTTAAATTCAATGCATAACTATAATCAAATTCTGTAAATTTAAAATCAAAATTTTATACCTTTAATTTTCTTTAACATTAAAAGCCCTCTCAAATTTAAGCTTTCTTCTCATATTTATTTTAACGGTTAAATTACTCGTTCTTTTATATTTAACTTTTTGCATGACGCCTTTGGTTTCTTTAAATTCTCTTGTCACCCATTTCTTTTTAAGAGATATATTTTTTCTGTGCCACAAAATGTGTTGCAATCATATTGTTTGTTTGTTACGAAATAATCAAAATAAGTAGTTTTACAAAAATAAATGTTTAGTTGAACAGAAAGTTTTGTGTGATTGTTTTTTTAGCTTTACCTTTATAGCTATTAGTTATCACCTTTTTTCTTTCTGTATGTGGTGAGTACCTTTTTTTTATTGTTATGGGCATGCATAAATGTGAATTTATTAGTTTTTCTTATTGGAAACATCATCTTACTGTATTAAATCATATATATTGTTTGGATATAGCATGACTTTATCGTTTTTTTATCTTTAATCTTAAATTTATTTTAATTTCGCCCTTTTTCCAAGTTTGGTGATACCAAATTATCCAATTTGTTCAAATCTCACACTTTGTGATCTTTCGGACCTATTGGGTTATTGTTATCCCACATTAGCATTGTACTACCACTTTCATTAACGATCACATCCCCCTTAATTTTATAATTACCCTGTTATATATTTCGGCCTTAATTTTATTTATCATGACTATATCCAGAGATACATCCAATTATGCATTTATCCATTTTTAATAAATTATACGTAAATAACCTTACTTCATACGCACCACCAATTCTATTTTAATTTAACTCTTACAATATAATTATAAACTTCACTTTTAAAAGCTTGAAATAGAAGAAGATATTTTTGAGTCCGAACCAAAGATTAGCTTAAGGCTAATATTAACGCAGGTAGAACTAACTATCAAGATAGATAGATATTGCTAACTTTTAAAAGTCCAAGATAGATTAGATCTTGTTCAACCTAATTCCTATATGACGGGCCGGGATAGCCTGGTTGGTAGGCCACTAGGCCCATGATCAAGAATTCGTGGGTTCGATCCTTGCCGGCCGAAGACTCCCCGTGTAGTAAATGGTGACTGAGGCACGTTAAATCTGTCGAGTCTCAAAATCCTCCATGTTCCCATAACAAATCTATACCTCTGGGGGTACTGATCCAGGAGTTTCCTTGTCTTCTAGATTGGTTCAAAATTACAAGGCTACGGAGTTGAACATTAGTAGTCGTAAACCCAAAATTGGGTCGGTTGTTCAACGACGGATATAAAATAAAATAAAATTCCTATACGAGTAAAAGGCTGATATTCACAAAGGTGTAAAGACAAAATTTTCAGAGAGAGAGAGGCCAAATATAATGTACTATTGAAATTACTTATATTTGGACCAATTATTTTGGATTTACTTTTTAATTCTTTTACACTTAATTTTGTTACATTTTTTTATATTTAAAATAACTGAACCAAATTATTTTGATTTCAGTTCGGTTTTAATGTGGTAAGGCTCAATCTAGGCTCATGACAGCTTTATCATGAGTCTAGATTTGTCCACTGATTTCTTTTAGCTGACGAGTCCATCTTTTCCGTACAGGAAATTTATTACATTGATAGGCTATTTATTGAAATTAATATTTTTTTTTCAAATGGTAATGATAGAAAATATTAATTAGGTCAACTATCCCCTGCATGCTACTCTCGCCGACTCCCTGAACTGCATTCGCAGTTCAAAATCGCTTCGTTCGCTTATTGAATACTTTTGCTTTTAAATTTATCGTTATAGAATGTTGGTAATCTTTTTTTCTAAGGAAGTTCTGAAAATATGAAACCTAAGCAATCTGTGAAACCTTTGATTTATAAACGTTTCAATTAGTGTACATTGAAATTACATTTAAAATAAATTGTTCACAGAAGTTCCGTACGTACAGAATTATAAATTTCATGGTTTAGAATTAAAACAGTTTAAAGTCCTTTATTAAATTAAAACTAAATTCATAACGTTTATAAAAACCAAAGAAAAATGTAAGAAAATAGAAAAAAAGAAAAGCCAGTTGATCTCTGGGGATAAACTGCATTTTTCACCCACGTGAATAATGAAGCATCATTAAAATTTATAGATCTAAATTATTATTGAACCTACATTGGAACCTACATTTAATAACTTAATTAAAACAAAACTAAAAAAAATAGAAAAACTTGAATTCTTTTTCTTTTCCCTTTCATTTTAAAGCATCCTGTAGTTCAATTTATCTCAGCTATTCGTTGCCACCGCTTGAAAAGAATTTTTGTTAGGAAATTTTTTATCATGTACGTTTAAATGCTTTGTCTCGTGACTCGCTTGATATTTCAATTTTCAATTCTTTGTTGCCAATGAGAAAAATAAATTTCATTTTTTTAGCAATATACGCATTAGTGTTTAGAATATTATAGATTTTTCAACAACAAAATTGTACTTTATTGCAAATAAATTTAAAGTGAAGTAAATTAAATCTTTCTTTTCTAAGATTCCATGTTTTTTTAAATGATTTTTAGAGTTAATTCTTACTAGTTTATTTTCTCATCGCAATGAGATTAAAATTTGTAAACATATTTCAATCATTTAAGCAAATAAAATCTTTGCAATCATAAAATTTGAAAAACAGAATAACACATTATAACAGAAAATACACAAAAGATTTTTAAAAATAAATGTTCTTTTATTACAATTCAGAAGTCTCAGGAGAACAACTAAATCCTGATTCAAAATTTATTTCGTTCTTCTGAAATAGATTCTCTAAAAAAGTGCAATAAGCTTTTGACAGTTCCCTTTAGTAGGAGAAGTCGGGATTTTATTTCTTTTCAAATATTTTTTTTTGTTAATAAATCCCAGGTGACATTGTTTATGTCTAATAATCACGAATTTATGGGTCGTAACTTTGAAAATTTATAGAACATAAATTCTTACAAATATGGGCTTTTAGATAAAATAAAAATATTCCCAAGGAATTGGAAAATATCAGTTACATGCATGCTTAGGACCTATTCTTATTATATTTATATTTTTACGTACACGAAAAGTAATTTTAACTATCATAATTTTACAAAAATATAACTAATGTAATATTAATGGGAAAAATTTAAATTTTAATTTTAAGATTACAAAACTTAACGGATAAATGTTTTTTATCTCAATTTCATAACGATTTTTATTTATTTTCTGCAAAATCAGACGGATTCGAAGGAATATTTAAAATATGTGCATGAATTTTATTTTTCAAAAATATACAATTTTCTTGGTGAAATTTTTCAAAAACAGTAAAAGAAAAAAATTGCAATAAAAATGTAGCATTCTATTACGTGTTCCAATATAACTAAGTTTAATTTTTTCCTATTTTAATATTTAAATGTTTTAATTGTTAGGAAGCAGTTTATAATTAATGAAGTCAACAAAATTTTTCTTTCATTTTCAATTTATTTTAATTCCTCGAATTTGAATGACTTAATTATACAGTAAGAAAAAAAAGATTATATCATTTTAATGACTTTCGTTCTAATGAACAAATATTTCAACTCTTTGAAAGCCAATATCCAGCGTACTCGGATATTTGACACTCAAAATATAGGGGGAAGCTGTAATCTAAAGGGAATAGTTGAAAGTTTGGATATCTAAATGTTAATATCATATTTTGCGTTTATCACTATGCATCGGGAATTTTTAAGCGAAAACAAATTTGAACAAAATTATAATATCACTTTATTCAAAAATAATTAATTCCCTGTAAAATATAATGCTTAAAAATTATTTATTACTTTTATCATTTATTTCTTAATGGCCGAAATTTTTTAATTAATTAGATACATAAATTTATTACACTATTTTAAATAATAAAATACAGAATTTGAAGAAAAAAATGTGAAATATAGTCTATTTAATAAAACAAATTTAAAAAATACTTTCAACATTTTATTTTTCAAGAAAATTAAAAAATAATTAAAAAGAAAGATCGAAAAAACTAAGAAAAAGGACCAGTCGCGTTCAATCACATGACACGCTTAGTCAATTCTGAGACCAAAATCAGGAATAATTCAACAATGCTCAATATATTGCTCAACAATGAGAACGCAATACTTCATTTTTAACATCCAACTCCATTTTTAACATTTTACTAATGACATATATTTCGTTGGAAATATTTAATGTTGTATGCAAGTTATCGGTTAAATCAGCCCTTCTATAAAATTATGTCGCCTTAAATGGCAACAGTATCTATTCTTATTATAAAAACCAGTTTGACGGAGAGAGAAAAAAAAGGTTATTTCTAGTAGAAAAACGAATGCTGTGGTAAAAGAAGGCTTCATTTTACTGAGTGTAAATCGGTTCCTCAAGGGTTAATACCGGCCCGATGAATGAAGGAAAAAGCAACATTTAGGGGCATGTCGACTGGAGTACGTAGGGGTCAGGGAACATGTCTTGCACCGAAAAGATTGTTCCCTGTCTGTGTTCGAATCTCGGAAAAGGCATGGATGTTCTTTCATTCTCTGTACTATCTGTCCTTACTGTGGGAGCAACGTTGGCCCACCTAATATGGTTCCCCTGAAATATTGGCCAACAAATTTGCCCTAATACGCCTGAATTGACAAATGTCAACCCAGGTGGGAATTTGGGAAAAATCATTTAGAGGCACAGAAGCGAAATATCTTGAAACGGGCTTGGACCCACCTCTTCTCCAATCCAAGAAGTAGCTGGGGATGAGATGGAATGTTTTCAATCGCCTTTTGCTGCATTTCTGAACTATTTATTGACAGTAATGATTTAGAATTAATTTATGTCATCCTAGTTAATTATAGTAACTGCTGCATTTTGAGATCGGAAGAATTAAATGGCGGTTGGTGTAGGGCATCGTGCACAACCAACAGCAACAGGTGACATAGCTTCAGATTGATACTTTGCTTGAATGAGTTGATTCTCAGCTAAATCAGAGTATGTTGCTCATCCTGTAAATAGTTTTTCTGATATAGTATCGGCTCTGAGAAGTTCCCTTCTTTATCAAAGAATATAAAAGGGAAAAGAAGTCCTTCTCTCCGAAGACGTTAACTAATGCGGGGAATGACTAAATATAGGACGCTACACCACCGAAAAAACTTACAGGAGGAACAAATACTAAGCTTTAGCAGAGACTCATATGTGCTTAAGATTCAGAGGGTGCGCTAAAGAAGCAAAGTGACAGTCAGGACATACGTCACCTGAACCATAGGTGGTTGGAAATGCTGCCTTCCACCAATTTGTTCTTTTGTTCTATTTAAAAATGAGCTAGAATATTTAATCAACATGGATGAAGTCAATGAACTTTTAATGAAATATTTTAATGAAAAGTACAATACTCTTGAAGAAAATAATGCAAAAATGCAGTAGCAGACCAACTATTAATGAAAAAGAAATAAGAAAACATTCCGTCTCCTCTCCCACCCCTGTTGTAATTGGGGGGGGTGCAGACTTCAAGATCCTTTGCTGCTGTTACCTTAATTTGCTTTTGCCTTTATACACAGAGATCGTACCAATCCTTGAGGGACAGATTTACATTATGTGTATGGAATTCCGTATTTAAAAAGCTAGACTACTCGATTTTTCGTGTAGGTTCTTTTTAATTTTTAACCAGATATGTTTAAATAACTATGGTGCTCATATATTATTCATCTACGTTTGATGTCACCGTGATGTATTTGTTTAACGGTTATGTCAACTTGATTATATTTTGTACAATAAATACAGTTTTTGATATTCAAGCTTCGTCATGTCTTAGAATCTGAATAGATAGAAGGTGCATAAAAAATGTAACTATGAGCAGCAGCTCAAATTTTAAACCCTCCATGAATTTTGGGATAATCTTTTAAAACGGATTTTGCAAGATTTTGCACTATTTTTTAAAATTTAATTTGTTCGTAATTCTTAACTGTTTAATTTTTCGTAACTGTTGTTTGTTCGTAATTGTTTTAATTTGATTCGTCGTTCGTATTGTTTGATTTGTTGTTAGCAATTTTCTGAACACTGTAAAAACTGTGGAGTAATACTTATCTGAATTTGGTTTCGAGAAATTCTTAGAAATCACGTGTTAAAAAATAAATACTGAAAACACAAAAACACAAAAGTAAATACTGAATTGAGTGTTCATTTTCACTCTAAAGAGTGCTGTTTAATCTGAGCTCCAATAAATGAGAAATTTTGCACCAAGATCAGATACATTAATTTCATTCAGAAATTATTTTCGCCAATTTTGCTGCACGTTTAGATGCCTCGAGACAACAAACGCAGTTTGTTTACAATTCGAGCACTAGAAGATGTAAGTTTCTTCGCCTAGCACCGAAACAGATGTTAACAGTTTTAAAAGACATGCATGTTTTCAATGCTATGATAAGGATAATTTGTTTTCTCATAAAAAATTTACAGATATCCATCAACTGTATTAAATAATTTTATAATATTTAATTTATAATATTAATTTATATTATAATTTTATAATATTTAATTCGTTGCGGTTTTCCTAAGCCTAATTCCAATTGATCTTAGTATTCCATCTATGCTGTGTCTATGTTTGATTAACAAACTCATTTTATTTTAAGAAATATGACATAAATGGATCCTATATTACAAAAATAACTTTACTGACTCTTATGTGTACCATATCTTACGGTAATTATAAATTTTAGTTTTACTGAATAACGAAAATGGTGGCGGCTTTTTAACACCAGGTAGGGTGAAAGAACATTCTAGATAATTTACTAGACCAGGAACTATCCTTGGCGTAATGAAACACCTAGATCCAATGCATGGAGTTTCCCAGCACCACTTTGGTGTTGCAATAAACTAAAATTTTTGACAGTGAAGAACGTGATAAAGCCAAAAATCTGAGCCACGACCAGTAGTTAATTATTATCATGGCTCTAATTCAAAAAATTTTCCCGAAAAAAATGTTCTACGGTGGGCTAATATAATTTTCTTTTCTTAGTCTAAACTATGAAAATTTGGAAAGGATTTATCTTCTTTATAATCCAATAACTATTGTTTTGCTCGAGAAAAAAAAGTATGAAAAAATATATTTTGTTTATAAAGTCCTTCCATTGAAGGAATCTGAAAAAAAGGAAATTTTCATTTCTTAGTTTTTTTTTTTACCCCTTTTGAATTCATTTTATATTTAATCCCCTTAGGAAAATTTGCCATAGGTTTGCCATAAAAAATGCCATAGGATATGCTATATACGTATGACAAAAGTATATGGCAAAATTTTACCATAGGCCAAACCCAATAAGAATATCCTATGGCATTTTTTATATGGCATATTTTGCCATAAAACTAAGGTATGTTATAGATAGCTTATGAAGAAATTTTTCCATAAGCTATGTTACACCTTTGCCATACAGGTACGGCAACATTTCTTCATTGGTATTTTACCATAGAGTTAAGCATCAAAAAATAATTATTTGGAAATAATAATTCAAAAAATGAAAAATAATTAAAAATGAAAACTGAATGATTGTAGAATAAATATATATCCAAGCTTGGCTTCAAAACTTCTGTCAAACAAAAGCTTTTTTTTTATTTGCTTTCTTTGATCCAAACTAGTATTGTAGTTAATTTTTACTTCCCTTTCTGGGTATCAATTATAAAACGTTTCAAATGTCATTTGAAAGAAAGTTACAGAAAATATTTTTCCTCTAATTACGTCGCACGCCATAAAAACAATTCACCAATTCCTTGTTTAAAAAAAGGAACACTCATTTAAACAAGCAAACCTCTTACTTGTTAACTTCAACTTCCACGGTTAACGGGCATTTAAAAGACACACCATGATATATTTCATTTTAAATTTATTACCCAGAGAACAAGAACTTGAAGAAAATAATTTTGAATTTACCGGAATTTGAAATAATCTAGCAGATTACCGCGCATCATTAATACTGATAACGACCAACCAACCACCGATGATTATATTTGATGACTTATAAAAATTTTCGGTACTAATGAGGTTTTAAAGATCGTCAGTTCTGTTAATGACTTCCGCAGAACAAAAAAAAGAATAAAAAAGTGATAAGGTTAGGAAATTCTCGAGATACAGTCCAACTACATTTGAAGTGAAAAATTAGGAATGATTTATAAGATATCTATTTCACGAAATATTAGCGAAATTACGATTTAAAGTAAATATTAAGTGTATGAAAATGAATTTCTTTAAGCAAATGCTGGAATGTTATATTATTAGGCTAATCATAAAATAATTTAATTTTAATGATCATCATGACAAATAACTTATTAATATACTGCAGTATAATTGATTATGCGCAATAGTTTTTTTCCACATATGTAGTGTAATTGATTAGTTTACCTGGCTTCAATTAGTGAAGTTTTATGAGTACTTCGGGAATTAGCGTCGTTAAAGTAAATATGTTCAGGGAATCGATAAATAATTAAATATTAAGTTGTTTGTGTCTATCTGTGTGTGCATCTCTCTTAAATTCCATAACCGTTTGTTCTATAGTTCTAAAATTTGGACATTAGCTGCAAAACAATTTTAGCTGTCGATCTTGAAGTTTATTCGAAACATTCAATTAGATCGGTCGGGAGAGAAAGCTGTTTGAAAAATGATATTTTTAAATTTGTTATGAGTCAGCAATCTTTTAAAATTAAACTATATATGATTCTATTATTTCAAATGTTTCAAAAATAACGTCTGCGACTTTGGTTAGATCATGGTTCTATTTGATTAAAAAAACAGAGTTTGTTGCACGACATTTAATATTTAATTATTTTTTATTCGCGCCGACCAGTTGGCCGAGTGGTTAGCGTGTCTGACTGCGGAGCCGATGGTTGCGGGTTTGAATCCCGCTAAGGGCATGGATGTTTCTTTCACTCTCTCTGTGTTCTATGTCTTTTCTTCTGTGTGATTGTGTGAATGTGTTCCGCCCTATAAACGGGTTTGTGGTTGTGTGACGTGGGCGACGCTGCTCCACCGCCGTGGCTTGGCCATAGGTGCTTACTTGGTAACGAGAAGAGAGTAGCAGTTCTGGCATCTCTGCGGCCAATGGGAAGTAGACCCAAGTGCCCGCCATTAACCAAAAAAAAAAATATATTCTCTACGTCAGTTAAATTCAATAATAAAAATTAACGTATTATTCAAACACGACAAGTTGGTGAGAGTTGGGAAAGCTTATCGGAAAAGCTCACTTTTTCATAGGAGGGGCCGGGATAGTTTGGCTGGTCCGAGAGGTTGAGAGTTCGATAACCGCCGTCCGAAGACTCCCTGTGTGCAAAATGAAGGCTGGTACACGCTAAATCGGTCGGGTCACAAAGATCCCCATGTTCCCGTAACAAATCAATACCTCTGGGTGTACTGGATCAGAGATTGATTGTGCTCTAGTTCTGGTCAAAACTACGATCTGCGGATGGTTCGATGGAGTGTGAATGTGTCCTTCCAGTAAAACGGAATATGACGTTTGTATGTTGTCTTCGAATCATCCTCAGTGATGTATCCGAGACATTAGTCAATAGCCCATTGTACAGCTCTAGGGCGAAGTAAATGAAACGTACATGCACCTATTTTAATAGGTGAGGGGAAATAAAGCACGCAAAATATGAGCGAAATTTGTTTTGGCGAGAATTTGAAATTGGCATATCGTTTCGATTCTTTGATTCACTACAATAATTAAAAATTTTAAATATGTTCGATTTTTTTTTAAATTCTTTTTTAACATACGCCAACTAAGTTGTCTATATTCACTTTCTCCCGGTTCTCTATTGTCCTTCGTTTCGACTTTCTTTGCCTTCTTCCCCTAATCGCTAAAATAAACTCTACCGATGCCCTCAACTTTCACTTTTCACAGGCCAACTCGTGATGTAAGACCTATAGCATAGCCAGACTACGTCCTCAAATTAGTATTCCTAAAGCTATCTGGAAAAAACAACTTGTTTATTTTGCTTATTAGTTGCGTTTTTAAAAACGTGTGTCTATAAAACTAATTAATTTAAAATCAACGGTAATTAGAATGAAAAAAATAAAATGCGTTCAAAAAATTAAAATTAATGAAGGTTTCCTTGGTTCAAGATTTCCCACAATCAAATTCTTCACAAAACTAAATTATGTCCTACCTGAACATTTGATTCAGCTTGATTATTAAGAAACTGACGCAATACATGGATTTCCAAATCTACATATATGAATAATTTTAAAGTTACTATAATTCTAGATACAGTTGTGTCCAATATAAATGAGTGTTACCCGGAAAAATTAGCCAAACTGGAAACCCGGTAAAATTAGCCAGGCCCAAGTATTTGGTACTGGGTAGTAAAATGTTTATATTAGTTCCGGGTAGCTCAGGTACCCGGTATATCTCTAGCTTGCTAAATCCTGAAGAAAACTGAAATATATTATCATATTTTCAATACAATAAATGTAAGGAAGTAAAAAATTGCAATACAATGCTTACCATATAAATGTGTGAAATAAGTTCTAATTTCTTCTAAATCGATGAAATAAACTCAGCAACACCTTATTTGCTAAATAATCATGCAATCAACTGCTTTCAAGCCGTGAAATTGTTGTCACACATAAATGGACGAAAGGGAAAATATTGCTTAGATGAGTTTTTAAAGAAAACTGGAGTATTTTGTCAGAATTTTAACTCAATAAAAGTAAGGAATATGAAACAATTTTTAGAAAAAAATCAGAATATGATGCTCATCATATGAATGAGTGAAAGATTTCTTCTAATTCAGTCACATGATTCCAGGAATTCATTGCCCACTAAGTAATCACCCAGTCAACTTATTTTCAGACCATAAAATTTATTACACATTTCCTCCAAACGGACTATATTAGAGAAAATATAGCTTAAGTGACTCCTGAAGAAAAAAAAAACTGAAGTATATTTTCCTGATTTTAATTCAACAAATTAAGAAATTATGAAAATAAAACTTTGCCATAGGATGTTCTCACCACAAGCAACGATTTTGTTGCTTTCATCTAAATCGATGACCTGAACTCTTTAATTCATTGTCCGTTAAGTAATCATATAGTCCTTCCAAGTCATAAAATTGATGGCACGTTTCCCACAAATGGACGATGTTTGAGAAAATGTTGCTTTAGCAGCGAAACTTTTATAATATGTCATCTAAATTTCTCCTCACGGCTCATTTGTCGCAAAGTATTTGGGATCTCTTTTAAGGAAAATAACCCTCAATAAGGAATTACTTGTTAAAAGGTTGCTGAAATAATGAAAATGGACCTGATGGAATTCAACCGTGAAAAAAAATATTAAATCAATGCGCTTGCAAATACAAAATACTATTTTTTTAATAGATATTGCGTGTAAAATTAGTTGTGGAAATGGTTTAATACTACAAGGTTGAAATTCCATAATTTCTATCAGTAAAAAAATAAAAATCACTAAAACAAAACAACTTAGAAATCTTATTTTATAAAAGACTATAGAAAAATGCACAGGAAGTATAAGATAGGTTGAACTCCGACCCACCGAAGGGAGGTATACGAAGATAAAAGTTAAATTATTACATTAAAAAAAATTTCTCTGAAAACTAAAATTACAGTAGTAAAATTTTGCCTAATTACAGTGGTGGTGATCAGTTAAAAGTGAATTGACTGAAACTTTTGGCAATTAAAACATATTTTAAAGGCAATGAAAGCCAATAGCACCAGTGTAAACGTCGAGGATTAAATGATTATAATAATAGGAAACAAGAGATGAAAATAAAATTTCAAAACTAAAATCAATGAGAGCTAAAAGTCCTAAGGGTCAATGTCTAAAAGTAAAAGTCTGCATAGAAGTCGATGAAGTCTAAAATCAAAAGTAGATAAAATTTCTAAATGTAAGGATAAAAGTTGATCAGTATTATTTAACGATTACATGTTCTATTGTTGGTTCATGACTAAGGTCAGTTGATCAGGGGCTAAAATGTCCTCTAGGGTATGTTTTATAATTTGAATCACAATTTTCCTGCAGGCCAATATGGCAAAGAATTGGCCTCTTGTAGTGGCCAATTCTTTGAGCCAATTGGTGTTCCTCTTCGTAGTTATTCATGTGTTCCATGAAGTGCGCGGAATCTTGGAACAGGGTGTATAATGGAATTGAACATTCGATGTTATGTACCGTAAACTTGTGAATATTATTAACCGTAAACTTGACTAATTATTGACCGTAAACTTGTGAATATTATTAACCGTAAACTTGACTAATTATTGACCGTAAACTTGTAAAAAATGCCCTGCTGGCCGCACTGCAACCCTCTGCAATGCAAGGAAAGAGTTGAATTTTGACGTTCTGAACGGAGCATTATCTCTCTATTATCTCGCTGCAGAACACGCCTTTGTTGAGATTGCTCAACTTAACGTAACTTAATTTCGTTTTGCTAAGCCTAAACTATAAAACCTATAAATTTGTAATTACTATTGTGCGTAGAAAAGTGTAAAAGAAATACGATGGAAAAAAAATAATATTTTATAATTTGTCAGCAAATTATTATTCAGTTAAACTTCTTAGAAAAAATACCGTCCGGGCCGTTGAATGGCCGTTTGGCATACTGAAAGGACCACATTTGATTATGAATTTGACACAGTTTTTTTTCTTCTTATATTTCAATTTATTCGAAAGCTATTGTAATTTTTAAGTGCTTCTTCGCAAATTTTCTCTCAGTTTTTTTTTTGTTGCTTTTTTTTAATTCCTAGTTTGTTTAAAAATTATTAAAATTTCAAGTGTTTTCCTTACGAATTTTTCTCACTTTTTTTAATTAAAGAATGACTATTTATCCTTTGTTGTAAGAGATTTTCTTTATCTCTCGGAATATCTTTATTTTATAAACATGTACTTAAGTTGATGTTGAAAGCAACAGAAAATAATGAGAAACATTAGTTGCTGCCAAATAGAAATTTCAACTTTCATATTTAAAATTATTAAAAAAAACTTCATTCAATAAAGATAAAGATCCATAGCCAATATGAATTGGTAATCGCTAGCAAGTAAAATGTTTTTACTTTTATTTCTTCCCATTGTATCGCACATTCTGTATTCTTGAATTTGAATTTTAATTAAAAGTACGGTTGATTATTTTTTGAATCAAAATAAGTGACCATTTCGTTATGATTAACAAATTAACAAAATTTTTTTGCATAAAATTATAATAATTACATATTTATTTACAAAATGAATTTTTTTTAAAAAATATAAAATTTAAAAAGGAAAAAAGAACGAAAAAAATTTATGAATGACAAGCAATCACGGGGGTTGGTGAACGTAGCGAGCAAGATCGGAACTTCTAAGATATTTAAATAATTAAAGTGTTTTCGCTTCCATACATTGTATATTTTATGATATTTTAACAATTCCTTCCTGCGTTCGAAATGACTTTTATTTGCTTTTTCACTCCAGTAGAGCTCAAGTTTAGAGAGATAAGAAAAAAGAAGACAAATCCTTCTTTTAATTCTATGCATCGAATAACTCATTATCTAACGGAAAGAAAAGCGGACAGTTTTTAAGAACATTTTTTCACTGATTTGTTCTTCTTCTTTACCACTGTCAATGACATGTTTTTTTTTTCATGGTGACTCTTTTTCTCACTTAACTTGACGTAAGAATCATTTGCAAGTCACACTTGCAATCTTCTTTGTTCAAGTTCAAGCCGCCATTTACAAGAAAGAACAATAAAAAAATTCTCTTTAGGCTTAAGAAAAAAATGGCGACTTTTTATGTTCTCAAAGAAGGGAAAGACAAATACTTCTTCGATAAATTATCCAAGCTTAGACGAAATATTTATTATTTTCTTCTATTTTTTTCCCTTCTTCTTTTTATTTATTTTTTTCTTCTTCTCAGGCTCAGTTTCAGGCAAAGAAATGTTAGATAGAAGAAGAGGTGTGCGTTACTCAATTACACCTGAGAAATGAGGGCTGTCAGATGGGAAGCGCTTTCTTGAGTTTATTTTTGGAAATCGCAGCTCTAGAGATCTCAACATTTTCGACGAAAACCTCTGCTAAAAAGAATTAAGAAAAAAGCAATGACAACTAAACAATACACGCTCGCGAAAGAAAAGAAAAAGTTCCAGAAGCGTTTTTTCAATCTTTTTATTTCCGACAGAAGAAAAAACGATTTAGAATGTTGATTCCCGAGCTAAAATGCTTTTTTTTCCCACCAATATTGTAAGCAATAAAAAATAGATAAGTAAATGTTTCATAGACGAAGATTATGCTTAATCTGTAATAGTTAGAGTTATCTAAGATCTATATATAACGAATTTTTGAAATTCAATTAACGAAAATTCAAAATAGTTATGATATGATTTTTTTAAACTATTTTCTTATTGTTAATGCTAATCTCCACAATGCATAACAAAGTTAAAATGCACCAAAGAGCCATTACATTATGACCACCCTGCTAATAACATGTAGGACCACCTTTAGCCCTCAAAACTGCTAGCACCCGCCGTGGCTTTGATTTCACAAGGTGCTGATAGGTAGTCTGAGGTATCTGGTACCAAGCGTTCACCAACTGGTCCTGCAATTCCCTCACATTACGAGGGGGTAGCGTGACAGCACGAATTTGGTTTTCCAAGTAAGACCACGAATGCTCCATTGGATTAAGGTTAGGTGAATTTGGGGGCCAAGACATGACTTGAAAGTCACTGGAATGTTCCTCGAACCAATCCATGACGATTCAACCCTTATGACATGGTGCATTATCCTGTTGGTAAACACTATCCCCCGCTGGAAAAACTGTTGCCATGAATGGGTAAACCTGGTCTGCAACTATGTTCAAGTAGCTTACAGACGTCAGGGATTGTTCTATGAGGCTTATGGGTCCTAATGTGCCCCATGAAAACATTGTTCCTGGGCGAGAAACCATGAAAACCTGGGCGAGCCCATTGTTATAGATGGAGGGTGGTCATAATGTAATGGCTCTTCTGTGTACATGAACTATATATTAAAATAATTACGGTAGGTAGTTTCGAAATTGTCGAGATTAAATTTGCAAAAAAGAATGCTAGCAGAATCAAGTTATTTATCGGTTTTAGGGACCATGTGTTGGCGATTGTATTTTGAAGTTGTCGCCAAGTTGATACATCATTGTGTATTATAGGTAGCCGGTGAACTCACTCTATAACTATCAATACTCACTATAACATCATAATGAATAATAATCGTCACGCGTAATATTCACGATATTATCCTTTTGTTACGTTATGTTATAGATATTTTCGTGTTCTGTATTCATTGTTATCATTAATGATCTTGATTCGATCGTATTTGTTACACCTATATGTATTATATGTAGACCGACGAACTCATTCTATAACTATCAATGCTCACTATAACATCATAATGAATAATTATCGTCATGCGTAATATTCACGATATTATCTTTTTGTTATGTTATGTTATCGATATTTTCGCATTCTATCTTCATTGTTATCATTAATGATCGTGAATCTGTCGTATTCGATACACCTATGTGTATTATAGGTAGCGAATGAACTGTGTAATCGTCAATCTGACACTGTTCCTTCGTGTTGGCGAACTTGGTTAATAGGATTCCTGAAAATTAGGAGTATCGTATTATTTTTTCTTGCCCTTAAAATTATTTTTACTTATTCAAAGGGTCTATTACTGATGCAAGATTAGAGTTTAATCTATCCATACATTTTTTTAAATGAGTAGACAGATGGACTTGGTAGTTTTATCAAGCTATTATGAGCCGACAGTTTATTTTTTCATTAGATGTTAGTTTTTCTTTTAAAACAGTATTTTTGGTAAAAAATTTAATATTTACCCGCTTCTGTGAGCTTTGATAACATTAATACCACGCATAGTGCTGATATTAGTAGCTACCTATTACTACCTAGTGCCGATATTAGTAGCTACCTATTACTACTTAGTGCCTATTTAAGCAACCTATTACCATTGCACTATGATATTTCCTTTCTGCCTTTCATTTCATTTTCACAAAAGAGAGCACTTTAAGGGTGAAAGTACGTCTTAATTCAAATCACCACGAACAGATGACAGCGTCACTCATAAGTGAGGTCACTTTCTCAATTTAGACATTTAATATATATACAGCGGCCTAGGCCAATAGGCCCATACGCCAAATACAATGAATCATTTAAAAGGTCAACAGACCCTTATATAAATAAAATACAAAAATTATATGTATATATACAATACAAAACTTATTAACCCTCATATAAATAGAATACAAAAATTATATATATATAAATAAATAGAAAAGAAAAATTATATATATATATAATACAAAAATTGTGAACCCTGAGACAACCAGTAAAAACTGAGTGAGCTGTGAGCCAGAGCTGGTGGAACCCTTAATACAAGACAAAAAATCTAACAATTCACCAAAAACCGCCGTAAATACAGCTCATAAAACCGCCAAAAGGTGAAAGGATAAAATGACATAAATGAATATAGTGCTAAAATTGAAAAGTTAAAACTAAGACAAAATCACAGATGTGTACACTTGCCAATAGGGCATTGAAAGGATCCAGCCAATCAAGCCAGCTTGAATCCTGCTGGTGGAACCAAAATAGTGAGGGTGAAGTAGTAACAGGTAGTTAAAATGAAGAACAACAAGTAAAGCAGAGTAAATTCAATTAAAGTACAAAAAAACAGAGGACAAAATACCAATAGATACTAAAAGGTAAGAGTTAAAAGGGGTGTATAACAATCTAAAAACCATGTATAAAATACAATCGCAATGTAAAATACCAAATGTATTAAAATCCAAAGGTTGTAAACAAACCTAAAGCATGTATAAAATGCAAAGTCAAGTTAAAAGTCAAATTAAAACACTAAAATGGCAATGTGGTCCAAAAAAAAGTTTTGGCAAGGTGGTTAGATTAAGCAGGTTAAAATTTTAGTTATTGTCAATTTTGTTTATTAATTCCATTTGTTCCTCAAGAGTAGTTTTAATGATAATCTTGATAATTTCTCTACAAACCTTGTCTGCAAAAATTTGTTGGTCTGTTTTTTGGAAGAAATAATTTTTTCGGAGTGTTCGGTACCGATCACAATAATATAAAAGATGCTCTATGGTTTGTCTTTGGTTACAGTTAGAGCAAGTATCTGATTTATTAAAAAATTTGTTTTGGTGTACTCCGAACACTCCGTGCCCCGTTAGAAATTGGTTAAAATAGAAATTAGTTTGCAACCTTGTAGTTGACGGGGTCTTAATGAATTTAAATGTATGCCTGCCTTTCTCAGAATTTTCCAAATTGGTTTTCCACCTTGCCATTAAATATTGTTTGATTTCGGTTTTAGCTTGTTTGGGGGTCTTCAGAACCTGGAGATCCACACTGTCAGAACCAATGGCTTCCTTTGCTGCCCTGTCTGCCTCCTCATTGCCCTGGATCCCCACATGTGCTTTTACCCAGTTCAAAATAGTGTTCTTATTCCAAATTTTTTTGATCTCTTCTATGAGTTTGGAACTGGGTTCTGGGTCAGCCAGGGCCTGTCTCAATTTAGACATAGATTTGCTCAGCGACCGAGCTCAGGACTTTTGATTCCACAGATTTTATGATCACGTATATCACAAGTACTTGGTGGATCTTAACGGAGTCTAAAATCAACCTCCCCCCGGGACTGGAATTCGATTCTCTAGCCACTGGTTCACCACGGCCCATAATTTATTGAAAATCACATTTTTGTGAATGTTAACAATTTTATTTCGAGAAAAAATATTTAACAACGTAAAAATACCACAAATTTGTTAAATGGAAAAATATAGACATATATTGCTGATTATCGATATCTTCGCGATATTGAAACTCATACTTATTGGTTATAAAGGATCAATAAGTATGAGTTACTGGTTAAAGAGACCACAACTCGGGAAATATTCGCTTACAAATGGCCCCTATAACCTGTGAGTATTTCGTTTATTGCCTGATGCGTCATAAATTCTCAAAAAGTTTTTGCTTTCTTGATTGCCTTGTTTGTTTGGTGCGGCATTAAAATTTTCAAATATAATTTTTTACCTGTTTTGGACTTTCCATCTCTTCTCAAATAATATCATACATTATTATATATTCATATACAATATTATATATTTATATACATTATTATATATTCATACAAATTGTAATATATTTCTGTACAAACCAATATCATTATCTGTAAGCCGTTCGGCGCCTGTGTTACCACTGAACACTGATCCCGTTGAAATAAAAATCTCGCATTCATGCTATCATCCATATAATTAATTTTTTCAAGCTTGTAAACGTACCCTCATTCATTCAAGTTTGTTCATGGGAAAACATGTTAATATTCTTAAATTACAATTCATTCTGAAACTTTATATTGTAAGTATGTATTTTTATTTTTGAAAATCAATTTTGAAGTAACTGAAGTCAAGTGTCTTTTTTTTTTTGTGAAAATGATTATTCACAAAGAAGTTAAATTGAAGGTTACTATGGATACAAAACATATTAAACTTTAGAATCTTGTTATCTTTTGACAGGTAGTTTGAGTTGCGCCTATCTACCCTTAGGCAATTCAAAATAGTTAGGAAGCTGCTTTTCTATAAAAGAAATTTTTATCGTGACTATTTTAAACAAAATGTTAGTTACTTATTTTTATGTAAATTAGTAAAGGATGCTTACAGTGCGATTTTGAAGAGTGTTAGCTCAATTTAGTATAGATAACACGCAGAAGCAGGTTCCAATTGATTTTTGCCGTCAGGGGAAAAGATAGGAAATTTAGAAGAAGACAAAATTCATTGTTTGGTATTTTATAGACAGAACATAGAGTCAACTTCTATAATGACTAAGTTTAAAACATCTCAGTTTCTCAAAGCAGCTTTAGGCCGAAAAAAATGACTAACGATTCTCGAAAAGATCGTCACTTTTCCTCGCTTAAATTATTAAGAAAAAAAAAAGCAAGAAACTTTGTTGATTTTACTTTTTTTTGTTTTTATTTGAGTCTAACACAGCGTGAAATAATAGCTTTAAACAGGGTTAACCAGTAAATGTTTTAATATATATTTATAGAATCACCTTGACTAACATTATGTTAAAAAGTATAAACTTTCGAGGTCGTGAATTAATATTTAAGAAAAAAAATGACGTTTACAAACTCTAATGAAGCAGCAGCGATAGAAGAAAATGTGATAGTGGGATATAAAGCGTCGATCCCAATTTGATAACCTGGTGGGTACAATAGTACAGTACTTTTTTTTAGTACAGTGATCTCCTTTCTACTCCTCTCTGTTTCCTTCGGTAGGCAAACAGGGTTTAATGTTTTTCTTAAAAGGTGATTCGCCAGATTTGGTTAGCGTTTATGATTTTTCTTACCTTAAATATTCCTTTGTACTTCGAATAATAGTTACCTCATCTCATTTTTGACAAGGATTCGAAAAATACATATATTAAGGGTGGTGATTACGAACCACCCTGCATTATTAGAAGCTTTTAATCCATAAAAAGACTAGAAATTTAATTATTACGATAAGCTGTAATACAGCTGAATTCTGAGCTGATAAGAAAAACTTTCGGCTTGTTATTGTTCTCAATTAACCTTCTGAGAGCCAAGTTTCAGTATTAAAATTTTAAAAAATTAATGATTTTAATTCAGAAAAAATATTTGTGAAAAATACCAAATTCTTATCAGCACAAAATAATTACTTTAGAATTCCCATATTATTTTGATAACAATAAAATGAATAAAACTACATAAAGTACGATTAACACCCTCATACAATAAATTAAGTTTAACAAATTATCAAATTCTTAAAAATATTTTTTATTACAGTTTTTATTAATGAGCATAATAAAATCATATGAATTTTTTATAAAACTTTTGCATTTGAAATATTTCTTCGTTCTTTTAATTAATTAAAATGTAAGTTGTTGTTAAATTTTTGTATTAGGATATAAGTTATCAGTATTTATAAAAAATTGTTTATTGAATTATATGCAATTTTTTATAAAATTAAATGTGACATTTAATTTTTGAATAAGAACAAAGTTATTAAAAAATCTTAAAAATTCTAAGTTTTGAATTATAGTTTTAAAAATTTAAACGTTACATTAATTTCATAAATATAATTCTGACAGCATATAAACAGACAATTATAAATGTATTATGTAGTTTAATACAAACATTTGCTTACCTCCAGGATTTATTTAATGAGCTCTTGTAATCAAAGGATAAACTTTATTAAATGGCTGGAAATAGCTAATTTAAATGATAGTGGAATAGAAATGTGAGAATTTAGTAGGAGAAGATTTAGAATCTCAGAGAAAGTCTTTCGGCAAAATCACCATAAAATAGAAAATATCAAAAAGAGTCTTTTTTAACTTTACCCATTCCATTTGCTTAGAAAAAAGAATAACATTTCCTTTGTGGTTCGCTTTGTACTCCTTTTTTAAAACTTCAAAACTTGTTTGATTGCCACTTAAATCTTGGAGGTGTTTTCAGTAATCGCCTTTCAATTTCCCTTTTTTCTTCTGGTTATGAAAAAGCTTTTTTGACGATTTTAATACCGATTCCACAATGGTACTGGTTAGATTTGGACAAAATTTTTATTTTTTCTCCGCGTAAATAATAATTTTCTACTCTTAGTTTGTATATTTTTACACTTAATTTTTGACAAGTGATCTAAAGAGACAAGTGTTCTAAAGATTCCGCAATGTTACAGGTTAGATTTGAACAACATTTTTCTTATTTCTCAGCGTAAATGATAATCTTCTACTCTTAGTTTGCATATTTTTACACCTAATTTTTGACAAGTGATCTAAAAAGACAAGTGCTCTAAGGATTCCGCAATGTTACTGGTTAGATTTGAACACATTTTTATATTTTTCTCAGCTTAAATAATAATCTTCCACTCTTAGTTTGCATATTTTTTTTACACTTAATTTTTGACAAGTGATCTAAAAAGACAAGTGTTCTAAAGATTCCGCAATGTTACAGGTTAGATTTGAACAACATTTTTCTTATTTCTCAGCGTAAATGATAATCTTCTACTCTTAGTTTGCATATTTTTACACCTAATTTTTAACAAGTGATCTAAAAAGACAAGTGCTCTAAGGATTCCGCAATGTTACTGGTTAGATTTGAACAACATTTTTATATTTTTCTCAGCTTAAATAATAATCTTCCACTCTTAGTTTGCATATTTTTACACTTAATTTTTGACAAGTGCTCTAAAAAGTCCGCAATGTTACTAGTTAGATTTGAACAACATTTTTATTAGTTCTCAGCGTAAATAATAATCTCCTACTCTTAGTTTGCATATTTTTACACTTAATTTTTGACAAGTGCTTTAAAAATGTTTATTCATTACGATAAATATTAGTAAGCGAATTATACAAAATAGTTAACTTACATTTATTTACAATGCGTACAGAAAAAAATATTTTCCCTTTATTTCAAGCTTTTAGCTCCTACTGAGGCTAATTTTTTTTCCTCCGAATAATTTTCTCACATTAAAAAAACATGAATATTTCAAGTTAAAAGAATGGCTGTCCATTTAAAACAGAAATTTCGGAACAAAGTGCATGAAATTAGCTAAACTTTCTTTTAACAATCGATTTTAAAGTCTGGTATTTAACGTTTAAAATTTTCCATTTGCGAAGAAAAATAACGTTTCTTTTTAAAGAACCACAAAGCGAATTTCAGACGTAAATTACGTGTCATAGGGGCTTTGGAATGCAAGGGGGGGGGGCACAGAGGGGTGAGCCGCAAAGTTCCGCACATTATGCAGATTACGTTACATTTTCACAAAGTCTCTCAGCTGAAACAAATCACGGGGCATTTAAATGGACTCAGAATTATTCACATCTGGTAGGGACTTACTCGCCCAGATAATGGAAAAAAAAGTTAAATGGGAAAAAAAACTTCTAGAAAAAACTTCTAAGAAAAATCGAAAAGAATTAATCAATGGCAAGCCGTTCTAGATATGAAAAGATAGAAAAGCTATCTATTTTATGGAAAGGAAAGATCCCGAGAAGATTGGACTGAGAAATATTTTTGTTTATGTAATTTATTTTATTTATTTTTTTATGGAAATGTAACTGGCTGTGTTTCTTTTTAATCCAAATTTATTTATTTGTTTTCCGTTTATTAATATTCCAATGGATGCACTTATAGGATTAAATTCGTACAGTTTAAAATAAATATTCTCTGATGTAATGTTTAAAGTATAATTTTATGCACAAAAAGAAAATTATTCATGCTGTTCATTACTAAGAATTCCTGATGTAGGAATATTGGGGTAAACGAGAAAGTATTTTAGAAATTTGAATAAAGAAAATTGTTGGCGGATTTATGGAGCTTACTATATTTTTTAATCCATTCAAAACCGGGATCTTCCCCCCCTTTTTTGTTTCGTTCTTTTTATTTTCCATCTTTTTGCAAAGATCTTTTGTAAAGTGCAGCGGTGAATGCTCATATATAGCGCCAGAATTTCAATGTGGTGGCCAGGTTCGAATTCCAGCACCTCGCCCCGACACACAGTTCCTCCGTGGTACCCTTGTTGGCAGGCTAACCGTTTCGTGGTTTTTCTCACCATGCAACGCAAGTGCGGATTAGTTCTATCAAAAAGTCCCCCAGGAAGATTAGTTTGTCCCAATACATGATCTAGGAGTCTTCTGGATTGGGTTCAAAATTACAAGGCTACGGAATTGAACTTTGATAGTCTTAAACTCTGAATAGATTTGGTTGCTCAACGACGGTTATAAAATAAAATAAAATAATAAATAAAGTAACTTTTGTAAAAGTAAGAAAGCAATTCTAATAAAAAAAAAATTCCAATTGAACTCGATTGTTGACGAGACGTCAAATTTAATCAAAGGTAAAAATTGAGTGAGGACTTGAGTCTGTAATGTAATTACTGGCACCAATTAGGGATTGCGCAGTGGACTATTTGCGAAGAAGAAGTAAACTAGACGGTACCAGGATTAAACGTTAATGTCCAATCGTTCAGTAATACGATGATCCTGAACG